>NC_079493.1:67097126-68390629 GCF_030052815.1 Hevea brasiliensis | reverse complement strand
AAGGTCGTGGTCACCTCAGGGCCTGGCCACGATTTACCCCTAGGAGAGGTCAGTCCACACCATCAGTGGGCAGTTCTCCAGGGATGGGGTTCAGGGGACCAGCCCCAGCATCTTCTGCATGTCCACATTGCCTGAAGTGGCACAAGGGGGGAGTGTTGGAGAGTTACTGGTGCCTGCTTAAGGTGTGGGTCAACAGAGCATCAGCTGAGGAACTGTCCACGTAGAACCACTACAGCTGCTCCAACACAAGCAGACAGACCTACTCCTACACCACAAAGGGGTAGGAAATCTGGCAAATCTGAGGTAGTGGGACCATCACAGAGGCCTGCATCTGAGCCAGCAGAGAGGCCAGATAACAGACCACCTACCAGAGCCTATGCCATTAGAGCCCAGGAGGAGCAAGATGCCCCAGACGTCATCAGGGGTATGTTCTCCCTCTACAATACATCTGTGCATGCATTGGTGGATCCAGGATCCACTCATTCATACATTTGCATCAACCTACTCGTAGAAAGGGGGATATTAGTAGGGGAGAGTGACCAAGACATTCTGGTCACAAATCCATTGGGCCACAGTGTTTTGGTGAACAAAGTATACTAGGGTTGCCCGTTAAGGATTCAGGGGTATGAATTCTTGGCAGACCTGATTGAGTTGCCTTTCCACGAGTTTGACGTGATTTTGGGAATGGACTGGTTGTCACGTCATCAGGCAATAGTTGATTGCAAATTGAAGAGAATTTCTCTGAAAACTTCTGAGGGTAATGAGATCACAGTTGTGGGGGAAAGGACAGATTTCTTGTCCAATGTCATCTCAGCCACAGTTGCAAGAAGAATGATGAGAAAAGGCTGTGAAGCCTACCTAGCACATGTGGTGGATACTAGGCAGGCTAAGCCAGATCTGTGTGACATACCCACAGTAAGAGACTTCCCAGATGTATTTCCTGAAGAATTGTTTGATTTGCCACCAGAAAGGGAAGTCGAATTTGCTATTGAGACACTGCCGGGTACAACACCCATTTCCATTGCTCCTTATAGGATGGCACCCACGGAATTGAGGGAGTTGAAAACTCAGTTGCAAGAGTTACTAGATAAGGGGTTTATACGCCCCAGTGTGTCACCATGGGGAGCTCCAGTGCTGTTTATGAAAAAGAAGGATGGGACTTTGAGGCTATGTATGTAACACCCCTAAGTTCGGTAGTGCGTTCTACTGTTCCGGTGACCAGTGTTGTCCGGACAGCTAGAATGCCTAGAACTACACTTCGATATGAGTGATGAGACATTAAATAATGAAATACAAGAAAATAAAATATAAGAAAAACAAAGGAAAAATAATAGTAAAGAAATGCAACCAAGTTAATCGAGCCGAGAACCCTAGCGATGGGTGACCGCACGGGGAAGTCACGGCGTGGACCGTTGACTAGCTACTCGGATCATGGAAACCACAAAAATATTTTAGAACTCAAATAAATATTTATTGAAGTATAAATATCATTAGAAATATCAAAGAAAAATTAAATAATTAGTACAAAGAAAAGTGAAAAATCGAAAAACGGACAAAACCCGGTGTTACCAAAAAATCGGGAATGCAACCCGAACAGGGGCATTGTGGTCATTTGACACCCCGAGTTATCTTTTGACCTAAATGTCCATTAAAAATAAATAATATTACACTTCGAAAATATAATGAAAAATTAATTTAGTGGTACCTAATGTAAATAGCAAAAATGGAGTGTAAATGGAGTAATTATCATTTAAAACATATAAAATAGTTTAATTAAGGTGAGTGGACCACTATGGATTAAATTAGACACTAAATGGGCAGGTGTAAATCCACTAATAAATCTGCAATTCATCTTCTTCAATTGGAAAGTCCCATTGCCGCATGAAAAACTCTCAAACCTCTCCCATGGCCACCCACCTTCAAACCATTACAACTCCATGATCAAGCCATCTTTTCCCACACTTGTCTTCATTAAAGTTTATCCCCACATCACAAGGAAGAGTTTGATAACAATTTCAAGAAGTTTTGGTGAAGATTTAAGAAGTCTCATCCATAGGTAAGTTTGAGTTTTTGAATATTGTTTTGTTAAAGTTTGTAAGCATGTTATGGGTGTTTGAATTATGAAGAAATTTTTAAGGTTTGATGTTGAATGGGAATGTGTAATTTTGGCAGCCATGGAAATACCTTGAAGGCAGGTTATTTGCGCTTGTAAATGGTGAATTAAATGATTGATTAAATGTATATTGTGTAGGAAATTGTTTAGGTAGTGTGTACTTAGTATATGTAAATGTAAAATGAAGTTTAAAGCTTGGAAAGTAATGGAATGTAAGTGTACCATTGTGGCAGTTTGCTAACTCTTGAAGAATGCTGGAATTCATGCTTGGTTTATGGAATAATGATGTTAAAATGTGTTGGTTGTTATGGAAGTTTGAGTGTGTGTATGGTGGTGTGAAGTGGGACATGTAAATGAGTGTAAATTGGTGATTGAATTGTTGTAAATTAGGTTTGAAAAATTCTGCACTTGTTGGTGCACATTGAATGTAATTGTAAGCTGCCAAAATGACCTATAATGTGTTGTGAATTATGTTTAGGTCATGGTACAACCAGAATTAGTTTGAATGTTAAGTTTGGTGAGTGTTAAAAGTGATGTTTGATATGTATGCAAGAATTGCAATAAGGCAGTTTGAGTTTTAGGCCTATAACTTTAAGTGTGTGGATCCAATTGGTATGAGACCAATTGGAGGTGAAACTAGGCACAAATTGTGCCAACTTTCATGAAGGAACCTTGCCAAAATTCTGCTTGCAAGGTAGCTTGAAAAATGACCAAATCCGGATTAAGTGCAATTGAGGTCTGAAAATTGACCATTTGGGCAGCAGTTAGTGTTTAGGCCATAACTCATTCAAAACAGGTCCAATTGACCTGAAATTTTAACCATGAATAGTTAAGACCCATATCTACAAGTCTTATGAAGACATCAAAGCCAATAAATGACCAGAAGCAAGTCAAACAGATTGCACAAGTTCGGGTCCAAAAACTGGCCGAACCTAAAATGACCTAAAGTGACCTAAAATGACCAATTTTGGTGCAATTTGACCAGCAATAGTAAAATGACCATAACTTGGTCTACATAACTCGGAATGACCTGAAATTTTGCCCCGCGTGCAATAAGACATAGATCTACAAGTTCTTAGTTTTGACCGAAACCCGAAAACTGAGGGAACTAGGTCGTCCGGCTAGGTCAAACTAGTATCCCAGAATCTAGCAAATCGCAAGAAAATGCAGTATACACGGAAATGAATTTGGTAACATGTACCAACCCTAAAAGACTATCGAATGTGACATATTAATGACATTAAAACCTAAATTACTTAGAATGTACCAAGGGTCGACATAGTAGGTTGACTAAGCGAATAAATGAATTCAGTGAATTAATTATCAAGTATTATCGTTAGAGACAGTTTAAATGAGTACTGAAACACTTCAAATTGTGTTTCTCAGTTTGCAAAGACTCAGGGAGGGGAAGGAAACACTGAGTCAGAGCCAAGAGACAGTTATCAGAGGTTTGTGCACAATAATTATTTCTTTTGAATTTTTCAATTGAAATAAATTATGATTAATTGTATGTTATTGTTTTAAATTGTATTTGTGCACAATAAGTATTTCTTTTGAATTTTTCAATTGAAATAAATTACGATTATTTATATTTTATTATTTTAAATTGTGTTTGTGCACAATAAGTATTTCTATTGAATTTTTCAATTGAAATAAATTACGATTATTTATATGTTATTGTTTTAAATTGTGTTTGTGCACAATAAGTATTTCTTTTGAATTTTTCAATTCAAATAAATTACGATTATTTATATGTTATTGTTTTAAATTGTGTTTGTGCACAATAAGTATTTCTTTTGAATTTTTCAATTGAAATAAATTACGATTATTTATATGTTATTATTTTAAATTGTGTTTGTGCACAATAATTTTGATATTCACTGCTTTTACTAGCAAATTTATTTGGAGAAATAAGCTATGAATAATTTTTGATTGCTTTGGTTTTGGGAATATTATTTGGAACTTATTGTATTGCCAACTTTGCAAATGGAAATTTTGAGATAAAATGTGATTTATGGTTTGTATGAAATATTGTGATTTGAAATTGTTTTGATTCACATTTGGCATGACACTGTTGATATATTCCTCCCTCTTTGACTTATCAGTCTGGGGTGAGTGTGATTATGTTCCTCCCTCTTTGACTTCCCAGTCTGAGGTGAGTGTGGATGAGTACTCATTATTCAGCTAGCTTCCTCCCTCATTGATATCGATTATTGGGGTGAGTGTGTCTTGTCGTGGTGTACAACACAGCATGTGTGAAAAAAAAATTGTGTCATGGCCTAAATTATGTTATCGATTGGCAACATTGTATTATTCAGTTATTTGATCGAATTGTGTTATTGATTTGCAAAACTGTATTATTCAGTTATTTGATCAAATGGTGTTATTGATTGGCAAAACTGCATTATTCAGTTATTTGATCAAATTTATGTTATATGAACTTTGTAAATTGTGAAATGGAATTGTGAATTATTTGATTTGTGAATTATCAATAAAAGATTTATGTATCGCATTTCAAATTATTATTATGCACCACTGAGTAAATTTTACTCAGCAATAGCTTTTCATTGCTTTCGCAGGTAGACAGACTGACAGGGCAGCAGACTAGGCTGCTAGTACTACATTGAGAGATCATCGGGTATATTGAGTATACAACATTTTGCATTTTGTACTGTAATGTATGTTCACTGTATATATATATTGTTCTTGGTTTTGAGCAGTTGTAAAATAAAATTGTACATTAAAGTTGTAAAATAAATTATGAGTTATTTTGACTTGTAAAAATTGTATTATATTTTTTGTATCTCAGTCTTTGAAAAATTACTATGGATTTGAGTTGAGAAATATGTTGTGTTGAGAAACATGTTAGAGTTGAGATTTGGAAATATATATTGAAGTGCTTTTTACAGGTTTTTTTGAAGAACTGTTTTATCCAAAATACAAATGGCACTCTGCCAAAATTTTTACAGAAATTCCAAATAATTCAAATGTGTTAGTTCTATCACTTCAGTTCAAAAAGATTTTTAACACCTGTAAATAGTGCTCACCACTGTAAAAGAAGTAAGAAAAGTTTTTAAAATCCCTTGTAGTGTATTTAATGGGTTATCAGTAGACGGAGTTGGTAATTCATTAGGTATACTACGGGATCATGTTATGCCTTACAGAGGGGTAGGGTGTGACAATGTATCGATTACCGGCAGTTGAATAAAGTGACTGTGAAGAACAAATATCCATTGCCTAGAATTGATGATCTGTTTGATCAGTTGAAGGGAGCAGGAGTATTTTCCAAGATTGATCTCAGATCAGGGTATCATCAGTTGAGGGTGAAGGATGTAGATGTGCCAAAGACTGCATTCAGGACCCGGTATGGGCATTATGAGTTTCTGGAGATGCCCTTTGGCCTAACAAATGCACCAGCAGCATTTATGGACCTTATGAACCGTATCTTCCATCCACACTTAGATCGGTTAGTAGTGGTCTTTATTGATGATATTTTGGTGTATTCCAAGACCAGGGAAGAACATGATGAACATTTGAGGATTGTTCTGCAAACCCTGAGAGAAAAGAAGCTGTATGCTAAGTTGTCCAAGTGTGACTTCTGGTTGAATGAGATTGCATTCCTTGGACACATAGTGTCAGCTGATGGGATTAGGGTGGATCCCAAGAAAATAGAAGCAGTGATGGAATGGAAGCCTCTCAGGAATACAACTGAGGTCAGAAGCTTCTTGGGGCTAGCTGGGTATTACAGGAGATTTGTGAAGGGATTTTCCTTAATAGCCGCTCCAATGACCAAGTTGTTACACAAGAATGTCAGATTTGACTGGAATGACAAGTGTCAGACCATTTTTGAAAAGTTGAAGGCTATGTTGACAGAGGCACTAGTGTTAACACAGCCAGTATCAGGAAAGGACTTTGTGGTCTATAGTGATGCCTCTCATAATGGGTTAGGGTGTGTATTGATGCAAGAGGGGAAGGTGGTCGCTTATGCTTCCAGGCAGCTAAGGCCACATGAACAGAATTACCCTACCCATGATCTAGAGCTTGCAGCAATTATCTTCGCACTGAAGATATGGAGGCATTACTTGTATGGTGAAAAGTGCTACATTTACACAGACCACAAAAGCCTAAAATACTTGCCAACCCAGAAGGAGCTCAACCTTAGACAAAGACGATGGATTGAGTTCCTGAAGGACTATGATTGTGTAATTGACTACCATCCTGGGAAGGCAAATGTAGTTGCTGATGCTTTGAGCAGAAAATCCATGACAGCTTTGAGATCATTGAATGCCCGTCTATCTTTGGTTCGAGATGGAGCTATTTTGGCTGAGTTGCAAGTGAGACCAAACCTGCTATAGCAGATTTTAGATGGGCAAAAGGCAGATGAAAAGTTAATGGCTATTATGAGCAAAATCTCAGAGGGAAAAGCAACTGACTATGAAGTGAAAACAGATGGGTGTCTGTACTACAAAGGAAGACTGTGTGTACCAAATGATGGGAAATTGAAGGCTAGTATTCTAAAAGAGGCACACACCAGTGTGTATGCTATGCACCCAGGAAGTACAAAAATGTATCATGATCTAAAACTTCAGTATTGGTGGCCTGGTATGAAGAAGGACATAGCTGACTATGTGACTAAATGCTTGACATGTCAGCAAGTCAAGGCAAAACATCAAGTTCCATCAGGTTTGCTACAGCCTATACGCATACCTGAATGGAAATGGGATCGGGTCACCATGGATTTTGTAAGTGGTCTACCTCTCACCCAGAAGAAACATGATGCAGTATGGGTGATAGTGGATAGATTGACAAAGTCAACACACTTTCTGCCAATTAGGACTGACTACTCACTGGAGAAGTTAGCAGAATTGTATATTAGTGAGATAGTTAGACTGCATGGAATTCCACTTTCCATCATATCTGATCGAGACCCAAGGTTTACATCGAGATTTTGGAAGAAGTTGCATGAGTCCTTGGGTACACAACTCCACTTCAAAGATGACCTTTCCATCCTCAGACGGATGGGCAATCAGAAAGAGTAATCCAGGTAAATAATTGAACCAATTGAATTAATACAAATATTGAACTAAAATGATAATAATAACGTGAAATATATGTCAAGTCCTTGAGGATATGCTGGGGAGTTGTGTCATTGAGTTTGAGGGAAGTTAGGATAGATACCTCCCACTGGCAGAATTTGCATACAACAATAGCTACCAAGCTAGCATCCAAATGGCCCCGTATGAAGCACTGTATTGGAGGAAATGTAGAACTCCAGTGTGCTGGACTGAATTGGGCGAAGACAAACTGGTGGGGCCAGATCTGGTGAAACAGACTGAGAAGAAAGTGAAACTAATCAAAGCCAATCTGAAGGTTGCCTCATGCATGTAAATCTTATGCCGACCTGAAGAGAAAAGAAATAGAATATGCGGTTGGCGACAAAGTGTTCCTCAAGGTGTCATCGTGGAAGAAGGTATTGAGGTTTGGAAGAAAAGGTAAGTTAAGCCCTAGGTTCATTGGCCCATATGAAGTCATTGAACGTGTAGGTCCAGTGGCCAATAGGCTAGCTTTACCACCAGAGCTGGACAAGATCCACAATATGTTTCACGTATCTATGCTAAGAAGATACCGCTCAGATTCTTCACATGTCATCTCCAAGGAAGAAATTGAAATACAACCGGATTTGACATATGAAGAAGAACCTGTTAGTAGTATGCCCTAGAGCATATCATTTAGTATGTATCTTGTACATAATTTTATTAATAAAAGGCATTTCCACTTTTTCGTTGACATAATATATTTATGTGTAATAGAAAAGGTCCATTGATATTTTGTTAGAAATATTATTCTTAAGTTGTTAAGAATATGAGTGACAATATTTCTAGCACAAAGTATCATAAATAGGTTCACAATCGAGGATACTTCATAATAAGGACATGACTTATCCAGAAAGATTGTATTCATGTTTGTTCCCAAGTTATTTATATGAGATATAAATAAGATGGAATGGTGAGTCTCATGCCATATAACAAACATGATAGGCACTTATAAATGATAAGTAGGCCGAACCAGTGACACTTATGACAAGCACATGGAGTTTACTCTTGTCAATGTTTTGTCATAAATCATATCAGTGCATATAATCTTTAGACCTGAGATAGCACAGTTATCTTGTATATAGGTAGTTTGAGTTTGATATTGCTTTCATACTTGTACTATGTATGGGTATATGGGCATGTGTTGGCTCCTGCTAGTTATATATGGAGGCAGGTGTTGATCAAGATGGAATCTGTTCCTCTAAGTAAATGGAGATAAAATCCTATGTTCATTTAATTGTTCTTGATGTTTCAAGTTCCTGGCCAGGACAGATAGATTTATTCAGAAAGAGTTTCTGATGAGAAAAATCATTTTAATCAAGAACTGGAATTAAAAGAGAACATAATATTCATAGCAAATGGAGTTTGACATAAACCATGACTCCAGCTTGAGTTGGGATTTTATAACAGAGAGATTCTAGTGCATGGTAACATATGATTATAGGTTCATTTAAGGTAAATCTTATTACTAATTGGGTGGCCATGGCATGCTATGCTAGGTGTTAACCATGGTCTATGAGGTTCATAAAATGTTTTAGAGAAATCATTTATGGTAAGAAAGAGTTCTGATGATATTAAGAGTTGATATCATGTCTCATTGCCAATTAGTGATGAGCCTAGTAAGTCACACACATACACAAGTTATCACCTATTTAAATATGATTTAATTAATTAATTAAAGAGTTTAATTGATTAATTAAATAGGTTTGGTTTGCAATTAAATTGCAAAGTCCTTAGCATTACTTGAAACCAAATCTAGATTATTGGATGTGTAGTATAAATTAAATTTATATTTAAAGTGTTTAAATATGAATTTAATTGATGAGAAATTAATTAATAGAGATTAATTAATTAATTTATATTTGATATAAATTAATTAGAAGAAGAAAATAATTATTTTGGGTTAAGAACTCAAAATTAAGACACAGGGACATTTTGGTCATTTCACAGTGTGACACATGGCACCATGAGATGGTGACACATGGGATGACACATAAGCTTGCCAAATGTTTTTTTTTTAATCATGTAAGATGATTAAAATCAAGATTAAATATAGGTTTGACACTTGGCACAATGTGATTGGGTCACTTAAACCTAGAGCTAATCAAAGGGTGACATGTGGCAAGGGTTTAATGTGTTAACCTAGCTATTTAAGTGTGGTTATAAAAAGAAAAAATAACCAGCAGCCTCTCCTCTCATTTGTCACGCCACTTTGAGCCTCTCCAGCTATTTCTCTTCATCTCTCATCAATTCAAAGAGATTAGCCATCAATCTCTTGAATTAAGAACACTAGAAATTGTTTCTAGTGTCCTGTTTACATCTCTAATCTCTTAAAAGGCAGAACTTGAATTTCTAATTAATAGAAAAAGCTTTAGAGGCTGTTCAAGGGCTGCCATAGGTGTTCTTGGTGTGGACAAGCTAGAGGGACAACATTTGGTGTCCTGAAGACGAATCTCAAAGGCGCAGACACGCTGCAGTGCATCAAGAGGTTAGTGTAATCGTTCTTGATTTAATCTAGGGTTCTAAAATTAATCTGATTAATTTTAAAATCTTAAATGGCAAATACAGATCCAAAAACATATTAAAAGAGTTTTAATATGTTGTTTATCATTGAAATCAAATAGATAAAAATAAATCTTGCATGGTGCATGTGACCCTAGGTAAATTTGTTTGAATTCAATGGTATCATCTTGTGTTTTTCACGCCTGCCTTCAATTGGTATCAGAGCCACTATATTTGCCTTTTAGATTGTTGATTATATGATTTAATTGTGTGATTTGATCATGAGATGATTGATTCATTGCTGGTTGGATCAAGAGGTGTGGCGGCACACATGGTGAAGCCACCATTGGTGGCGGCAACAATGGTTCCATGGGTGGTTCAAGGTTTGGCTTTTAATTCTGCAATTGTTGTATGATCTAAGGCCTATTCTTTGACTAATTAAAGTGTTTAATTAGTAGTTTTAATCACACAATTAAATTATGATTCAAATCAGAATTTTAAAAATTATTTGAATGTGATTCAAATCTGAATTTTAAAAGTTATTTGAATGTGATTCAAATCTAAATTTTTAAAGTTGTTTGAATCATATTTAAATCTGATTTTTTAAAATTGATTCAATAAAATTCAGATCTGATTTTTTAAAAAATATTTGAATGTGATTCAAATCTGATTTTTTAAAAAATGTTTGAATGTGATTCAAATCTGAATTTTTGAAGTTGTTTGAATTTGATTCAAATCTGAATTTTTAAATTTGTTTGAATGAGATTCAAATCTGAATTTTTAAATTTATTTGAATCATATTCAAATCTGGATTTTTAAGTTGAATATGAGATATTCAATTTAATTTAAGTATGTATGTTTTATTTAATTGTTAAATAGTGATATGCATGATGGATTATCATGGACTATAAAAGACCAATGTGATTGGATTTATTTCTTTTATGTTTCGTTGGGATTGTAAATTAATTAATTTATTTTAATTTATTTTGGGCATGTATTATTAAGTTTGTAATATTTTTGGGTTGTAATTTCATTTATTTAAGTTCTTGTAAATTTGCCTTGGTATGCCAAGGATTACTATGTAATATTGGATTGCAAGAAGTTCAAGGAGGTCAAGAGCATTGGTGGGACCAGTGGGAGGAATTCAATATCAAGTGTTGATTATGTACTCCTTCAGCAACTCTTGTAAAATGAATGAATGAAATGCACCTAGGAATTCACTGATTCAATTCTTGGTGGCTCAGAATTGTATCCCTTAGAAAGTCCATGATCATACCATATTTACTGCTTATCCATGAATGCATGAGATGTATGGGAATGTATGCAATTATATGATATATGCATGCTAAATGGATAATGTGCAAAGTGAGACCTTAATAGTAATAAGGATGGCTATAAAATCTTCCAAACAAATGATTAAGTTGGAAATGCTATAATTAAAGTAATTATAACATAAGCCCTCCATTGGGGCAATTATTTTAAGAAATTTTAAATAGTTGCATGAGATGCAATTAATTTAAGAGATTTTCTTAAGAATAATTGTTAAGCATGAGATGTTGTAAATATGTAAATGGTTTGGTGGCCAATATTGGATGTACCTGAGGACATTGAAATTATTTGCATAATTACTGACTCAATGGGATCAACTTAACTAATGCAAGATAAGTCAATAATGGATGTACCTGAGATTTTGAGCATTAGGGGCTAGGTAAAGGATTGAACCTCACATGAGATGTGATGGACAAGGAGTTGCTCACTTATAGTTTATTGTAATTCCAATAATAGATGTACCTGAGGATGATCAATAGAATTATAAGAATTCAATCACCCACTAGAAATCCATCCAACTAGGATTTCCGTTTTCTACTCTGGAAGTGTAGGATTCGCTAAGTTAGTGGGAGGACCAATTTGATTAAAAGACCATAATTATTTTGGTTAATTACATGATACATTTACTAATTAATCTGGTTATTTTCTGCAGTTAATTTTCTAATAAAAATGAGCACAAAACAACCACCACCATCCAATATCCTTGCAAGCATACTTGATCACAACAGGTTGACAGGACCTAATCTGTCTGATTGGCTAAGAAATTTGAAACTTGTCCTGAACCTTGAACATATAGGATATGTTCTAGATTCAAATGTTCCTGGTCCCTTACCTCCAGAGGCTACACAAGAGGAACATGAAACTTTGGACAAGTGGAAGGAGCATGATATGAGAGCTAAGTGTTACATGCTTGCTTCCATGAGTAATGAGTTACAGAAGCAACATGAGAACATGCAGAGTGTGAGTGAGATCCTCCTTCACCTACAAGAGTTGTATGGTGAGCACAACAGGAATGCTAGGTATGAGATATCTAGACAGCTATTCCGTATGAGGATGTCTGAGGGACAGAATGTTGGGGATCATGTCCACAAGATGATTGGTGATTGAGCGGTTGGAACATCTTGACTTCAACATGGATTTCCAACTACAAACGGATTTGATCCTTGATCCTTCACGAGTCTTTTGGGAATTTTGTGACAAATTTCCATATGACTAAACAGGAATGCACCTTTGCTGGTTTACTCAACATGCTGGTTATTGCCCAAAAGAATATGCTAGGAAATAAAGGAAAAGAGGTAGCTTTGGTTGCATCTTCTTCTGCTGGAAAGTCCAACAAGAAGAGGGGCAATAAGAAAAAGAAACCTCAGATTCCTGGTCCTTCCAAGAAAATAGCTAAACAGAAAATGAAGACCAAAGCTGACAAAGGCAAAGGAAAGTGTTTCCATTGCCAGTAAGAAAGTGTTTCCATTGCCAGTAAGAAAGTGTTTCCACTGGCCAGAGTATAGCAATCTAAATGAATGCAATGCCGTGGTGAAAAGCAACTCAAGTTCAAAATATATTTGGCACTTAAGGTTATGTCATGTTGCAGAAGATAGGATTGCAAAATTGGAGAAAATGGGGATTCTATCCTCATTGGGCTCTGAGCCTACTCCAACTTGTGAATCTTGCCTTCAAGGCAAAATGACTAGATCACCCTTTGTTGGACAAGGGCTAAGAGCTAAAAATATTTTGGAATTAATACATAGTGATGTATGTGGTCCGTTTAAAGAAATGGCTAGAGGGGGCTTTCATTATTTTATTACCTTTACTGATGATAAATCAAGGTTTGGGTATTTATATTTGATGAAATACAAACATGAATCCTTTGAAAAGTTTAAGGAATTTAAATCTGAAGTAGAAAATCAAACAGGAAAAAGTATTAAAGCTCTTCGATCAGATCGTGGAGGTGAATATTTGAGTACTGAATTTGATGAATACTTGAGAGAGCATGGCATTGTTTCTCAGCTGACTCCTCCAGAAACGCATACAAGAATGGTGTACACGAAAGGAGAAATCGTACCCTATTGGATATGGTACGTAGTATGATGAGCTATCTTGATATGCCAATCTTGTTTTGGGGATTTGCATTAGAATCAGCTTTGTATATTCTAAATAGGATTCCATCAAAATCAGTTTCTTCCACACCTTATGAGATATGGCATGGAAGAAAACCAAGTCTAAAGCATGTTAAGATTTGGGGTTGTCCAGCTTATATCAAAAAGCTGAACACTAATAAATTGGAGACCAGATCAGAAAAAGGTCGATTTGTTGGATATCCAAAAGATAGTTTTGGATATTATTTTTATTGCCTACTTCACAAAAGGTTGTGATAAGTAGAGATGCCACATTTCTTGAACAACGGTTTGTTCAAGAAGGAGGCAAAGGAAGGCAAATGGAGTTAGAATTGGAGAATTCGACCAACCAATCATCGATGGATATAAATCCATCTAGTCAACCTATACCCATTGATGAAACATCTACGATTGTTCCTCGTAGAACAACCAGGTATCTCACCCACGGTGAGATATGGTTTTCTTCATGAAGAAGAACAAGAGTTGTCTACTCATGAAGAAGTAGATGATGGAGATGATCCACTTACCTATGAAGAAGCTATATCAGATATAGACTCTTCAAAATGGATTGATGCTATGAAATCCGAGATTGATTCCATGTATAAGAATCAAGTTTGGGATCTTGTTGACCCACCTGAAGATATTGTACCTATAGGGAACAAATGGGTTTTCAAGAAGAAAATTGGTTCTGATGGAAAGGTAGAGACCTATAAGGCAAGGCTAGTAGCGAAAGGGTTTCGCCAAAGGCAAGGAATAGACTATGAGGAGACTTTCTCGCCTGTTGCCATGCTTAAATCAATTAGGATTTTATTAGCAATAGCTGCGTACTATGATTATGAGATTTGGCAGATGGATGTCAAAACAGCTTTTCTCAATGGATACATTGAAGAAAACATTTTCATGGAACAACCTAGGGGATTTGAATCCCAAGATGGTTCCAAGGTATGCAAGCTAAGGCGATCCATTTATGGGTTGAAACAAGCTTCGAGGAGTTGGAACATCCGTTTTGATGAAGCCATTAAATCCTTTGGTTTTATCAAAAATGAGGGTGAGCCATGTGTATATAAGAAAGTTAGTGATAGTGCTATCACTTTCCCTGTCTTATATGTGGATGACATACTATTGATGGGTAATGACACAGGTATGTTGACGACTATAAAGGTATGGTTGTCAAATACATTCTCCATGAAAGACTTAGGGGAGGCAACCTATATTCTTGGGATTCGCATCTATAGAGATAGAGCGAAAAGAATAATAGGTTTATCCCAAAGTCTATACTTGGAAAAGGTGTTAAAGAGGTTTAACATGCTTGATTCCAAGAGAGGATTGTTACCAGTGAGACATGGTATCCACCTTTCTAAAGAGATGTCTCCAAAGACACCCGAAGAAAGAGATAAGATGGCCAGGATTCCATATGCTTCGGCTATTGAAAGTTTAATGTATGCAATGTTGTGTACTAGGCCAGATATCGCATATGCTGTTAGTTTGACTAGCAGGTATCAATCCAATCCAGGTTTAGAACACTGGATAGCAGTCAAGAATATCCTTAAGTACTTGAGAAGAACTAAGGATTTATTCTTGATTTATGGAGGTGGAGACTTGCAATTAGATGGTTATACTGATTCTGACTTCCAATCAGATATCGATGATAGAAAGTCTAACTCTGGATATGTGTTCATTTGTAATGGAGGTGCAGTCAGTTGGAAGAGTTCCAAGCGAGCTCATTGCAGATTCCACTCTCGAGGTCGAGTATATTCCGCATCGGATCTCGCAAAAGAAGCTGTTTGGATAAAGAAGTTCGTGACAGAACTTACAGTAGTTCCTTCCATTGAGTCAGCAGTTCCACTACACTGTGACAATAATGGAGCAGTCATACAGGCTAAGGAACTAAGGTCTCACCCAAAATCCAAACACATAGAAAGGCACTACCACGTTATCAGAGATATAGTTGGGCAAGGCAATATAGCCACGCAGAAAATAGCATCAGCTGAAAAATCCAGCTGATCCATTCACTAAGCCTATGTCACAGACTCAGTTAGACCGACATCTTGAGAAGATAGGTCTAAGATATTGTAATGAATGGCTCTAGTGCTAGTGGGAGATTGTTAGTAGTATGCCCTAGAGCATATCATTTAGTATGTATCTTGTACATAATTTTATTAATAAAAGGCATTTCCACTTTTCCGTTTACATAATATATTTATGTGTAATAGAAAAGGTCCATTGATATTTTGTTAGAAATATTATTCTTAAGTTGTTAAGAATATGAGTGACAATATTTCTAGCACAAAGTATCATAAATAGGTTCACAATCGAGGATACTTCATAATAAGGACATGACTTATCTAGAAAGATTGTATTCATGTTTGTTCCCAAGTTATTTATATGAGATATAAATAAGATGGAATGGTGAGTCTCATGCCATATAACAAACATGATAGGCACTTATAAATGATAAGTAGGCCGAACCAGTGACACTTATGACAAGCACATGGAGTTTACTCTTGTCAATGTTTTGTCATAAATCATATCGATGCATATAATCTTTAG
This sequence comes from Hevea brasiliensis, assembly GCF_030052815.1. NCBI lineage: Eukaryota > Viridiplantae > Streptophyta > Magnoliopsida > Malpighiales > Euphorbiaceae > Hevea > Hevea brasiliensis. The sequence continues at coordinate 68,374,931 of NC_079493.1, read as the reverse complement.
ACACGAGATAGCACAGCTTATCTTGTATATAGGTAGTTTGAGTTTGATACTGCTTTCATACTTGTACTATGTATGGGTATATGGGCATGTGTTGGCTCCTGCTAGTTATATATGGAGGTAGGTGTTGATCAAGATGGAATCTGTTCCTCTAAGTAAATAGAGATAAAATCCTATGTTCATTTAATTGTTCTTGATGTTTCAAGTTCCTGGCCAGGACAGATAGATTTATTCAGAAAAGAGTTTCTGATGAGAAAAATCTTTTTAATCAAGAACTGGAATTAAAAGAGAACATAATATTCATAGCAAATGGAGTTTGACATAAACCATGACTCCAGCTTGAGTTGGGATTTTGTAATAGAGAGATTCTAGTGCATGGTAACATATGATTATAGGTTCATTTAAGGTAAATCTTGTTACTAATTGGGTGGCCATGGCATGCTATGCTAGGTGTTAACCATGGTCTATGAGGTTCATAAAATAATTTAGAGAAATCATTTATGGTAAGAAAGAGTTCTGATGATATTAAGAGTTGATATCATGTCTCATTGCCAATTAGTGATGAGCCTAGTAAGTCACATACATACACAAGTTATCACCTATTTAAATATAATTTAATTAATTAATTAAAGAGTTTAATTGATTAATTAAATAGGTTTGGTTTGCAATTAAATTGCAAAGTCCCTAGCATGACTTGAAACCAAATCTAGATTATTGGATGTGTAGTATAAATTAAATTTATATTTAAAGTGTTTAAATATGAATTTAATTGATGAGAAATTAATTAATAGAGATTAATTAATTAATTTATATTTGATATAAATTAATTAGAAGAAGAAAATAATTATTTTGGGTTAAGAACTCAAAATTAAGACACAGGGGCATTTTGGTCATTTCACAGTGTGACACATAGCACCATGAGATGGTGACACATGGGATGACACATAAGCTTGCCAAATGTTTTTTTTTTTTAATCATGTAAGATGATTAAAATCAATATTAAATATAGGTTTGACACTTGGCACAATGTGATTGGGTCACTTAAACCTAGAGCTAATCAAAGGGTGACATGTGGCAAGGGTTTAATGTGTTAACCTAGCTATTTAAGTGTGGTTATGAAAAGAAAAAATAACCAGCAGCCTCTCCTCTCATTTGTCACGCCACTTTGAGCCTCTCCAGCTATTTCTCTTCATCTCTCATCAATTCAAAGAGATTAGCCATCAATCTCTTGAATTAAGAACACTAGAAATTATTTCTAGTGTCCTGTTTACATCTCTAATCTCTTAAAAGGCAGAACTTGAATTTCTAATTAATAGAAAAAGCTTTAGAGGCTGTTCAAGGGCTGCCATAGGTGTTCTTGGTGTGGACAAGCTAGAGGGACAACATTTGGTGTCCTGAAGACGAATCTCAAAGGCGCATACGCTGCGAAGGCATCAAGAGGTTAGTGTAATCGTTCTTGATTTAATCTAGGGTTCTAAAATTAATTTGATTAATTTTAAAATCTTAAATGGCAAATACAGATCCAAAAACATATTAAAAGAGTTTTAATATGTTGTTTATCATTGAAATCAAATAGATAAAAATAAATCTTGCATGGTGCATGTGACCCTAGGCGAAATTTTTTTGAATTCAATGGTATAATCTTGTGTTTTTCACGCTTCCGTTCCTTCAGAACCCATACGGATCCTGGCTCGAGAAGTGAAAGAGTTGAGAAATAAGCAGATTCCATTAGTGAAAGTGCTTTGGAGGCACCACAACACCGAGGAGGCAACTTGGGAAAGTGAAGAAACGATGAGGCAACAGTTTCCTCAACTGTTTGCATCAGGTAGCAACTCCGTACATTCTACTGTTCCGGTGACCAGTGTTGGTCCGGACAGCTAGAACGATCGGAAAAATATTTAAACTAAAGTGAGGGACCATAATTAACTCAAATATTAATAAGAAAAATTTAGTAAAAATTTTAGAAATAAAATACAACTAAGTCAAATGAGCCAGTGCCCAAGCGATGGGTAACCCAGAGGGAAGTTGCGGTTCTCGCAACTAGGAGCCCTAGAGCCGGGGAAAAATTCATAAAATAATTTTTGGGACTCCATAAAAGGGTCATTGAGGTTTCTATGGCATTAGAATGCCAAGAAAATATTTAGAAAAATTTTTCAATCGGTACAGACAATTTTGACCCGTTAAGCCAAACGGAGGGCATTTTGGTCATTTTGCCTTCAGAGGTGATTTTTGGCCGACTTGTCCAGTTGAGTAAATAATTATTATGACATAAAATATGAATAAACATTACAAAAAATTAAATTGAAAATGAGTAGAGATGAAAAGAAAAGAAAAATAAAGAAAATTAGGGATAATGACATCACATGATGTCATTATCTTACTCCCAACCAATCACAAGTTAACAAGCATTCTTAAAACACTTAAAAGAGTCAAAATAGACCAAAAAAATTCTGGTCTTCTTCTTCTCCTTCAGCCAGCCGAAACCCTTCTCCCCTCTCCCTCCATTGATTCTCAACCAAAGCTCCCTTTCTCTCTTTGTTTCAATACTAAACCCTAAACACCTTTCATTAAAACTTGTCCATACCTCTTGGGAAAGTGTTTGGCAGCCTAGAAAAGGAAAGAAAGTGAAGTTTAAGTTTGGAAAATTCTGCCCTACAAGAGGTTAGTGCTTATTTATGCATATATTTCTTTTATTCCATGTTAGGGACTTGAAATTAATATGAAATTGTGAATTAAATGGACTAAAACTCATGTGTATGCATACCATGGAATTCGGCTGCCTAGTGAGGGTTATGACTTTGATGGTTTAGATGGGCTTAGAGTGGATTAGAGAGGGTGTTTAAAGTGTATATATATATATATATATATATATATATATATATATATATATATATATATATATATATATATATAAGGAATGAAAGTGTTAACTAAGGTGTGTGGTGTGAATCATAATGGGAAATTAGGGTTTTGGGAGTGAAATTTGGACTTGGCTTATGAAATGATGAGTGAACATTCTAATGGTCAATTAGTGACCATTTGAGGTAAGTTGACCATAATTTGAAGTGAACTAGAGTGTTACAAACCAAATTGGTAGGCTGCCTAGTGACAGCAGCAGGTGAGGCTGTGAGTCCAGCCTGTTTGGACGGTCATATCTTTGGCTGTGTAGGTTCAATTGGTATTTGGCCAATTGGACATGAAACTAGACACATAATGGCACAATTTTTCTGAAGAAACCATGCCCAAAAGACCAAAGCAAGTGGACCAAAAACTGGCCCCAATCTGGATACCCTGCAACCAGAATCTGCAGAATGACCAAATGAACAGTAATTGTTCATTTGGCCATAACTCATTGTAGAATGAGTCAATTGACTTGAAAGTCTGACAGCAACAAGTTAAGATATAGACAAACAAATTTCATGAAGAAACCTACCCCAAAATATGACCAGAACCTATCCAACAAGGCAGTGGCAGTCACTGTTCACTGCACTGTAGATATGGTCAATTCTGCAGTTTTTCAATCCGACCAGCTGTGGTTTTTAGACCATAACTGGAGCTACAAAACTCCAAATGGAGTGATTCAAAAACGAAAATTCTACTAGACAAAATAAGGAACAACTTTCATGTTTACCATTTCCTCAAATTCCCACTGTAACAGTCACTAATGGAACAGTAAAGTTAGGGTACAAAAACTGAAAATTCTGCTCCTTTAGTTCTAAGCTTAGAAATGGTATTGGTGATTAATTCCAACAAGTTTTGAATGCAAAATGTGGTACATTGGGGGTGTTAAAACCAATGTACCTATTTTCTATCCAAAAGTCAATATTTTTGTTGACCGATGAAGTGAATAGTGACACCAAAAATTGAAAATGTCCGTGTCCGTGTAGCTCTGCATAATGTCCGTGTCACCTCACCATCTTCAGTGCATTGGTAGGACACTAGGTTTCATTTTGATATTTTATAACTAATTTTTATTTTTTCATATGTAATTGAACTTATGGAATGTATTTTGATGTTCATGTAAATAATGAGAATTGTGTTTGTGAATGGAAAAGTGAATGTTCATCTGTGATTTATACATGATTATCACATGAGATTAATGATTGAGAAATGAAATTGAAAAATGTTGAGATTTTGATATTGGAGTTTGAGATGATTGAATATGATTTTTGGAAGTGTTTTTCACAGGTTCCGAAGAACTGTTTTCTCCATTTTTAGCCTGGATCACGGATTTTCTATAAAATTTTCGGAACCTCAAATAAATTATAATTTCAATAAATGACTTAAATGAATTATATTTCACAAGTTATATTCAAAACTATGATAAAAATTAATTAAGATAAAATAGAGTGTTCCGGTACACCGTGTGACATAACTTACTCGGATATACTATAGACGGGTAAGGGGTGTCACAAAAAGACTTGAAAGGTCTGAGAGACTGAGTCAAGGCCTAGAGGTGACTCACATCAGGTTTGTGCACAATAAACCTTATTTGAGCCTTTTGTAATTGAAAATTTGATTTAGTGTGATTTATGAAAATTTGAAGTTAATTATGAATTGTGTTGCCATCTTGTGAATGAAATTATGACTTTGGAAATTTATTGGATTTCTCACGAATCATTTGAATAAAATGTTTGAAATTGATTTTTGATTCACACTTAGCATGACAGTATCTTATTATTCCTCCTCCATTTATGGGGTGAGATCGGTTATCTTTCCTCCCTCTTTGGTTTATCAGTTGAGGTTGTAGATCGGATGAGTACTCATTAGCCAGCTAGCCACCTCCCTCATTGATTTCGATTAGTGGGGTTGTAAATTGCTTTGTCATGGTGTACAATACGACATTGATCGAAAATTTTGTGTCATGGCTTAAGTTGTGTATGAATTGGCAACACTGTGTTCTTAAATTATTTGACTAAATTGTGTTATTATGAGTTTTGATAATTTGTGAAATGTGATTGAGAAATATTTAATTTGTGTTTTGGCAATGAATGGTTTATGTATTGTATTTAAAATTTTTATTGTGCACCACTGAGTATTTTTATACTCGGTGATAGCTTGTTTTGCTGTCGCATATAAGAGCAAGGAGAATGCAGCAGAGTGAGCTGCTGTCACACCTCACCCCTCTGTAAGACATGACATGATCCCGTAGAATACCTAATGAACTACCGAATTTCACCTACCGCTAATTCATTAAGTACACTACAAGAGATTTTAAAACAATTTTCTTACATTCTGGAAGTGGTGAGTATTTTGGGAGAAATTAAAAATCATTTATTCAAAGTTTAAATACTAGTAAAAATTTTTGTCCATTTTAATTTTGCCGCAAATTTTATAAAAATTTTGACAGAGTTCCGTTTGTATTTGGAGAAAACAGTTCTTCAAATACCTAAAAAAAAACACTTCCAATAATTTTCTCAACTCCCAACCTTCAATTAATCTCAAGTCAACTCAATTCAATTCACTTCAAAATAATTCCATAATCCAAATCAAAATTTATCATCTCAAAATATTTAATAACTTCAATCACAATGCATAAAGTATGAAATTCACATGTACAAATATTAATTTATAGAAGGAAATCCAAAAATAATATTATTACAATTTATTTTACAACTACTCAACTTTACATTGACACATAAAGCGTTATAATATTTACATCAAAATTAACTACAAGGGTATAAAATAATACCCGTACAAAAGATTAGTGTGGTCCTCAATTCAATAGCAGCTCACTCTGCTGCTTTCTCCTTGCTCTTATCTGCGACAGCAAAATAAGCTATCGCTGAGTATAAAAATACTCAGTGGTGCACAATAAAAATTTAAAATACAATACATAAATCATTCATTGATGAAACACAATTTAAATATTTCTCAATCACATTTCACAAATTATCAAAACTCAGAATAACACAATTTAGTCAAATAATTTAATAAACATAGTGTTGCCAAAATCATACACAACTTAAGCCATGACACAAAATTTCCGATCAATGCCGTGTTGTACACCACGACAAAGCAATCTATAACCCCATTAATCGAAATCAATGAGGGAGGTGGCTAGCTAGCTAATGAGTACTCATCCGATCTCGACCTCAACTGGTAAACCAGAGAGGGAGGAAAATAAACGATCTCAACACCATAAATGGAGGAGGAATAATGTGATACTGTCATGCTAAGTGTGAACACAAAATCAATTCAAAACAATTTATTTAAATAATTTATGAGAAATCTGATCAATTTCCAAAGTCATATTTGCGATTATAAAATGGCAACACAGTACATAATTAATCACAGAAGTCAAATTTTTGAGAATAAAATATTTAAACAAGAATTGTTGTGCACAGACCTGACGTGAGTCACCTCTAGGCCTTGACTCAGTCTCTCTGAGTTTCCAAGTCTTTTTCAGCTGAAACACACAGTTTCATAGTATTTCAGTACCATAACTTAGCATAAATCCAAAAATAAATTTAACTTCACTTTTACCTAGCTCTAACGTGCTAAATTCGACGTTCTCGAAGCTTTTGTGTTTCAGGTTAGTATTCACTACACTATTCAAGTCAAATTGTTGACTTTCTAAGGCTTAATAGGTATGAGAACTCCAACTTCACCCACATACCACATTTTGGTCATTAAATTTGTTGGTTTTGGTCATTTTCTCAAAGCTTAAGTCCTTTAGGCAAAATTGTCAAATTTTCAATTTTGATGTCCCTAGTTGCACTATTCCATTAGTAATTTTACTGTAGGAATTTGGCAAAACTTCCTTCATATAAAATGTTCTTTATTATCTTAAGTTTATTCTCATTTTTGAATCACCCAAATTGGAGTTTTGTAGCTCAAGTTGTGGCCATTTGAACCATGGCTGCCGGATTAGAAACAACCCAGATTTTCTGGGCAATTTTGGTGCTGGCAGTTTTGGGTCACCAACTTGGGGTGGCCAAATGACTTGGTTGCTGGTAGAATTTGGGTTTGTGTTCTTCATGAAAGTTTTAGGTCTATATCTCACCTAACCACTGGTAAAATTTCAGGTCATTTGGATCTGCCTAGCTCGAGGTATGACCAAATGAACAAATACTGTTCATTTGATCAGTTTGTACAGGGCAGCCTGCACTTTTCCAACTTTGGTCAATTTGTTCACTAGGTTTTGGTCACTTTTTGGGCATGGTTCCTAAATAAAAATTGCGTCATTTTATGTCTATTTTCATCCCCAATTGGTCCCATATCAATTGGACTTGTAAAATTTCATTTTTGGTCCTTCAAACCTGACTTGGTCATGCTACCAGCAGCATGACCACACTCCCTCCGAATTTAGCTTTAATTCCAACCATTCCAACACAACTCATTTGGTCACAAATGACCATTTTTAACTTCACAATAGGTAAAAGACACCATTTACTCATTTCTCACATTTTTTGTTCATAAACCCTAAGTTCCAAAACCCTAACTTACTAAATTATTGCATTTAGCTAATTTCAAAGCTCTCAACTATAATCATTCAACTAATGGAGGTCCATAAACTCATTCAAATCCATCAAACCATGCAAATCATACTCCCCTTCAAGCTGGATGAAATTTCAGTTTGGTCCTCCCCACATATTTTTATTTCATTTGTTTAGTTTCTAAACTCATTTCAATAACTAAATATGCATTTAAAGTAGAAAATTGAAAGTTAGCATACTGACCTTTCTTAGAACTTCAAATCTTTATCTTTTGTTCTTCTTTCCTCTTTCAATCTTCTTCTTAAGTTGAGATAACAAGCTCTAGTAAGGTTTTTATGGGAGTTATTAAGGTTGAGTGAAGAAATTTAAGCTTGAGTGCAAGCTTTAATGGTGGACCATTCATAGAGATGAGAGGGAAAGAGTGAGGAGGCAACAATGGGAAGAAGGAGAGCTTTTAGTTTTTTCTTTTCTTTTCTTTTCTTTATGTAATTTGTCTTATGGAAGACCCAAAAAAAATCAATTTAATTAATTTATTAATTATAACATTTATGGCATCATGCATGATGTCATGCATGATGTCATCTCTCTACACCTTTTTCATTTTCTCTTTTTTTTTTCTATTAGTTATTTAATTTAATTCTCGATTCCGAAATTTTATTTTTTCTGATTTTATTTGATAGTTAGGTCAGGAGTCAGTTCTCAGGGTCAATTGACCAAATTACCCCTCGCCAGTTCATCCCGGTTTGCAAATAATTCAATATTTCTTTCGGCTCCCTGACCTAATTATTTGACTGACTTAACAGCTCTTTTTCATGATTTTCTTTTTTCCACTGTGTTCATAAGGGTCCTAAGGACCGCAGCATCACATTTTATGGTTCGAAATTTGAGTTTAAAATGACTTCGCAGTCGTTCCCGAGAAGGTCACCCATCGCTGTGACTCTTGGCTCGTTTAACCTCTTATGTTCTGTTTTTCTTATTTATACTTAACTAATTGAACATTACTAATTATTTGTGCTTATGGCTTCTCTAATTGACTTAAGTGTGGCTCTAATCCCCTTAATTGTCCGGACCGACTCCGGTCACCGGAACAGTGAAATATACTAGGCTATACCAATAGGGGTGTTACAGCTGCTATCAATATTGAAGATTCCATTGATCTTTTTGTAGGGGTATTGTTTTATACCCTTGTAGTTATTTTGATATGAATATTGTGATGTTATATGTATCAATATAAAGTGAGAAGTTGTATAAGAAATTGTAATAATTTTATTTTTGGATTGTATATCTGTAAATTTAATTTGTGCATACAATATTGATGGAATGATATGAAATAGTTTGTTTTGAGAATTTTGAGATGGCAAATTTTGGATTAAATTATGGAATTGATTTGAGATGTGTTGACTTGAGAATATTTGGAGGTTAGGAGTTATGGAAAATTTATTAGAAGTGCTTTTTACAGGTTTTTGAAGAACTGTTTTCTCAAAATACAGACGGCACTCTGCCGAAATTTTTATAAAATTTGCGGAGAAAAAAAAATGGACAAGATTTTTACTAGTATTTAAGCTTTGAATAAATGTTTTAATTTCCTACTAAAATGCTCACCACTTCCAAAATGTAAGAAAATTGTTTTAAAATCACTTGTAGGGTACTTAATGAGTTATCGGTAAGTGAAGTTCGATAGTTCATTAGGTAGTCTATGGAATCATGTTATGCCTTACAGAGGGGTAAGGACACACCTTACCCCTCGGTAAGGCATAACATGATCCCGTAGTATAGTAAATGAATTACCAAACTTCACCTACCAATAACCCATTAAATACTCTACAAGGGATGTTAAAACAATTTTCTTACTTTTTAAAGGTGGTGAGCATTTTTGTTAGGAAATAAAAACTTTTATTTGAAGTTAAACCATATATCAAATTTTCAATCAATTTAAAGTTTTCGCAAATTTTAGAAAAATTTTGGCAAAGTGCCGTCTATAATTGAAAAAAAAAAAAAACAGTTCTTCAAAACCTATAAAAACACTTCCAAATAGTGCATTTCATCGAATCTCAACCACCAAAACTTTTAATCAATACAAATCAACCCAATCTCAATTCAAAATTCAAAACTCAAAAACTTTTGAAAATAATTCGATAAACTCATAAACATTGCATTAAATTAAATTTACATACACAAATCTTAATTTACAAAAGAAAAATAAAAAATAATATTATTACAACTTTAATGTACAACTGCTCAATTTTACATTAACATATATGACACTAAACTATTTACATCAAAATAAACTACAAGGGTATAACTAAATACCTGTCACACCCTACCCCTCTGTAAGGCATAACATGATCTCGTAGTATACCTAATGAACTACCAACTTCGTCTACTGATAACCCATTAAATACACTACAAGGGATTTTAAAACTTTTCTTACTTCTTTTTACAGTGGTGAGCACTATTTACAGGTGTTAAAAACCTTTTTGAAGTGAAGTGCAACAGCTAACACATTTGGACTATTAGGGATTTCTGTAAAAATTTTGGCAGAGTGCTATCTGTATTTTGAACAAAACAGTTCTTCAGAAAACAGTTCTTCAGAAAGCACTTCAATATTTTTCTCAATCTCAAACTCCAACATATTTCAACACAATAAGTTTTTCAACTCGAATCCATAATAATTTTTCAAACACTGAGATAAAAGAAATACAGTATAATTTTTTTTTTTTACAAGCCAAAATAACTCATAATTTATTTTACAACTTCAATGTACAATTTTAATTTATAACTACTCAAAATCAAGAATAATATATACATACAGTGAACATACATTACAGTACAAAATGCAAAATGTGGTATACTCAATATACCCGATGATCTCTCACCGAATGCACTAGCAGCCTAGTCTGCTGCCCTATCCGTCTGTCTACCTGCGACAGCAATGAAAAGCTATCGCTGAGACAATGTCTCTGTGGTGCACAACATTAACCAAACACAACTTTAAATCACAATTCATAAATCATATAAATGATGGATACGTAAAACCATAATTAAATTCAAGACAATGTAGATCTATGTCTTATTGCACGCGGGGCAAAATTTTAGGTCATTCTGAGTTATGTAGATCAAGTTATGGTCATTTTACTATTGCTGGTCAAAGCGTATCAAAATTGGTCACTTTAGGTCAATTTTGGTTCGGCCAGTTTTTGGACCTGAACTTGTATAAGCTGTTTGACTTGCTTATGGTCATTTCTGGGCTTTGGTGTCTTCATAAGACTTGTAGATATAGGTCTTAACTATTCATGGTCAAAATTTCAGGTCAATTGGACCTATTTTGAGTGAGTTATGGCCTAAACACTAACTGCTGCCTAAATGGTAAATTTTCAGGCCTTAATTGCACTAATCCGGATTTGGTCACTTTTCAAGTTACCTTACAAGCAGAATTTTGGCAAGCTTCCTTCATGAAAGTTGGCAAATTTTGTGCCTAGTTTCACCTCCGATTGGTCTCATACCAATTGGAGCCACACACTTAAGGTTCTAAGCCCAAAACACAAACTGCCCTATTGTATTTTGTTCATACTCATCAAAGGTCACCTTTAACACTTACCAAACTTCACATTCATGCCCATTCTGGTTTGTACCATAACCTAAACATATTTTACCACATATTGTTGATCATTTTGGCAACTTATAATCACATTCAACATACAACATAAAGTGCAAAATTTTTCAAACTCAATTACAATAATTTAACCACCTATTCATGCTCATTTACATGTCCAACCTCACACCATCACACATATACCCAAGCTGCCATAACCACCATCACAATTCAACATTATTATACCATAATACAAACATAAAATAACATCCTTATGGTTCACCAAACCAGGCTGCCGATTCATGCATTTACATTCCATTAATTCCCAAGCTTCAAATTTCAAATACACATTCACATATACTAAGTATAGATCACCCAAATAATTTCCTACACACATAAACATTTAATCAATCCTTTAATCTACCATTTGCAAGCAAAAATAAACTGTCTTCAAGGAGTTTCCATGGCTTCCAAAAATACAGCTCTCCCTTTAAACATCAAACCTCAAAATTCTTTCCACAATTTAAGTACCCATAACCTCCTCACAAACTTTAATGAAACAATAATAAAAAACACAAACTTACCACTTTGGAAATTCTTCAAAACCTCACCAAAACTTCTTAAAATTGCTATCAAACTCTTCCTTGCAAGGTGAGGATAAATTTTAATGAAGACAAGTGTGGGAAAAGATGGCTTGATCATGGAGTTGTAATGGCTTGAAGGTGGGCGGCCATGGGAGAGGTTTGAGAGCTTTCATGCGTTTTCAATTGAAGAAGATGAATTGCAGATTTGTTAGTGGATATTTCTGTCCACTTAATGTTTATTTAACCCCATAGTGCTCCACTCACCATAAGTTAATTAATTAAATAATCAAGTTTTCATTTTCCCACATTAAGCTTCTCATTTTTGTTATTTACATTAGGTACCACTAATTTAATTTTTCATGACATTTTCCAAGTGTAATATCATGTATTTTTAATGGACATTTAGGTAAAAAGACAACTCGGAGTATCAAATGACCATAATGCCCCTGTTCGGGTTGCATTCTCAATTTTTCGGTAACACCGGGTTTTGTCCTTTTTTTGATTTCTCAGTTTTCTTTGTACTAATTACTTAATTTTTATTTGATATTTCTAATAGTATTTATACTTCAATAGGGGTCTATTTAAGTCCTAAAAATATTTTTCAGGGTTCCCCACGGTCCAGGGCTAGTCAACGGTCCACGCCGTGACTTCCTGGTGCGATCACCCATCGCTAGGGTTCTCGGCTCGCTTAACTTGGTTACATTTCTTTGCTATTATTTTTCCTTTGTTTTTCTTGTATTTTCTTTTCTTGTATTTCATTATTTTATGTCTCCTCACTTATATCAAAGTATAGTTCTAGGCATCTTAGCTGTCCGGACAACACTGGTCACCAGAACAGTAGAACGCACTACCGAACATTGGGGCGTTACAATACGTGTACAAAAGCCTTAGTGTAGTCCCAACAATCAGTAGCTCACTTTATTACTTTTTCCTTGTCTCTATCTGTGACAGCAAAGAAAGCTATCGCTGAGTATAAAAATATTCAGTGGTGCACAATAAAATATAAAATGCAAAATATAAAATATTTATCATTAATTTACAGTTCAAATATTTCACGATCACATTTCAATTTTCAAATTACATTTATCACAAATCACAATTTAAATATTTCATAATTTTCAAGGCTTAATATAACACAAATTTGATTAAACAATTTAATAAACACAGTATTGCCAATCAATAACACAACTTAGGCCATAACACAAAATTTCCAAACATGTCGTGTTGTACACCACGACAAGGCAAACTCACCCCAGTAATCAAAATCAATGAGGGAGGTGGCTAGCTAGCTAATGAGTACTCATCCAAACTCACCTCAGACTGGAAAGCCAGAGAGGGAGGAAAGTGATCAAAGATCAAACTCAACCCCACAAGTGGAGGAGGAACATAGTAAGGGACTGCCATGCCAAGTGTAAATCAAAAACAATTTAAAACTATGATGTTTAATTATAATTGATACAACAATTAAACAAACTTCATTTCAAATCTCCATTTCTAAAGTAGGCAACACACAAATTCTCAAATAAAATTTCCAAGGCCATAACCAAATTCAAAATCATATTGTTCAAATATTTCATACAAATCAACAAATAATTTTCATTCCAAATTTCCATTATAAAATAGGCAACACAGCATTCTCAAAATTCATAATGAATAAAACACATTCACAATGTATAACAAATCAATTTTCATTGTGAAAACTATAATTTAAAAATTTTTGTGCACAAACCTGATGTGAGTCGCCTCTAGGCCTTGACTCAGTTTGCCCTATCCTTTTCCAAGTCTTTTTCAGCTGAAACACGCAATTTATAGTGTTTCAGTATCTTATCTCATAATAAATCCAATAATTAATTCATATATACTTAATCTAGCCCCAATATGCTTAAACTAATGTTCTTGGAAATTTTCATTTCGGAGTTACTATTTATGATACTATTCAAGTCAATTTGTTGACTTTCTTATGCTTAATAGGTATAGGAATTTCAATTTCACCCACATACCATAATTTGATTACCAATTTTGTTGGTTTTAGTTACTTCTTAGATTTTTAGGTTTCCTAAGCACAATTTCAAATTTTCCAAATTTTGTGTCCCATTTTGTACTATTCCATTGGTCATGTTGCTGTTAGAATTTGGCAAAGTTTTCTTCATAGAAGTTGTTTCTTATTGTCTTAACTTTAATTCCTTTTTTGAATAACTCCATTTGTAGTTTTGTAGCCCGAGATATGACTATTTGATGGGGCTGGCCGGATTTGGTGTTACCTGCACGGGCATTTTACGGATACTAGCGATTTGGTGTCTTGTGCAGGTGACTTGTCAGATAGGTTATGGTCAAAATTTGGATTTGTTTTCTTCATGAAAGTTGTAGGGCTATGTCTCAGCTTTCCATCGGTATAAGATTTAGGTCATTTGGACCTTCCTAGACTAAGTTATGGTAATTTCAGTAACTACTATTCATTTAGTCATTTTTGTACAGGGCAGTGTGCCCAAATCCGAATTTAGCCTATTTGTTCACTAAGTTATGGTTATTTTCTAGGCATGATTTCCGAATGAAAAATGGTCCATTTTGTTTCTAGTTTCATTCCCAATTAGCCTAACATCAATTGGATTGGTAAATTTTCAGTTTTGGTCCCTAAAAGGGACCTAGGTCAAGCTATCAGCATACTGACTCTAACCAATCCAAATTGTAACTTGGTTCTATCAATTCACACACACCACAAAAGGTCTCAATTGACTATTTCTAACCCTCATTAAGATCATTCCATTGACCATTTTCTACAATTTTTTTTTTCAAACCCTAAGTGCCAAGAACCCTAATTTTTGCAAATGGGTCAATTAGTTAAATCAAAGTGCACATTCATCTTCTACACACTCATTCAAGCATACTTACACATTTAATTCTACTAAAACACCATAAACCCCACTATTCCCATGGCTGCCAAATTTCCCATAAGTCCATACATTAATAAATTTCCAAGTTTCTTTACATAATTTCATCAATTTCAATTATATTTCGTGTATAGACCATGCATATGGTGAGAAAATTGGCTTACCTTATTCAAGCAATTTTTCTTCTTCTCCAATCTTCAATTTCCTTCTTCCTTTTTATTCCTAAGTGATGTATCTAGGTCTAAGAGTGTGATTTTGTGTTGGAGTTTAAGAAATTTATGGGAAGAAACTAGAGAAAGTTAAGCTTTCTAAGTCCAAAAATGGTGGAAATGAAGAGAAAATGAGAGAGCGAGAAATGAGAGAGGAAAGAGACGGCAAAACAATGGAGAAGATGGACTTTTAATTTTCTTTTTGGTTTTTATTTGTTTAATTACCTTTTTCCCACTTTAATTACATTAAAATAAAAATTCTTTATTGTATCATGCTTACATCACTTAAGTGATGTTATTAATCCTTATTTTTTTTCTTTTCTTTTTCCTTTCTTTTTCCTCACTTCTTTAATTTAATTCTATATTTCAAAATTTTCATTTCTCAAATTTTATTGGACAGTTAAGTCATGAGTCACCTCTAGGAGTGAATTGACCAATTTGCCCCTCGCCCATCTGGTCCGGTTTACAAGTTATTCGATATTTATTCCAGATCCCTGACCTAATTATTTGACCTGCATAAAAAATTTTTTCTATGATTTTCTCTTTTCTACTGTGTTCGCAATAGTCCTAAGGACCGCAGTGTCATATTTTCTGGTTCAGAATTTGAGTTAAGACTGACCTCGCAGTCACTTCCTGGTAAGATCACCCATCGCTGTGACCTCCAGCTCATTTAAACCTTTATGCTTTGTTTTTCTTATTTATACTTCACTATCCGATACTCACTATTTATTTCCATTCAGGGCTTTTCTAGGTGTCTTAAACATGGTTCTAATCTTCTTAATTATCCGGACTGACACCAGTCACCGGAACAGTATAATTTACCAGGCTATGCAAATAGGAGTGTTACAATAACACATTTTTCTTCTCAATCAAAATTTTCAATACAAATAAAGTCATAATTTAATTTTCATAATTCATTCAACATAAATTGCAACGGAAAATTCAAGGAAAGTTTATATGTTGTGCACAAACCTCTTACGAGTCTCCTCTTGGCCTTGACTCGGTGTTTCTTGTTCTTTCTCAGTATCCTTCTCAACTGAAACACACAATTCACCGTGTTTCAGTATCACAACTTATAATAATTCCTATACTAAATTTTATATATACTTAATTGTACCCCTAAATTTGCTTAAAATATCACTCCTTAAACTTTGTATTTTAGGGTTACTATTTATGGCACTATTCAAGTCAAAATATTGAATTTCCCATGCTTAATAGGTATGTGAATTCCAATTACACCCACATAACACATTTTGAGTAGCTAATTTGTTAGTCTTAGTTGCCATTTCAATTTCTAACTCTCTTAAGAGAAATTTCAATTTTTTAGTTTTGGTCCCCTGTGTTGCACTGTTCCATTGGTCTGGTTAGTGTGGGAATTTTGTCACACCCTACCCCTCCATATGGCGTAACATGATCCCGTAGTATACCTAATAAATTACCAACTTCGTCTACTGATAACCCATTAAATACACTACAAGGGATTTTAAACCTTTTCTTACTTCTTTTTACAGTGGTGAGCACTATTTACAGGTGTTAAAAAAATTTTTACTGAAGTGAAACCAGATAATACATTTGAAGAATTAATAATTTCTGTAAAAATTTTGGCAGAATGCCATCTGTATTTTGAATAAAATAGTTCTTCAAAAACCTGTAAAAAAAAGCACTTCAATTATTTTTTTCAATCCCCAAACTCCAATATTCAATCAACACAATAAGTTTCTCAACAATTGTCAACTCAAGCCCACAATAAATTTTCAGTGTTTTCAAAAGCTGAGACAAAAGAATATATCACAATATTTACAAACCAAAATAATTTACAAATTTAGTTTACAACTTTAATGTACAATTTTAATTTACAACTACTCAAAACCAAGAACAATATATACATACAGTGATCATACATTGCAATACAAAATGCAAAATATGGTATACTCAATATACCCGACGATCTCTCAATGTAGTACTAGCAGCCTAGTCTGCTGCCCTGTCAGTCTGTCTACCTGCGACAGTAATGAAAAGCTATCGCTGAGCCAATGTCTCAGTGTTGCACAACATTAACAAAATGCAACTTTAAATCATAAATCATAAGTTGTATAAATAGTGGATACTTAAAACCATAGTTAAATTCAAAGACAGTGAATGTCATAAAGAATTTAAACTCCATTTCACAATATCACAATGAATATCAATAAATCACACACACAGCTTAATCATGTTTCAAAGTCCAATTCATCCCAAAAGCCGATGGCTAATGAGGAATAACATAGGTAGCTAGCAATAATATGAGTACTCATTCTATTTGTCCTCAATAGGCACACACCTCAACACTTCAGCCAGAGAGGGAATTCAAAGTCAATTCATCCCACTAGACAAGCTAGCGAGGAATTCAATCAATATACATGATAGCTGTGGTTTCAAACCATTTACAATGCTTTTCAATCAATAAGTATCCATCAAATATCATTCAAACAATTTTTCACAATTTAAAATAATAACAAACAAATTGTCATAATTTATTTCAATTGAAAATTCAAAAGAAATAGTTGTTGTGCACAAGCCTCTGATAAATGTCTCTTGGCCCTGACTCAGTGTTTCCTTCCCCTTCCCTGAGTCTTTGCTAACTGAAACACAATTTGAAGTGTTTCAGTACTCATTTAAACTGTCTCTAACAATAAGGTTCAATAATTAATTTATTGAATTCTATTATTTTCCTTAGTCAACCTAAAATGTTGACCCTCAATGCACTCTAGGTGAATTAGGTTTTAATATTACCCATATGTCACATATGTAGCCTTTTAGTATTGGTACATGTTACCAAATTCATTTCCAAGCATGTTGCATTTTATTGCAATTTGCCGGATTCCAGTATACTAATTTGACCTAGCCGGATGACCTAGTTCCCTCGGTTTTCGGGTTTCGGTCCAAACTACAAACTTGTAGGTCTATTGCTTATTGCATGTGGGGAAAAATTTTAGGTCATTCTGAGTTGTGTAGACCAAGTTATGGCCAATTTACCAATGCTGGACAGAATGCACTAAAATGGTAGGTTTAGGTCATTTTTAGGTCACTTTTGGTTCGGCTAGTTTTTGGACTTGAATTTGTGCAAGCTATTTGGCTTGGTTCTGGCCATTTATGGGCTTTGGTGTCTTCATAAGAATTGTATATATATGTCTCAACTATTCATGGTAAAAATTTCAGGACAATTGAACCTGTTTTGAGTAAGTTATGGTCAAAACACTAACTACTGCCCCAAATGATAAATTTTCAGGCTTTCAAAGCACTAATCCGGATTTGGTCATTTTTCAAGTCACCTTCTAGGAAGAATTTTGGTAAGCTTCCTTCATGAAAGTTGGCACATTTTGTGCCTAGTTTCACCTCCATTTGGTCTCATACCAATTGGAGTCATACACTTAAGGTTCTAAGCCAAAACATACACTACCCTATTACACATTGTTCATCCTTACCAATTACACATTCAAAACTTACCAAATTAACTCTCCCATGCCAATTCTGGTTTGTACCATAACACTAACATACTTTACTTCACATTTTTGGTCATTTTGGCAGCTTGTAACCACTTTCAACAAGCACACTATAATACAAAATTTTCCAAAGTCCCATTTACAACAATTAAAGTCCCATTTATCACAATTCAACCACATGAACATACCTCATTTCCATGTCCAATTTCTAACAATTAAACACACACACACATGTTGCCATCCATGACAACATAATTCAACAATATTTCATGAACTCAAACACTTCAATCTTCTTCATGAGGCTGCCACAAGTTTACACATACCCATCAATTGCCATTCTCACTTTTTAAGCTTCCAAATTATACCTTACACATGGAATTCAAGTATAATACAATTAAACATTTAAATCATCATTCAAACCACTACTTACATGCAAGAATAAACTGTTCTTATTGAGGTTCCATGGTTGCCAAAATGTACATTTCCACTAATTCATCAAACTTCAAAAATCCTTCCACAAATCAACTACCCACAACATCTATTCAAAGTTTAATGAAACAAGAATTAAAAATACATACTTTGTAACACCCCTAAGTTCGGTAGTGCGTTCTACTGTTCCGGTGACCAGTGTTGTCCAGACAGCTAGGATGCCTAGAACTACACTTCAATATGAGTGAGGAGACATAAAATAATGAAATACAAGAAAAGAAAATACAAGAAAAACAAAGGAAAAATAATAGCAAAGAAATGTAACCAAGTTAAGCGAGCCGAGAACCCTAGCGATGGGTGACCACACCGGGAAGTCACGCCGTGGACCGTTGACTAGCCCTGGACCGCGGGGAACCCTGAAAAATATTTTTAGGACTTAAAGAGACATCAATTGAAGTAGGAATATCATTAGAAATAACAAAGAAAAATTAAATTATTAGTACAAAGAAAAGTGAGAAATCGAAAAACAGACAAAACCCGGTGTTACCGAAAAATCGGGAATGCAACCCGAACAGGGGCATTATGGTCAATCGACATCTTGAATTGTCTTTTGACCTAAATGTCCATTAAAAATAAATAATATTACACTTAGAAAATAAAATGAAAAATTAATTTGGTGGTACCTAAAGTGAATAGCAAGAATTAAGGGTTTAATGTGGAATAAGTGGGAATTTAACTTATTAAATGATTAAATTGTGTGAGTGGGCCACTAATGAATAAACTAAAAGCAATGGGGGGCAGCTGTAATTCCATTACACCATCAGAAACTTCATCTTCTCCAAATCACCAAACCTTGCCGAAATGAAGAATTAAAAGACCTCCATTGCCGTTTTCTCTCAAGCTCACCTAACCTCCTCATTTCACTTCCAATCATTTAGGGCTCTTCATTAAAGATTGTCTACACATCATAAGGAAGAGCTTGATACCAAAATCAAGAAGTTTAATCAAGGTTTAGCAAGTTCCAACTATAGGTAAGTTTACATTTTTTAATATTGCTTTGTTAAACTTTGTGTACATGTTATGGGTGTTGGATTTGTGAAGAAAATTTTCAAGTTTGAGGAGTTATTGATATGTCCATTTTGGACAGCCATGGAGTTATGTATTTAATGATTTATTATTACATATATTTGATGTAAATTCATGTTGAGTAGAGGGATTTAATATCCTAGTAAGTTATTTCCATGAAAATGTGGTGATTGTGCACTTAAATTGGAGATTGACGAATTGTGGGACACTTTGGCATTGTAGAACATTTCGGCAGCCTTGGGACACTTTGATAAATGCATGAGTTCATGAAGGTATTGGCAGAATATTGACATTGTGGATTGATGGATATGTATATAGATTGGTTGTGTAAAGTGTATGTAAGAATGAGTAATGTTTAGGTGTATATGTGATTGTACTTAGACTTTGTAAATTTGAGTTTATTTAGTGTATTGAGGATGTGTGTAATCTGCCCAAAGTGACTTTAAAGTGAAGTGGTATATGGTTTTGGTAATGTACCAAAACAGAATTGGTAAGGGAAGTAGACATATAGTAAGGTGAATGTGTCATTGATGTATGTTTAAGCAAGGTAATTAAGGGCAGCATGCATTTTAACCTATAACTTTAAATGTGTAACTTCAATTGGTATGAGACCAATTGGAGGTGAAACTAGGCACAAAATGTGCCAACTTTCATTGAGAAAGCATACCAAAATTCTGCTTGCAAGGTGACATGAAAAATGACCAATTCGGATTAAGTGCAATTGAAACCTGAAAACTGACCAATTTGGCAGCAGTTAGTGTTTAGGCCATAACTCACTCAAAACAGGTCCAATTGACCTGAAATTTTAACCATGAATAGTTAAGAGCCATACCTACAAGTCTTATGAAGACACCAAAGCCCAGAAATGACCATAAGCAAGTCAAACAGCTTGCACAAGTTCGGGTCCAAAAACAGGCCGAACCAAAGTTGACCAAAATTGACCTAAAGTGACCAAATTGATGCCATTTGACCAGCAATAGTAAAATGACCATAACTTGGTCTACATAACTCAGAATGACCTGAAATTTCGCCCTGCGTGCAATAAGACATAGATCTACAAGTTTGTAGTTTTGACCGAAACCCGAAAACCGAGGGAACTAGGTCGTCCGACTAGGTCAAACTAGTATCCCGGAATCCAGCAAGTTGCATTAAAATGCACTAAACAAGGAAATGAGTTTGGTAAAATGTACCAACCCTAAAACCCTATCGAATGTGACATATTAATGACACAAAAACCTAATTTACCTAAAACGCATCGAAGGTCGGTATATTAGGTGATTAAGCAAATAATAGCCTTCAGTGAATTTCTTATCGAACATTATCGTTAGAGACAATTTTAATTTAGTACTGAAACACTTCAAATTGTGTTTCTCAGTTACCAAAGACTCAGGAAAAGGGAAGGAAACACTGAGTCCAGACCAGGAGACAGTCATTAGAGGTTTGTGCACAACTAGTTTTCAACTGATTTTACTCTGAATAATATTTCATATGATTAATTGTATGTTATTGTTTTAAATTGTGTTTGTGCACAACTAGTTTTCAACTGATTTTACTCTGAATAATATTTCATATGATTAATTGTATGTTATTGTTTTAAATTGTGTTTGTGCACAACTAGTTTCAACTGATTTTGCTCTGAATAATATCTCATATGATTAATTGTATGTTATTGTTTTAAATTGTGTTTGTGCACAACAGTATTTCTTTTGAATTTTTCAATTGAAATGAATTATGACTATTTGTACATTATTGTTTTAAATTGTGAAAATGTGTTTGAATGGATATTTATTGCTTGAAAAGCATTGTAAATGATTTGATGGATACTATTGATTGAAAAGCACTGTAAATGGTTTTTGTGGAAATTAAAGATAATTATGAATTGTGTTGCCATTTTGTGAATGAAATTATAACTTTGGAAATTTATTGGATTCTCACGAATCATTTGAATAAAATGTTTGGAATTGATTTTGTGTTCACACTTAGCATGACAGTATGATATCATTCCTTCTCCATTTATGGGGTTGTGATCGTTTATTTTCCTTCTCCATTTATGGAGTCGTGATCGTTTATTTTTCTCCCTCTCTAGTTTACTAGTTGAGGTGATCGGATGAGTACTCATTATATAGCTAGCTCCCTTCCTCATTGATTTCGATTAGTGGGGTTGTGATTGCTTTGTCGTGGTGTACAACGCGACATTGATCGGAAATTTGTGTCATGGCTTAAGTTGTGAATGAATTGGCAACACTGTATTCTTAAATTATTTGACTAAATTGTGTTGTTATGCGATTTGATAATTTGTGAAATGAAGTTTAAATTTTTATTGACATTTACTGTCTTTTGAATTTAACTATGTTTTGATTGCTGAGATTTATTGTGATAAATTCCTTATGACAGTATTGTCTTGAATTTAACTATGGTTTTTAAATATCCACTATTTATTTGAATTATGAATTGTGATTTAAATTTGTATTTGGTTAATTTTGTGCACCACTAAGACATTGTCTCAGTGACAGCTTTTTATTGCTGGTGTAGGTAGACAGACAGACAGGGCAGCAGACTAGGCTACTATTACCTCCAGCAAAAGATTTTCGGGTATAACGAGTATACCACATTTTGTATTTTGTGCGGTAATGTATGATCACTGTATGTACATATTGTTTTGGTTTTGAGCAGTTGTAAATTAAAATTATACATTGACATTGTGAAGTAAATTATGAGTTATTTTGGCTTTTAAAAATTATATTATATTTCTTTTATCTCAGTATTTGAAAAATCACTGCAGATTTGAGTTGAGAAATATGTTGTGTTGAGAAAAATGTTGGATTTGAGATTTGGAAAATATATTGAAGTGCTTTTTACAGGTTTTCTGAAGAACTATTTTATCCAAATTACAGATGGCACTCTGCCAAAATTTTTACAGAAATTCCAAATAAGTCAAATGTGTCAGTTCTATCACTTCAGTTAAAAAAAAAAGTTTTTAACACCTGTAAATAGTGCTCACCACTATAAAAGAAGTAAGAAAAGTTTTTAAAATCCCTTGTAGTGTATTTAATGGGTTATCAGTAGACGGAGTTGGTAATTCATTAGGTATGCTACGGGATCATGTTATGCCTTACAGAGGGGTAGGGTGTGACATGTTTTAGTGGTATCAGAGCAAAGTTTTTAAATTCTGTGTTCACATGTTATTTGAATATTCTTTCTTCATAGTACAACTACTCAATATCATTGTTTGATACATACAGTACATTACATTATAAATATGCACTAACGGGAGGAAATCTCCTTGTGTTAATTGTTCGGGAGGTCTAAGATCCTCGAATTGACTATGGAAGAGGGTGATCGTTCAGTAGATCAATCTATTGAGGCTGAGGTGCAAGGGGATGCCCCAGGCCTACATAATGTCAGTGGTTCAGTTGCACCAGCCCTGCGATCTGCATGATTTAGTGCTCGATTCGCTCGTGAGATGGTCAGTAATGTTTCAACAAATGGCTGGTAATGTACCTACTCAAGTCCCAATACAGACACCAGTGGTACAACCACAGTCTCCTACTAGGCAGTATGACAAATTGATGAAGTATGGGGCTACAGAGTTTAAGGGGACAGTAGATCCTCTAGAAGCTGAACAATGGTTAGAGAGGATGGATAGGGTGTTCAAGAAGCTACATTGTACAGAGGAGCTCTGATTTGAATACTCAGTGTCCTTACTACAGGGGGATGCTTATGACTGGTGGAAAACCATTCTCCACAGTCTAGTAGAACCTGCAGTGCTAACATGGAATGACTTTCTCAGGGAATTCAGAGAGAAATATGTCCCTGATGCTTATGTAGACCAGAAGTTACAAGAATTCCTAAGTCTGAAACAGGGGAACAGATCAGTGGCTGAGTATGAAAGAGAATTTTCCCGCCTGAGCTATTATGTAGTAAGTTTACTTGCTACCAGCAGGGAGAGATGCAAGAGGTTTGAAATCGACTTGAAGCCCAGTATCAGACTACAAGTAGTCGGCTTCAAACACACTAACTTCTCTGAACTTATTTCTTAAGCTCTAGAGTTAGAAAGAATTGAGTCTGAAGCTGCTCCTGAGAAAAAGAAATCAGAGAAGACAGAGAAAGAGGGAAAATCAGTAGAACAGAGTTCCAGTGGTCCTACTGGAAAGAGGAAGAACTATGAGGGACACAGCAGAGGTGGCAAGAAGTCTGGTAGGGGAAGACATTCGGGATGTAAACCTCCTCTATAGTCACAGAGTCTGGAGGTTCCTACCATTCCCGCCAATGTGAAAATTGTGGAAGATATCATGGTGGGATATGCTATAAGGCTATTGGAGTCTGTTATAACTGTGGAGGCACAGGACACTTTGCCAAGGACTGCACCAGTAGTCGTAGAGTTGGACCACCTCCTACTACTGCAGAAGGGTCAGCTCAGAGCCCTGTCACCAGAAGTTCACAACCACCCAGCAGAGGTAGAGGCAGGGGTAGAGGTAGCCCAGTAGGCAGCCAAGGCACGGGAAACGATCGAGCAAGATAGTGCTCCAGTCAGAGTCTATGCATTGAGACAGAGAGAAGAGGCCGAGACATCTGATGTTGTGGCTGGTACCTTCTCAACTTTTAACCAAGATGTGTTTGTGTTATTTGATCTGGGTTCTACCCATTCTTATGTAAGTGCTAGCATCATTGATTGCATTGCTATTCCATGTACAAAAATGGACTTTGAGGTCCTAGTAACAAGTCCGCTAGGACAGGAGGTCAGGGAAATAAATTTTGATGCATTAGTGATTAGTCCTTTAGGATAGGGATTGTGATAATAAGTGAAATTAGTTTTGGAAGAGTTTATCGGCAAAAAGTATTTCCTGACACACCATAAATTATAAAGCTAATTGGCGAGCCTATTTAATGTAAAGCAAGAGGACGTAAAAGTAAGATGCAGTAATGGAATTGCTCTAGATGAGGGCAAGGATGTTACTGTTAGTAATTGCTAATGGATATTATAATCAGAATAAGTTTGGATATCAGTGAATTTGAAAAGGATAAAAGATAGGAAAGTTTGATTTATTGGGATGTATCGTAGTAACTATGCAATGTTCTTGATGTTTATACTGTAAGCTGCAGATTACAGTACTAACTTGAGATTATTGTGTAGAGCTACGTACTACCCGATAGTACACCTAGATGAGAATAGTTGCCAACGGCATCTGTTTTGGTATAGTTATGCCAGGACAGAATTTAATTGTTAGTAATAAGTTTGAAAATCCTACTTAGGGATCTAAAACTCAAAAGTTAGAATGTCGAAAGGTTATAATTCAGTACAAAAGGAAGTAAGTTATAGAATATTGACAGATAAAAAGAGTTATGGAAGCAGAGATTTGAATAGTTGATTCATATATAACAAAGAAATATTACGAATGTGAGGAAGACTATGGACCAGAATGGTCAGAGGACCAATGAATGATGAATGATTCTAACATGACCTCAAGGGTCATTCAAGAAGCAACGTGAACCGAAATATTAGACAGCATAATAGTAAGAGGAGATTGGTGTTATCCAAACAAATTAAACATTGTATTAGATTATTAAAAGTCTTATACAAATTTGAGAAAAAAAAAGATTATACGATCATATAAAAAGGAGAAAATAAACATATGACTATTGTAAGATGGCTATTGGGTAAAATTTCGTGGACGAAATTTATTTAAGGGGGGGGAAATTGTAACACCCCTAAGTTCGGTAGTGCGTTCTACTGTTCCGGTGACCAGAGTTGTCCAGACAGCTAGGATGCCTAGAACTACACTTCAATATGAGTGAGGAGACATAAAATAATGAAATACAAGAAAAGAAAATACAAGAAAAACAAAGGAAAAATAATAGCAAAGAAATGTAACCAAGTTAAGCGAGCCGAGAACCCTAGCGATGGGTGACCACACCGGGAAGTCACGCCGTGGACCGTTGACTAGCCCTGGACCGCGGGGAACCCTGGAAAATATTTTTAGGACTTAAAGAGACATCAATTGAAGTAGGAATATCATTATAAATAACAAAGAAAAATTAACTTATTAGTACAAGGAAAAGTGAGAAATCGAAAAACAGACAAAACCCGGTGTTACCGAAAAATCGGGAATGCAACCCAAACAGGGGCATTATGGTCAATCGACATCCTGAATTGTCTTTTGACCTAAATGTCCATTAAAAATAAATAATATTACACTTAGAAAATAAAATGAAAAATTAATTTGGTGATACCTAAAGTGAATAGCAAGAATTAAGGGTTTAATGTGGAATAAGTGGGAATTTAACTTATTAAATGATTAAATTGTGTGAGTGGGCCACTAATGAATAAACTAAAAGCAAAATGGGGCAGCTGTAATTCCATTACACCATCAGAAACTTCATCTTCTCCAAATCACCAAACCTTGCCGAAATGAAGAATTAAAAGACCTCCATTGCCGTTTTCTCTCAAGCTCACCTAACCTCCTCATTTCACTTCCAATCATTTAGGGCTCTTCATTAAAGATTGTCTACACATCATAAGGAAGAGCTTGATACCAAAATCAAGAAGTTTAATCAAGGTTTAGCAAGTTCCAACCATAGGTAAGTTTACATTTTTGAATATTGCTTTGTTAAACTTTGTGTACATGTTATGGGTGTTGGATTTGTGAAGAAAATTTTCAAGTTTGAGGAGTTATTGATATGTCCATTTTGGACAGTCATGGAGTTATGTATTTAATGATTTATTATTACATATATTTGATGTAAATTCATGTTGAGTAGAGGGATTTAATATCCTAGTAAGTTATTTCCATGAAAATGTGGTGATTGTGCACTTAAATTGGAGATTTTGTGTTCACACTTAGCATGACAGTATGATATCATTCCTTCTCCATTTATGGGGTTGTGATCGTTTATTTTCCTTCTCCATTTATGGAGTCGTGATCGTTTATTTTTCTCCCTCTCTGGTTTACCAGTTGAGGTGATCAGATGAGTACTCATTATATAGCTAGCTCCCTTCCTCATTGATTTTGATTAGTGGGGTTGTGATTGCTTTGTCGTGGTGTACAACGCGGCATTGATCGAAAATTTTATGTCATGGCTTAAGTTGTGAATGAATTGGCAACACTGTATTCTTAAATTATTCGACTAAATTGTGTTGTTATGCGATTTGATAATTTGTGAAATGAAGTTTAAATTCTTATTGACATTTACTGTCTTTTGAATTTAACTATGTTTTGATTACTGAGATTTATTGTGATATTGTGTTAAATTCCTTATGACAGTATTGTCTTGAATTTAACTATGGTTTTTAAATATCCACTATTTATTTGAATTATGAATTGTGATTTAAATTTGTATTTGGTTAATGTTGTACTGCTGAGACATTGTCTCGTGATAGCTTTATTCTTTATCGCAGTAGACAGACAGACAGGGCAGCAGACTAGGCTGCTATTACCTCCAGCGAGAGATTTTCGGGTATAACAAGTATACCACTTTTTGTATTTTGTGCGGTCATGTATGATCACTGTATGTACATATTGTTTTGGTTTTGAGCAGTTGTAAATTAAAATTGTACGTTGACATTGTGAAGTAAATTATGAGTTATTTTGGCTTGTAAAAATTGTATTATATTTCTTTTATCTTAGTCTTTGAAAAATCACTGCAGATTTGAGTTGAGAAATATGTTGTGTTGAGAAAATTGTTGGATTTGAGATTTGGAAAATATATTGAAGTGCTTTTTATAGGTTTTCTGAAGAACTGTTTTATCCAAATTACAGATGGCACTCTGCCAAAATTTTTACAGAAATTCCAAATAAGTCAAATGTGTCAGTTCTATCACTTCAGTTAAAAAAAAAGTTTTTAACACCTGTAAATAGTGCTCACCACTATAAAAGAAGTAAGAAAAGTTTTTAAAATCCCTTGTAGTGTATTTAATGGGTTATCAGTAGACGGAGTTGGTAATTCATTAGGTATACTACGGGATCATGTTATGCCTTACAGAGGGGTAGGGTGTGACATACTTACCAATTTTGAAATTCTTCAAAACCTCACCAAAACTTAACTTTCTTACTGCCTATCTACTGCCCATGTTGTATAGACAAACTTTAGTGAAGAAATCAAGTGGAAAAGGGGCTCACTTCATGCTTGCATGGAGGTTAGGAAGCTTTGGCCATGGTGTTTCCATGGTGGATTCAATTCGGCTGGTTTTGCAAAGTGAGGAAGATGAAGTTATCTGCTGTCCATATTATGTTTAATGGTCCACTTTAGTGGTGTTAGTGGAGCACTAATAGGATTAAAAGTAATTTTTAATGTTAAACTTTCATAATTTAGTTTTTATCCCCCATTTCTTTCACTATTCTTATAATGTGTCACAATTTAATTTTTCATGATATTTTCCAAGTGTAATATCATTTATTTTTAATGGACATTTAGGTCAAAAGACAACTTGGGGTGCCAAATGACCACAATGCCCCTGTTCGAGTTCCATTCCCAATTTTTCGATAACACCGAGTTTTGTGTGTTTCTCTATTTTTCATTTTTCTTTGTACTAATTATTTAATTTTTCTTTGATATTTCTAATAATATTTATACTTCAATAAGTCTTTAATTATGTCTTAAAAATATTTTCTAGGGTTCCCTGTGGTCCCGGGCTAGTCAATGGTCCACGCCACAACTTCCCGGTGCGATCACCCATCGCTATGGTTCTTGGTTCGTTTAACTTGGTTACATTTCATTGCTATTATTTTTTCTTTGTTTTTCTTGTATTTTCTTTTCTTGTATTTCATTATTTTATGTCTCCTAACCCATATCTAAGTGTAGTTCTTGGTATCCTTGCTGTCCGGATGACACTGGTCACCAAAACAGTAGAACGCACTACCGAACATAGGGGTATTACAAATTTGGCTAAGTATCCTTCATCAAAGTTGTTCCTTATTGTCTTAGCTTTAATTCTCCCTTTAAATTACTCCATTTGGAGTTTTGTATCCCAAGATATGGCCATTTTCCTAAGGCTGGCCGGATTGGTTCAACCCAGAATTTCTGGGCACTTTATTGGTTCTGGCAGTTTTGGTGTGCTGACTGCAGCTCACTTTTTGGATGGGTTATGGTCAGAATTTGGGTTTATGTCCTTCATAAAAGTTATAGTGTTATGTCTCAGCTTTCCATCGGTATAAAATTCAGGTCATTTGGACCTTCCTATACCAAGTTATGGCCAAATGAACAAACATTATTCATTTGGTCATTTATGTACAGTAGCAGTGTGCATTATCCGAATTTGACCTAATTGTTCACTATCTTAATGCCATTTTCTGGGCATGGCTTCTGCATGAAAATTGTGGCATTATGTGTCTACTTTCATATCCAATTGGCCTCATACCAATTGGGGTGGCAGAATTATAGTTTTAGTCTCAAAAAGCACCTAGGTCAAACTGCCTAATTGTGACCCTTCTCCAATCCAAATTGCATTGCAATTCTAATCACTCTAGCACATTCCAATTGGTCCAAATTGACCATTTCTAACCTCAATTAGGTTCAACTGCATCAATTGACCATTTCCTTCAAATTTTCCCACAATTTCAATGGCATCAAGAACCCTAATTTTACAAATGCTCAATTTGGTGCCATTAAAGTGTCTAACTATCTTGTACACACTTAATTACACTAAATTAGCCTTTCACTTGCATCAAAATAAGTGTCACACCTTACCCCTCCGTAAGGCATAACATGATCCCATAGTATACTTAACGAATTACCAAACTTCGTCTACTGATAACCCATTAGATATACTACAATAGATTTTAAATATTTTCTTATTTCTTTTTACAGTGGTGAGCACTTTTGACAGGTGTTAAAATTTTTTTATCGAATTTAAATCACATATTAGGTCTGAAATAGCCACAAATTTTATAAAAATTTTGGCAGAGTGCCGTCTGTATTTTGAATAAAACAATTCTTAAAAAACCTGTAAAAAAAACACTTCCAATATATTTGTTCAATCCCAAACACCAATAATAGTTCAACACAAAAAACTTTCTCAACATTTGTCAAACTCAATTCAACATCAATTTTCAGTATTTCCAAAGATAGACTATAAAATGATTGAGTAGTTCAAAAGCCGAGATAAGAAATAAATATATTGCAACTTTAGTTTACAACTGCTCAAGACCAAGTACAATATATACATACAGTGCACATACATTACAAAAAAATTACAAAAAAGATGGTATACTCAATATATCCGGTAAAATCCCAAAAGTGTAGCATAAGAAGCCTACTCTGCTGCTCTGTCTGTCTGTCTACCTGCGACAGCAATGAAAAAGCTATCGCTGAGTAAAATTTACTCAGTGGTGCACAATAACAATTTAAAATGCGGTATATAAAACTTTTATTGACAATTTACAACTCAAATAATTCACAATTTCATGTCACAATTTCAAAGCTCATATAACACAAATTTGATTAAATAATTTAATAACACAGTATTGCTAATCAATAACACACCTTAGATCATGACACAACTTTTCTGAATATGCCGTGTTATACACCACGACAAGAAATACTCACCCCACTAATCGAAATCAATGAGGGAGGTAGCTAGCTAGATAATGAACATCCATACTCACCTCAGACTGACAAGGCAAAGAGGGAGGAATATAGTCATACTTACCTCATAAATAGAGGAGGAACATAGTGATATTGCCATGCCAAGTGTGAATAAAAAACAATTCCAAATCACAATATTTAAATATTTCATACAAATCATAAATCACATTTTATCTTAAAATTTCCATTTGCAAAGTAGGCAACACAATAATTTCCAAATAAATTTCCCAAAGCCAAAACAATAAAAAATTATTCATAACTCATTTCTCCAAATAAATTTCCTAGTAAAAGTAGTGAATATAAAAAGTATTGTGCACAGACCTGATTTGAGTCGCCTCTAGGCCTTGACTCAATGTCCCTTATACTTCTCAATATCCTTTTCAACTGAAACACACAATTTAAATTGTTTCAGTACTCATTTAAATTGTTTCTAATCATAAGGTTCCATAATTAAATTTTATTGATACTATTCCTTTCATTAGTCAACCTATAATGTTGACATTTAATGCACACTAGGTGAATTAATTTTAATGTTAACAATATGTCACATTTTATAGTCCTCAAGTGTTGGTATATGTTACCAATTTCATTTCCAAGTTTGTTGCATTTTATTGCAATTTATCAGATTTTGGTATGCTGTTTTAACCTAGCTGGATGACCTAGTTCCCTCAGTTTTTGGGTTCTAGTCCGAATTACAAACTTGTAGATCTATGTCTTAGTGAAATTTTGCCACAAATTTTAGGTCATTTGGAGTTTACTAGACCAAGTTATGGTCATTTTACCAATGCTGGACAGGTTGCACTAAAATGGTAAACTTAGGTCATTTTTAGGTCATTTTCGATTCTAGCAGTTTTTATAGCCAAACTTGTGCAAGCATTTTGACTTGGTTATGGTCATGTCTAAGTTTTGGTGTCTTCATAAGAGTTGTAGCTCTATGTCTGAGCTTTCCATGGTATAAAGTTTAGGTCATTTGGACCTGTTTTGAGTGAGTTATGGCCAAAATACTGACTGCTGTTCAAATGGTCAATTTTCAGGTTTGCAAAGTCACTAATCCGGATTTTGTCAATTCCCATGTCACTTTTTGAATAGAATTTAGGTAAGCTTTCTTCATGAAAGTTGGCACATTTTGTGCCTAGTTTCACCTCCAATTGGCCTCATACCAATTGGGATCACACAAATTCACTTATAGCTCAATTTAGGTACTGCCAACAACAACACAATATCAATACACTTGATCACTTAATGTTATACAAACACTTCCACTAACATTAACATACACTGCCCTCAAATATCTTCACCATAATTCATCAATGAAATTCATGAAATCAAACATTAATTCATGATTAAAGGCTGCGAAAAGTGGCAGTTTGCTAAGGTAATTAAATTTGCTTTACAAACTCTTAAATTCAAGTACTAACATGTACATACATGAATATTAACTTGCTAAAACTTTATAGTGACTTAATCTGTAACACCCTATTTGCATAGCCAGGTATATTTCACTATTCCGGTGACCAGTGTCGGTCTGGATAATTAAGTGGATTAGAACCATACTTAAGACAACTAGATAAGCCCTGAACACAAATAATTAGTAATTGCCAATTAGTTAAGTATAAATAAGAAAAATAGAACATAAGAAGTTAAACGAGCCGAGAGTCACAGCGATGGGTGACCTTCTCGGAAAGAGTTGCGAAGTTAATTTAAACTCAAATTTCGAACTATAAAATGTGACGCTGCGGTCCTTAGGACCATTACGAACACAGTGGAAAGAGAAAATCATGAAAAAGAATTGTTAAGTCAGTCAAATAATTAGGTCAGGGAGCCGGAAGAAATATTGAATTATTTGCAGATCGGGTTGAACCGGCGAGGGCAATTTGGTCAATTGACCCCCAGAGCTGACTCCTGACCTAACTGTCAAATAAAATCGGAGAAAAGAAAATTTCGGAATCGAAAATTAAATTAAAGAACTAATGGAAAAATAAATAAAAAAAAAGAAAAAAATGGAAAAGGTGATGACATCACGCATGACATCATGCATGATGTAATAAATATTATAATTAAAAAAGTTAAATTTTTGGATAATTGTTGGTCTTCCATAGGTTAAATATTTGGTAAAAGAAAAGAAAAAAAAATAAAAAAAAGTCATCTTCTACTCCATATTGCCGCCCCAATTCTCTCTCCTCTCTTGCTCATTTTCTTCCACCATTTTTAAGGAACAAAAGCTTGGAATTCTTTGGTTCCTTTCCATAAATCCCCTAAATCCCAACATTAAATCTTACCCTTAGACCTAGATAAACACTTTGGGAGCAAGAAGGAAGAGAAAACTTGGAGAATTGAAGAACTAGGGAATCTACAAATTGAGGTAAGTGCAACTTCAAGTTTAGATTCTTATTGAATTCATGAATTTAAGTTTAAATGTGATGAAATTACATTAGAAATAAAGAAAACCATGTTTGAATAAGGGAAGAGAAAATTTAGCAGCCATGGAACCCTAGAATTTTGATGGTGTTTAGTTAGGTTAAACATGAAATCTTGGTGAATTAATGTTGTATATGTGATTTGTGTAGTTGGATTGCATGAATTGTGATGATTAGACAAATTAGGATTTTGGCACCTAAGGTTTTGAAAGCCAAAAATGTGAGAATTGGTTAATTGGTGTGTTTGACCTTGTTTGGGATGAAAAATGTTCAGTTGTGACCAATTGAGATGTGTTGGAAGTGTTGGAAGTGAGTTTGAATTCGGATTGAAAATGGTCATGCTGCAAGAAGCATGACCAAGGTCCCTTTGAGGGACCAAAACTGAAAATTTACAAGTCCAATTGGTATGAGACCAATTGGGAATGAAAATAGACACAAAATGGAACATTTTTCATTCTGGAATCATGCCTAAAAAGTGACCATAACCTAGTAAACAAATTGACTAAATCCAGATTTCTGCAGTCTGACCTGTACAAAAATGACTAAATGAATAGTGTTTGTTCATTTGGCCATAACTTGGGCTAGGCAGGTTTAAATGACCTGAAATTTTACCAGTGGAAAGCTGAGATATAGAACTAAAACTTTCATGGGAACACAAACCCAAATTATGCACTTAACCAAGTCATTTGGCTACCCAAAGTTGGTGACCTAAAACTGCCAGAACCAGTTTGGTGCCCAAAAATCTGGGTTAAGTCCAATCCAGCAGCCATGATTCAAATAGCTATAACTTGAGCTACAAAACTCCTATTGGAGTGATTCAAAAATGAGAATAAATTTAAGACAATAGGGAACATTTTCTATGAAGAAAATTTTTCCAAATTCTAATAGTAAAATGACCAATAGAACAGTGCAACTTAAGACACTAAAACTGAAAATTTGCAAATTTGCCTAAAAGACTTAGAATTTGAGTAAACAACCAAAACCAACAAAATTGGTGACTAAAATGTGGTATGTGGGTGAAGTTGGAATTCCCATACCTATTTGTCGACACCATATTTTGGCCGATCCTCGAAACCAATAAACTTTGAAGCCGATCCCCAATACATAATCTCCCCTTTGCCAAATAACCACATTTTCGATATCTCCTCAAAAGGAATCTAATCAATACTAAGTCTCCATATCATCTAAAGCCTCACCGATCTCTCAAACTAATTGTCAAATCCCCTGACCAGTTAATTACATTCCCGATCTCTCTTGTCAAACGAAATTGAACCAACACTAGATCTTTATGTCACTAGTTTTATTGCCGATCTCCCTTTTAAAGATTTAGGAATAATCAAGTTAAGGTTCCAATCCGGTTTAATGATGATTCCGATCTTAAGTATTCAAGTCAAATTTCCAATTTTAATCGAGTCCCGTTTAGTGTTGGTTCCCAGCCGATCTCATGCTTATTGTGTTTTCCCGACCTCTTACACTTAGATTAATAATCACTTTTAGATGTTGTTCTAATATGCTCAGACAATCAAGTGCTTTCTGATCACATCCAATCATTGAACAAAAAGGGAATTTCATTTCATATTAAAATTTATACAAGTCATTCGGCTGGGGGATCACCCCCAGTCTGATCTACATTTTGCTCACTCCCTCTCTCACCTTCGGCCTCCTCTTCTCTTTCCTCTTCGTCTTGGGGAGCCAGGTCGACCATCCAGGAGAAGTACTCCTCAGGATAACGCTTCTTGAACTCGGCCAAGAGATCCCTGTGAGCATTCACATAAGCGCTTGCCTCCCTTGTCACCGCCTCTTCTTCTTTCGCTTTGAGCTCCTCAGTGAGGTGAGCAACTTCACCGGCCCGGAGCGCCTGAACTTCTTCAAGAACATGAGCTCGCTCGGCCAGAACATGAGCTTGCTCAGCCAGCTTATCCTCGTAGAACTTCATCCGCCCCTCAATTTTAAATATGTAGTTCTGAGCGGATGAGAGTTGGGATCGGAGGGAAGCCACTTCATGACCCATCTTCTCGACCTCCTTACCCAGGAGGTGAGCCTTCTCCCGGACAATGTGCTGGTTCACCAAGCACTCCACATTCAGGCTCATGGATCAGGTCAGGATGTCATCAAGATTGTCCGGGGACAGCCTATCCCGATCCTCCCAAAGGCAGATGGAGGACCCCAAGACCTTAGCAAAACCCGGGTTCTCTCGAACCGTGCGGCTCTTCTCCAGCGAGTAGATCAAGATTTGGGCACCACGGGAAAGGGTCCTTACAGGAGGTTGGGAAGGACCCCCTTCCACACTCGAAGCGACTGGAGGAGGTGGAGGCGGCTCTTCTTGGCGAGGAGGAGATCGGACCACTTCTATGACCAGCAGTCCCGAGGGTTGAGACGAGCCTCCTTGCATCTCCCCTAGATCATGACTGGGCGTTTGAAGCAGCTTGGAACGCTTCATCTCCCGCACTTTCTGGGAGACCTCCCTCTTCCGCTTTCAGCTCTCCTTGGAAGCTTCGCCGCTTGCCATACCTGCACAAAGAAGAGGTCAGTGAGATCGCTAAGGTCCAAAGATCTGAGATATAGAAAATACCGATGCCGAGGTCAGAGAGCTGAAGCCCGCGATCCTCACCAATGATCAACTCCATTGTCCACTGATGCAGTTCGGCAGTCACTGCATCCAAACAAGAGAACTTCTCTCTGGCCGCCTGATCTTTCAGCTCCATCACCATCAGGCCTCCTTCCCTATTTAGGGTGATGCACTTCGGAAGTAAGGGGCCCTGGTGTAGCCAGCTACGAGGGAAGCCCTCAAAGCCGTTCGAAATTTTGCTCCTCAAAATGAAGAAGCGATTCTTCCAATTCTTCAGGGAGGAGGGCAGATCGTTAAAAAGCCCGCAATGTGGCTTCGCCTGGAAGAACCAATACTTGTCGTCCTTTCGACGAGTTAATCTATGTAGTTCAGCGAATACCTTAGCTGTAGGACAGAGTCCCTTAGCTCGGTAGAGGCCTCTGAAGGCTACTAGGATCCGCCACGAGTTCGGGTGAACTTGGGCGATGCACACTTGGTGAAATTTTAAAACTTCCTTGAAGAAGTTATCAAGGGGGAACCGCAGCTCGGCCTTTAATTGTTCTTCATATACCATGATCATATCGTTCTCTTCGAAGAAATGATCTGCATGAAGATCGCCGTGAAACTTAATCAGCTCATATGAATCAGGCCGGATGTTGTACTCTGGTGAGCATCGCAGTCGGTTTCTTGCAGGATTGATGGCAGCTCGTCCATGGGAAGATTTTCTCTCCCTAAAGAATGTACATGCCTTGATGGTGCTGCTTGCCCCCGAGCTGGAACGGAGAGCCTAGGAGGTTCAGGTCGCACGCTTGGCCTGACCACCTCCACTTCATCAGACGACCACGAGATCTGAATGGAAGGGGGGCTTGCCACTCTCTGGCCCTCGGCGCCGCTCATTTTCAAAGGAAATAGAGAATTTAAACTAAAAGAAGGATCAAAACCCTTACCAGAGCTTGATCGGTGCCGGAAGAACTTGAGAAATCGAGAGAATTTTCGAATCGCTTACGGGATGCTGAAAATGACATAAGAGAGCAACTGGCTGACCCATCCCCTATTTATACCCGTTTGAGCATTTAATGCTCACAGTGTTCCAGGCGGTGCATCGGTTAGCGGGATTCGCCAGCTTTTCTGACACGTCTCACGAATATTCCAGAATTTCCATAATAAAAGAGGTCGGGTAGTTACAGATCGGTGAATTAAGACAGATCGGTTAAGGGATGTTCAGTTAGGAACCAGATCGGATAAACACATCAGAGATCGAAAAATAATCAATGTAATAATAATAAAAATGATAGTTGTCAAAGTAAAATTTTATTTTCGAAAATGTCAGATTACATCATTTGGGCGATCTCTAGGGACCAGATTATATTAAAGGTCGGATTACATCATTTGGGCGATCTCTAGAGATCGGATTACATTGAAAGTCAAATTACATCATTTGGGCGATCTCTAGAGATCGGTCGTCATCAATGTTATTGCTCGGAACCGAGCCACTGTCGGGACACCCAATATGGTGAGAAGCCGAATGAACTTCAAGGGGCAGTCACCAATGTTAAGGGGAATATTAGCTGTCTTCTCACCCGAAATCAGTTTGCAGATTATATCGGTCGAACGATTCGAGATCGACACGATCGAAGTCCTCGATCCTGGTCGGCAAATTAGTCCGGTTCTCCCACTATCATCAAATGAGGTTATCATAATTTCCCGAACACCGGGATCACAAAATTTTCAGTCGGGGAATAAAAAGGACAATCGAAAAAATATCAAAGGCCACTATCATGGCCGGGACTATTACCGGAGCAGTTAAAACAGGAAATGTGAGAAGTAAGAGGAGAAAATCAAATGCGGAGGGCTTTCCCATTGAAGGTATATATATAGGGAAAATCTAAGCATTTATTATGAGCAGAAAACGAAGCGGATGCCTCGGAAATCGAAGGAATAAATGCTTTGACTGAACCGGACCGGATGAAGGAGAAGATCAGAGTTAGAGAGGTCGGAAGAGGGGAGCCCAGCATGAGAGAGCGGAAAAGGATCGTGTTAGAAAGATCAGAAAGGAGGGGAGGTCGGAAAACAAAGGGAATAAGACAACTTTTGCTAACTATCGTCATAATTAGAGCCGAGGTAGTTAAAGCATCGCAGACGAAATCTCAACCGCACGCCCCAGAATTGCTCGCATTACTGACATGTGCCAGAGTATGTCATGACAGTGCTGTACATCCCAATCTCCACCATTGATCTTACTTATAAGGATGAGCATGGAGCCCTTGGATCAAATAAGAAGACGACAAAACCAGCACCTTTCACGCCCAGCCCTTAGATTGCCCTTGACAAGAAATTTTGGGCCGTCAAATTAGAAGAGAGAAAGGACAAAAATTCTAAAAGGGATCTCAGCCGGCCGTTATGATTCTCTTTAATTCCCGAGCCTCAGATCATGTCCTTTAAAATCCTAACCCTCTATCTCCCTCAAAATAAATCCTGACCCTTCATGGGGAGCACTCGGTTCCTATAAATACCTGCATGAAAACTGTTCAAAGGGGACGGAAAAAAAAGGGTAGTGACTATAGCTGAAGGACTCTGAAACTTAATTCAGTTCGTTACTCTGCTATTTTCGAGCTTTCATAAGAAAAACTTTGGAAACCAGTTTTCTGAAGTACTTCCTTGCAAAGGGATTTTTGAATACTAAAACTCTCCATTTTCAGTTCGTTCATTATCCTGTGACACTCTCACTTTCTATCTTTGTTATCTTTATTTCCATTCCCGTTGTCCAAGCTCAACTTCATTCAAACTCGGCTATTATTTTGACCTGACCGCATTTTTAGCAAAGTATCCTTCATTTCAAGGTGAACCTTAGCCCTCCGGCTAACAGCCCGCAGTCCTATTGTGTTTTTGTGATTCAGTAGTTAGTTCAATAGATTAGGCTCCCTACAGGTGAGTGCTCATATTGTTGCTTTATCAAGTGCTCGTTCTTATTTTACGTATTTCCTTTGTTTTTTTATGTTTGTAGTTTTCACCAAGTTTATATTGCGTTAAAAAATGCGAAGAAGGTTATTCTCGAGTTTACTTCTTTGTTAATCAGTCCATTCTTTTTGTTAATCTTTGTTACTTCTAAATACAAGTGTTCTAATCTCGAGTAGCGTATAAATGGTTGGATAAAATGTAGGTAACTGTATCTTAAGAGTCTCTTTAAAATAAATAAAGGTCTGAATAATAAGTCAGGAAAATAGTAAAGTCGAATCACTAGAATAACACAAAAGACGATTGGGTAATACGTCACAAGTCGGAGTAAAACCAAACCTTAGATAAGCAAACAGGACAGATCAGGTATCGCTTGCCAAAAGGTGCTGTTAAGGCGACTACCTAGGAGGTCGGTAAAATTCAGTCTGTACCCCCTGTCAAGTCACGAGGTACCAATGAGTTAAAAGAAACCTTATTCCGATCCCCGACATCTTTCAATGCTAGAACCCTTAGTCTTAGGCTTTTGTGATGAATAGCTGTAATTAAATTTCGAGAGGTCGAAAAAGTCCTTACCTGACTCCCATTAAAATAAAAGAGATCGGAGGAGAGTTCTTATCCAATTCTCAAGCCTAAAAATTTTAATAAATATTTAAAAGAGATCGGAGGAGAGTTCTTATCCTATTCTCAAACCCAAAATTTTAATAAATATTTAAAAGAGATCGGAGGAGAGTTCTTATCCGATTCTCACCTAAAAATTTTTAAAAGAGATCGGAGGAGAGTTCTTATCCGATTCTCAAACCCAAAATTTTAATAAATATTTAAAAGAGATCGGAGGAGAGTTCTTATCCGATTCTCACCTAAAAATTTTTAAAAGAGATCGGAGGAGAGTTCTTATCCTATTCTCAAACCCAAAATTTTAATAAATATTTAAAAGAGATCAGAGGAGAGTTCTTATCTGATTCTCAGCCAAAATTTTCATAAATATTTAAAGGAGATCGGAGGAGAGTTCTTATCCGATTCTCAAATCAAATTTTAACAAATACGTAAAATGCTCCCCTCTGTAAAATAAAACTAATACACGACAGCAACTCACTAAGGGTCATCTCATTTATTCGTGTATCTGGGTAGCCCGAATTGGTGAAAAATCAAATATTCCCTTTTACCAAAAGGATTAACATTTCCATTCGAACCCTCCTAACTATTAATTTTAGTTTATAAAGAACTTGAAATTAAATCTGCTTACCCTCATCGAGGGACGAGGTGGGGTGCCTAAAACCTTCCCCACCCGTTTACGGACCCCGAACCTAGAATCTCTATTCTTGAAGTGGTTTCATTTTAATTTATTTTCACAAATGGTTTTCTTTAATTTCCCTCAAAATTAAAGTGGTGACTCCTTACTCTTTCCCACTTCGGTGAGGGTTCGTCCAGGTAACTGCAAAACACCTTGCGACAGCTTGGCGACTCCGCTGGGAACACGGGGACTTTTCTTCAACCCTAGCCCAGAGGTCCCAAAAGCAGATTTAATTTTATGTTCCTATAAACTAGAATTATATTTAGATAGGTACAATTTACGAAATTCGAAAACCTTAATCTATTAATGTTTATTATTTCCTCTAATTGCTTTGTTTATTTTTGTTTTATATCCTACAGCATTCTCCGTCTAAAAAGGAAAAATAAAAATCCCCCTGTATTGGGAAGAGGTAAAGGTGTCCCTTCACACACTGAACACTCACACGATGTCCTCACACACTTCGGCCCTATACCCGGGCTTTCTTACCCTTTTAAGAATTAGGAAGGGGTCATGTAGCGGTACCCATGGGTTTTACCCCGTTAGTATCCGTGAAGGCTTCTGCTCATATTGAAACTTGTTCTATCTACTGTGATACCCGTGGAACTTTCCCGACAGTATCATGGGGGTTGGAATGGGGCTCTACTGTTTACAGTAGGGGCAATTTGTGAACCTGTAGCTCTTAGAAGATTAGACCTTGAGCTAAACTGTCACGATAGTTGGAAGCCGTAGCAAGCTACCTTATAAGATAGAACTATCCAATTAGGTAGCACCTAGCCGATACTAGGACTCTCCTTATTTTAGGATAAAAGGGACATACTTACTCTTACCCTATTCCGCTTGTGTTTATTTTGTTCTTATTTTTAAGGGTAATCTTGAATCATATTGTTAAGAAAACCTACACACTTTCCTACTTTGATAAATGTGTAGGTGTCACTCAGCCAACAGTATAATTCAAGACTACCTGAATTCATCCTGCTAACAAGTCTTTCCTGCAAGCATCACCAAAATAAGGTCTGTAAAAGGATAAGCATCATTTTTAATATGGCATCCTTGAGTCAGTTGGCAGAAGAAGTTCTTAAATCAGAATAGAATGCTAAACCATGGCCCGAACCACCTCATAGTCCAGTACCTCCACAAAATGATACTAGCTCATTACCTCCATTGGACCTGAGCAAAATTAAAGTCAGAATGAACAGTCTCGAGGGTCTGGCCAATGGTTGGAAGTCATTTCCCGATCAAGTCAAAGCACAATTTGAGAAGAGATATGGGAGGATTGCAACCTTGATACGAGTTAAAGTTCAAGTCTTGGCATTAAAGGCCATGTTGCCAGTTTGGAATCCTAAGTATGGGGTGTTCTCTTTCAACGATATCGATGCTGCCCCCACTATGGAAGAATATCAAGCATTGCTAGAAATTCCTTATGCGGCACAGAATCGGATTTACCTACACCTCGAGCATAGGCAGACCTGGAAACGGTTCGCACATATGCTAGGGATTCCACCAGAAGAAGCAAAGGCGAGGGAAAATGTCAAAGGGAACACGCATGGGTGGTATTGGACTTATCTCAAGAAGTGGTTGGATCAATGCATCTAAGATGAACAGTGGGATCAAGCTTCATTGATGCTTGCTTTAGCGATCTACAGCCTGATCTTGTTCCCTGGACCTTCCGGAATCATAACCTGCGGCGTTGTGGAAATGTTCTGGGCAGTAGAGAAATAGAAGGTAAATCCAGTACCGGCAATTCTTGCCGAGACTTTCTTAACCCTTACTTACGGCAGACAACAAGGCAAGGGATCCATTAAATGTTGTTCTCAATTGTTGCACTTCTGGATCATTAGTCATATGTGTCCTGTGGAGACGAAGGGATTAACTTGGTACCTTGACCAGCCTCTCATCGAGAAAATGACCTGACTAGTAATCAGCCCGAAGGATGAGCCGCAGTGGCAAAAACGGATTTTGAGCTTCAACAGCCATGACTACTGCTGGAGGAAATTGTGAACGATGGGTCAATCCATTTTGGTCGGCACGGGGGGTAATCAATTAGTATCCCTAATTGGAGTGATTGGATACACAAGTTACACTCCAGCATTAGTAATGAGACAATTCGGCTCAACACAGTTC
The DNA here is from genome assembly GCF_030052815.1 of Hevea brasiliensis. NCBI lineage: Eukaryota > Viridiplantae > Streptophyta > Magnoliopsida > Malpighiales > Euphorbiaceae > Hevea > Hevea brasiliensis. Next base: position 68,333,312 of record NC_079493.1, on the reverse strand, counting down.
AGAATCAACATTGAAGAGTACCACCAAGGTCATTTCTACCATGAGCTCAAGGAAGAGGAAGGGTTGAAAATAGCTTGCTGATCTTGGGAAAACATCACTCTGATAGAGAGGTCGCCTAAAGGCACGAGTGTCACGGGTGATTATCTTAAATGGAGGACTGACAGGGATCAAGAACACTTGACTGCAGATCCATCAAAATTCAAAGACAGCAACCCTCGCCGAAACGTCCTTTAGAAGAAGATGGTGATCATTTAGCCAACTCCCTACAAAAGGCAAACACTGAAAACTCGCAACTATAAGAACAAATAAAACAGTTGGAAGACCAATAGCAGATCCTCAAAAAAAAAGTAAGAAGGCTCAGGGAAGAGGCAAGGATCGAAAAGATGGGGTTCGAAGAGCAAGAGATATGGTGGGAAAAGGAAAAAAGCTCTCTCCAAGCTGTAATAAAAGAAGCAGAAGTACAGAATAGCAAGCTTCAAGAGAAAATGAAATATCAGGAGATACTCATGGAAGAGTATAAATAAGAAAGCAAAAAGAAGAAGCTTGAACTGAAGGAACAAGCACTGCTTATCAACGATATTCTAACGGAATGTGCTAAAGAAAGGAAGGAAAAAGAAAGACAAGCTGCTCTCTATCAGGACCTGAAAGAGAATGTTGACCAGTTGGAGAGAATGATAGCACAGGGAAAACAAGAACTCCTACCTAAATCCGAGTATGCTTTGAAAGTGTTTAACCCTGCCAGACAGGAAGAAAGGTTATATGAGTATCTCAGAAAATGTCATTACATTATAAAGAACCTCCCTGAGCTTAGGCCGATGTAAAGAATGCTGTATACGAATTATTCAGTTAATAGAATAATTTTTGGGCCATTGTTTAGCAAAATTGTGAATGAATAGTATGACTCCCGTAGGAACCCCCTCGCTAAGGTTATGCGAAAAATTGGATGTGCCATATGGACAGGTATCATAGATGCGCATTCAATCCAGTCATTCACAGTCAGACTATCGAACAATGCCATGATAAAATTGATGCAATCATCCTTCTGCAGATTTCATTTTGGCTCCCAAATGCCACTATATCCTTTGTCCGAACCAGGACCTTTAGTTTTTTTTACGAAATTCAAAATTCATTAAAAACTTTTTGTACTTCCCTACAGAAAATCAACATTGCTACAAACAAAGCAAGTCTGACCAGGCACACAGTTCAACCCAAACGAGTGTACTTAACAAGATCACGAACAAAGTAATGGAAGACCAGGAACAAGTCCAGAACCTACAAGGACAGGTTTCCAAATTGAAAGACCAAGTCTCGGAGCTCATGAGACTAATGAGGGAGATGTCCGAAAATAAACCTGTTTCAGAACCTAACTTACCACTACCTCCCCCACCACCTACAACAATTGATCCTCATTAGGCTTCAACCTCTTTCACCTTTCAGTCACCTATCCTGGATCCGACAATCACTGTCAATCCGGCTGCCATAAATAATGACCTACCTTTCTCCCATTACCCAGCCGTCTCAAATGCCGACCCATACCCTTCAATACTAATTCCCCCAGTTCACTCCACCCCTCATCTCCCAACTGGGAGAGCATTTCATGCAGTAGGAGGAGAAAATAAGACCAGGGAAAATGAGAAGTTGTCTGCTCTAGAGGAGAGATTGAGAGCAATAGGGGGGCTGAACATGTATGGTTCAGTCGACGTGGCGTCACTGAGATTAGTGCCAGACGTGGTGGTGCTGCCCAAGTTCAAAATCTCGGACTTCGACAAGTACACCGGGAACTCAGACCCCCACATTCACCTGGCAACCTACAATGCCAAAATGTCTGCCTTAACAGAAGATGACAGACTTCTCGTCCACTTCTTTCATGAGAGTCTCTCTGAAGCAGCCCTGAAATGGTGCATATAGTTGGACAGGAGCAAACTGCGCTCCTGGAAGGATTTGGCTAATGCTTTCCTGAAGCAGTATAAATTTAACTGCGATATAGCCCCCACGAGGAGAGACCTCCAAAATCTGGTGCAGAGAGACAGGGAAAGCTTCAAGGAATATGCCCAGAGATGGAGAGAGAAGGCTGCAGAAGTATATCCTCCGATGACCGACAATGAACTATGCTTCCTATTCATCGAAACATTGAAGGCTCCTTATTTCAATTTTATGATTGGAAATACCTCCAACAGCTTCTCAGACATCATCCAAGCTGGTGAGAGAATAGAAGCCAACTTAAGGATGGGGCGACTACAGGAGTTGGCCGAGAACCCTGCGAAGAAGACTACCAATTTTGGCAAGAAAAGGAGGGTGATGTGCATTCCATCACCTGGCAGAACATTTACTCCCCGCTTCCTCAAAATAACTACCAGCCATATCTTCCCCCTCATGGCCAAACAATTGCCAATATTCCTCCCCCTTTTCCAAATTATCCTCACCCACGCCTACAGTATTCGCCCCCGATAAACTACCAGCCCAGACCACCTCCTCCTCCTGCTCAACCTAGGCTACCTCAAAACAACCCGAGACCACCAAGAAACCCTGATCCACCCCTTTCCCTCCCACTCAGCGAAATATACCGATACCTCGTCGATATAAACCAGATAGTATCGGTTCCCCTTGACCCAATTCAGCCACCATACCCCAGGTGGTATGATGCCACTGCCCGTTGTGAGTATCATGGAGGGGCACAAGGGCATTCAACCGATAACTGCGGGGCACTCAGAGGGAGAGTGCACGCTTTAATTAGGAATGGGTGGTTAAAGATTGAGGGAAATGGTTCCCTCCCCAATGTTACCTCAAACCCATTGCCCAATCATAATACGGGCAATGGTGTAAACATGATAGAGTCAGACAGAGAGGGGTCGGCACTAGAGGTAGACGAGCTGATTCCTCACTTTGAGGAAATTTTTAGAATGGCAGTAAAGGAAGGTTACCTCCACCCTCAAGCCCCAGAACTTGAGGTTGAAACGGGATGCCCCTATCATGGAGAAGCAGCTGGCCATGAGCTGCAAAATTGTGAAGAATTTAAGCAAGAGGTCCAGAACTTATTGTCCCTCAAAGTTCTAAGATGCTAGGCAAGGTCCAAAATGGAGGAAGGAGTAAATACAGCCCGACTCGGCCAAAACGCCTCCACCCCTAAACACAGAATCACTTTCTCACCCCCAGTATCCTCACCTCTAGTGACAATCATACGAACCCCGCCTCAGCTCCCTGTCACAAACACCCATGCCATACCTTGGAATTATAACTTGCAAGTTTTCACCCAAGGAGCGTCAAGCAGTACATCGGCTCCTAATCTCGCTTCACCTTTGGCACCTCTAAAACCGTGCTTCACTCCTCATGAGCATTTTAAGATGACTTATGTCGGACCTACCAGCAGTACTACTCCCAAAGCTAATCCTCAGCCCGTCGTTGCCACAAAATCCTCCCCACCTGAGCAAGAAGTCGAGTTTATAACTCGAAGTGGGAGATGTTACGGGAATGAAGAGAAAGAAAAGAAGAAAGGGAAAGTAAAAATGGGAGAGTCACAGAAGAGTACGAAAGAGGAGGTTGGGAAAGCAGAAGAACCTGTCGGGCCTAAAGAAGAGGAGGAGTTATTGCTTCAAATAATGAAGCAAAGTGAGTATGATGTGGTGGAACAGTTAAGAAAGACACCTGCTTGAATTTCATTGTTGTCGCTAATTCTGAGCTCTGAGGTGCACCGTCAGGCCTTGAAGAAAATTTTGGATCAGGCCTTTATGAACCCCGACATCACACCGGGGCAGTTCGAGAAGATAGTAGGACAAATTCAGGCATCCAATTTTGTCACTTTTTCTGAAGAAGAGATAGACCCTGCAGGCTTAGCACACACTAAAGCCCTCCATGTGACAGTGAAATGTAAAGGTAGTATAGTTGCCAAGGTCCTTATTGACAATGGTTTAGCGCTCAATGTACTGCCTAGTGCCACCTTGGCCAGACTGCCGGTTGACTGATCGAACATTCGTCAAAGTGCTATGGTGGTAAGAGCTTTTGATGGCACAAGGAGAGAGGTGCTGGGAGACATAGACTTGCCTCTCCAAATTGGCGCATGCACCTTCAACGTCACATTCCAAGTGATGAACATTGAACCTGCCTACACTATGTTGCTGGGGAGGCCTTGGATCCATTCAGCGAATGTCGTTCCTTCGACTTTGCACCAAAAGATAAAGTACATTATGGACGACAAAATCATCACTGTAAGAGGGGAAGAAGCCATATTGGTCACCAAGCCACAATCACTTCCTTATGTGAAAGCTGCTCAGGAGTCGTTGGAAAGCTCCTTCCAGGCCCTCGAATTACAAGAAACCATCTTAAGGAATGAAGGGGCTATGGCTATGGTAGCCAAGGTGATGTCAAGGAATGGGTATGAAGAAGGTAAAGGGTTAGGCGCCGCATTGCAAGGGATTTTTGAACCTATATTGGCTATCCAGAAGGTAGGCCATTGCGGTTTGGGTTATGAGGAGGACGCCCTAATGGATGGGCGATTCTGGATGAGGAATAGACTTCGGGATCAAAGATTTGACCAGGAACTCGGGAGAATGAAAGTAGTCCCGAGAATCACGGAGGTATTCACTAAACCGGTCATTGAAAATCCGACAGAGGTTGAAGAATCACCCGATGAACCATCCATCGATGTCATTCACATGGATTCCTTGTATGAGGCCCTGGTCTCGCCAATAGCTGAGGGGCAAGAACTGGACAACTGGACAACAGAGGACATCCCTGTACTTAATTTCGAGTAAAGTACTTTTGGTTATCTACACTTGATCATTTTGTCTAAGATGGCAAGTGTAATATTGTAAATGGACCCTTTTCTTATGTCATAAATGTTAACGAATTAATAGCGCATTTCATATCCAATTCTCTTTCTTTCTTTCCTTTTGAATTCCATCCTTATGATATATTCCATTTTCGTTCATTCAGGACCATTCATCAATTAACACCTAATAATTCAATAGACTCAGAAATTCCTCTGGTTAATTTTGAAATCCCCGTAACTGCCATTACTTCAAGTGATTCTGAGGTGGAACTCATAAAAGAAAGAGATGAAAGAGATGAACCTTCTCTAGTGCCTTGTGGGGACAAAACGCGCACCGTAAACTTAGGCACGGAAGAAGTGAAAAGGGAACTTAAGGTTGTGGAGAGTCAAGAATTAGAAGATATGATCAGTTTGCTCAAAGAATTCCTAGACGTGTTTTCCTGGAGCTATGATGATATGATTGGTTTGGACCCTCATATAGTGACACACAAAATTCCCCTAATTCTGGAGACAATCCCGGTAAAGCAGAAATTAAGAAGAATGAATCCTAACACATTGCTCAAAGTTAGGGATGAGGTCAAGAAACAGTATGACGTTGGGTTCCTGGAAGTAGTCAACTATCCCCAATGGATAGCTAACGTTGTCCCGGTAATGAAGAAGGACGGGAGAGTCAGGGTGTGCATTGATTACAGAGATCTTAATAAAGCGAGCTTGAAAGATGATTTCCCTCTCCCTCACATTGATGTGTTAGTAGACAATGCTGCGGGATTGGGCAGGTGTTCGTGTATCGATGGGGCATCGGGATACAATCAAATCCCAATGGATGAGGAAGACAAGGAGAAAACTGCCTTTATCACTCAATGGGGGGTATTTTGCTATCGGGTCATGCCTTTCGGGTTAAAGAATGCTGGAGCCACCTACCAACGCGCTATGGTCACATTATTCCACGATATGATGCATAAAGAAGTGGAGGTGTACGTGGATGATATGATCATCAAATCCAGGGGAGAAGAGAGCCATGTGCAGGTGATGAGGAAAGTATTCGAGAGACTCAGGAAATATCAACTGAAACTGAACCCTGCCAAATGCATATTCGGAGCTAGATCTGGGAAATTATTGGGATTCATAGTGAGCGAGAAAGGAATAGAAGTTGATCCGGACAAAGTTCGAGCCATTCAAGAGATGCTATCCCCAAAAACAGAAAGGGAGGTGCGCAATTTCTTGGGGAAGTTAAACTACATATCAAGGTTTATTTCCAATCTCACCACTAAAGCTGAGCCTATTTTTAGACTACTCCGAAAGAACAACACCACTCAATGGGATTCAGTTTGTCAAGAGGCTTTCGAGAAAATCAAGCAGTATCTGTCCAACCCACGAGTATTGGTTCCGCCGATAGCAGGAAGGCCTCTGATTCTGTATCTGGCAGTCTAACAAAGCTCAATGGGATGTGTTTTGGGGCAACATGATGATACCGGTCGAAAGGAAAGGACTATTTATTACCTGAGCAAAAAAGTTCAATGATTGTGAGTCAAGGTACTCTTTCCTAGAGAAAACTTGCTGCACATTAGCCTGGACAGCAAATCGCCTCAAACACTATATGTTGAATCACAAGACATGGCTCATTTTCAGGATGGATCCTATTAAGTATGTATTCGAAAGCCCATTCGTGCTAGGAAGGATAGCCAAATGGCAGGTCATTCTCTCCCAATATGACATTGTTTATATGACCCAGAAAGCAGTCAAAGGTAGCGTGATCGCCGATCTCCTAGCAAAAAACCCTATCCAGGATTATGAAGCTCTGGATTTTGAGTTCCCTGATGAGCATATTAATGAAGTGGACTGCAGAGAAGAAGAGCCAGCTGATGTATGGGAAATGTATTTCGACGGGGCTGTCAATTTGTCTGGTAATGGAATCGGAGCTGTATTGGTATCCCCAGATGGAAAACACTTCCCGATAGCTATCAAGTTGAGATTTGACTGCACCAATAACATCGCAGAATACAAAGCTTGTGTGATGGGTTTACAAGCTGCCATCGAAATAAAAGTCAGGAAGTTGGATGTATATGGAGATTCGGCCTTGATCATTTATCAAGTCAAGGGAGAATGGCAAACTAAGGATCCGAAGCTAATCCCATATCAGAAGTACTTACTGGAGTTGATTAAAAAGTTCAATGAAATCTCTTTCACTTACCTTAGTCGAGACAAGAATTAATTTATAGACGCCTTAGCCACCCTGGCTGTTATGGCTCAAATGGAAGAAGGGCAGACGACTCAGGTATTAAAGATTAAAGCAAGGAGTGAGCCGGCTTACTGCTTCATGATCGAAGAAGAACCTGATGCTAAACCTTGGTACCATGATATCTTGCTTTACATCAGAACTAGAGAATTCCCCTCAGGGGCGAGCAAAAACGAAAAGAGGATGATTCGGAGATTAGCATTAGGATACTTTCCCAGTGGAGAAACCCTATACAAAAGGAGCTCCAACGGCAAATTATTGAGATGTGTGGATGCAAAAGAGGTGAAGAGAATCCTTTTCGAGACTCATGAGGGAAACTGTGTAACCCATGCCAATGGGCATATGATGGCTAAGCAAATCATGAGACGGGGGTATTTTTGGACTACCATGGAAAAGGACTGCATCGAGTATTTCTGAAAGTGCCATAAGTGTCAAATCTACGCAGATCCGATAAATGTTCCACCTCACCAACTGTTCAACCTCGTTTCACCATGGCCTTTCGCAATGTGGGGCATCGATGTAATTGGTCCCATCAACCCTAAGGCGTCCAATGGGCATAGATTTATCCTGGTAGCTATCGATTATTTTTCTAAATGGGTCAAAGCGACATCATATGCCCACATTACACAGAACACATTTCTCAAATTCCTCAGAAATAATATCATCTGCCGGCACGACCTCCCCAATGAAATCGTCACTGACAATGCCAAGAATTTGAATGGTCCGAAGATTCAGTGATCAATATAAAATCCGACATCTCAATTCCTCACCATACCGTCCCCAGATGAATGGAGCAGTGGAAGCCGTAAATAAAAATCTCAAGAGAATAATCTGAAAAATGACAGTCACTTATAAGGATTGGCATGATATGCTTCCCTATGCTCTTCATGCATACCGGACTTCTGTAAGGACATCAACTGGGGCAACCCCATACTCACTGGTTTATGGGATGGAAGCTATACTACCAATTGAGGTAGAAATTCCTTCTCTAAGAATTCTGAAAGAATCAGGGATTGATGAGTTGGAATGGATCCAGTCAAGGTTGGACCAATTAAACTTGCTAGATGAGAAGAGGCTAGCGGCGGCATGTCACGGGCAGTTATACCAAAGAAGAATGGCCAGGGCATTTAACAAAGGGGTTCGCCCACGCGAATTTCAACCAGGGGACCTAGTCCTGAAGAAAGTGCTTCCGAATCAAAACGATCCCCGGGGTAAATGGTCACCAACCTATGAGGGACCCTATGTGGTTAAAAAGGCATTTTCTGGCGGGGCCTTGATCTTGACCCACATGGACGGTGAAGAATTTCCAAGACCTGTGAATGCCAACACCGTCAAAAGATACTATGCCTTAAAAAAAAAAATTAGGGGTGAAAACCCGAAAGGGCACTCCTAGCAAAATGTGTGAAAGAAGGCGAAAACCCTAGAAGGGCGCATTCTATAAAATGAGTGAGGGACGAAAACCCGAAAGGGCATCCTGAAAGAGCAAGCTGGAAAAAAAAATAAAAAAATAAAAATAAAAAAAAATAAAAAATAATAAAAAATAATCTAGGGGTGAAAAACCGAAAGGGCATCCCAAGAACCAAAAGGGAGAAATAAAGAAAGGAGCATGAAACCGAGAAGGGAAATAAACCGTCATGGCATGAGACTTCAGAGTACTGGAAATAATGGCAGTTAAGGGACTTCAAAGCTAACTACAAGGAATATGTGAGATCTATCCTTATACCCTTTTTCTTTGAAACTGTACCTTTGTTTCTTAAAAACCATAATAAAATCATACTTTATTCACTTTGCTTTTATCTTTTCCGTATACTCACTCTTTAATATTGTCCTTCTTCAATCCCTTCATCTAATGCGCTATTAATCAGTTAAAATTTTGTCATAAGATTAGGATTTGAAAATAGATAACCTCATGTACTTTACTATGAGATTTGCAGGGAATGGCCTAAAAAAAAAAAAAATTGGAGGTGAAAACCTGGAAGGGCGCGTCTAGTCAAATGGACAAAAGGAAAGTGAAAACCCGCAAGGGCGCTTTTCGCAAAATAAGAAGAAAGTCAAGAACAGAAAAGGGGCATCCGAAGAAAGGAGGTCGTAGGTCAAGTCTTGTAACTCGTCCTCCATTAATCATTGGCCTTCGGGATCCTGTTAAGTACACTTCATCGGGGAAAAACTTCTCGTGTCGGGATTAGACATGCTTTGTAAGTTGATTTTAATTTTCCCTGCATTTAAATTTCCTGTCAATCAACCTCTGGTTCCTTGATCTAAGTTAATTTTAATTTTCCTGCATTTAAATTTCCTGTTAATCAACCTCTGGTTCCTTGATCTAAGTTGATTTTAATTTTCAGCATTTTAAATTTCCTGTTAATCAACCTCTGGTTCCTTGATCTAAGTTGATTTTAATTTTCAGTATTTTAAATTTCCTGTTAATCAACCTCTGGTTCCTTGATCTAAGTTGATTTTAATTTTCCTGCATTTAAATTTCCTGTTAATCAACCTCTGGTTCCTTGATCTAAGTTGATTTTAAATCTTCCTGCATTTAAATTTCCTGTCAATCAACCTCTGGTTCCTTGATCTAAGTTGATTTTAAATTTTCCTGCATTTAAATTTCCCGTCAATCAACCTCTGGATCCTTGATCTAAGTTGATTTTAAATTTCAGCATTTTAAATTTCATGTTAATCAACCTCTGGTTCCTTGATCTAAGTTGATTTTAATTTTCCCTGCATTTAAATTTCCTATTAATCAACCTCTGGTTCCTTGATCTAAGTTGGTTTTAAATTTCAGCATTTTAAATTTCCTGCTAATCAACCTCTGGTTTCTTGATCTAAGTTGATTTTAATTTTCCTGCAATTAAATTTCCTGTCAATCAACCTCTGGTTCCTTGATCTAAGTTGATTTTAGTTTTCTAGCATTTTAATTCCTTGTTACCAACTTCAGGGTGCCGACCCAAGTGGGTTTTAGTTTCCTGACTCTAATTTCAAATTTCAAATTTTAATCGTCCAAAATATGGGTCTGAATCTTTACATAATCCCTACACGGAAATTTTTTCCAATAGGAATTATATAAAGAGGGGCAGCTGTAGACACCATATTTTGGCCGATCCTCGAAACCAATAAACTTTGAAGCCGATCCCCAACACATAATCTCCCCTTTGCCAAATAACCACATTTCTTATCTCTCCTCAAAAGGAATCTAATCAATACTAAGTCTCCATATCATCTAAAGCCTCACCGATCTCTCAAACTAATTGTCAAATCCCCTGACCAGTTAATTACATTCCCGATCTCTCTTGTCAAACGAAATTGAACCAACACTAGATCTTTATGTCACCAGTTTTATTGCTGATCTCCCTTTTAAAGATTTAGGAATAATCAAGTTAAGGTTCCAATCTGGTTTAATGATGATTCCGATCTTAAGTATTCAAGTCAAATTTCCAATTTTAATCGAGTCCCGTTTAGTGTTGGTTCCCAGCCGATCTCATGCTTATTATGTTTTCCCGACCTCTTACACTTAGATTAATAATCACTTTTAGATGTTGTTCTAATATGCTCAGACAATCAAGTGCTTTCCGATCACATCCAATCATTGAACAAAAAGGGAATTTCATTTCATATTAAAATTTATACAGGTCATTCGGCTGGGGAATCACCCCCAGCCTGATCTACATTTTGCTCGCTCCCTCTCTCACCTTCGGCCTCCTCTTCGCTTTCCTCTTCGTCTTGGGGAGCCAAGTCGACCATCCAGGAGAAGTCCTCCTCGGGATAACGCTTCTTGAGCTCGGCCAAGAGATCCCTGTGAGCATTCACATAAGCGCCCGCCTCCCTTGTCACCGCCTCTTCTTCTTTCGTTTTGAGCTCCTCAGTGAGGTGAGCAACTTCACCGGGCCGGAGCGCCTGAACTTCTTCAAGAACATGAGCTCGCTGGGCCAGAACATGAGCTTGCTCAGCCAGCTTATCCTTGTAGAACTTCATCCGCCCCTCAATTTTAGATATGTAGTTCTGAGCGGATGAGAGTTGGGATCGGAGGGAAGCCATTTCATGACCCATCTTCTCGACCTCTTTATCCAGGCGGTGAGCCTTCTCCCGGACAATGTGCTGGTTCACCAAGCACACCACATTCAGGCTCATGGATCGGGTTAGGATGTCATCAAGATTGTCTGGGGACAGCCTATCCCGATCCTCCCGAAGGCAGATGGAGGACCCCAAGACCTTAGCAAAACCCGGGTTCTCTCGAACCGTGCGGTTCTTCTCCAGCTAGTGGATCAAGTCCTTACCCAACTCCCATTAAAATAAAAGAGATCGAAGGAGAGTTCTTATCCAATTCTCAAGCTTAAAAATTTTAATAAATATTTAAAAGAGATCGGAGGAGAGTTCTTATCCGATTCTCACCTAAAAATTTTTAAAAGAGATCGGAGGAGAGTTCTTATCTGATTCTTAAACCCAAAATTTTAATAAATATTTAAAAGAGATCGAAGGAGAGTTCTTATCCGATTCTCACCTAAAAATTTTTAAAAGAGATCGGAGGAGAGTTCTTATTCGATTCTCAAACCCAAAATTTTAATAAATATTTAAAAGAAATCGGAGGAGTGTTCTTATCCGATTCTCAACCAAAATTTTCATAAATATTTAAAGGAGATCGGAGGAGAGTTCTTATCCGATTCTCAAATCAAATTTTAACAAATATGTAAAATGCTCCCCTCTCTAAAATAAAACTAATACGCGACAGCAACTCACTAAGGGTCATCTCATTTATTCGTGTATCTGGGTAGCCCGAATTGGTGAAAAATCAAATATTCCCTTTTACCAAAAGGATTAACATTTCCATTCGAACCCTCCTAACTATTAATTTTAGTTTATAAAGAACTTGAAATTAAATCTGCTTACCCTCATCGAGGGACGAGGTGGGGTGCCTAACACCTTCCCCACCCGTTTACGGATCCCGAACCTAGAATCTCTATTCTTGAAGTGGTTTCATTTTAATTTATTTTCACAAATGGTTTTCTTTAATTTCTCTCAAAATTAAAGTGGCGACTCCTTACTCTTTCCCACTTCGGTGAGGGTTCATCCAGGCGACCGCAAAACACCTTGCGACACTATTAAGCCTTAGAAAGTCAACAAACTGACTTGAATAGTATAGTGAATAGTAACCCCGAAACACAAATTAAAAAAAAACGTTAAGTTTAGCATATATAAGCTAGATAAAAGTGAATTTGAATTTATTTTTGGATTTATGCTAAGTTATGGTATTGAAACACTGTGAAACTGTGTGTTTCAGCTGAAAAAAGCTCGGAAAGTCTAAGAGACTGAGTCAAGGCCTAAAGGCGACTCACGTCAGGTTTGTGCACAATAAACCCTATTTAAGCATTTTATCATTGAAAAATGGATTTAGTATGCATTATGAGTTTAAGAACTTTTGTGTTGCCACTTTGTGAATGAAAATGTAACTTTGGAAATTGATTTGATTTTTGTATGCAATACTTGAATAAATTGTTTTAATTTGATTTCGGATTTACACTTAGCATGACACTACCATATTATTCCCTCATTTATGGGGTTGAGATCGATTATTTTCCTCCCTCTCTGGTTTACCAGTTGAGGTTATAGATCGGATGAGTACTCATTAGCTAGCTAGCCACCTCCCTCATTGATTTCGATTAGTGGGGTTATAGATTGCTTTATCGTGGTGTACAACGCAGCATTGATCAGAAATTTTATGTCATGGCTTAAGTTGTGTATGAATTAGCAACACTGTGTTTATTAAATTATTTGACCGCTATAATGAGTTTTGATAATTAGTGAAATGTAATTGTGCAACATTTAAATTGTGTTTTGTCAATGAATGATTTATGTATTGTATTTTAAATTTTTATTATGCACCACTGAGTATTTTTATACTCAGCGATAGCTTATTTTGCTCTCGCAGATAAGAGCAAGGAGAAAGCAGCAGAGTGAGCTGCTATTGATATTGAGGACTACACTGATCTTTTTGTACGGGTATTGTTTTATACACTTGTAGTTATTTTAATGTAAATATTGTAATGTTTTATATATCAATGTAAAGTTGAGCAGTTGTCTAATAAATTGTAATAATATTATTTTTGGATTTTCTTTTTGTAAATTAAGATTTGTATTTGTGAATTTCGTACTATATGCACTGTGAATGAAGTTATGAAATATTTTAAGTTGATAAATTTTTGGTTGAATTGTGGAATGAATTGAATTGTGTTGACTTGAGATTATTTGGAGGTTGGGAGTGTGGAAATTTTATTAGAAGTGTTTTTCTTAGGTATTTGAAGAACTATTTTCTCAAAATACAGACAGCACTCTGCCGAAATTTTTATAAAATTTGCGAAAAAATAAAAATGGACAAAAATTTTTACTAGTTTTAAACTTTGAATAAATGATTTTAATTTCTACCAAAACGCTCACCACTTCCAAAATGTAAGAAAATCGTTTTAAAATCCCTTATAGGATACTTAATGAGTTATCAGTAGGTGAAGTTCGGTAGTTTATTAGGTATTCTACGGGATCATGTTATGCCTTACAGAGGGGTGAGGTGTGACATAATCAACCCAATTTCCCATCCATTAAAGGTAGAGAAATCTCAAGCACATCAAGTTTTCATGGCTGCCAAAAATAGTACCCTCCAATAACTCATCAAAACCTCAAAATTTCTTCATAAATCCACTCACCACAATACCAACACAAACTTTAATGAAGAAATTAAAGAAAATTGGACATTTACCTCAAGTGAAACTTGTCAAACCTCTTCAAATCTCTCCCTTTTTACTCCCAAAATGCTGCCCAAGATGTGTACTCCAACTTTAGTGAAGATAACTTGCAAGAACTATGGCTTGATTATGGAGATTGGAGCATGTAGATGGGGTGGCCATGGATGAGCTTTTGGAAGAAATTTGGTTCAGCAACTTTAAGATGAAATGAGGAAAAAGATGCCGAATAGCATATTTTTGTCTTCAAGTAGATTTATTTATGTCCATAATGTGTAGTTAGTGCCCCACTAAGCTTAGTTTATGATTTATTAATTTCCAAATTCCATAATTTGCAAATTTACCACCAACTTCCACTATTTATATTATGTATTAAAGTTTAATATCACTTATTTTTAATGGATATTTAGGTCAAAAGTCCACTCGGGGTGTCAATTGACCAAAATGCCCCTATTCAGTTTGTATTCCTGATTTTTCGGTAACACTGATTTTTATCGGTTTCTCGATTTTTCATTTTTCTTTATACTAATTTATTAATTTTTCTTAGATATTTCTAATGTCAATTATACTTCAATAAGTCTTTCATTATATCTCAAAACTTAAATCCAAGGCTTCCTCGTAGTCCTGGGGTCGTAACTTCCCCATGCAGTCACCCATCGCTGCGGTGCTGGCTCGTTTAACTTAGTTTCATTTTCTATCTTTTATTTTTCCTTAATTTTTCTTGTATTTTCCTTTTATTTATTTTATTATTTTATGTCTCTTCACTAACATTTAAGTGTAGTTCCAAGCATTCTAGCTGTCCAGGCAGACACTGGTCACTGGAACAGTAGAATGCACTATCGAATATAGGGGTGTTACAATAAGTCAAACCCTAATCTACCTAATGTTGGCTGTAACACCCCTATATTTGGTAGTGCGTTCTACTGTTCCGACGACCTGTGTCTGTCCAGACAGCTAGAATGCTTGAAATTATACTTAAATATTGGTGAGGAGACATGAAATAATGAAATACAATAGAGGAAAATATAAGAAAAACAAAGAAAAATTAATAGCAATGAAATGTAACTAAGTTAAACGAGCAAAAAATCATAGCGATGGGTGACCGCACCGGGAAGTTGTGGCGTGGACCGTTGACTAGCCCTGGACCGCGGGGAACCCTAGAAAATATTTTTAAGACTTAAATAAACATCTATTGAAGTATAAATGATATTAGAAATTTCAAAGAAAAATTAAGTAATTAGTACAAAGAAAAATGAGAAATCGAGAAACTGACAAAAATCAGTGTTACCAAAAAATCAGGAATACAACTCGAATAGGGGCATAGTAGTCAATTGACACCCTGAGTTACCTTTTGACCTAAATGTCCATTAAAAATAAATGATATTAAACTTTGAAAATGTCATAAAAAAATTAAATTGTGTTACATAATGTAAATAGTGGAAGAATGGTGACAAAATTGAAAAAATGGAAACTTTGGATTAATTAATACTTTAACCAAACTTAGTGCTCCACTAAGTAAAGTTAATGGACATATATTATAGCATGCTGGGACAAAAAATCTGTCATCTTCAACCTCACAAACAAACCAGTCGAAAATCCTCCCAAGCTTTCATCCACGGCCACCCACTTCCCAAGCTCAAATCTCCATGATCAAGCCATGCTTTCCACAACTTGTCTTCATTAAAGTTTATCCCCACCTTGCAAGCAAGAATTTGATAGTAATTTCAAGAGGAATAGGTGAAGTTTGGTCAAGCTCACAAGGGGTAAGTACCCATTTCTTCAACTTTTCTTTGTTAAAGTTTGTGTGGGTGTGGAGATAAGTTGATATATGGAAGAAAAGTTGAAGTTTGGTAAGTTAGGGTTCTGCTCCATTTTGGCATCTATGGAAGTCCAATATGTTAACTTGTTTTCTTCACGTATTTGGTGATTTGGGGTATTGATTAAAGTGTTTAAATGCATTGAAATTGATTTCCATGTATAAAGTTTGAATGGTAAGCTTGAAAAAGTGAAAATGAAAGTTTGATGTGAATGTGTTACTTGGGCAGCCTCATAATGGAAATTGGTAATGTTTAAGTTCATAAAATGTTGTTGAAGTATTGTACAAAAAATGGCAGCATATGTGTGTGGAATAGTAGTGATAAGGTATGTAAATTGATAATGGAAGTATATGTAATAATTAGAAAGTTTATGTGTATATATTGTTGGGTTTGGACTTTGTGAATTATGGTTACATTTTGGTGCATTATGAAATTATTATATTCTGTCCAAGTTGACCTATAATGTAAGGTAATGAATGGTTATGGTTAGTGCCAAATGCAGAATGGTGTGGGGAAGTGAAGATGTAGTTGGAAGTTATGTGTTTGGTTTGGTGTTTGAAAGGTATGTAGAGGGCAGTGTGCAAATGAGCCTATAACCCTAAGTGTGTAGCTCCAATTGGTATGAGGCCAATTGAAGGTGAAATTTGTAACACCCTCCCGGTAGCAACTCTGTACATTCTACTGTTTCGGTGACTAGTGTCGGTCCGGACAGCTAGAACGTCCGGAAAAATATTTAAACTATAGTGAGGAACCATAATTAACTCAAATATTAATAAGAAAAATTTAGGAAAAATTTTAGAAATAAAATACAACCAAGTTAAATGAGTCGATGCACTAGCGATGGGTAACCTAGAGGGAAGTTGTGGTTCTCACAACTAGGAGCCCTAGACCCGGGGGAAAAATTATAAAATAATTTTTGAGACTCCAGAGAAGGGCCATTGAGGTTCCTATGGCATTAGAATGCCAAGAAAATATTTAAAAAAAATTTTCAATCGGTACAGACAATTCTGACCCGTTAAGCCAAATTTTGGTCATTTTGGTCATTTTGCCTTCAGAGACGATTTTTGGCCGACTTGTCCAGTTGAGTAAATAATTATTATGACATAAAATATAAATTAAGGGTGATGAGAAATTAATGTAAAGCTAGTAGAAAAGAAAAGAAAAGAAAAATCCATAAAAAGCAAATTATGACATCATTATGATGTCAATTAAAAGTTTCCACCAATTGCATTTAAACAACCATTTAACTAACTAATAAAAGAGATAAATAAAGACCAAAGAAAACAAAAAGTAAACAGCCATCTTCTTCCCAAATCCCAGCCGCACCATAGCCAAGAAACCCTCCATTTTTTTTTCTTCTTTATTCAAGCTTAAAGATCTCTCAAACCTCACCTCAAAACCCTAAGTCACTTTCACTAAAATTTATCCTTGCATCTTGCATAACCTTTTGGCAGCCAAGAAAAGGGAAGGAAGTGAAGTTTAAGCTTGGAAAATTCTGCCCTACAAGAGGTTAGTGCACTATATACCTAAAACTCTTTATTTCCATGTTAGAGACTTAAAAATGAGTAAGAATTTGTAAGCCAAATGAATACAATCTATGTGTATGTTTACCATGAATTTCGGCATCCCTAAGGAAGGAACAAGATTGAGTGTCTTGATGGACTTGGAGTGAACTAGAGATCATATTTAACGTATGTAAATATAAGGATAATGAATTGGTTAGTTAAATAAGGTAACATGGGTAAACCTTGAATTTGGGCTAGGGTTTGGGAGTGAAAATTTGACTTGGCTTATGAACTTGTTAAATAACATTCTAATGGTCAATTAGTGACCATTTGAGGTAAGTTGACCATAATTTGGACTGAAATATAGCATGGCAAATTGAAATGTGTATGCTGCCTAGTGAGTGCAAAGAGGTGGTCGTGATTCCAGCCCACTTAGACAGCCATAACTTTGGCTGTGTAGGTCCAATTGGTGTTTGGCCAATTGGACATCAAACCAGACTTATAATGGCACAATTTTTCTGAAGAAACCATGTCCAAAAGACCAAAGCAAGTGGACCAAAAGTTGGCCCCAATCCGAATACCCTGCAAGCAAATTCTGCAGAATGACCAAATGAACAGTAAGCCATAACTCACTGTAGAATGGTCCATTTGACCTGAAATTTTTACAGCAGCAAGATGAGATATAGACAAACAACTTTCATGAAGAAACCTACCCAAAATTATGACCAGAACCTATTCAACAAGGCAGTGGCAGTCACTGTTCATTGTACTGTAGATTTGGTAAATTCTGCAGATTGGAAATCCGGCCAGCTGTGGTTTTGGGACCATATCTGGAGCTACAAAACTCCAAATGGAGTGATTCAAAAAACGAAATTCAACTAGACAAAATAAGGAACAACTCTTTCATGTTTACCATTTCCTCAAATTTCCAATGTAACAGTCCCTAATAGAACAGTAAACTTATGGTACAAAAACTGAAAATTCTGCCCCTTAGTGCTAAGTTTGGAAATGGATTTGGTGATTAATTCCAACAAGTTTTAAATGCAAAATGTGGTACATTGGGAGTGTTAAAACCAATACACCTATTTTCTATCCAAAAGTCAACATTTTTGTTGACTAATGAAGTGAATAGTGACACCAAAACTTGAAATTCACAAATTGAAGAATTTTAAAGTATCAAATGCCCTAGTATACCTAACAAGATTGGTTTGGATAGTTTGGCATGCCAATAGGGTTCGATTAGCGATCGCACATGGCATTATGCCGTTTTGTGATTTTATGGCTTTTAGCCATTTTGACATTGTGTTGAGACTTGACCTCGTGCCTAATACTATTTACAGCTTGTTAGCTGTTCTGTTGCACACCGGGAGATACATATGTGACCGATGGTGTGATGGCCCGAGGTACTAGATACCCAGTGCCAATTTACCTGTTTATCCAGTCCAGTCGTCCAGTATAGGTTACTTGGGCAACCAAAAGAATGAAAAGGGACAAAGTTAAAGAAATAAACGAATATAACAAATACAAAACAAATAAGGCATATACATTCAATACATATTTATTTTCTGCTATTTTCTTTTATTTTATTATTGCACCACTAGGCATCATTGCTTAGCGTGTTACTTTTGCCACGCGTAGGTTCTGGAGATACTGATCGTGAGCCCAGTAGACCGCAGACTGGGTGAGTCCATCCTGCAGCTCTGCATAGTGCCCGTGTCACCTCACCATCTACAGTGTATTGGTAGGACACTAGGCTTCATTTTGGTATTTTGTAATTGATTTTTATTTTCCTTTGTGTAAATGAAACTTATGTAATATATTTTGATTTTCATGTAAATAATGAAAATTGTGTTGATGAATGGAAAAGTGAATGTTTATTTGTGATTTGTACATGATTATCATATGATGTGGATTTGGTGATTAATTCCAACAAGTTTTAAATGCAAAATGTGGTACATTGAGAGTGTTAAAACCAATACACCTATTTTCTATCCAAAAGTCAACATTTTTGTTGACTAATGAAGTGAATAGTGACACCAAAACTTGAAATTCACAAATTGAAGAATTTTAAAGTATCAAATGCCCTAGTATACCTAACAAGATTGGTTTGGATAGTTTGGCATGCCAATAGGGTTCGATTAGCGATCTTGCACATGGCATTATGCCATTTTGTGATTTTATGGCTTTTAGCCATTTTGACATTGTGTTGAGACTTGGCCTCGTGCCTAATACTATTTACAGCTTGTTAGCTGTTCTGTTGCACACCGGGAGATACATATGTGACCGATGGTGTGACGGCCCGAGGTACTAGATACCCAGTGCCAATTTACCTGTTTATCCAGTCCAGTCGTCCAGTATAGGTTACTTGGGCAACCAAAAGAATGAAAAGGGACAAAGTTAAAGAAATAAACGAATATAACAAATACAAAACAAATAAGGCATATACATTCAATACATATTTATTTTCTGCTATTTTCTTTTATTTTATTATTGCACCACTAAGCATCATTGCTTAGCGTGTTACTTTTGCCACGCGTAGATTCTGGAGATACTGATCGTGAGCCCAGTAGACCGCAGACTGGGTGAGTCCATCCTGCAGCTCTGCATAGTGCCCGTGTCACCTCACCATCTACAGTGCATTGGTAGGACACTAGGCTTCATTTTGGTATTTTGTAATTGATTTTTATTTTCCTTTGTGTAAATGAAACTTATTTAATATATTTTGATTTTCATGTAAATAATGAAAATTGTGTTGATGAATGGAAAAGTGAATGTTTATTTGTGATTTGTACATGATTATCATATGAGATGAATGATTGAGAAATGAAATTGAAAAATGTTGAGATTTTGATGATCTCTAGAGTTTGAGAATGATGAGAAATGATTATTGGAAGTGTTTCTAACAGTTCAAGAAGCAGTTTTCTCGCTTTAGCCAGATACTCTGCCGGATTTTCTATAAAATTTTCGGAACCTCAAATAAATTGTAATTTCAATAAATGGCTTAAATGAATTATATTTCAGAAGTTGTATTCAAAACTATGATAAAAATAAATTAAGGTAAAATAGAGTGTTCCGGTACGCCGTGTGACATAGCTTACTTGGATATACTGTAGACGGGTAAGGGGTGTCACATTTAGTGGTATCAGAGCACAGTTTAGGCGTTTCTCGGCCTAGATTGAGTCCATACCATGCATTGCATTTGTAAGAGTCGAGGTGACACTAATGCAGATCTGTTTGTCTTTGTTATTTTGAATAGGATATGGACCCTACGTCATAGAGAGCAGTTGAGGAGGAAGTGGAGAGTCATGCTCCACCTGCAGCAGCTGAGACTGGGGGTATGGGAGAACCTGCTCCGCCAGCTCAAGTAGAGCCTGCTCAGCCTCCACAGGCCATGTTTCAAAAAATGGCCGAATTCTTCAAACAAATAGCTGGGGTAATGCCACCACCACCACCACCTCCACAACCAAAATCACACCTGGAAAAATTGAGAAAGTTTGGAGCAGTGGACTTCTTTGGCAAGAGAGAAGATGATTCTGTTGCAGCCGAAAATTGGTTGAACAGAACAGGCAGAGTCTTAAAACAACTCCACTGCACCCCAGAACAAAACCTAGAAGCTGTCATATCTCTGTTGCAAGATGATGCTTATGAATGGTGGGATACAGTGTCTAGTGAAGTACAGCCAGAAATGGTAACTTGGGACTTTTTCCTCTCAGAATTCAAGAAGAAATATGTGGGTACTGTATATCTAGAAGAGAGAAGAAGGGAATTCATTAACCTGAGGCAGAGACAGTTGTCAGTGGCCGAGTATGAGAAGGAATTCGTAAGATTGAGCCGCTATGGAAGGGAGATAGTCCCTAATGAGGCTGAAAGGTGTAAGAGATTTGAAGAAGGATTAAATGACAACATAAAGATCCAGATCACCGCCTTGGGAATCACTGACTTCACCAAGTTAGTGGAAGCTGCATTAAAAGTGGAGAAAGTAAGAATCAGTGAGCAGACTAGAAGGGAAAGACAGCAGAAGAGGGGCCCAGGTCAGTCTAGTTCAGCTCCTGCATCTGGGAAGAGGTTCAAGGGTCCACCTGCACAGAGTTTAGGTCAGCCACATGGTCGGGGTCGGGCCTCGAGGAGCCCAAGCCACGCTTTACCCTAGGAGAGGTCACCCACACCATCGTGGGCAGCCTCCGAGGATGGGGTTCAGGGACCAACCCCAAAGATCTTCTCGCATGTCCACACCGCATCAAGTGGCACAAGGGGAGTGTTGGAGAGTGACTGGTGCTCGCTAAGGTGTGGGTCAACAGAGCATCGATTGAAGAAGCGCCCACGCAGAACTACTACAATTGCTCCAACACAAGCGCATGCACTGCTCCCGCACCACAAAGGGGTAGGAAATGCAAACTGAGGCGAGAGGACCATCACAGAGGCTGCATCCGAGCCACAGAGAGGCCAAATAATGCACCACCGCCAAAGCTTATAACACGAGAGCTCAGAGGAGCAAGATTCCTGACGTCATCGTGGGCGTTCTCTCCTCTACAATACATCTGCATGCATTGGTGGATCCAGGATCCACTCATTCATACATCTGCATCAACTTACCCGTAGAAAGGGGGATACTAGTAGGAGAGTGACCAAGACATTCGGTCACTAATCCATTGGGCCACGCAGTGGTAGTGAACAAAGTGTACAAGGGTTGCCCGTTAAGGATTCAGGGTATGAATTCTTGCGCACTGATTGAGTTGCCTTTCCATGAGTTTGACGTGATTTTGGGAATGGACTGGTTGTCACGTCATCAGGCAATAGTTGATTGCAAATTGAAGAGAATTTCTCTGAAAACTTCTGAGAGTAATGAGATCACAGTTGTGGGGGAAAGGACAGATTTCTTGTCCAATGTCATCTCAGCCACAGTTGCAAGAAGAATGATGAGAAAAGGCTGCGAAGCCTACCTAGCACATGTGGTGGATACTAGGTAGGCTAAGTCAAACCTGAGTGATATACCCACAGTAAGAGACTTCCCAGAGGTATTTCCTGAAGAGTTACCTAGTTTGCCACCAGAAAGGGAAGTTGAATTTGCTATTGAGACACTGTACAAAGACCCATTTCCATTGCTCCTTATAGGATGGCACCCACGGAATTAAGGGAGTTGAAAACTCAGTTGCAAGAGTTACTTGATAAGGGGTTTATACGCCCCAGTGTGTCACCATGGGGAGCTCCAGTGCTGTTTGTGAAAAGGAAGGATGGGACTTTGAGGTTATGTATAGATTACCGGCAGTTGAATAAAGTGACTGTGGAGAACAAATATCCGTTGCCTAGAATTGATGATCTGTTTGATCAGTTGAAGGGAGCGGGAGTATTTTCTAAGATTGATCTCAGATCAGGGTATCATCAGTTGAGGGTAAAGGATGTAGATGTGCCAAAGACTGCATTCAGGACCCGATATGGGCATTATGAGTTTCTGGTGATGCCCTTTGGCCTAACAAATGCACCAGCAGCATTTATGGACCTTATGAACCGTATCTTCCATCCACACTTAGATCGGTTCATAGTGGTCTTTATTGATGATATTTTGGTGTATTCCAAGACCAGGGAAGAACATGATGAGCATTTGAGGATTGTTCTACAAACCCTGAGAGAAAAGAAGCTGTATGCTAAGTTGTCCAAGTGTGATTTTTGGTTGAATGAGATTGCATTCCTTGGACACATGGTGTCAGCTGATGGGATTAGGGTGGATCCCAAGAAAATAGAAGCAGTGATGGAATGGAAGCCTCCTAGAAATACAACTGAGGTCAGAAGCTTCTTGGGGCTAGCTGGGTATTACAGAAGATTTGTGAAGGGATTTTCCTTAATAGCTGCTCCAATGACCAAGTTGTTACACAAGAATGTCAGATTTGACTGGAATAGCAAGTGTCAGACCAGTTTTGAGAAGTTGAAGGCTATGTTGACAGAGGCACCAGTGTTAACACAGCCAGTATCAGGAAAGGACTTTGTGGTCTACAGTGATGCCTCTCATAATGGGTTAGGGTGTGTATTGATGCAAGAGGGGAAGGTGGTTGCTTATACTTCCAGGCAGCTAAGGCCACATGAACAAAATTACCCTACCCATGATCTAGAGCTTGTAGTAATTATCTTCGCACTAAAGATATGGAGGCATTACTTGTATGGTGAAAAGTGTTACATTTACACGGACCACAAAAGCCTGAAATACTTTCCAACTCAGAAGGAGCTCAACCTTAGACAGAGGCGATGGATTGAGTTCCTGAAGGACTATGATTGTGAAATTGACTACCATCCTGGGAAGGCAAATGTAGTTGCTGATGCTTTGAGTAGAAAGTCCATCACAGCTTTGAGATCATTAAATGCCCGTCTAACTTTGATTCGAGATGGAGCTATTTTGGATGAGTTGCAAGTGAGGCCAAACCTGCTACAGCAGATTTTAGATGGGCAAAAGGCAGATGAAAAGTTAATGGCTATTATGAGCAAAATCTCAGAGGGAAAAGCAACTGACTATGGGGTGGAAGCAGATGGGTGTCTGTATTACAAAGGAAGATTGTGTGTACCAGATGATGGGGAATTGAAGGCCAGTATTCTAAAAGAGGCACACACCAGTGCATATGCTATGCACCCAGGAAGTACAAAGATGTATCATAATCTGAAGCTTCAGTATTGGTGGCCTGGTATGAAGAAGGACATAGCTGACTATGTGACTAAATGCTTGACATGTCAGCAAGTCAAGGCAGAACATCAAGTTCCATCAGGTTTGCTACAGCCTATACGCATACCTGAATGGAAATGGGATCGGGTCACCATGGATTTTGTAAGTGGTCTACCTCTCACCCAGAAGAAATATGATGCAGTATGGGTGATAGTGGATAGATTGACAAAGTCAGCACACTTTCTCGCGATTAGACCGACTACTCACTGGAGAAGTTAGAAGAATTGTATATCAGTGAGATAGTTAGACTGCATGGAATTCCACTTTCCATCATATCTGATCGAGACCCAAGGTTTACATCGAGATTTTGGAAGAAGTTGCATGAGTCCTTTGGTACACAACTCCACTTCGGCACAGCTTTCCATCCTCAGACGGATGGGCAATCCGAAAGAGTAATCCAGGTAAACAATTGAAACCAATGGAATTGATACAAATATTGAATTAAAATGATAATAATAACATGAAATTTATGTCAGGTCCTTGAGGATATGCTGAGGAGTTGTGTCATTGAGTTTGAGGGAAGTTGGGATAGATACCTCCCACTGGCAGAATTTGCATACAACAATAGCTACCAAGCTAGTATCCAAATGGCCCCATATGAAGCACTGTATGGGAGGAAATGTAGAACTCCAGTGTGTTGGACTGAATTGGGCGAAGACAAACTGGTGGGGCCAGACCTAGTGAAACAGACTGAGGAGAAAGTGAAACTAATCAAAGCCAATCTGAAGGTTGCCTCGCATGCATGTAAATCTTATGCCGACCTGAAGAGAAAAGAAATAGAATATGCGGTTGGCGACAAAGTGTTCCTCAAGGTGTCACCGTGGAAGAAGGTATTGAGGTTTGGAAGGAAAGGTAAGTTAAGCCCTAGGTTCATTGGCCCATATGAAGTCATTGAACGTGTGGGTCCAGTGGCCTATACACTAGCTTTACCTCTAGAGCTGGACAAGATCCACAATGTGTTTCACGTATCTATGTTAAGAAGATACCGCTCAGATCCTTCACATGCCATCTCCAGGGAAGAAATTGAAATACAGCCGGATTTGACATATGAAGAAGAACCTCTACGGATCCTTGCTGGAGAAGTGAAAGAGTTGAGAAATAAGCAGATTCCACGGGTGAAAGTGCTTTGGAGGCACCACAACACCGAGGAGGCAACATGCAAAAGTGAAGAGACGATGAGGCAACAGTTCCCTCAACTGTTTGCATCAGGTAAATTTCGAGGACGAAATTTAAATTAGAGGGGAAGAGTTGTAACACCCTCCCGGTAGCAACTCCGTACATTCTACTGTTCCGGTGACTGTGTCATCCCATACCTAGAACGTCCGGAAAAATATTTAAACTAAAGTGAGGAACCATAATTAACTCAAATATTAATAAGAAAAATTTAGGAAAAATTTTAGAAATAAAATACAACCAAGTTAAATGAGCCGGTGCCCAAGCGATGGGTAACCCAGAGGGAAGTTGCGTTTCTCGCAACTAGGAGCCCTAGACCCGGGGAAAAAATTATAAAATAATTTTTGGGACTCCAGAGAAGGGCCATTGAGGTTCCTATGGCATAAGAATGCCAAGAAAATATTTAGAAAAATTTTTCAATACGTACAGACAATTCTGACCCGTTAAGCCAAACGGAGGGCATTTTGGTCATTTCGCCTTCAGAGACGATTTTTGGCTGACTTGTCCAGTTGAGTAAATAATTATTCTGACATAAAATATGAATTAAGGATGATGAGAAATTAATGTAAAGCTAGTAGAAAAGAAAAGAAAAGAAAAATCCATAAAAAGCAAATTATGACATCATTATGATGTCAATTAAAAGTTTTCACCAATTGCATTTAAACAACCATTTAACTAACTAATAAAAGAGATAAATAAAGACCAAAGAAAACAAAAAGTAAACAGCCATCTTCTTCCCAAATCCTAGCCGCACCATAGCCAAGAAACCCTCCATTTTTTTTTCTTCTTCATTCAAGCTTCAAGATCTCTTAAACCTCACCTCAAAACCCTAAGTCACTTTCACTAAAATTTATCCTTGCATCTTGCATAACCTTTTGGCAGCCAAGAAAAGGGAAGGAAGTGAAGTTTAAGCTTGGAAAATTCTGCCCTGCAAGAGGTTAGTGCACATATATACCTAAAACTCTTTATTTTCATGTTAGAGACTTAAAAAGGAGTAAGAATTTGTAAGCCAAATGAATACAATCTATGTGTATGTTTACCATGAATTTCGGCAGCCCTAAGGAAGGAACAAGATTGAGTGTCTTGATGGACTTGGAGTGAACTAGAGATCATATTTAAAGTATGTAAATATAAGGATAATGAATTGGTTAGTTAAATAAGGTAACATGGGTGAACCTTGAATTTGGGCTAGGGTTTGGGAGTGAAAATTTGACATGGCTTATTAAATTATTAAAGAACATTCTAATGGTCAATTAGTGGCCATTTGAGGTAAGTTGACCATAATTTGGACTGAAATATAGCATGGCAAATTGAAATGTGTATGCTGCCTAGTGAGTGCAGCAGGGTGGCTGTGATTCCAGCCCACTTAGACAGCCATAACTTTGGCTGTGTAGGTCCAATTGGTGTTTGGCCAATTGGACATGAAACTAGACTTATAATGGCACAATTTTTCTGAAGAAACCATGTCCAAAAGACCAAAGCAAGTGGACTAAAAGTTGGCCCCAATCCGGATACCCTGCAAGCAAATTCTGCAGAATGACCAAATGAACAGTAACTATTCATTTGACCATAACTCACTGTGTCCATTTGACCTGAAATTTTTACAGCAACAAGATGAGATATAGACAAACAACTTTCATGAAGAAACATACCCAAAATTATGACTAGAACCTATTCAACAAGGCAGTGGCATTCACTGTTCATTATACTGTAGATTTGGTAAATTCTGCAGATTGGAAATCCGGCCAGCTGTGGTTTTTGGACCATATCTAGAGCTACAAAACTCCAAATGGAGTGATTTAAAAAAAGAAATTCAACTAGACAAAATAAGGAACAACTTTCATGTTTACCATTTCCTCAAATTTCCAATGTAATAGTACCTAATAGAACAGTAAACTTATGGTACAAAAACTGAAAATTCTGCCCCTTAGTGTTAAGTTTGGAAATGGATTTGGTGATTAATTCCAACAAGTTTTAAATGCAAAATGTGGTACATTGAGAGTGTTAAAACCAATACACCTATTTTCTATCCAAAAGTCAACATTTTTGTTGACTAATGAAGTGAATAGTGATACCAAAACTTGAAATTCACAAATTGAAGAATTTTAAAGTATCAAATGCCCTAGTATACCTAACAAGATTGGTTTGGATAGTTTGGCATGCCAATAGGGTTCAGTTAGCAGTACTGCACATGGCATTATGCCATTCTGTGATTTTATGGCTTTTAGCCATTTTGACATTGTGTTGAGACTTGGCCTCGTGCCTAATACTATTTACAGCTTGTTAGCTGTTCTGTTGCACACCAGGAGATACATATGTGACCGATGGTGTGACGGCCCGAGGTACTAGATACCCAGTGCCAGTTTACCCGTTTATCTAGTCCAGTCGTCCAGTATAGGTTACTTGGGCAACCAAAAGAATGAAAAGGGACAAAGTTAAAGAAATAAACGAATATAACAAATACAAAACAAATAAGGCATATACATTCAATACATATTTATTTTCTGTTATTTTCTTTTATTTTATTATTGCACCACTAAGCATCATTGCTTAGCGCGTTGCTTTTGCCACGCGTAGGTTCTGGAGATACTGATCGTGAGCCCAGTAGACCGCAGACTGGGTGAGTCCATCCTGCAGCTCTGCATAGTGTCCGTGTCACCTCACCATCTACAGTGCATTGGTAGGACACTAGGCTCCATTTTGGTATTTTGTAATTGATTTTTATTTTCCTTTGTGTAAATGAAACTTATGTAATATATTTCGATTTTCATGTAAATAATGAAAATTGTGTTGATGAATGGAAAAGTGAATGTTTATTTGTGATTTGTACATGATTATCATATGAGATGAATGATTGAGAAATGAAATTGAAAAATGTTGAGATTTTGATGATCTCTGGAGTTTGAGAATGATGAGAAATGATTATTGGAAGTGTTTTTAACAGGTTCCGAAGAACGGTTTTCTCCAGTTTTAGCCGGTACTCTGCCGGATTTTCTATAAAATTTTCGGAACCTCAAATAAATTGTAATTTCAATAAATGGCTTAAATGAATTATATTTCACAAGTTGTATTCAAAACTATGATAAAAATAAATTAAGGTAAAATAGAGTGTTCCGGTACGCCGTGTGACATAGCTTACTCGGATATACTGTAGACGGGTAAGGGGTGTCACAAAATTAGCACAAAATGTGCCAACTTTTATGAAGAAAGCCTACCCAAATTCTGTCCAAAAAGTGACATGAGAATTGACCAAATCTGGATTAGTGACTTGAAAACCTAAAAATTGACCATTTGGACAGCAGTTAGTGTTTTGGCCATAACTCACTCAAAACAGGTCCAAATGAACTGAAATTTTTGACATAGATAGATTAGATATAGAGCTAAAACTCTTATGAAGACACCAAAACCCAGAAATGACCATAAGCAAGTCAAAATGGTTGCACAAGTTCAGGTATAAAAACTGCCAGAACTGGAAATGACTTAAAAATGACCTAAGTTTGCCATTTTAGTGCAATCTGACCAGTAATAGTAAAATGACCATAACTTAGTCTAGTAAACTCCAAATGACCTAAAATTTGTGGCAAAAGTTCACTAAGACATATACCTACAAGTTTGTAAGTCGGACCAAAAACCAAAAACCGAGGAAACTAGGTCATCTGGCTAGGTCAAAATAGCATACCGAAATCCGATAAATTGCAATAAAATGCAATACACTTAAAAATGGAATTGGTAACTTATGCCAACACTAAAGGACTATAAAATGTGATATATTGGTAACATTAAAATTTATTCCCCTAAAGTGCATTAAGGGTTAATATTATAGGTTGACTAAGTAAAGTAATAGTATTAAATAAATTAATTATTGAACCTTATTGTTAGAGACAGTATAAATGAGTACTGAAACACTTTAAATTGTGTGTTTCAGTTAGCAAAGACTCAGGGAAGGGGAAGGAAACACTGAGTCAGGGCCAAGAGGTTACTCTTCAAAGGTTTGTGCACAACAATTATTTCTTTTGAATTTTCAATTTAAATAAATTATGACAATTTGTATGTTATTATTTTAAATTGTGGAAAATTGTTTGAATGGAAATTTGATGGATACTTATTGCTTGAAAAATATTGCAAATGGTTTGAAACTACAGCTATCATGTATATTTGATTGAATTCCTTGCTAGCTTGTCTAGTGGGACGAATTGGCTTTGAATTCCCTATCTGACTGAAGTATTGAGGTATGTGTCAGTTGAGGATGAATAGGATGAGTACTCATATTATTGCTAGCTAGCTATGTTATTCCTCACTAGCCATCGGCCTTTGGGATGAATTGGACTATGGAATCATGATTAAGCTGTGTATGTGATTTATTGATATTTATTGTGATATTGTGAAATGGAGTTTAATTCTTTATGACATTCACTCTCTTTTGAATTCAACTATGATTTTAAGTATCCACAGTTTATATGATTTATGGTTTATGGTTTTAAATTGTATTTCCTTAATGTTATGCACCACTGAGACATTGGCTCAGCGATAGCTTTTTCATTGCTGTCGTAGGTAGACAGACAGACAGAGCGGCAGAATAGGCTGCTTGTGCTACATTTTGAGAATTCACCGGGTATATTGAGTATACCATATTTTATAGTTTTTGTTGTAATGTATGTGCACTATATGTATATATTGTACTTGGTCTTGAGCAGTTGTAAACTAAAATTGTAAATTATTTTGGCTTGTAAAAATATTATGACATATTTCTCTTATCTCAGCTTTTGGAAACACTGGAAAATTGATGTTGAATTGAGTTGAGAAATTTATTGTGTTGAACTATTATTGGAGTTTGGGATTGAAGAAATATATATTGGAAGTACTTTTTACAGGTTTTTGAAGAACTTTTTTACTCAAAATAGAGATAGCACTTTGCTAAAATTTTTACAAAAATTACTGATACTTAGATTTGTTATTTGGTTTCACTTCAGTTAGAACAAATTTTAACACCTGTCAAAAGTGCTCACCACTGTAAAAAGAAATAAGAAAAGGTTTAAAATCCCTTGTAGTGTATTTAATGGGTTATCAGTAGACGAAGTTTGATAATTCATTAGGTATACTACGGGATTATATTATGGCTTGCGGAGGGGCAGGGTGCTATATTAGCCAAAATTCCCATATAGTCCTCATACTTGATTTGTTTTAATTGTTTATTAATTTCTAGTGTAATTTAACTACTTGAACATGAATTAAAAGAGAGAATTAAGAAACAACCACTAACCTCTTTCTTTGGACTCCAATTTTTTAATTCTCTCACTTTCTTCCTTTCTTTTCTCCTTCAATCTTCTTATCTAGTTGCAAAAGCAAGGTTTATCAAGAAATTCATGAAATTTTATGGTTAATTTAGGGGTTTAGAAAAGCTTGAAATCAAGCTTTCATGGAGTTTAGAAAGAGAGATGAGTGAGGGAGTGAGGGACGGCAACTTATGGAAAAGAAGATGACAAGTTTGTTTTCTTTTAATTTTTATGTATTTTTATGTTAATTTGACTTAGTCAAAATTTTTAACAAATTAAAAATCCATTTATGATGTCATGGGTGAGGTAACCTTGATGATGTCATAAATCATTTTTCTTTTCTTTTTCTTTTTCCTTTATTTTTCCATTCTTCTTTAATTTAATTCTATATTCCAAAATTTTCATTTTTCTGATTTTATTGGACAGTTAGGTTGTGAGTCACCTTTAAGGGTGAATTGACCAATTTGCCCCTCACCGGTCTGATCCGGTTTACAAATAATTCGGTATTTCTTATAGATCTCTGACCTAATTATTTGATCTACTTATTAACTCTTTTTTGTGATTTTCTCTTTTCCAATAGCTTTGCAATAGTCCTTAGGACCGCGGTGTCATAATTTCCTATTCAAAATTAGGGTTATAACTGACCTCGCAGTCACTTCCTGGTAAGGTCACCTTTCGCTGTGACCCCCGGCTCATTTAACTTTTTATGTTTTGTTTTTCTTATTTATACTTCCAGGTAATCACTATTTATTTTCATTTAGGGCTTCTCTCGGTGTCTTAAACATGGTTCTAATCCTCTTAATTGTCTGGACCGATACCGATCACCGGAACAGTGAAATATACCAGGATATACAAATAGCGGTGTTACAATTCTCACCCCTTAAAATAAATTTCGTCTCGAAATTTTACCTAGTATCAGTCTCTGAACAACTGTGGGTACTGTCTCCTCATGTCCTCTTCTCATTCCCAAGTTGCTTCCTGGCCTGAGTGATGGTTCCACAGCACTTTTACCAATGGTATCTACTTGTTCCTCAGCTACTTCACCTCATATGCCAGAATCTCTATGGGTTCTTCCTCATATGTGAGATGGGCCAGAATCTCTGGATTCACCTCAATTTCTTCTACTAATAACACATGAGATGGGTCGGATCTATACCTCCTCAACATGGACACATGGAAGACATTATATATCTTCTCCAACTCTGGAGGTAGTGCCAATCGGTATACCAAAGGACCCACTCTTTCCAGAATCTCATATGGTCCAATGAAATGAGGGCTCAGTTTTCCCTTTCTGTCAAATCTCATAATTTTTCTCCAAGAGGAAATCTTGAGGAATACTTTATCACCCACTACATATTCAATATCTCTCCTCTTCATATCAATGTAGGACTTCTAACAGTCTGATGTAGCCTTGAGTCGATCTCTGATCAGTTTGATTTTCTCCTCTGTCTGCTGAACAATTTCTGGCCTAATCAGTTTTCTTTCGCCCACTTCACCCCAATACAAAGGAGTTCTACACTTTCTGCCATACAGAGCTTCATATGGAGGCATCCCAATGCTTGATTGGTAGCTGTTGTTGTAAGCAAACTCAATCAGTGCCAAGTGTGTGTCCTAACTGCCTTCAAACTCAATCACACAAGCTCGTAGCATATCCTCCAATATCTGTATTACCCTCTCATAC
This sequence comes from Hevea brasiliensis, assembly GCF_030052815.1. Lineage (NCBI taxonomy): Eukaryota > Viridiplantae > Streptophyta > Magnoliopsida > Malpighiales > Euphorbiaceae > Hevea > Hevea brasiliensis. The sequence goes on along the minus strand of NC_079493.1, from coordinate 68,301,434 downwards.
TGGCCATCTATCTATGGGTAGAATGCCATGCTGAAGTTCAATCTAGTTCCTAGGGCTCTCTGAAGATTACCCCAGAATCTAGTAGTGAACCTAGGATCTCTATCAGATACAATCGATATTGGCACTCCATGTAGCCTCACAATCTCATCTATGTACAATTTGGCTAATTTCTCTAAGCTATAGTCCATCTAAACTGGCAGAAAATGAGCAGACTTGGTTAATCTGTCCACTATGACCCATACTGCATCATGGCTCTTCTGTGTCCTTAGAAGTCCCATAATAAAATCCATAGTTATCTGTTCCTATTTCCACTCTGGTACTGGCAATAGATGTAATAAACCAGCTGGGACTTGATGTTCTACCTTCACTTGCTAACAAATTAGGCATTTAGAGAGAAAATCAGCTATACCCCTTTTCATACTAATCCACTAGTAGTGCTCTTTTAATCCTCTGTACATCTTAGTGCCACCAGGGTGCATTACAAAAGGAGACTCATGTGCTTCTTTCATAATGTTCTGTCTCAAGTCAACATCATTAGGAGCGCATATTCTGCCCTGGTGTAGCAGTAGACCATCATCTCTCACTAAGAATTTAGGTTTCTTGACCTGCCGAACTTCTTCCAGTAGCTTCTAATATTTTTCATCATTCTGAGCAGCCATTCTGATCTGATCAATCAATACTGGCTGCACATGCTATGCCACTACGATATGTCCCTCATTATTTACCTCCAAGATAGCATGTAATGCTTTCAACTCATTTATCATGGACAAAGGAGAAACCCTTAGACTTGCCACAGTCTTACGACTTAAGGCATCAGCCACCACATTTGCTTTCCCTAACTGGTAGTCTATTAGACAATCATAATCTTTAATCAGTTCTAACCATCTCCTCTGTCTCAAATTCAACTCTTTCTGAGTGCCCAGATACTTCAAACTCTTATGATCTGTGTAGACGTAACACTTCTCCCCATATAAGTAGTGTTTCCAGATCTTAAGAGCAAATACAATAGCTGCAAGATCCAAGTCATGTGTCGGATAATTCCTCTCATGCGGTTTCAACTGGCGTGATGCATATGCAATGACATTTCGATCTTGCATTAGTACACAGCCTAACCCATTGTGAGAAGCATCGTTATATACTGTATATTCTTTACCCAGTGTAGGTAAAGTCAGGATTGGAGCTTCAGTAAAACATCTCTTCAATTCATCAAAACTCTGTTGGCATTTATCCGTCCAATGAAATTTCACATCTTTCTAAAGTAGCTTGGTCAGTGGAAAAGCCAACATAGAGAACCACTTAATGAATCGACGGTAGTATCTAGCTAAACCCAGAAAACTATGAATTTCTATTACATTCCTAGGTGGCTTCCAATTAAGGATAGCTTTAATTTTACTGGGATCTACTTTGATGCCTTCTGCTGATACTATGTGCCCCAAGAAAGAAATTTCTTTTAGCCAAAATTCACATTTCGACAATTTGGCATATAGCTATTTTTCCCTCAAAGTTTATAGCACAATTCGCAGATGCCTATCATGCTCCTCTGCACTCCTCGAATAGACCAATATATCATCAATAAATACCACTACAAAATGGTCGAGGTATGGTCTAAAGATAGTGTTCATCAGTTCCATAAAAGCAGCTGGAGCATTAGTCAACCTGAATGGCATGACCAGGAACTCATAATGGCCATATCGAGTTCTAAAAGTAGTTTTTGGGATACTCTGCTCTTGCACTTTCAACTGATAATAACCCAATCTCAGGTCTATTTTGGAGAACACAGCTGCACTCTTCAACTGATCAAATAGGTCATCAATGCGGGGTAATGGATATCTGTTCTTTATTGTCACCTTATTCAGCTATCAATAATCAATACACAAGCGGAGAGTGCCATCTTTCTTCTTAACAAAAAACATTAGCGCTCCCTATGGTGACACACTAGGGCAAATGAGGCCCTTATCAAGTAGTTTAGCCCTTGTCAAGTAGTTCTTGCAATTGCATCTTTAACTCTTTCAATTCTGCTGGTGCTATTATGTATGGTGTTATAGAGATTGGATCCACACCAGGCATAACATCAATCTCAAAATGCACCTTTTTTTCCGGAGGTAATCCTGGCAACTCATCAAGGAACACATCCAGAAAATCACATACTGTAGGGATGTCCCTCAATGCTGGGCTCCCCACTTGGGTGTCTATCACATGTGCCAAGTATGCTTCACACCCTTTTCTAATCATTTTTCTAGCTAGTGCAGTCAAAATGATGTTTGATGGCAATAGCTGCCTCTCCCCATATATTACCACATCACCATACAGAGAGAGACCAAAAGTGACCGTCTTCAGTCTACAGTTAATCATGGCGTGATGCCTGGCTAACCAATCCATGCCCAAGATGATATCATAATCACTGAAGGGCATTTCAATCAAATCTGACAGAAAAACATGTCCTTGGATCACCAAAGGACAATCTCTATACATTCTGTTGACTCTGACCTCTTGTCCTAATGGACTTGTTACTAGCACCTCAAAACCCATTTTGACACACAGAACAACAAGAGATCTAACGATGCTAGCACTAACATAGGAATGGGTAGAACCCGGATCAAACAGTACAAATACATCTTAATCAGATATAGAGAAGGTACTGGCCATAATGTTAGAAGTCTTTGCCTTTTCTTTCTATCTCATCATGTAGACTCTGGCAGGGGTACTGCCTTGTTCTGATTGATTTACTATACCATGGCTGCCTGAGGTGTTACCCCTACCTCTGCCTCTACCTCTGCTAGATGGTTGTGAACCTCTAGTGACAGAACTCTGTACAGACCCTTCTGCAGTAGTAGGAGGTAGCCTAAATCTACGGACACTAGTACAATCTTTAGCAAAATATCCCATACCCCCATAATTAAAACAGGCTCCCAAAGCCCAATAACATACCCCACCATGGGTCTTGCCACATGTCTCACAAGGGCGGGGAGGGTGAGAACTTCTGGTTGTCTGCTGACCAAATCGAGGGGGTCTCTGCCAAAAAAATCTTCCCCTTCCAGACTTTTTACCTCTGCTTGGTCCCCCAAAGTTCTTTCTTTTTCCAGTATTACCACTGGAACTTTGATCCGCTGACTTTTCACATTTTTCTTTTATGTTTTCTCTATTTTCTCTTTCACTAGTGCCCCTTCTGACACAATTCTTTCTAACTCAAGTGCTTAAAAAATAAGTTCATGGAAGTTATTATGTCTGAATCCAACCACTTTCATCCTCATACTGGGCTTCCAACCGGTCTCAAACCTCTTACATCTTTCTCTGCTGGTAGAAAAGAGACTCCCTGCATAGTGGCTCAGGTGGGAGAACTCCCTTTCATATTCTGCCACTGTTTTACTTCCTTGTGTCAGACTTAAAAATTCATGTAGCTTCTGGTCCATATAAGCATCTGGGATGTATTTTTGTCTGAACTCTTTGAGGAAGTCGTCCCAAGTCAGCACTGGAGGTTCCACCAAACTATGGAGGATGGTTTTCCACCAATCATATGCATCCCCCTGTAGCAGTGACACTGAATACTCAAATCTTAACTCATCAGTACAGTGCATTTTCTTGAACACTCTATCCATTCTCTCCAACCACTACTCTGCCTCTAAAGGGTCTACTATACCCTTAAACTCTGTAACCCCATACTTAAGCAGCTTGTCATACTGTCTGGCTGGAGGCGGAGGTCACACTATGGGTGTCTGAAGTGGAGCTTGAGTAAGCATGCTTCTAACCATTTATTGAAACATCGCAGCCATCTGCTGGACAAATTGTGCAGGAAATTATGGCATTGGTGGGGCTGGTGCCACTGATCCACTCACATTTTGAAAGGCTAGGGTTTCCCCTTGTGCCTCAGCCTCTACAGATTGCTCAACCGAGCGGTCCCCTTCTTCCATTTCAATTCGAGGGTATTATACCTCCTAAACAAATAACACAAGGAGATTTCCCTCTGTTAGTTCATATTTATAATGTATTGCACTGTATGTATCAAATAAGGACATTGAGCAGTTATACTTATCAAAGAAACAATGCACATTCACAAGTCAAAACATATTTTAAAAACATGCTCTACCACTAAAACATGTCACACCTTACCGCTCTGTAAGGCATAACATGATCCCGTAGTATACTTAATGAATTACCGAACTTCGCCTACCGATAACCCATTAAATACACTACAAGGGATTTTAAAATAATTTTATCTTTTTTTGTAGGTGGTGAGCACTTTTAACAGGTCTTATAAACTTTTATTTGCAGTTTGAATACTACGTAAAAATTTTGTCAAATTTTATTTTTTTGCAATTTTGTAAAAATTTCGGCAGAGTACCGTCTATAATTGAGTAAAACTAAAAATTTTAAACCTGCAAAAAGCACTGCCAATGACTTTCAATCACAATCCCTAACCTACAATATATCAACACAATTCAAATCAACACAATTCAACTCAACTTCCATAATTTACAATGTTTTCAAAACACCTAAATAAACTCATCCACATTTCATTTAAAAATATTTAATTTATATTCACAAATTTAATTTACAAACATAAAATCCAAAAATAATACTATTACAAATTGACTATGCAACTGCTCAAGACCAATTACAAAACATACATACAGTCACATACATCAAAATAAATATGTACAAAAGGGTATAAATTAATACCCGAAAAAAATCCAAAATATAGTATTGTTGATCCTTAGCAGCTTACTCAGCTGTTTTACTAGTCTCTCTACCTGCGACAGCAATGAAAAGCCATCACTAAGTACAAATACTCAGTGGTGCATAACATAACAAAAATACCACTTTATATCAAATTAAATCACAATTAGCCCCAATGCAGTACTGAAATTGGTAAACAGATACAAAACATAATTGTAAAATTTTAATCAAAGAATTTTTCACTTCAGAAGTCTCAAAACAATTTTCATAAAATCTCACAGTCATATTATGCCATCAATATATTTTTTTTTCATCTCAATAGCCAAAGGCTTATGAGGAATACCAAGGCTAGCTAGCTCAAATCTATGGATACCCATTCAATTTCTTCCTCTACTAGCACACACCTCAACACTTTAGCCAGAGAGGGAATACAAAACTATTTCCCCCCACTAGGCAAGCTAGTGAGGAATTCAAACATTTGGTCATGACACTGTGGTTTCAAACTATTTTAACAAATTTCTAAACATTAAAATGCCAACCATACACATACCATTTTACTTTCTCAATAGTTTGGGTCAATAACACATTTTTCTTCTCAATCAAAATTTTCAATATAAATAAAGTCATAATTTAATTTTCATAATTCATTAAACACAAATTGCAAAGGAAAATTCAAGGAAAGTTTATATGTTGTGCACAAACCTCTTATGAGTCACCTCTTGGCCTCAACTCTGTGTTTCTTGTTCTTTCTCAGTAGCCTTCTCAACTGAAACACACAATTTACTGTGTTTCAATATCATAACTTATAATAATTCCCATACTAAATTTTATGTCTACTTAATTGCACCCCTAAATTTGCTTAAAATATCACTGCTTAAACTTTGTATTTTAGGGTTACTATTCATGGCACTATTCAAGTCAAAATATTGAATTTCCCATGCTTAATAGATATGTGAATTCCAATTACACCCACATAACACATTTTGAGTAGCTAATTTGTTGGTCTTGGTTGCCATTTCAATTTCTAGGTCTCTGAAGAGAAATTTCGATTTTTCAGTTTTGGTCCCCTATGTTGCACTGTTCCATTGGTCTGGTTAATGTGCGAATTTAGCTAAGTGTCCTTCATCAAAGTTGTTCCTTATTGTCTTAGCTTTAATTCCACCTTTAAATCACTCCATTTGGAGTTTTGTAGCCCAAGATATGGCCATTTTCCTAAGGCTGGCCGGATTGGTTCAACCCAGAATTTTTGGGCACTTTATTGGTTCTGGCAATTTTGGTGTGCTGATTGCAGCTCACTTTTTGGATAGGTTATGATCAAAATTTGGGTTTGTATTCTCCATAAAAGTTGTAGTGCTATGTCTCAGCTTTCCATCGGTATAAAATTAAGGTCATTTGGATTTTCCTACACCAAGTTATGGCTAAATGAACAAATACTATTCATTTGGTCATTTCTATACAGTGGCAATGTGCATTATTCGGATTTGACCTAATTGTTCACTATCTTAATGTCATTTTCTGGGTATGGTTTCTACATGAAAATTGTGGCATTATGTGTCTACTTTCATATCCAATTGGCCTTATACCAATTAGGGTGGCATAATTACAGTTTTGGTCCCTAAAATGGACCTAGGTCAAACTGCCTAATTGTGACCCTTCTCCAATCCGAATTGCATTACAATTCTAATCACTCCAACACATTCCGATTGGTCCAAATTGACCATTTCTAACCTCAATTAGGTTCAACTACATCAATTGACCATTTCCTTCAAATTTTCACATAATTTCAATGGCATCAAGAACCCTAATTTTACAAATGTTCAATTTGGTGCCATTAGAGTGTCTAACTATCTTCTACACACTTAATTACACTTAATTAGCCTTTCACTTGCGTCAAAATAAGTCAAACCCTAATCTACCTAATGTTGGTCGAAATTCGCATATAGTCCTCATACTTGATTTGTTTCAATTGTTTATCAATTTCTAGTGTAATTTAACTACTTGAACATGAATTAAAAGAGAGAATTAAGAAACAACCACTAACCTCTTTCTTTGGACTCCAATTCTCTAATTCTCTCACTTTCATCCTTTCTTTTCTCCTTCAATCTTCTTATATAGTTGCAAAAGCAAGGTTTATCAAGAAATTTGGGGAATTTTATGGTTAATTTGGGGGTTTAGAAAAGCTTGAAATCAAGCTTTCATGGAGTTTAGAGAGAGAGATGAGTGAGGGAGTGAGGGGCAGAAACTTATGGGAAAGAAGATGACAAGTTTGTTTTCTTTTAATTTTTATGTATTTTTATGTTAATTTGACTTAGTCAAAATTTTTAACAAATTAAAAATCCATTTATGATGTCATGGGTGAGGTAACCTTAATGATGTCATAAACTATTTTTCTTTTCTTTTTCTTTTTTCTTTATTTTTTCATTATTCTTTAATTTAATTCTATATTTCAAAATTTTCATTTTTCTGATTTTATTAGACAGTTAGGTCGTCAGTCACCTTTAAGGGTGAATTAACTAATTTGCCCCTTGCCGGTCTGATCCGATTTGCAAATAATTCGGTATTTCTTCCAGATCTCTGACCTGATTATTTGACCCACTTATCAACTCTTTTCTGTGATTTTCTCTTTTCCACTAGCTTTGAAATAGTCCTTAGGACCACGGTGTCATAATTTTTCATTCAAAATTAGGGTGATAACTAACCTCACAGTCACTTCCTGATAAGGTCATCGCTGTGACCCCTGGCTCATTTAACTTTTTATGTTTTATTTTTCTTATTTATACTTAACTATCTAGTAATCACTATTTATTTTCATTCAGGGCTTATCGCGGTGTCTTAAACATGGTTCTAATCCTCTTAATTGTCTGAACTGACACCGGTCATCGAAACAGTGAAATATGCTAGGATATGCAAATAGGGGTGTTACAAAACTCTTTCCTTTATTACATTTGGCTTTTAATGACCAGGCCTTATGATTTGCCTCACAGGTGCAACTTTCCTTATTGGTCTCATCTATTGTCTGTTAGGAATCTTATAAATCTGCGGCTTTAGAACCTAGGCCCATTTTACCTTTGGACCTGGATTTTTCTATGTCTTATTCCTAGTTTTCTTTTCCTTCAATAGTGCCTTTAGTGGCATTGATGGTTGCCACTAGTGGAAACAAATCCTCATTAATCAATAATGAAGTCTCACTTTTGTCTGGGAATTTGAGCACACTTTTGTTGATCTTGTCTTGGATCAAATTCCTAAATGCCTAATAGTAATTGGTGTGATGAGTCCAAACATCATGATACTTGCAGTAATCCTTGCCCTTTGCCTCTTCTCTAGATGGCGTCCTGTGTGCTTGAGGAAGAATCAAGAATTTTTCCTACAAGAGAAAATAAAAAATCTCCTCCGCCCTAGTTATGTCAAAAGAATATTGTTGTTGGGGCGACAGATGGTTAGAAAAGGCTTTCCTCCATGGTTCTGGATGTTTTGTTGGTTTAGATAAGACAGGACAAATATAGCTACCTATATTAACAAAATCAGTAATAACATCATCATGAAAAGTTTCTTGAAAATAAGTACCCATGGAAGTTTTCTTTTTCTAATTTTCTTCCCTAAGCAACTTTTCATAATCTATAACTTTTGTAGCAAACTCAAAGAAATTTCTAAACTCCATACCTTGAAACTTCTTTCTAAGCTCAATATCTAACCACCTTGGGCCAATTTGACAAACTAATATTCAAGTAAAAATACTTTGCATTTGTTGCGCATATTCTTAAACCTAGATATGTATGAATCTATAGACTCTTTTAGCCTTTGGTAAATTTTAGAAAACTTAGCAATAGACACATCATATTCAGTTTTGTAAAACTGTGTGTGAAAGAAGTGCTCCATGTCTTACTAAGTGTGTACAAAATCTCTTGGTAATGAAACATACTAGGAAAATGCAATTGCACTTAGGGAATTAGGAAACAATTTTAATTTAAATATGTCATAATTTTTATAATGAGCAAGCTCACCATATTGCATAGTAAACCTACAGCAAGTTCACCATATTGCATAGTAAACCTACCAATGTGTTTTAAAGCAGATTGTAACCCATCTCCTGAGAAAAAGTGACCTTGGTATTTATAACCCCTTGGGAAGGGATTATTCCTATCCACCTAGTTTAGATATGAAACTCAAGATGGCCCATCTGATAAAGGCCAGGTCCATACAACTCTTCAATAACTGTGCTAAGGGCTTCATAGTCAATATGAGGTTTAGGATGATGTAACATGGGTGTATGCATAGGTGGTGGTGGTGCCACATAATTAATCCTAGCATTATCCACTTATTTAAGATAATATTTACATTTGCAGCATTATGTATATGTGGGTGAGTGATAGGATTAGTAGTAGCATAAAAGTTACCTCCCTGTTAGCCATTGAATATCCTTATTGCTTGTGTAGGAGTAGCCATTAGAGTTGTTTCTCTCCTTTGAGGTGGTTGCTAATGTTGCTTTTCCTTGGTTAGTGTTATTTACACCTCATTGGATGTTTATAGGTTAGTCACTCCATGACTACCTTGGATTTTCGCCTGCCCCCTAGGCAGTCTAGTTTCTGGTAAATGTCTTGTAGACTCTTGGCTAATCCATTCCAACTCAACAGGTAGTGTCTCAAAGCTAGTCCTAAAAGTAGTTTTGATGCTAGCTTCAATATGGTCTGTAAGTTGTTGAGCTATCTGAGTGCTAATGCTAGCCATATCAAATGCAATTGGAGCTACCTCTTGTCTTGTGGGTGATCATTGTCAAGATTTTATTGTTCATTGTCATTGAGTTCAGCTTTATTAGCTACTCTTCCAAGGTCAGGCCTTGTGGCTTCTTTTTCATAACAAATCATTGTTTTGGGCATGATGTCTAAAACTTTTATGTGAAAACTATGAACTGAATATGAATGAAGATAGTAAAAAGTATAAACAGGTCCCACTAAGCGTGCCTAAAAAACTGCTTTTGCGTGAAGTTGATTTTACTTAATTTACATGTGTCAAAGCTAATATGGCCTTTTTTGCATGTGAGAGTTGGATTGCGAACATGCTAGAGACGCGTATAATCCTATTTATAGATGTATTTACGCTAGTCTGACTTATAATTAAAGCGATTAATGAGAAATAAAGGATCGAATTTTCCCTTAGGTTCTTTGATTCCACTAGGATGCGCTTTGTCAAGATCTCTACTTGATCAATTTGAAAGATTTGAGAACTAGAATTGACTATTGAGAAATTAAAAAATCACTTGTGCATGGAAAAGAAAATATTGTGCTTGAAAATTAAAAGTTGTTCATAGTTGATTACTTCGAAGAGTAAATTTGTGTAGAAAAGGAAAAATTTGCACTTGATTGAAAAAGTAAATTGTGTGCTAAGAAAATGTAAATATGTGCAAAGAGTGTAAATGAGAGCTTTGAGAAATTGAAAAACTAATTTGCTTGAAATTGTAAATATTTGCAGAAAATTATAAACTAGCTTGCTGAAAAATTTAAAAGCTAATTTGTATAAACTAGAATATGAACAAGAAATTGTAAATTGCATTGAAAACTGAAAAGATTGATTACAAGAATGGAAATATTTGCAGAGGAAAAGTAAATTGATTGCTTGAATTGAAAAAAAAAAAGACTGGAATTGAATTTGATGCTAAACTGAAAAGTAAAAGATCACTTGAAAATGTAAAGATATTGTTGAACTAGAGAAAATTTGAGCTAAGATATTGTGTCTGTCAAGTGTTGATTGATTGGTTGTTGTTGTTTCTACTTGAAGCCCAGCACATCCATTTATAGAAGAGGATATGCTTGGTGGCCAAGTTTGGTGGTTACCAAATTTGCACCTCTTTTTCCACGACTATCTCCACCTTGCAACCTCTTGTAACTACCCATAACCACTTTCATGCACTAACACCACTACTGTAACACCCCTCACCCGACTACAGTGTAGTCGAGCAAAGTGTGCTACATTCGGTACCGGAGCACCCTATCTTATCTTACTTTATTATTTTAGTAATTTTGAATTCGTTTAATCTAATATCAATTATTTTTCTATGGAGAAACTAGCGAAGTTTCCCCTGTTTTATTTCTATTTGGCGCATTTTATTATTCACCTGCTTGAAAATTCAATAATATTTTCACAATAAAATCTTATCCACTAATCATAATTATCTCATCAATTCGAATATCCTCTATATAATTCAATTTCATATTCATTTCCATTCATTCTTAACTCATATATGATAATTTTCAATCTTCATTAATTTACATGATATACAATTTAATTACATATGAAATAATCAATTTATAAATTTACATCACATAAATATTACTTACAATTCTTAATTTACCTTACAACATACGAATTATAACATACGAAATATTTATAACATACAAAATACATAAAGTGATATACATGGGCCTTAGCTATATGCATTACTGAGGAGGTGACAACCTTTGACACTCTGTAGATCTGGACTCTCAAAATTCCTAATCAAATATCCATTGGATTTTAGCTTCAGTACCTATCGAAGGAAACAATTCCATCGCGCTAAGCATTGCTGCTTAGTGGTGCAATAATATAACAAGAAAATAATATACAAATAAAGATATAAACAAAATTCAGATAATTAAAATTTATTTATACTTCACATGTGGTTTCTAAAATTTAATATGTTTTATCTTGATTTCGTCTTTTTTGGAAGTGTTTATTTCGCCAATGTATAGTAATAATGTACAAAGAGAAATGATCTAAAAATAATAAACTTATGCTTATATTATTATGTAAGTCACAATTGCAATATTTATTTAATTTCTAATATTTTTAATTACTAATTTCAATAAAATTTTCTGTCCAGGTAACCTATGACAGGCTGACTAAACTGGATAACGGGTCGTTGGCACTGGACACCACGGTGCCTCGGGCTATCATACCATGGGACGCAAAACGTCAACCACGTATGCAGTCAGTATGGCTAAAAAGCCATAATAATACATAATCGGGCATAAAAGCTATGAATGTGGGCATAAAGCCAAGAGTGCGGGCATAAAGCCATGAATACAGGCATAAAGCTTTTCACAGTACTGCTAAAACAATACCTTATTGGCATGCCAATCTATCCAATCTAACACACGTGTCTAGGCAATACATGGACACATAATATCATTAAATATTAATATATTGTGTTTTATGACTTTATTATTTGATGACAAATTCCATAATTTATACATTCATCATAATATTCACACATTCCTTACATCATTCGTATTGATCACAATTCACAACAATGGTGTTTATGTACCAATGTACTCAAGGCATTCTTCCTTTTTCTCATAAAGAAAACTAATGTTCTATTCATATTTTCATGTGATTTATTTATTTATTATAATATTTATATGAATTCATAACTCATACAAGGTGTTATTATCTTATTTGTAATGGAAACATAAGTCCTAATGTAAACCTCATCCCATTTATCCTCAACAATCTATTCATGTAAAGTACATTTCATATTCAAGTAGTATCACTTATGTTTTATTAGACCTACTAGTAATGAGAATACAAATCTTAACTATATACTCACATAACTTAAATGTTCATTAAGTCATTTAAGTGAACTACTATTTCTATTCCAAGTAATCCATGAACATTTCATGGATTCCAAATTTCATGCCTTAATTTCCTCTGCCAATTTAGTTCTTACACTTTGTGTCTTTGTATTACTATTCCATTACTATTCACTCAAATTGTTGACTTTTTAATAGATAATAAATACATTGAACCTAAGTTCACCAAGCTACCACATTTTGCATTTTATTTTTGTTGGTATTGATTTCCAATACCATTACAAAGCTTATTTTATGTTATTCAAAATTTTCAGATTTCATACCCTAAGTTTACTATTTCATTGGTCATTGTTACAGTGGAAATTTGGCAAACTTTTCTTCATCAAAGTTGTTCCTTTATGTGTCTTCTTTAATTTCCTTTTTGAATCACTCCAATTGGAGTTTTGTAGCTCAAGTTATGGTCATTTTACCATAACTGGCAGGATTGACCTGTACCCAAAATTTCTGGGCAATTTGGTTCTGCCAGATTTGGTAACCTAAGTTTGGTTGGCAATTTGACTTGGTTATGATTAGAATTTGGATTTTTGTTCTTCATAAAAGTTGTAGGGCTATGTCTCATCTTTCTTCTGGTAAAATTTCAGATCAATTGAATTTTTCTACACTGATTTATGACTATTTGAACAAATACTGTTTATTTAGTCATTTTCCAGGGACAGCATGTTGGTCACCCAGATTAGGGTAATTTTTAGGTCAACTTAGTTTGGTTTTCTGAGTAGGGTTTCTTCACCAAAGTTGTACCATTATGTGTCTAGTTTTATGTCCAATTATCTTTGCACCAATTGAACCTATACAACTCTAGTTATAGCTGCCCAAATCTGCTAGACTCACACCCAGTCTTTCAGGTCACTAAGGGCAGCATGCCTAAGCTCAACTTCATTATCCTTACTTACTTCAATTCCTCCTCACACACATTCAAATGGTCACTAATTGACCATTACAATGTTAATATACCATTACATAAGCAAAACTCTAATTTTTCACAAACCCTAATTCCCAAAGTGTCCATTTCATGCTATCAATGCCATCTAACACATCCAATCACAAATACCTACTAAGCAACACCAATAAACACATTTTATTTCATTTAAATTCATCAATTCCCATAGGTACACATGCTGACAAAAATTCTTCTTCCATCAAACATGAATAATTTCTCAATTTTTTTCTTGTAATTCTTTCCATTTTCATGCTCAAATTTAAGTTTACTAAACGAATATGGAAGAAAGTAGCACTAACCTTCTTGTGTGTCAATCCAAGCTTGACAAACTCCTTTATTTTCACTTCTTTTTGCTGCCCAAGTCTTGCTCTAGTGGTGATGAAAAGTTTTTATGAAGGGAAGATAGGCTTTTGAGGTGATTTAGTAGGTGAGATGAAGCTTGGGTGAAGTTGTTAATGGTGGAAGAGAAGGAGAGAATGTGTTATGGTTGGAAGAAGGAAAGGATGAGCAGAATTCTTTTGATTTTTCAGCCCATTTAACTGCTTTAATTGGGTTTATAATGAGGTGTCAAAATGTGATTGGGTGGGGGCATGTTAATGACATCATATGATGTCAAAATTTTAATATTCTTCATTTTTCTTTTCTTTTCTTTTATACTCATTTCCAATTTAATTTTTAGCAATATTTATTCATATTTTAGATCATAATAATTATTTGCTTAACTGGACAAAAATTATTTTATAAATTTTCTCCCGGGTCTAGGGCTCCTAGTTGTAAGGACCGCAACTTCCCACTGAGTTACCCATCGCTAGGACACCGGCTCACTTAACTTCATTGTATTTTATTTCTAAAATTTTTTTAAAATTTTTTTAATTAATATTTGTGTTAATTATGGCTCCTCACTTTAGTCTAAATATTTTTTCAGATGTTCTAACTGTCCGGACCGACACCAGTCACCGAAACAGTAGAATGTACAGAATGGATATAGTGAGGGTGTTACAACTACACCATTACACCATAACCGCCTGTAACCACCTTCAACTCCCATAACCACCTACTCACACCACTTTTTCCACTTCACTTGTCCATTGCTCTACTTCCATGTTCATCCTTCAGTAGAAATTTTTAGACACTAAAAATTAGTAAGTTCCTAATAAATAACACCCACTTGTATGAATAATTATTTAATTAGTTTGGCTCTACATAATCAATACCATTGTTGGTCTTCTGCTAGCTTGATTTATGGGCTTGGTCACATAAAATTAGTAATTTAATTTATTATTTTAGACCCATTAATTAACTAAGGTCCAAAAATATTATAATTAAATTACTGTGTAAACAGTTAGAGGATAAAAAATAAATGATAGAATTAAAGTAAATGACTATGGAACTCTCTAGGGACTAGAGAGCAGTGGAGAATAGAAACATATAGAAGTAAAGGGTTGATTAAGGTAGGGCATAAGGCAGGAGAAAAAAAATAAAGGACGAGAAGGGAAAAGAGGCATAGGTTTTTGGGGAGGAGAAGAGACCTGAGGTCAGCAGCCATGGAAGCCCTTTTTTTTTCCCTTTCTTCTCTTTTCTTTTTAATTGAAAATCTTAGGAGAACAAAACAAACCACTATCATTTTCTCCTACTTTAACCACCTTCACCTTCGATCACAATCTCCATGGGAACCGTCGACACCTCCACCTTTCTTTTCCATGTCCACTCAAAGCAGTAGCTAGTGAAACCTAAATCAAGAATTGTGACCTTGTCGCTATTCCACTTATCCTTATCAATGAAAACACAAATGTTACACTTTGTAATTCCTCACAGCCCAACCATCTCACTGATAATCATAGACCATTTGATTTGGTTAAACTCTAGAGGATACCCTAAAATTGTTTATCGAAATGCTACTTCATTGATGCAACAAGTAAATTGGAGGATAACAAGATATCTTGGAAAAGGGATTCGACTCTCAAAGATGGGATTGAAGCAAAATTGGACCTCTAAAAAGCAATGAATAATGCCAAAAATCAAATGAAGTTTGGTTTTCCAATGGTTTTTACTACAACAGTGTTATCTTAGGCCATCCTTGAGTATGGGGATCAAATGGATGCTATTAATCAGTTGGAACCCACTCGAGTGGATCACTGAAATGCTCATGCTGTGGACAATGTGCACTACATTCAAGTATTTATTAGAAGTATTTAAATTCATAAAAAAAGTTTAACTTTCTTTTATGTTATTTTCATTGTTCTATAAAATTATTTTGGTTTTGCAAAGTCAAAGATGAGATCATGTTGTGATAGCACAAGTGTTTATTTGTCCATACTGTTAATGTGCATATCTCTTAGTGGTTCACTTGCTATATATTGTTCTAGTTTTATGGTTTGGATGTTTATGATTCTCTTTCTTAGATATTATTAGTGGGTAAAACCAGGGACGAGGCCACTAAGGGGCCAAGGGGGCATTGGGCCCCTTGAGATTTTGAAAAAGATTAGGGGTATAATAGTCCTTTAAATAAAAATAAAAGCTAAATTACCTTAAACCCCCTTAATTTTAATAAAATTAACACATATATTTTTTTAAGAAATATAGTACTCAATTTTTAATTTTATAACAATCTACTCATACAATTAAAATATTATATAATTAATCTTTATGATTTTGCTTTAAATAAAATTTTAGTCCTTGAATTTTCATGTAAAATTAATTTTTAATTTCTAAGAAAATCAAGGATAAGAGACTAAATGTTATTTTATCTAAACAATACACAATAAAGGTTATTTAACATAAGTGAGGGATTAAAATGTAATAAAAAGATTAAATTTTATATTTTTTTAAGAATAAGAACAATTTATTTCAATTCTTAAAAACTTAGTATGTAAGTGTGAATTTCACTAATTATTAATAAGTTTAATAATTTCCCCAATAGAAGAAAATCTAACCCATTTTACTTTAGATAAACGATGTGCTTAGGATTTTAGCTAAAAAATTATAAAAAAAACTACACTAATAATCAATCAAAATTTCTAATGTTGCAGATTTTTAAAGCCTATTATTCTACCAAATATGTTCTAGAATAACAAAATTAGAAATTTCAATTTAATACTTAGATTTCTTGGTAAATTAATAACGAAAGATCAATTTTAATATATCATTTCTCTTTCTCTTATTTAATCATTGTAACATTCTATTGGGTTTGATGAATTTTCTTTAATAATAAAATTTAATGAGTTTGTAAAAAATTTAGAGACATGGATATTTAATTTTATGCAAACTTTCCTATAATTTCTTAATTTATTTTTTTCCTAATATCAAAGTTGAAGTAATTGAAAGAAATGTTTAATGCTAAAAAATTTTAAGCTGATAACAAATTTATCAATATAAAAAATAGAAATTTTTATCAATTTTTTTATAAAGATTGTGATTTTAATCTTAATAAGAGAAAATGTATGCATTTCTATTATTCTTTGAAAAGATTGTTAATCAATTCTTTACTATTTTTATTTTTACAAGGAAATATATATATTTAATTTCATATAATTATTTAAAATAGACCCCTAAATAAAATTTCTAGCTCTGTCATTGGGTAAAAGTCTTGGAGATTTTTATTTCTCGAATTGCAGGGAAAATGATGCAAAAGCTATTAAGCACAGTACAAAGTGTGTAGTATATGGTTGGGCTGGTCATATGACATTTCTTGCCAGTTTTCTATTTTACCAGATGCTTATTATTCGATTTTGACCGAAAGACTATTAGTGTGTAGCCTTTCAATTGCGCAAAACTTCTTGTTGAATCAATATACCACAACAATCAACCTCAGTGCTTTGGAACAAATCTATATTCAATTTTCAGGTACAAATTCTATTCAAACGGGTGCAAACTTTGTTCTCTTCCATCTTATTCCAATATGTGAGTCAAGGTTGTAATAGTGTTGCACATTCTATATCGTCTTTTGGTCATTCTATTGATGGGAGGGGTTCCTCGTTTAGTTTTAGATTCTGTTACTACTAATGTAATGGCTCTTCAAGCTCTGATTTGAAACAAATCTTTATTCCATATAAAAAAAAAAATTAATTGATTTATGAGTTTGTATTATTCTTCTGTTATCGTTTTATTGAGTTTTGAAACTGTTATTTGTGATTTTAGGTTGATTATTAGCTTTACAGTTTAGAGGATATGAAATCTTTGGATGAATTTGGGCTACTATGGTGTGGTTATCAGGAATGCTGAATTTATATTGCTTATAAAAATGATTGAGTTAAACATAATTGAATTATTTGGTTGCATTCAATTTTCTTGATAATTCAATTCGATTTAATTTTTATAAATTCTCTCATTCAATTTTCAATTATTTTAATTTGGTTGGACTATAAATATGTAACCCTACTATTTAATGGAATTTGCTCATCTCTCTTAATGATTTTTCACCTAATAATTTCTTTGTTTTGTTTCTTTTTAATTTTCTTTTCTAATTTTGTCTACTAAATTTCTTTTGTTTTCATAACAAGTCCTTCCACATGTGAAGGAAGCGGGATACAACACAATTCAGCTGATTGGAATCATTGAGCACAAAGATTATTTTACTGTTGGTTATAGGGTGAGTTGAAATCCATATTTTGCATTTTGCTTTGATGGTGATGACTAGAAATCTTGGTTGAATGTTAATTGTGTGATAAAAATTAATTGTTTAAGTGATGTTGAAACTCAAATTGTGTGAAAATAATTAATTGTAGAAGTGATGTTGAAATTTTTTAGTGCAAGTGGAAACTGATTGTGAGCAAGTGCTACTTAATGTTAATTACTATTAGCAAGTTCTAGGTATTTTAACTCTCTTATTATCACTATTGCTCTATCTGAAATATGTCTTAGGCAGACTATGTTTAATTAATTACTGACCTTTGGATGCATCGTTTGCCATTTTTTTTAATAATGCAATTCATAACTTGATTCACGTTTCCTTGTTCTTGAAACTAGGTTTTAATTATTATTATTACTTATTTTATTTTATTTTTTGCTTTTCATATCTATTTGGCATGAAAATAAATTCTTAATAGGTCTTGTCCTTTTTAGTATTCATTTGTTTATTTCAATTTATAGAATCTAAGTTGGATTTCTTATTTTACAGGATTAGGATTACTAGCATTCTTGGACATTGTCCTCTCCTACTCAGCTGCTAATGAGATGGTTGGACTCTCACTTTTCAATGGGTCAAATTTTTGCTGCCTTTACACTGGTAATTCAGTCATACATTAAGAAATTTAACTGAATGTACTTCTTGCTATTTGCTTGCGACTTAAATAGCTCATATGTGATGTAAAGTATGTTTCACTTGCAGGTATATCATATTCTAATTCCATAATACTTTAGAGTCTTGGAATGCTTTGCTAAAGAGCACACTGAAATTACATTACACCGTTTGACCTTACAAAGTGCTCAATTAACCTTTCTTGTTTGTATTAAATTATTAATATTCTGCATTACTTGTTTTCCTTTCTCTGTGTAAAAAAAGTAAACGTGGGCTTCAAGTATGGCAATTCATTTCTTGTTTACCTAGAATTTCCACATTTAAATTATTGCACTCTTGAAGAGAGATGAAATGCTTATCTTTTAAGTGATTCTTTGATTAGCTTTCTTGCTTATCTTTTATGGTGTTTTATATAACCATTGATGAATTTTATTAAAGAAGTAACTAAAATCCATCCTTTATCAATGAATTTTATTGCACTCTTGTTACTTTTGTTCCCCTCTAGAATCTTATTTCAAAGCTAGTAATTTGAATTTTTTTGTAATACCCTCCTTGTAGCAACTCCGTACGTTCAACTGTTCTGGTGATCAGTGTCAGTCCAGACAGTTAGAACGTCCAGAAAAATATTTAAACTAAAGTGAGGAACCATAATTAACTCAAATATTAATAAGAAAAATTTAGAAAAAATTTTAGAAATAAAATATAACCAAGTTAAATGAGCCGGTACCCTAGCAATGGGTAACCTAGTGAGAAGTTGCGGTTCTCACAACTAGGAGCCCTAGACCCAAGAGAAAAATTATAAAATAATTATTGGGACTCCAGAGAAGGGTTATTGAGGTTCTTATGGCATTAGAATTGTCACACCCTACCCCTCTGTAAGGCATAACATGATCCCGTAGTATACCTAATGAATTACCAACTCCGTCTACTGATAACCCATTAAATACACTACAAGGGATTTTAAAAACTTTATTTACTTCTTTTACAGTGGTGAGCACTATTTACAGGTGTTAAAAACCTTTTTGAACTGAAATGATAGAACTAACACATTTGAATTATTTGGAATTTCTGTAAAAAAATTTTTTTTTTGGCAGAGTGCCATCTATATTTTGGATAAAACAGTTCTTCAGAAAAACCTGTAAAAAACACTTCAATATATATTTCCAAATCTCAACTCCAACATGTTTCTCAACACAAATCCACAATAATTTTTCAAAGATTGAGGTACAAGAAATATAATATAATTTTTACAAGTCCAAATAACTCATAATTTATTTTACAACTTTAATGTACAATTTTAATTTACAACTGCTCAAAACCAAGAACACTATATACATACAGTGAACATACATTACAATATAAAATGCAGAATATGGTATACTCAATATACCCGATGATTTCTCGCTGAATGTACTAGCAGCCTAGTCTGCTGCCCTGTCAGTCTGTCTACCTGCGACAGCAATGAAAAGCTATCGCTGAGTAAAATTTACTCAGTGGTGCACAATAACAATTTGAAATTCGATATATAAATCTTTTATTGACAGTTCACAAATCAAATGATTCACAATTCCATTTCACAATTGACAAAATTCATCTAACACAAATTTGATCAAGTAATTGAATAATTTCGTTTTGCAAATCAATAACACAATTCGATCAAATAACTAAATAATACCGTTTTGCAAATCAATAACACAATTCGATCAAATAACTGAATAATACAATGTTGCCAATCGATAACATAATTTAGGCCATGACACAATTTTTTCCACACATGCCGTGTTGTACACCACGACAAGACACACTCACCCCAATAATCGAAATCAATGAGGGAGGAAGCTAGCTGAATAATGAGTACTCATCCACACTCACCTCAGACTAGGAAGTCAATGAGGGAGGAACATAATCACACTCACCCCAGACTGATAAGTCAAAGATGGAGGAATATATCAACAGTGTCATGCCAAATGTGAATCAAAACAATTTCAAATCACAATATTTCATACAAACCATAAATCACATTTTATCTCAAAATTTCCATTTGCAAAGTTGGCAATACAATAAGTTCCAAATAATATTCCCAAAACCAAAGTAATCAAAACTTATTCATAACTCATTTCTCTACATAAATTTGCTAGCAAAAGTAGTGAATATCAAAGTATTGTGCACGGACACAATTTAAAACTATAATGTTGAATTAAAAATTTTTAAGTAGAAAATGAGAAGTCAAACTTATTGTGCACAAACACAATTTAAAATAATAACATAGAAATAATCATAATTTATTTCAATTGAAAAATTCAAAAGAAATACTTATTATGCACAAACACAATTTAAAACAATAACGTACAAATAATCATAATTTATTTCAATTGAAAAATTCAAAAGAAATAAATATTGTGCACAAACACAATTTAAAACAATAACGTACAAATAATCATAATTTATTTCAATTGAAAAATTCAAAAGAAATAAATATTGTGCACAAACACAATTTAAAACAATAACATAGAAATAATCATAATTTATTTCAATTGAAAAATTCAAAAGGAATAGCTATTGTGCACAAACACAATTTAAAACAATAACACACAAATAATCATAATTTATTTCAATTGAAAATTTCAAAAGGAATAGCTATTGTGCACAAACCTCTGATAACTGTCTCTTAGCTCTGACTCAGTGTTTCCTTCCCCTCCCTGAGTCTTTGCTAACTGAGAAACACAATTTGAAGTGTTTCAGTACTCATTTAAACTGCCTCTAACGATAATGCTTGATAATTAATTCACTGAATTCATTTATTCGCTTAGTCAGCCTACTATGTCGACCCTTTGTACATTCTAGGTAATTTAGGTTTTAATGTCAATAATATGTCACATTCGATAGTCTTTTATGGTTGGTACATGTTACCAAATTCATTTCCGTGTATACTGCATTTTCTTGCGATTTGCTGGATTTTGGGATACTAGTTTGACCTAGCCGGACGACCTAGTTCCCTCAGTTTTTGGGTTTTGGTCAAAACTACAAACTTGTAGATCTATATCTTATGGAACGCAGGGCAAAATTTCAGGTCATTCTGAGTTATGTAGGCCAAGTTATGGTCATTTTACTATTGCTGGTCAAATTGCACCAAAATTGGTCATTTTAGGTTCGGCCAGTTTTTGGACCCGAATTTTGCAAGCTGTTTGACTTACTCGTGGTCATTTCTAGGCTTTGGTGTCTTCATAAGACTTGTAGATATGGGTCTTAACTATTCATGGTTAAAATTTCAGGTCAATTGGACCTATTTTGAGTGAGTTATAGCCTAAAAACTAACTGCTACCCAAATGGTCAATTTTCAGGCCTCATTTGCGCTTAATTCGGATTTGGTCATTTTTCAAGCTACCTTACAAGCAGAATTTTGGCAAGCTTCCTTCATGAAAGTTGGCACATATTGTGCCTAGTTTCACCTCCAATTGGTCTCATACCAATTGGAGCCACACACTTAAAGTGATAGGCCTAAAATACAAACTGCCTTATTGCAATTCTTGCATACATATCAAACATCACTTTTAACACTCACCAAACTTAACATTCAAACTAATTCTGGTTGTACCATGACCTAAACATAATTCACAACACATTATAGGTCATTTTGGCAGCTTACAATTACATTCAATGTGCACCAACAAGTGCAGAATTCGCCCAACTAAATTTACAACAATTTAACTCCATAACCAAGTGGAGACGTGCCACCGGAGTTTTATGTGATCGTAAGATTCCCAATAAATTAAAAGGAAAATTTTACCGTATAGCCATACGACCGGCTATGTTATATGGTAGTGAGTGTTGGGCACTAAAAGAGTCGTATGCATCTAAGATAAGAGTTGCAGAGATGAGAATGTTAAGGTGGATGAGTGGCCATACTAGACTAGATAAAGTCCGTAATGAAAGTATTAGAGAAAAGGTAGGAGTGGTGTCAATTGAAGATAAGTTGAGAGAAGGGAGATTAAGGTGGTTTGGTCATGTGAAGCGTAGACATACGGAGGCTCCAGTTAGACAAGTAGAGCACATTAGGTTAGAGGATAGAAAGAAAAAAAGGGGTAGACCTAAATTGACTTGGAGGAGAGTAGTACAACATGACTTAGAAATATTACATATTTATGAGGATTTAACCCAAAATCGTTCAGAGTGGAAAAAGCGAATCCATATAGCCGACCCCAAATTTTTGGGATAAAGGCTTAGTTGAGTTGAGTTGAGTTGAGTTGAGTAACTCCATAACCAAGCTCATTTACATGTCCAACCTTCACACCACTATACATACATTCAAATTGCCATAACAACCAACACATTTTAACATCATTATTCCATAAACCAAGCATGAATTCTAGCATTCTTTAAGGGTTAGCAAACAGCCACAATGGTACACTTACATTCCATTACTTTCCAAGCTTTAAATTTCATTTTACATTTACATATACTAAGTATACATCACCTAAACAATTTTCTACACAATATACATTTAATCAATCATTTAATTCACCATTTACAAGCACAAATAACCTGCCTTCAAGGTATTTCCATGGCTGCCAAAATTACACATTCCCATTCAACATCAAACCTCAAAAATTTCTTCATAATTCAAACACCCATAACATGCTTATAAACTTTAACAATGCAATATTCAAAAACTCAAACTCACCTATGGATGAGACTTCTTAAATCTTCACCAAAACTTCTTTTTCTTGCTTCTTACATGCTGCCCATGATGTGTAGAACAAGTTTAACGAAGAACAATTGGAGAAATTGTGGCTTGATCATTAGGAGTGGAGCTTGCATGCAAGGTGTGGCCATGGTGGACAATGGAGAGAAAATTCAATTTGGCAAAGTGAGGATTTGAGAGGAAGAAGAAGACATTAGTGGAGTAATCTGCCCACTTAGTGAATTTTTAATTCCCACAGTGCTCCACTCATGCTAGGATAATCATTTAATAAGTTTTAAGTGATAATTACTCCATTTACACTCTATTTTTTTTATTTACATTAGGTACCACTAAATTAATTTTTTCATTATATTTTCCAAGTGTAATATTATTTATTTTTAATGGACATTTAGGTCAAAAGACAACTCGGGGTGTCAAATGACCACAATGCCCCTGTTCGGGTTGCATTCCCGATTTTTCGGTAACACCGGATTTTGTCCGTTTTTCGATTTCTCACTTTTCTTTGTACTAATTATTTAATTTTTCTTTAATATTTCTTATGATATTTATACTTCAATAGGTGTCTCTTTAAGTCTTAAAAATATTTTCCAGGGTTTCCCGCGGTCCAGGGCTAGTCAACGGTCCACGCCGTGACTTCCCGGTGCGGTCACCCATCGCTAGGGTTTTCGGCTCGCTTAACTTAGTTGCATTTCTTTACTATTATTTTTCCTTTATTTTTCTTGTATTTTCTTTTCTTGTATTTTATTATTTAATGTCTCCTCACTCATATCGAAGTGTAGTTCTAGGCATTCTAGCTGTCCGGACAGCACTGGTCACCGGAACAGTAGAACGCACTACCGAACTTAGGGGTGTTACAATTCTCCCCCCCTTAAAATAAATTTCGTCCATGGAATTTTTCCCAATAGCCATCTTACAATAGTCATACGTTTATTTTCTCCTTTCTATATGATCGTATAATCTTCTTTCTCTCAAATTTGTATAAGACTTTTAACAATCTAATACAACATTTAATTTGTTTGTATAACACCAGTCTTCTCTTACTATTGTCCTGTCTAATATTTCGATTCATGTTCCTTCTTGAATGACCCTTGAGGTCATGTTAGAATCATTTATCTAGTCATTGGTCCTCTGACCATTCTAGTCCATAGTCTTCCTCACATTCGTAACATTTCTTTGTTATATTTAAACCAACTGTTCGAATTTTTACTTTCATAACTCCTTTTATCTATCAATATTCTATAACTTACTTTCTTTTGTACTGAACTATAACCTTTCGATATTCTAACCTTTGAGTTTTAGATCCCTAAGTAGGATTTTCAAACTTATTTCTAATAATTAAATTCTGTCATGGCATAACTATACCAAAACAGATGCCGTTGGCAACTATTCTTATCTAGGTGTACTATCAGATAGTACGTAGCTCTACACAATAATCTCAAGTCAGTATTGTAATCTGCAGCTTACAGTATAAACATCAAGAACATTGCATAGTTACTACGATACATCCCAATAGATCAAATTTTCCTATCTTTTATCCTTTTCGAATTCACTAATATCCCGAACTTATTATGATTACAATATCCATTAACAATTACTAACAGTGACATCCTTGCCCTCATCTAGAGCAATTCCATTACTGCATCTTACTTTTTCGTCCTCTTGCCTTACATTAAGTAGGCTCGCCAATTAGCTTTATAATTTATGGTGTGTTGGAAAATACTTTTCGCCAATAAACTCTTTCAAAACTAATTTCACTTATTATCACAATCCTTATTTTAAAGGGCTAATCACTAATGTATCAAAATTTATTCCCCTGTAAAGGAATAACAATAGAACATATAGTTCTAACACTAACATAAAAGTATGCAGACCCCAGGTCAAACAATACATATATATATCTTAGTTACTATTTGAGAAAGTACCAACAATAATATTAAAAGTCTAAGTCTCTTCTCTCTGCCGTATAGCGTATACTCCAGCTGGAGCATCACCCTGTTCTGGCTGATTCACAGTACTCTGACTTCTAGGTGTACTACCCCTACCTCTACCTTTGCCTCTACTAACTGATGGTGAACTCTTTGGGGTAGAAACTTGGGTTGATCCCTTTGGTGTAGTAAATGATCCAGAACGACCTGGATTTACACAATCCCTAGCAAAATGGTCAGTCTCTCCACAGTTAAAACATGCTCCTATGGCTCTATAACATACCCCACTATGTGGTTTACCACAAGTTTCACAAAGTCGATCCGATTGCATTCTGGGTTTCGTTGAGTTTCTGATCGGATCGAGGTGGTTTCATCCCGTAAGATCTATCTCTACCGGACTTCTTACTATCTCTGTTGTATGCCCCAAAGTTTTTCCTCTTTAAGAAGACCACTAGAACTCGTTTCTACCGACTTTCCCTCTTTTTCTGCCTTCTCCGATTTCTTTTCTCGGAAGTCGCTTGATTCAATTCTTTCTAATTATAGTGCTTGAGAAATAAGTTTAGAGAAGTTGTTATGTTTGAATCTGACCACTTGTAATCTGATACTAGGCTTCAAGCCGGTTTCAAACCTCTTACATCTCTCCCTACTGGTAGAAAGTAGACTTACTACATAATGGCTCAGGCGAAAAAATTCCCTTTCATATTCAGCCATCGATCTACTCCCCTGTTTCAGACTTAGGAACTCTTGCAGTTTCTGATCTACATAAGCATCAGGGACATATTTTTGTCTGAATTCCCTGAGAAAGTCACTCTAGGTTAGCACTGCAGGTTCTACCAAACTGTGGGGAATGGTTTTCCACCAGTCATAAGCATCCCCCTGTAGCAAAGATACTGAGTATTCAAATCTGAGCTCCTCTGTGCAGTGCAGTTTCTTAAATACCCTATCCATCCTTTCTAACCACTATTTTGCCTCTAGAGGATCTACTGTCCCCTTGAACTCTGTAGCCCCATATTTCATCAATTTGTCATATTGTCTAGCAGAAGACTGTGGTTGTACCACTGGTGTTTCTATTAGGGCTTGAGTAGGCACATTACCAGCCATTTGTTGGAACATTGCAGCCATCTGCTGAGCGAACTGAGCAGGGAACTACGGTACTATGGGGGATGGTGCTGCTGAGCCATTGACATTATGTAGGGCTGGGGCATCCCCTTGTACCTCAGCCTCTATAGATTGATCGACTGAACGATCACCCTCTTCCATAGTCAATGCGAGGATCTTAGACCTCCTAAACAAATAACACAAGGAGATTTCCTCCCGTTAGTGCATATTTATAATGTAATGTACTGTATGTATCAGACAATGATATTGAGCAGTTCTACTATAAAGAAAGAATATTCAAGTAACATGTGAAAACAGAATTTAAAAAAACTAGCTCTGATACCACTAAAACATGTCACACCCCACCCCTCTGTAAGGCATAACATGATCCCGTAGTATACCTAATGAATTACCAACTCCGTCTACTGATAACCCATTAAATACACTACAAGGGATTTTAAAAACTTTTCTTACTTCTTCTACAGTGGTGAGCACTATTTACAGGTGTTAAAAACCTTTTTGAACTGAAGTGATAGAACTAACACATTTGAATTATTTGGAATTTCTGTAAAAAAAATTTTTTTGGCAGAGTGCCATCTATATTTTGGATAAAACAGTTCTTCAGAAAAACCTGTAAAAAGCACTTCAATATATATTTCCAAATCTCAACTCCAACATGTTTCTCAACACAAATCCACAATAATTTTTCAAAGACTGAGATACAAGAAATATAATACAATTTTTTCAAGTCCAAATAACTCATAATTTATTTTACAACTTTAATGTACAATTTTAATTTACAACTGCTCAAAACCAAGAACACTATATACATACAGTGAACATACATTACAATATAAAATGCAGAATATGGTATACTCAATATACCCGATGATTTCTCGCTGAATGTACTAGCGACCTAGTCTGCTTACCTGTCGATCTGTCTACTGCGATAAAGAATGAAAAGCTATCGCTGAGTAAAATTTACTCAGTGGTGCACAATAATAATTTGAAATGCGATATATAAATCTTTTATTGACAGTTCACAAATCAAATGATTCACAATTCCATTTCACAATTTACAAAATTCATCTAACACAAAATTGATCAAGTAATTGAATAATTCCGTTTTGCAAATCAATAACACAATTCGATCAAATAACTGAATAATATCGTTTTGCAAATCAATAACACAATTCGATCAAATAACTGAATAATACAATGTTGCCAATCGATAACATAATTTAGGCCATGACACAATTTTTCCACACATGCCGTGTTGTACACCACGACAAGACACACTCACCCCAATAATCAAAATCAATGAGGGAGGAAGCTAGCTGAATAATGAGACTCATCCACACTCACCTCAGACTAGGAAGTCAATAAGGGAGGAACATAATCACACTCACCCCAGACTGATAAGTCAAAGAGGGAGGAATATATCAACAGTGTCATGCCAAATGTGAATTAAAACAATTTCAAATCACAATATTTCATACAAACCATAAATCACATTTTATCTCAAAATTTCCATTTGCAAAGTTGGCAATACAATAAGTTCCAAATAATATTCCCAAAACCAAAGTAATCAAAACTTATTCATAACTCATTTCTCTACATAAATTTGCTAGTAAAAGCAGTGAATATCAAAGTATTGTGCACGGACACAATTTAAAACTATAATGTTAAATTAAAAATTTTTAAGTAGAAAATGAGAAGTCAAACTTATTGTGCACAAACACAATTTAAAATAATAACATAGAAATAATCATAATTTATTTCAATTGAAAAATTCAAAAGAAATACTTATTATGCACAAACACAATTTAAAACAATAACGTACAAATAATCATAATTTATTTCAATTGAAAAATTCAAAAGAAATAAATATTGTGCACAAACACAATTTAAAACAATAACGTACAAATAATCATAATTTATTTCAATTGAAAAATTCAAAAGAAATAAATATTGTGCACAAACACAATTTAAAATAATAACATAGAAATAATCATAATTCATTTCAATTGAAAAATTCAAAAGGAATAGCTATTGTGCACAAACACAATTTAAAACAATAACACACAAATAATCATAATTTATTTCAATTGAAAATTTCAAAAGGAATAGCTATTGTGCACAAACCTCTGATAACTGTCTCTTGGCTCCGACTCAGTGTTTCCTTCCCCTCCCTGAGTCTTTGCTAACTGAGAAACACAATTTGAAGTGTTTCAGTACTCATTTAAAATGTCTCTAACGATAATGCTTGATAATTAATTCACTGAATTCATTTATTCGCTTAGTCAACCTACTATGTCGACCCTTTGTACATTCTAGGTAATTTAGGTTTTAATGTCATTAATATGTCACATTCGATAGTCTTTTAGGGTTGGTACATGTTACCAAATTCATTTCTGTGTATACTGCATTTTCTTGCGATTTGCTGGATTCTGGGATAATAGTTTGACCTAGCCGGACGACCTAGTTCCCTCGGTTTTTGGGTTTCGGTCAAAACTACAAACTTGTAGATCTATGTCTTATGAAATGCGGGGCAAAATTTCAGGTCATTCTGAGTTATGTAGGCCAAGTTATGGTCATTTTACTATTGCTGGTCAAATTGCACCAAAATTGATCATTTTAGGCCACTTTAGGTCATTTTAGGTTCGGCCAGTTTTTGGACCCGAACTTGTGCAAGCTGTTTGACTTACTCATGGTCATTTCTGGTCTTTGGTGTCTTCATAAGACTTGTAGATATGGGTCTTAACTATTCATGATTAAAATTTCAGGTCAATTGGACCTGTTTTGAGTGAGTTATAGCCTAAACACTAACTGCTGCCCAAATGGTCAATTTTCAGGCCTCATTTGCACTTAATTCGGATTTGGTCATTTTTCAAGCTACCTTGCAAGCAGAATTTTGGCAAGCTTTCTTCATGAAAGTTGGCACATTTTGTGCCTAGTTTCACCTCTTATTGGTCTCATACCAATTGGAGCCACACACTTAAAGTTATAGGCCTAAAATACAAACTGCCTTATTGTAATTCTTGCATACATATCAAACAACACTTTTAACACTCATCAAACTTAACATTCAAACTAATTCTGGTTGTAACATGACCTAAACATAATTCACAACACATTATAGGTCATTTTGGAAGCTTACAATTACATTCAATGTGCACCAACAAGTGCAGAATTTGCCCAACTAAATTTACAACAATTTAACTCCATAACCAAGCTCATTCACATGTCCAACCTTCACACCACTATACATACATTCAAACTGCCATAACAACCAACACATTTTAACATCATTATTCCATAAACCAAGCATGAATTCCAGCATTCTTCAAGGGTTAGCAAACTGCCACAATGGTACACTTACATTCCATTACTTTTCAAGCTTTAAATTTCATTTTACATTTACATATACTAAGTATACATCACCTAAACAATTTCCTGCACAATATACATTTAATCAATCATTTAATTCACCATTTACAAGAACAAATAACCTGCCTTCAAGGTATTTCCATGGCTGCCAAAATTACACATTCCCATTCAACATCAAACCTCAAAAATTTCTTCATAATTCAAACACCCATAACATGCTTATAAACTTTAACAAAGTAATATTCAAAAACTCAAACTTACCTATGGATGAGACTTCTTAAATCTTCACCAAAACTTCTTTTTCTTGCTTCCTACATGCTGCCCATGATGTGTAGAACAAGTTTAATGAAGAACAATTGGAGAAATTGTGGCTTGATCATTAGGAGTGGAGCTTGCATGCAAGGTGTGGCCATGGTGGACAATGGAGAGAAAATTCAATTTGGCAAAGTGAGGATTTGAGAGGAAGAAGAAGACATTAGTGGAGTAATCTACCCACTTAGTGAATTTTTAATTCCCATAGTGCTCCACTCATGCTAGGATAATCATTTAATAAGTTTTAAGTGATAATTACTCCATTTACACTCCATTTTTGTTATTTACATTAGGTACCACTAAATTAATTTTTTCATCATATTTTCCAAGTGTAATATTATTTATTTTTAATGGACATTTAGGTCAAAAGAAAACTCGGGGTGTGAAATGACCACAATGCCCCTGTTCGGGTTACATTCCCGATTTTTCGGTAACACCGGGTTTTGTCCGTTTTTCGATTTCTCACTTTTCTTTGTACTAATTATTTAATTTTTCTTTAATATTTCTTATGATATTTATACTTCAATAGGTGTCTCTTTAAGTCTTAAAAATATTTTCCAGGGTTCCCCGCGGTCCAG
Source organism: Hevea brasiliensis (assembly GCF_030052815.1). NCBI lineage: Eukaryota > Viridiplantae > Streptophyta > Magnoliopsida > Malpighiales > Euphorbiaceae > Hevea > Hevea brasiliensis. Next base: position 68,270,960 of record NC_079493.1, on the reverse strand, counting down.
GGCTAGTCAACGGTCCACGCCATGACTTCCCGATGCGGTCACCCATCGCTAGGGTTCTCGACTCGCTTAACTTAGTTGCATTTCTTTACTATTATTTTTCCTTTATTTTTCTTGTATTTTCTTTTCTTATATTTTATTATTTAATGTCTCCTCACTCATATCGAAGTGTAGTTCTAGGCATTCTAGCTGTCCAGACAACACTGGTCACCGGAACAGTAGAATGCACTACCGAACTTAGGGATGTTACAAGAATGCCAAGAAAATGCTTAGAAAATTTTTTCAATTGGTACAAACAATTTTAGCCCGTTAAGCCAAACGGAGGGCATTTTAGTCATTTCGTCTTCAGAGATGATTTTTGGCCAACTTGTCCAGTTAAATGAATAATTTATATAACATAAAATATACCTAAATATTGTTAAAAATTTAATTGAAATTAATGAGACTAGAAATAGAAAGAAAAGGAAAGAAAATGGCATTATGACATCATAGTGATGCCAATAAAGTTTTCCCAACCTATCCCATATGGACACATGGTATAACTTTATTTAAAATAGACTTAATAGACTGAAAATTGAAGAAAAATCAGAATTCTCTCCCTTCTTCTTTTCCTTGCCGTAAACCACTCCTCCATGGCCACCATGAACAAGCTTTCAAAACTTGATTTTCCCTAGCTTCCACACCATAAAAGCCCTAGTTGTCTTCACAAAAAATTCACCCTGCACCTTGAGGAAGCTTTGGGCAGCAAAATTTTGAAGAAAAACTGAAGTTTTGCAAGACCCAAACTTAGTTCCAAAGAGGTTAGTGACCAATCCTTGCTTTCTTTTTGAAATGCATGTTTAGGGACAAAAATTTAGCTAGAAAATGAGAGAAACTTAAATGAAATTGATGATTATGTAAACCTTCATTTTCAGTAGCTACGTGAAGGGTAGGGTTTTGATTGTTTTCCTTGAATAAATTTGGTATTTTGGCTGCCCATAACACTAACCTATTGTTTAGAATGGTGAAAGGTAAGTGAATGCATGAATTGAGATCGAATGGGTTAGGGTTTGGGTATAAAATGGAGACCTTGATCATGTAATGGTTAAAGTGAGTTTTAATGGTCAATTAGTGACCATTTAGTTCTGTTTAAATCAAAAATGAAGTGTGTTGAGTGGTAGAGTTTGGGTTTGGTGTGGCTGCCCATGGTGACTTGCAGAATTGAACATGAGTCCAGCAAGTTTAGGCAGCCATAACTTGAATTGTAAAGGTTCAATTAGTGCAAGGCCAATTGAACATAAAACTAGACACATAATGGCACAACTTTAGTGAATAAACCATGCCCATAAAACCAAACCAAGTGGACCAAAAGTTTGCCCTAATCTAGGTGACCTGTAGTCTGCTTGGGCAAAATGACCAAATGAATAGTGTTTGGTCATTTGGCCATAACTCAATGTAGAAAGGTCCAATTGACCTGAAAGTTTTACCAGCAACAAGACGAGATATAGACCAACAACTTTCATGAAGAAACCTAACCCAAATTATGAGCAGAACATGTTCAAAAGGTGAGTTGCAATCACTGTTCATTGCACTGTAGATATGGTCAGTCCAGAAATTCTGGACAGAATTTTAATCCGGCCAGTTGTGGTTTTTGGACCATAACTTGAGCTACAAAACTCCAAATGGAGTGATTCAAAAAAGAAAATGCAACTAGACAAAATAAGGAACAACTTTCATGTTGATTAGTTTACCAAATTCCCACTGCAAAATTGACCAATGGAATAGTAAATACAAGGCATAAAAAGTGAAAATTCTGCCCAACTAACGTTAAGCTTAGAAATGGTATTGACAACCAATACCAACAAATTTTGAATGCAAAATGTGGTATGTTGATGATATTAAAACCAATGTACCTATTGCTTATGCAAAAGTCAACATTTTTGTTGATTAATGAATGGAATAGTAACACTAAAACTTAAATTCCAAAAATTGTGAAACTTAAAAGTGTGAAATGCCCTAGTATACCTAACAAGATTGTTTTGGATAGCTTGGCATGCCAATAGGGTTCTGTTAGCAGTACCGCATATGGCTTCATGCCATTCTGTGTTTCATGGCTTCCCATGCCATTCTGTGATAAAATAGCCTTTGGCTATGTTATTTGAGTTATTACACTTGGATTTTAACCCCGCTAATTATTATAGCTTATTAGCTGTTCTGTTGCACACCGGGAGACACAATGTGACCGATGGTGTGATGGTCCGAGGTACTTAGTACCCAGTGCCAGTTTACCTGTTTATCCAGTCCAATCGACTAATATAGGTTACTCGGGCAATGATAATAAACTTTACAGAATTTTAAATGGATAATACTGCAATTAATAGCAGAAATTAAGTCTACCCAAAAATGTAAATATACATTCTGCATATTTATTTTTATTTCATTTTATTTTATTTTATATTGTCACCACTAAGCAGAATTGCTTAGCGCGTCGCTTTTGCCACGAGCAGGTACTGGAGACCTAGCTGGGGAGCCCAGCAGACATCAGACAGGGTGAGCATTCAGAGTTGCATCCGGAGTCCAGAGTCACCTCACATCTGCACTGCATATGGTAGGACATTAGGATTTTGGATAGCATTTTATATTTTGCATTTTGTATTAGCTTTGGGTTGTAACTATAAACTCTTGTAATTATGTATTAATGTAAATATATGAAATTTCATATCATTGAAATTTTCTGCATAATGTATGTTGATAAATGAAATGTTGAGAAATATTTATGAATATGCTTCAAGTGATGAAGTGAACAGAAAAGTTTTGAAAATAGTATTGTGATTTGAGATTGAGATTTTGAGACTGATTTGAAATGTGTATAATGGAGTTTGGGATTGAAAATTATATTGGAAGTGTTTTTAAACAAGTTCAGAAGAACTGTTTTCCCAATTTACAGCCGGCACTCTGCCGGATTTTCTATAAAATTTGCGAAAAAATTCAGATTTATCAAAATTGAAAATAAATGAATTAAAAAGGGATAAATTGTAATAAAAACATAAATTGGTGCTCCGGTACACTGAGTGGCATAACTTGCTCGGCTACACTGTAGACGGGTAAGGGGTGTCACATTTAGTGGTATCAGAGCATCGGTTTAGGCGTTTCTGGGCCTAAATAGAGTGCATACCATTGCATTGCATTTGTAAGTGTTGAGGTGACACTGATGCAGATCTGTTTGTTTTCTTATTTTGAATAGGATATGGATCCTGCATCGCAAAGAGCAGTTGAGGAAGAGGTGGAGAGTCGTGCTCCACCAAGAGCTGAATCTGGGGGTAGGGGAGAATCTGCTCCACCAGCAGCTGAGGCACCTGCCCAACCTCAATTTGCTCTATTTTAGCAAATGACTGAATTCTACCGGTAAATGATGGGGGCAATTCCACCACCACAACCACAGCCACAACCACCACCAGCACCACAGAAATCTCATTTGGAGAAATTGAGAAAGCATGGGGCTGTGGACTTCTTTGGCTAGAGGGAGGATGATCCCATGGCCGCAGAAAACTGGTTGGATAGAACTATCAGAGTGCTGAAATAGCTAAACTGAACCCCCGAGCAAAACCTAGCGAGTATTGTGTCCCTACTTCAGGATGATGCATATCAGTGGTGGGACATAGTAACCAGTGAGGTGCAACCTGAACGGATCACCTGGAAATTCTTCCTTATAGAGTTCAGGAAGAAATATGTGAGCAAAGTATATTTAGAAGAGCGAAGAAGAGAATTTATCAGTCTGAGACAGAGATAGTTGTCAGTGGCTGAGTATTAGCGTGAGTTTGTCAGACTGAGCAGATATGGGAGAGAGATAGTCCCTACAGAGGCAGAAAGGTGCCAAAGGTTTGAAGAATGGCTCAATGGCAACATCAAAGTTATGATCACAGCATTGGAAATCACAGATTTTGCTATGCTAGTAGATGCTGCATCAAAAGTGGAAAGAGTCAGAATCAATGAACAAAATAGAAGGGAAATACAGTAGAAAAGGGGTCCGGGTCAGTCCAGTACATTTTCTGCTCCCAGTAAGAAGAGTAAGGGCTCCTGCTCAGAGTTCAGGACCACCACAGGGTCAGGGTTAGTCTCAGAGGCCCAGACCACAGTTCACACTTAGGAGAGGCCAGTCCACACCATCAGTGGGCAGCTCTCCAGGGATGGTGTTTAGGGACTAGCCCCTACATCTTCTGCTTGTCAGTACTTTCAGAAGTGGTATAAGGGGGAATGTTGGCGAGTGACCGGTGCATGCTTACGGTGTGGATCGACAGAACATCAGATCAAGAATTGTCCGAAGAAGACTACTACTGTTGCTCCAACACAAACTGACAGACCTGCTCATACACCACAAAGGGGTAGGAAGCCCGGTAAACCTGAGGCAGCTGGTCCATCACTGAGGTTTGCATACGAGTCAGCTGAGAGGCCAGACACTAGGATACCTGCTAGGGCCTATGCTGTAACACCCTCCCGGTAACAACTCCGTACATTCTACTGTTCCGGTGACCGGTGTCGGTCCGGACAGCTAGAACGTCCGGAAAAATAATTAAACTTAAGTGAGGGACCATAATTAACTCAAATATTAATAAGAAAAATTTAGTAAAAATTTTAGAAATAAAATACAACCAAGTCAAATGAGCCGGTGCCCAAGCGATGGGTAACCGGAGGGAAGTTGCGGGTCTCGCAACGAGGAGCCTTAGACCCTGGGGAAAAATTATAAAATAATTTTTGGGACTACATAGAAGGGTTATTGAGGTTCCCATGGCATTAGAATGCCAAGAAAATACCTAGAAAAATTTTTCAATCGGTACAGACAAATTTGACCCGTTCAGCCAAACGGAGGGCATTTTGGTCATTTCGCCTTCAGAGGTGATTTTTGGCCGACTTGTCCAGTTGAGTAAATAATTAATATGATATAAAATATGAAGAAACATTACTAAAAATGAAATTTGAAATGAGTAGTGAAAGAAAAGAAAAGAAAAGAAAATGCAAAATAATGCAAATAATGACATAGTATGAGGTCATTTAAAAACTCCACCAATCATATGCAAGCAATTCATTTACTTAACCAATAAAAGAGACAAACCAAGATCAAAGAATTAAAAATGCCATCAGCCATTCTTCTTCCCCAACCAGCCGAACCCATGCCCTTACCCCAAACCACCATTAAAACACCATTCAAGCTCCATTTCCCTCTTTGTTCCACCATAAACCCTAAACCCCTTTCATAGAAAGTTGTCCACTCATCTTGGGAGAGCTTTTGGCAGCCTAGAAAGTGAAGGAAAATGAAGATTTAACTTGGGAAAAATTTTCCTACAAGAGGTTAGTGCAACTATAAACATAAAACTCTTAAATTTCATGATTTTGGACTTGAAATTTAGTAAGACTTGTAATTTAAATGAACAAAAACCTATGTGTATGAGCTCTTGAATTTCGGCTGCCCTAGAAAAGGAATATGTAGGAGTGTTTTTGATGAGCTTGAAGTGAAATAGAAACCATGTTTGAAGTTATAAACATATGAGTAATGCATTAGTAGCTAACCAAGGTAAATGGCATAAATCATGAATTTGAATTAGGGTTTAGGAAAGGTGAAAATGTGACTTGGCTTAGGAAATTGTTAGAGAACTTTTTAATGGTCAATTAGTGACTATTTTAGGTAAGTTGAGCACAATTTGGACTGAAAAATAGGATTGCAAAGAGAAGGAGTAAGCTGCCCTAGGACAGCAGCAATGGACTGAGATTTCAGTCCAATTACACAGCCATAACTTTGGCTGTGTTGGTCCAATTGGTGTTTGGCCAATTGGACATGAAACTAGGCTTATAATGGCACTTTTTTGCTGAAGAAACCATGCCCAAAAGACCAAAGCAAGAGGACCAAAACTTGGCCCCAATCCGGATACCCTGTAACTGATTCTACAGAATTGACCAAATGAACAGTAACTGTTCATTTGGCCATAACTCACTGTAGATATGGTCAATTGACCTGAAATTTTTACAGCAACAAGTTAAGACATAGACAAACAACTTTTGTGAAGGAACCTACCCCAAATTATGGCCAGAACCTAACCCAAATGGCAGTAGAAGTTACTGTTCATGTTACTGTAGATATGGTAATTTCTGCAGAATGGGAATCCGGCCAGCTGTGGTTTTTGGACCATATCTAGAGTTACAAAACTCCAAATGGAGTGATTCAAAAAAGGAAATTCAACTAGACAAAATAAGGAACAACTTTCATGTTTTACATTTCTTCAAATTCCCACAGCAACAGTGTCCAATGGAACAGTGAAGTTGACTCACAAAAACTGAAAATTCTGCTTGTGTTGGTTTAAACTTTGAAATGGTATAAATGCTTAATGCCAACAAGTTTGGAATGCCAAATGTGGTATGTTGGGAGTGCCAAAGTCAATGTACATATTTTTATTCTAAAAGTCAACATTTTTGTTGACCAATAAGATGAATAGTGACACTAAAAATTTGAAATTCACAAATTGAAGAATTTAAAAGTTTCAAATGCCCTAGTATACCTAACAAGATTGGTTTGGATAGTTTGGCATGCCAATAGGGTTCAGTTAGCAGTACTGCACATGGCAATATGCCATTCTGTGATTTCATGGCTTGTAGCCATTTGACTTTGTATTGAGACTTGGCCTTATGCCTGATATTATTCTGACTTGTTAGTCGCATTACTGCCGGGAGATGCATATGTGACCGATGGTGTGACGGCCCGAGGTACTAGGTACCCAGTGCCAGTTTACTCGTTATCCAGTCCAGTCGTCTAGTGTAGGTTTACTTGGGGCAACCAAATGAATAAAAGTGAACAACGTTAACGAAATAATGGATATACCAATACCAAACAAAGAAAGCATACACATTCTATATACATTCATTTTCTTGCTATTTTCTTCTATTATATTATTGCACCACTAAGCATTATTGCTTAGCGCGTTGCTTTTGCCACGCGTAGGTACTGGAGATCCCGATTGTGAGCCCAGTAGACCACAAACTGGGTGAGTCCATCCTGCAGTTCTGCACAGTGTCCGTGTCACCTCGTCACCGCAGTGCATTGGTAGGACACTAGATGTCATTTTGTCATTTTGTAATTAAATTTTTATTTTCTCATATGTATTTGGGATTTATGTAATGTATTTTGAGGTTCATGTAAATAATAAAGATTTATGGTTATGCATGGAAGTAATTTGAGTATTTAATTGTTGTTTATATATGAGAACCCTGAGAAAGGGATGTTTGAGAAATGAAAAGGTTGTTGAGACCTGAAATTGAAAAATTGTTGAGATCTTGATATTGAGTTTTGTAATGATATTGGAGTTGGGAATGAATGAATTTGTTTATTGGAAGTGTTTTTAACAGGTTCCGAAGAACTGTTTTCTCCATTTTTAGCCGGTACTCCACCGGATTTTCTATAAAATTTTCGGAATCTCAAATAAATAATAATTTCGATAAATGGCTTAAATAAATCATATTTCATAAATTAGCTTCAAAAGCATGATACAAATTAAGTAAGGTATATTAGAGTGTGCCAGTACACCGTGTGGCATTACTTACTTGGGTATACTGTACACGGGTAAGGGGTGTCACATTTAGTGGTATCAGAGCACGGTTTAGGCGTTTCTAGTCCTAGATTGAGTCCATACCATGCATTGCATTTGTAAGAGTCGAGGTGACACTAATGCAGATCTGTTTGTCTTTATTATTTTGAATAGGATATGGACCCTTCATCTCAGAGGGCAGTTAAGGAGGAAGTGGAGAGTCATGCTCCACCTGTAGCAGCTGAGACTAGGGGTAGGGGAGAACCTACTCCGCCAGCTCAGGCAGAGCCTGCTCAACCTCCACAGGCCATGTTCCAACAAATGGCCGACTTCTTTAGACAAATGGCCGGAGTAATGCCAGCACCACCACCACCACTAGCTTCACAGCAGAAATCACACCTGGAAAGGCTAAGAAAGTTTGGGGCTATGGATTTCTTCGGCAAGAGGGAAGATGACTCATTGCGGTAGAAAATTGGTTGAGCAGGCAGGCGAGTCTTAAAACAACTCCACTGCACCCAGAGCGTAACTTAGAAGGCTCTTGTATCCTTGTTACAAGACGATGCCTATGAATGGTGGGACACTGTGTCCAGTGAAGTGCAGCCAGAAGTCGTAACTTGGGACTTCTTCCTCTCCGAATTCAAGAAGAAATATGTGGGTCTTGTATACGGAAGAGAAGAAACAGAGTTCATTAACTGAGCGAGGCGGTTGTCGATGGCGAGTATGAGAAGGAAATTGATCTATTGAGCCGCTATGGAAGGGAGATAGTCCCTAATGAAGCTGAAAGGTGCAAGAGATTTGAAGAGGGACTAAATGACAACATCAAGATCCAGCTCACTGCCTTGGGAATCACAGAATTTAGCAAGCTAGTGGAAGCTGCAATAAGAGTTGAAAAAGTGAGAATCAGTGAGCGGACTGAGAAGGAGAGACAGCGAAGAGGGACACAGTCGATCTAGCTCGGCTCTGCATTTGGAAAGAAGTTCAAGGGTCCACACGCCAGAGTTCATTTCGGCCACATGGTCGTGGTCGGTCTCAGGGGCCCAGGCCACAGTTCACCCCTAGGAGAGGTCAGTCCACACCATCAGTGGGCAGCTCTCCAGGGATGGGGTTCAGGGGACCAGCCCCAACATCTTCTGCATGTCCACACTGCCTTAAATGGAACAAGGGGGAGTGTTGGAGAGTAACTGGTGCCTGCTTGAGGTGTGAGTCAACAGAGCATCAGTTAAGGAACTGTCCACGCAGAACTACTATAGCTGCTCCAACACAAGCAGACAGACCTGCTCCTACACCACAGAGAGGTAGAAAATCTGGCAAATCTGACGCAGTGGGACCATCACAGAGGCTGCATCGAGCGGCCAGAGAGGCCGGATAACAGACCACCTGCCAGAAATTATGCCCTGAGAGCTCAGGAGGAGCAAGATGCCCCGGACGTCATCAAGGGTACGTTCTCCCTCTACACTACACCTGTGCATGCATTGGTGGATCCAGGATCCACCCATTCATACATCTGCATCAACTTACCCGTAGAAAGTGGGATATTAGTAGGGGAGAGTGACCAAGACATTCTGGTCACTAATCCATTGGGCCACAGTGTAGTGGTGAACAAAGTATACAAGGGTTGCCCGTTAAGGATTCAGGGGTATGAATTCTTGGCAGACCTGATTGAGTTGCCTTTCCACGAGTTTGACGTGATTTTGGGAATGGACTGGTTGTCACGTCATTAGGCAATAGTTGATTGCAAATTGAAGAGGATTTCTCTGAAAACTTCTGAGGGCAATGAGATCACTGTTGTGGGTGAAAGGACAGATTTCTTGTCCAATGTCATCTCAACCACGATTGCAAGAAGAATGATGAGAAAAGTGTGAAGCCTACCTAGCACATGTGGTGGATACTAGGCGAGCTAAGCCAAACAGGTGACATACCCACGATGAAGAGACTTCCCAGAGGTATTTCCCGAAGAGTTGCCTGGTTTGCCACCAGAAAGGGAAGTTGAATTTGCTATTGAGACACTGCCGGGTATAGCACCCATTTTCATTGCTCCTTATTGGATGGCACCCACTGAATTGAGGGAGTTGAAAACTCAGTTACAAGAGTTGCTGGATAAGGGGTTCATACGCCCCAGTGTGTCACCATGGGGAGCTCCAGTGCTGTTTGTAAAGAAGAAGGATGGGATTTTGAGGCTATGCATTGATTACCGGCAGTTGAATAAAGTGACTGTGAAGAACAAATATCCGTTGCCTAGAATTGATGATCTGTTTGATCAGTTGAAGGAAGCAGGAGTTTTTTCTAAGATTGATCTCAGATCAGGGTATCATCAGTTGAGGGTGAAGGATGTAGATGTTCCCAAGATCGCATTGAACCGATGCGGGCATTATGAGTTTCTGGTGATGCCCTTTGGCCTAACAAATGCACCAGCGGCATTCATGGACCTTATGAACCGTATCTTCCATCCATATCTAGATCGGTTCGTAGTGGTCTTTATTGATGATATTTTGGTGTATTCTAAGACCAGTGAAGAACATGATGAGCATTTGAGGATTGTTCTGCAAACCCTGAAGGAAAAGAAGCTGTATGCTAAGTTGTCCAAGTGTGACTTTTGGCTGAATGAGATTGCATTCCTTGGACACATAGTGTCAGCTGATGGGATTAGGGTGGATCCCAAGAAAATAGAAGCAGTGATGGAATGGAAGCCTCCCAGAAATACAACTGAGGTCAGAAGCTTCTTGGGGCTAGCTGGGTATTATAGAAGATTTGTGAAGGGATTTTCCCTAATAACTGCTCCAATGACCAAGTTGTTACACAAGAATGTCAGATTTGACTAGAATGACAAGTGTCAGACCAGTTTTGAGAAGTTGAAGGCTATGTTGACAGAGGCACGGTGTTAACGGCCCGGTGTCAGGAAAGGACTTCGTGGTCTACAGTGATGCCTCTCATAATGGGTTAGGGTGTGTATTGATGCAAGAGGGGAAGGTGGTCGCTTATGCTTCCAGGCAGCTAAGGCCACATGAACAAAATTACCCTACCCATGATCTAGAGCTTGCAGCAATTATCTTCGCACTGAAGATATGGAGGCATTACTTGTATGGTGAAAAGTGCTACATTTACACATACCACAAAAGCCTGAAATACTTGCCAACCCAGAAGGAGCTCAACCTTATACAGAGGCGATGGATTGAGTTCCTGAAGGACTATGACTGTGTAATTGACTACCATCCTGGGAAGGCAAATGTAGTTGCTGATGCTTTGAGCAGAAAGTCCATCACAGCTTTGAGATCATTGAATGCCCGTCTAACTTTGATTCGAGATGGAACTATTTTGGCTGAGTTGCAAGTGAGGCCAAACCTGCTACAGCAGATTTTAGATGGGCAAAAGGCAGATGGAAAGTTAACGGCCATTATGAGCAAAATCCCAGAAGGAAAAGCAACTGACTATGAGGTGAAAGCAGATGGGTGTCTGTACTACAAAGAAAGACTGTGTGTACTAGATAATGGGGAATTGAAGGCCAGTATTCTGAAAGAGGCGCACACTAGTGTATATGCTATGCACCCAGGAAGTACAAAAATGTATCATGATCTGAAGCTTCAATATTGGTGGCCTGGTATGAAGAAGGACATAGTTGACTATGTGACTAAATGCTTGACATGTCAGCAAGTCAAGGCAGAACATCAAGTTCCATCGGGTTTGCTACAGCCTATACGCATACCTGAATGGAAATGGGATCGGGTCACCATGGATTTTGTAAGTGGTCTACCTCTCACTCAGAAGAAACATGATGCAGCATGGGTGATAGTTGATAGATTGTGAAGTCGACACACTTCTGCCGATTAGGGTGACTACTCCTTTGGAGAAGTTAGCGGTGTATATCGGTGAGATAGTTAGATCGCATGGAATTCCACTTTCCATCATATCGATCGAGACCCAAGGTTTACATCGAGATTCGGAAGAAGTTGCATGAGTCCTTGGGTACACAACTCCATTTCAGCCTGACTTTCCATCCTCAAATGGATGGGCAATCGAAAAGAGTAATCCGGTAAACAATTGAAACCAATGAAATTGATACAAATATTGAATTGAAATGATAACAATAACGTGAAATACTTGTCAGGTCCTTGAGGATATGCTGAGGAGTTGTGTCATTGAGTTTGAGGGAAGTTGGGATAGATACCTCCCACTGGCAGAATTTGCATACAACAATAGCTACCAAGCTAGTATCCAAATGGTCCCGTATGAAGCGCTGTATGGGAGAAAATGTAGAACTCAGGTGTCTTTGGGTGAATTGGCGAACAAATCGGTAGGGCGGACACAGTGAAACAGTGAGGAGAAGGTGAAATTAATCAAAGCCAACTTAAAGGTTGCCTCGAGACATGTAAATCTTATGCCGACCTGAAGAGGAAAGAAATAGAATATGGGGTTGGCGACAAAGTGTTCCTCAAGGTGTCACCATGGAAGAAGGTATTGAGGTTTGGAAGGAAAGGTAAGTTGAGCCCTAGGTTCATTGGCCCATATGAAATCATCGAACGTGTGGGTCCAGTGGCCTATAGGCTAGCTTTACCACCAGAGCTGGACAAGATCCACAATGTGTTCCACGTGTCTATGCTCAGAAGATAACGCTCAGATCCTTCACATGTCATCTCCAGAGAAGAAATTGAAATACAGCCGGATTTGACATACGAAGAAGAACCTCTACGGATCTTGGCTCGGGAAGTGAAAGAGTTGAGAAACAAGCAAATTCCATTGGTGAAAGTGCTTTGGAGGCACCACAACACCGAGGAGGCAACTTGGGAAAGTGAAGAGACGATGAGGCAACAGTTCCCTCAACTGTTTGCATCAGGTAAATTTCGAGGACGAAATTTAAATTAGAGGGGAAGAGTTGTAACACCCTCCCGGTAACAACTCCGTACATTCTCTTTATTCGGTGATCGATGGTCCGGACAGCTAGAACGTCCGGAAAAATAATTAAACTTAAGTGAGGGACCATAATTAACTCAAATATTAATAAGAAAAATTTAGTAAAAATTTTAGAAATAAAATACAACCAAGTCAAACGAGCCGGTGCCCAAGCGATGGGTAACCGGAGGGAAGTTGCGGTTCTCGCAACGAGGAGCCTTAGACCCTAGGGAAAAATTATAAAATAATTTTTGGGACTACATAGAAGGGTTATTGAGGTTCCCATGGCATTAGAATGCCAAGAAAATACCTAGAAAAATTTTTCAATCAGTACAGACAAATTTGACCCGTTCAGCCAAACGGAGGGCATTTTGGTCATTTCGCCTTCAGAGGTGATTTTTGGCCGACTTGTCCAGTTGAGTAAATAATTAATATGATATAAAATATGAAGAAACATTACTAAAAATGAAATTTGAAATGAGTAGTGAAAGAAAAGAAAAGAAAAGAAAATACAAAATAATGCAAATAATGACATAGTATGAGGTCATTTAAAAACTCCACCAATCATATGCAAGCAATTCATTTACTTAACCAATAAAAGAGACAAACCAAGATCAAAGAATTAAAAATGCCATCAGCCATTCTTCTTCCCCAACCAGCCGAACCCATGCCCTTACCCCAAACCACCATTAAAACACCATTCAAGCTCCATTTCCCTCTTTGTTCCACCATAAACCCTAAACCCCTTTCATAGAAAGTTGTCCACTCATCTTGGGAGAGCTTTTGGCAGCCTAGAAAGTGAAGGAAAATGAAGATTTAACTTGGGAAAAATTTGCCTACAAGAGGTTAGTGCAACTATAAACATAAAACTCTTAAATTTCATGATTTTGGACTTGAAATTTAGTAAGACTTGTAATTTAAATGAACAAAAACCTATGTGTATGAGCTCTTGAATTTCGGCTGCCCTAGAAAAGGAATATGTAGGAGTGTTTTTGATGAGCTTGAAGTGAAATAGAAACTATGTTTGAAGTTATAAACATATGAGTAATGCATTAGTAGCTAACCAAGGTAAATGGCATAAATCATGAATTTGAATTAGGGTTTAGGAAAGGTGAAAATGTGACTTGGCTTAGGAAATTGTTAGAGAACTTTTTAATGGTCAATTAGTGACTATTTTAGGTAAGTTGAGCACAATTTGGACTGAAAAATAGGATTGCAAAGAGAAGGAGTAAGTTGCCCTAGGACAGCAGCAATGGACTGAGATTTCAGTCCAATTACACAGCCATAACTTTGGCTGTGTTGGTCCAATTGGTGTTTGGCCAATTGGACATGAAACTAGGCTTATAATGGCACTTTTTTGCTGAAGAAACCATGCCCAAAAGACCAAAGCAAGAGGACCAAAACTTGGCCCCAATCCGGATACCCTGTAACTGATTCTGCAGAATTGACCAAATGAACAGTAACTGTTCATTTGGCCATAACTCACTGTAGATATGGTCAATTGACCTGAAATTTTTACAGCAACAAGTTAAGACATAGGCAAACAACTTTCATGAAGGAACCTACCCCAAATTATGGCCAGAACCTAAACTAAATGGCAGTGGAAGTTACTGTTCATGTTACTATAGATATGATAATTTCTGCAGAATGGGAATCCGGCCAGCTGTGGTTTTTGGACCATATCTAGAGTTACAAAACTCCAAATGGAGTGATTCAAAAGAGGAAATTCAACTAGAAAAAATAAGGAACAACTTTCATGTTTTAAATTTCTTCAAATTCCCACAGAAACAGTGTCCAATGGAACAGTGAAGTTGACTTACAAAAACTGAAAATTCTGCTTGTGTTGGTTTAAGCTTTGAAATGGTATAAATGCTTAATGCCAACAAGTTTGGAATGCCAAATGTGGTATGTTGGGAGTGCCAAAGTCAATGTACATATTTTTATTCTAAAAGTCAACATTTTTGTTGACCAATAAGATGAATAGTGACACTAAAAATTTGAAATTCACAAATTGAAGAATTTAAAAGTTTCAAATGCCCTAGTATACCTAACAAGATTGGTTTGGATAGTTTGGCATGCCAATAGGGTTCAGTTAGCAGTACTGCACATGACAATATGCCATTCTGTGATTTCATGGCTTGTAGCCATTCTGACTTTGTATTGAGACTTGGCCTTGTGCCTGATATTATTCTGACTTGTTAGCTGTTACATTTGCCTGGGAGATGCATATGTGACCGATGGTGTGACAGCCCGAGGTACTAGGTACCCAATGCCAGTTTACCCGTTATCCAGTCCAGTCATCAAGTGTAGGTTTACTTGGGGCAACCCAATGAATAAAAGTGAACAACGTTAACGAAATAATGGATATACCAATACCAAACAAAGAAAGCATACACATTCTATATACATTCATTTTCTTGCTATTTTCTTCTATTATATTATTGCACCACTAAGCATTATTGCTTAGCGCGTTGCTTTTGCCACGCGTAGGTACTGGAGATCCCGATCGTGAGCCCAGTAGACCACGGTACGGGTGAGTCCATCCTGCGATTACGCACGATGTCCGTGTCACCTCGTCACCGCAGTGCATTGGTAGGACACTAGATGTCATTTTGTCATTTTGTAATTAAATTTTTATTTTCTCATATGTATTTGGGATTTATGTAATGTATTTTGAGGTTCATGTAAATAATAAAGATTTATGGTTATGCATGGAAGTAATTTGAGTATTTAATTATTATTTGTATATGAGAACCCTGAGAAAGGGATGTTTGAGAAATGAAAAGGTTGTTGAGACCTGAAATTGAAAAATTGTTGAGATCTTGATATTGAGTTTTGTGATGATATTGGAGTTGGGAATGAATGAATTTGTTTATTGGAAGTGTTTTTAACAGGTTCCGAAGAACTGTTTTCTCCATTTTTAGCCGGTACTCCGCCGGATTTTCTATAAAATTTTCGGAACCTCAAATAAATAATAATTTCGATAAATGGCTTAAATAAATCATATTTCATAAATTAGCTTCAAAAGCATGATACAAATTAAGTAAGGTATATTAGAGTGTGCCAGTACACCGTGTGGCATTACTTACTTGGGTATACTGTACACGGGTAAGGGGTGTCACATATGCCATTAGATCTCAGGAGGAGCAAGATGCCCCGGATGTCATCAGGGGTACGTTTTCCCTCTACAACACTTCTGTGCATGCATTGGTGGATCCAGGATCCACTTATTCCTACATTTGCATCAAACTATCCATAGAGAGGGGAGTTTCAGTAGAGGAGAGTGATCAAGATATTCTGGTCACAAATCCACTAGGCCACAGTGTGGTAGTGAATAAAGTGTATAAGGGTTGCCCGTTGAGGATTCAAGGGTATGAATTCTCGGCAGACCTAATTGAGTTGCCCTTCCATGAGTTTGACATGATTTTGGGTATGGACTAGTTGTCACGTCATCAGGCAATAGTTGATTGCAAATTAAAGAGGATTTCTCTAAAAACTTCTAAGGGTAATGAGATCACTGTTGTGGGTGAAAGGACAGATTTCCTATCCAATGTTATCTTAGCCACAGTTGTAAAAAGATTGATGAGAAAAGGCTGTGAAGCTTACCTAGCACACGTGATTGATACTAAGCAGGCTAAGCCAAACTTGTGTGATATACCCACAGTGGGAGACTGTAACATCCCCACTGTACGTGTTCTGTACGTTCAGTTGTTCCAGTAGTCAAATAACAGTCCAGGCAAGTTAGGATGTCTGGAACTACACTTCGGTGATAGTAAACAGACATATAATGATGAAATAAATAAAAATAAAACACAAGAAAAATCAAACAAAAATGAAAGAGAGAAAATGAAACTAAGTTAAACGAGCTGGCACCACAGCGATGGGTGACCGCACTGGGAAGGCCGTTGCCGACCTCAGGACCGCGGGGAATCTTCTGAATCTAATTTTGACACATAAATAAAGGTTTATTGAAATGTAATTGACACTAGAAATATTAAAGAAAAATTAATAAATTAGTACAAAGAAAAATGAAAAATCGAGAAATAGACAAAAATTAGTGTTACCGAAAAATTGGGAATATGACCCGAAGTGCGGTATTTTGGTCATTCGACACCTAGTATTGCCTTTTGACCTTAATGTCCATTAAAAATAAATGATATTACACTTTAGAAATGACATGAAAAATTAAATTATGATACATTATGTAAATTGTGAAAGAAAGGAGGTAAATGTGTAAATAGGGGAAACTTAATATAATTAAACATTAAACCATTTATTAGTGCTCCACTAACTATATTATAAAGTACATAAAATAAACATTAGTGGGCAGAATTGGATCATCTTCAACCTTGAGAGAAAGCTTGCCGAATTGCTCCTCCCAAAAACCTCCAAGGCCACCATGCATGAAGCTTTCTCTCTCCATCATCAAGCCCTCATTTTCACTTGCTTCCTTTATTAAAGCTTGCCTATTCACCTTGGGGAAGATATTGGCAACAAGAAAAACCAGATTTGGTGAAGTTTTGATAAGCATCAAAAGTTGTAAGTGTCCAAAACCTCTCCCTTGCTTTGGTAAAGCTTGTGTTTAGGTTGAGGTGAGTGTTTTAGTGAAGAGAAATGAAAGAAATAGTGAGAAATGGACTTGTCCATTTTCGGTAGCCATGAACCCTTGTTGAGCTTGAGTTATTTTTACTTCTAGTGAATGAAAATGAAGGTTGATTAATTCAAATGAAAGTTGTAGTAAGTTTGTGCATAAGTATGTGCATGTAGTGTTTAGATTAAAGGTGTGAAATGGAACCTTGATGCCTTGAGCAAACTGCCATGTTTGGCAGCCCCTAAGAGCATGAATTTGTGTGTGAACATGTGGTTACTAATGATATATGTTAATGTTAAATTGTGGGCAGCAAGTGTAAGTGATATTGAAGTATGAATATGTTGAAGTATATGTGTAATATTAATATTGTAGTATGTTGAATTTTAGTGGAAGTGAATGTTGAATTTAATGATGAATTGTGTGCATTGAGCACTTGAACATTCTGCCCAGAATTGTTGCTAAAATTGTGTACAATATATGTATAGAAGTGTTGTTGATTGAATATTGTAGTAATGAGGAGGAGAAGGAACATCAAATTGGGAGTGTATGTGCTTTGTGTAGGTTGTGTATTGAAGGCAGCACCTATATTAGGCCATAAGTGCCAAACTGTGAACCCAATTGGTATGAGGCCAATATGGGGTGAAACTAGACACCAAATAGGCCAACTTTCATGTAGAAATGTTGCCAAAATTCTGCCTACAAACCGACCTTAAAAAGTGACCAAATCCGGATTAGTGCATTTAAGGCCTGAAAACTGACCATTTGGGAAGTAGTTAGTGTTTAGGCCATAACTCACTCAAAACAGGTCCAATTGACCTGAAATTTTGACCATAAATAGTTAAGACCTATATCTACAAGTCTTATGAAGACACCCAAGCCCAGAAATGGCCAGAAACAAGTCAAATGGCTTGCACAAGTTCAGGTGCAAAAACTGCCGAACCAAAAGTGACCTAAAAAATTACCAAATTTTGCACCAAAAGTGCAATCTGTCCAGCTTTAGCAAATTGACCATATCTTGGTCTACACAACTAGGAATGACCTGAAATTTTGCCCCGCGTGTAATAAGACATAGAGCTACAATTTTGCTTCTTTGACCAGATGCTAAAAACCAAGGGAAATAGGACTTTAAGCTAGACCAATCTAGCACACAAAAATTGAGAATTTGACATTTTGCATACAATGATGCTTAAAGCATTTTGGCAATGAACGCCAACTTGTAAAAATGGTAATTTCACTATATTGGCAGCATATTGAGATATAAATTTTGACATATTGATGCTAGAAACAACTTATCCATATTACCTAAAAAGGTCAACATATGCATTGACTTCTGAATTATATAATAGTTAGTAAACTCCAAAGATTGAAGAATTAAACAATTAATTTATAATGTGCCCTAGTTTGCCTAGTTGACTAGTATGGATAGGTTGGCATGCCAATAGGATTCTGACAGCTGTTCTGTAAATGGCTTCATGCCATACTGTGTTTTTACGGCATACTGTAAATGGCTTCATGCCATATAGGCTACACGGGCAATAATCCAAGTACTATTAAAAATTCAAATGCATAAATCCAGTCTACTGACATATAGTACCACCAAAAATTCGTAAACACTCTATTTACTTTATTTTAGTGTATATTTCTTTATATTTGGCACCACTAAGCAAAATTGCTTAGTGCATTGCTTTTGTAACGCGTAGGTATTGGAGACACAGTTGGGGAGCCCAGCAGGCCTACGACCGGGTGAGACATCAGATCTGCACAGGAGTCCAGAGTCATCTGCACTACATTGCATACATGGTCGGACTTAGGATATCTTGTATTTTGTACTTTTGTTGTATATTTTAAATTCAGCCCTGTATTTAGTAATGTTATGAAAGCTCTAAAGTTTGTAATATTTTGTACATATTAAATAACATGAAAATTTTCTGTACATATTTAAATTATTATGGACTATATTATGGAACTGTTTAATGACTGTAAAAGTCTATTGACTTTACTGAGAAATAGAGACTGTGAAATATTTGAGATTTTGATATCATCATATTAAACTGTTTTCAACAGGTTTGGAAGGATAGTTTGTCCTAAATATAGACGGCATCTTGCCAAATTTTTATTACCAGTGTTGAAACACTTATTTTATCAAAGTATGAAAATAGTATCAGCATGATATGAATATTACATAAAAGACTTCTTAAAATCAAATTGAGTTTAGTAAATGAAATAATCACAGACTAGGTGTTCCGGCACGCCCTGTAGCACACCTTGCTCGGCTATTCTGTAGACGGGTGAGGGGTGTTACATTTAGTGGTATCAGAGCACGGTTTAGGCATTTCTGGACCTAGATAGATTACACATCATGCATTGCATTGTAAGTGTTAAGATGACTCTAATGCAGATCTTTTGATTTGTTTTGTTATTTTGATCAGAATATGGACTCCATATCGCAGAGAGCGGTCAATGAGGAAGTGGAAAGTCATGCTCCATCTATGACTGAACCAGGAGACAGGAGGGTACCTGTTCCACCAGTACCAAATGCATCAGCCACATTTCAGCAAATGGTTGAGTTCTTTAGATAGATGGCAGGAGTTATGCCACCACCACCACCTCCACATCAAAAATTTCATATGGAGAGACTCAGAAAGTTTGGAGCAGTGGACTTTCTGGGCAAAAGGGAAGATGATTCTGTCACAGCTGAAAACTAGTTGGACAGAACTGGAAGAAGAGTCTTGAAACAACTTCATTGTACTCCAGAGCAGAATTTGGAAGCTGTTGTATCACTACTGCAAGATGATGCATACCAGTGGTGGGATACAGTAACTCGTGAGGTGCCACCAGAACAGATAACTTGGGATTTCTTTCTCACTGAGTTCAGAAAGAAGTATGTGGGCAGTGTATACTTGGAAGAGAAGAGAAGGGAGTTTATTACCCTACGCCAGAGACAGCTGACAGTGGCTGAATATGAAAGAGAATTTGTCAGACTAAGCTGCTATGGGCGGGAAATAGTCCCTAATGAGGCAGAGAGATGCAAGAGATTTGAGGAAGGACTCAATGATAACATTAAAGTAATGGTTACAGCCTTGGGGATTACGGAGTTTGCCAAGTTAGTGGAAGCTGCACTGAAAGTTGAAAAAGTTAGAATGAATGAGCGTAATGTATGACAGCAGAGAAAAGAGGTCGTGGTCGACCAGAGATTTTCTGCCCCTAGCAAGAAATTCAGAGGTTCGCCTACTCAGAGTTTTAGTGGAGCACCAAGTCAGGGTCAGTCACAGAGGCCCAAATCTCAGTTTGCACCAAGGAGAGGCCAGTCCACCCCTTCAATGGCTAGCTCTCCAGGAATAGGGTACAGGGGACCACCCCCAACGGTATCTGCTGCTTGCCCACATTGCCAAAAATGGCATAAGGGTGAATGTTGGAGGATGACAGGTGCTTGTTTATGGTGTGGATCTACAGACCACCTAGTCCGAGATTGTCCACGCAGAACTGCTACATCCACTCCGGTATCAACTGATAGGCCTGCCCCTCCAGCTCCAAGGGGTAGAAGGCCGGGTAAGGCTGAGGCAGCCGGTACTTCACAGAAACTTGTGTTAGAATCTGTGGAGAGAGCAGAAGGCAGAAAACTAGCCAAAGCCTATGCTATAAGGGCACAGGAGGAGCAGGATGCTCCAGATGTTATCAAGGGTATGTTCCTCCTTTATAATACTTCTGTGCATGCATTAGTGGATCCTGGATCTACTCATTCATATATTTGTATCAAGCTGCCCGTAGAAAAGGGAATACCAGTGGAGGAAAGTGACCAAGACATCCTGGTCACAAATCCACTAGGCCACAGTGTGGTAGTAAACAAGGTGTATAAGGGCTGTCCATTGAAGATTCAAGGGAAAGAGTTCTTAGCAGACTTAATCGAACTACCTTTCCATGAGTTTGATGTGATTTTGGGAATGGACTGGTTATCCCATCATCAGGCAATAGTAGATTGTAAATTGAAGAGAATCTCTCTGAAAAGTGCTGAGAATGAAGAAATAATAGTTGTGGATGAAAGGACAGATTTTTTGTCCAATGTCATCTCAGCTACAGTTGCAAGGAGATGGCTGAGAAAAGGGTGTGAAGCCTATCTGGCACACGTGGTTGACACTAGGCAAGGTAAACTTGACTTGTCTGACATACCCACAGTAAGGGATTTCTCTGAGGTATTTCCTGAGGAATTGCCTAGTTTGCCACTAGAAAGGGAAGTTGAATTTTCTATTGAGATTATGCCGGGTACAGCTCCAATTTCAATTGCTCCATATAGGATGGCACCTGCTGAATTGAAAGAGTTAAAAATCCAGCTACAAGAATTACTAGACAAGGGGTTCATACGCCCCAGTGTGTCACCGTGGGGAGCTCCGGTACTGTTTGTAAAGAAGAAAGATGGGACACTGAGGTTATGTGTTGACTACCGGCAGTTAAATAGAGTAACAGTGAAGAACAAGTATCCATTGCCTAGAATTGACGATCTGTTTGATCAGTTGAAGGGAGCCGGTGTGTTTTCTAAGATTGATCTCAGATCAGGGTATCATTAGCTAAGGGTTAAGGATGCAGATGTGCCTAAAACTGCATTTAGAACCCGGTATGGGCATTATGAATTCATGGTGATGCCATTTGGGTTAACAAACACTCCAGCAGCATTCATGGACCTTATGAACCGTATCTTCCATCCATACTTAGATCGGTTCGTAGTGGTCTTCATTGATGACATCCTGGTGTATTCCAAGGATAAAGCAGAACATGATGAACATTTGAGAATTGTTCTGCAGACTCTAAAAGAGAAGAAATTGTATGCTTAATTGTCCAAGTGTGAGTTCAGGTTCAATGAGATTGCATTCCTTGGACATGTAGTATCAGCTGAAGAGATTAGAGTGGATCCCAAGAAAATTGAAGCAGTGATGGAATGGAAGCCTTCCAGAAATACAACTGAGATCAGAAGTTTCTTGGGGTTAGCTAGATATTATAGAAGATTTGTAAAGGGATATTCCCTGATAGCTGCTCCAATGACCAAATTACTGCACAAGAATATGAAATTTGACTGGAATGACAAGTGTCAAGCCAGTTTTGAGAGGCTGAAGGCTATGTTGACAGAGGCACCAGCAGCACACACAGCCAATGTCTGGAAAAGACTTTATAGTCTACAGTGATGCCTCACACAATGGATTAGGGTGTGTACTCATGCAAGAAGGGAAAGTGGTCACATATGCTTCCAGGTAGTTAAGGCCACATGAAAAGAATTACCCTACTCATGATTTAGAGTTAGTAGCAATTATCTTCGCATTGAAGATATGGAGGCATTACTTGTATGGAGAAAAATGCTACATATACATAAACCATAAGAGTCTGAAGTATCTGCCAACCCAGAAGGAACTTAATTTGAGATAGAGGCGATGGATTGAATTCCTGAAAGATTATGATTGTGTGATTGACTACCACCCTGGGAAGGCAAATGTAGTCGCTGATGCTTTAAGCAGAAAATCTATTGTAGCATTAAGATCTCTGAATGCCCAACTATCCTTAACTCATGATGGAGTTATTTTGGCTTAGTTGCAAGTGAAGCCAAATCTGTTACAACAGATACAGGATGGGCAAAAGACAGATGGGAAATTAATGGCTGTTATGGGCAAAATCACTGAGGGGAAGGAAACTGAATATAAAGTGAAAGAAAATGGGTGCCTGTACTATAAAGATAGAGTATGTGTAGCAGATGATAAAGAGTTGAAAACCAGTATTCTGAAAGAAGCACATATCAGTGTGTATGCTATGCACCCAGGAAGCACAAAAATGTACCATGACCTGAAACTCCGATACTGGTGGCCAGGTATGAAGAAGGACATAGTTGACTATGTAACTTGATGCTTGACATATCAGCAAGTCAAAGCAGAACATCAAGTTCCATCAGGTTTGTTACAGCCCATAAACATACCTGAATGGAAGTGGGACCGAGTCACTATGGACTTTGTCAGTGGTCTACCTCTCACTCAGAAGAAACATGATGCAATATGGGTGATTGTGGATAGGTTAACCAAATCAGCACATTTTCTGTCAGTCAGAACTGACTACTCATTGGAAAAGCTAGCAGAATTGTACATCAGTGAGATAGTTAGACTACATGGAATTCCAATTTCCATTATATCTGATAGAGACCTGAGGTTTACATCTAGATTTTGGAAGAAATTACAAGTATCCTTGGGCACACAACTCCATTTTAGTATGGCTTTTCATCCTCAGACGGATGGACAGTCAGAAAGAATAATCCAGGTAAATTTTGAAACTCATTGAGTTATTATAAACAATAAATTGAACTGATAATGATAATAATGATAGTAATAACTGAATATGTGTGATAGGTCCTCGAGGATATGCTGAGAAGTTGTGTTATTGAGTTTAAGGGAAGTTGGGACAGATACCATCCACTGGCAGAATTTGCATATAATAATAGCTATCAAGCTAGCATACAAATGGCACCCTATGAAGCATTGTATGGGAGAAAATGCAAAACACCTGTATGTTGGACTGAATTAGGTGAAGATAAGCTAGTGGGGCCAGACCTGATAAAACAGACAGAGGAAAAGGTGAAACTGATAAAGGCCAATTTGAAAGTTGCCTCAGACCGACAGAAATCTTATGCTGACTTGAGGAGAAAAGACATTGAGTATGAAGTTGGCGAGAAGGTATTTCTCAAAGTATCATCGTGGAAGAAAGTGTTGAGATTCGGGAAAAAGGGAAAATTAAGCCCTAGGTTTATTGGCCCATATGAAGTTATTGAATGTGTGGGACCAGTAGCCTACCGATTAGCCTTACCACCTGAGCTGGACAAGATACATAATGTGTTCCATGTCTCAATGCTCAGAAGATACAGATCAGATCCTTCACATGTCATCTCAGCAGAAGAAATTGTGGTACAACCTGACCTGACATATGAAGAAGAACCAATTAAAATCTTGGCACGAGAGGTAAAAGAGCTCAGAAATAAAACAATTCCACTAGTGAAAATCCTATGGGGACACCACAACACGGAAGAGGCAACATGGGAGAGCGAGGAGACAATGAGACAACAGTTCCCTCAGCTCTTCATATCAGGTAAATTTCGAGGACGAATTTTATTTAGAGGGGAAGAGTTGTAACATCCCCACTGTACATGTTTTGTACGTTCAATTGATCCAGTAGTCAAATAACAGTCCAGGCAAGTTAGGATGTCTGGAACTACACTTCGGTGATAGTAAACAGACATATAATGATGAAATAAATAAAAAGAAAATACAAGAAAAATCAAACAAAAATGAAAGAGAGAAAATGAAACTAAGTTAAACGAGCTGGCACCACATCGATGGGTGACCGCACTAGGAAGGCCGTTGCCGACCTCAGGACCACGGGAAACCCTCTGAATCTAATTTTGAGACATAAATAAAGGTTTATTGAAATGTAATTGACACTAGAAATATTAAAGAAAAAATAATAAATTAGTACAAAGAAAAATAAAAAATCGAGAAACAGACAAAAATTAGTGTTACCGAAAAATCGAAAATATAACCCGAAGTGGGGTATTTTGGTCATTTGACACCTAGTATTGCCTTTTGACCTCAATGTCCATTAAAAATAAATGATATTACACTTTATAAATGACATGAAAAATTAAATTATGATACATTATGTAAATTGTGAAAGAAATGAGGTAAATGTGTAAATAGGGGAAACTTAATATAATTAAACATTAAACCATTTATTAGTGCTCCACTGACTATATTATAAAGTACATAAAATAAACATTAGTGGGCAGAATTGGGTCATCTTCAACCTTGAGAGAAAGCTTGCCGAATTGCTCCTCCCAAAAACCTCCATGGCCACCATGCATGAAGCTTTCTCTCTCCATCATCAAGCCCTCATTTTCACTTGCTTCCTTCATTAAAGCTTGCCTATTCACCTTGGGGAAGATATTGGCAACAAGAAAAACCAGATTTGGTGAAGTTTTGATAAGCATCAAAAGTTGTAAGTGTCCAAAACCTCTCCCTTGCTTTGGTAAAGCTTGTGTTTAGGTTGAGGTGAGTGTTTTAGTGAATAGAAAGGAAAGAAATAGTGAGAAATGGACTTGTCCATTTTCGGCAGCCATGAACCCTTATTGAGCTTGAGTTATTTTTACTTCTAGTGAATGAAAATGAAGGTTGATTAATTCAAATGAAATTTGTAGTAAGTTTGTGCATAAGTATGTGCATGTAGTGTTTAGATTAAAGGTGTGAAATGGAACCTTGATGCCTTGAGCAAACTGCCATGTTTGACAGCCCCTAATCGCATGAATTTGTGTGTGAACATGTGGTTATTAATGATATATGTTAATTTTAAATTGTGGACAGCAAGTGTAAGTGATATTGAAGTATGAATATGTTGAAGTATATGTGTAATATTAACATTGAAGTATGTTGAATTTTGGTGGAAGTGAATGTTGAATTTAATGCTGAATTGTGTGCATTGAGCACTTGAACATTTTGCCCAGAATTGTTGCTGAAATTGTGTACAATATATGTATAGAAGTGTTGTTGATTGAATATTATAGTAATGAGGAGGAGAAGGAACATCAAATTGGGAGTGTATGTGCTTTGTGCAGGTTATGTATTGAAGGCAGCACCTAAATTAGGCCATCAGTGCCAAACTGTGAACCCAATTGGTATGAGGCCAATATGGGGTGAAACTAGTCACCAAATAGGCCAACTTTCATGTAGAAATGTTGCCAAAATTCTGCCTAGAAACCGACCTTAAAAAGTGACCAAATCCGGATTAGTGCATTTAAGGCCTGAAAACTGACCATTTGGGCAGCAGTTAGTGTTTAGGCCATAACTCACTCAAAGCAGGTCCAATTGACCTAAAATTTTGACCATGAATAGTTAAGACCTATATCTACAAGTCTTATGAGACACCCAAGCCCAGAAATTGCCAGAACTAAGTCAAATGGCTTGCACAAGTTCAGGTACAAAAACTGCCGAACCAAAAGTGACCTAAAAAATTACCAAATTTTGCACCAAAAGTGCAATCTGTCCAGCTTTAGCAAATTGGCCATATCTTGGTCTACACAACTCAGAATGACCTGAAATTTTGCCCCGCATGCAGTAAGACATAGAGCTACAATTTTTCTTCTTTGACCAGAAGCTAAAAACCAAGAGAAATAGGACTTTAAGCTAGACTAATCTGGCATACAAAAATTGAGAATTTGACATTTTGCATACAGTGATGCTTGAAGCATTTTGGCAATGAATGCCAACTTATAAAAATGGTAAATTGCACTATATTGGCAGCATATTGAGATATAAATTTTGACATATTGATGCTAGAAACAACTTATCCATATTACCTAAAAAGGTCAACATATGCATTGACTTGTGAATTATATAATAGTTAGTAAACTCCAAAGATTGAAGAATTAAACAATTAATTTATAATGTGCCCTAGTTTGCCTAGTTGACTAGTATGGATAGCTTGGCATGCCAATAGGATTCTGGCAGTTGTTCTGTAAATGGCTTCATGCCATACTGTGTTTTTACGGCTTATTGTGCCGCACTGTGACTTTAATAGCCTACGGCTATACATATTGTGTATTTATTCTTGGCTTATCGCCAGATCGACTATATGGCTTCTTAGCCACACTGTTTGCACACCGGGAGACACTTTGTGATCGATGGTGTGACGGCCCGAGTTACTAGGTACCCAGTGCCAATATATCCGTTTATCCAGTCTGGTCAGTATAAAGGCTACACGGGCAATAATCCAAGTACTATTAAAAATTCAAATACATAAATCCAGTCTACTGACATACAGCAACACCAAAAATTCGTAAACACTCTATTTACTTTATTTTAGTGTATATTTCTTTATATTTGGCACCACTAAGCAAAATTGCTTAGCGCGTTGCTTTTGTAACGCGTAGGTATTGGAGACACAGCTGGGGAGCCCAGCAGGCCTACGACCGGGTGAGACATCAGATCTGCACAGGAGTCCAGAGTCATCTGCACTGCATTGCATACATGGTAGGACTTAGGATATCTTGTATTTTGTACTTTTGTTGTATATTTGAAATTCAGCCTTGTATTTAGTAATGTTATGAAAGCTCTAAAGTTTGTAATATTTTGTAAATATTAAATAACATGAAAATTTTCTGTACATATTTAAATTATTATGGACTATATTATGGAACTGTTTAATGACTGTAAAAATCTATTAACTTTACTGAGAAATAGATACTGTGAAATATTTGAGATTTTGATATCATCATATTAAACTGTTTTCAACAGGTTTGGAAGGACAGTTTGTCCTAAATATAGACGGCATCTTGCCAAATTTTTATTACCAGTCTTGAAACACTTATTTTATCAAAGTATGAAAATAGTATCAGCATGATATGAATATTGCATAAAAGACTTCTTAAAATCAAATTGAGTTCAGTAAATGAAATAATCACAGACTAGGTGTTCCGGCACGCCTTGTAGCACGCCTTGCTCGGCTATTCTGTAGACGGGTGAGGGGTGTTACAGAGACTTCCCAGATGTGTTTCTTGAAGAGTTACCTAGTTTACCACCAGAAAGGGAAGTCGAGTTTGCTATTGAGGTAATGTCGGGTACAGCACCCATTTCTATTGCTCCTTATAGGATGGCACCCACTGAATTGAGGGAGTTGAAAACTCAATTGCAAGAGTTGCTTGATAAGGGGTTCATGCGCTCCAGTGTGTCACCATGGGGAGCTCCAGTGCTGTTTGTGAAGAAGAAAGATGGAACCTTGAGATTGTATATTGATTACCGGCAGTTGAACAAAGTAACTGTGAAGAATAAATATCCATTGCCCAGAATTGATGATCCTTGTCGGTTGAAGGAGCGGTGTATTTTCAAAAATTGATCTCAGATCAGGGTATCATCAGTTAAGGATAAAGAATGCAGATGTGTCAAAAACTGCATTCAGAACCCGGTATGGGCACTATGAATTTCTAGTGATGCCGTTTGGGTTAACAAATGCACCAGCAGCATTTATAGACCTTATGAACCGTATCTTCCATCCATACTTAGATTGGTTTGTAGTGGTCTTTATTGATGATATTCTGGTGTATTCCCAGAGCAGGGAAGAACATGATGAACATTTGAGGATTGTTCTGTAAACCCTACGAGAAAAGAAGCTGTATGCTAAGCTGTCCAAGTGTGACTTCTGGATGAGTGAAATCTCTTTTCTTGGACATATAGTATCAGCTGAGGGGATTAGAGTGGATCCCAAAAAGATAGAAGCAGTGATGGAATGGAAGGCTCCTAGAAATACAACTGAGGTCAGAAGTTTCTTGGGGCTAGCTGGGTATTACAGAATATTTGTGAAGGGGTTCTCTCTTATAGCTGCTCCAATGACCAAGTTATTGCGCAAGAATGTGAAATTTAGCTGGAACAACAAGTGCCAATCCAGTTTTGAGAGGCTGAAGGCTATGTTGACAGAAGCACCAGTGTTAACACAGCCAGTGTCGGGAAAAGACTTTGTGGTTTACAGTGATGCCTCACATAATGGTCTAGGGTGTGTATTGATGCAAGAGGGAAAAGTGGTCGCCTATGCTTCCAAGCAATTAAGGCCACATGAACAGAACTACCCTACTCATGACCTAGAGTTAGCAGCAATTATCTTCTCACTGAAGATATGGAGGCATTATTTATATGGTGAAAAATGCTACATCTATACAGACCACAAGAGTCTAAAATATTTGCCAACCCAGAAGGAGCTCAATCTTAGACAGAGGCGATGGATTGAGTTCCTCAAGGACTATGATTGTGTGATAGATTATCATCCTGGGAAGGCAAATGTTGTTGCTGATGCTTTAAGTAGGAAGTCCATCACAGCTTTAAGATCACTAAATACCTGTCTGTCCTTAGCTCAAGATGGAGCTATTTTGGCTGAGTTGCAAGTGAGACCAAACCTGCTTTAACAGATACAAGATGGGCAGAGGGCAGATGAAAAATTAATGGCCATTGTGGGCAAAATTCTAGAGGGAAAGGAAAATGATTATGAGGTGAAAGCAGATGGGTGTCTGTACTACAGAGGAAGGGTGTGTGTACCAGATGATGGGGAACTGAAGACTAGTATTCTGAAAGAAGCACACACTAATGTTTATGCTATGCACTCGGGAAGCACAAAAATGTATAATGATTTGAAGCCTCATTATTGGTGGCCTGGTATGAAGAGGGATATAGCTGACTATGTGACTAAGTGTTTGACATGTCAGCAAGTTAAAGCAGAACATCAAGTTCCATCGAGATTACTCTGACCTATAAGCATACGAATGGAAATGGGACCGGGTCACTATGGATTTTGTTAGTGGTCTACCTCTCACCTAAAGGAAGCATGATGCAGTATGGGTGATAGTGGATAGATTGACAAAGTCAGCACATTTTCTGCCAGTTAGGACTGACTACTCACTAGAGAAGCTAGTAGAATTGTATATCAGTGAGATAGTTAGACTGTATGGAATCCCACTTTCCATCATATTTGACTGAGACCCAAAGTTTACATCAAGATTTTGGAAAAAATTGCAAGAAGCTTTGGGCACACAACTCTGTTTTAGCACGGCTTTTCATCCTCAGACGGATGGACAGTCAAAATGAGTAATCCAGGTAAACCTAAGAACTAATTGAATTTTTTGCAATTAATAAATTGAAATGATAGTAACAATGTGAATTATGTGATAGATCCTAGAGGATATGCTAAGGAGTTGTGTCATTGTGTTTGAGGGGAGTTGGGATAGATACCTCCCACTGGTAGAATTCGCATACAACAATAGCTACCAAGCTAGCATCCAAATGGCCCTGTATGAAGCACTGTATGGGAGGAAATGTAGAACCCCAATGTGTTGGACTGAATTGGGTGAAGATAAGCTGGTAGGACCAGACTTGGTGAAACAGACTGAGGAGAAAGTGAAGATAATCAAAGCTAACCTGAAGGTTGCCTCAGATAGACAAAAATCATATGCCGACTTGAAGAGAAAAGAGATAGAGTATGCAGTTAGCGATAAAGTGTTTCTCAAAGTCTCACTATGGAAGAAAGTACTGAGGTTTGGGAGAAAGGGTAAGTTAAGCCCTAGGTTCATTGGCCCATATGAAGTCATTGAACGTGTGGGACCAGTGGCCTATCGACTAGTTTTACCACCAGAACTGGATAAAATTCATAATGTATTCCATGTTTCTATGCTGAGAAGATATCACTCAGAACCTTCACATGTCATTTCCATGGAAGAGATTGAAATCCAACCAGACTTGACATATACAAAAGAACCTATACAGATCCTAGCTCGGGAACTAAAGGAACCGAGGAATAAACAAATTCCACTGGTGAAAGTGCTTTGGAGGCACCACAACACTGAAGAGGCAACTTGGGAAAGTGAAGAGACGATGAGGCAACAGTTTGCTCAACTGTTTGCATCAGGTAAATTTCGAGGATGAAATTTTTATTAGAGGGGAAGAGTTGTAACACCCTCCTTGTAGCAACTCCATACGTTCTACTGTTCCAGCGACCAGTGTCGGTCTGGACAGTTAGAATGTCCGGAAAAATATTTAAACTAAAGTGAGGAACCATAATTAACTCAAATATTAATAAGAAAAATTTAGGAAAAATTTTAGAAATAAAATACAACCAAGTTAAATGAGTCGGTGCTCTAGCGATGGGTAACCTAGTGAGAAGTTGCGGTTCTCGCAACTAGGAGCCCTAGACCCAGGGAAAAAATTATAAAATAATTATTGAGACTCCAGAGAAGGGTTATTGAGGTTCTTATGGCATTAGAATGCCAAGGAAATGCTTAGAAGAATTTTTCAATAGGTATAGACAATTTTGGCCCGTTAAGCCAAACAGAGGGCATTTTGGTCATTTCGTCTTCAGAGATGATTTTTGGCCAACTTGTCCAGTTAAATAAATAATTTATATAACATAAAATATGACTAAATGTTGTTAAAAATTTAATTGAAATTAATTAGACAAGAAATGGAAAGAAAAGGACAGAAAATGGCATTATGACATCATAGTGATGTTATTAAAGTTTTCCCAACCTATCCCATATGGATTGTCACACCCTACTCCCCTATAAGATATAACATGATCCCGTAGTATACCTAATGAATTACTGTACTTCTCCTACCGATAATCCATTAAATATACTACAAGGGATTTTAAAACAATTTTCGGGAAATTTAAGTCATAGATTAAAATCTGGTGTTATAAAATTTTTTTTTTTTTTTTCAAAATTTCGGCAAAGTGCCGGCTGTATTTTGAGAAAACAGTTCTTCAATCCTGCAAAAGAAAATGTTCCCAATATGTTTTCTCAAATACAACTCCAATAAACTTTATTTCAATTCACAATTCAATTCTCAATACACAATCAATTCATTTTCAAACTAATCTCATCATGAAGAAATATTTCATTGATTATAAGACTCAAAATTTATATTACAAAACTATTCAAGTAAATGAAATCTCAAATTTACATTTACAATAATTTACATTTAATTACATACCAAAATATTTTACAAGAGTTTTTATACAATTGCTCAAATAATTTACATACATATTATTACATGCATACATCAAAACCTACGTACATGGGTATACCTATGATATACCTGGAGCTGATCTGAATATGTCTTCAAAGAAACTTATTCACTGCTCTATGCTCTTTTTACCTGCGACAGCATACAAAGCTATCGCTGAGTGGTGAACTCAGTGGTGCACAACTATAATTTAAAACATAGTACAATATAAATTGACAAAATTTACAGTAAATAATTTAGAAATCTGAATACTCATCAAATTCTAAAACTCAAAATATTCATTGCCAATAATGTAAATCATTTGTATAAATGACTTTGATCACAAAATTCAATTTATCAAATCATGACTAACCATTTAAGTAATTCCAACAAAATCAATTATACATAAACCATAATTGAAATCACAATTCTTTACCATTCAAAAGCCATTCTGTATCTCAAAAATCATTATGTATCTCAAAAACCATGTTGTATCTCAAAAATCAATCTTTATCTCACTAACTATGCAAGACTAATCCGAAAGGGCCATATTCGATGTGATTCTAACTCCCTATGGTCGGGGAGGTCGAACCAGATTCTAACTCCCTATGGTCGGGGAGGTCGAATCATCGTGCACAGTACCATCACAATAATGAATCTTCCGCAAGGGCCATAATGATAAAATAAACTTAGATCTAACCTCAAATCAGAGGAAAATCTAAGCCTGTGCACGTACCATGGTAATAAAAACCCAACTAACTCCATTGTCTTCTCAACAAATGAGAGAGACGGGTAATAACCTAGTCAAGCATCTATAGTGAGATATAAAACAATATCACAATCCTTTTAGTGAGCATAAATCACAATATAATTCGATTCAAATTCAATTCCAATATCCAATAATTTTTATGCTCATCACAATTCAAATCATAAATTTGCATTTTTCCATGAAAATTACCATAACAATTCAAAACATGTTCTATCACAATTTTCCAAAACATAATTTATTCAATCCATAACAATGCTTAATACTTGTGGAAATATCATTTCACAAAGCTAAATTCATACATACTATAACAATTTCAATAATCATTGAATTAAATCCAATGCTTGTTGAACATAATACACAAGAAAAATATGTCATTTAATCATATGAAATATTCAAACAAAATCAGTTAAAAACTAGTTGTGCACAAACCTCTGGTAACTGTCTCTTGGCTCTGACTCAGTGTTTCCTTCCCCTTCCCTGAGTCTTTGCTAACTGAGAAACACAATTTGAAGTGTTTCAGTACTCAATCAAACTGTCTCTAACGATAATGCTTGATAAATAATTCACTGAATGTTATTATTTTCTTAATCAACTTAATATATCGACCCTCGATGCATTTTAGGTAATTTAGGTTTTAACGTTACTAATATGTCACATTCGATAGTCTTTTAGGGTTGGTACATGTTACCAAGTTCATTTCCGTGTGTACTGCATTTTCTTGCAATTTGCTGGATTCCGAGATACTAGTTTGACCTAGCCGGACGACCTAGTTCTCTCAGTTTTCGGGTTTTGGTCTAAACTACAAACTTGTAGATCTATGTCTTATGGAACACGGGGCAAAATTTCAGGTCATTCTGAGTTATGTAGACCAAGTTATGGCCATTTTACTATTGCTGGTCAAATTGCACCAAAATTGGTCATTTTAGGTCACTTTAGGTCATTTTAGGTTCGGCCAGTTTTTGGACCCGAATTTTTGCAAGCTTTTTGACTTGCTTATGGTCATTTCTGGGCTTTGGTGTCTCCATAAGACTTGTAGATATGGGTCTTAACTATTCATGGTTAAAATTTCAGGTCAATTGGACCTGTGTTGAGTGAGTTATGGCCTAAACACTAACTGCTGCCCAAATGGTCAATTTTCAGGCCTTACTTGCACTTAATCCGGATTTGGTCATTTTTCAAGCTATCTTGCAAGCAGAATTTTGGCAATATTTCTTCATGAAAGTTGGCACATTTTGTGCCTAGTTTCACCTCCAATTGGTCTCATACCAATTGGGGCCACACACTTAAGGTTATAGGCCTAAAACTCAAACTGCCTTATTGAAATTCTTGCATACACATCAAGCATCACTTTTAACACTCACCAAACTTAACCTTCAAACTAATTCTGGTTATACCACAACCTAAACATAATTTATAACATATTATAGGTCATTTTGGCAGCTTACAATTACATTCAATGTGCACCAACAAGTGCAGAATTTGTCCAACTCAATTTACAACAATTCAATCACCAATTCATGCCTATTTACATGTCCCACTTTACACCACCATACATACACTCAAACTGCCATGACAACCAACACATTTCAACACCATTATTTCATAAACCAAGCATGAATTCCAGCATTCCTCAAGAGTTAACAAACTGCCACAATGGTACATTTACATTCCATTACTTTCCAAGCTTTAAATCTCATTTTACATTTACATATACTAAGTATACATTACCCAAACAATTTCCTACACAATATACATTTAATCAATCATTTAATTCACCATTTACAAGCACTATTAAACTGCCTTCAAGGTGTTTCCATGGCTGCCAAAAGTACACACTCCCATTCAACATCAAACCTCAAAAATTTCTCCATAAATCAAACACCCATAACCTCCTCACAAACTTTAATGAAGCACTAATAAAAAATACATACTTACCACTTTGGAAACTCTTCAAAACTTCACCAAAACTTGATCTTCTTGCTGCCTATCTACTGCCCATGGTGTGAGGATTAACTTTAATGAAGGGAAGTGGAGAGAAAGAAGCTTGGATCACCCTTGCATGGAGCTCCAAAACCATGCGGCAATGGAGTTCTTCCCTTCTCCATTTTTGGCTGAATTTTGAGAAATGAGGAAGATGAAAATATGCTGGTCCAAGATGAAGATTAAATGGTCCACTTTAATGATTTAGTGGAGCACTATTGCAAGTTTAATGTTAATTTATTCAAAAGTTTCAATTTCCCACATTTAACTCCCCATTTTTGCTATTTACATTAGGTACCCCTAAATTAATTTTTTATTATATTTTCCAAGTGTAATATTATTTATTTTTTATGGACATTTAGGTCAAAAGACAACTTGGGGTGTCAAATGACCACAATGCCCCTGTTCGGGTTGCATTCCCGACTTTTCGGTAACACCAGGTTTTGTCCGTTTTTCGATTTCTCACTTTTCTTTGTACTAATTATTTAATTTTTCTTTGATATTTATAATGATATTTATACTTCAATTGATGTCTCTTTAAGTCTTAAAATTAATTTCCAGGGTTCCCCGCGGTCCAGGGCTAGTCAACGGTCCACGCCGTGACTTCCCCATGCGGTCACCCATCGCTAGGGTTCTCGGCTCGCTTAACTTGGTTGCATTTCTTTACTATTATTTTTCCTTTGTTTTTCTTGTATTTCATTATTTAATGTCTCCTCACTCATATCGAAGTGTAGTTCTAGGCATCCTAGCTGTCCGGACATCACTGGTCACCGGAACAGTAGAACGCATTACCGAATGCATTACCAAACATAGGGGTGTTACATGGATACATGGCATAACTTTATTTAAAATAGACTTAATGGGCTGAAAATTGAAGAAAAATCAGAATTCTCTCCCTTCTTCTTTTCCTTGCCATAAACCACTCCTCCATGGCCACCATGATCAAGCTTTCAAAGCTTGATTTTCCCTAACTTCCACATCATAAAAGCCCTAGTTGTCTTCACAAAAAATTCACCCCACACCTTGAGGAAGCTTTGGGCAGCAAAATTTTGAAGAAAAACTAAAGTTTTGCAAGACCCAAACTTAGTTCCAAAGAGGTTAGTGACCAATCCTTGCTTTCTTTTTGAAATGCATGTTTAGGGACAAAAATTGAGCTAGAAAATGAGAGAAACTTAAATGAAATTGATGATTATGTAAACCTCCATTTTTAGTAGCTATGTGAAGGGTAGGGTTTTGATTGTTTTCCTTGAATAAATTTGGTATTGTGGCTGCTGCCCATAACACTAACCTATTGTTTAGAATGGTGAAAGGTAAGTGAATGCATGAATTGAGATGGAATGGGTTAGGGTTTGGGTATAAAATGGAGACTTTGATCATGTAATGGTTAAAGTGAGTTTTAATGGTCAATTAGTGACCATTTAGTTCTGTTTAAACCAAAAATGAAGTGTGTTGAGTGGTGGAGTTTGAGTTTAGTGTGGCTGCCCATGGTGACCTGCAGAATTAGACATGAGTCCAGCAGGTTTGGGTAGCTATAACTTGAATTGTAGAGGTTCAATTGGTGCAAGGCCAATTTTACATGAAACTAGACACATAATGGCACAACTTTAGTGAAGAAACCATGCCCATAAAACAAAACCAAGTGGACCAAAAGCTTGCCCTAATCTGGGTGACCTGCAGTCTGCCTGGGCAAAATGACCAAATAAATAGTGTTTGGTCATTTGGCCATAACACAGTGTAAAAAGGTCCAATTAACCTGAAATTTTACCAACAACAAGGTGAGATATAGATAAAAAACTTTCATGAAGAAAACTAACCCAAATTATGACCAGAACATGTTTAAAAGGTGAGTTTCAGTCACTGTTCATTGCACTATAGATATGGTCAGTCCAGAAATTCTGGATAGAATTTCAATCCGGCCATTTGTGGTTTTTGGACCATAACTTGAGCTACAAAACTCCAAATGGAGT
Organism: Hevea brasiliensis; assembly: GCF_030052815.1. Lineage (NCBI taxonomy): Eukaryota > Viridiplantae > Streptophyta > Magnoliopsida > Malpighiales > Euphorbiaceae > Hevea > Hevea brasiliensis. Next base: position 68,234,670 of record NC_079493.1, on the reverse strand, counting down.
GATTCAAAAATGAAATGAAACTAGACAAAATAAGGAACAACTTTCGTGTTGATCAGTTTGCCAAATTCTCACTGCAAAATTGACCAATGGAACAGTAAAGACAAGGCATAAAAAGTGAAAATTCTGCCCAACTAACATTAAGCTTAGAAATGGTATTGGCAACCAATGCCAACAAATTTTGAATGCAAAATGTGGTATGTTGATGATATTAAAACCAATGTACCTATTGCCTATGCAAAAGTCAACATTTTTGTTGACCAATGAATGGAATAGTAACACTAAAACTTCAATTCCAAAAATTGTGAAACTTAAAAGTGTGAAATGCCCTAGTATACCTAACAAGATTGGTTTGGATAGCTTGGCTTGCCAATAGGGTTCTGTTAGCAGTACTGCATATGGCTTCATGCCATTTTGTGTTTCATGGCTTCCCATGCCATTCTGTGATAAAATAGCCTTTGGCTTTGTTATTTGAATTATTGCACTTGGGTTTTAACCCCGCTAATTATTATAGCTTATTAGCTGTTCTGTTGCACACCGGGAGACACAATGTGACCGATGGTGTGATGGTCCAAGGTACTTAGTACCCAATGCCAGTTTACCCGTTTATCCAGTCCAGTCGACTAATATAGGTTACTCAGGCAATGATAATAAACTTTACAGAATTTTAAATGGATAATACTGTAATTAATAGCAGAAATTAAGTCTACCCAAAAATGTAAACATACATTCTGCATATTTATTTTTATTTCATTTTATTTTATTTTATATTGTCACCACTAAGCAAAATTGCTTAGCGCGTCACTTTTGCCACGCGCAGGTACTAGAGACCTAGCTGGGGAGCCCAGCAGACATCAGACAGGGTGAGCATTAAGAGCTGCATCCAGAGTTCAGAGTCACCTCACATCTGCATACATATGGTAGGACATTATGATTTTGTGTAGCATTTTATATTTTGCATTTTGTATTAGCTTTGGGTTGTAACTATAAACTCTTGTAATTATGTATTAATGTAAATATATGAAATTTCATATCATTGAAATTTTCTGCATAATGTATATTGATAAATGAAATATTGAGAAATATTTATGAATATGCTTCAAGTGATGAAGTGAACAGAAAAGTTTTAAAAATAGTGTTGTGTGTAATGGCCTGGCCCACTAGTGATATTGTCCGCTCTGGGCTGAGGCCCTCACGGTTTTAAAACGCGTCAATAGGGATTACGAACCACCAACTTATAAACCCATCATCTCTCCCGTGTTTTGCCGATGTGGGATTTGCCTAGGGTGTTACAATCCACCCCCCTTATGGAACTCAGCGTCCTCGCTGAGGTTTGCCCCACCATCGCTCAAGGTTGCACGCGGAGCTACTCTGATACCACAAATGTAATGGCCCAGCCCACTAGTGATATTGTCCGCTCTGGGCTGAGGCCCTCACGGTTTTAAAATGCGTCAATAGGGGTTACAAACCACCAACTTATAAACCCAGCATCTCTCCCGTGTTTTGCCGATGCGGGATTTGCCTAGGGTGTTACATTGTGATTTGAGATTGAGATTTTGAGACTGATTTGAAATGTGTATAATGGAGTTTGGAATTGGAAATTATATTGGAAGTGTTTTTAAACAGGTTCAGAAGAATTGTTTTTTCAATTTACAGCCGGCACTCTGCCGGATTTTCTATAAAATTTGGGAAAAATTCAAATTTATCAAAATTGAAAGTAAATGAATTAAAAAGGGATAAATTGAAATAGAAACATAAATTGGTGCTCCGGCACACTGAGTGGCATAACTTGCTCGGCTACACTGTAGACGGGTAAGGGGTGTCACCCCTTACCCGTCTACAGTGTAGCCGAGCAAGATATGCCACGCAGTGTATCGGGACACCCTATTTTAATTCAATTTTTTTCTTTTTTTTTCCTAATTTATTATTTTTTTTTCATAGTTATGAAGTAAAATTTATGAAATATAATTCATTAAAGTCATTTATTGAAATTATAATTTATTTAAGGTTTCGAAAATTTTATAGAAAATCCGGCAAAGTACCGGCTAAAAATGGAGAAAACAGTTCTTCGGAACATGTGAAAAACACTTCCAAAATTTTCAACCAATCCCAAACTCCATTTCATCATCAAAATCTCAATATTTTTTAACAACATTTCCATTTCTCAATCATTCGTTTCTCATGGTATTTATATACAAGCAATAAATAAATACTCAATTTTCCATTCATAAACATAATTTTCACTATTTACATTAACATCAAAATACATTACATAAGTCTCAATTACACAAGAGAAAATAAAAGTTAGTTACAAAATACCAAAATGAAACCTAGTGTCCTACCAATGCACTGAAGATGTTGAGGTGACACGGACACTATGCAGAGCTGCAGGAGGTCTCACCCAGTCTGTGGTCTACTGGGCCCTCGGTCGATATCTCGGAACCTCTGGCGTGGCAAAAGCAACGCGCTAAGCAATAATGCTTAGTGGTGCCAATAATAAAATAAAAAGAAATAACAGAAAATAAATATGCAGTGAATGTATTGATATCTCATTGTAAATAAATTTTCGATGAGTATTTGTAGTCGTACTTATTTTGTACTGGTTATATTCATTATTTCATTAAATTTATCCACTTTCATTTTTGGTTGCCCAAGTAATCTATACTGGATGACTGGACTAGATAAATGGGTAAACTGGCACTGGGTATCAAGTACCTCGGGCCGTCACACCATTGGTCACATATGTGTCTTCCGGTGTGCAACAGAACAGCTAATAAGCTGTAATAACATTAGGCACAAGGCCAAGTATCAACATAATGTCAGAATGGCTAAAAGGCATGAAATCACAAATGGCATAATGCCATATGCAGTACTGCTAACTGAACCCTATTGGCATGCCAAGCTATTCAAACCAATCTTGTTAGGTATACTAGGGCATTTTACACTTTTGAGTTTTACAATTTTTGAATTTCAAGTTTTGGTGTTACTATTTACTTCATTAGTCAACCAAAATGTTGACTTTTGCATAGATAATAGGTACATTGGTTTTAATACTCCCAACATACCACATTTTGCATTCAAAATTTGTTGGTATTGGTTGCCAATACCATTTCTAAGCTTAAAGTTAATTGAGCAGAATTTTAAGTTTTCATACCTTATTTTTACTGTTCCACTAGTCATTTTTGTAGTGGGAATTTGGCAAAATGATCAACATGAAAGTTGTTCCTTATTTTGTCTAATTGAATTTCCTTTTTTGAATCACTCCATTTGGAGTTTTGTAGCTCAAGTTATGGTCCAAAAACCACAACTGGCCGGATTGGAATTTTTCTGGACTGACCATATCTACAGTGCAGTGAACAGTGACTGCAACTCACTTGTTGGATAGGTTCTGGTCATAATTTGGGTTAGGTTTCTTCATGAAAGTTGTTTTTATATATCTCAACTTGTTGCTGGTAAAATTTCAGGTCAATTGGACCATTCTACACTGAGTTATGGCTAAATGACCAATTACTGCTTATTTGGTCATTCTGCAGAAACAGACTGCAGGTCACTCGGATTGGGGCAAGCATTTGGTCCACTTGGTTTGGTTTTATGGGCATGGTTTCTTCACCAAAGTTGTGCCATTATGTGTCTAGTTTTATGTCCAATTGGCCCTGCACCAATTGAACCTCTACAATTCAAGTTATGGCTGCCCAAACCTGCTGGACTCATGTCCAATTCTGCAGGTCACCTAGGGCAGCCACACTAAACCTAAATCCCATCACTAAACACACTTCATTTCTTGTTTACCAATAACCAAATGGTCACTAATTGACCATTAAAATGTTCCTACACCATTATAGGATTAAAACCTCAATTTGGTCAAAACCCTAAATTCTCAATTCCTCTATTCTTCCATTAACTTACAATATAAGGTGCTAAGTGTTAATTTCATATCAAAGGATAGCTTATATACTCTTTTAATCTAAAAAAAAAATCATCAAAACTCTCATAAGTCCATGGCTGCCAAAAATGGTAAAAATTCATCATGCAACTTTTGTTTAATTTCACTTAATTTTCACACTTAATTCCTACTCCACATATGATATACATAAAATTTCTAGAAGGAATTGGCACTAACCTCTTTTGGGAGATAACTTGAGCTTATAAATCTCCTTAATTTCTTCTTCTAATTGCTGCCTAGAGATGGTTCAAGGTGTGAGGAAAAGGTTTAGTGAAGAAAGTTTAGGGTTTTATGGTGAAAAGGTAAGGTTTGGCATGAGAGAAAGAGAGAAGCTCTCCAATGGTGGAGGGAGAAGATGGCTGCCCGAATTTGGGAAGTACAATCTGGTTTATTTTTTTTTTTTTATCCTTATTTATTAAGTTTTTATCCACTTAAAATGTTTGTCAAGCTCCCATTGGTTGGCACTTTAATTTATTGTAAATTTTTAATTTAAACTTTATGACATCATGGCTTATGTCATAGGTCTAATTTTTATTTTAAATTTCTTTTCTTTTCTACTCATTTCTAATTTAATTTTTAGCAATATTTATTCATATTTTATTTCATAATGATTATTTACTTAACTGGACAAGTTGGCCAAAAATCATCTCTGAAGACGAAATGACCAAAATGCCCTCCGTTTGGCTTAACAGACTAAAATTGTCTGTACCGATTGAAAAATTTTTCTAAACCTTTTCTTGGAATTCTAATGTCATAGAAATCTTAATGAATCTTCTCTAGAGTCTCAAAAATTATTTTATGAATTTTCCCCTAGGTCTAGGGCTCCTAGTTGCGAGAACCGCAACTTCCCACTAGTTTACCCATCGCTAGGGCACCGGCTCATTTAACTTGGTTGTATTTTATTTCTAAAATTTTTCCTAAATTTTTCTTATTAATATTTGAGTTAATTATGGTTCCTCACTTTAGTTTTAATATTTTTCCGAACGTTCTAGCTATCCGGGCCGACACTGATCACCGGAACAGTAGAATGTATGGAGTTGCTACAGGGAGTGTGTTACAACTCTTCCCCTCTAATTTAAATTTCGTCCTCGAAATTTACCTGATGCAAACAGTTGAGGGAACTGTTGCCTCATCGTCTCTTCACTTTCCCAAGTTGCCTCCTCGATGTTGTGGTGCCTCCAAAGCACTTTCACCAGTGGAATCTGCTTATTTCTCAACTCTTTCACTTCCCGAGCCAGGATCCGTATGGGTTCTTCTTCATATGTCAAATCCGGTTGTACTTCAATTTCTTCCATGGAGATGACATGTGAAGGATCTGAGCGGTATCTTCTTAGCATAGGCACGTGGAACACATTGTGGATCTTGTCCAGCTCTGGTGGTAAAGCTAGCCTGTAAGCTACTGGTCCCACACGTTCAATGACTTCATATGGGCCAATGAACCTAGGGCTCAACTTAGCTTTTCTTCCAAACCTCAACACCTTCTTCCACGGTGATACCTTGAGGAACACTTTATCGCCAACCGCATATTCTATTTCTTTTCCCTTCAGGTCAGCATAAGATTTCTGTCTATCTGAGGCAATCTTCAGATTGGCTTTGATTAGTTTTACTTTCTTCTCAGTCTGTTTCACCAAGTCTGGCCCTACTAGTTTGTCTTCGCCCAATTCAGTCCAGCACACTGGAGTTCTACATTTCCTCCCATGCAGTGCTTCATACGGGGCCATTTGGATGCTAACTTGGTAGCTATTATTGTATGCAAATTCTGCCAGTGGGAGGTATCTATCCCAACTTCCCTCCAACTCAATGACACAACTCCTCAGCATATCCTCAAGGACCTGACATATATTTCATGTTATTATTATCATTTTAGTTCAATATTTATATTAATTCAATTGGTTTCAATTGTTTACCTAGATTACTCTTTCTGATTGCCCATCCGTTTGAGGGTGGAAAGCTGTGCTAAAGTGGAGTTGTGTATCTAAGGATTCATGCTAAAGTGGAGTTGAGGTCAATTGGACCATTCTACACTGAGTTATGGCCTGATCATTTGGCTGTTCATTTGGTCATTCTGCAGAAACAGACTGCAGGTCACCCGGATTGGGGTAAGCTGTTGGTCCACTTGGTTTGGTTTTATGGGCATGGTTTCTTCACCAAAGTTGTGCCATTATGTGTCTAGTTTCATGTCCAATTGGCTCTGCACTAATTGAACCTCTACAATTCAAGTTATGGCTACCCAAACCTACTGGACTCATGTCCAATTCTGCAGGTCACCTAGGGCAGCTACACTCAACCTAAATCCCATCACTAAACACACTTCATTTCTTGTTTACCAATAACCAAATGGTCAATAATTGACCAATAAAATGTTCCTACACCATTATAGGATTAAAACCTCAATTTGGTCAAAACCCTAAATTCTCAATTCCTCTATTCTTCCATTAACTTATAATATATGGTGCTAAGTGTTAATTTCATATCAAAGGATAGCTTATATACTCTTTTAATCTGAAAAAAAATCATCAAAACTCTCATAAGTCCATGGCTGCCAAAAATGGTAAAAATTCATCATGCAACTTTTATTTAATTTCACTTAATTTTCACACTTAATTCCTACTCCACATATGATATACATAAAATTTCTAGAAGGAATTGGCACTAACCTCTTTTGGGAGATAACTTGAGCTTATAAATCTCCTTAATTTCTTCTTCTATTTGCTGCCTAGAGATGGTTTAAGGTGTGAGGAAGAGGTTTAGTGAAGAAAGTTTAGGGTTTTATGATGAAAAGGTAAAGTTTGGCATGAGAGAAAGAGAGAAGCTCTTCAATGGTGGAGGGAGAAGATGGCTGCCCGAATTTGGGAAGAACAATCTGGTTTCTTTTTATTTTTTTATCCTTATTTATTAAGTTTTTATCCTCTTAAAATGTTTGTCAAGCTCCCATTGGTTGGCACTTTAATTTGTTGTAAATTTTTAATTTAAACTTTATGACATCATGGCTTATGTCATAGGTCTAATTTTTATTTTAAATTTCTTTTCTTTTCTTTTCTACTCATTTCTAATTTAATTTTTAGCAATATTTATTCATATTTTATGTCATAATAATTATTTACTTAACTGGACAAGTTGGCCAAAAATCATCTCTGAACACGAAATGATTAAAATGCCCTCTGTTTGGCTTAACAGACTAAAATTATCTGTACCGATTAAAAAAAATTTCTAAACCTTTTCTTGGCATTCTAATGTCATAGAAACCTCAATGACTCTTCTCTGGAGTCCCAAAAATTATTTTATGAATTTTTCCCTAGGTCTAGGGCTCCTAGTTGCGAGAACCGCAACTTCCCACTGGTTTACCCATCGCTAGGGCACCAGCTCATTTAACTTGATTGTATTTTATTTCTAAAATTTTTTATAAATTTTTCTTATTAATATTTGAGTTAATTATGGTTCCTCACTTTAGTTTAAATATTTTTCCGGACGTTCTAGCTATCCGAACCAACACTAATCACCGGAACAGTAGAATGTACGGAGTTGCTACAAGGAGGGTGTTACAAGGGGTGTCACATTTTTTATGTATCAAAATCCTAATGTTTCTTTCCCTGTTAAACCTTCTCAGGGTTAGTACTATTGGCAATCCACATAAAAGCAAGGACATCCCTTAGAGAAAACTACTATTGAACGACAATAAATCTGATAGTGCATTGGAACATCAATGAATGCCATTAGGCTAAATCATTTGGTGAATGCCTCAATTACTTTGGGTTAATTGTTATTTTGAATTATATTTTATATATTATAGTAAATTGATATTTGACTATCAAAGCAATTGATTATCGAGATAACTTTTTTTTTTTTAGAGTCTAATGATCTTTATATATGTAATTATTTACTTTGTCACAGAAAAATCCTCATTAAAATTATATCTATAGTGACAACATGAGTTGTTATATATCATTTAATTTTTAATGTATTTTCACCACTTTATTTAATAGAATATATTGACAACTTAATTTGTCATAAAAAAATTAATTAATTAGCAATGAAGATTAAGCCTGTCAAATAAATTATTTGTTTGATGATGATTTATACTTTTATATGACAATTTTAACTGTAGTCTTGGTGATATTTGTATCATTAATTTTGATTTAATTTAAAAGAATTCTAAATTTTGTCATCAAAACAGTTTACATTAATGATTTTCGTCTTTCAAATTATGATAATTAGTGACAAAATATTGTACTGTATGACAAATTTTTTAATATAAAAGTGACGATATAAGCGTTACTAAAATTGTACAAATTTATTAGATCATATATTTTTGTCACTAAAAATATGTGAGTCAATGATGAATTAATAATTTGTCATATAAATTATAATTTTTAGTGACGATAACTAATAATAAGTAACAAAAGAAGTTTACTAATAGTGACATTATCTGTGTCACTAAAAGTTAAAAGATTTGTGACTACCATGTAATTTCGTCATGAAATGAGTTAGTTTATGTGACGAAATCAAATTTCATTATATATACTTTTTGTTACACGTGACATTTGTGACAACAAATTTTCGTCACTAAAAAATTTTTATGACGGAAAATGTAATTTTTATAATAATTTCTTACGTCACTAAACATCAATTTTCTTCAAGTCCGAGACTCATTGGGTGTGGAAATGAGTATGCATGTTCTTTTGAATTGCTTAATGGCAATTCTAAGCAAATCAAAGTTACTATAAGATATTCCCTTAAAAAATTATTATAAGATATATACTACAAATTACAATTTAACACTTCAATGCGAATTTTCTTTTATTAATTGAGATTGTATAATTGCAGTGGAAAAAGACTTCTTTTTCATTTATTTTAATGTAAGATTGAAATTATTTATTTCAATTATATTTAATGATATTTCAAATTTATTAATATTATAAATAATATAAAATCTCAAGGTTTTTTTTTTATCATTTCACAAATTCACTTTTTTATTGATACTTTTATATATATTATAGAATTATAGATAGATAAAGTTATAGATAATGTTTATACATATTCTTCAAAAGAAAATTGAAAAAAAAAATTATGAAAGAGGGTTCATTTGGAGTTTATTTTAGTCAAAAATAAGAAATAAATAAGAATATATAACAAAATCTCTTTTTTCCTTAACAAAATTTTTATTTTGTGATAAGATAAAGTGGGAAGTTGGCGAGATGGTTATCTAGCAGGAGCAGGGGAAGTGTTGAGCCATCTACCCTTGTTGGTGGACTGTCCCTACTCTCTCATGGAAATTGTTCCTTTCCCAGCGAATAAAAAGTGCATCCACCCAGGGACGGAGCCACTAAGGGCCAAAGGGGTCATTGGGCCTGAGATTTTGAAAAAAGATGAGGGGTATAATAATTTTTTAAATAAAAATAAAAGTTAAATTACCTTAAATCTTCTTACTTTTAATAAAATTAATATTTATCTTTTTTTTTTAAAAGAAATATAGCACTCAATTTTTAATTTTATAACAATCTACTCATAAAATTAAAATATTATATAATTAATCTTTATGATTTTTCTTTAAATAACATTTTAGTCCTTGAATTTTCATGTAAAATTAATTTTTAATTTCTAAGAAAATCAAGGATAAGAGACTAAAATATTATTTTATCTAAACAATACACAGTAAAGGTAATTTAACATAAGTGAGGGATTAAAATATAATAAAAGATTAAATTTTATATTTTTTTAAGAATAAGAACAATTTATTTCAATTCGTATGTAAGTGTGAATTTCACTAATTATTAATAAGTTTAAAAATTTCCCCAATAGAAGAAAATCTAACCCATTTCTCTTTAGATAAATGATGTGCTTAGGATTTTAGCTAAAAAATTAAAAAAAGAATCTACACTAATAATCAATCAGAATTTCTAATGTCATAGTTTTTTAAAGCCTATTATTCTACCAAATATGTTCTAAAATAACAAAGTTAAAAATTTCAATTTAATGCTTAGATTTCTTGGTAAATTAATAATGAAAGATCAATTTTAGTATATTTTTTCTCTTTCTTTTATTTAATCATTGTAACATTCTATTGAGTTTGGTGAATTTTCTTTAATAATAAATTTAATGAGTTAGTAAAAAATTTAGAAATATGGATATTTAGTTTTATGCAAACTTTCCTATAATTTCTTAATTTTTTTTTTCTAATATCAAAGCTGAAGTAATTGAAAGAAATGTTCAATGCTCAAAAATTTTGAGCTGATAACAAATTTATCAATATAAAAAATAGAAATTTTTATAATTTTTTTAGAAAGATTGTGATTTTAATCTTAATAAAAGAAAAGGTATGTATTTCTATTATTCTTTAAAAAGATTGTTAATCAATTCTTTATTATTTTTATTTTTACAAGGAAATATATGAATTTAATTTCATATAATTATTTAAAATGGACCCATAAATAAAATTTCTAGCTCTGTCATTGCATCCACCCCACTTTTTAGTGTGATTCATCTTTCTATGTTTTTTAATTTAACATATTATTATTATGTGGATTGGTAGTATCAATTCTATATTGTTGGCTTTTAACAGATTTTTTAAGAAAGTGATATATACAACTTCGAAGCTTGGCTAATTATATATATATATATATATATATATATATATATATATATATATATATATATATATATATATATATATATATATTAAAAATGAAATGTCACGATTTAAATATATTAAAATAGATAGCAATAAATGTGAAAATAAATTAAATTTTAAAAAGTGCTTCTTAAGGAATGCAAACATTTATTGTTTAAAAGCACTAAATTCTTCATTCTTTTTTTATCTTAATCTTTTTCTTCAATCTTGAATCGTCTTCGTTGTCTTCGTCTGTAATAATTATTGATGGCTTTGCATGTAACACCCTCACTGCTGCCAGTCGGTCCGGACAGCTAGAATGTTTGGAACTATATCTAGACTAGAGTGAGGAGTTATAAATAACTCAAATAATGTAAAAAAAAATTAAGAAAAAATTTTAGAAATAAAATACAACTAAGTTAAATGAGCCAGTGCTCTAGCGATGAGTGACCTAATGGGAAATTACTGTCTTCACAGCTAGAAGCCCTAAACCTGGGAAAAAATCCGTGAAATAATTTTTGGGACTCCAGAGAAGAGTCATTGAGGTTTCGATGGCATTAGAATACCAAGAAAATGCTTCTGGAATTTTATCAATCGGATAAGCTAAACGGAGAGCATTTTGGTCATTTCGTCTTCAAAGATGATTTTTGGCCGACTTGTCCAGTTAAGTAAATAATTATTATGACATAAAATGTGAATAAATATTGCTAAAAATTTAATTGAAAATGAGTAGAAAAGAAAAGGAAAGAAAATGAAGGAATTTGGAATTTTGACATCATTATGATGTCATTAAAATCTCCACCCAATCACAATTTAACAAACTAACTAAAGGGATAAAAATGAAACAAAAATGAGATAAAAACAAAAAAAATCAGCTGCCTTCTTCTTCTCAAACAGCCGAACTAGAGAGAGAGAGAGAGAGAGAGAGAGAGAGAGAGAGAGAGAGAATCCTCCATTTATGCACTCACCCAAGCTTCAAATCCTAGCCAACTATACCATAAAACCTTATAACCTCTCCATGAAAAATTGATCTTACACCTTAGGCAAGTTAGAGGCAGCAAAAAGAAGAGAAAAGGAAGAGTTTTTCAAGCTTGGAAAATTTTCAAAGGAGGTTAGTGTTTAATCTCTTCATTTTTTTTTCTTTAAATTCATGTTAGGGAGTTGAATTGAGTTGAGATTTATGAGAAGTTGAAATGAAATTCATTGGTATGCTCACTTTACATTTTCGGCAGCTATGGTAATCTTAGTGTAGTGATAAATTTCTTTGATTTAAAGGAGTGTATAGACTGCCCTTGATGTGAATGTATCACTTCAATTATTAATTTATGAGTTTGGTGCAAGAATGTAACACCTTAGGCAAATCCCACATCGGCAAAACACGGGAGAGATACTGGGTTTATAAGTTGGTGGTTCGTAACCCCTAGTGACTCGTTTTAAAACCGTGAGGGCTTTAGCCCAGAGCGGACAATATCACTAGTGGGCCGGGCCATTACATTTGTGGTATCAGAGCCGCTCCGCGTGCAACCTTGAGCGATGGTGGGGCAAACCTCAGCGAGGACGCTGAGTCCCATAAGGGGGGTGGATTGTAACACCCTAGGCAAATCCCACATCGGCAAAACACGGGAGAGATACTGGGTTTATAAGTTGATGGTTCGTAACCCCTAGTGACGCGTTTTAAAACTGTGAGGGCTTTAGCCCAGAGCAGACAATATCACTAGTGGGCCGGGCCATTACAAAGAAATTGGAACTTAGCAAAATTTAGGGCTAGGTTTGGGCAACAAATTATGATTTTGCTCATGTATTGGTGAATGGAAATTCTAATGGTCAATTAGTGACCATTTGGTTGTGTTTGAGTAGGAAATGAAGTGAATTGTGCCATGGGAATTGAGGTTAGAGGTGCTGCCTTGAGTGACCTACAGGACTGGATGTGAGTCTAGCAAGGTTGGACAGCTTTTACTCGAGTTGTGTAGGTTCAATTGGTGCAAGGCTAATTGGACATGAAATTAAACACATAATGGCACAACATTGATGAAGGAACCCTGTCCAGAAAACAAACATAGGATACCCTAAAAATTGACCAAATCCGAGTAACACATATTCTGCCTGGGCAGAATGACCAAATAAACAATGTTAATTCATTTGGTCATAACTCAGTGTAGAAAGGTCCAATTGACCTAAAATTTATATCAATTGAAAAGCTTAGACAATTTAGAACAAGTTTTATGCTGAACACAAATTATAATTCTGGACTTAACCAAATGAAATTATTGGCCAACATTGAACTACCAAATCTGGAAAAATGGTATTCTGCCCAGAATTTCTAGGTAGATACCAATCCATCTAGCCTTGCTCAAAGTGGCATATCTTGAGCTAGAAAACTCCAAATGGAGTGATTCAAAAAGGTAATTAAAGAAGACACATAAAAAAACAACTTTCATGAAGACAATAATGCCAAATTCTTACTGTAAAATTTACCAATGGAATAGTAAACTAAGTACTTGAAATTTTGAAAAATTTAAATAAACAACCCTAAGTTTTGAAATGGAATTTGCAACCAATGTGTAACACCCTCCCTGTAGTAATTCCGTACATTCTACTGTTCCGGTGATCGGTGTCGGTCCGGACAGCTAGAACATCTGGAAAAAATATTTAAACTAAAGTGAGGAATCATAATTAACTCAAATATTAATAATAAAAATTTAGAAAAAATTTTAGAAATAAAATACAACCAAGTTAAATGAGCTGGTGCCCAAGCGATCGGTAACCTATTAGGAAGTTGCGGTTCTCGCAACTAGGAGCCCTAGACCTGAGGGAAAATTCATAAAATAATTTTTGGGACTCCAGAGAAGGGTCATTGAGGTTTTTATGGCATTAGAATGCCAAGAAAATACTTAAAAAAATTTTTCAATCGGTACAGACAATTTTGGCCCATTAAGGCAAACGGAGGGCATTTTGGTAATTTCGTCTTTAGAGATGATTTTTGGCCGACTTGTCCAGTTAAGTAAATAATTATTATGATCTAAAATATGAATAAATATTGCTAAAAATTTAATTGAAAATGAGTAGAAAAGAAAAGAAACAAAAATGAAATAAAAGTCATATTTATTACATAAGCATGATGCAATTAAAATATTTTCACCCAACCAAATTTTGACACATCATTATAAACTACTTAAATATGAATAAAAGAAGATAAAAATTGAAAAATTGGACAGCCATCTTCAATCTTTGGGCTACAGAAACGTAGAGAGAGAGAGAGAGAGAGGAGAAAAAAACTCCATGAAAGCTCTTGTTCAAGCTTGATTTTCCCTAAGCTCTCCACCCCAAAACCCTAAACTTCCTTCAGAAAAAATTATCCCTAAACCTTGAGGAAGCATAAGGCAGCAGAAATTTGAGGAAATTTTGAAGTTGGGCAAGTCCAAGTTAGGTCACAAGTGAGGTTAGTGCCAATTCCTTCTAGAAATTTTATGTATATCGTATGTGGAGTAGGAATTAAGTGTGAAAATGAAGTGAAGTTAAACAAAAGTTGCATGATGAATTTTTACCATTTTTGGCAGCCATGAACTTATGAGAGTTTTGATGATTTTTTTTAGATTAAAAGAGTATATAAGCTGTCCTTTGATATGAAATTATCACTTAGCACCTTATATTGTAAGTTAATGGAAGAATAGAGGAATTGAGAATTTAGGGTTTTGACCAAATTAAGGTTTTAATCCTATAATGGTGTAGGAACATTTTAATGGTCAATTAGTAACCATTTGATTGTTGGTAAACAAGAAATTAAGTGTGTTTAGTGATGGGATTTAGGTTTAGTGTGGCTGCCCTAGGTGACCTGCAGAATTGGACATGAGTCTAGCAGGTTTGGGCAGCCATAACTTGAATTGTACAGGTTCAATTAGTGTAAGGCCAATTGGAAATGAAACTAGACACATAATGGCACAACTTTGGTGAAGAAACCATGCCCATAATACCAAACAAAGTGGATCAAAAGCTTACCCTACTCCGGGTGACCTGCAATCTGTTTCTGCAGAATGACCAAATGAACAGTGATTGTTCATTTGGCCATAACTCAATGTAGAATGGTCCAATTGACCTGAAATTTTACCAGCAACAAGTTGAGATATAGACCAACAACTTTCATGGAGAAACCTAACCCAAATTATGACCAGAACCTATCCAACAAGTGAGTTGCAGTCACTGTTCACTGCACTGTAGATATGGTCAGTCCAGAAAAATTCCAATCCGGCCAGTTGTGGTTTTTGGACCTTAACTTGAGTTACAAAACTCCAAATGGAGTGATTCAAAATAGGAAATTCAACTAGACAAAACAAGGAACAACTTTCATGTTGATTATTTTGCTAAATTCCCACTGTAAAAATGACCAATGGAATATTAAAGGTAAGGTATGAAAACTGAAAATTCTGCTCAATTAACTTTAAGCTTAGAAATGGTATTGGCAACTAATACCAACAAATTTTGAATGCAAAATGTGGTACGTTGGGAGTATTAAAACCAATGTACCTATTGTTTATGCAAAAGTCAATATTTTGGTTGACTAATGAAGTGAATAGTAACACAAAAACTTGAAATTCCAAAATTGTAAAACTCAAAAGTGTCAAATGCCCTAGTATACCTAACAAGATTGGTTTGGATAGCTTGGCATGCCAATAGGGTTCAGTTAGCAGTACTGCACATGGCATTATGCCATTCTGTGATTTCATGGCATTATGCCATTCTATGATTTCATGGCTTTTAGCCATTCTGACATTATGTTGATACTTGGCCTTGTGCCTAATGTTATTACAGCTTATTAGCTGTTCTATTGCACACCGGGAGACACATATGTGACCGATGGTGTGACGGCCCGAGGTACTTGATACCCAGTGCCAGTTTATTCGTTTATCCAGTCCAGTCATCCAGTATAGGTTACTTGGGCAACCAAAAATGAAAGTGGATAAATTTAATGAAATAATGAATATAACATGTAACACCCCTAAGTACGGTAGTGCGTTCTGCTGTTCCGGTGACCAGTGTTGTCCGGACAGCTAGGATGCCTAGAACTACACTTCAATATGAGTGAGGAGACATAAAATAATGAAATAAAAGAAAAGAAAATACAAGAAAAATAAAGGAAAAATAATAGCAAAGAAATGTAACCAAGTTAAGCGAGCCGAGAACCCTAGCGATGGGTGATCATGACCGGAAGTCACGGCGTGGACCGTTGACTAGCTCTCGATCATGCGGAACCCCGGAAAACATTTTAGGACTTAAATAGACCCTTATTGAAGAATAAATATCATTAGGAAGATCAAAGAAAAATTAAATAATTAGTACAAAGAAAAGTGAGAAATCGAAAAGCAGACAAAACCCTGTTATTCAGAAAAATCGAATGCAACCCGAACAGGGGCATTATGGTCATTTGACATCCGGAATTGTCTTTTGACCTAAATGTCCATTAAAAATAAATAATATTACACTTAGAAAATAAAATGAAAAATTAATTTGGTGGTACCTAAAGTAAATAACAAGAATTAAAGGTTAAATGTGGAATAAGTGGGAGTTAAGCTTATAATATGAATTATTTGTGTGAGTGGGCCACTAATGATTAAACTAAACATAAAATAGGCTGATGTAAGTCCACTATAACAGCTGAAATGTTCATCTTCTTCATTCCATAAAACCTAGCCGAATTGAAGAGAGGAGAAACCACCATTGCCGTTTCTTCAAGCTTCATCTAACCCATTCACTTCACTTCCAAACACTTAGATTTCTTCATTAAAGTTTGTCTACACATCATAAGGAAGAGCTTGATACCAAAATCAAGAAGTTTAATCAAGGTTTGGCAAGTTCCAACCATAAGGTAAGTTTGTATTTTTGAAGATTGTTTTGTTAAACTTTGTGTACATGTTATGGGTGTTGGATTTGTGAAGAAAATTTTTAAGTTTGAAGAGTTATTGAGATGTTCATTTTGGACAGCCATGGAGTTATGTATTTGATGAAATATTTGTGCATATATTTGATGAGAAATTATGTTGGTTATGGTGATTTAATATCCTAGTAAATTATTCCATATGTATATGGTGATTTTGCACTTGGAATGGAAATTGATGAATTGTAGGACACTTTGGTGTTGAGGAAGCTTTTCGGCAGCCTTGGGATTCTTGGATAAATGTATGTGTTCATGAAGGTGTTGGCAGAAATATTGACATTAAGGTTGATGGATATGTATATAGATTGATTGTGTAAAGTGTATGTAAGAACTAGTAAGGTTTAGGTGTATATGTGATTGTGCTTAGACTTTGTAAATGTGAGTTTTAATTGGTGTATTAAGGATGTTTGTAATCAGCCCAAAGTGATGTTAATGTAAAGTGGAATATGGTTTTGGTAATGAACCAAAACAGAATTGGTAAGGGAAGTGAACATATAGTAATGTAAGTGTGTAATTGATGTATGTTTAAGTAAGATAGTTAAGGGCAGTATGCATTTTAGTCAATAACTTTAAATGTGTAACCTCAATTGGTATGAGACCAATTGGAGATGAAACTAGGCACAAAATGTGCCAACTTTTATTGAGAAAGCATACCAAAATTCTGCTTGCAAGGTGACATAAGAAAATGACCAATTCGGATTAAGTGCAATTGAAACCTAAAAACTGACCAATTGGGCAGCAGTTAGTGTTTAGGCCATAACTCACTCAAAACAGGTCCAATTGACCTGAAATTTTAACCATGAATAGTTAAGACCCATACCTACAAGTCTTATAAAGACACCAAAGCCCAGAAATGACCAAAAGCAAGTCAAAAAGCTTGCACAAGTTCGGGTCCAAAAACTGGCCGAACCAAAGTTGACCAAATTGACCTAAAATTGACCTAATTTGATACCATTTGACCAGCAATAGTATAATGACCATAACTTGGTCTACATAACTCGGATTGACCTGAAATTTTGCCCCGCGTGCAATAAGACATAGATCTACAAGTTTGTAGTTTTGACCGAAACCTGAAAATCGAGGGAACTAGGTCGTCCGGCTAGGTCAAACTAGTATCCCGGAATCCAGCAAGTTACATTAAAATGCACTAAACAAGGAAATGAGTTTGGTAAAACGTACCAACCCTAAAACCCTATCAAATGTGACATATTAATGACACTAAAACCTAATTTACCTAAAACACATCGAGGGTTGGTATATTAGGTGATTGAGCAAATAATAGCCTTCAGTGAATTACTTATCGAACATTATCGTTAGAGACAGTTTAATTTAGTACTGAAACACTTCAAATTGTGTTTCTCAGTTACTAAAGACTCAGGAAAAGGGAAGGAAATACTGAGTCCAGACCAGGAGACAATTATCAGAGGTTTGTGCACAACAACTATTTCTTTTGAATTATTTTCAATTGAAATAAATTTTGACTATTTGTATATTATTGTTTTAAATTGTGAAACTGTGAAAAATTGTTTGAATAATATTTGATGGATACTTATTGATTGAAAAGCACTGTAAATGGTTTGAAACCACAGCTATCATGTATATTGATTGTATTCCTTGTTAGCTTGTCTAGTGGGACGAATTGAATTCCCTCTCTGGCTGAAGTGTTGAGGTGTATGCCTGTTGAGGATGAATTGGATGAGTACTCATATTTTTGCTAGCTAGCTATGTTATTCCTCATTAGTCATTGACTTTTGGGATGAATTGAATACCTCATTAGCCATCAGCTTTTGGGATGAATTGAACTTGGGAACATGATTAAAGCTGTGTGTGATTTATTGATATGTATTGTGAGATTGTGAAATGAATTTAAACTCTTATTGACATATATTGTCTTTTGAATTCAACCATGATCTGACTTATTGAAATTTATTGTGATATTGAGAAATGGAGTTTAAATTCTGGTTGACAATTATTGTCTTGAAATTAACTATGGTTTTAAGTATCCACTATTTATATGATTTATGAATTGTGATTTAAATTGTATTTGGTTAATGTTGTGCACCACTGAGACATTGTCTCAGCGATAGCTTTTTATTGCTATCACAGGTAGACAGACAGACAGGGCAGCAGACTAGGCTGCTAGTACCTCCAGCGAGAGACTACCGGGTATAATGAGTATACCAATATTTTGTATTTTGTAATGTAATGTATGTTCACTGTATGTACATATTATTTTTGGTTTTGAGCAGTTGTAAATTAAAATTGTACATTGAAGTTGTAAAGTAAATTATGAGATATTTTGACTTGTAAAAATTGTATTATATTTTCTCTATCTCAGTCCTTGAAAAATTACTGTGAATTTGACTTGAGAAATGTGTTGAGTTGAGAAAAATGTTGAAGTTGAGATTTGGAAATTTATTGAAGTGCTTTTTACAGGTTTTCTGAAGAACTGTTTTATCTAAAATACAGATGGCACTCTGCCAAAATTTTTACAGAAATTCCAAATAATTCAAACGTGTTAGTTCTATCACTTCAGTTCAAAAAGGTTTTTAACGCCTGTAAATAGTGCTCACCACTGTAAAAGAAGTAAGAAAAGTTTTTAAAATCCCTTGTAGTGTATTTAATGGGTTATCAGTAGACGGAGTTGATGATTCATTAGGTATACTACGGGATCATGTTATGCCTTACAGAGGGGTAGGGTGTGACATAACAAGTGCAAAATAAGTAAGACTACAAATACTCATCGAAAATTTATTTGCAATGAGAGATCAATACATTCACTGCATTTTTATTTTCTGTTATTTCTTTTTATTTTATTATTGGCACCACTAAGCATTATTGCTTAGCGCATTGCTTTTTCCACGTGTAGGTTCTGGAGATACTGACCGAGAGCCCAGTAGACCACAGACTGGGTGAGACCTCCTGCGGCTCTGCATAGTGTTCGTGTCACCTCACCATCTTCAGTGCATTGGTAGGACACTAGGTTTCATTTTGGTATTTTGTAACTAACTTTTATTTTCTCTTGTGTAATTGAGACTTATGTAATGTATTTTGATGTTAATGTAAATAGTGGAAATTGTGTTTATAAATGGAAAATTGAGTATTTATTTATTGCTTATATATGAATACCATGAGAAATGAATGATTGAGAAATGGAAATGTTGTTAAAAAAAAATATTGAGATTTTGTTGATGAGATGGAGTTTGGGATTGATTGAAAATATTGGAAGTGTTTTTCACAGGTTCCGAAGAACTGTTTTCTCCATTTTTAGCCGGTACTCTACTGGATTTTCTATAAAATTTTCGGAACCTCAAATAAATTATAATTTCAATAAATGACTTAAATGAATTATATTTCACAAATTATATTCAAAAGTATGATAAAAATAAATTAAAGAAGAATAAAAATGATTGACATAAAATAGAGTGTTCCTGTAACACCCCTAAGTTCGGTAGTGCGTTCTGCTGCTCCGGTGACTAGTGTTGTCCGGACAGCTAGGATGCCAAGAACCGTACTTCAAAATGGGTGAGGAGACATAAAATAATGAAATACAAGAAAAGGAAATACAAGAAAAACAAAGGAAAAATCATAGCAAAGAAATGTAACCAAGTTAAGCGTAAAAACCTAGCGATGGGTGATCAGACGGAAGTCACGGCGTGGACCGTTGACTAGCCCCGGATCGCGGAACCTTGGAAAACATTTTTAGGACATAAATAGAACCTTATTGAAGTATAAATCTCATTAGAAAGATTAAAGAAAAATTAAATAATTAGTACAAAGAAAAGTGAGAAATCGAAAAACAGACAAAATACGGTTTTACCGAAAAATCGGGAATGCAACCCGAACAGGGGCATTATGGTCATTTGACATCCCGAAGTATCTTTTGACCTAAATGTCCATTAAAAATAAATAGTATTACACTTAGAAAATAAAATGAAAAATTAAATTGGTGGTACCTAAAATAAATAGTGGAAATAATGGGTTAAATGTGGAATAAATGGGAATTTGGCTTATTATATTGTTAAATGGGTGAGTGGTCCACTAATGAATAAATTAAACATGTAATGGGGCAGGTGTAACTCAAAAATTCCATCTGAAATTCCATCTCCCTCAAATCCTCTCAAATGGCCGAATTGAAGAATCCTTGAAATCTCCATGAACGTTTTCTTTGAGCTTGATTTCCTCTCCATTTCAACTCCATTCACTTAGGTTCTTTCATGAAAAATGGTCTAAACACCACAAGGAAGATATTGATACCGATTTTGAGAAGTTTGGTGAAGGTTTAGCAATTTACAATTAAAGGTAAGTTTGCATTTTTGAGAAGTTCTTTGTTAAAGTTTATGTTTATGTTATGGGTGTTAGTTTGGTGGAGGAAAATTTTGAGTTTGAAGGGTTATTATTGTTTCCATTTTGGACAGCCATGGGGTCACGTTTTTGATGATTTAATATGCACATAATTGATGAGAAATAATGTTGATCATGGTGATTTAGTAACCTAGTGATTTACTTCATGTTTATATAGTGATTTATGCACTTGGATGGGAAATTGTATATTGGTACGGCAATGGGATGTTGAAGAATGGTTTGTGGCAGCTTGTGGACACTTGAGTGATGGTGTATATTGAAGGAAGAGTGGGCAGAATATTAACCTAGAAGGATTGATGATATGTATGTGAATGAATGTTGTAAAGTGTATGTAAAGTTTGTAATGTTTAGGTGTGGTTGTAATGGTATTTAGAAATTGTAATTGTGAATGATATTTGGTGTGTTGAGGGTGATTGGAATCTGCCCAAAATAATGCTTATGTAATGTAGAAAATGTTGTTGGTAATGTGCCAAAACAGTTTGGTAGGGTATGGAAGTAAACCTTGCAAAGGTAAGTGTGTGTTTGAAGTTGGGATGTGAATTGCATATTGAGGGCAGTGTATATTTTAGCCTATAACCTTGAATGTGTAACCTCAATTGGTATGAGACCAATTTGAGGTGAAACTAGGCACAAAATGTGCCAACTTTCATTGAGAAACCATGCCAAAATTCTGCTTGCAAGGTGACCAAAAAAAATGACCAATTCGGATTAGGTGCAATTAGGACCTGAAAAATGACCAATTGGGCAGCAGTGAGTGTTTAGGCCATAAATCACTCAAACCAGGTCCAATTGACCTGAAATTTTGACCAAGAATAGTTAAGACCCATACCTATAAGTCTTATGAAGACACCAAAGCCCAGAAATGACCATAAGCAAGTCAAACAACTTGCACAAGTTCGGGTCCAAAACTGGCCGAACCAGAATTGACCAATTTGACCTAAAATTGACCTAAAATGGTACCACTTGACCAGCAATAGTGTAATGACCATAACTTGGTCTACTTAACTCGGATTGACCTGAAATTTTGCACTGCGTGCAATAAGACCTAGATCTACAAGTTTGTAGTTTCGACCGAGACCAAAACCGAGGGAACTAGATCGTCCGGTTAGGTCAAACCAGTTGTTCGGAATCCAAAGAATTTGCATTAAAATGCACTAAGCAAGGAAATGACTTTGGTAAAACATACCAAACCTAAAACCCTATCAAATGTGACATATTAACGACACTAAAACCTAATTTACCTAAAACGCAACGAGGGTCGGTATATTAGGTGATTAAGTGAATAATTGAGTTCAGTGCATTATTTACCAAACACCATCGATAGAGACAGTTTAAATTAGTACTGAAACACTTCAAATTGTGTTTCTCGATTACCAAAGACTCGTGAAAAGGGAAGGAAACACTGAGTCCAGATCGTGGGGATCATCGAGGTTTGTGCAAAACATCTGTTTCTTTTTAATTTTATTCAATTGAATTAAATATTGACTATTTGCATATGATTGTATTAAATTTTGGAAATGTGTTTGGTTGATACTTTTTGATTTAAAAACATTGTGAATGGTTTGAAATCAGAAAATTGTTTGAATGGTATTTGATGGATACTTATTGATTGAAAAGCATGTAAATGGTTTTTGTGGAAATTGAAGTGAATTACGAATTGTGTTGCCATTTTGTGAATGAAATTATAACTTTGGAAATTTATTGGATTCTTACGATCATTTGAATAAAATGTTTGGAATTGTTTTGACTCACAATTGGCATGACATCGATAATATGTTCCTCCTCCATTAATGGGGTGAGTGTGATTATTCCTCCTCTTTGACTTATTAGTCTAGGGTGAGTATGATTATGTTCCTCCCTCTTTGACTTCCCACCGAGGTGAGTATGGATGAGTACTCATTATATAGCTAGCTTCCTCCTCATTGATTTCGATTATTGGGGTGAGCATGTCTTGTCGTGGTGTACAACACGGCATATATGGAAAAATTGTGTCATGGCCTAAATTGTGTTATAGATTGGCAACATCAGATTCTTCTTGATTATTTGATCGAATTGTGTTATTATGTATTGTGAGATTGTGAAATTGATTTAAACTCTTATTGACATATACTGTCTATTGAATTCAACCATGATCTGACTTATTGAAAATTATTGTGATATTAACAAATGGAGTTTAAATTCTTGTTGACATTTATTGTCTTGAATTTAACTATGGTTTTAAGTATCCACTATTGATATGATTTATGAATTGTGATTTAAAATTTGTATTTGGTTAATGTTGTGCACCACTGAGACATTGTCTCAAATGATAGCTTTTAATTGCCGCAGTAGAGAGACAGCATGAGCAGACTAGGCCGCATATACCTCCAAATGAGAGATTTTTCTGTATAATGAATATACCAATATTTTGCATTTTGTAATCAGAATGTATGACATCGTATGTACATATTGTTTTTGGTTTTGAGTTTTAAATTAAATTGTACATTGAAGTTGTAAAATAATTATGAGCTGTTTTGACTTGTAAAAGCTGTATTATATTTCCTTATCTCAGACTTTGAAAAATTTCTATGGAATTGAGTTAATAAATTGTTGTGTTGAGAATGTATTGGAGTTGATATTTGGAAAATTATTGAAGTGCCTTTTTACAGTTTTCTCAAGAACTGCTTTGTCCAAAATACGATGGCACTCGCCAAAATTTTTACGTAAATTCCAAGTAAACCAAATGAGTTAGTTATTTCACTCAGTTCACCAAAGTCTTTAACACCTGTAAATAGTGCTCACCACTGTAATAGAAGTAAGAAAAGTTTTTAAAATCCTTTGTAGTGTATTTAATGGGTTATCAGTTGACGGAGTTGGTAATTCATTAGGTATACTACGGATCATGTTATGCCCATCGAGGGTAGGGTGTGACATGTTTTAGTGGTATCGAGCAAAGTTTTTAAATTCTGCTTTCACTGTCATTTGAATATTCTTTCTTCACAAGCATAACCGCCAATATCATTGTTTGATACATACAAGACATTACATTATAAATATGCACTAACGGAGGAAATCTCCTTGTGTTATTGGTTTAGAGATCTAAAATCCTCGCATTGACTATGGAAGAGGGTGATCGCTCATCGATCAATCTATTGAGGCCGAGGTGCAAGGGGATGCCCCATGCCTACATAATGTCGGTGGTTCAAGAGCACCAGCCTAGCGATCAGCGCTTCTGCCATCCACAGACGGTCGCAATGTTCCAACAAATGGATGGTAATGTGCCTACTCAAGTCCCAATACGACACCGGTGGTACAACCACGCCTCGCTAGACAATATGACAAATTGATGAAGTATGGGGCTACAGAGTTCAAGGGGACAGATCCTCTAGAGGCGTAACAATGGTTAGAGAGGATGGATAGGGTATTCAAGAAACCGCATTGCACAGAGGAGCTTAGATTTGAGTACTCGATCTTTGCTGTGGGGATGCTTATGACTGGTGGAAAACCATCCCCACACCGATAGAACTGCAGTGCTAACATGGAATGACTTCCTCGTGGAATTCAGCAAAAATATGTCCCCGATGCTTATGTAGACCGTGGTCGCAAGAATTCCTAAGTTTGAAACAGGGGCGATCGGTGGTCGAGTATGAAAGGGAATTCTCCCGCCTAAGCCATTATGCAAGAAGTCTACTTTCTACCAAATAGGAGAGATGTAAGAGGTTTGAAACCGACTTGAAGCCTAGTATCGACACAAGTGGTCGGATTCAAACATAACAACTTCTCCGAACTTATTTCTCAAGCACTAGAATTAGAAAGAATTGAATCAAGCGGCTCTTGAGAAAAAGAAATCGGAGAAGGCGTAAAAGAGGGAAAGTCACAGAACGAGTTCTAGTGGTCCCACCGAAAGAGGAAAACTTTGGAGGATACGACAGAGATAGTAAGAAGTCCAAGAGAGATAGATCTTTGGACAGAAACCACCTCGATCCGATCACCAACTCAACAGAAACCCGTAAATGCGCTGTCGATCGACTTTGTGAAACTTGTGGTAAACCACATAGTGGGGTATGTTATAGAGCCGTAGGAGCATGCTTTAATTGTGGAGAGACTGGTCATTTTGCTAAGGATTGTGTAAATCCGTGTCGCTCGATCATTTACTACACCAAAGGGATCAACCCAAGTTTCTACCCCAAAGAGTTCACCATCGCTTAGTAGTAGAGGCAAAGGTAGAGGTAGAGGTAGTACACCTAGAAGTCGGACTCACGTGAATCAGCCAAAAGCAGGTGATGCTTCAACGAGTATACGCTATACTGACAGAAAGAGACCGAGACTTTTGACATCATTATCGTACTTTCTCAATTAGCAACCGAGATATATATATGTATTGTTTGACTGGAATTTTCATATTTTTACATTAGTGTTAGAACTATATGTTCGTTGTTATTCGTTCTGAGAGGAATAAATTTTGACGCATTAGTGATTAGCCCTTAAGATAAGGATTGTGATAATAAGTGAAATTAGTTTTGAAAGAGTTTATCGTGAAAAGTATTTTCTAACACACCATAAATTATAAAGCTAATTAGTGAGCCTACTTAATGTAAGGCAAGAGGACGTAAAGTAAGATGCGAGAATGGAATTGCTCTTGATAAGGGCAAGGAGGTTCTTGTTAGAAATTGCTAATGAATATTGTAATCGAATAAGATTCGAATATCGTGAAATCAAAAGAATAAAAGATAACAAAGTTTGATCTATTGGGATGTATCGTAGTAACTATGCAATGTTCTTGATGTTTATCTTTGTAGCTGCAGATTACTGATTACTAACTTGAGATTATTGTGTAGAGCTACGTACTAACCGATAGTACACCTAGATGAGAATAGTTGCCAACGGCATCTGCTTTGGCATAGTTATGCCGTGACGAATTTAATTGTTAGAAATAAGTTTGAAAATCCTACTTAGGGATCTAAAACTCAAAAGTTAAAATATCGAAAGGTTATAGTTCAAGTACAAAAGGAAGTAAGTTATAGAACATTGTGAGATAAAAGAGTTATGGAAGTAGAGACTTGAGCAGTTGATTCATATGTAACAAAGAAATATTCGAATGTGAGGAAGACTATGGACTAGAATGGTCGGAGGACCAATGCACGATGAATGATTCTAATATGACCTCAAGGGTCATTCAAGAAGGAACGTGAGCTGAAATATTAGACAACATAATAGTAAGAGGAGATTGGTGTTATCCAAACAAAGTAAACATTGCATTAGATTGTTAAAAGTCTTACGATCATATAGAAAGGAGAAAATAAACGTATGACTATTGTAAGATGACTACTGGGTAAAATTTCGTGGACGAAATTTATTTAAGGGGGAGAGAATTGTAACACCCCTAAGTTCGGTAGTGCGTTCTGCTGCTCCGGTGACTAGTGTTGTCGGACAACTAGGATGCCAAGAACCGTACTTCAAAATGGGTGAGGAGACATAAAATAATGAAATACAAGAAAAGGAAATACAAGAAAAACAAAGGAAAAATCATAGCAAAGAAATGTAACCAAGTTAAGCGTAGAAAAACCTAGCGATGGGTGATCATGACAGGAAGTCACGGCGTGGACCGTTGACTAGCCCGGATGCGGGAACCTTGGAAAACATTTTTAGGACATAAATAGAACCTTATTGAAGTATAAATCTCATTAGAAAGATTAAAGAAAAATTAAATAATTAGTACAAAGAAAAGTGAGAAATCGAAAAACAGATAAAATACGGTTTTACCGAAAAATCGGGAATGCAACCCGAACAGGGGCATTATGGTCATTTGACATCCCGAAGTATCTTTTGACCTAAATGTCCATTAAAAATAAATAGTATTACACTTAGAAAATAAAATGAAAAATTAAATTGGTGGTACCTAAAATAAATAGTGGAAATAATGGGTTAAATGTGGAATAAATGGGAATTTGGCTTATTATATTGTTAAATGGGTGAGTGGTCCACTAATGAATAAATTAAACATGTAATGGGGCAGGTGTAACTCAAAAATGCCATCTGAAATTCCATCTCACTCAAATCCTCTCAAATGGCCGAATTGAAGAATCCTTGAAATCTCCATGAACGTTTTCTTTGAGCTTGATTTCCTCTCTCCATTTCAACTCCATTCACTTAGGTTCTTTCATGAAAAATGGTCTAAACACCACAAGGAAGATATTGATACCAATTTTGAGAAGTTTGGTGAAGGTTTAGCAATTTACAATTAAAGGTAAGTTTGCATTTTTGAGAAGTTCTTTGTTAAAGTTTATGTTTATGTTATGGGTGTTAGTTTGGTGGAGGAAAATTTTGAGTTTGAAGGGTTATTATTGTTTCCATTTTGGACAGCCATGGGGTCACGTTTTTGATGATTTAATATGCACATAATTGATGAGAAATAATGTTGATCATGGTGATTTAGTAACCTAGTGATTTACTTCATGTTTATATAGTGATTTATGCACTTGGATGGGAAATTGTATATTGGTACGGCAATGGGATGTTGAAGAATGGTTTGTGGCAGCCTGTGGACACTTGAGTGATGGTGTATATTGAAGGAAGAGTGGGCAGAATATTGACCTAGAAGGATTGATGATATGTATGTGAATGAATGTTGTAAAGTGTATGTAAAGTTTGTAATGTTTAGGTGTGGTTGTAATGGTATTTAGAAATTGTAATTGTGAATGATATTTGGTGTGTTGAGGGTGATTGGAATCTGCCCAAAATAATGCTTATGTAATGTAGAAAATGTTGTTGGTAATGTGCCAAAACAGTTTGGTAGGGTATGGAAGTAAACCTTGCAAAGGTAAGTGTGTGTTTGAAGTTGGGATGTGAATTGCATATTGAGGGCAGTGTATATTTTAGCCTATAACCTTGAATGTGTAACCTCAATTGGTATGAGACCAATTTGAGGTGAAACTAGGCACAAAATGTGCCAACTTTCGTTGAGAAACCATGCCAAAATTCTGCTTGCAAGGTGACCAAAAAAAATGACCAATTCGGATTAGGTGCAATTAGGACCTGAAAAATGACCAATTGGGCAGCAGTGAGTGTTTAGGCCATAAATCACTCAAACCAGGTCCAATTGACCTGAAATTTTGACCAAGAATAGTTAAGACCCATACCTACAAGTCTTATGAAGACACCAAAGCCCAGAAATGACCATAAGCAAGTCAAACAACTTGCACAAGTTCGGTCCAAAACTGGCCGAACCAGAATTGACCAATTTGACCTAAAATTGAGCTAAAATGGTACCTCTTGACCAGCTATAGTGTAATGACGTTAACTTGGTCTACTTAACTCGGATTGACGTGAAATTTTGCACAGCGTTCAATTAGACATTGATCTACAAGTTTGTAGTTTCGACCGAGTCCCGAAAACCAAGGGAACTAGATCGTCGGTTAGGTCAAACCAGTGTTCGGAATCCACAATTTGCATTAAAATGCACTAAGCAAGAAATGACTTTGGTAAAACATACCAAACCTTAAACCCTATCTATTTTTACATTTTAACGAAACTAAAACCTCATTTACCTAAAACGCAACGAGGGTCGGTATATTAGGTGATTAAGTGAATAATTGAGTTCATGCATTATTTACCAAACACCATCGATAGAGACAGTTTAAATTAAATCTGAAACACTTCAAATTGTGTTTCTCGATTACCAAAGACTCAGGAAAAGGAAGGAAATTGAGTCCAGATCAGGGGACGATCATCGAGGTTTGTGCACAATAACTGTTTCTTTTGAATTATTTTCAATGGAAATAAATATTGACTATTTGCATATCATTGTTTTAAATTGTGGAAATGTGTTTGGTGGACACTTATTGATTGAAAACATTGTGAATGGTTTGAAATCAGTGAAAAATTGTTTGAATGGTATTTGATGGATACTTATTGATTGAAAAGCACGTAAATGGTTTTGTGGAAATTGAAGTGAATTACGAATTGTGTTGCCATTTTGTGAATGAAATTATAACTTTGGAAATTTATTGGATTCTTACGGATCATTTGAATAAAATGTTTGGAATTGTTTTGACTCACAATTGGCATGACATCGATAATATGTTCCACCTCCATTAATTAGGTTAGTGTGATTATTCCTCCTCTCTTTGACTTATTAGTCCGGGTGAGTATGATTATGTTCCTCCCTCTTTGACTTCCCACCGAGGTGAGTATGGATGAGTACTCATTATATAGCTAGCTTCCTCCTCATTGATTTCGATTATTGGGGTGAGCATGTCTTGTCGTGGTGTACAACACGGCATATATGGAAAAATTGTGTCATGGCCTAAATTGTGTTATAGATTGGCAACATCGTATTCTTGATTATTTGATCGAATTGTGTTATTATGTATTGTGAGATTGTGAAATTGATTTAAACTCTTATTGACATATACTGTCTATTGAATTCAACCATGATCTGACTTATTGAAAATTATTGTGATATTAACAAATGGAGTTTAAATTCTTGTTGACATTTATTGTCTTGAATTTAACTATGGTTTTAAGTATCCACTATTGATATGATTTATGAATTGTGATTTAAAATTTGTATTTGGTTAATGTTGTGCACCACTGAGACATTGTCTCAAATGATAGCTTTTAATTGTCCGCAGTAGAGAGATGCATGTAAAGCAGACTAGGCTGCATATACCTCCAGCGAGAGATTTTTCGGGTATAATGAATATACCAATATTTTGCATTTTGTACTGTAATGTATGACACTGTATGTACATATTGTTTTTGGTTTTGAGCAGTTGTAAATTAAATTGTACATTGAAGTTGTAAAATAATTATGAGTTGTTTTGACTTGTAAAAGCTGTTTTATATTTCCTTATCTCAGACTTTGAAAAATTTCTATGGAATTGAGTTAATAAATTGTTGTGTTGAGAATGTATTGGAGTTGATATTTGGAAAATTATTGAAGTGCCTTTTTACAGGTTTTCTGAAGAACTGTTTTGTCCAAAATACAGATGGCACTCTGCCAAAATTTTTACAGAAATTCCAAGTAAACCAAATGAGTTAGTTATTTCACTCAGTTCACCAAAGTCTTTAACACCTGTAAATAGTGCTCACCACTGTAAAAGAAGTAAGAAAAGTTTTTAAAATCCTTTGTAGTGTATTTAATGGGTTATCAGTAGACGGAGTTGGTAATTCATTAGGTATACTACGGGATCATGTTATGCCTTACTGAGGGGTAGGGTGTGACAGTTCCGGTACACTGTGTGACATATCTTACTCGGATATACTGTAAACGGGTAAGGGGTGTCACATTTAGTGGTATCAGAGCACGGTTTAGGCGTTTCTGGGCCTAGATTGAGTCCATACCATGCATTGCATTTGTAAGAGTCAAGGTGACACTAATGCAGATCTATTTGTCTTTGTTATTTTTAATAGGATATGGACCCTACATCTCAGAGGGCAGTTGAGGAGGAAGTGGAGAGTCATGCTCCACCTGCAGTAGCTGAGACTGGGGGTAGGGGACAACCTGCTCCACTGAGATCCAAGAGAGCTCGCCACCTCCACAGGTCGTGTTCCAGCAAATGGCCGAATTCTTCAAACAAATGGCTGGGGTAATGCCACCACCACCACCACCTCCACAGCAGAAATCACACCTGGAAAGACTAAGAAAATTTGGAGCAGTGCATTTCTTTGGCAAGAGAGAAGATGATTCTGTTGCAGCTAAAAATTGGTTGAACAGAACAGGAAGGGTTTTAAAACAACTCCACTGCACTCCAGAGCAAAACCTAGAAGCTGCCATATCTCTGTTACAAGACGATGCATATGAATGGTGGGACACGGTGTCTAGTGAAGTGCAATCAGAAGTAATAACTTGGGACTTCTTCCTCTCAGAATTCAAAAAGAAATATATGGGTAGTGTATACTTGGAAGAGAGAAGAAGAGAGTTCATTCACCTGAGGCAGAGACAGCTGACAATGGCCGAGTATGAAAAGGAATTTATTAGATTGAGCCACTATGGAAGGGAGATAGTCCCTAATGAGGCCGAAAGGTGTAAAAGATTTGAAGAGGGATTAAATGACAACATAAAGATCATGATTACTGCCTTGGGAATCACCGACTTCACCAAGTTAGTGGAAGCTGCAATAAAAGTTGAAAAGGTTAGAATAAGTGAGCACTGTAAGAGAGAGACAGCAGAAGAGGGGCCCAGGTCAGTCTAGTTCATCTCCTGTACCTGGGAAGAAGTTCAAAGGTCCTCCTGCACAGAGTTCAGGTCAACCACAAGGTCAGGGTCAGTCTCAGGGGCCCAGGCCACAGTTCACCCCTAGGAGAGGTCAGTCCACACCATCAGTGGGCAGCTCTCTAGGGACGGGGTTTAGGGGACCATCCCCAGCATCTTCTGCATGTCCACATTGTCTGAAATGGCATAAGGGGGAGTGTTGGAGAGTGACTGGTGCCTGCTTAAGGTGTGGGTCAACAGAGCATCAGCTGAGAAACTGTCCACGCAGAACTACTACAGCTGCTCCAACACAAGCAGACAGACCTGCTCCTGTACCACAAAGAGGTAGGAAATCTGGCAAATCTGAGGCAGTGGGACCATCACAGAGGCCTGCATCTGAGCCAGCAGAGAGGCCTGAGGGTAGACCACCTGCCAGAGCCTATGCCATGAGAGCTCAGGGGGAGCAAGATGCCCCGGATGTCATCAGGGGTACGTTCTCCCTCTACAATACATCTGTGCATGCATTGGTGGATCCAGGATCCACTCATTCATACATCTGCATCAACTTACCTATAGAAAGGGGGATATTAGTAGGGGAGAGTGATCAAGACATTCTGGTCACTAATCCATTGGGCCACAGTGTAGTGGTGAACAAAGTATACAAGGGTTACCCGTTAAGGATTCAGGGGTATGAATTCTTGGCAGACCTGATTGAGTTGTCTTTCCATGAGTTTGACGCGATTTTGGGAATGGACTGGTTATCACGTCATCAGGCAATAGTTGATTGTAAATTGAAGAGAATTTCTTTGAAAACTCTTGAGGGTAATGAGATTACAGTTGTAGGGGAAAGGACAGATTTCTTGTCCAATGTCATCTCAGCCACAGTTGCAAGAGAACTAATGAGAAAAGGCTGTGAAGCCTACCTAGCACATGTGGTGGATACTAGGCAGGCTAAGCCAGATCTGTGTGACATACCCACAGTAAAAGACTTCCCAGATGTGTTCCCTGAAGAATTGCCTAGTTTGCCACCAGAAAGGGAAGTTGAATTTGCTATTGATATACTGCCGGGTACAACACCAATCTCTATTGCTCCTTATAGGATGGCGCCCACAGAATTGAAGGAACTGAAAATCCAGTTACAGGAGTTGCTGGATAAGGGGTTCATTCACCCCAGTGTGTCACTATGGGGAGCTCTAGTGCTGTTTGTAAAAAAGGAGGATGGGACTTTGAGGTTATGCATTGATTACCAGCAGTTGAATAAAGTGACAGTGAAGAATAAGTATCCATTGCCTAGAATTGATGATCTGTTTGATCAATTGAAGGGAGCAGGAGTATTTTCAAAAATTGATCTCAGATCAGGGTATCATCAGTTGAGGGTGAAGGATGCAGATGTGCCAAAGACTGCATTCAGGACCCGGTATGGGCATTATAAGTTTCTGTTGATGCCCTTTGGCCTAACAAATGCACCAGCGGCATTCATGGATCTTATGAACTGTATCTTCCATCCATACCTAGATCAGTTTGTAGTGGTCTTTATTGATGATATTTTGGTGTATTCCAAGACCAGTGAAGAACATGATGAGCATTTGAGGATTGTTCTGCAAACCCTGAGAGAAAAGTAGCTGTATGCTAAGTTGTCCAAGTGTGACTTCTGGTTGAATGAGATTGCACTCCTTGAACACATAGTGTCAGCTGATGGGATTAGGGTGGATCCCAAGAAAATAGAAGCAGTGATGGAATGGAAGCCTCCTAGAAATACAACTGAGGTCAGAAGCTTCTTGGGGCTAGCTGGGTATTACAGGAGATTTGTGAAGGGATTTTCCTTAATAGCTGCTCCAATGACCAAGTTGTTACATACGAATGTCATATTTGACTGGAATGACAAGTGTCAGACCAGTTTTGAGAAGTTAAAGGCTATGTTAACAGAGGCACCAGCAGCACACAGCAAGGTCGAGAAAGGACTTTGTGATCTACGTGATGCCTCTCATAATGGGCTAGGTGTGTATTGATGCAAGAGGGGAAGGTGGTCGCTATGCTTCCAGCACTAAGGCCACATGAACAGAATTACCCTACCCATGATCTAGAGCTTGCAACAATTATCTTCGCACTGAAGATATGGAGGCACTACTTATATGGTGAAAAGTGCTACATTTACACAGACCACAAAAGTCTAAAATATTTGCCAACACAGAAGGAGCTCAACCTTAGACAGAGGCGATGGATTGAGTTCCTGAAGGACTATGATTGTGTAATTGACTACCATCCTGGGAAGGCAAATGTAGTTGCTGATGCTTTGAGCAGAAAATCCATCATAACTTTGAGATCATTGAATGCCCGTCTATCTTTGGTTCGAGATGGAGCTATTTTGGCTGAGTTGCAAGTGAGGCCAAACCTGTTACAGCAGATTTTAGATGGGCAGAAGGTAGATGAGAAGCTAAAGGCTATTATAAGAAAAATCCTAGAAGGGAAAGAAACTGACTATGAAGTGAAAACAACTGGGTGTTTATACTACAAAGGAAGACTATGTGTACCAGATGATGGGGAATTGAAGGCCAGTATTCTAAAAGAGGCACACACTAGTGTATATGCTATGCACCCAGGAAGTACAAAAATGTATCATGATCCAAGCTTCGTGATTGGTGGCCTGGTATGAAGAAGGACATAGTTGACTATGTGACTAAATGCTTGACATGTCAGCAAGTCAAGGCAGAACATCAAGTTCCATCAGGTTTGCTACAGCTTATACGCATACCTGAATGGAAATGGGATCGGGTCACCATGGATTTTGTAAGTGGTCTACCTCTCACCCAAAAGAAGCATGATGCAGTATGGGTGATAGTAGATAGATTGACGAAGTCAGCACACTTTTTGCCAGTTAGGACTGACTACTCACTAGAGAAATTAGCAGAATTATATATCAGTGAGATAGTTAGATTGCATGGAATTCCACTTTCCATCATATCTGATTGAGACCCAAGGTTTACATCGAGATTCTGGAAGAAGTTGCATGAGTCCTTGGGTGCACAACTCCACTTCAGCACAGCTTTCCATCCTCAGACGGATGGGCAATCAGAAAGAGTAATCCAGGTAAACAATTGAAACCAATTAAATTAATACACATATTGAACTAAAATGGTAATAATAATGTGAAATATATGTCAGGTCCTTGAGGATATGCTGAGGAGTTGTGTCATTGAGTTTGAGGGAAGTTGGGATAGATACCTTCCATTGGCAGAATTTGCATACAACAATAGCTACCAAGCTAGTATCCAAATGGCCCTGTATGAAGCACTGTATGGGAGGAAATGTAGAACTCCAGTGTGCTAGACTGAATTGGGCGAAGATAAACTGGTAGGACCAGACCTGGTGAAACAGACTGAGGAGAAGGTAAAACTAATCAAAGCCAATCTAAAAGTTGCCTCAGACAGACAGAAATCCTATGTCGATTTGAAGAGAAAAGAAATAAAATATGCAGTTAGAGATAAAGTGTTCCTTAAGGTGTCACCGTGGAAGAAGGTACTAAGTTTTGGAAGAAAAGGTAAGTTAAGCCCTAGGTTCATTGGCCCATATGAAGTCATTGAATGTGTGGGTCCAGTGGCCTATAGGCTAGCTTTACCACCAGAGCTGGACAAGATCCACAATGTGTTCCACGTGCCTATGCTAAGAAGATACCACTCAGATCCTTCACATGTCATCTCCATGGAAGAAATTGAAGTACAACCAGATTTGACATATGAAGAAGAACCCATAAGGATCCTGGCTCGAGAAGTGAAAGAGTTGAGGAATAAGCAGATTCCACTGGTGAAAGTGCTTTGGACGCACCACAACACCGAGGAGGCAACTTGGGAAAGTGAAGAGACGATGAGGCAACAGTTCCCTCAACTATTTGCATCAGGTAAATTTCGAGGAAGAAATTTAAATTAGAGGGGAAGAGTTGTAACACCCTCCCTGTAGCAATTCCGTACATTCTACTGTTCCGGTGATCGGTGTCGGTCCGAACAGCTAGAACGTCTGGAAAAAATATTTAAACTAAAGTGAGGAACCATAATTAACTCAAATATTAATAAGAAAAATTTAGAAAAAATTTTAGAAATAAAATACAACCAAGTTAAATGAGCCGGTGCCCAAGCGATGGGTAACCTAGTAGGAAGTTGCGGTTCTCCCAACTAGGAGCCCTAGACCTGGAGGAAAATTCATAAAATAATTTTTGGGACTCTAGAGAAGGGTCATTGAGGTTTCTATGGCATTAAAATGCCAAGAAAATACTTAGAAAAACTTTTCAATCGGTACAGACAATTTTAGCCCGTTAAGCCAAACAGAGGGCATTTTGGTAATTTCGTCTTCAGAGATGATTTTTGGCCGACTTGTCAAGTTAATTAAATAATTATTATGATCTAAAATATGAATAAATATTGCTAAAAATTTAATTGAAAATGAGTAGAAAAGAAAAGAAAAGAAAATGAAATAAAAGTCATATTTATGACATAAGCATGATGCAATTAAAATATTTTCACCAAACCAAATTTTGACACATCATTATAAACTACTTAAACATGAATAAAAAGAGATAAAAATTGAAAAAGTGGACAGCCATCTTCAATCTTTGGGCTGCAGAAACGTAGAGAGAGAGAGAGGAGAAAAAAACTCCATGAAAGCTCTTGTTTAAGCTTTATTTTCCCTAAGCTCTCCACCCCAAAACCCTAAACTTCCTTCACAAAATATTATCCCTAAACCTTGAGGAAACATAAGGCAGTAGAAATTTGAGGAAATTTTGAAGTTGGGCAAGTCCAAGTTAGGTCACAAGTGAGGTTAGTGCCAATTCCTTCTAGAAATTTTATGTATATCATATGTGGAGTAGGAATTAAGTGTGAAAATGAAGTGAAATTAAACAAAAGTTGCATGATGAATTTTTACCATTTTTGGCAGCCATGAACTTATGAGAGTTTTGATGATTTTTTTTAGATTAAAAGAGTATATAAGCTGTCCTTTGATATGAAATTATCACTTAGCAACTTATATTGTAAGTTAATGGAAGAATAGAGGAATTGAGAATTTAGGGTTTTGACCAAATTAAGGTTTTAATCCTATAATGGTGTAGGAACATTTTAATGGTCAATTAGTGACCATTTGGTTATTGGTAAACAAGAAATGAAGTGTGTTTAGTGATGGGATTTAGGTTTAGTGTGGCTGCCCTAGGTGACCTGCAGAATTAGACATGAGTCCAGCAAGTTTGGGCAGCCATAACTTGAATTGTAGAGGTTAAATTGGTGTAAGGCCAGTTGGACATGAAACTAAACACATAATGGCACAACTTTATTGAAGAAACCATGCCCATAAGACCAAACAAAGTGGAATAAAAGCTTGCCCCAATCCGGGTGACCTGCAATCTCTTTCTGCAGAATGACCAAATGAACAGTGATTGTTCATTTGGCCATGACTCAGTGTAGAATGGTCCAATTGACCTAAAATTTTACCAGCAACAAGTTGAGATATAGAACAACAACTTTCATGAAGAAAGCTAACCCAAATTATGACCAGAACCTATCCAACAAGTGAGTTGTAGTCACTGTTCACTGCACTGTAGATATGGTCAGTCCAGAAAAATTCCAATCCGGCCAGTTGTTGTTTTTGGACCATAACTTGAGTTACAAAACTCCAAATGGAGTGATTCAAAAAAGGAAATTCAACTAGACAAAATAAGGAACAACTTTCATGTTGATTATTTTTCCAAATTCCCACTGCAAAAATGACTAATAGAATGGTAAAGATAAGGTATGAAAACTGAAAATTCTGCTCAATTAACTTTAAGTTTAGAAATGATATTGGCAACCAATACCAACAAATTTTGAATGCAAAATGTGGTATGTTGGGAGTATTAAAATCAATGTACCTATTGTCTATGCAAAGGTCAACATTTTGGTTGACTAATGAAGTGAATAGTAACACCAAAACTTGAAATTCAAAAATTGTAAAACTCAAAAGTGTCAAATGCCCTAGTATACCTAACAAGATTGGTTTGGATAGCTTGGCATGCTAATAGGGTTCAGTTAGCAGTACTGCACATGGCATTATACCATTCTGTGATTTCATGGCTTTTAGCCATTCTGACATTATGTTGATACTTGGCCTTGTGCCTAATGTTATTACAGCTTATTAGTTGTTCTATTGAACACCGGGAGACATATATGTGACCGATGGTGTGACGGCCCGAGGTACTTGATATCTAGTGCCAGTTTATCCATTTATCCAGTCTAGTAGTCTAGTATAGGTTACTTGGGCAACCAAAAATGAAAGTGGATAAATTTAATGAAATAATGAATATAACAAGTACAAAATAAGTAAGACTACAAATACTCATCGAAAATTTATTTACAATGAGACATCAATACATTCACTGCATATTTATTTTCTGTTATTTCTTTTTATTTTATTATTGGCACCACTAAGCATTATTGCTTAGCGCGTTGCTTTTGCCACGCGTAGGTTCTGGAGATACTGACCGAGAGCCCAGTAGACCACAGACTAGGTGAGACCTCCTGCAGCTCTGCATAGTATCCGTGTCACCTCACTATCTTCAGTGCATTGGTAGGACACTAGGTTTCATTTTGGTATTTTGTAACTAACTTTTATTTTCTCTTGTGTAATTGAGACTTATGTAATGTATTTTGATGTTAATGTAAATAGTGGAAATTGTGTTTATGAATGGAAAATTGAGTATTTATTTATTGCTTATATATGAATACCATGAGAAATGAATAATTGAGAAATGGAAATATTGTTAAAAAAAAAATATTGAGATTTTGTTGATGAGATGGAGTTTGGGATTGATTGAAAATATTGGAAGTGTTTTTCATAGGTTCCGAAGAACTGTTTTCTCCATTTTTAGCCGGTGCTCTGCCGGATTTTCTGTAAAATTTTCGGAACCTCAAATAAATTATAATTTCAATAAATGACTTAAATGAATTATGTTTCACAAATTATATTCAAAACTATAATAAAAATAAATTAAGGAAGAATAAAAATTATTGAGATAAAATAGAGTGTTCCGGTACACTGTGTGACATATCTTACTCGGATATACTGTAGACGGGTAAGGAGTGTCACACAATGCCAACAATTTAAGAATGCAAAATGTGGTATGTTGGTGATATTAGAACCAATATACCTATTGTTTATGAAAAAGTCAACATTTTAGTTGACAAATGAAATGAATAGTAGCCATAAAATTTCAATTTCAAAGAATTACATAATTAAAAAGTGTATTTGCCCTAGTAAGCCTAGTGTGATTGGTTTGGATAGCTTGGCATACCAATAGGGTTATGATAGCAGTACTGCGTATGGCTTTATGTCATTCTGTGATATGATAGCCTATGGCTATACTGATTATGATGTTATACTTGGCTTTGTGCCTTATTGCTTTTATGGCTTATTAGCCATTCTGTCTGCACACCGGGAGACACATTGTGACACCCTTCACCCATCTACAATGTAGGCGAGCAAGATATGCCACACAGTGCGCCAGAACACCATATCTTATTTCATAACAAGTTATCCTTCTTAATTTATTTTTTATTCACCAAGTGCTAAATTTTACCAATTATATTATTTATTTACAACTTTGATTTATCTGAATTTTCTATAAGTTTCTATAGCAAAATTCGACAGAGTGCCGGCTATAAATTGGAAAAACAGTTCTTTTAAACCTGTTAAAAACACTTCCAATATGATTTTCAAATTCAGAACTCCAAATACATACATATCAATTCAATCTCCAATTCTAATCACAATTTTCAAAATTTTGTTCACATCACAATTTGAATTAATTTCCTGAATAACTCCTCAACATTTTATTTTTCAACAAAATATATTGATAATTACAATGACATGAATTTTCATATATTTACATTATCATATGATTTCATGAGTTTATAATTACAATAAAAAACTAGTACAAAATGCAAAGTACAAAATACAATCCAAAATCCTAATATCCTACCAAGTGTACTGCAGATATGAGGTGACTCTAGACTCTGTGCAGATCTGACTAATCACCTGGTCTGAGGTCTGCTGGACTCCCCAGCTATGTCTCTAGTACCTGCGCATGGCAAAAGCGACTCACAAAGCAATTCTGCTTAGTGGTGCCAATATAAAATAAAATAGCTAAAATAAAATAGATATGCAGAATGTATGCTGACATTTTATGTAGACTTAATTTCTGGCACATATTGCAGTATTATTTGATTAAAATTTGGTAAGATTTATTTTAATTGTCTGAGTAACCTATACTAGTGGACTGGATTGGATAAACGGATAAACTGGCACTGGGGACCAATTATCTCGAGCCATCACACCATCGGTCACATTGTGTCTCCCGGTGTGCAACAAAACAGCTAATAAGCTATAATAATTATTAGGGATAAAACCCAAGTATAATAAACTCAATCAAAATAGCCAAAGGCTATTATATCACAGAATGGCACGTGAGGCCATAAAACACAGAATGGCATGAAGCCATATGTAGTACTGCTAATAGAACCCTATTGGCATGCCAACCTATCCAAACCAATCATTCTAGGCATACTAGGGCATTTTAGACAGTTAATGATTTAATTATTTATTTTTGCAATGTAGAGGTCACTATTCACTTAACTATTTTCACTCAAAGGTTAACTTTTTAATTTTTAATAATTTTGTTGAACCTAAGTTCACCAAGATACCACATTTTGATTTATAAAAGTGTTGGCATTAGTTGCCAAATAATACTTAAAACCAATGGTGAATAATTCAGAAATTTCAGTTTTGAGTGTTAGAGTTCATTGTTCCATTAGGCCATTCTATAGTGAGATTTTAGCCAAATGTTCTGCATCAAAATTGTTTGTTATTGTGTCTAGTTACATTTCTTTTGTTGAATCACTCCATTTGGAGTTTTGTAGCTCAAGTTATGGCCTAAATACCATAACTGGCCGGATTACAATTTTTCCAGAATTTCTGGGCAGAAATAATTCTAAAATTTTTGTACACTGACTGCAAGTCAGTTTTATGATATATTATGGTCAAAATTTGGGTTTGTTTTCTTCATGAAAGTTGTAGGGCTATGTCTTAGCTCTCTACTGGTAAAAATTTAGGTCAATTGAACTTTTCTACACTAAGTTATGACCATTTGAACAAACACTGTTCATTTGGTCACTTTCCAGGGACAGCATATTGGTCACCCAGATTAGGGTAGTTTTTAGGTCAACTTAGTTTGGTTTTCTAGGCAGGGTTTCTTCACCAAAATTGTGCTATTATGTGTCTAGTTTCATTTTGAATTGGCCTTGCACCAATTAAACTTACACAACTCTATTTATAGTTGCCCAAACCTGTTCTGTAGGTCACCAAGGGCAGCATACCTAACTTCAATTCCCATGGAATAAATCACTTCATTTCTTAATCACACATAGCCAAATGGTCAGTAATTGACCATTAAAACTTTCTTTCATAAATACATGAACAAAGTCTCAAGTTTGTGTCCAAACCATAACTCTACCATTTCAAATTTTGCATTTACTTACACTTCACTATCCTAATCAATAGATTAGTATTAAGGGCAGCTAGAGTACCATTTTAATTCAAGGAAATCTTCAAAACCCTACCAAGCACAAGGCTTCCAAAATTTTGTGAAAGGTATACACATGATGTTTATTCAATTTTGTTGTAAATTTGCACTCAATTCCACTCATTTAACATGAATTGAAAGAGAAAGAACAAGTTTGGTCACTAACCTTTAATGGAGTAAATTCCAAGCTTGTAAAAGCTCCTTCTTTCTACTTCTTTTTGCTGTCTTTAGCTTACCCAAGGTGTAGTGAAAATTTTTTGTGAAGACAAATATGGCTTTTATAGTGAAAAGCTTAAAGAATTCAAGTTAGGAATGAAAGAAAATGGTGAAGAGTTCTCTTTAAGGATTTCAGCCACCATAGAAGAAGAAGAAGATGAAGCGATTTTTGGTCTTCTTTATCCCTTATAATGTGTTTATTTAATTTTGATTGGTGGAAGAGTTTTTAATGAGATCATGCTTATGTCATTATTTGACTTTTATTTCCTTTTTTTTTCTTCCTTACTCCTTTTACTTATTTTTTATAAATTTTTCATCAATATTAATTCACATTTTATGTCATAAATCTCACTTACTTAAATGGGCAAGTTGGTCAAAAATCATCTCTGAAGACAAAATGACCAAAATGCCCTCTGTTTGGCTTAACGAGCTAAAATTGTGTGTACCGATTGATTAAATTTTTCTTGTATTTTCTTAGCATTTTATTATCATTGAAACCCCAATAACCCTTCCTTGAGGTCCCAAAAATTATTTCATGAAGTTTTCCCTGGGTTTAGGGTTACTAACAGCCTTTGCCGTTACTTCCCGTTAGGGTCACTCATCATTGGGGCTACGGCTCATTTAACCTTAGTGCATTTCATTTCTAAAAATTTTCCTTAATTTTTCTGATCATTATTTGGTTTATTTATAACTCCTCACTCTAGTCTAATTATAATTTCAAATATTCTAGCTACCCGTACCGACGTTGGTCACCAGAACAGTAGAACGTATGGACTAGCTAAAGTGAGGATGTTAAAGCTCTTCCCCTCTAATAAAAATTTCGTCCTCGAAATTTACCTGATGCAAACAGTTGAGGGAACTGTTGTCTCATCGTCTCTTCACTTTCCCAAGTTGCCTCCTTAGTATGGTGCCTCCAAAGTACTTTAACCAGTGGAATTTGTTTATTTCTCAGTTCTTTCATTTCCCGAGCCAGTATCCGTATGGGTTCTTCTGCATATGTCAAATCTAGTTGGATTTCAATCTCTTCCATGGAGAT
This sequence comes from Hevea brasiliensis, assembly GCF_030052815.1. NCBI lineage: Eukaryota > Viridiplantae > Streptophyta > Magnoliopsida > Malpighiales > Euphorbiaceae > Hevea > Hevea brasiliensis. Next base: position 68,192,808 of record NC_079493.1, on the reverse strand, counting down.
GACATGTGAAGGGTCTGAGCAGTATCTTCTTAGCATAGACACATGAAATACATTGTGGATCTTATCCAGTTCGGGTGGTAAAGCTATTCGATAGGCCACTAGTCCTACACGTTCAATGACTTCATATGGGCCAATGAACCTAAGGCTTAACTTACCCTTTCTTCCAAACCTCAGTACTTTCTTCCACAGTGAGACTTTGAGAAACACTTTGTCGCCTACTGCATACTCTATCTCTTTTCTCTTTAAGTCGGCATAAGATTTCTATCTATCTGAGACAACCTTCAAATTAGCTTTGATTATTTTTACTTTCTCCTCAGTCTGTTTCACTAGGTCTGGTCCTACCAACTTATCTTCACCCAATTCAGTTCAATATACTGGGGTTCTATACTTCCTCCCATATAGTGCTTCATACGGGGCCATTTGAATGCTAGCTTGGTAGCTATTGTTATATGTGAATTCTGCCAGTGGGAGATATTTATCCCAACTCCCCTCAAACTCAATGACATAACTCCTCAACATATCCTCAAGGACCTATCACATAATTCATGTTGTTACTATCATTTCAATTTATTAGTTGTAAAAATTCAATTAGTTTTTAGGTTTACCTGGATTACTCGTTCCGACTGTCTATCCGTCTGAGGATGAAAAGCCGTGCTAAAGTGGAGTTATGTGCCCAAGGCTTCTTGCAACTTCTTTCAAAATCTTGATGTAAACCTTGGGTCTCGATCAGATATGATGGAAAGTGGGATTCCGTGCAGTCTAACTATCTCACTTATATACAACTCTGCTAACTTCTTCAGTGAGTAGTCAGTCCTAACTGGTAGAAAATGTGTTGACTTTGTCAATTTATCCACTATCACCCACACTGCATCATGCTTCTTCTGGGTAAAAGGTAGACCACTAACAAAATCTATAGTGACCCAGTCCCATTTCCATTCAGGTATGCTTATAGGCTGTAGCAATCCTGATGGAACTTGATGTTCTGCTTTAACTTGCTGACATGTCAAGCACCTAGTAACATAGTCAGCTATATCCTTTTTCATACCAGGCCAACAATAATGAGGCTTCAGATCATTGTATATTTTTGTGCTTCCCGGGTGCATAGCATAAACACTGGTGTTTGCTTCTTTCAGAATACTAGTCTTCAATTCCCTATTATCTGGTACACACACTCTTCCTTTGTAGTACAGACACCCATCTGCTTTCACCTCATAATTAGTTTCCTTCCCCTCTGAAATTTTACCCACAACAGCCATTAATTTTTCATCTGCCTTTTGCCCATCTTGTATATGCTGTAGTAGGTTTGGCCTCGCTTGTAACTCAGTCAAAATAGCTCCATCTTGAGCTAAAGATAGACGGGCATTTAGTGATCTTAAAGCTGTGATGGACTGTAACACCCCTATTTGCATAGCCTGGTATATTTCACTGTTCCGGTGACCGGTGTCGATCTGGACAATTAAGGGGATTAGAACCACACTTAAGACAACTAGATAAGCCATAAACACAAATAATTAGTAATGTCCAATTAGTTAAGTATAAATAAGAAAAATAGAACATAAGAAGTTAAACGAGCCGAGAGTCACAGCGATGGGTAACCTTCACGGGAATGACTGCGAAGTCATTTTAAACTCAAATTTCGAACCGTAAAATATGCCGTCGAGGTCCTTAGGACCCTTATAAACACAGTGGAAAAGAGAAAATCATGAAAAAGAACTGTTAAGCCAGTCAAATAATTAGATCAGGGAGCTGGAAGAAATATGGAATTATTTGCAAACTGGGATGAACCGGCGAGGGGCAATTTGGTCAATTGACCCCGAGAGCTGACTCCTAACCTAACTGTCAAATAAAATTGGAGAAAATAAAATTTCGGAATCGAGAATTAAATTAAAGAACTAATAGAAAAAAAAAGAGAATGGAAAAGTTAAAAGGTGATGACATCATACATGACCTCATGCATGATGCCATAAAGAATATAATTTATTTATTTATTTATTTGGATTTTTGGTCTTCCTAAAGAGATAAAAGACAAAAGAAAAGAAAAGAAGAAAAAAAATTAAAAGCCTCATCTTCCTCAAAGTGGACGTCTCCATCCTTCTCCCTCCCTCACCATTGCAAATCTCATTTTAAGCTTGCTTCAAGCTTTGAAACCCTTACCAAATCCCAACTTCTTCTATAATCACTCCATAAAACCTTATTCCCTTCCCTTGAGAAAGAAATTTAACAAGAAAGAAAGAAGAAAATAGGAGGAAAATTGAAGATTGGATATCAAAGTTGAGGTAAATACATCAATTTGAAAGTTTGAGATTATTTATTGTGTTTTTAGCTTGAATTACTTGTAAATAAACTTAAAATAAAAAAAAATGTATGAGGGACTAAACTGAAATTCATCCAGCAGGGAGGGGAGAGTTATTTGCATAAGTTTGATTGAGTTAAACATGTTAAGATGCTTAAATAAGTTGAAAGATTGTGTTTATATGCTTTGAATTAGTTAATTGCAATGGATTAGAGTGGTTAGGGTTTGAGACCTAGGGTTTTGAGGCAAAAATTTGGAGAAATTTGTAAATGGTGTCTTTGACCTAATGTGAAGTGAAAAATGGTCATTTGTGACCAAATGAGGTGTGTTAGAAGTGTTGGAATTAAAAGCCAATTCGGATTGGATAAGGTCATGTGCTGGCAGCATGACCAAAATCTCCTTTGAGGGACCAAAAATGAAATTTTAGAAGTCCAATGGATATGGGACCAATTGGGAATGAAAATAGGCACTAAATGACACAATTTTCATTTAGGAAGCATGCCCAAAAAGTGACTAAAACCTAGTGAACAAATTGACCAAAATTGAGAAATCATAGTCTGCCTCTGCACAACCTGACCAAATGAACAGTGTTTGTTCATTTGGTCATAACTCGAGCTATGCAGGTCAAAATGACCTGAAATTTTACCAGTGATTATATGAGATATAGATCTAAAACTTTCATGAAGAACACAAACCCAAATTATGCCATTAACTAAATCAAATTACTGAGCAAAGTTGGGTCACTGAATCTGCAGACTGCAGATTTGCCATTTGAACAGTAAAGTTTCAATGGCTATAACTCTCTCTAGAAAACTCCGATTTAGGTGATTCTTGAACCGATGGAAACCTAAGGCATATTAGAAAATTTCATATGAAGAAAGTTAGACCAAATTATGGACCTAACTTGATCAAATTGCTGAACAAATTTGGAATTAATAATTTGCCAAAACAAAATTCTGCAGCATGAACAGTAAAGATAATTTGCTTATAACTTGAGCTACAAAACTCCAATTGGGGTGATTCAAAAAGGAGAATAAACTTAAGACAATAGGGAATATTTTCTATGAAGAAAGTTTTTCCAAATTTCAACAGTAAACTGACCAATAAAACAGTACAATTAGGGACACCAAAACTGAAAATTTGGCCATTTTGCCTAAAAGACCTGAGTTTTGAGAAAATGACCAAAACCAACAAGTTTAGTGACCAAAATGTGGTATGTGGGTGAAGTTGAACTTCCCATACCTATTGAGCCTTAGAAAGTCAACAATTTGACTTGAATAGTGTAGTGAATAGTAACCCGAAACACAAAATTTCGAGAACGTCGAGTTTAGCACGTTAGAGCTAGGTAAAAATAAGGCTAAATTTATTTTTGGATTTATGTTAAATTATGGTACTGAAACATTGTAAAATTGTGTGTTTCAGTTGAAAAAAATACTGGGAAAAAACCCGAGGAACCGAGTCGAGGCCAAGAGGCGACTCGCTTGAGGTTTGTGCACAATGTATACTTTTTATAATCATCTTTTGCATACTGTTTTGAATAAGGTGAAATATTGGATTATGGCATTCTTATGATGTTTAATGTAAATTGTTGAAATGTTATTATGTATATTTGAAATGACAATGTTTAGCAAATTGTTAAGATAAGTTTTGAAACCACAGTGTCATGACCATATATTTGAACACCTCACTAGCACGACTAGTGGGGGTAATTAGTTTCAAATTTTGATTCCTTCTTTGGAGAAGTGTTGAGGTGTGCCAGTAGAAGAGGATGTGAATGAATATCCATATATTTGAGCTAGCTAGCCTTATGATGTGATTTCTCTTTAGCCTCTGGCTATTGAGATTCTATTTGTTTCGAATGGCATGATCTAACTGTGGGATTTATGAAATGTGTTTTGATACTTTGAAATGAACTTGGTTTGCATTAAAATCTCATAATTCATGTTTTGTGTTTAATGCTCATGTTTAGTCAAATTTTTTAAATAAATGTGATTTAAGTTTTGCATAAAAATTATTTTAGTATGTTGTGCACCACTGAGTCCTAGTACTCAGCGATAGCTTCTATTGCTGTTGCAGATACAGAGACTAGAGGAGCAGCAGACTGAGCTGCTGAGGTGTGAGGAGCTATCAGCTTAAAGTCATCGGGTATAATTTATGCCCTAATTGTAAATATTTCTTTTGATGTATGTGTTGCATATAAAATTATGGACATGTAAATGGGTCTTGAGCAGCTTGTACAAAGTTTGTATGAAGTTTGTAAAATCAAAAATTTAGTTTGAATTTCCTTTGATGTAAATTTTGTAATGATGTATATATATAAATTGTTTTGTCTCTAATGAAATATGAGTGGAACTATTTTATTTAATTTGAATGAAATGTATTGTTAGTATTTTGAGGATTATTGAATTTTAAACTTAAGAAATTGATTGAAATGATTGTGAAGTTGTTGAAATGGATTGAGTTTGATTGTGAAATTGAAGTAGTTGTTGAGAAAAAATTTTTAGAAGTGCTTTTTACAGGTATTTGAAGAACTGGTTTCTCAAAATACAAACAAAACTCTGTCAAAATTTTTATAAAATTTGCGGAAAACTAAAATGAACCAAAAATATTAACTAGTTTTAATTTTAACTAAATGTTTTAAATACTTATTAGAAAATGCTCACCACTTATCAAAAATAAGAAAATTGTTTTAAAATCCCTTTTAGGGTACTTAATGAGTTATCGGTAGGTGAAGTTCGATAGTTCATTAGGTACTCTACGAGATCATGTTATGCCTTACGGAGAGGTAAGGTATGACATGGACTGGATTTTCTACTAGTAAAAATTGTAGGGCTATGTCTTAGCTTTCTACTGGTGAAAATTCAAGTCAATTGAACTTTTCTACACTAAGTTATGACCATTTGAACAAACACTGTTCATTTGGTCACTTTCCAGGGACAGCATGTTGGTCACTCGGATTAGAGTAGTTTTTAGGTCAACTTAGTTTGATTTTCTGGGCAGGGTTTCTTCACCAAAGTTGTGCCATTATGTGTTTAGTTTTATTTCCAATTGGCCTTGCACCAATTGAACCTACACAACGCCAGTTATAGCTGCCCAAACCTACTGGACTCACACCCAGTCTTGCAAGTCACCAAGGGTAGCATACCTAACTTCAATTCCTAGGGAACAAATCACTTCATTTCTTAATCACACATAGCCAAATGGTCAGTAATTGACCATTAAAACTTTCTTTCACCAATACATGAACAAAGTCTCAAGTTTGTGTCCAAACCCTAACTCTACCATTTCAAATTTTGCATTTACTTACACTTCAGTATCCTAATCATAGATTAGTGTTAAGGGTAGCTAGGGTACCATTTTAATTTAAGGAATCTTTAAAACCCTACCAAGCCCAAGGCTGCCGAAATTTTGAGAAAGGTATACACATGATGTTTATTCAATTTTGTTGTAAATTTGCACTCAATTCCACTCCTTCAACATGAATTGAAAGAGAAAGAACAAGTTTAGTCACTAACCTTTAATGGAGTAAATTCCAAGCTTGTAAAAGCTCCTCCTTTCTACTTCTTTTTATTGTCTTTAGCTCGCCCAAGGTGTAGTGAAAATTTTTTGTGAAAACAAATATGGCTTTTATGGTGAAAAGCTTAAAGAATTCAAGTTAGGAAGTAAAGAAAAATGGAAAAGAGCTCTCTTTAAGGATTTCGGCCACCATAGAAGAAGAAGAAGATGAAGTGATTTTTGGTCTTCTTTATCCCTTATAATGTGTTTATTTAATTTTGATTAGTGGAAGAGTTTTTAATGAGATCATGTTTATGTCATTATTTGACTTTTATTTCCTTTATTTTTTCTTCCTTACTCCTTTTACTTATTTTTAATAAATTTTTCATCAATATTAATTCACATTTTATGTCATAAATCTCACTTACTTAAATGGGCAAGTTGGTCAAAAATCATCTCTGAAGACGAAATGACCAAAATGCCCACCGTTTGGCTTAACGAGCTAAAATTGTGTGTACCGATTGATTAAATTTTCCTTGTGTTTTCTTAGTATTTTATTGTATTTGAAACCCCAATAACCCTTCCCTGAGGTCCCAAAAATTATTTCATGAAGTTTTCCATGGGTCTAGGGTTACTAACGGCCTCTGCTGTCACTTCCCGTTAGGGTCACTCATCACTGGGGCTACGGCTCATTTAACCTTAGTGCATTTCATTTCTAAAAATTTTCCTTAATTTTTCTGATCATTATTTGGTTTATTTATAACTCTTCACTCTAGTCTGATTATAATTTCAAATATTTTAGCTGCCCGGATCGACATTGGTCACCGGAACAGTAGAATGTACGGACTAGCTAAAGTGAGGATGTTACACACATTGTGACCGATGGTGTGACGGCCCAAGGTACCTGGTACCCAGTGCTAGTTTACCCGTTTATCTAGCCCGGTCAATTTGTATAGGTTACTTGGGCATTAAAAAGTATAAATATAATTGAATTGATTATTTAAGGAAGTAAGGAATTTAAATATCAAGATAAAGAACAAGAATGATAAAAATAAAAAGAGGCTCAAAATCATCAAGGAAATGATTAATAAAATGCTAGAAAGAGTTAATATCATCAAATGTAATTAGCCTTCGACTAAACAATAAGTTAGTAATTATTTATTTCTTATAAGCACAAAAACTAGGAAATTTTTACTTTTATTTGCATATTATATTTTCTTGTATTATTGGCACCACTAAGCTTTATGCTTAGCACATCACTTTTGCAACGCGTAGGTACTGAAGATTTAGCCAGAGAGCCCAGGAGACCACAAACTAGGTGAGACTTGTATACAGATCTACATAGTGTCCGTGTCACCTCACAGACTACAGTGCATTGCTAGGACACTAGATCCCATTTTGGTATTTTGTACTGTATGTATTTTGTAATTAAACTTTTATTTTCTCATGCATAGTTTAAACTCATGTAAAATATTTTGGTATTAATGCAAATATTTGTAATTTGTGTTTATAAATGAAAATTTAGTATTTATTTATGATTTGTACATGATTATCATGTGAAATGAATGAATGATAAATAGAAGAATTTTTGAAATATGGTTGAGAAATATTGAGATTATATTGATATAATGGAGTTTGAAAATGATGGGAAATGTATTAGAAGTGTTTTTCACTGGTTCCAAAGAACTGTTTTATTCATTTTTAACCGATACTTTGCCAGATTTTCTATAAAATTTTTGGAAACTCAAATGAATTTATAATTTCAATAAATGACTTAAATAAGTCAAATTTCATAAATTGCAAATGAGTCAAATTTCATAAATTGCACTTCATAACAATAAAGGAATAAATTAAGGAAGGATAAAAAATAATTGAGATAAAATATAGTATTTCGGTACACTGTGTGGCATATCTTACTCGACTACACTGTAGACGGGTAAGGGGTGTTACATTTATTTGTATCAGAGCCTGGTTTAAGCATTTCTGGGTCTAGATAGAGTCCATACCATGCATTACATTTGAAAGAGTCGAGGTGACACTAATGTAGATCTGTTTTCTCTGGTAAAGTGAAGAAATAAGGAGGTAGCAGTTCCTCGACTACTTACGTCAGGTAAATTTCTAGGATGAAATTCTTGTTAGAGGGAAAGAGTTGTAACACCCTCACCGTAGCCATTTTGTACATTTTACTATTTCAGTGATCGGTGTCAGTCCGGACTACTAGAATGTCTGGAACTATATCTAGACTAGAGTGAGGAGTCATAAATAACTCAAATAATGTCAAGAAAAATTAAGAAAAAATTTTTGAAATAAAATACAGCTAAGTTAAATAAGCAGGTGCCCTAACGATAGGTGACCTAATGGGAAATTACTGTCTTCACAGCTAGAAGCCCTAAACCCAAGGCAAAATCCGTGAAATAATTTTTGAGACTCCAGAGAAGATTCATTGAGGTTTTGATGGCATTAGAATACCAAGAAAATACTTCTGGAATTTTATCAATCAGTACAGACGATTTTGGCTCGATAAGCCAAACGGAGGGCATTTTGGTCATTTCGTCTTCAGAGATGATTTTTGGCCGACTTGTCCAGTTAAGTAAATAATTATTATGACATAAAATATAAATAAATATTGCTAAAATTTTAATTGAAAATGAGTAGAAAAAAAAAAGGAAAGAAAATGAAGGAAATTTGAAATTTTGACATCATTATGATGTCATTAAAATCTCCACCCAATCACAATTTAACAAACTAACTAAAGGGATAAAAATGAAACAAAAATGAGATAAAAACAAAAAAAAAAAAATCAGCAGCCTTCTTCTTCTCAAACAACCGAACTAGAGAGAGAGAGAGAGAGAGAGAGAGAGAGAGAGAGAGAGAGAGAGTCCTCCATTTATGCACTCACCCAAGCTTCAAATCCTAGCCAACTACACCATAAAACCTTATAACCTCTTCATGAAAAATTGATCTTACACCTTGGGCAAGTTAGAGGCAGCAAAAAGAAGAGAAAAGGAAGAGTTTTTCAAGCTTGGGAAAATTTCAAAGGAGGTTAGTGTCCAATCTCTTTATTTTTTTTTTTCTTTAAATTCATGTTAGGGAGTTGAATTGAGTAGAGATTTATGAGAAATTGAAATGAAATTCATTGGTATGCTCACTTTACATTTTCGGCAGCCATGGTAATCTTAGTGTAGTAATGAATTTCTTTGATTTAAAGGAGTGTATAGGCTACCCTTGATGTGAATGTATCACTTCAATTATTAATTTATGAGTTTGGTGCAAGAAATTGGAACTTAGCAAAATTTAGGGCTAGGGATTATTATTTAACTCATGTATTAGTGAAAGGAAATTCTAATGGTCAATTAGTGACCATTTGGTTGTGTTTGAGTAGGAAATGAAGTGACTTGTGCCATGGAAATTGAGGTTAGAGTTGCTGCCTTGAGTGACCTGCAGGACTGGATGTGAGTCCAGCAAGGTTGGACAGCTTTAACTTGAGTTGTGTAGGTTCAATTGGTGCAAAGCCAATTGGACAAGAAATTAGACACATAATGGCACAACATTGATGAAGGAACCCTATCCAAAAAACAAATTTAGGACGCCCTAAAAATTGACCAAATCTGGGTAACATACATTTTGCCTGGGTAAAATGACCAAATGAACAGTGTTAATTCATTTGGTCATAACTCAGTGTAGAAAGGTCCAATTGACCTGATATTTATATCAATGAAAAGCTTAAATAATTTAGAACAACTTTTATGTTGAACACAAACTCTAATTCTGGACTTAAACAAATGAAATTATTGGCCAAAATTGAACTACTAAATCTAGCAGAATGGTATTCAGCCCAGAATTTCTGGGTAGATACTAATTCAGCCAACCTTGCTCAAATTAGCATATCTTGAGCTAGAAAACTCTAAATGGAGTAATTCAAAAAGGAAATTAAAGAAGACACATAAAAAAATAACTTTCATGAAGACAATATTGCCAAATTCCTACTGTAAAATTTACCAATAGAACAGTAAACCAAGTACTTAAAATCTGAAAATTTTAAATAACCAACCCTAAGTTTTGAAATGGAATTTGCAACCAATGCCAATAATTTCAAAATGCAAAATGTGGTATGTTGGTGATATTAGAACCAATATACCTATTGTCTATAAAAAAGTCAACATTTTAGTTGACTAATGAAATGAATAGTAGCCATAAAATTTCAATTTCAAAGAATTACATAATTAAAATGTAACACCCCTCACCCGACTAAAGTGTAGCCGAGCAAAGTGTGCTACATTCGGTGCCGGAGCACCCTATCTTGTCTTACTTTATTATTTTAATAATTTGATCTCGTTATATTTTAATATCAATTACTTTTCCAGAGAGAAACCAGCAGAATTTTCCCTATTTTATTATCAGTTGATGTATTTCACTATTCACCTCCTTAAAATTTTCAATAATATTTTACAATAAAAATATCATCCATGCTCATCATATTCATCTCACATTCAATTCTTTTAATTCACATATTCATTTGTACAAGTCTATTCATACTCAATTCATATGTAAACATTCTCAAATTACATAAGTAAAATTTTCAAATTTTCTTAATTTACATAATTTATAAAATAATTACATAATTTCATAATTTACATGATCTATAAATTAATTACAGTTTCATAATCTATATCCAACATACAATTCATAGTTTACATTACAAATAATAACTAATTATAATGTACAAAATACATAATATGATCTATATGGGCCCTATCTATATGCATTGCTGAGGAGGTGACAACCTTGAACACTCTGCAGATCAGACTCCAAAATATCTGTTTAGTATTTACTGGGCTTTAACTTCAGTACCTGCGCGAGGAAACAAATCCATCGCCCTAAGCATTACTGCTTAGTGGTGCAATAATATAACAAGAAATAATATATACAAATAAAAATAATTGGAGCATATTTTCTATACTCAAGAATTTTACTGGGTTCATATGAAAATTTCCATATAGTGTATTTTTCATCATTTATGTTGCTCTCTAGAATCCCTTCTATCATAAGTTTACAATAATCATTTATATAATGTACAAATAAATTTAAATATTTAGTTTATGTTTATATTATTATGGAGGATGCATTTCTAATAATTACTTACGTTATGCTTATTTTGCTAGTCCTTCATTTACTCTGTTAATATTTTCTATGTGTTGTGGATCATTTCGTAATAATTAAATTCTTAATACTAGTTTAATACCTCTCAGATTTTTCTCACTGATTTATTTAGTTTCTAATATTTTTAACTTATTTCAATAAATTTTTCTCTCTGCTTAGGTAACCTATGACAGGCTAACTAAACTGGATAACGGGTCGTTGGCATTGGATACCGCGGTGCCTCGGGCCGTCATACCATGGGACGCAGAATGTCAACAACGTATGCAGTCAGTATGGCTAAAAAGCCATGATAACACATAATCGGGCATAAAAGCCATGAATGTTGGCATAAAGCCATGAATGCGGGCATAAAGCCATGAATACAGACATAAAGCCTTTCGCAGTACTGCTAAAACAATACCCTATTGGCATGCCAATCTATCCAATCTGACACAAGTGTCTGGGCAATACATGGGCACATAGTACCATTAGGAGTCTATATGTTTCATCATTTCATTATATTTTTCATTTATATTTTTATAGCACTCTAATTTTGTTTATAGTGGAAGCATAATTTGCAAATTCACATTTCTAGGTAATTTATGCATTCATCGTAATATTCATACTAATTTCAATTCACATTCATTTGATTTCACGTACCATTTACATTCAAACATCTTTCCTTTCTCTCTTGATGGGAACCTAAATCCCAAATGACACTTTTATTTCATTTATACATTCAACAATCTATTCATGTAAAGTACATTTCATATTCAAGTGGTATCACTTATATTTTATTAGACCTACTAGTAATGGGAATACAAATCTTAACTATATACTCACATAACTTAAATACTCATTAAGTCATTTAGGTAAATTACTATTTCTATTCTAAGTAATCCATGAATATTTCATGGATTCCAAATTTCATACCTTAATTTCCTCTACCAATTTAGTTCTTACACTTTGTGTCTTTGTATTACTATTCACATTACTATTCATTCAAATTGTTGACTTTTTAATACATAATAAATTTATTGAACCTAAGTTCACCAACATACCACATTTTGCATTCTAAAGTTATTGGTATTGGTTGCCAATACCATTTCAAAGCTTAGTATTGGTTACTTTACAATTTTCAGATTTCAAGCACTAAGTTTACTGTTCCATTGGTCATTTGTACAGTAGGAATTTGATAAAATTGAATTCATGAAAGTTGTTCCTTTTTGTGTCTAGTTACATTTCCTTTTTTAAATCACTCCATTTGGAGTTTTGTAACTTAAGTTATAGTCATTTTACCATAACTGGCCGGATTGACCTGTACTCAGAATTTCTGGGCAATTTGGTTCTGTCAGATTTGGTGACCTAAGTTTGGTTGGCGATTTGACTAGGTTATGGTTAGAATTTGGATTTATATTCTTCATGAAAGTTGTAGGGCTATGTCTCAGATTTCTGATGGTAAAATTTCAGATCAATTAAACTTTTCTACACTGAGTTATGACCATTTGAATAAACACTGTTCATTTGATCATTTTCCAAGGACAGCATGTTGGTCACCCAGATTAAGGTAATTTTTAGGTTAACTTGGTTTGGTTTTCTAGGCAGGGTTTCTTCACCAAAATTGTACCATTATGTGTCTAGTTTCATGTCCAATTAGTCTTGCACCAATTGAACCTATACAACTCTAGTTATAGCTACCCAAACCTGCTAGACTCACACCCAGTACTGCAGGTCACCAAGGGCAGCATGCCTAAGCTCAACTCCATTACCCTTACTCACTTCAATTCCTCCTCACACACATTCAAATGGTCACTAATTGACCATTACAATGTTAATATACCATTACATAAGAAAAAACCTAATTTTTCACAAACCCTAATTCCCAAAGTGTCCATTTCATGCTATCCACGCCATCTAACACATCCAATCACAAATACCTACTAAGCAACTCCAATAAACACATTTTATTTTATTTAAATTCATCAATTCCCATAGGTACACATGCTGACCAAAATTCTTCTTCCATCAAACATGAATAATTTCTCAATTTTTTTCTTGTAATTCTTTCCATTTTCATACTCAAATTTTAGTTTACTAAAAGAATATGGAAGCAAATAGCACTAACCTCTTTTAACCACTTTCTTGGCTTGTTAAAACTTCAATCTCTCTTCAATTTTCTACTACTTAAAGCTTCCTCAAGGTTTAGGGATAATTTTTTTGTGAAGAAAGTTTAGGGTTTTGGGGTGGAAAGCTTAGGGGAAATTAAGCTTGAGCAAGAGCTTTCATGGAGGTCTTTTTTCTCTCTCTCTCTGTCTCTCTTGGTTTAGCTCGTATGAAGAAGAAACTGCTGGTTTCTTTTGGTTTTTTTTTTATCTCATTTTAAGTTCATTTTTATCTCTTTTTATTAGTTTGTCAAATGGTGATTGGGTGGGGGCATGTTAATGACATCATGTGATGTCATAATTCCTAATTTCTTTCATTTTTCTTTCCTTTTTCTTTTCTACTCATTTCTAATTCAATTTTTAGTAATATTTATTCATATTTTAGATCATAATAATGATTTACTTAACTGGACAAGTCGGCCAAAAATCATCTCTGAAGGCCAAATGACCAAAATGCCATCCGTTTGGCTTATTGAGCCAAAATAGTCTGTACCGATTGAAAAAAGTTTTTAAATATTTTCTTGGCATTCTAATGCCATAGAAACCTAAATGACTCTTCTCTAGAGTCTCAAAAATTATTTTATGAATTTTCTCCTGGGTTTAGGGCTTCTAGTTGCGAAGACCGCAACTTCTCACTGGGTTACCCATCGCTAGGGCACTGGCTAATTTAACTTGGTTGTATTTTATTTCAAAAAATTTTTCTAAATTTTTCTTATTATCATTTGAGTTATTTATGACTTCTCACTCTAGTCTAAATATTTTTCCAGACGTTCTAGCTGTCCGGACCAACACCGATCACCGGAACAGTAGCATGTACGGAATTGTTACAGTGAGGGTGTTACATAAAAAGTGTAATTGCTCTAGTAAGCCTAGTGTAATTGGTTTGGATAGGTTGGCATACCAATAGGGTTCTGATAGCAGTACTGCATATGGCTTCATGCCATTCTGTGATATGATGGCTTATGGCTATTTTGATTATGATGTTATACTTGGCTTTATGCCTTATTACTTTTATGGCTTATTAGCCATTCTATCTGCATACTAGGAGACACATTGTGATCGATGGTGTGAAGGCCCGAGGTACTTGGTACCCAGTGCTAGTTTACTTGTTCATCTAGTCCGGTCAATTTGTATAGGTTATTTGGGCATAGAAAAGTATAAATGTAATTGAATTGATTATTTAAAGAAGTAAGGAAATTAAATATCAAGATAAAGAACAAGAACGATTGCAATAAAAAGAGGCTCAAAATCATCAAGAAATGATTAATAAAATGCTAGAAAGAGTTAATATCATCAGATGTAATTAGCCTTCGACTAAACAATAAGTTAGTAATTATTTATTTCTTATAAGCACAAAACTAGGAAACTTTTACTTTTATTTGCATATTATATTTTCTTGTATTATTGGCACCACTAAGTTTTATGCTTAGCCTGTCGCTTTTGCGATGTGTAGGTACTGAAGATTTGGCCAGAGAGCCCAGTAGACCATAAACTGGGTGAGACTTATTTACAGATCTACATAGTGTCTGTGTCACCTCACAGACTATAGTGCATTGGTATGACACTATGTCCCATTTTGATATTTTGTACTGTATGTATTTTGTAATTAAATTTTTATTTTCTCATGTATAGTTGAAACTCATGTAAAATATTTTGGTATTAATGCAAATATTTGTAATTTGTGCTTATAAATGAAAATTTAGTATTTATTTATGATTTGTACATGATTATCATGTAAAATGAATGAATGATAAATAGAAGAATTTTTGAAATATGGTTGAGAAATATTGAGGTTATGTTGATATAATGGAGTTTGAAAATGATGGGAAATGTGTTAGAAGTGTTTTTCACTGGTTCCAAAGAACTTTTTTATTCATTTTTAGCCGTATTCTGTCAGATTTTCTATAAAATTTTCGGAATCTCAAATGAATTTATAATTTCAATAAATGATTTAAATGAGTCAAATTTCACAAATTGCACTTCATAACAATAAATGAATAAATTAAGGAAGAATAAAAAATAATTGAGATAAAATATAGTGTTTCAGTACACTATGTGGCATATCTTACTCGGCTACACTGTAAGCGGGTAAGGGGTGTCACATTGTAATTTCTTGCATATCTAATACAATGATTTTCTTTCTTGGTGGATGGATAGGATCTTTATCATTATTTAATTTTATAAAAAAAATAGTATTCTTTTCCTTGGCACAAAACCATCCTCCTATAAAATTTGTTCTTTTTTTGTATACCTGTGAACATGAAAAACAATTACATCGGAGGTTAGATTTTTTTAGAATTTATAATTGATGAAACTTGAATATATATCAGCATTTATAACGTTACAATTGTAACATCTTGCTTTACCATCACCATTATCATAAACTTTTTTGTTGCATTTTTTTGCAAGATTTATACCAATGAGTATTCTTATTTAGAATAGCTGATATTGTTCCTTTAAAATAATATTCAATTCCCTGAAAAATGAATATCACAAATAATATAAGAATTTGAAAACTTGCAATTAAACATATTAAATAATTAAATGTCAAGTAAAATACTTACTTGAAAAAGTCATATCAACAATTTCTTTTAATTCCACTTTTAGTGCTTCGATAAATTTTTTTTGAATTTGATAAGAGCTTATTATGTTGTAATTATAATTATAAAAAAATATGAAAAAATAAAACACTATCAAAAAATAATTTATTAATTACTTTATAATAAAATTAGATAACTTACTCTTATCGAAATTCATTTACCTCAAAAATATTTAAATTAATTCTTATCGTGTTCGTTGAAATAGTTTATAGTTATAGATTATGAGTTAAAAAAAATAAAAATAAAATAAAATAATAATATTGCAATAAAATTACTTGACGACCTTTATACAATTAAAACATCCTTAAAATTGGTTTTAATTGAGTAGAAAAAATAACAAAAATTAATTTTATTATTATTAGAACAAAATTACAATAAATTAAAACAAGCAAGCATTAAACTATTTTAATTTGCACAAAAACTAATTCTTATTTTCACCGACCACAAAATAATTTATATTAAAAAAAAAACTACGGTGATTTTTATACAAGTGGACAACCATCAAACCTAAACCAGGCTACGTTCACATAGAATGACAAATAAAGCTGGATGGTTAGTGCTAGGTGTTACGGAACTGTTAGTTGGTTATTGAATGTGTTAGTAATCAAACATGCATTGTAAATAAAGCTGATTGGCTGGGAGTAGTTGAGTTTATTTTTGTCTTTATCATTCGTTAATCTGGTTCCTAAATTCCAGAAAATCTCCCTTCATATCCCTACGTCTATCATCCTGTCTCTTCCCTTCAGTATTTTGGTTTCCCTCTGTCTCTAATTCTTGGCTACCAAACAACCTGATATTATTTTTTTTCTATATTACTTCTTGATCCAGTTCCTAGATTCAAGTTGATTATATAAAAGCATGAGGGATGCACACTTTTTTTGCCTTTATAAAGAACACATCCTTATTTTCACGTGTACAATAATATATTTACATCCAAAATTAAGACTTTATATAAAAAAAAAATACGCTAATAAATTTCTCATCCTGTATGTATAATTTCTCATATATAAAAAGAATAATAATATATTTCATATGATATCAAATATAAAAGGGTATTATTCTTTTAAACAGTTACGTAACAACTAAAACAAATGTGCAAAGTTAAAAATATACTCACTTGAAAACCTTTTGCAATGTGAAATCATTCTAAAATTGTCTGCAAAGAATATTTTTTTTTTACTGTGTAAAAAGAGTAGCACCGATATTTATATATACATCAAGCATGCTTGTATAAAAATCCTTTATAGACTTCAACTTTTAAAATCCTTATCAAATAAGGAGTAAAAGTTGTCTGAGTAATCAGATTTTAAATTTTTTATTTTAAAATTAATTTAAATAATGAATACTGTTATATTTGATTTTAAAAACAAAGGGCAATTTGAGTAAATTCAATGTGCCCCTTCATATATATATATATATATATATATATATATATATATATATATATATTAATTTAATCAAATATTTTATCGTATTACTTGTATTTAATTTTATAATTCTATTATATATTCTTATTATATTTATTCTTATACTAACATTAAACATTTTATTTTCTTGTAATAATTTAAATAAGTTATTTACATTAATTTTAATAAATTTAAAAATTACTTTTTACTAAATTTAATAATATATTTATCTATAAAATATTTGTTTATTTAATTTAAAATTATATTATATTGAAAGAATCGGAATATATTTCGATAGTATTATAATAAAATAATGAGTTAATATAATTTGGTTTCACATATTATTTTTTTTTTTTTCTTTCCTTACTAAACTAAACAAATATCAAAGACAAATATAAGATTGATCAAATTAGCCTTTTACTAATATTAGAATTTGAAGTATAATGTCATTTGCAATCTGTCACATATACTTGCTATCCGCACCATCTACTTTAATCAGATTGTAGACAAAAATGCACTTTAATTGCATAACAAAATTGCACTTAAGTCCCAAAAAACATACACTATACTTTTGCCCATTTCAGTTTCATTACAATAAACACATATAATAGCCAAAGACCTAAACGATATCCACAGATTTCAGCTATTCCCATTTACAGAAGCATAGATGAATATCAGACCAAATATCACCCAGCAATACAGATGAACCTCCGCTTTACTTCTTCTTCCTTGCCCTGTTCATTTCAATTTGGGATTTTTGGGGTTGCATTCTTTTTTTTTCATGACATCTTATTTTATCAGCTTCACTCGCCTACTGTAGTGTTGTTCCACGCTTTTTGCTGACGAAGATTTTTGGATTTAATTGTTCACATATTTTAAAAGTATAAGGATTAAATAAGATGCACCTTAAGTTGAGGATCAAATTTCATAAAAAGATTAGATATCAAATTACGCATTTAGCTTAGCTTGAATCATTAGCATACTCACATTTAATAGAACGAATTATACTAACAATTCACAATTTAGATGTTACCTCAATTGCATTGTTACTCTAAAAATAAATGTATGAGAAAAAGAGCAGAACCTTAGCACTAAGAGTACCATCATGCTTTGGACTTTGCTTTCCAATTTACTGCTGGAAATTGCACCCCTTAGAATAATACTAAAGAAGGCAATCAGAAATGCTTTTAATTAATTCTTTCCAACTA
This sequence comes from Hevea brasiliensis, assembly GCF_030052815.1. Classification (NCBI taxonomy): domain Eukaryota; kingdom Viridiplantae; phylum Streptophyta; class Magnoliopsida; order Malpighiales; family Euphorbiaceae; genus Hevea; species Hevea brasiliensis. The sequence goes on along the minus strand of NC_079493.1, from coordinate 68,174,505 downwards.
TGCCCAGATAAATGCTCTTAAAAGAACACGCGATATGCAACCTTGAACATAACTCTATACTGCCGCAACTATGCGTTCGTAAAATGCACATTTCAGCCAACTTCATGGTAGCACACAAAATGGCCAACTATTTTAGCCCTTTCTTGCTTCACGTCTTCGCATACATGCAATGGTGCCATCGGCCTTTTTGCGCAGCTTCAATAGCCAGTTCTACATGGGCTTGAGGACGTCCGTGGGAAAAGATTTTATTTTCTTGCTTTCCCACGTTCAGCAGCTAAAGGAAATGGACTCCATCAAGAGGCTTACGGCATTTGTTCTTGGGCTTGGGTCTTGGACCCAATCATGGGTGGACCCGGCTTTGTCCCAACAATATATATTTTGTAGTTTTCGTAATAGCCTCTTGATGGAAATGGCCTCCATCAACAAGCTACACTTTTTTTTTTTTTTTTTCAAATTGAAAAAACATATTAATACTTTTTTTTTGTGACCTTAAGTTTTCGTGGATAAATCAAGAGAGGATAAATTCATAGCTATTCCACAGACATCTATCCAAAGTATTTTTGTACCAATTTTAATTTGTGTTTATAATCATGACTACAACAATAAAAGCCAAATATATATATATATATATATATATATATATATATATATATATATATATATATATATATATATATATTAGTGATCATAATTGTATTTTAATTATATTTTTTTTTTATTTAGATCCGATCTATAATAAACTTAAAATATAAAATGTATGATTAGATTCACTTAGTAAATACATAAATCTCATATATGTTTATATTAATAATTGATTAGGTCTAAATAAGAATATTCTTTAATTATATACATGTGAATCTGAATTTGGAGTTTAATAACATGAATTTTATTGTTTAGTTTTTTCAGCTTATTCCAAAACTACATGATAATTAATGAAATTTAATGGAGAAATAATGAAAAAAATTTTAATTTAAAATTACATTTTGAAACTCAGTTGGAAGAAGATTTTTGTTTTTTTAAATTCAGAGGTTGGTGATAGCATATCAGTTGAAGCTTGAGTGATGATCAAATGGCGAATTCACAGAAATTAAGAGCCTAAAATTATGGCTGCATGGTTTTCAGAGTCTCGAATTAAACTGAAAAACCTTACTGAACTAATAAAAATCATATCGAACTGAAATTATTTTGAAACTTTGGTTTGATTTTAGTTTTTCACTAACAACCAAACTAAAACCGTACAAAAACTGAACCAGAATCAAATAGAGAATCGAATATATATATATATATATATATATATATATTTCTATTCTTTTAGATATATTATGTACTTTCGATATAATTTTATATTTTATATGTATATATATTACAAATTAAATATAATATAATATTATATTTTATTTTCCTATTTTTTTAAATAATTTTAGTTATAAATATAATAAATTACCTTATAATTCTTAATTATAAATGTCTTATTATACTATATATATATATGTTAATTTATAGTTAAATATTAAATAATTAATAAATAATATATATTATATAATATATTTAATTTTAAATTATTTATGCACCTTATAATTAATAATTATATAATTTAAAAATAATTAGAAAATATATTATTTAATAATCAAATTCAAAATTTAAATGTTAATTTAAGTATGACTTTTATGAAAATAATTATATAAAATTATTTTAAGTATCAAGAATCAAACTAAAATAGTACTACACTGAATTGAAACTGAAGAATTGAGAATCATTTCAAATAAAAATTAAAAAAATAAATAATCAAATTAAAATTATATCAAAATTTTAATTTAAATCTAATTTTTAAATAAATCCCGAACTAAATCAAAGTAACACGCCATACCAGAAATGATGGATAAGATTGGATGAGGCTAGCTGGTGTGAGCAAGTAGGCAGCTATATATAGCTTACTTGCCAGGTCAGTAATTATCTATCTAACAGCTATGTTCAGGTACACTTTCCTTTGCAAAGCCGCAATGAACTTTTGGGACAAGCTGGGCCAAACCTTGTGGCATTTTGCCCTTTTAAGTGGATGTATCATTGGACTCTTTTAAATCATTTGCCTTTTTCTTAGTTAAACTTCTCAATGGTCGATCTCATTTTTAAGTTATAGGATATGATCTGCATACCAATTGGATGAACCAATAAAGAAAAAAAGAAATGCAAATTATTACAAGTAGAAAGGTAGAAATCACGGGTACAATGAGCTTTAGAATCCAAATTCTGGTTAAATTTTAATTAAAAAAAATGGGTATTTAGTTTTCCTATTAGAAAAGAAATAGGTGCAGAGAAGGAGGAACATGACTTGCCAACCGCCAATGCCATTTCATAATCATTGGCATTTGGTACAGCAGGAGAGAGGAAGCGTAGCTCAATGTGTTTTTTCCTTGGAACATCCTTATTGCCCTTCAATTTTTAGAGACCTTCCAAAGAACAATCCAATCATTAGATAATGGAATATCAATTGATTCTATTTATTTATAAATCTTATCCGTTTAGCACTTTTGTTGTTTTTTTTTTTTTTTTCCATATTCTTCTTTTTTATATATATATAAAAAAGAACATCATCGATCATGTGGTAGTGAAGGCAGACGGCAAAGAGATAATGATAGATAATTATTGATAATTATTGCAAATAGCTTGAAAGCTACTTGAGCGGTTTCATTTTTTTATTGTTTTATGGCCATAAAACAAATTACTCTCTTTAATATGTATATCGTTAAGTTGATAGCAAACATGCAAAAAGACAAACTAGTCCTATTTTTCAATGAATCATGAAACGCATCACGCTATCAAAAGAGATAATATATCAATTAAAAGTTATATAAATAATGTTAATAATTAAGTATCTATTTTATGGTATTATAAATTAAAATTTTTAATATTGACTATATATCTTTTTTTCTTTTAAAATTTTGATATAAAATTGTTTTTCCTTAGATATTATCTAACATATTAGAAATTTTTGGAATTCCTCCATCGGTATCAAGTCCTTAATTAATGAGTTAGAAATTTATTCAACCCTTTTAGAACGTTACTGACAAGAAGAAAAGTTGCATATTAAATGACCCATATATATAGACCACCGTTTCCTTGATAGCTTTCAATTTCAAACCTCCATGTTTGTTTCCTAGTCGTACTTGGAGGCCAGCATGCATTGAGAGGGACGTTGTCCTCGTCTAAGGCATAAGTTTAGCAAGAATATCCCTATAAAATATATACATGAACTCCCTGTCATGCCTTATTCAAGGGGTTGGTATTAAATCACCATACTCACTACGAATTTATCAAGTTGATTATCAACCCTACCTGCCGTTCACGTTCAAATTGATTTAGGATGGTGACATTTTTATTGCATCTCTTCTTACTTATATGGTACATAGGCTCTGTATTTACCCAACGCAATCACAACACAACTAACATATATAGCATTTATGCAACAACAAAATTATGTCCTAAAATGTATAACTAATATACATATATAAATGGATGCACAGGCAAGAAAAATATTTAATAATATTAATGCAATGAGTGATATTCAATATCTACTTATAGTCCTGATGATTAATAAAATCTCCAGCCACTTGAACGTCAAACTGGAAGGAAAGAACCTGAATTAACTTATAATTACACTTGATATCAGAGACCTGAAATATAATTCACAAGGAATTTCTAAATATACAGACAAAGGCGAAGCCAGGATTTCAATTCAAGCTCTACAAGAATCTGTCGAAACAAAAATAGATAGAAACCGATTAGCATCGGTTTGTAATTTGAAATAGCTTTTGAAACAGAAACTGAGTAGAATGTGTCGAATATGCTAGAAACTGATTAGAAATGGATTTGAAACCAAAATTAGAAACCGAAACTCATCTGTATCCAAAAAATACGCCAAATTTTGAATACAAATTTAGTATCGGTTTAGATACTGATTACAAACCGAATTCTGAAATGAAAAAATGTCGATTTCAAAGTCCTCAACCCCTTTTACTATTGTTAATATATTTAGAAACCAATTATTGTCGATTAGTATTATTAAATTTCATGATCATATTAGAAACCAATTGTTTTGGTTTCAAAATTAAAGGAAGTATTATGAAATTTCATGGTCATATTAGAAACTGATTATGTCCATTTCTAATCTCTTCATTTAGAAATTAAATGTTTTGATTTCAAACTTTAATGAAGCATTATGGAATATCATGGTCATATTAGAAACTGATTATGTCGGTTTTTAGTCTTTCATTTAGAAACCGATTGTTTCGGTTTCAAAATTAAAGTATCTTGGAATTTCATGATCATATTAGAAACTGATTAGATTGTTTTCTAATCTCTTCATTGAGAAACTGATTGTTTCGATTTCAAAATTAGAGGAAGTATTATGGAATTTCATGGTCATATTAGAAACCGATTATGTTGGTTTATAATATCTTCATTTAGAAACCGATTGTTTCGGTTTCAAATTTAAAGGAAGTATTATGGACTTGTATTGTCATACTAGAAACTGATTACACTAGTTTCTAAACTTTTCTTTTAGAAACTGATTGTTTTAGTGTCAAAATCAAAGAAAGTGTTATGAAATTTCAATGTCATATTAGAAAAACTGATTAGATTGGTTTCTAATCTCTTCATCTAGAAACTGATTGTTTCGGTTTCAAAATTAGAGGAAGTATTATGAAATTGCATGGTCATATTAGAAACCAATTATGTTGGTTTATAATATCTTCATTTAGTAACAGATTGTTTCAGTTTCAAATTTAAAGGAAGTGTTATGGAATTTCATTTTCATACTAGAAACGGACTACGCTGGTTTCTAAACTTTTATTTTAGAAAATGATTGTTTCGATTTCAAAATCAAAAGAAGTGTTATGGAATTTCATTTTCATATTAGAAACCGATTAGATGGATTTCTAATATTTTCATTGTAACACCTCAAATTTTTAAATTTATTATTTTGTGAGTAATATTAATATTTTATTTTATTTAAATTTTAGGAAGTTATTTGAAATTTTTCGGGTTTTAGAAATCTTGTTCGATTTTTTGAAAATATAAAACTTTGATGATTTTTAAAAATTAATTTAAAGACCACGTGGCAAAACTAAAAATATATTTGGAGTCTACGAATTTTTCTGAGTTTTCTAGAATTTGTTCAAAATTTTTGGACCTCGTTTTCGATCCCAGGGCAGAGTAAAAATTCAATTTCGGGTACCCTGAATCGAACCGGTCGAATCGAACCGGACCGGATCGGACCGAATCTTTCTTCTTCTTCTTTTTCTTCCCGCACGGGTTTTTCTCTCTTCCTCTCTCTCCCGTTTTCTCTCTCCTCTCACCTCCCCTCGTCGGCGCATCGCCCCGACGCCTCCCCACCGTCGACCGGCCTTCCAAGCGGCCGGAAACGACGCGCGAAGCTCCCTTTGCGTGCATGCACCGTTTCAGCTTCTCGGCCTAAATCCGGTCGATCTGGCCACCGATTGGGCCGAGTCTTTTGTCAAACACCATCTACACCTCAAGAGCTTTTCATAGACACCAAGAACACCAAAATCCATCGAGCAATTTGTCCAATTTTTGTCCGAAAAATTTTAGCCCGTTTCGACTTTTGGGCTAGATTTCACGCAAACCGTGAACCCCACGAGGAAACCGAGAGTACCAGAGCGCTCTACTCGTCGAGAGCTTCACGGCAATATAAATTTCAAAATTTTTCGATACCATTTTTTGGTGAGTCCCACGAAACTTCGCAGTATTTTTCCGAGTATTAAATGAGCTTAGAAAATTCCGTAAAAATTTTATACTAACCCCCGTATTGTAGGCTTCATGTAGGTATCTTCAATTCCCAAAAGTTCGACAGTTGTCCGAGTTTGTGAATTTCCGGCCAGACAGATCGGCTATCGAAAAAGTCTTGGAATTGGATCGAGATTTTGGCTACCCCACCATTGTCAGACGCCCCGAGAGCGTTCCTGAGATCGGAATCGATATAGGTAAACCCGAACCTTGCTTTTTCGTAATTTTCTAGTGCTTAAATGGGATTAAAAATCTATAAAATATTCGTGGTAGCTCAGAAAATTATGATTCTTTTTGCATTAGCCTAGTAATATTGCTAAGGACCGCGGGGCAAAGTTTTAGAATTTTTAGAGTTTATTTGGGTAGTTTTTGCAAAAAGGGTCAATTATAAGGACTAAACTGTAATTTTACATATTGTGATTGATGACTGTTTGGATGGGCCCAGGAGGGGCTGTGTGATATGATTGAGTTGTGGGTGTATGGTTGGTGGATATAGAAGTGTGTTTTAAAACCATTTGCAGATTGGGCAGGTCCTAGGTATAGGGGAGACTCTGCCGGATTTTCGGCACGACTTAGGACGTTTTTGGTCTTTTTCTTAGTTTGTATTGAGTCAAATTTATTAAATGATTGTAATAAAATTGTCAGGTGAGCCGGGACAGCCTTCTTCCTCCGCCCAGCCGCCACAGTGACTGCTGTCAAGTCTGTGAGTAAAATATTAATTTTAATTGTAATTTCGATATTATTATATGTTCAAGCATGCCCATGCATCACTTATATGTATATATCTATGTAGTTAAACTCTAAGCACGTTTTATGATGCATTCACAACTGTTTAAGTGCCATGGATGTTGTTGTGGTAATTTGGAGCAGTGTGCGTGCGTTGGCATGCGTGTGATGGGGTGTTGGCTATGGATAGGACGGGTAGACACAGCTTGAGATCTTCACTAGGACCCAGTCCTTCGAGGTAGACATGGCTTGAGTTCTTCGCTGGGACCCTAATTTGGTATATTAAGCGAAAGTCCAGCTTGAGTTCATCACTGGCACAGGTTGGATTAAAGAGAGCTGTATAGGGGATCAGCTCCCATATATTTATGATTTGACATTACTGGGTGTGTGAGTGCTCCAAATTACCTTTTTGCTGTTATGATGTGAAAATATTGCTGATGTTGCATTTCACTCTACAGGGTGCATTAGCTTTAGATAGTTATAGAGATTATGGTTAAAATTAATATTTTACTCTCTGAGTCGAACGCTCACTCCTGTTTATTATTTTTCATGCTACAGGAGGATTTTTGTTGTGGTTAACCTATTTTTCTCTTTCGCAGGTTGTTTATTAATATTTGTGTAATTCTATTAACTCCTAGAATTTCCACATGTATTAAAAATATTTATTTGTTTTGGGGACTGTAATATAATTGTCATGTTGGGCCTGTAAACTTATTATTATATGCATGTTTGTTGGACTGGATGAAAGAGCTGTGCTCCCATTTATTTTTATAATATTTGAGTATGTGGAGGTTGAGCTGAGCTCCCCAATTGATTATATATTGTGTTTACAGGTCGGGTAAGTTAAAAACTCCCCGTTGAAAGGTCCACTTTATGGCTGGACTCTGTCCTGTTGAATTCTTGAAATTGGGGCCTTAGAGTTGGGTTAAGGAATAGTTAGGCTTACTACGGGCCTCAAGGGCTTTACGCTGGCCCAGGTCCTAGTGCCGGTCCGGCCCATAGGTTGGGTCGTGACAAATGTGGTATCAGAGCTTAGGCTCTAAATTCATGGGGAATAATTGTCTAAAGTGTTGGGAAGAGTCTAATAGGAGTCACATGTGGAAAATAAGGTCTACATTCGTCTTGCATTGTCATCTTTGCTTCTAGTTTCTGCTTTATATGATTATGTGTAAATATGAGTCTATAAAGCTGTGTAACATGCTGATTTGAAATTTTGTGGGCTAATGCTGCTGAATTTTAGAAAAATGCGTAGAAGCAGAAGAACTGCCACTGCACCAAAACCAGATGTGCCTGACAAAGTGTCGGCACAGGATGAGGCACCTTCCCCGAGGAGGTGGGGTAAGAGGCCTAAAGCTGCTCAAGTAGTGGAGCAGCCACCACCAGTTCAGAAACAGTCTTTTATGGCACAGGGTCCCATGGACCCAATGGCAGCTACTCTAGCTGGTTTGCAGAGAATCATCGGTATGATGGCACAGTATATGGTCCACCCTCCACAGCAGTAGCCATCCACCGCACCAAGAGGGGAACCTTACAAACAGATAATCAATTTCAAGAAGTTGGTGCTGGGTACTTATGATATGTCAGATGGTGCTTATCGATTTTTGAATTCTTGCAGACAGGCAGGGAAGGAGTTGCAATTGACTGATAGAAGACTTATAGAGTGTATGCAGCATGTCATGGGGCCTATGCCTAGACAATGGATGAATGACTACATATTACCCCAGATGGAGGGTTTGTCATGGACCCAGTTTGTGGAACTGTTCATTAACCGATTTGTACCAGAAAGTTTTAGAGATCAAAAGCAGTGGGCCTTTGAGGCCTTAAGGCAGAATGGCAGGTCTGTAGATGAATATGCTACAAAATTTCTGGAACTGAATAGGTATGCCCCTACAGCATTAGCTACAGAAACTATGAAGGTGAAGAGGTTCCTAAATGGGGCTTGACAGGAGGTATGCAAACCTGGCCATGATGTCTGATCAGTCTTTTGATGTGGTGGTTGATTGAGCCAGACAGATTGAGATTAGCTATGCTGTGGGTGACAACGGAAGGGCAAAGAAAAATAGAGCAGAGGGTTCTTCAGGTGTTCCCCACATGGGTGCCCCGGATAGCAGAGGCCAGAGTAATTACAAAGGAAGAAGTAGGAACAAGAAGAGTGGTTTTAGACACAAATCTTGAGGATTCAGTCCAGGGTACGGATCCAGCAGTGGTCATAGTTCGGGATACAACAGTTCTAGGTCTGGTTCAGGATCCTCCTTTGCACCTTGTGCACAGTGTGGAGGAGGACATTCAGGACCTTGTATGATGGGTTCAGAAGTATGCTTCAGATGTGGCCAACAAGGTCACTTTGCTAGGGAATGCCCCGTGTTCAGCGAGCCACAGATGGAGTCACAGGGTTTTATTGCAAATGTTCCTCGTCAGTTGTATCTTGGTGCTTCCAAAGATGGCAGCGATTCGATGGCCAATGTGAGGACAAGGGGGACGTGGATTTGGAGGCAGATCAGGGGGTAGAAGTTAGTATCAGGGTTCTGCAATGCAGGGTAGGGGTCAAGCTCGGGTTTTCACCCTGACCCACCAGGATGCTCAGGCTTCCAATGCAGTTGTGGTAGGTATTCTTCTAGTCTGTTCCTATGAGGCTCATGTTTTGATAGATCTGGGTGCTACGCACTCATTTGTCTCCCCTGTGTTTGCCATGAGATTGGGTAGAAACCCTACAACTTTAGAATGCCATTTGTCTGTAGCTACCCCACTCAATGACAACATAGATGTAGACATGGTTTTTCCAGGTAGCCCAGTAGTAGTGGATGGAAAGATCCTCCCAGCAGACTAAGTTCCTCTACCAGTAATAGATTTCGATGTAATTTTGGGGATGGATTGGTTGGTAACTCATTATGCCACTTTAGACTGCAAGAACAAAAATGTGTATTTCCACATACCTGGTATGGAAGAGTTTAGCTTTGATGGTAACAGGAGCGTGGCTCCATATAATTTGGTGTTAGCAATTAATGCTAGAAAAATGTTGAGGCGTGGATGTCAAGGGTATTTGGCATTGGTAAGAGATACATCTGTAGAAGGTGTCAACATGGAAAATATTCCTGTTGTCAGAGAATTCATGGATGTCTTCCCTGAGGAGCTTCTAGGGTTGCCACCAGGAAGGAAAATAGAGTTCTACATTGATGTTGTGCCGGGTACAAACCCCATATCAATGCCGTCTTACAGGATGGTACCAGTAGAATTGAAAGAGCTAAAGGAGCAACTACAGGAGCTTTTGGACAAGGTTTTTATATGTCTGAGCACTTCACCCTGGGGCGCTCCTGTTCTATTTGTGAGAAAGAAAGATGAGTCCTTGAGGTTGTGTATTGACTATAGACAGCTGAACAAGGTGACTGTGAAGAACAAGTATCCACTTCCTCGGATCGATGATCTATTTGATCAGCTCCAAGGGGCTAGATTCTTTTCCAAGATAGACTTACGATCAGGCTACCATCAGTTGAGAATGAGGAATGAGGATGTGTCCAAAACAGCATTTAAGACAAGATATGGTCATTATAAGTTCTTGGTGATGTCTTTTGGACTCACTAATGCACCAGCAGCCTTCATGGACTTAATGAACAGGGTGTTTAGGCCATTCTTGGACCATTTTGTCATCGTATTCATATATGACATTTTAGTATACTCTCGGACCGAGGAAGAACAAGTGTGGCACTTGAGGATGGTGTTGCAGACTTTGAGGGAGCACTAGCTATATGCCAAATTTTCAAAATGTGAATTTTGACTAGAAAGCATCTCATTCTTGGGACATGTGGTTTCTAGTGACGGCATTTAAGTGGATCCCAAGAAAATTGAAGCTGTGATTGATTGGCTTAGGCCTACAACAGTCACTGAAGTGCGAAGTTTTCTAGGTCTAGCTGGCTACTATAGGCATTTTGTACAGGATTTTTCCAGGATAGTGGCTCCCCTAACTAAGTTAACTCAGAAGAATGTTCCATTCATTTAGACAGATGAATGTGAGGAGAGTTTCCAGAAGCTTAAGGAGTGTCTAACCACCACCCCAGTGTTGACACTACCGTTGAGTGGTGAAGGATATACAGTGTACTGTGATGCCTCTAGAGTTGGCTTAGGGTGTGTTTTGATGCAAAATGGAAAAGTAGTGGCTTATGCTTCAAGGCAGCTAAAGAGGCATAAACAGAACTACACCACCCATGATTTGGAAATGGCGGCTGTAGTATTTGCACTAAAAATTTGGAGACACTACCTGTGTGGTGAAGTGTGCGAGATATACACCTACCACAAGAGTTTGAAGTACATCTTCCAACAGAGGGATTTAAACTTGAGACAGAGGAGATGGATGGAGCTTCTGAAGGACTATGATTGCAACATCTAGTACCACCCTGGGAAGGCCAATGTAGTAGCAGATGCTTTGAGCAGAAAATCTTTTGGCAGTTTGGCGCACATATCAGCGGAGAAGAGATCGTTGATTCAGGAAGTACATGAGTTGATGGATCAAGGTCTAATCCTAGATCTTTCAGATGAGGGGGTATTATTGGCTCATTTTTCAGTGAGGCTAAACTTACGAGACAGAGTCAGAGTTTCCCAGCACAGAGACCAACAACTGATGAAGATCATAGAAAGAGTACAGTAGGGTGAAGGTGGTGAGTTTGGATTTGCCAATGATGTCGCCCTTATGCAAGGTTTCAGGATATGTGTGCCCGACGTGGACAATCTTAGAAATGAAATCATGAGAGAGGCACACTATACACTGTACAATGTCCACCCAAGCTCCACCAAGATGTACCATGATGTGAAAGAGAGCTATTAGTGAAATGGCATGAAGAGAGACATAGCAGACTTTGTGTCCAAGTATTTGACTTATCAGAAGGTGAAGTTGGAACACCAGAGACCGTCAGGGAAGCTGCAAGAGCTCCCTATCCTAGAATGGAAGTGGGAAATGATTACCATGGATTTCGTGACTGGGTTACCTCGTACCACGCGAGGATATGATTTGATATGGGTAATTGTAGACCGCCTAACTAAATCAGCTCATTTCTTGCTTGTAAAGACCACATATTCTGTTGCACAGTACGCCCGGCTCTACATTCGAGAAATAGTTGGATTGCATGAAGTTCCTGCTTCCATAATATCTGATAGAGGGCCCCAGTTCACTTTTCGGTTTTGGAGAAAGTTGCAGGAGGCACTTGGCACATAGTTAAACTTTAGTACTGCTTTCCACCCTCAGACATACGGACAGTCTGAAAGGACAATCTAAACACTGGAAGACATGGTTCGCATGAGTTTTTAGATTTTGGAGGTCAATGGGATGATCAGCTACCTTTGGTGGAGTTTGCCTACAACAATAGTTACCATTCCAGCATAGGGATGGCACCTTATGAGGCACTATATGGAAGAAAGTGTAGGTCTCCTCTGTGTTGGACGGAAATGGAAGAAGGAAAGGTGCATGATGTAGACCTAGTGCAGTACACTTCAGAGATAGTTCCTTTAATCAGGGAACGATTAAAAATAGCTTTCAGTAGGCAGAAGAGTTATGCAAACCTTAGATGGAGGGATGTGGAGTTTGTAGTAGGCGACTACGTATTCCTGAAGGTTTCTTCGATGAAGGGAGTCATGAGATTTGGAAAGAAGGGCAAGTTGGCACCTCGATATATCGGACCTTTTGTGGTTACTGATAGAGTTGGAGCAGTTACCTACTGGTTGGAGCTACCACCCAACCTTTCTCATGTTCATCCTGTGTTTCACATCTACATGCTTTGGAAATACATTCCTGATCCTTCTCATGTGCTACAACCGAATGCAGTAGAGCTGAAAGAAAACTTAACCTTTGAGGAGCAACTTGTAGCCATAGTGGACTACCAAGTGAGGCAATTAATATCAAAATAGATCCCTATGGTTAAGGTTTTGTGGAGGAGCCAGTCAGTGGAAGAGTACACTTGGGAGTCAGAGCGGGACATGCGTAGCAAGTACCCTTATCTATTCAATGTGTAATTCTGTACTTTATTCTGCCTTGTGTAAAATTCGAGGACGAATTTTCTGTAAGGGGGAAAGAATGTAACACCCCAAATTTTAAATTTATTATTTTGTGAGTAATATTAATATTTTATTTTATTTAAATTTTAGAAAATTATTTGAAATTTTTCGAGTTTTAGAAATCGGGTTCGATTTTTCGAAAATATAAAACTTTGATGATTTTTAAAAATTAATTTAAAGACCACATGGCAAAACTAAAAATATATTTGGAGTCTATGAATTTTTCTGAGTTTTCTAGAATTTTTTCAAAATTTTTGGATCTCGTTTTCGATCTCAAGGTAGAGTAAAAATTTAATTTCGGGTACCCTAAATCGAATCGGACTAATCGAACCAGACCGGATTGGACCGGTCAAATCGGACCGGATCCTTCTTCTTCTTCTTTTTCTTCCCGCGCGCGTTTTCCTCTCTTCCTCTCTCTCCTGTTTTCTCTCTCCTCTCACCTCCCCTCATCGGCCAGCCATCACCCCAGCCTCCCCACCACGCCGGCGCACCGCCCCGATGCCTCCCCACAGCCGGTCGGCCTTCCAAGCGGCCGAAAACGACGCGCAAAGCTCCCTTTGTGCGAACGAGCCGTTTCGGCTTCCCGAACGAAATCCGCCTGATCCGGCCACCGATTGGGCCGGGTCTTGTGTCAAACACCATCTACACCTTGAGAGCTTTCCATAGACACCAAGAACACCAAAATCCATCGAGCGGTTTGTCCAATTTTTGTCCATAAAGTTTTAGCCCATTTCGATTTTTGGCTAGATTTCTCGCAAACCGTGAATCCCACGAGAAAACCGAGAATACTATAGCACTCCACTCGTCGAGAGCTTCGCAGCAATATAAATTTCGAAATTTTTTGATACCATTTTTCAATGGATCCCACGAAACTTCGCATTGTTTTTCTGAGTATTAAATGAAATTAAAAAATTCCGTAAAAATTTTATACTAACCCCCCATGTTGTGGGCTTCGTGTAGGTACCTTCAATTCGTGGAAATTTGACAGTTGTCCGGGTCTGTGAATTTCCGGCCAGACAGATCGGCTACCGAAAAATTCTTAGAATTGGATCGAGATTTTGGCTACCCCACCATTTTCGGATGCCCTGAATGCGTTCCCGAGATCAGAATCGGCATAGGTAAACCTGAACCTTGCTTTTTCATAATTTTCTAGTGCTTAAATGTGATTAAAAATCCATAAAATATTCATGGTAGCTCAGAAAATTATGATTCTTTTTGCATTAGCCTAGTAATATTGCTAAGGACTGCGGGGCAAAGATTTAGAATTTTTAGAGTTTATTTGGGTAGTTTTTGTAAAAATGGTCAATTATAAGGACTAAACTGTAATTTTACATATTGTGATTGATGACTGTTTGGATGGGCCTAGGACGGGCTGTGTGATATGATTGAGTTATGGGTGTATGGTTGGTAGATATAGAAGTGTGTTTTAAACCCATTTGCAGCTTGGGTAGGTCCTAGGTGTGTTTTAAACCCATTTCACAACTTTTTAAGTGCCATGGATGTTGTTGTGGTAATTTGAAGCAGTGTGCGTGCGTTGGCATGCGTGTGATGTGGTGCTAGCTATAGATAGGACAGTAGACACGGCTTGAGATCTTCACTGGGACCCGGTCTTTCGGGGTAGACACGGCTTGAGTTCTTCGTTGGGACCCTGATTTGGTATATTAAGTGAAAGTCCGGCTTGAGTTCTTCGTTGGCACAGGTTGGATTAAAGAGAGTTGTATAGGGGATCAGCTCCCATATATTTATGATTTGATATTACTGGGTGTGTGAGTGCCCCAAATTACCTTTTTGCTATTATGATGTGAAAATATTACTGATGTTGCATTTCACTCTACAGGGTGCATTAGCTTTAGATAGTTATAGAGATTATGGTTAAAATTGATATTTTACTCTCTGAGTCAAACGCTCACTCATGTTCATTATTTTTCAGGCTACAGGAAGATTTTTGTTGTGGTTAACCTGTTTTTCTCCTACGCAGGTTATTTATTAATGTTTGTGTAATTCTATTAACTCCTAGAATTTCCGCATGTGTTAAAAATATTTATTTGCTTTGGGGACTGTAATATAATTATCATGTTGGGCCTGTAAACTTATTATTATATGTATGTTTGTTGGACTGGATGAGGGAGCAGAGCTCCCATTTATTTTTATAACATTTGAGTATGTGGAGGGTGAGTTGAGCTCCCCAATTAATTATATATTGTGTTTATAGGTTGGGTGAGTCAAAAATTCCCCATTGAAAGGTCCACTTTATGGCCGGACTCTGTCCAGTTGAATTCTTGAAATTGGGCCCAAATGGGTCTTAGAGTTGGGTTAAGGAATAGTTAAGCTTACTACGGGACTCGGGGGCTTTAGGCTGGCCCAGGTCCTAGTGCCGGTCCGGCTTATAAGTTGGGTCGTGACATTCATATAGAAAACAATTGTTTTGGTTTCAAAACTAAATGAAGTGTTATAGAATTTCATGGTCATATTATTAGAAACCAAAAAATACCCATTTGAAGAAAGAGGAAACTTTTTTTTTTTTAATATTTTCAAATCCTTTTTTTCTCTAATATTTTCAATTCGCCTTAAGGGGGGAAAACTTTTAATACTTTTTTATAAAAATAAAAGGATATAGTGTAAAAACAGTCTTCAACAAAGTAACTAACTATGATTAAATATCTCTAATATCTTTTACATTAATGAAAATTAAAAAAATAAAATAACAGTTGTCTTTTGTGAGTTTTCATGCCTCAAAAATATTACATAATAGTTTCGTTGTTAAATCTTATAGAAAAGAATAAATATCAATATATGTGATCAAACAATCGATTATCTATTCATCTCTAATTCTACCACATAACAAATTAAACATAATTTTTATAGCAAAACAAATGCTCCTTCAATGGACGTAGTTGCAACAAATAAAATTAGAGCCAAAGTTATAACCTTATAAAATAATAAATGCAAAATATACTTATTTGTATTCATCATTTTTTTAGTAAGATCACTAATCTCATTTGATAGCTTACAATTGGATTTTACATAAATGATATATGTTTCTAACTAATTATTAATAGCAATAAGTTGGAAGGGGATAAATCTTTAAAAAAAAAAAATAAAGGAGAAGGGGTTAAATCCATTAAATGATTTTTTTTTTCAAAGAGAAGGGGACATAGATCAAAATGCAGAATCTAAAAGAAAATAAAAGAATTTTTTTTTTTTTAAACAAAAAAAGAGAAGGGGGCAAGTGCCCCCTTCTCTACAACATGGCTTTGCCACTATATACAGATAGGAGCACAATAAATTTCAATAAATTTTACTGAAATTCAACAAAATCTCCTTTATAATTAGGAAGTATCCATAAATAATTCATTTAATACATGCAAGGCCTTAGTCCAGCAACATGCGGCCACAATATCCATTTGGTGGCCTACAACATAAATATAACTTCACTATTTAATATACTACAATCAACATGAAGTAAATTACATTTCGACTTCTAATTCCCAGAAAAATTCACATTTACTAGTTCATCATTCCACAAGTCCACATATTATCTTTAAAATAATCCTTTAATTAACTAACTATATCTATGCAAATTCCACTAAAAATTATATGTCGTTCCTAATGTCCGTTTCGCCTCCAATTATAGTCATTTTAATCAATTCTTATCCAATAGTAGTCTGCAAAATTATTATACTAATTAAAAAATATTTGCTATGCATTAAAATTCTGGTTGTGGAAATTAAAACATAGGTATCTAAGAACCCTAACTGGGCAAGTTCAAAACTAGGGTTTGGGTTTAATAACACAAATTTCAATGTAGTGGTTAATTCCTATACATCCAAAATGAAATATACTGACCCCTAACTAGCTATTAAGGGGCCAATTAAGGGCTCCCCCAAGGTCCTGAATCGAAATTGGACCGAAGCTGATAGTTCAAATCGTTGGTTTTGATCTGATTTCAATTTAACTTAAAAAAAAATTACATGGCATGTTTCCTACTATGCTCCTCCCCTTTTATGGCTGTTGGTAGCCATTATTTTTTCTTTTTTTTTTTTAATTCTTTAAATTTTTTTTGTGTGAAATGTCCAATTCGCCCTATAAAATAGTCATTTAACAACTATATTTCTGGGCATTTTAGGAAGTAGAATTTTTTTTCCCCCTATAATTATGTCCCAAACCCTAACAAAATTCACACTTTTTTAAGGTAAAATTATAGAAAAGAGCATTGTGCTTTCGTGCATTTTCAACCAGGGGCACGAACTTAAGTTTGTAATAAATAGATACCTATGGTTTCCCACTATTTGCAAAATGAGACTTTTTTTGTTAACACCATTAAATTTTGATGATGTGGTATTAAATAAGCAATTTTAAATATTTTTTAATTATCATAGTGGGTCCTACTAGAAAATAAATAATTAAAGAAGGGGAGGAACTGATGAATCACCAATCCTCACTAACCTATTTTTCCTTTCCCCTTTCTTCTTCCTTCCTTTAAGCAACCCTTCCTTCACTAGCACCGAAGGCTTCTCACCCCTCAAAGCAACAATTGATAACTACCAATAAGGCAAAACAACGACAATGATGGTAGATCAATGGGAAAACCATATGTGTGTGTGTGTGTCTGAGAGAGAGAGAGAGAGAGAGAGAGAGAGAGAGAGTGTGTGACACCCCTTACCCGTCTACAGTGTAGCCGAGCAAGATATGCCACACAGTATATCGGAACACCCTATTTTAATTCAAACATTTTTTTCCCTAATTTATTTTTTTTTGTTTTTTTTTTCATAGTTATGAAGTAAAATTTATGAAATATAATTCATTTAAGTCATTTATTGAAATTATAATTTATTTGAGGTTTCAAAAATTTTATAGAAAATCTAGCAGAGTACCGGCTAAAAATGGAGAAAATAGTTCTTCGGAACCTGTGAAAAACACTTCCAAAATTTTCAACCAATCCCAAACTCCATTTCATCATCAAAATCTCAATATTTTTCAACAACATTTCCATTTCTCAATCATTCATTTCTCATGTTATTCATATACAAGCAATAAATAAATACTCAATTTTCCATTCATAAACACAATTTCCACTGTTTACATTAACATCAAAATACATTACATAAGTCTCAATTACACATGAGAAAATAAAAGTTAGTTACAAAATACCAAAATGAAACCTAGTGTCCTACCAATGCACTGAAGATGGTGAGGTGACAAGGATACTATGTAGAGCTGTAGGAGGTTTCACCTAGTCTGTGGTCTACTGGGCTCTTGGTCAGCATCTCCGGAACCTACGCATGGCAAAAGCAACGCGCTAAGCAATAATGCTTAGTGGTACCAATAATAAAATAAAAAGAAATAACAGGAAGTAAATATGCAGTGCATGTTTTGATGTCTTATGCAAACAATTTTTTTTTTCGATCATTATTGGTAATCTTATTTATTATGTACTTGTTCTATTCATTATTTCATTAAATTTGTTCACTTTCAGTTTTGGGTGCCCAAGTAACCTATACTAGATAACTGGACTGAATAAACGGGTAAACTGGCACTGGGTATCAAGTACCTCGGGCCGTCACACCATCGGTCACATAAGTATCTCCCGGTGTGCAACAGAACAGCTAATAAGCTGTAATAACATTAGGCACAAGGCCAAGTATCAACATAATGTTAGAATGGCTAAAAGCCATGAATCATAGAATGACATAATGCCATGTGCAGTACTGCTAACTGAACCCTATTGGCATGCCAAGCTATCCAAACCAATCTTGTTAGGTATACTAGGGCATTTCACACTTTTAAGTTTCACAATTTTTGGAATTTAAGTTTTAGTGTTACTATTCCATTCATTAGTCAACAAAAATGTTGACTTTTGCATAGGCAATAGGTACATTAGTTTTAATATCATCAACATACCACATTTTGCATTCAAAATTTGTTGGTATTAGTTGCCAATACTATTTCTAAGCTTAATGTTAGTTGGGCAGAATTTTCACTTTTTATGCCTTGTTTTTACTATTCTATTGGTCAATTTTGCAGTAAGAATTTGGCAAACTGATCAACATGAAAGTTGTTCCTTATTTTGTCTAGTTCATTTCCTTTTTTGAATCACTCCATTTGGAGCTTTGTAGCTCAAGTTATGGTCCAAAAACCACAACTGGCCGGAGTGAAATTCTGTCCAGAATTTTTGGACTGACCATATCTACAGTGCATTGAACAGTGACTGTAACTCTCCTTTTGAATATGTTCTAGTCATAATTTGGGTTAGGTTTCTTCATCAAAGTTGTTGGTCTATATCTCAGCTTGTTGCTGGTAAAATTTCAGGTCAATTGAACCTTTCTACACTAATTTATGGCCAAATAACCAAACACTGTTCATTTGGTCATTTTGCCTAGGCAGACTGTAGGTCACCCGGATTAGGGCAAGCTTTTGGTCCATTTAGTTTGGTTTTATGGGCATGGTTTCTTCACCAAGTTGTGCCATTATGTGCCTAGTTTCATGTACAATTGGCCTTGCACCAATTTAACCTCTACAATTCAAGTTATGGCTGCCCAAACCTGCTGGACTCATGCCCAGCCCTGCAGGTTACCAAGGGCAGCCACACCAACTTCATTTCCCACTACATAAACCACTTCATTTCTCATTCACACATAACCAAATGGTCACTAATTGACCATTAAAACTTACTTTCACTATTACATGATCAACATCTCAATTTTGGGTCCAAACCCTAGCTCTACCATTTCAATTATTCAAACACATACAATCAGTGGATTAATTCATACTCCTAATGATGTTTATACAAGTTTAAAGAATTAATTGACACTAACCTTTGTTGGAGAGTTTTGCTAGCTTAGAAAACTTCTTGATTTTTCTTTCTTTTTGCTGCCCAAAGCTTCCTCAAGGTGCTGGGTTAATTTTTTGTGAAGAAGGCTAGGGTTTTGGAGTGAGATTTGGTGAGGTTGGGAGCTTGGGTGAGCTTTAATGGAGTTTTCCTTCCTCTCTCTCTCTCTCCACGTTTTTGGCTGCTCCAAAGGTTGAAGAAGCAACTGATTTTTCTTTCTTTTTTTCTGCCCATTAAGTCATTTTAAATAAGTTAATGCCATGTGTCAAAGTTTGATTGGGTGGGAGGATTTTTAATGACATCATAATGATGTTATAATTCCAATTCTTTAATTTTCTTTCCATTTCTTGTCTACTAAATTTCAATTTAATTTTTAGCAATATTTATTCATATTTTATGTCATAATAATTATTTAATTAACTGGACAAGTCGGCCAAAAATCATCTCTGAAGACGAAATGACCAAAATGCTCTCCGTTTGGCTTAACAGACTAAAATTATTTGTACCGATTGAAAAATTTTTCTAAACCTTTTCTTAGAATTCTAATGCCATAGAACCCTCAATGACCCTTCTCTGGAGTCCCAAAAATTATTTTATGAATTTTCCCCTAGGTTTAGGGCTCCTAGTTGTGAGAACCGCAACTTCCCACTGGTTTACCCATCGCTAGGGCACCGGCTCATTTAACTTGGTTGTATTTTATTTCTAAAATTTTTCCTAAATTTTTCTTATTAATATTTGAGTTAATTATGGTTCTTCACTTTAGTTTAAATATTTTTCTAGACGTTCTAGCTGTCCGAATCGACACTGGTCACCGAAACAGTAGAATGTACTGAGTTGCTATAGGGAGGGTGTTACAATTCTTCCCCTCTAATTTAAATTTCGTCCTCGAAATTTACCTGATGCAAACAGTTGAGGGAACTGTTGCCTCATCGTCTCTTCACTTTCCCAAGTTGCCTCTTCGATGTTGTGATGTCTCCAAAGCACTTTCACCAGTGGAATCTGTAATTCCTCAACTCTTTCACTTCCCGAGCTAGGATCCGTATGGGTTCTTCTTCATATGTCAAATCCAGTTGTACTTCAATTTCTTCCATGAAGATGACATGTGAAGAATCTGAGTGGTATCTTCTTAGCATAGATACGTGGAATACATTATGGATCTTGTCCAGCTCTGGTTCTAAAGCTAGCCTGTAGGCCACTGGACCCACACGTTCAATGACATCATATGGGCCAATGAACCTAGGGCTTAACTTACCTTTTCTTCCAAATCTCAGTACCTTTTTCCATGGTGACACCTCAAGGAACACTTTGTCACCAACCGCATATTCTATTTCTTTTCTCTTTAGGTCGGCATAAGATTTTTGTCTGTCTGAGGCAACCATCAGATTGGCTTTGATTAGTTTTACCTTCTCCTCAGTCTGTTTCACCAGGTCTGGCCCTACCAATTTATCTTTGCCCAATTCAGTCCAGCACACTGGAGTTCTATATTTCCTCCCATACAGCATTTCATACGGGCCATTTGGATGCTAGCTTGGTAGCTATTGTTGTATGCAAATTCTGCCAGTGGGAGGTATCTATCCCAACTTCCCTCAAACTCAATGACACAATTCCTTAGCATATCCTCAAGAACCTGACATATATTTCACTTTATTATTATCATTTTAGTTTAATATTTGTATTAGTTCAATTGGTTTTAATTTTTTACCTGGATTACTCTTTCTGATTGCCCATCTGTCTGAGGATGGAAAGCTGTGCTGAAGTGGAGTTGTGTACCCAAGGATTCATGCAACTTCTTCCAAAATCTCGATGTAAACCTTGGGTCTCGATAAGATATGATGGAAAGTGGGATTCCATGCAGTCTAACTATCTCACTGATATATAATTCTGCTAACTTCTTCAGTGAGTAGTCAGTCCTAATTGGCAGAAAGTGTGCTGACTTCCTCAATCTATCTACTATCACCCATACTGCATCATGCTTCTTCTGGATGAGAGGTAGACCACTTACAAAATCTATAGTGACCCGATCCCATTTCCATTCAGGTATATGTATAGGCTGTAGCAATCCCGATGGAACTTGACGTTCTGCCTTGACTTGCTGACATGTCAAGCATTTAGTCATATAGTCAGCTATGTCCTTCTTCATACCAAGCCACCAATACTGAAGCTTTAGATCATGATACATTTTTGTACTTCCTGGGTGCATAGCATAAACACTGGTATGTGCCTCTTTCAGGATATTAGCTTTCAATTCCCCATTATCTGGTACACATAATCTTCCTTTGTAGTACAGACACCCATCTGTTTTCACTTCATAGTCAGTTTCTTTCCCTTCTAGGATTTTGCTCATAATAGCCTTTAGCTTCTCATCTACCTTCTGCCCATTTAAAATCTGTTGTAGCAGGTTTGGCCTCACTTGCAACTCAGCCAAAATAGCTCCATCTCGAGCCAAGGATAGACGAGCATTCAAGGATCTCAAAGCTGTGATGGATTTTCTGCTCAAAGCATCAGCAACTACATTTGCCTTCCCAGGATGATAGTCAATTACACAATCATAGTCCTTCAGGAACTCAATCCATCGCCTCTGTCTAAGGTTGAGCTCCTTCTGGGTTGGTAAGTATTTCAGACTTTTGTGGTCTGTGTAAATGTAGCATTTTTCACCATACAAGTAGTGCCTCCATATCTTCAGTGTAAAGATAATTGCTGCAAGTTCTAGATCATGGGTAGGGTAATTCTGTTCATGTGGCCTTAGTTGCCTGGAAGCATAGGCGACCACTTTCCCCTCTTGCATCAATACACACCCTAGCCCATTATGTGAGGCATCACTGTAGACCACAAAGTCTTTCCTCGATATTGGCTATGTTAAAACTGGTGCTTCTGTCAACATAGCTTTTAGCCTCTCAAAACTGGCTTGGCACTTGTCATTCCAGCTAAATTTCACATTCTTGTGTAACAACTTGGTCACTGGAGTAGCTATTAACGAAAATCCCTTCACAAATCTTCTGTAATACTCAGCTAGCCCCAAGAAACTTCTGACCTCAGTTGTATTTCTAGGAGGCTTCCATTCCATCACTACTTCTATCTTCTTGGGATCCACTCTAATCCCATTAGCTGACACTATGTGTCCAAGGAATGCAATCTCATTCAACCAGAAGTCACACTTGGACAACTTAGCATACAGCTTTTTTTCTCTCAGGTTTTGCAGAACAATTCTCAAATGCTCATCATGTTCTTCCCTAGTCTTGGAATACACCAAAATATCATCAATAAAGACCACTACGAACCAATCTAGGTATGGATGGAAGATACGGTTCATAAGGTCCATGAATGCTGCTGGTGCATTTGTTAGGCCAAAGGGCATCACTAGGAACTCATAATGCCCATATCGGGTCCTGAATGCAGTCTTTGGCACATCTGCATCCTTCACCTTCAACTGATGATACCCTGATCTGAGATCAATTTTTGAAAATACTCCTACTCCCTTCAATTGATCAAACAGATCATCAATTCTAGGCAACGGATATTTATTCTTCACAGTCACTTTATTCAACTACCGGTAATCAATGCATAACCTCAAAGTCCCATCTTTCTTCTTTACAAACAGCACTGGAGCTCCCCATGGTGACACACTGGGGCGTATGAACCCCTTATCCAGTAACTCCTGTAACTGGATTTTCAGTTCCTTCAATTCTGTGGGCGCCATCCTATAAGGAGCAATAGAGATTGGTGTTGTACCCGGCAGTATGTCAATAGCAAATTCAACTTCCCTTTCTGGTGGCAAACCAGGCAATTCTTTAGGGAACACATCTGGAAAGTCTTTTACTGTGGGTATGTCACACAGATCTGGCTTAGCCTGCCTAGTATCCACCACATGTGCTAGGTAGGCTTCACAGCCTTTTCTCATTAGTTTTCTTGCAACTGTGGCTGAAATGACATTGGACAAGAAATCTGTCCTTTCCCCCACAACTATAATCTCATTACCCTCAAGAGTTTTCAAAGAAATCCTCTTTAGTTTACAATCAACCATTGCCTGATGATGTGACAACTAGTCCATTCCTGAAATCATGTCAAACTCATGGAAAGGCAACTCAATCAGGTCTGCCAAGAATTCATACCCCTGAATCCTTAACGGGCAACCCTTGTATACTTTGTTCACCACTACACTGTGGCCTAATGGATTAGTGACCAGAATGTCTTGGTTACTCTCCCCTACTAATATCCCCCTTTCTACAGGTAGGTTGATGCAGATGTATGAATGAGTGGATCCTGGATCCACCAATGCATGCACAGATATATTGTAAAGGGAGAACGTACCACTGATGACGTCCGGGGCATCTTGCTCCTCTTGAGCTCTCATGACATAGGCTCTGGTAGGTGGTCTGCCCTCAGGCCTCTCTGCTGGCTCAAATATAGGCCTCTTTGATGGTCCCACTGCCTCAGATTTGCCAAATTTCCTTCCTGCCCCTTTGTGGTGCAGGAGCAGGTCTGTCTGCTTGTGTTGGAGCAGCTATAGCAGTTCTGCATGGACAATTCCTCAACGGATGCTCTGTTGACGCACACCTTAAGCAGGCACCAGTCACTCTCCAACACTCCCCCTTGTGCCATTTTAGGCAATGCGGACATGCAGAAGATGCTGTGGCTGGTCCCCTGAACCCCATCCCTGGAGAGCTGCCCACTGATGGTGTGGACTGACCTCTCCTAGGGGTGAACTGTGGCCTGGGCCCCTGGGTCTGACCCTGACTTTGTGGTTATCCTGAACTTTGTGCAGGTGGACCTTTGAACTTCTTCCCAGGTACAGGAGATGAACTAGACTGACCCGGGCCCCTCTTCTACTGTCTCTCTCTTTTGGTCTGCTCACTTATTCTTACTTTTTCAACTTTTATTGCAGCTTCCACTAACTTGGTGAAGTTTGTGATTCCCAAGGCAGTGATCATGATCTTTATATTGTCATTTAATCTCTCTTCAAATCTCTTATACCTTTCGGATTCATTAGGGACTATCTCCCTTCCGTAGCGGCTTAGTCTGACAAATTCCTTTTCATACTCAGCCACTGTTAGCTGTCTCTGCCTCAGGTTAATGAACTCTCTTCTTCTCTCTTCCAGGTATACACTACCCACATATTTCTTCTTAAATTCTGAGAGGAAGAAGTCCCAAGTTATTACTTCTGGCTGTACTTCACTGGACACCGTATCCCACCATTCATATACATCATCTTGCAACAGAGATACAACAGCTTCTAGATTTTGTTCAGGAGTGCAGTGGAGTTGTTTTAAAACTCTGCCTGTTCTGTTCAACCAATTTTCGGTTGCAAAAGAATCATCTTCTTTCTTGCCAAAGAAATTCACTGCTCCAAATTTTCTCAGTCTTTCCAGGTGTGATTTCTGTTATGGAGGTGGTGGTGGTGGCGGCATTACCCTAGCCATTTGTCTGAAGAATTCGGCCATTTGCTGAAACATGGCCTATGGAGGCAGAGCAGGCTCTGCTGGAGTTGGCGAAGCAGGTTCTCCCCCACCCCCAGTCTCAGCTACTGCAGGTGAAGCATGACTCTCCACTTCTTCCTCAACTGCCCCCTATGATGTAGGGTCCATATCCTATTCAAAATAACAAAGATAAACAGATCTGCATTAGTGTCACCTCGACTCTTACAAATACAATGCATGGTATGGACCCGATTTAGGCCCAAAAACGCCTAAACCATGCTCTGATACCATTAAATGTGACACCCCTTACCTGTCTACAGTGTAGCCGAGCAAGATATGCCACGCAGTGTATTGGAACACCCTATTTTAATTCAATCATTTTTTTTTCCTAATTTATTTTTTTTGTTTTTTTTTCATAGTTATGAAGTAAAATTTATGAAATATAATTCATTTAAGTCATTTATTAAAATTATAATTTATTTGCGGTTTTGAAAATTTTATAGAAAATCTGGCAGAGTACCGGCTAAAAATGGAGAAAATAGTTCTTCGAAACCTATGAAAAACACTTCCAAAATTTTCAACCAATCCCAAACTCCATTTCATCATCAAAATCTCAATATTTTTCAACAACATTTCCATTTCTCAATCATTCATTTCTCATGGTATTCATATACAAGCAATAAATAAATACTCAATTTTTCATTCATAAACACAATTTCCACTATTTACATTAACGTCAAAATACATTACATAAGTCTCAATTACACATGAGAAAATAAAAGTTAGTTACAAAATACAAAAATGAAACCTAGTGTCCTACCAATGCACTGAAGATGGTGAGGTGACACAGACACTATGCAGAGCTGCAGGAGGTTTCACCCAGTCTGTGGTCTACTGGGCTCTCGGTCAGTATCTCCAGAACCTACGGGTGACAAAAGCAATGCGCTAAGCAATAATGCTTAGTGGTGCCAATAATAAAATAAAAAGAAATAACAGGAAGTAAATATGCAGTGCATGTTTTGATGTCTTATGCAAACAATTTTTTTTTCGATCATTATTGGTAATCTTATTTATTATGTACTTGTTCTATTCATTATTTCATTAAATTTGTTCACTTTCAGTTTTGGGTGCCCAAGTAACCTATACTGGATGACTGGACTGGATAAACGGGTAAACTGGCACTGGGTATCAAGTACCTCGGGCCGTCACACCATCGGTCACATATGTATCTCCCGGTGTGCAACAGAACAGCTAATAAGCTATAATAACATTAGGCACAAGGCCAAGTATCAACATAATGTTAGAATGGCTAAAAGCCATGAAATCACAGAATGACATAATGCCATGTGCATTACTGCTAACTAAACCCTATTGGCATGCCAAGCTATCCAAACCAATCTTGTTAGGCATACTAGGGCATTTCACACTTTTAAGTTTCACAATTTTTGGAATTTAAGTTTTAGTATTACTATTCCATTTATTGGTCAACAAAAATGTTGACTTTTGCATAGGCAATAGATACATTGGTTTTAATATCATCAACATATCACATTTTGCATTCAAAATTTGTTGGTATTGGTTGCCAATACTATTTCTAAGCTTAATGTTAGTTGGGTAGAATTTTCACTTTTTATGCCTTGTTTTTACTATTCCATTGGTCAATTTTGTAGTGGGAATTTGGCAAACTGATCAGCATGAAAGTTGTTCCTTATTTTGTCTAGTTGCTTTTTCTTTTTTGAATCACTCCATTTGGAGTTTTGTGGCCTAAGTTATGATCCAAAAACCACAACTAGCTGGAGTGAAATTCTGTCCAGAATTTATGGACTGACCATATCTACAGTGTAATGAACAGTGACTGCAACTCACCTTTTGAATATGTTCTGGTCATAATTTGGGTTAGGTTTCTCATGAAAGTTGTTGGTCTATATCTTAGCTTGTTTCTGGTAAAATTTCAGGTCAATTGGACCTTTCTACACTAATTTATGGCCAAATGAACAAATACTGTTCATTTGGTCATTTCGCCCAGGCAGACTGCAGGTCACCCGGATTAGGGCAAGCTTTTAGTCCACTTGGTTTGGTTTTATGGGCATGGTTTCTTCACCAAAGTTGTGCCATTATGTGTCTAGTTTCATGTTCAATGGGCCTTACACCAATTGAACCGCTACTACAATTTAAGTTATGACTGCCCAAACCTGCTGGACTCATGCCCAGCCCTGTAGGTCACCAAGGGCTACCACACCAACTTCATTTCCCACTACATAAACCACTTCATTTCTCATTCACACATAACCAAATGGTCACTAATTGACCATTAAAACTTACTTTCACCATTACATGATCAACATCTCAGTTTTGGGTCCAAACCCTAGCTCTACCATTTCAATTTTTCTAACACATACAATCAATGGATCAATTCATACTCCTAATGATGCATATACAAGTTTAAAGAATTAATTGACACTAACCTTTGTTGGAGAGTTTCCCTAGCTTAGAAAACTTCTTGATTTTTCTTTCTTTTTGCTGCCCAAAGCTTCCTCAAGATGCTGGGTTAATTTTTTGTGAAGAAGGCTAGGGTTTTGGAGTGAGATTTGGTGAGGTTGGGAGCTTGGGTGAGCTTTAATGGAGTTTTCCTTCCTCTCTCTCTCTCTCCACGTTTTTGGCTGGCCCAAAGGTTGAAGAAGCAACTGATTTTTCTTTCTTTTTTTCTGCCCATTAAGTCATTTTAAATAAGTTAATGCCGTGTGTCAAAGTTTGATTGGGTGGGAGGATTTTTAATGACATCATAATTCCAATTCTTTAATTTTCTTTCCTTTTCTTGTCTACTAAATTTCAATTTAATTTTTAGCAATATTTATTCACATTTTATGTCATAATAATTATTTACTTAACTGGACAATTCGGCCAAAAATCATCTCTGAAGACGAAATGACCAAAATGCCCTCCGTTTGGCTTAACAGACTAAAATTATTTGTACCGATTGAAAAAAATTTTTAAACCTTTTCTTGGAATTCTAATGCCATAGAACCCTCAATGACCCTTCTCTGGAGTTTCAAAAATTATTTTATGAATTTTCCCCCGGGTTTAGGGCTCCTAGTTGCGAGAACCTCAACTTTCCACTGATTTACCCATCGCTAGGGCACCGGCTCATTTAACTTGGTTGTATTTTATTTCTAAAATTTTTTCTAAATTTTTCTTATTAATATTTGAGTTAATTATGGTTCCTCACTTTAGTTTAAATATTTTTCTGGACGTTCTAGCTATCCGGACCGATACTGGTCACCGGAACAGTAGAATGTACAGAGTTGCTACAGGGAGGGTGTTACAGAGAGAGAGAGTTGGAGAACCAAAACTACGAAGAATTACCACAGCTGCCGGAAGCCCCGAGACATGCCTACGAAGAATTTCCACAACCAGCTGCCGGAAGCCCCGAGACGTGCCTACGAAGAATTACCACAACTAGCTACCGGAAGCCTTGAGACGTGCTGCATATAGCCTTCCCTTTCGAACGAGCTCACCAACTTTAATAGCTCAAGAATCAACGTTAGTTTGAGGGTGCCTGGATCAGACACACGAACCTTACTTGCTTTTCTTTTAATCACCACCACTTGTCGAAAGCTCTAGGACTTGCTACATACAGTCTTGCCATCTCCAAATGAACTCACCTCATTAGCAACTTGCAAATTAGCATCAATTTAAGATGACCTAAATCAGACCTGCAAACAAAACATTCCTTTCTTGTAATGTTTTTAGTTTTATTTCATGTGGGGCCTATATTTATAATTAAAAATTTATAATTAAATATTTAATATCACATCATAAAAATTTAATGGTGTTAATGGAAAAGTCTCACTTTACCTAAAGAAAAAAAAAAAACACTTAGGATCCTTTTTATCAGAAAGTTAACCTCAAGTTCTAACTTGAAAAAGGTGTGAAAAAATATTTTTTTTTTTTAGCAATTTCCCTTTTCTCAATCTTACCAATTCTCTCAACTCTCTACTTCCAATTAATTTTTAAATTTCCTCTCTACTATTTTCCATATTTAAATCTCAAACATTTAACTTCCCAATATTTTATTTGATATTATTTTGAATTCCAATATTCATTTCTATTAACTTTTTCCCATTTTTTTTATTAATATCAAAATTTGGAAATTCATCACGGAGGTCAAGGACTGATAAAGGCAAGAGGAGACTCAATGAAACAGTATCTCAAGATACATTCAATCCCAATTTCAAGCTGATGGGCACCAAAATGCTAGACAAATTATTCGATAGTCAACTACTTAGGATCCCAGTACATTGATTTGACGGAGGAAGAAGACGAAGTGCCTACTCCAACTAAACTAGTCCAATTCAGCTGGCATTAAAATCCTATAGTTTTACAATTCATGTCACCAAACTTTAACAAAATAATGAAGTTAGTGAAATGCAACTATTACAATCACATATTTAAATTTACATTTGGCAATTGATATAGTACATTTCAAAGACATTGTCAAAATAGTCATTCATTCGAGATGAGCGGAAACACCAGATAGACCTTATTTCACATTTTGGAGGCTCCCAACCACTAGCGACATTCAAATATTCTAATGAATGGATTAAGGAATATCAAGTCAAATTACTAAGTGTTAAACACTTTTTTTTTTTACTTGGTGAAAAATTATTATAGAACAATTTATTCAAAATTCATTAAATCCTCAATATCGAAGGATTCAACGTGATACATTGAAAAAATCACTTATTTTAACATATCGTAGTGGTAAAATGAATTGATCAAATTGTTGAGTACATTAGAACATAGGTTATATTTGGTACAACTCAATGTAATAAAATGTAATCAACCATGCAATGGAATCAAAATTGTAATGCAATGCAATATATTAAGCATTACATTACTTTGTTTGGGAGAACAAAAATTAATGTAATTAACATTACAATCTTATGCTTGTTTACATATATATGTTGATGGAATGTAATCAAAATAAAATTTTAATATATAATATTATTTTTTTAAATAGTATTTTAATTTGAAATTATTAATATTTTCACTACTACCATCACCACTAGGTGGTAGTGGTGGTAGCTAAATGGTAATGGTGGTGGTGCTGGCGGTAATGGCTAAGTAATGGTGCTAATGGAGGTGGCGATGGTCAAGCAGTTGATGAGCCCAAAGAACACAAAAAATAAAAAATAAAAATAAAAGATTGTTTTAGTAGCAAAAATACAATTGATACTTTGAACAAAGTAGGACAAATTTCCATGCCAACACAAGAAACACTTAAAACTGAAATTGAAAATAATAAAAACTTAAAGAGACAAAATAAAGCGACTTGAATTCCTTTATAAATTTTTATGATTTCAGCACAAAAAAGAAGGTAGAAGTAGAGATAAACAGAAGTTGAATTCTTTTGATAAGATGAAATCACCACAAAAGGATCCAAGCTTCCAAGGTAAACGCCATATTGGCTCCTAGCTAAGGGGAAGTAATAAGTCAAGGTATTTTTGCCATGCTTGCACATAAATGATAAGAAAGTAGCACTTTTGTTAAAGTATCAAAACTAAAAACTAAGAAATAAAATGCATAGTATGAGGCCTTTATATAGGCACATTATTGGCTAAATCCTACTAGGAAAATAATATCCCGCATGTGATAATATTCCTAGGAAAATATAAACTTAATCTTAAAAAAGTTAAACATAAAATAAAAATAAGCCTAAAAGATATGAGATAAGACTTATCCATGCAATAAAAGTTAAACTTCCTTCAATCACAAAGCACACACCATTTGGGGTGGATAAGATATCTTAAGTTTAATTACATTTAGATTTAGGAGTATTGATGGTAGAAGATAAAATTTACATGAATTAAGGCTATAAATTAGGAAAACCCTAAAATTAATGATGTTGTTCTCCTCTTCAGGTATTGGATCTACAAAGAAAAAGAGCACCGGGTGAGTTAGTTAACCACCGCTACAATGCCTAGGTCAGTAATAAGAATTGGACTGTGATAAGATAGAATTAATTGATAAATACGCATACATGAGGGCCCTTATATAGGCTTTGATGTATGATACATGCTAAGATTAGGAGTTAGCAGCTGAACAGGACTAGGAGTCCATCTTGTGTGAGAGTCCTCATGTGAATGAATCTCTGGTTTTGGCAAATAACTTGAGATCCTTATCTTGTATATTGGTTCAAGTATTCTTAGATGCCATGGATGAGTATTACTCTATCTGAGTGTATATCTGGGCGAGTATCTTTCTATTTGAGTGTTCGAGTATCTTATGGTTACTCAGATCGAGTTACATGTTATTTGATACTTGGTTATGCATTATTCACCTTTTGGTATTATTTTAGTGGCTTTAATAACAATTAAGCCTAAAATCACTCTTAAAGATAAGGATTGTTGTTGTAATAGCCTAAATTTGAACTACTATCGGAACTAAAGTTGTGGGAGGCTCAAGGCCACCAAAACCTATAGTAGGCCTGACATTCCTCTTTTAACTATTCACATCAACATTAACAACACAAAAC
Organism: Hevea brasiliensis; assembly: GCF_030052815.1. NCBI lineage: Eukaryota > Viridiplantae > Streptophyta > Magnoliopsida > Malpighiales > Euphorbiaceae > Hevea > Hevea brasiliensis. The sequence continues at coordinate 68,143,160 of NC_079493.1, read as the reverse complement.
ATTCTATATATCTACGGTCATCAAAATATATTATTGACATTTCATCTTATGTATCATATGTTTTGCCATAAGATTGATAGTATAATAATCGTTTCATTATCATTTTCACAATACATGGGCCAAATGGGCAATCACATTCATCAATTCATATTTATAACATGGTTTTAGCAAAAGTCCTATCAATCTCAATAATTAAAATAATACATGGACATGTATCATAGATAGTGGGTGCAACTCCTCTTTTCATCATATATCATACATATAAGTCCTTATAAGACTTTTACAGCTTAATTATACAAAATGATTAGCACAGTTTGTCCATGATTCCAAAATATACATGTCACCAAAATATAAAATCCATGTTACATATATTGGGCCCAAATGCAATACCTCAATCAGATAGCGAGCTTATTATCTCACTCTTCAAGCTCTTTACTTACTCTTTCTCCTGAAGGGGTTGGACAAAAGTAGGGAATAAGTAATAATACTTAATGAGCAGAGAAACTACAAGAGAAAATAAATAATGCATAATAAATACAATCATATGTATGCATCATCCATATGAGTTTTGAAAATGGAAACAAATCACATATAATAGTTTTATCACTAAAGGTCCTCCCTTTAAACATTTCATTCCACTATGCCCAGCTCATTAAAGGAGCTTCTTACAACTTCCTCTTAATACATACACATAATGGATACTAGGGACATAAAAGTTATGAGTTACCTGAGGTGGATCTTGTAATCCTTTTGATGTGCTACATCGTAGAGCATACTTAGACCACTATAATGGATACTAAGGTCATGACCTAGACTTGATATGGACATATGGAATGTGCAAGAAATTCAAGGTTATGGGCTAGAATTATGATAAAGAATTAAGTTTCTTTGGAATTAAAAAAAATATGCCTTAAAAGGGTCCAAGTTTATTGCATATGTTGCGCTTGAAGAATGGGCCTATAAGACACAAAACCAAGCTTAAGAAGGCATGGTTGGCATGTAGATGGTTTCCTAAAGGGTTTTGGAATTATCTTTATCCATATTTGAAGGAAATTCTATCCTTAAGAGGTCTGGTTTATCCATTCCTAAACTTTAGGTCTGATTTTTGGAAATACCTGAGATTTAGGATTAAATTAAGGAGATACCTACCTTATTTATTCATATTTCATTTACTCATTATTATTTCTTTTCTACTAAAATGATCTTTCATCTTTAGTGTCCTTTAGGCACATCATTCTGGTGGATGTAAGAGACATAGAATTGACTTATCCGACATCCCCATTAATATTTCACAGAAAGGAGCTTTCTTTCATTCATAACATCATTAACATGTCATTTCCTTCTATCATAACTTTAATCGTAAGCTACCAACACATATTCATCAATATGACAACTTCGTGATATATAATATACATAACCCATCTTGAACCTGATTATATAATACCCAACCCATTCTATTAGGGTATGCTCGAGTTTGATACCTGCAAATACCTGACCGATTGCCATCCTTATTCAAAATGCATTAAAAAGTTCATAGTTTTTTATTCATTCAATAAAAAATATTTTAAATTTTTTGTGGTTGGATTCTAATATGATGAAAGAGTGGGGACATTTTTACTCCAAAAATAATATGTGTCCAAAAAAATTTGCTAACGACACACCCACAAGGTGGATTTCCACCTATACAATGTTAAATCAAGCTTCTGAATATATAAATCTTTTTATGTGTATTTGTTGAAAATAGGTATCCATCATTTTCTTGTGATACAAATATTTGGAATATTTGTAGAAAACTTTGTTAAGTTTTGCAAATTTTAATGATGTAACTGAATCCCTTTTCTATGTAAATGAGGCAATATTGCATTTATTTTTTAGGTATATTAAAAATTAGTCCCTAAGGTTTGTCAAATCTAAGGGACTAAATCATTTCTTATAAATCATTTTTTAGATATATTACAAATTAGTCCCTAAGGTATGTCAAATCTCAGGGACTAAATCATTTCTTATTAAAAAAATATATAAAAGGATTGCCCTATGATTTTTGACGCACTTTAAGGACTAATTTATCATTTACCTTATTTTTAATTAAATGTGTTAATATTGTTTCTTGTTTAAAACAACATGCTAATGATCCTAATTTAAAGGTTTATATTCAAATAATGAAAGACAAATGGTTAAATTGTTTTTAAGAAATGTCTTTGCTTTATTTTATTTTAAGTTTTTTTAACTCTAGGCTAAAATTAGATGCAATTTGTATTTTTTTTTAATTAATTATTATGGGTTTACGGACTTAAATTTAATGCTTTAAAACTAGTTGTCAAGGTAAGGCAAAATATTGGAGATGTGTATAAGTGTCATTTGGCAGCCTAATCATTTGGTGGAGGTGAAAATTCTTCCACAGCTTAATTCAAAGTCAACAAAGATTAACACAACCCAAGCGAGATTCACAATATTTGATTCAATGAGAAAAAAGTGTACAAGGTATAGGTGATGTCTCTGAAGTTGATTTATATTTATCGACTACCTTTTAGTTTGGTGATTGCAATGATTCAATCTTCCATACTTCATTGATGGAAACGTCATGAATCAAAATTCTCATTTTTAGTGAAGATGACAAAAGAATTGTTGATGACTTCTATATCAATAGTAGTAATCAAACAAGCATTTAATGCCGGTGGCCAAATATTACATGAACACCAGTCTATAATCATTAGAAGCACAAAGCTTGTTTGGACGACTAGACAAAAGCCGATAATCATCAATAAGAAAATAGTCAAAAGCACTAAAATTAACTTCGCAAGTCAAAGCACTAGCACATCTTGGACTAACGAATAATAAAAGTAATTAGGGTTTATAATTTTGAAGGAAAGCCAACTATTAGGGCACTAACTTAGTAATATTATATATGTGTGTTTGTGTGTGTGTGTAAGTGAGATAGAGAGAGAGAGATAAATTTTATTAAAAAATTAATATTAAAAAATAATGATTCATCTAATTTTTCTAAAATAATTAAATGAAAGTTGAAATACCATTAAATAAAAAAGACAAATTAAAAAGCTTTTCTCCATATATTTGTATGGTATTTAAAGTCAACTAAAAAAATTCGTCTTAATATTATATTTCAAGAAAACCTTAACTATTCTCTCTAATATTACCTATTGTAAGTGATGAAATAGCATTTTTTGCAATGAAAATTGTGAGGACTTGACTACTAAATCAAATAGATTTACTGATTTTTTAATTACATATATTGAAAAAAAATGTCTTTGATAGATTGGTATTGAAGCGATTATACAAAATTTTCATAAAATGAAAACTTGTTCAGAATAATTGTAAATTTAAGATTTTAGTAAGAATTTGTTATTTTACAAAACTATTTTTCTTTAATTTTTACTTTATATTCGTTACATATAAAAAATTTGCTTATATTATCATGTTTTTTTTTTCCCTCTCAATAGATGGTTTATTATTCTATACAACATTTTTTATTTAAATTAAGTAAAAACAAATTTTCTAACAACATTGATTTCATTTTTTGACTCAGCCCTGAATTTGTAGGCAACTTAATTATCAAATAATTAATTTTGACCTTTTTTGTTTCCCTTACATTGTAAAAATTAATAGTTATTTTTATTTTCCCTTAAGTTGTAACATATGTTAGTGATTTTTATGTTGCATTTGTTTTGTAATGTATGTTTAACTTGTGTTTATATTTTTAATTAGTCTTATAATTTTTTTTGCATTGTAATTTATTATTTTATATTTCTTTTATAATGTTTCAATCATTCAAAAAAAAATATCCATTCACTAAAATTTTTTAACCAAATAATGTCTCAAATATTAACATTGTATTGAATTTAGAAAAGGGATTGAATTGAAACCAGACCAGAATTAGATTGAACTGTAATACCTTTTTTTTAAAATAAATTTTAAAATGCTAATAATTATTTCAATTGATTAAAAATAATAATCTTGTTAAATTGAATTGTTAGTTAAGAATAAAATGTATATTATTATTATTATTATTATTATTATTATTATTATTATTATTATTATTATTATTATTATTATTATTATTATAGTAGTTAAAGATAACAACTAAATTATTTTATAGCATTCTAATGTAAGGAGGTATAAGATATTTTTAAATTTTCTAATAATAATAATAATAATAACAACAACAACAACAACGACAAATCAAACTAGCCAATCAAAGGAAAGGAAGTAACCGAACCCACCATTTAAATCCCCCCCTTCTTGCCTAACCTCTCTCTCTTGGTACCAGCCAATTGAAGCTTCTTTACCATCATTTCTGCCAATGAGCATCTCAATGCTGATAAGTTCTTAACCGTAACCAATCACCATAAGCCAACGAGTTCCATGAGATATGTAGTAACTTTAAGGGATGTCAGTGAAAGGGGAAACCAGACAAGAAGAAGGGGACTTATACCAAAACCTCCTAAGGCCGATCTTGGCCATAGGCATGGTATTGACGATGAGAAGTCCATTGCAAATTGGGCTTTCCCTTTAGACCAAAAAAATTGAGTCTTATTAAGTTTTCGACTAGATAGGAAGAGAGAAAGGATAGTAGCTTTAAACATCGATTCCAGATAATCTAGCCATCATATCAATAATCCAAGGTCACCAATTAACTCAACGCATTAAACCCTTTAAGATGTGACTAACCCCTCTCTAATCGGACACCATTTGAAAAACACAAGCATTCGATAATCTAAATTGCTTGGTGATATTTTTGAGCCTTTTTGATCCCCATTTATTAAATATAATTATGTGATAATCAATGACATAGTTTGGCCTTCGTATAGGTATGATCGGATCGATGATAGCCTTCCAGCATTCCTGACTGGCTTTTTAGTTCGATTTAGGCACACCACAAGTCGACTCAAAACCTAGGCATGCTTATAGTTGATCTTAGGGTTTTCAGAAGTTCTAGACACATTCTAGGTAGCAGAATCGGCATTGGTAAGACCGATCTCTACTTTAATAGTTTTACCTAAAGGTTATGGTTGTTACATTAATTTATAAAATATTTCTGGCATGCAATAGAAGTTCAAATCTGTACTTAGAGGAATAATATTCAACAAAATTTCCAAAGAAAAGAAAGTTTGAAAAAATAGTAGAGTTTAAAGAGAAAGGGAGAAAAGAGTGATTTAAGCATAAAAAGTCTATCTAAGTAGGTTCAGCTGCCAAAGTTGATTTGACATAGAATATATGACTTGAAGCAAAGGGAGCCCCACCAACCCATTCCCTCATTTTGTCCACCTCTCTTCCCTTTTCTTCCCTCCCCCTCTACTTCTTTTATCCCTTAGCCCTAAAACTCTCCACCCTAGCCTTTGTATGAAAGAGAACCACCTTAAACCCTTTTAAAGGGTAAAGAGTACCCTTTTTTCTCCTCCTTCTAAGTGGGTTGAATAAGAAATATGAGAAATTTCTCCCTTGGAAGCCATACCAAAAGAGGTAAGCTTCCCTTCTCCTTCTTCTTAGTTTATTTAAAGGGTTTAGGGTACTATTTTGAAATGGAAATGGTTTAGGACTAGTTTAAGGGTTTTTTAGAGTTTAAGTTTATTTTAGGGCTTAAATGTGAAATAAGGAATCTGAGTCTAAATGTGTATATTTAAATTAATAAATGATGTTTGCAGTTGTTTAAAGTTTAAAATGATGTAAGAAACCTAGAATGAGAGCTTAGGACTTTATATTGGGATTTGAAGGTTGAAACCTTAGCTTTTTGAATTATGGCAGAATTCTAGGTAAAACAGGTTTGGCCATTAAACCATACATGTTTAGCTGTTGATTCATGTGAATAGTCACGTGCATAGTGCATGGTTGCCTTCGACCACTGAACCTACTCTAACTAAGAAATTGCAAATCTAATTAGCTATGTTTAAGTCCTAAACTAAGATCTTTTATAACCTTTCCCTTGTAAACTTGAAGATAAAGCATTGAGGACCTAAAAGCAAGGGATTTAAGGGGTTATCTAGCTGTAAGAAAAGTAGAAGAGTCTAGCAACGTCAAATGAGTAAAACCTACCAAGCTCTTTTAAATAAATGTTTTATATTACATACTGAATTCATGCATCATGATATATGTTAACAATTATAAATGCATTTTTAGGTTTATTTTTACTATATCTAATTATGATCACGAATAGATGTATAGTTTAATTGTGTTGTATTGGCAATTCATGTATGACCCACTAATGGCCAGTGGAAAAGTAAAGGAAAAAGGAAAAGACATGCATGCATATGAGCTCATTCATGAAAGAAGAAAAAGGATGTTGGGTAAAGTAATTATGTGTCTTTGACATTCGATTAGCACAAATGATAGAATCCATATCAAGTTATGACTTATGTGTCTATGGTATTCATTATATGTATGTTAAAAAGAAGTTCTGAGGAGCTTCTTTAATGGGTTGGGTATATTGGATATATGTTATGATTACAGTAATGGCTGAGGGACCTTTTGTGACATGAATTACTTTGATGTGGCTTGTTTGTGCCATGAAAATATCATATGGTTGTTACATTGCATATGTATGTATGTAATTGTTTTAAGAATATGTTTTCTTTCCCCTAATTAGGCTTTTACTTATTGAGCCTAAAGCTCATTCCTTTTCTCTACCTTTCCCTTTCAGGGAAAAGAGCTGAAGATATAGTCCAACACATTTAGGTTATGAGTTTCAGAGGTTATTACCTCATTATGTTTCTAGAAAGGCATATGTAAAGTCCATGGAACTCCTTCATGACTTGTAATATATAAAGGTTTACTATGCTTCTAATCAAATAATTTATGATATATATATATATATATATATATATATGTATGTAAATGTATTTTATGATGGAAATGGGCCCCGCCATAATTTATAAAAGAAATTTAAGCCTTGCTAAGGGTTTTGATAGCTCCTTGCCTACTTGTTCCCATAGCGCCAGCAACAACCTTATATTGGGTTGTTTCATCTATAATTTATGTAACACTAGACAATATTGACTAAATTATGGGACTTAGGAATCTTAACTAGAGAACTAGACTGTTGGACTTGAAGGAACGGAAGCGTGAAAAACACAAGTTTATACCATTGAATTCAAAAATTTTCATCTAGGGTCACATGCATCATGCAAGATTTATTTTTATCTATTTGATTTCAATGATAAACAACATATTAACACTCTTTTAATAGGTTTTTGGATCTGTATTTTCCATTTAAGATTTTAAAATTAATCAGATTAATTTTAGAACCCTAGATTAAATCAAGAATGATTACACTAACCTCTTGATGCAATCGCAATGTCTCTGCGCCTTTGAGATTGGTCTTCAGGACACCAGATGTTGTCCCTCTAGCTTGTCCACACCAAGAACACCTATGGCAGCCCTTGAACAGCTTCTAAAGCTTTTTCTATTAATTAGACATTCAAGTTCTGCCTTTTAAGAGATTAGAGATGTAAACAGGACTGTAGAAACAATTTCTAATGTTCTTAATTCAAGAGATTGATGGCTAATCTCTTTGAATTGATGAGAGATGAAGAAGAATAGATGAAAAGCCTCAAAGTGGCGTGACAAAGGAGAGGAGTGGCTGCTGGTTATTTTTTCTTTTCATAACCACACTTAAATAGCTAGGTTAACACATTAAACCCTTGCCACATGTCACCCTTTGATTAGCTCTAGGTTTAAGTGACCCAATCACATTGTGCCAAGTGTCAAACCTATATTTAATCTTGATTTTAATCATCTTACATGATTAAAAAATATTTGGCAAGCTTATGTGTAATCCCATATGTCACCATCTCATGATGCCACGTGTCACACTGTGAAATGACCAAAATGCCCCTGTGTCTTAATTTTGAGTTCTCAACCCAAAATAATTATTTCTTTTCTTCTAATTAAATTATATCAAATATAAATTAATTAATTAATCTCTATTAATTAATTTCTCATTAATTAAATTCATATTTAAACACTTTAAATATAAATTTAACTTATATTATACATCCAATAATCTAGATTTGGTTTCAAGTCATGCTAGGGACTTTGCAATTTAATTGCAAACCAAACCTATTTAATTAATCAATTAAACTCTTTAATTAATTAATTAAATCATATTTAAATAGGTGATAACTTGTGTATGTGTGTGACTTACTAGGCTCATCACTAATTGGCAATGAGACATGATATCAACTCTTAATATCATCAAAACTCTTTCTTACCATAAATGATTTCTCTAAATCATTTTATGCACCTCATAGACCATGGTTAATACCTAGCATAGCATGCCATGGCCACCCAATTAGTAATAAGGTTTACCTTAAATGAACCTATAATCATATGTTACCATGCACTAGAATCTCTCCGTTACAAAATCCCAACTCAAGCTGGAGTCATGGTTTATGTCAAACTCCATTTGCTATGAATATTATGTTCTCTTTTAATTCCGGTTCTTGATTAAAAAGATTTTCTCATCAGAAACTCTTTTCTGAATAAATCTATCTGTCCTGGCCAGGAACTTGAAACATCAAGAATAATTAAATGAACATAGGATTTTATCTCTATTTACTTAGAGGAACAGATTCCATCTTGATCAACACCTACCTCCATATATAACTAGTAGGAGCCAACAGATGCCCATATACCCATACACAGTACAAGTATGAAAGCAGTATCAAACTCAAGCTACCTATATACAAGATAACTGTGCTATCTCAGGTCTAAAGATTATATGCACTGATATGATTTATGACAAAACATTGACAAGAGTAAACTCCATGTGCTTGTCATAAGTGTCACTGGTTCGGCCTACTTATCATTTATAAGTGCCTATCATGTTTGTTATATGGCATGAGACTCACCATTCCATCTTATTTATATCTCATATAAATAACTTGGGAACAAACATGAATACAATCTTTCTGGATAAGTCATGTCCTTATTATGAAGTATCCTCGATTGTGAACCTATTTATGATACTCTGTGCTAGAAATATTGTCACTCATATTCTTAACAACGTAAGAATAATATTTCTAAAAAAATATCAATGGACCTTTTCTATTACACATAAATATATTATATAAACGGAAAAGTAGAAATGCCTTTTATTAATAAAAATATGTGCAAGATACATACTAAATGATATGCTCTAGGGCATACTACTAACAATCTCCCACTAGCACTAGAGCCATTCATTACAATATCTTAGACCTATATTCTCAAGATGTCGGTCTAACTGAGTCTGTGACATAGGCTTAGTGAATGGATCAGCTGGATTTTCAGCTGATGCTATTGTCACACCCTACCCCTCTGTAAGGCATAACATGATTCCGTAGTATACCTAATGAATTACCAACTCCGTCTACTGATAACCCATCAAATACACTACAAGGGATTTTAAAAACTTTTCTTACTTCTTTTACCGTGGTGAGCACTAATTACAAGTATTAAAAACCTTTTTAAATTGTAGTGATAGAACTACAATTTAAAGTATTAAAAACCTTTTTTTTGGAATTTTTGTAAAAATTTTGGCAGAGCGCCATCTGTATTTTGGATAAAACAGTTCTTCAGAAAACCTGTGAAAAACACTTCAATAAATTTCCAAATCTCAACTTCAACATTTTTCTCAACCCAACACAGTTCTCAAGTCAAATTCACAGTAATTTTTCAAGGACTGAGATAAAGAAATATAATACAATTTTTTTACAAGTCAAAATATCTCATAATTTACTTTACAACTTCAATGTACAATTTTTATTTACAACTGCTCAAAACCAAAAACAATATGTACATACAGTGAACACACATTACATTACAAAATACAAAATACTGGTATACTCATTATACCCGGTAGTCTCTCATTGAGGTACTAGCACCTAATCACGCCTGTTTGTCTATTCATGATAAAGCAATAAAGCTATCATTTGAGACAATGTCTCAGTGGTGCACAACATTAACCAAATACAATTTAAATCATAATTCATAAGTCATGTAAATAGTGGATACTTAAAACCATAGTTAATTTCAAGACAATAATTATCAACCAGAATTTAAACTCCATTTCTCAATATCACAATAAATTTCAATAAGTCAGATCATGGTTGAATTCAAAAGACAGTATATGTCAATAAGAGTTTAAATTCATTTCACAATCTCACAATACATATCAATAAATCACACACAGCTTTGATCATGTTCCCAAGTTCAATTCATCCCAAAAGCAGATGGCTAATGAGGTATTCAATTCATCCCAAAAGTCAATGACTAATGAGGAATAACATAGCTAGCTAGCAAAAATATGAGTACTCATTCAATTCGTCCTCAACAGGCACACACCTCAACACTTCAGCTAGAGAGGGAATTCAATTCGTCCCACTAGACAAGCTAGTGAGGAATACAATCAATATACATGATAGCTGTGGTTTCAAACCATTTCCAATGCTTTTCAATCAATAAATATCCATCAATATCATTCAAACAATTTCTCACAATTTCAAACCATTTACAGTGCTTTTCAAGCAATAAATATCCATTCAAACACATTTCCACAATTTAAAACAATAATGTACAAATAGTCATAATTCATTTCAATTGAAAAATTCAAAAGAAATAGTTGTTGTGCACAAACACAATTTAAAACAATAACAAACAATTAATCATATGAAATATTATTCAGAGCAAAATCAGTTGAAAACTAGTTGTGCACAAACCTCTGATAACTGTCTCCGGTTCTGGACTCAGTATTTCCTTCCCTTTTCCTGAGTCTTTGGTAACTGAGAAACACAATTTGAAGTGTTTCAGTACTAAATTAAACTGTCTCTAACGACAATGTTCGATAAGTAATTCACTGAACTTAATTATTCACTGAAGGTCATTATTTGCTCAATTACCTAATATACCGACCCTCAATGCGTTTTAGGTAAATTAGGTTTTGGTGTCCTTAATATGTCACATTCGATAGGGTTTTAGGGTTGGTATGTTTTACCAAACTCGTTTCTATGTATACTGCGTTTCCTTGCATTTTATTGCAAATTGCTGGATTCCCGGATACTAGTTTGACCTAGCCGGACGACCTAGTTCCCTCGGTTTTCGGGTTTCGGTCAAAACTATAAACTTGTAGATCTATGTCTTATGGAATGCGGGGCAAAATTTTAGGTCAATCCGAGTTAAGTAGACCAAGTTATGGTCATTACACTATTGCTGGTCAAATGGCATCAAATTAGGTCAATTTTAGGTCAATTTGGTCAACTTTGGTTCGGCCAGTTTTTGGATCCGAACTTGTGCAAGCTTTTTGACTTTCTTCTGGTCATTTCTTGGTTTTGGTGTCTTCATAAGACTTGTAGGTATGGGTCTTAACTATTCATGGTTAAAATTTCAGGTCAATTGGACCTTTTTTGAGTGAGTTATGGCCTAAACACTAACTGCTGCCCAAATGGTCAGTTTTTAGGTCTCAATTGCATCTAATCCGAATTGGTCATTTTTTTATGTCACCTTGCAAGCAGAATTTTGGTATGCTTTCTAAATGAAAGTTGGCACATTTTGTGCCTAGTTTCACCTCCAATTGGTCTCATACCAATTGAGGTTACACAATTAAAGTTATTGACTAAAATGCATACTGCCCTTAACTACCATGCTTAAACACACATCAATTACACATGTACCTTACTATATGTTCACTTCCCTTACCATTCCTGTTTTGGTTCATTACCAAAACCATATCCCACTTTACATTAACATCACTTTGGGTAGATTACAAACATCCTTAATACACCAATTAAAGCTCACATTTACAAAGTCTAAATACAATCACATACACACCTAAACATCACTAATTCTTACATACACTTTACACAATCAATCTTTACACATATCCATCAATTCTCAAGGTCAATATTCTGCCCATACCTTCATGAACATATACATTTGTCCAAGAATCTCAAGGCTGCCGAAAATTTCCTCAACACCAAAGTATCCCACAATTCATCAATTTCCATCCAAGTGCAAAAATCACTATATACATATGAAGTAATTTATTAGGATATTAAATCACCATAACCAACAACATTTCTCATCAAATATATACACAATTATTTCATCAATTACAAGACTCCATGGCTGTCCAAAATGAACATCTTAATAACTCTTCAAACTTAAAAATTTTCTTCACAAATTCAACACCCATAACATGCACACAAAGTTTAACAAAGCTATCTTCGAAAATGCTAACTTACCTTATAGTTGGAACTTGTTAAACCTCGATTAAACTTCTTAAAACTCTTCCTTGTGATGTGTAGACAATTTTTCATGAAGGAACCTAAGTGATTGGAGTTGAAATGGAGGAGTTAGGAGAGCTCATGCAAAACGTCAATGGTGGTTTCCTTCCCTTCTTCAATTCGGCTGGTTTGGTGTTTTGGAGAAGATAAACTTTTCTGATGGTGTAATGGAAGTACACCTGCCCCACTATGTGTGTATTTTATTCATTAGTGGCCCACTCACACCATTTAATTATATAATAAGCTTAAATGTGTTATTTACACATTTTTCACTCCATTTTTGGCTATTTGTATTAGGTACCACTAAACTAATTTTTCATTTCATTTTCTAAGTGTAATATTATTTATTTTTAATGGACATTTAGGTCAAAAGACAATTCGGGATGTCAAATGACCATAATGCCCTGCTCGTGGCATTCCGATTTTTCTGAATAACCGAAGTTTTGTCCGTTTTTCGATTTCTCACTTTTCTTTGTACTAATTATTTAATTTTTCTTTGATCTTTCTAATGATATTTATTCTTCAATAAGGGTTTATTTAAGTCTTAAAAATATTTTCTAGGGTTCCCCGCAGTTCAGGGCTAGTCAACGGTCCACGCCGTGACTTCCCGTTGCGGTCACCCATCGCTAGGGTTCCCGGCTCGCTTAACTTGATCACATTTCTTTGCTATTATCTTTCCTTTGTTTTTCTTGTATTTTCTTTTCTTGTATTTCATTATTTTATGTCTTCTCACTCATATCGAATTGTAATTCTAGGCATCCTAGCTGTTCGGACAACACTGGTCACCGGAGCAGCAGAACGCACTACCGAACTTAGGGGTTTTACAATTCTCCCCCCCTTAAATAAATTTCGCCTCGAAATTTTACCTGGCATTAGTCTCTGAACAGCTGTGGGTGCTGTTTCCTCATATCCTCTTCACGTTCCCAAGTAGCTTCCTGGCCTGAATGATGGTTCCATAACACTTTAACCAGGTGTATCTGTTTATTCCTCAGCTGCTTCACCTCATAAGCTAGAATTTCTATGGGTTCTTCCTCATATGAGAGGTCTGGATTTACTTCAATCTCTTCAACTGATATTACATGAGATGGGTCAGATCTGTACCTCCTTAACATGGACACATGGAAGACACTGTGTATCCTTGCTAGCTCTGGAGGTAATGCCAACCGATATGCCAAAGGACCCACTCTTTCCAGAACTTCATATGGTCCGATGAAACGAGGACTTAGTTTTCCCTTTCTGCCAAATCTCATAATCCTCTTCCAAGGAGAAACTTTGAGGAATACCTTATCACCCACTGCGTACTCAATATCTCTTCTTTTCATATCAACATAGGACTTCTGACGGTCTGATGCAGCCTTGAGTCTATCTCTAATCAATCTGATCTTTTCCTCTGTCTGCTGAACAATTTCTGGCCCAATCATCTTCCTTTCACCTACCTCATCCCAACATAGGGGAGTTCTGCACTTTCTGCCATACAAAGCTTCATATGGAGGCATCCCTATGCTTGATTGGTAGCTGTTGTTATAAGCAAACTCAATCAAAGGCAAGTGTGTATCCCAACTACCTTCAAATTCAATTACACAAGCCCGTAGCATATCCTCCAATATCTGGATAACCCTTTCAGACTGGCCATCTATCTGTGGGTGGAATGCTGTGCTGAAGTTCAATCTAGTTCCTAGGGCTCTCTGAAGACTACCCCAGAATCTAGAAGTGAACCTAGGATCTCTGTCAGATACAATTGATACTGGCACTCCATGCAGTTTTACAATCTCATATATGTACACCGCCAATCTTTCCAGGCTATAGTCCATCCGAACTGGCAAAAAGTGAGCAGACTTGGTCAATCTGTCAACTATAACCCATACTGCATCATGACTACTCTGTGTCCTTGGAAGTCCTGTAACAAAATCCATAGTTATTCGTTCCCATTTCCACTCTGGTACTGACAAAGGATGTAACAAACCAGCTAGAACTTGATGTTTTGCCTTTACTTGCTGACAAGTTAGGCAATTGGAAACAAATTCAGCTATATCTCTCTTCATGCCCATCCACCAGTAATGCTCTTTCAGCCCTCTGTACATTTTAGTTCCACCAGGGTGCATAGCAAATGGAGACTCATGTGCTTCCTTCATAATGATTTGTCTCAATTCCACATCACTAGGAACGCACATTCTGCCCTGATGTAGCAATAAACCATCATCTCTCACAGAGAATTCAGGTTTCTTGCCCTGCTGGACTTCTTTCAGTAGCTTCTGATATTTTTCATCACTCTGAGCAGCCATTCTGATCTGATCAATCAACACTGGCTGTACATGCCATGCAACTACTGTCTGTCCCTCATCATCAATCTCTAAACTGGCATGCTGTGCTTTCAACTCATATACCATGGATAAAGGAGAAACTCTGAGACTTGCCATAGTCTTGCGACTTAAGGCATCAGCCACCACATTTGCTTTCCCTGGCTGATAGTCTATTAAGCAATCATAATCTTTGATGAGTTCTAACCATCTCCTCTGCCTCAAATTCAATTCCTTCTGGGTACCTAAGTACTTCAAGCTCTTGTGATCTGTGTAAATGTAGCATTTCTCCCCATACAAATAGTGTCTCCAGATCTTCAGAGCAAAAACAATAGCTGCTAACTCCAGATCATGTGTTGGGTAGTTCCTCTCATGCGGTTTCAGCTGGCGTGATGCATAAGCAATTACATTCGATCTTGCATCAAGACACGGCCTAACCCATTGTGAGAAGCATCACTATAACCGTGTATTCTTTACCCGAGTAGGTAAAGTGAGGACTGAGCTTCACCAAACACCTCTTCAACTTATCAAAACTTTGTTGGCATTTATCACCCATGAAATTTTACATCTTTCAAGCGGCTTTTGGTGGAGAAGATAACATAGAAAACCCTTCACAAACCGACGGTAATATCCAGCTAGACCCAGAAAACTGCGAATTTCTGTGATGTTCCTGGGCGGCTTCCAATTAAGGATAGCTTCTACTTTGCTGGAATCTGCCTTGATCCCTTCAGCTGACACAACATGTCCCAAAAAGGAGATTTCTTTCAGCTAAAATTCACATTTCGACAATTTGGCGTATAGTTGTTTCTCCCTTAAAGTCTGCAGTACAATCCGCAGATGTCTGTCATGCTCTTCTGCATTCCTTGAATATATCAAAATGTCATCAATAAACACCACCACAAATTGATCAAGATATGGTCTGAAGATAGTGTTCATCAGGTCCATGAAAGCAGCTGGAGCATTTGTTAACCCGAATGGCATTACTAGAAAATCATAGTGGCCATATCGAGTTCTGAAGGCAGTTTTTGGAATACTCTGCTCTTGCACCTTCAACTGATAATAACCAGATCGCAAATCAATTTTGGAGAATACAGCTGCACCTTTCAACTGATCAAACAGATCATCAATGCGAGGCAATGGATATCTGTTCTTTATTGTCACCTTATTCAACTGTCGGTAGTCAATGCATAAACGGAGAGTACCATCCTTCTTCTTAACAAACAACACTGGTGCTCCCCAAGGTGACACACTAGGGCGGATGAAGCCCTTTTCAAGTAGTTCTTGCAATTGTATCTTCAACTCCTTCAGCTCTGCTGGTGCCATTCTGTATGGCGTTATGGAGATTGGATTCACACCAGGCATAACATTAATTTCAAACTGCACTTCTCTTTCCGGAGGTAATCCTGGCAATTCATCAGGAAACACATCTGGAAAGTCATATACCGTAGGGATGTCCTTCAATGCTGGACTCCCCACTTGGGTGTCTACCACATGTGCTAAGTATGCTTCACACCCCTTTCTGATCATCTTTCTGGCTAGTGCAGCCGAAATGATGTTTGATGGCAATAACTGCCTTTCCCCATGTATTACCACATCACTGTACTGAGGAAGGCCAAAAGTGACTATTTTTAGCCTACAGTCAATCATGGCATGATGCCTAGCTAACCAATCCATGCCCAAGATGATATCATAATCTCTAAAGGGCATTTCAATGAGATCGGACAGAAAAGTGTGTCCTTGGATCACCAAAGGACAATCTCTATACATTCTATTAACCCTGACTTCCTGTCCTAACGGACTTGTTACTAGCACCTCAAAGTCCATTTTTGTACATGGAACAGCAATGCAATCAATGATGCTAGCACTCACATAAGAATGGGTAGAGCCCAGATCAAATAACACAAATACATTTTGGTTAAAAGTTGAGAAGGTACCAGCCACAACATCAGATGTCTCGGCCTCTTCCCTCTGTCTCATTGCATACATTCTGACTGGAGCACTGTCTTGCTCTGATTGTTTTACTGTGCCTTGGCTGCCTCTACCCCTGCCTCTACCTCTGCTAGGTTGTTGTGAACTTCTGGTGACAGGGCTCTGAACTGACCCTTCTGCAGTAGTAGGAGGTGGTCCAACTCTGCGACTACTGGTGCAGTCCTTGGCAAAGTGTCCTGTGCCTCCACAGTTATAACAGGCTCCAATAGCCTTATAGCATATCCCACCATGATTTTTTCCACAAGTTTCACAATGGCGGGCAGGGTAGGAACTTCTGTACTCACGCCCAGATAGGGGAGGTCTCTGTCCTGAATATCTTCCCCTACCAGATTTCTTGCCACCTTTGCCATGTCCCCCATAGTTCTTTCTCTTTCCAGTATGACCACTGGAACTCTGTTCTACTGACTTTCCCTCTTTATCTGTCTTCTCTAATTTCTTTTTCTCAGGAGCAGTGTCAATCTCAATTCTTTCCAACTCTAGGGCTTGAGAAATAAGTTCAGAGAAGTTAGTGTGTTTGAAGCCGATTACTTGTACTCTGATACTGGGCTTCAAGCCAGTTTCAAACCTCTTGCATCTCTCCCTGCTGGTAGAGAGTAGACTCACTGCATAATGGCTAAGGCGGGAAAATTCTCTTTCATACTCAGCCACTGATCTGTTCCCCTGTTTCAGACTTAGGAACTCTTGCAGCTTCTGGTCCACATAAGCATCAGGGACATATTTCTGTCTGAATTCCCTGAGAAAGTCATTCCATGTTAGCACTGCAGGTTCTACCAGACTGTGGGGAATGGTTTTCCACCAGTCATAAGCATCCCCCTGTAGTAAGGACACTGAGTATTCAAATCTGAGCTCCTTTGTACAATGTAGCTTCTTGAACACCCTATCCATCCTCTCTAACCATTGTTCAGCTTCTAGAGGATCTACAGTCCCCTTAAACTCTGTAGCCCCATATTTCATCAATTTATCATACTGCCTAGTAGGAGACTATGGTTGTACCACTGGTGTCTGTATTGGGACTTGAGTAGGTACATTACCAGCCATTTGTTGGAACATTGCAGCCATCTCACGAGCGAATCGAGCAGAAATCTGCAGATGCAGGGTGGTCTTCTTGAACCACTAACATTTTGTAGGCCTGGGGCATCCCCTTGCACCTCAGCCTCAATAGATTGATCGACTGAACGATCACCCTCTTCCATATTCAATGCAAGGATTTTAGATCTCCTGAACAAATAACACAAGGAGATTTCCTCCCGTTAGTGCATATTTATAATGTAATGTACTGTATGTATCAAACAATGATATTGAGCAGTTGTACTACGAAGAAAGAATAATCAAATAACAGGTGAAAACAGAATTTAAAAACTTTGCTCTAATACCACTAAAACATGTCACACCCTACCCCTCTGTAAGGCATAACATGATCCCGTAGTATACCTAATGAATTACCAACTCCGTCTACTGATAACCCATCAAATACACTACAAGGGATTTTAAAAACTTTTCTTACTTCTTTTACCGTGGTGAGCACTAATTACAGGTATTAAAAACCTTTTTAAATTGTAGTGATAGAACTAACACATTTAAATTTTTTTTGGAATTTCTGTAAAAATTTTGGCAGAGCGCCATCTGTATTTTGGACAAAACAGTTCTTCAGAAAACCTGTGAAAAACACTTCAATAAATTTCCAAATCTCAACTTCAACATTTTTCTCAACCCAACACAGTTCTCAAGTCAAATTCACAGTAATTTTTCAAGGACTGAGATAAAGAAATATAATACAATTTTTTTACAAGTCAAAATATCTCATAATTTACTTTACAACTTCAATGTACAATTTTTATTTACAACTGCTCAAAACCAAAAACAATATGTAAATACAGTGAACATACATTACATTACAAAATACAAAATACTGGTATACTCATTATACCTGGTAGTCTCTCGCTGGAGGTACTAGCAGCCTAATCTGCTGCCCTGTCGGTCTGTCTATCTGACAAGAATAAAGCTATCATTTGAGACAATGTCTCAGTGGTGCACAACATTAACCAAATACAATTTAAATCATAATTCATAAGTCATGTAAATAGTGGATACTTAAAACCATAGTTAATTTCAAGACAATAATTATCAACCAGAATTTAAACTCCATTTCTCAATATCACAATAAATTTCAATAAGTTAGATCATGGTTGAATTCAAAAGACAGTATATGTCAATAAGAGTTTAAATTCATTTCACAATCTCACAATACATATCAATAAATCACACACAGCTTTGATCATGTTCCCAAGTTCAATTCATCCCAAAAGCAGATGGCTAATGAGGTATTCAATTCATCCCAAAAGTCAATGACTAATGAGGAATAACATAGCTAGCTAGCAAAAATATGAGTACTCATTCAATTCGTCCTCAACAGGCACACACCTCAACACTTCAGCTAGAGAGGGAATTCAATTCGTCCCACTAGACAAGCTAGTGAGGAATACAATCAATATACATGATAGCTGTGGTTTCAAACCATTTCAAATGCTTTTCAATCAATAAATATCCATCAATATCATTCAAACAATTTCTCACAATTTCAAACCATTTACAGTGCTTTTCAAGCAATAAATATCCATTCAAACACATTTCCACAATTTAAAACAATAATGTACAAATAGTCATAATTCATTTCAATTGAAAAATTCAAAAGAAATAGTTGTTGTGCACAAACACAATTTAAAACAATAACAAACAATTAATCATATGAAATATTATTCAGAGCAAAATCAGTTGAAAACTAGTTGTGCACAAACCTCTGATAACAATCTCCGGTTCTGGACTCAGTATTTCCTTCCCTTTTCCTGAGTCTTTGGTAACTGAGAAACACAATTTGAAGTGTTTCAGTACTAAATTAAACTGTCTCTAACGATAATGTTCGATAAGTGATTCACTGAACTCAATTATTCACTGAAGGTCATTATTTGCTCAATTACCTAATATACCGACCCTCAATGCGTTTTAGGTAAATTAGGTTTTGGTGTCCTTAATATGTCACATTCGATAGGATTTTAGGGTTGGTACGTTTTACCAAACTCGTTTCTATGTATACTGCGTTTCCTTGCATTTTATTGCAAATTGCTGGATTCCGGGATACTAGTTTGACCTAGCCGGACGACCTAGTTCCCTCGGTTTTCGGGTTTCGGTCAAAACTACAAACTTGTAGATCTATGTCTTATGGAACGCGGGGCAAAATTTTAGGTCAATCCGAGTTAAGTAGACCAAGTTATGGTCATTACACTATTGCTGGTCAAATGGCATCAAATTAGGTCAATTTTAGGTCAATTTGGTCAACTTTGGTTCGGCCAGTTTTTGGACCCGAACTTGTGCAAGCTTTTTGACTTGCTTCTGGTCATTTCTGGGTTTTGGTGTCTTCATAAGACTTGTAGGTATGGGTCTTAACTATTCATGGTTAAAATTTCAGGTCAATTGGACCTTTTTTGAGTGAGTTATGGCCTAAACACTAACTGCTGCCCAAATGGTCAGTTTTTAGGTCTCAATTGCATCTAATCCGAATTGGTCATTTTTTTATGTCACCTTGCAAGCAGAATTTTGGTATGCTTTCTAAATGAAAGTTGGCACATTTTGTGCCTAGTTTCACCTCCAATTGGTCTCATACCAATTGAGGTTACACAATTAAAGTTATTGACTAAAATGCATACTGCCCTTAACTACCATGCTTAAACACACATCAATTACACATGTACCTTACTATATGTTCACTTCCCTTACCATTCCTGTTTTGGTTCATTACCAAAACCATATCCCACTTTACATTAACATCACTTTGGGCAGATTACAAACATCCTTAATACACCAATTAAAGCTCACATTTACAAAGTCTAAATACAATCACATACACACCTAAACATCACTAATTCTTACATACACTTTATACAATCAATCTTTACACATATCCATCAATTCTCAAGGTCAATATTCTGCCAATACCTTCATGAACATATACATTTATCCAAGAATCTCAAGGCTGCCGAAAATTTCCTCAACACCAAAGTATCCCACAATTCATCAATTTCCATCCAAGTGCAAAAATCACTATATACATATGAAGTAATTTATTAGGATATTAAATCACCATAACCAACAACATTTCTCATCAAATATATACACAATTATTTCATCAATTACATGACTCCATGGCTGTCCAAAATGAACATCTTAATAACTCTTCAAACTTAAAAATTTTCTTCACAAATTCAACACCCATAACATGCACACAAAGTTTAACAAAGCTATCTTAAAAAATGCTAACTTACCTTATAGTTGGAACTTGTTAAACCTTGATTAAACTTCTTAAATTTGGTATCAAACTCTTCCTTGTGATGTGTAGACAATTTTTCATGAAGGAACCTAAGTGATTGGAGTTGAAATGGAGGAGTTAGGAGAGCTCATGTAAAACGTCAATGGTGGTTTCCTTCCCTTCTTCAATTCAGCTGGTTTGGTGTTTTGGAGAAGATGAACTTTTCTGATGGTGTAATGGAAGTACACCTGCCTCACTATGTGTGTATTTTATTCATTAGTTGCCCACTCACACCATTTAATTATATAATAAGCTTAAATGTGTTATTTACACATTTTTCACTCCATTTTTGGCTATTTGTATTAGGTACCACTAAACTAATTTTTCATTTCATTTTCTAAGTGTAATATTATTTATTTTTAATGGACATTTAGGTCAAAAGACAATTCGGGATGTCAAATGACCATAATGCCCCTGTTCGGGTGGCATTCTCGATTTTTCGGTAACACCGAGTTTTGTCCATTTTTCGATTTCTCACTTTTCTTTGTACTAATTATTTAATTTTTCTTTGATCTTTCTAATGATATTTATTCTTCAATAAGGGTCTATTTAAGTCTTAAAAATATTTTCTAGGGTTCCTCGCAGTCCAGGGCTAGTCAACGGTCCACGTCGTGACTTCTCGGTGCGGTCACCCATCGCTAGGGTTCCCGGCTCGCTTAACTTGATCACATTTCTTTGCTATTATCTTTCCTTTGTTTTTCTTGTATTTTCTTTTCTTGTATTTCATTATTTTATGTCTTCTCACTCATATCGAAGTGTAATTCTAGGCATCCTAGCTATCCGGACAACACTGGTCACCGGAGCAGCAGAACGCACTACCGAACTTAGGGGTGTTACAGCTATTTTCTGCATGGCTATATCGTCTTGCCCAACTACATATCTGATAATGTGGTAGTGCCTTTCTATGTGTTTGGATTTTGGGTGAGACCTTAGTTCCTAAGCCTGTATGACTGCTCCATTATTGTCACAGTGTAGTGGAACTGCTGACTCAATAGAAGGAACTACTGTAAGTTCTGTCACGAACTTCTTTATCCAAACAGCTTCCTTTGCAGCATCTGATGCAGCAATATACTCAACCTCTGTAGTGGAATCTGCAGTCGTGCTCTGTTTGGAACTCTTCCAACTGACTGCACCTCCATTACAAATGAACACATATCCAGAGGTAGACTTTCTATCATCGATATCTGATTGGAAATCAAAATCAGTATAACCATCCAATTGCAAGTCTCCACCTCCATAAATCAAGAATAAATCCTTAGTTCTTCTCAAGTACTTAAGGATATTCTTGACAGCTATCCAGTGTTCCAAACCTGGATTGGATTGATACCTGCTAGTCAAACTAACAGCATACCCCGAACCTCCGAGTTATGAATAGTACCATTTTTGGTCCGTGACTAATACTATTTAAAGACACCTTGAGGACCAAAAATAAATAGAAAATTAATTGAGATAGACACAATAAAAATTCTAGTGAACAAAAAAGCTAAGGACTCATCGGGTATTATAAAAAGAAGGATTATGACCCGATGAGGGGCATTTTGGTCAATTCACCTCAAGAGTTGACTTTTGACCAAAATGTCAATTAAATTAAATGAAATTAATGAATTGAATTATGGGGTAAAAATTGAAGAAAAATTAAAGTAAAAATATGTAAGGGAAAATTTAAGAAATGAAAACTTAAACTTTCATTTCCATTATGACAAAATTAAAATGAAAGACTTATGGGCTTTTGATAGTTAAATTTAATTATTTAATTAAAAGTAAAAATTAAATAAAAAAAGGGAATAAAAATTTAAGTTTAATTATCCTTATGGCACAATTAAAATTTATAATTTTAATAAGCTAATTTTGGGGATAAATACACACACACACACACACACACACACACACACACACACACACACACATATATATATATAAGAAGACAAATGTCTTCTTCATTTCTTTTTTTCATAAGAGGCCACCACCCTCTCCTCTCTCTTTTTCTCTTCTTCTTCCACTTCTTCCCCTCATTGATTTCCCCTACCAAGTTTTAATTCCCTTAAATTGCCTTCATAAATTCCATAGTCCACTAAAAAAAAACATCAAAGAGATCTTTGATTGAGAGATTAAAAGCAAGGAGAACAAGAATTGGAAGAAAAGTGAAGTTGGAAAGAAATCAATAAGAGATAATTTTCTTTTCATGTTAGATTAGTTGTATAAGCTTGGAATGAAGTTAATTTATAATGAAATTTCATAAGAAAATGAAAGAAAACATATATTGAACCTAAACTAGGGTTTTGGCCAAATGGGAGAAAAATTAGGGTTTTGAACATTAGGGTTTAGAGACCAAAAATGAAATTTTACAGGTCCAATTGGTATGAGACCAATTGGGACTGAAAATAGGCACTAAATGACACAATTTTCATTTAGGAAGTATGTCCAAAAAGTGACCAAAACCTAGTGAACAAACTAACCAAACTTGAAAAATTGCAGTATGAACAGTAATCATGAACAGTAATCGTGTTTGGGTCATAACTCGAGCTAGGCAGGTCAAAATGACCTGAAATTTTACCAGTAGTTAGATGAGATATAGACCTAAAACTTTCATGAAGAAAACAAACCCAAATTATTCCATTAACCCAATTAAATTATTGAGCAAAATTGAGTTACTAAATCTGCAAAACTGCAGAATTGCCAAATGAGCAGTAAACTTTGCAAGGCTATAACTCTCTCTAGAAAACTCCGATTTAGGCAATTCTTAAACCGATGGAAACCTAAGACATAGTAGAATATTTCATATGAAGAATGTTAGGCCAAATTATGAACTTAACTCAATCAAATTGCGAAATGAATTCAGGTCACCGAATCTGCCAGAATCTGGGCACCTAAAATTGACCAAATGAACAGTAAACTTTGCAAAGCTATAACTCTCTCTAGAAAACTCCGATTTAGGCGATTCTTAAACCGATGGAAACCTAAGACATAGTAGAATATTTCATATGAAGAACATTAGGCCAAATTATGGACTTAACTTGGTCAAATTGCTGAACAAATTTGGATCGATAAATCTGCCAGAACAAAATCTGTAGCATGAACAATGACGTGAACAGTAATGGTGTTTTGGTCATAACTTGAGCTACACAGCTCCGAATTAGGCGATTCAAAAAGGATAATAAAGTTAAGACCTAAATGAACAATTTTCATGAAGGACACCTCATCAAATTATGATCGAAACTAGGTAAAAATTGGGTTCAAAGATTGGGGCACCAAGCTGTCCCAAAACCAAAATATTCAAAGATTGTGACATGTTTTAGTGGTATCAGAGCTTTGGTTTTTATACAAGTTTTGAAATTGCATGTTTGAAAATTTTTGATAAGTACAACTGCTCAATTGTCATTATTGATACATATAGTGCATTACATCATAAATATGGACTAATGGAAGGAAATCTCCTTGTGTTGGTTGCTCAGGGAGTAGAATTCCTTGTGATTCAATATGGAAGAGGGTGATCACACAGTAGAGAAATCGATGAGTGAGGTACAAGGAAGCCCGGCTCCTCGTAATGCGGTGGATCGGCTGCACCCATCCCACCCATGCAGTTTCCTGCTCAGTTCGCTCAGCAGATGGCTGCACTATTTCAGCAAATGGCTGGCAATATACCAGTCCAAGCTCCTGTGCAAGCACCTCCAGTGCAACCACCATCCCCAGCCAGACAATATGACAAGTTAATGAAGTATGGGGCAACAGAGTTCAAGGGTACAGTGGACCCATTGGAAGCTGAGCAATGGTTAGAATGGATGGAGAGGGTTTTCAAGAAATTGCACTGCACAGATGAGTTGAAGTTTGAATATTCAATTTCCTTGCTGCATGGAGATGCATATGAGTGGTGGAAGACCATTCCCCACAGTTTACGAGCCGCCAAGGTCGACATGGGATGACTTTCTAAGGGAGTTTAGACAGAAGTATGTTCCTGATGCCTATGTGGATATGAAGCTACAGGAGTTTCTTAGTTTGAAGCAAGGGAACAAGACTGTAGCTGAGTATGAGAGAGACTTTTCTCGCCTCAGCCACTATGCTGGAAGCCTACTCACTACCAGTAGAGACAGATGCAAACGGTTTGAGGCTGGTTTGAGGCCTAGTTTGATATTACAAGTGGTTGGGTTTCGACATGACAACTTCCCTGGGTTGATATCACAGGCCCTTGAATTGGAAAGGATAGAACTGGAAGGGGCATTTGAGAAGGTAATCACTGAAAAAGAGAAGAGCAGTAAGCCTACAGGTCAAAGTCCAAGTAACAATTCGGGTAAGAGGAAGAGCTTTGGGGGACCAAGTAACAGAGGATCTAGTAGAGGAAGATTCTCAGGGCAGAGGCCACCTAGATCTGGACAACAGACATCTAGGGGCTCCTTTCCTACCCGTGCTTGTGAAACTTGTGGCAGGACTCATGGAGGAGTATGTTATAAGGCCATAGGAGCCTGTTACAACTGTGGTGGAAGTGGGCATTTTGCTAGAGATTGCACTAGTGCCCGCAGATCTGGACCGCCTACTACCACTCAGGGATTTGTTCAAGGTTCTACTTCTAGAGGACAACAGACAACTAGTAGAGGCAGAGGTAGGGATAGAGGTAACACTTCTGGTAGTCAGGGCACAGTGAGCCAACCAGAGCAGAGTGGTGCACCAGTCAGGGTGTACACCATGTGCCAGAGGGATGAAGCTGAGACATCAGATGTTGTGGCTGGTACTTTCTCCATTTTTGATAGAGATGTATATGTGCTGTTTGACCCTGGTTCTACACATTCTTATGCTAGTGCCAGTATTGCATGCTCTATTGCTATTCCTTATGTGAAATTGGATTATGATGTGCTAGTGACTAGTCCTTTAGGACAAGAGGTTAGGGTGAACAAATTGTATAAGGATTGTCCTTTGGATATCCAAGGACATACATTCCTGTCAGACTTAATTGACATGCCCTTCCGAGATTATGATATCATCTTGGGCATGGATTGGTTAGCCAGGCATCACGCCATGATTGACTGTAGACTGAAGACAGTCACTTTTGGTCTTCCCGAGTATGCAGATGTAGTGATACACGGGGAGAGGCAGTTATTGCCATCCAACATCATTTCAGCTGCACTTGCTAGAAAGATGATTAGAAAGGGATGTGAAGCTTATCTAGCTCATGTGATAGACACCCAGGTGGGGAGTCCAGATCTTAAAGATATTCCTACAGTATGGGATTTTCTGGATGTTTTTCCGGAAGAATTACCGGGATTGCCTCCGGAAAGAGAGGTGCAGTTTGAAATTGAGACTATGCCTGGTGTGGAACCAATCTCCATCACTCCTTATAGGATGGCACCTGCTGAGTTGAAAGAGCTGAAGGTACAATTGCAGGAATTATTAGATAAGGGTTTCATCCGCCCTAACGTGTCACCTTGGGGAGCACCAGTATTATTTGTGAAGAAAAAGGATGGTACTCTCCGCCTATGCATAGACTACAGACAGTTGAATAAGGTGACCATAAAGAATAGATATCCTCTACCACGGATTGATGATTTGTTTGACCAGTTGAAGGATGCAACTGTATTCTCCAAAATTGACTTGAGATCGGGCTACTACCAGTTGAGGGTGCAGGAGCAAAGTATTCCTAAAACTGCCTTTAGGACTCGGTATGGCCACTATGAGTTCTTGGTAATGCCATTCGGGTTGACTAATGCTCCAACTGCTTTTATGGGCCTAATGAACACTATCTTCAGGCCATATTTGGACCAATTTGTTGTGGTGTTCATTGATGATATTTTTGTGTACTCAAAGAATGCAGAGGAACACTACAAGCACTTGAGGATAGTATTGCAGACTTTGAGGGAGAAGCAGTTGTATGCCAAACTATCAAAATTGAGTTTTGGCTAAAGGAGATTTCATTTTTGGGGCATATTGTATCTGCAGAAGGTATCCAGGTGGATCCAAGCAAAGTTGAAGCCATTCTTAATTGGAAGCCACCCAAAAATGTCACGGAAGTTCGGAGTTTCCTTGGTTTAGCTGAGTATTATCGAAGGTTTGTGAAGGGATTCTCCATACTAGCATCTCCACTGACCAAGCTACTTAGGAAGGATGTAAAATTTCGGTGGACTGATCGATGCCAGGAAAGTTTTGATGAGTTAAAGAGGCATTTAACTGAAGCTCCAGTCTTAACCTTGCCCACTTTGGGTAAGGAGTATACCATATACAGTGATGCTTCTCATAACGGATTAGGCTGTGTGTTGATGCAAGATAGAAACGTTATTGCCTATGCTTCACGCCAGCTTAAACCGCATGAGAGGAATTATCCTACACATGACTTGGAGCTAGCAGCCATTGTCTTTGCCTTGAAGATCTGGAGACATTACTTGTATGGGGAGAGATGTTATATATACACAGATCATAAAAGTTTGAAGTACTTGGGCACACAAAAGGAGTTAAATTTGAAGCAAAGGAGATGGTTAGAGCTGATAAAAGATTATGATTGTTTGATAGACTATCAGCCTGGAAAAGCTAATGTTGTAGCCGATGTTTTAAGTCGCAAGACTATGGCTAGTTTGAGGGTTTCTCCTTTGTCCATGGTGCATGAATTAAGGGCATTGCATGCTAATTTGGAGATTAATGAAGATGGGCAGATGGTAGCTACTTGGCAAGTGAAGCCAATGCTGGCAGAATAAATTAAAGCAGTTGCACAGAAGGATGATAAGTATGTGAAGTTGATGGAAGAGGCTCGGGATGGCAAGAAACCAGAATTATCAGTAAATGATGAGAGCTTGTTATTATATAAGGGCACAATGTGCATTCCTGAGAATGTTGAGCTGAGGCAGACTATTTTAAAGGAAGCACATGATTCACCTTTTGCAATGCACCCTGGTGGAACCAAAATGTATAGAAGTGTGAAAGAGCACTATTGGTGGAGAGGAATGAAGAAAGACATTGCAGAATATGTTGCCAAATGCCTAACTTGTCAGCAAGTAAAGGCAGAACACCAAGTGCCTGCAGGGTTGCTACAGCCATTGCCAATTCCCGAATGGAAATGGAAAAGAATCACTATGGATTTCGTGACAGGACTTCCATGTACACAAAAGAATCATGATGCAATTTGGGTTATTGTTGATAGATTGACCAAGTCTGCACACTTTTTGCCAGTGAGAATGGATTACAACCT
This sequence comes from Hevea brasiliensis, assembly GCF_030052815.1. Lineage (NCBI taxonomy): Eukaryota > Viridiplantae > Streptophyta > Magnoliopsida > Malpighiales > Euphorbiaceae > Hevea > Hevea brasiliensis. The sequence continues at coordinate 68,115,077 of NC_079493.1, read as the reverse complement.
GGAAAGATTGGCCAAACTATACATTGACGAAGTGGTGAGGTTGCATGGAGTGCCAATGTCTATTGTGTCTGATAGAGATCCTAGGTTCACTTCTAGATTCTGGGGTAGTCTCTAAAAAGCCCTAGGGACTAGATTGAACTTTAGTACAGCATTCCATCCCCAGATAGATGGCCAGTCTAAAAGGATCATTCAGATTTTGGAGGATATGCTTCGGGCTTGTGTGATTGAGTTTGAAGGGAGTTGGGACACACACTTGCCTTTAATTGAATTTGCCTACACAACTTGCTTATCAAGCATTGGAATGCCTCCATACGAAGCACTTTACGGCAGGAAGTGTAAAACTCCTTTGTGTTGGGATGAAGTGGGCGAGAGGAAGTTGATTGGTCTAGAATTAGTGCAACAGACAGAAGAAAAGGTTAAGCTCATTAGAGACAGACTCAAAGTTGCAACGGATAGACAGAAGTCCTACATTGACCTAAAGAGAAGAGATATTCGGTATAGTGTGGGTGATAAGGTGTTCCTGAAAGTTTTCCCATGGAAGAGGATCATGAGGTTTGGTAGAAAGGGAAAACTAAGTCCTCGCTTCATTAGGCCGTATGAGGTTCTGGAAAGAGTGGGTCCATTGGCATATAGACTTGCATTGCCTCCGGAGTTGGAAAAGATTCACAATGTCTTCCATGTCTCCATGTTGAGGAGGTATAGATCAGACCCCTCTCACATTTTGCCAATAGAGGAGATTGAGGTGAATCTAGACCTGACATATGATGAAGAGCCCATAAAGATCTTGGCACATGAGGTGAAGCAGCTGAGGAACAAACATATACCTCTAGTCAAAGTGCTGTGGAACCATCATTCAGGCCAAGAGGCTACATGGGAGCGTGAGGAGGACATGAGGAGACAGCACCCACAGCTATTCAGAGACTGAGACCAGGTAAATTTCGAGGACGAAATTTATTTTTAAGGAGGGGAGAATTCTAAAACATGTCACACCTTATCCCTTGTAAGGCATGACATGTTCCCATAGCATGCCTAATGAATCACCGAACTCCACCTACCGATAACCCATTAGTTATGCTACAAAGGATTTTAAAACAAACCATAGCTTTTTATCTTATCAATTTTTTTGCGGAAAACTGTATGAGAATAGTTAAAATTCCATGCAAACATTCATTGGAAATAATGATAGACTAAATATTGCAAAAGTTACATTTTCATAAGTCTCAAAGTAAAATACAAAATAATTACAAACTCAAAATGTGATAGCAATGCAAGGTTTTTAAATACAAAATGCTCAACGTCCGTACATCCATGCATTTAGGTACAAAATACATCAAAAGGAAATTACAGGGGTATGACTACAATATATACCCACAAACAATACCAAAATGCTGCTTCCAAGTCTCTCACTCTGACCTTTCTCCTTTCCCTTACTGCGACAAAGATAAAGAAGCTATCGCTGAGTATATCACTCAGTGTTGCACAACTAATAACTTTAAAACTTAAAGTAAAACATAATTTGTCAAAGCATAATAAATCACATTTTTCTTAAGCATGAAAACTTCACAATAGTTCTAAGTTCATAAGAGCCATTTATTGGAATAACATTTCAAATGAGAAATCACACTTCATAAATCACAATTCACAAAGCATTAGTGTTGCCAACATCAACAAACAGTTCAGGCCATGACACAAAATTTCATGATCAGTGCCGTGTTGTACACCACGACAAAGCAATCTCAACCTCGCTAACCGTTATTAATGAGGGAAGGGCTAGCTAGCTAATGAGTACTCATATAGTCTTACCCCACTAACCGTTATTAATGCGAGACATAATCAATATCAATTACCAACCCCAAGTAGCCGTTACTACTGGGGAGTTCCGAAAGGGACTGTCATGCTAACTGTGGTTTCAAAACAGTTTCCAAAAATTTTCCATTCAACAATCACATTTATAAACCAATAAATACATTTAAATTCATCATAATATCCAAATAAAGGTAGCAACACCTAAATTTCTTAAATGCAAGAGAAAAACCATATTTCAGTCAAAGTAAACTTGTTCAAAACAAACTCATTCAATTTAACACTTTCCAAGCAATTTACAAATTTAAAAACGAAGAAAATGTTAGTTGTGCACAAACCTTTAATGCTCTCCTTTATTGTTACCTACTTCTCCTTGTCCGTTCCAACTTCTTTTTCTACTGAAAATGCACAAATAGAATACCTCAATACCAATCTCAATTGCTGCCAAGAACTCATTATATGCATGTCTAATGCATCCCAAGTTAGCTTTGAAAATTTTAGAATATTTTGGTTTTGGGACAGCTTGGTGCCCCAATCTTTGAACCCAATATTTACCTAGTTTCGATCATAATTTGGTGAGGTTTTCTTCATGAAAATTGTTCATTTAGGTCTTAACTTTATTTTCCTTTTTGAATCGCCTAATTCGGAGCTGTGTAGCTTAAGTTATGCCCAAAACACCATTACTGTTCACGTCACTGTTCATGCTACAGATTTTGTTCCGACAGATTTATCGATCCAACTTCGTTTAGCAATTTGACCAAGTTAAGTCCATAATTTGGCCTAATGTTCTTCATATGAAATATTCTACTATGTCTTAGGTTTCCATCGGTTTAATAATCGCCTAAATCGGAGTTTTCTAGAGAGAGTTATAGCCTTGCAAAGCTTACTGTTCATTTGGTCAATTTTAGGTGCCCAGATTCTGGCAGATTCGGTGACCCGAATTCATTTCACAATTTGATTGAGTTAAGTTCATAATTTGGCCTAACATTCTTCATATGAAATATTCTACTATATCTTAGGTTTCCATCGGTTTAAGAATCGCCTAAATCGGAGTTTTCTAGAGAGAGTTATAGCCTTGCAAAGTTTACTGTTCATTTGGCAATTCTGCAGTTTTGCAGATTTAGTAACTCAACTTTGCTCAATAATTTGATTGGGTTAATGGCATAATTTGTGTTTGTGTTCCTCATGAAAGTTTTAGGTCTATATCTCATCTAACTACTGGTAAAATTTCAGGTCATTTTGACCTGCCTAGCTTGAGTTATGACCCAAACACGATTACTGTTTATGTGTACTGTTCATACTGCAAATTTTCAAGTTTGGTCAGTTTGTTCACTAGGTTTTGGTCACTTTTTGGGCATGCTTCCTAAATGAAAATTGTGTCATTTAGTGCCTATTTTCAGTCCCAATTGGTCCCATACCAATTGGACTTGTAAAATTTCATTTTTGGTCTCTAAACCCTAATGTTCAAAACCCTAATTTTTCTTCCATTTGGCCAAAACCCTAGTTTAGGTTCAATATATGTTTTCTTTCATTTTCTTATGAAATTTCATTATAAATTAACTTCATTCCAAGCTTATACAACTAATCTAACATAAAAAGAAAATTACCTCTTGTTGATTTCTTTCCAACTTAACTTTTCTTCCAATTCTTGTTCTCCTTGCTTTTAATCTCTCAATCAAAGATCTCTTTGATGTTTTCTTTTAGTGGACTATGGAATTTATGAAGGGAATTTAAGGGAATTAAAACTTGGGAGGGGAAATCAATGAGGGGAAGAAGTGGAAGAAGAAGAGAAAAAGAGAGAGAGAAAGAGAGAGGAGAGGGTGGTGGCCTCTTATGAAAAAAAGAAATGAAGAAGACATTTGTCTTCTTATATATATATATATATTTATCCCCAAAATTAGCTTATTAAAATTATAAATTTTAATTGTGCCATAAGGATAATTAAACTTAAATTTTTATTCCCTTTTTTTTTTACTTAATTTTTACTTTTAATTAAATAATTAAATTTAACTATCAAAAGCCCATAAGTCTTTCATTTTAATTTTGTCATAATGGAAATGAAAGTTTAAGTTTTCATTTCTTAAATTTTCCCTTACATATTTTTACTTGAATTTTTCTTCAATTTTTACCCCATAATTCAATTCATTAATTTCATTTAATTTAATTGACATTTTGGTCAAAAGTCAACTCTTGATGTGAATTGACTAGAATGCCCCTCATCGGGTCATAATCCTTCTTTTTATAATACCCGATGAGTCCTTAGCTTTTTTGTTCACTAGAATTTTTATTGTGTCTATCTCAATTAATTTTCTATTTATTTTTGGTCCTCAAGGTGTCTTTGAATAGTATTAGTCACGGACCAAAAATGGTACTATTCATAACTCGGAGGTTCGGGGTGTTACACTCATAGTCAATTCCTTGCCTTTGGCGAAACCCTTTCGCTACTAGCCTTGCCTTATAGGTCTCTACCTTTCCATCAGAACCAATTTTCTTCTTGAAAACCCATTTGTTCCCTATAGGTACAATACCTTCAGGTGGTTTAACAAGATCCCAAACTTGATTCTTATACATGGAATCAATCTCAGATTTCATAGCATCAATCCATTTTGAAGAGTCTATATCTGATATAGCTTCTTCATAAGTAAGTGGATCATCTCCATGATCTACTTCTTCATAAGTAGACAACTCTTGTTCTTCTTCATGAAGAAAACCATATCTCACTGGTGGGTGAGATACCCTGGTTGTTGTATGAGGAACAGCTGTAGATGTTTCATCAACGGGTATAGGTTGACTAGATGGATCTATATCCATCTGATCTGTTGGTTGGTCAGAATTCTCCAATTCTAACTCTATTTGCCTTCCTTTGCCTCCTTCTTGAACAAACTGTTGTTCAAGAAATGTGGCATCTCTACTTATCACAACCTTTTGTGAAGTAGGCAAATAAAAATAATATCCAAAACTTTCTTTTGGATATCCAACAAATCGACCTTTTTCTGATCTGGTCTCCAATTTATCAGTGTTCAGCTTTTTGATATAAGTTGGACAACCCCAAATCTTAACATGCTTAAGACTTGGTTTTCTTCCATGCCATATCTCATAAGGTGTGGAAGAAACTGATTTTGATGGAATCTTATTCAGAATATACAAAGCTGATTCTAATGCAAATCCCCAAAAGAAGATTGGCATATTAGTATAGCTCATCATACTACATACCATATCCAATGGGGTACGATTTCTCCTTTCAGACACACCATTCAGTTGTGGCGTTCCTGGAGGAGTCAGCTGAGAAACAATGCCATGCTCTCTCAAGTATTCATCAAATTCAGTACTCAAATATTCACCTCCACGATCTGATCGAAGAGCTTTAATACTCTTTCCTGTTTGATTTTCTACTTCAGATTTAAATTCTTTGAACTTTTCAAAAGATTCATGTTTGTATTTCATCAAATACAAATACCCAAACCTTGATTTATCATCAGTAAAGTTAATAAAATAATGAAAACCCCCTCTAGCCATTTCTTTAAATGGACCACATACATCACTATGTATTAGCTCCAAAATATTTTCAGCTCTTAGCCCTTGTCCAACAAAGGGTGATCTAGTCATTTTGCCCTGAAGGCAAGATTCACAAGTTGGAGTAAGCTCAGAGCCCAATGAGGATAGAATCCCCATTTTCTCCAGTTTTGCAATCCTATCTTCTGCAATATGACATAACCTTAAGTGCCAAATATATTTTGAACTTGAGTTGGTTTTCACCATGGCATTGCATTCTTTTAGATCTCTTGCATTCAATTTTTGTTTGTCATTATTATCCAAATAATAAAGACCATCATTCATATAACCCGAACCAACATATTTATTTCCAAAATAAATATTGCAAACATCATCTGTGAACTGAAATTCATAGCAATTTCTAGTCAAACTAGATATAGAAATGATGTTCTTAAAATATTATCTAAACACAAAACATATCCAAACATGTAAAAGGATTTAGATCCTATGGCTAAAGCTTCAACAGTTGAGCCATTGCCAATCCAGACTCTAATATCTTGAGAACGCAAGCTGCTACTATTTGCTAGTTCCTGCATATCATTAGAAATGTGAGAACTGGCACCAGTATCTAAAACCCAAGCTGTAGATGAACTATGAGTATCATCAGAATTAAAATAACAAGATATGGACATACCTTCCGAAGGTGTATCCTTCTTGTCCTTCAGAGAAGCAAGATACTCTGGGCAGTGGAAACACTTTCTTACTGGCAATGGAAACACTTTCCTGTTGGCAGTGGAAACACTTTCCTTTACCTTTGTCAGCTTTGGTCTTCCCTTTCTGTTTAGCTATTTTCTTGGAAGGACCAGGAATCTGAAGTTTCTTTTTCTTATTGCCCTTTTTCTTGTTGGACTTTCCAGCAGAAGAAGATGCAACCAAAGCTACCTCTTTTCCTTTATTGCCTGGCATATTCTTTTGGGCAATAACCAGCATGTTGAGTAAACCAGCTAAGGTGCATTCCTGTTTAGTCATATGGAAATTTGTCACAAAATTCCCAAAAGACTCAGGAAGGGACTGAAGGATCAAATCCATTTGTAGTTGGAAATCCATGTTGAAGTCAAGATGTTCCAACTGCTCAATCAGCCGAATCATCTTGTGGACATGATCCCCAACATTCTGTCCCTCAGACATCCTCATACGGAATAGCTGTCTAGATATCTCATACCTAGCATTCCTGCTATGCTCACCATACAACTCTTGTAGGTGAAGGAGGATCTCACTCGCACTCTGCATGTTCTCATGTTGCTTATGTAACTCATTACTCATGGAAGCAAGCATGTAACACTTAGCTCTCATATCATGTTCCTTCCACTTGTCCAAAGTTTCATGTTCCTCTTGTGTAGCCTCTGGAGGTAAGGGACCAGGAACATTTGAATCTAGAACATATCCTATATGTTCAAGGTTCAGGACAAGTTTCAAATTTCTTAGCCAATCAGACAGATTAGGTCCTGTCAACCTATTGTGTTCAAGTATGCTTGCAAGGATATTGGATGGTGGTGGTTGTTTTGTGCTCATTTTTATCAGAAAATTAACTGCAGAAAATAACCAGATTAATTAGTAAATGTATCATGTAATTAACCAAAATGATTATGGTCTTTTAATCAAATTGGTCCTCCCAGTAACTTAGCGAATCCTACACTTCCAAAGTAGAAAACGGAAATCCTAGTTGGATGGATTTCTAGTGGGTGATTGAATTCTTATAATTCTATTGATCATCCTCAGGTACATCCATTATTGGAATTACAATAAACTATAAGTGAGCAACTCCTTGCCCATCACATCTCATGTGAGGTTCAATCCTTTACTTGGCCCCTAATGCTCAAAATCTCAGGTACATCCATTATTGACTTATCTTGCATTAGTTAAGTTGATCTCATTGAGCCAGTAATTATGCAAATAATTTTAATGTCCTCAGGTACATCCAATATTGGCCACCAAACCATTTACATATTTACAACATCTCATGCTTAACAATTATTCTTAAAAAAATCTCTTAAATTAATTGCATCTTATGCAACTATTTAAAATTTCTTAAAATAATTGCCCCAATGGAGGGCCTATGTTATAATTACTTTAATTATAGCATTTCCAACTTAATCATTTGTTTGAAAGATTTTATGGTCATTATAATTACTATTAAGGTCTCACTTTGCATATTATCCATTTAGCATGCATATATCATATAATAGCATACATTCCCATACATCTCATGCATTCATGGATAAGCAATAAATATGGTATGATCATGGACTTTCTAAGGGATTCAATTTTGAGCCACCAAGAATTGAATCAGGGCATTCCTAGGTGCATTTCATTCATTCATTCATTTTACAAGTGTTGCTGAAGGAGTACATACTCAACACTTGATCTTGAATTCCTCCCACTGGTCCCACCAATGCTCTTGACCTCCTTGAACTTCTTGCAATCCAATATTACATGGTAATCCTTGGCATACCAAGGCGAATTTACAAGAACTTAAATAAATGAAATTACAACCCAAAAATTATTACAAACTTAATAATACATGCCCAAAATAAATTAAAATAAATTAATTAATTTATAATCCCAAAGAAACATAAAAGAAATAAATCCAATCACATTGGTCTTTTATAGTCCATGATCATCCATTATGCATATCACTATTTAATAATTAAATAAATCATACATACTTAAATTAAATTGAATATCTCATATTCAACTTAAAAATTCATATTTGAATATGATTCAAATAAATTTAAAAATTCAGATTTGAATCTCATTCAAACAAATTTAAAAATTCAGATTTGAATCACATTCAAACAACTTTAAAAATTCATATTTGAATCACATTCAAACATTTTTTAAAAAATCAGATTTGAATCACATTCAAACATTTTTTAAAAAATTAGATCTGAATTTTATTCAAACAATTTTAAAAAATCAGATTTAAATATGATTCAAACAACTTTAAAAATTCAGATTTGAATCACATTCAAACAATTTTTAAAATTCTGATTTGAATCATAATTTAATTGTGTGATTAAAATTCTAATTAAACAATTTAATTAGACATAGGATGAGCTTTTAGATCATACAACAATTGTAAATTAAAAAGCAAACCTTGCGCCACCTTGAAGAACCATTGTTGCCGCCACCAATGGTGGCTTCACCTTGTGTGCCGCCACACATCCATTGCAACCAGCAATGGATCAATCATCTCATGATCAAATCACACAATTAAATCATATAATCAACAATCTAAATGGCAAATATAGTGGCTCTGATACCAATTGAAGGAACGGAAGCATGAAAAACACAAGTTTATACCATTGAATTCAAAAATTTTCATCTAGGGTCACATGCATCATGCAAGATTTATTTTTATCTATTTGATTTCAATGATAAACAACATATTAACACTCTTTTAATAGGTTTTTGGATCTGTATTTTCCATTTAAGATTTTAAAATTAATCAGATTAATTTTAGAACCCTAGATTAAATCAAGAATGATTACACTAACCTCTTGATACACTGCAGCGTGTCTGCGCTTTTGAGATTGGTCTTCAGGACACCAGATGTTGTCCCTCTAGCTTGTCCACACCAAGAACACCTATGGCAGCCCTTGAACAGCTTCTAAAGCTTTTTCTATTAATTAGAAATTCAAGTTCTGCCTTTTAAGAGATTAGAGATGTAAACAGGACACTAGAAACAATTTCTAGTGTTCTTAATTCAAGAGATTGATGGCTAATCTCTTTGAATTGATGAGAGATAAAGAAGAATAGATGAAAAGCCTCAAAGTGGCGTGACAAAGGAGAGGAGTCGCTGCTGGTTATTTTTTCTTTTCATAACCACACTTAAATAGCTAGGTTAACACATTAAACCCTTGCCACATGTCACCCTTTGATTAGCTCTAGGTTTAAGTGACCCAATCACATTGTGCCAAGTGTCAAACCTATATTTAATCTTGATTTTAATCATCTTACATGATTAAAAAACATTTGGCAAGCTTATGTGTAATCCCATATGTCACCATCTCATGATGCCACGTGTCACACTGTGAAATGACCAAAATGCCCCTGTGTCTTAATTTTGAGTTCTCAACCCAAAATAATTATTTCTCTTCTTCTAATTAATTTATATCAAATATAAATTAATTAATTAATCTCTATTAATTAATTTATCATTAATTAAATTCATATTTAAACACTTTAAATATAAATTTAACTTATATTATACATCCAATAATCTAGATTTGGTTTCAAGTCATGCTAGGGACTTTGCAATTTAATTGCAAACCAAACCTATTTAATTAATCAATTAAACTCTTTAATTAATTAATTAAATCATATTTAAATAGGTGATAACTTGCGTATGTGTGTGACTTACTAGGCTCATCACTAATTGGCAATGAGATATGATATCAACTCTTAATATCATCAGAACTCTTTCTTACCATAAATGATTTCTCTAAATCATTTTATACACCTCATAGACCATGGTTAACACCTAGCATAGCATGCCATGGCCACCCAATTAGTAATAAGGTTTACCTTAAATGAACCTATAATCATATGTTACTATGCACTAGAATCTCTCTGTTACAAAATCCCAACTCAAGCTGGAGTCATGGTTTATGTCAAACTCCATTTGCTATGAATATTATGTTCTCTTTTAATTCCAGTTCTTGATTAAAAAGATTTTCTCATCAGAAACTCTTTTCTAAATAAATCTATCTATCCTGGCCAGGAACTTGAAACATCAAGAACAATTAAATGAACATAGGATTTTATCTCTATTTACTTAGAGCAACAGATTCCATCTTGATCAACACGTACCTCCATATATAACTAGTAGGAGCCAACATGTGACACCCCTTACCCGACTACAGTGTAGCCGAGCAAGTTATGCCACTCAGTGTGCCGGAGCACTCTATTTTATCTGATTTCATTACAGTCCTTGATTTATTTATTCAAAAACTTTATTGAAGATTTAGGCTATTTTTACTTTTATCAAAATCTAACTAAGTTGGAAATTTCTAAAATTTTAACGATAATCCGACAAAGTGTCGGCTGTAATTTGGACTAACAGTTCTTCTGAACCTGCCAAAGACAATTTCAATATATACTCAATTTCTCAAACTTAATAGTCTAAAAAATTTTCAAACATAATGTATCTCAATGCAGTATCCAGATTTCTCAGAAATCTCATTAGATTTTCAATATCTCAATATTCACAAGTATAATCTCATTATAACTCAAATTCAATTCACATACTAAAATACTTACTTTGAATAACTTCCATAATTCATAGGTTAATTACATGAGTTTATTTTGTACAAGATATACAAATAATTTACAATGTGCTAGGAATGAACAATATACATAACATGTATAAAATGAGCCCTATCTACATGCATTGCTGAGGAGGTGACAATCTTGAACTCTTCGACACTTCGCAGATCCGACTCCAAAAATCTCAATCGATACCACTGGTTTTACCTTTCAAGACTGCTGCGCGAGGAAGCAATTCCATCGCGCTAAGCATTTCTGCTAGTGGTGCAATAATATAACCTAAATAATATATACAAGTAAAGAAAGAATTAAATGATAATTCAGATACTCAAGAATCAATTTAATTTGGCATGGTATTTCTAGTATCAACGATCTTATATACTAGTTTGTTCCTCTTTGGAAGTGCTTAGTTTATAACTTTTCAGTAATACTAGCGGTATATAATTTATTCTATCCGTATTGTATTTCAAGTCTGCATGATTCGCAATTTATATTTTTGTTATGTTTCTTTTGCTAATCTCCTTTGCTTATTCATTCAATACTTAATTTAATTGTATCGATTTTCATTATACTTAACTTAACTTAGGTTCGAATTGAATAATACTTTAATTGACTTCCCAAGTAACCTATACTAGACGATTGGATCGATAACGGTCGTTGGCACCGACACCGCGGTTCGCCGTCATACCATGGGACGCAGAACGCCAACCATGTATGCAATCGGTATGGCTAAAAAGCCATGATATCACATAATCGGGCATAAAAGCCATGCATACGGGCATAAAAGCCATGAATACGCATAAAGCCATGAATACAGGCATAAAGCCTTCGCGATCTTGCTAAAACAATACCCTATTGGCATGCCAAACTATCCAAACCAATCTTGTTAGGTATACTAGGGCATTTGATACTTTAAAATATTAATATATTGTGCTTTATGACTTCATTATTTCATGATAAATTTCAATCATAATTCATACATTCATTTGATCATTTATATGATCACAATTCACATCAATTATCCTTTTATACCATTGTACTCAAAATACTTCTCCTCTTTACAATAATGAGAACTAATGTCTCATTCATACATTAATATGGTTTATTTATCCATTCATTATGTTATTCATATTGATCCCAATTCTAAACAATGGTTCACATGTACCATTGTATTCAAAACATTTTTCCTTTCTCATTTATACATTCAAGAGTCTACTTATGTAATTACAAATTTTATATTTCAAGTTGAGTTACTAATATTTTATGAATTCCATTCGTGATGGGCATATATGCCCTAACTATCTATTCACATCAATTAGGTGACTTATTTTTCATGTTTCAAGTAATCCATGAATATTTCATGGATTTCAAATTTATGGCCTAAATTTCTTTTTAACCATTTTGACTAGGATGCATAGTCCATATTTGTCATACAATTCTAAGCATTTAAGCTTAGAATTGGTTCTAGGTCTTCATCTTAATTCACTAATCATTTTGATTACTATTCACCATACTAGTCAACCAAAATGTTGACCTTTTTATACTTAATGGATATATTAATTCTAATTACACTAAGATCCCACATTTTGAGTTTTACATTTACTAGTATTAATTGCCAATTGCAATTTAAAGTCCCCTAGATGCATTACTAATTTCAAATTTTGAATTTCAAGTTTTGGTGTCACTATTCACCTCATTGGTCAACAAAAATGCTAACTTTTGCATAGACAATAGGTACATTAGTTTTAACACTCCCGATGTACCACATTTTGCATTTAAAACTTGTTGGAATCAATTACCAAATCCATTTCCAAGCTTATTTCAAGTTTTCATGTCACTATTCACTTCATTAGTCAACTAAAATGTTGACTTTTGCATAGAAAATATGTACATTGACTTTGGCACTTCAAACATACTACATTTTTCATTTAAAACTTATTGGTTTTGGTCACTTTCTCAAAGCTTAGGTCATTTTGGCAAAATTGCCAATTTTTGGTTTTGGTGCTCCGAAGTTGCACTGTTTCATTGGTTGATTTACTGTTGGAATTTGACAAAACTTCCTTCATAGAAAATGTTCCTTATTTTGTCTAGTTGAATTTCTTTTTTTGAATCACTCCATTTGGAGTTTTGTAGCTCAAGTTATGGCCAAAATAAGTTTACTATTCACGTGCACTGTTCATGCTGAGATTTTGGGTCTGGCAGATTTTTGGTCCAAATTTGGTCAGTAATTTGATCAAGTTAAGTTCATAATTTGGTCTAACTTTCTTCTTATGAAATGTTCTACCATACCTTAGGTTTCCATCGGTTCAAGAATCGCCTAAATCCGAGTTTTCTAGAGAGAGTTATAGTCCTCCAAACATTGCTGCTCAAATGAAAATTCTGGAAATCTCAGTACAGTAAACTTCACTTTGCTCAATGATTTGATTAGGTTCTGGTCATAATTTGGGGTAGGTTTCTTCATGAAAGTTGTTTGTCTATGTCTTAACTTGTTGCTGTAAAAATTTCAGGTCAATTGACCAAATCTACAGTGAGTTATGGCCAAATGAACGGTTACTGTTCATTTGGTCATTCTGCAGGGGCTGTTTGCAGGGTATCCGGATTGGGGCCAAGTTTTGGTCCTCTTGCTTTGGTCTTTTGGGCATGGTTTCTTCAGCAAAAATGTGCCATTACAAGCCTAGTTTCATGTCCAATTGGCCAAACATCAATTGGACCTACACAGCCAAAGTTATGGCTGTGCAAGTGGACTGAAATTTCAGTCACTCTGCTGCACTCACAAGGCAGCCTACACATTCACTTGGCTATACTATTTTTCAGTCCAATTCATGGTCAACATACCTAAAATGGTCACTAATTGACCATTAAGATGTTCTCTAACAATTTCCTAAGCCAAGTCAATTTTTCACTTCTCAAAACCCTAGTTTCCATTTCAATTCCCCCATACACCTAGTTAAGCACTTTCATTCATTATATATGTGTATATACACCTTAAGCATAATCTTTAATTCATTCTAAGTCCATTAAAACCATCACAAACACTCCACCTTTGTTCCTTCCTTAGGGCAGCCGAAATTTATGGCATACACAAACATAGTTTTTATTCATTTTACTTACAATTCCTTACTTATTTCAAGTCTTTAACATAGAAATAAAGAGCTTTAAATAGATAGGTGCACTAACCTTGAATGGGGCAGAATTTCCAGCCACCCAAACTCCTTTCTTTCTTCCTCTTTTGGCTGCCTAGAGGTTGCTCAAGTTGCTAGGTTAATTTTTTGTGAAGCTAGGTTATGATTTTGTTGGGTAGAAATGGGTGAATCAAGCTTTGAAAAGCTTGAATATGCTTAGCTATGGAAGAGGTCACGTATTGGAGGAAGAAGAAGAAGAAGAAGAGCAGAATTTTTAGGTCCATTTGTCTCTTTTATTGGTTAAGTAAATGGTTGGTTAAATGCGATTGGTGGGAAACTCTTAGATGACATCATATGATGTCAAAATTGACATTTATTATCATTTTTCTTTCCTCTTCTTCTCTACCCATTTTCACTTTAATTTTTAGTAATATTTATTCATATTTTAGACCATAATAATTTTTTACTTAACTGGACAAGTCGGCCAAAAATCGTCTCTGAAGGCGAAATGACCAAAATGCCCTCCGTTTGGCTTAACGGGTCAAAATTGTCTGTACCGATTGAAAAATTTTTCTAAATATTTTCTTGGCATTCTAATGCCATAGGAACCTCAATGACCCTTCTCTGGAGTCTCAAAAATTATTTTATAATTTTTCCCCCGGGTCTAGGGCTCCTCGTTGCGAGAACCGCAACTTCCCTCTGGTTACCCATCGCTTGGGCACCGGCTCATTTAACTTGGTTGTATTTTATTTCTAAAATTTTTACTATATTTTTCTTATTAATATTTGAGTTAATTTTGGTCCCTCACTTTAGTTTAAATATTTTTCCGGACGTTCTAGCTGTCCGGACCGACACCGGTCACCGAAACAGTAGAATGTACGGAGTTGCTACCGGGAGGGTGTTACACAACAGATGCCCATATACCCATACACAGTACAAGTATGAAGCAGTATCAAACTCAAACTACCTATATACAAGATAACTGTGCTATCTTAGGTCTAAAGATTATATGCACTGATATGATTTATGACAAAACATTGACAAGAGTAAACTCCATGTGCTTGTCATAAGTGTCACTAGTTCGACCTACTTATCATTTATAAGTGCCTATCATGTTTGTTATATGGCATGAGACTCACCATTCCATCTTATTTATATCTCATATAAATAACTTGGGAACAAACATGAATACAATCTTTCTGGATAAGTCATGTCCTTATTATGAAGTATCCTCGATTGTGAACCTATTTATGATACTTTGTGCTAGAAATATTGTCACTCATATTCTTAACAACTTTAGAATAATATTTCTAACAAAATATCAATGGACCTTTTCTATTACACATAAATATATTATGTAAATGGAAAAGTGGAAATGCCTTTTATTAATAAAAATATGTATAAGATACATACTAAATGATATGCTCTAGGGCATACTACTAACAGGACTTATACTAGATTTGTTATAAGCCTTGGATAAACATTGTGATTATTGTTATAGGACTGAAACCCTATGTTTGTGTTGTTTAGCATAGAGGATAGGTCTAGTTATAAGGGAAACTCTGCCAGATTTCTAGCAAAATGATTAATATAATTAAGATAATTTAGTTAATTAAGTAATTGAAGTTAATTTATGATTAAGTGTCTAATAAGTAATAATACCTTTATATAGGTTCTTCCAACCAATAAGTTAGTAGTCCTACTAGATCCAATAACAGTAAGGGTCACCCAATCTGGGAGAAAAACTTATTTTAATTTTTTTAACTGAATTTCTCTAAATAAATGTTTTACAGTATTCTGGTAAATTAATGCATCATATTAGTTATGAAATATGTTAGATATACTTGCCTAATTGTGCATGCTAGTAAATGCATATCATGAAGATGTTGCATTGCATTTATTTCTTATGATATGTTGGTCATACATGGATGACCCATTGGCTTCCAATGAGAAAGGTAAATGAAAGTAAAGGAAAGGCATGCATGCAAATGAGCTCATTTATGTAAAGTAAAGAAAGGGGATGTTAAGGTAAGGCAATTATGTGCCTCTGACATTCGGATACCAAGGATTATTGAATCCACCTCTAGTAAGTCATGACTTCTATGCTCCTAGTATCCATCATGTATGTATTAAGAGGAAATCCTGAAGAACTCCTTTAATAGGCTGGGCATATTAGAATTATGATAATGATTATGATGTGGCTGGGGAACCACTGGTGATAGAAATTACTTGGTGTGTCTTATTTATGTTATGTAAACCTCTTATGAATATTGCATTTACATGTGCTTAATTATAATTGTTTTATTACTTGTGTTATTCCTTGAGTATGCTTCTACTCACTAAGCCCTTAGCTATCCCTCCTCTCTTTGTCTTCCCCTTTAAGGACAAGTGTAGAAGGTACAATCAGTAGATTTTGGCTAGCTAAGTTCCAAAGGTTACTGCCTCAATTTTGTTAAAGATTAATTGACATTTTGTGGAACTCCTTTTTGTAAAGCTATACAATTTTGTTATTTTGCTATTATGCTTTGCCACTTACTAAATTGTATTATAAAAGAAGAAATTGTAACCATATTTGAATAAACTATTTATGTAAACTATATGAGTTTAAAATTAGATTTTGATGTAAATAAGGCTTACTACAGGTTCTAATGGCCTTATGCCTTCCAGTGCCCTAGCAACAATGACAATCCAAATTTGGGCTATTATAATTTTGGTATTAGAGCACTAGGTTATAAGACTGGACTTAATTGCTAGTAAAAAAAGTAAAGTGAGAGACAGTAAAAGTAAGTAAGTGTGAGGCCCACGATATAAAAGCAAAACTTGTTTTTTAAAATGGCAAGCACAATAATTTTGGATACATGTCTCATGATTTTGTTAGTATTTTATTGCGCTGACTAGAATTTTGACAACTTGTTCTAGTAAGAGCAAGGTTTAGTTGACCAATAGGTGTACCCTGAGTTATGTCATCATTTGGTGTCACATCCCGACTTAGCGGGCCCCAGCTCAAGCCCCTCTCTGGGTGGCCATCTTGCCGGCGTACCCCCCTAGAGGCCGGCGGTGCGACTCACAAGGTACTGTCCGCTCTGGTGGAGTTCAATCCCTTCGCCCTGCAGAGCTAGGATTCGAACCCTTATCACCTCATGGGTTTGCTTCGCCTCTTACCAATTGAGCTGCAGATATATATATATATATATATATATATATATTTAATATGAATATAAAGTGTATCTAATAAATAATTATCCTCATGAAAGGGTTGGAGTGTTTGGTTCATTGGCTAGGTAGCAATAAGGGTTTCAAGAAAAATTAGGAATAAAAAGGCTCAAAGGGGTTTGCAAGGGTTAATTTTAATTAGGAAAAAGGCCAAAGGTTTAAAATGAGAAGGTCTAAATCAAAGAATGCCTAACCATCTCTCTTTTCAAGTACAAGCTGGTATTTTGCCTTGAAAGGTTTAGAAAATTTGTTCTAGGATTGGTGAGACAACACTTGACTACCTTATATCCAATAACTCCCTCTAAACACTCCAATCTCTAAAGGACTAGTTGGGTGGCTTTTTGGCTAAGAAGATATAAGCAAGGGATAAACACTTCAAAACTTTACACCTCTTAGGAAACTTTCAATCCACAAACCCAACTTAAGGTAAGTCAAATCACTCTCATAGGCAACTTTTCAATACTCAAGGGATTTGGCAAAAGATTTTAATGCATAAATTCTAAAAATAAGCAATGCATTAACTAAATGGAGGAAATCTATTTGTGTGCAATGTGTACAATTTCCAAGTGATGTATAATGTGTGTGTAAATGTGTTATGTATATGTATGTATGGATGTGTATGTAAAATATTTACAATATATATGTAAATGGAATGGGATGAGATGTTCCTATACTCAAAATGTGAAAAATGTAGCAAAAATCAAAATGCACACCCCCAAACTCAAAATTGGACATTGTCCTCAATGTCTAAAGCAGTGCAGCATGAAAACTGAAATCAAAGAGCAAGAACCAGGAATAGTTAAATTTAAAAGCAAAAAGAAAGAGTTACCTGGTATAGAGCAGTGTTTTAACATTTAAAATATGAATTCAAAAGATGATGGTGATGCATAAGAAAGCTGCACAGGTTATGCAGAATAAATACTTTGTAGAACAAGCGCATAAGGAGAGTACATAAGCTATGCAGTATTGCATGAGTTGCACAAGGGACTGCATAGGCTATGCAGAACATTTGCATAAGGAGTTTCACAACCTGTGCAGTATATTGAAAAGCTATAGCATAATGATATATCAAGGAAAAATTTGCAAACACCAGCAGAAGTATGTAAATATATACAGTGTATTGACAAGTATACATAAAAGGGTAGCAGAGGCAATGAAAAGCTGTAACATCCCCATTGCACGTGTTCTGTACGTTGTGTTGCTCCAGTGGTCAAATAACAGTCCAGGCAAGTCAAGATGTCTGGAACTACACTTCGGTGATGGTGAACAGACATATAATGATGAAATAAATAAAAAGAAAATACAAGAAAAATCAAACAAAAATGAAAGAGAGAAAATGATGCTAAGTTAAACGAGCCGGCACCGCAGCGATGGGTGACTGCACTGGGAAAGCCGTTGTCGACCCTAAGACCGCGAGGAACCCTATGAACCTAATTTTGAGACATAAATAAAGGTTTATTGAAATGTAATTGACACTAGAAATATCAAAAAAAAAATTAATAAATTAGTACAAAGAAAAATGAAAAATCGAGAAACAGACAAAAATCGGTGTTACCGAAAAATCGGGAATATAACCCGAAGTGGGGTATTTTGGTCATTTGACACCTAGTGTTGCCTTTTGACCTCAATGTCCATTAAGAATAAATGATATTGCACTTAGGAAATGTCATGAAAAAAATTAAAATGGGATACAATATGTAAATAGTAAAAGAATGGTGCTAAATGAGCAAATAAGGACACTTTAACTAATTAAATATTAAAATGAGCTTAGTGCTCCACTAACTTGAATATTGGGACCCTTATCACAGCCTTGGGACAGAAGATAGCACTCACCATCATCTTCTTCATCATCCCATTTTACTTTGCCGAAATGAATTCCACCATGGAAATCACCATGGCCACCCCACATGCAACCTCCATGGGTGTATGATCAAGCCATCCTTTCCACTTCTTTCCTTCATTAAAGCTTGCCTACTCACCTTGGGGAAGATATTGGCAACAAGAAAAGCAAGATTTGGTGAATTTTTGATAAGCTTCAAAAGTGGTAAGTGTCCAAAACCTCTCCCTTGCTTTAGTAAACCTTGTTTTTAGGTTGAGGTGAGTATTTTGGTGAAGAGAAATGAAAGAAATAGTGAGAAATGGACTTGTCCATTTTTGGCAGCCATGAACCTTTGTTGAGCTTGAGTTATTTTTACTTCTAATGAATGGAAATGAAGGTTGATTAATTTAAATGAAAGTTGTAGTAAGTTTGTATCTAAATATATGCATGTAGTATTTGAATTAAGGGTGTGAAATAGAACTTTGATGCCTTGAGCAAACTGCCATATTTAGCAGCCCCTAATAGCATGAATTTGTGTGTGAACATGTAGTTATTAATGAAATATGCTAAGGTTAAATTGTGGGCAGCAAGTGTAAGTGATATTGAAGTATGATTATGTTGAAGTGTATGTGTAATATTGACATTGAGATGTGTTAAATTTTGGTGGAAGTGAATGTTGAATTAATGGTGAATTGTGTGCATTGAGCACTTGAATATTCTACCCAAAATTGTTGCTGGAATTGTGTACAATATATATATGGAAGTGTTATTGATTGAATATTGAAGAAATGAGGAGGAGAAGGAATATCAAATTGGAAGTGTATGTGCTTTGTGCAGGTTGTGTGTGAAGGCAATACATAAATTAGTCCATGAGTGCCAAACTATGAACCCAATTGGTATGAGGCCAATAGGGGGTGAAACTAGACACCAAATAGGCCAACTTTCATGTAGAAATGTTGCCAAAATTCTGCCTAGAAACTGACCTTAAAAATGACCAAATCCGGATTAGCAACCTTGCAACCCAGATTTTTGACCATATGAATAGTAGTCCTTTGGATGACCATAACTCACTCAAAACAGGTCCAATTGACCTGAAATTTTTACCATTGTTAGTTTATACATAGATCTACAATTCTTATGAAGACACCAAAGCCCAAAAATGGCCAGAACCAAGTCAAATGGCTTGCACAAGTTCGGGTACAAAAACTGCCGAACTAAAACTGACCTAAAATTGACCAAATTTTGCACTAAAGGTGCAATCTGTCCAGCTTTAGTAAATTGACCATATCTTGGTCTATACAACTCAGAATGACCTGAAATTTTGCCCGGCGTGCAATAAGACATAGAGCTACAATTTTGCTTCTTTGACCAGAAGCTAAAAATCAAGGGAGATAGGACTTTAAGCTAGACCAATCTAGCACACAAAAATTGAGAATTTGACATTTTGCATACAATGATGCTTGAAGCATTTTGGCAATGAATGCCAACTTGTAAAAATGGTAAATTGCACTATATTGGCAGCATATTGAGATATAAATTGTGACATATTGATGCTAGAAACAACTTATCCATATTACCTAAAAAGGTCAACACATGCATTGACTTGTGAATTATATAATAGTTAGTAAACTCCAAAAATTGAAGAATTAAACAATTAATTAATAATGTGCCCTAGTTTGCCTAGTTGACTAGTATGGATAGGTTGGCATGCCAATAGGATTCTGACAGCTATTCTGTAAATAGCTTTATACCATACTGTGTTTTTACGGCTTATTATGCTGCACTGTGACTTTAATAACCTACGGCTATACATATTGTGTATTTATTTTTGGCTTATCGCTAGATTGACTATATGGCTTTTTAGCCACGCTATTTGCACACCGGGAGACACTTTGTGACCGATTGTGTGACTGCCCGAGGTACTAGGTACCCAGTGCCAGTATATTCATTTATCCAGTCTGGTCAGTATATAGGCTACACGGGCAGTAATTCAAGTACTATTAAATTCAAATACCTAAATCCAATCTACTGACATACAGCACCACCAAAAATTTGTAAACACTTTATTTACTTTATTTTAGTGTATATTTCTTTATATTTAGCACCACTAAGCAAAATTGCTTAGCGCGTTGCTTTTGTAATGCGTAGGTATTGGAGTACAGCTGGGGAGCCCAGCAGACCTACGACTGGGTGAGACATCAGATCTGTACAGGAGTTCAGAGTCATCTGCACTGCATTGCATACATGGTAGGACTTAGGATATCTTGTATTTTGTTCTTTTGTTGTGTATTTGAAATTCAGCCCTGTATTTTGTAATGTTATGAAAGCTCTAAAGTTTGTAATATTTTGTACATATTAAATGACTTGGAGATTTTCTATATTTATTTAAATTATTATGGACTGTATTATGGAACTGTTTAATGACTATAAAAGTCTATTGACTTTACTGAGAAATAGAGACTGTGAAATATTTGAGATTTTGATATCATCATATTAAACTGTTTTCAACAGGTTTGGAAGGACAGTTTGTCCTAAATATAGACGGCACCTTGCCAAATTTTTATTACCAATCTTGAAACACTGATTTTATCAAAGTATGAAAATAGTATCAGCATGATATGAATATTACATAAAAGACTTCTTAAAATCAAATTGAGTTCAATAAATGAAATAATCACAGACTAGGTGTTCCGGCACGCCGTGCAGCACGCCTTGCTCGGCTATTCTGTAGACGGGTGAGGGGTGTTACATTTGGTCAGTCACTTAGGCTTGGGTATGGGACTAGACTAAGTGATCCTAGAAGATATCCCATTCTAGTATTGAGATCAGAATCCTAAGTCAGATATGAAAATAAAAAGAAAATGATAATAAAATGTGAAAGGATGATTAGGGCTTGGAAATGTAATAAAAGTTGCCTATAGTGAGGTTAGCGGCAGTTGTGAAATGAATGGATGAAATGAAATGAAATGAAAATGATGTTTATAGTCAGCCCTTAGAATGAATGTAACACCCCTATTTGCAAAGCCTGGTATATTTTACTATTCCGGTGATCGGTTTCAGTCCGGACAATTAAGGGGATTAGAACCATACTTAAGATAACTAGATAAGCTATAAACACAAATAATTAGTAATTGCCAATTAGTTAAGTATAAATAAGAAGAATAGAACATAAGAAGTTAAACGAGCCGAGAGTCACAGCGATGGGTGACTTTCTCGGGAACGATAGCGAAGTCGATTTAAACTCAAATTTCAAACCATAAAATGTGACGCTGCGGTCCTTAGGACTATTGTGAACATAGTGGAAAAGAGAAAATCACAAAAAAGAATTGTTAAACCAGTCAAATAATTAGGTCAGGGAGCTGGAAGAGATATTGAATTATTTGTAAACCAGATTGAACCGGCGAGGACTCCTGACCTAACTATCAAATAAAATTAAAGAAAAAAAAATTTCGTAGTCGGGAATCAAATTAAAGAACTAATAGAAAAATAAAAAAAAAAAAAAGAAAATGAAAAAGTGAAGGGAGATGACATCATGCATGACATCATGCATGATGCCATAAATATTATAATTAATAAATTTAATTAAATTGATTTTTTGGTCTTCCATAAGACAAAAGACATAAAGAAAAGAAAAGAAAAAAAAAAGGTCAGTCTTCCTCATTGTGCTGCCTCACTCTCACTCTCCCTCTCCCTCACCAAAACCTCCATTAAAGCTCATTTTGAGCTTGATCAAACCCACAATTCCACCATAGAAAGTTAAACCTCCAACATTAAACCTTGATTTCAAGCCTTGATAGAGGACTTAACAAAAAAAGAAAGAAGAAAAGAAAAAGGAAATTGGAGAATTCAAATCCAAGTGGAGGTAAGCACCCTAATTTGAAAATTTGAGATTTATTAGTTGTGTTTGTAGCTTAAAGTAACTTAGAAGTTAAAGAAATGAAATGAAATTAATTGTTGGAGGACCAAACCTAAATTTCGGCCAACATGGTGGGGAGTGTGATTTGCATGGTTTGATTGATTTGGATGGGAATATGAACCTCAAGTAGTTGAGTGATTATAGTTAAAGGCTTTGAATTAGCTAAATGCAAAGAATTTGTGAACTAGGGTTTTGGACACTTAGGGTTTAGAGACCAAAAATGTGAGAAATTGGTAAATGATGTCTTTGACCTAATTTGAAGTGGGAAATGGTCATTTGTGACCAAATGAAGTGTGTTAGAAGTGTTTGAACCAAAAGCAAATTAGGATTCAATGTGGTCATGCTGCCAAGGTACCTTTGAGGGACCAAAAATGAAAATTTACAAGTCTAATTGGTATGAGACCAATTGGGAATGAAAATGGGCACAAAATGACACATTTTTCATTCAGAAACCATGCTCAAAAAGTGACCAAAACCTAGTAAACAAATTGACCAAATCTGAAAAATCTCAGTCTGCCCTGTACAAACTGACCAAATGAACAGTATTTGTTCATTTGGCCATAACTTGAGCTATACATGTCTAAATGACCTAAAGTTTTACTGGTGGACAGAGGAGATATAGATCTAAAACTTTCATGAAGAACACAAACCAAATTATGTCATTAACCTAGTCATTTAGCCACCCAAAGTTGGTGACCTAAAATTGCTAGAACCAAAATTTGCCTAGAATTCTGGATTAAGTCTAATCTGGCAGCCATGGTTCAAATGGCTATAACTTGAGCTAAAAAAAACTCCAATTAGAGTGATTCAAAAAGGAGAATAAACTTAAGACAATAGAGAACATTTTCTATGAAGAGAGTTTTACCAAATTCTAACAGAAAAATGACCAATGGAAAAGTATAACCTAAGACACCAAAACTGAAAATTTACAATTTTGCCTAAAAGACCTAAGTTTTGAGAAAATAACCAAAATCAACAAAATTGGTAACCAAAATGGGATATGAGACTAATTGAGAATGAAAATAGGCACAAAATGACACATTTTCATTTAGGAACCATGCCCAAAAAGTGACCAAAACCTAGTGAACAAATTGACCAAATCCGAAAAATCTCAGTCTGCCCTGTACAAACTGACCAAATAAACAGTGTTTGTTCATTTGGCCATAACTTGAGCTAGACAGGTCTAAATGACCTGAAAATTTACCAGTGGACAGATGAGATATAGACTTAAAACTTTATGAAGAACACAAACCCAAATTATGCCATTAACCTAGTCATTTGGCCACCCAAAGTTGGTGACCTAAAACTGCCAGAACCAAAATTTGCCCAGAATTCTGGATTAAGTCCAATCCGGCAGCTATGGTTCAAATGGCTATAACTTGAGCTAAAAAACTCCAATTGGAGTGATTCAAAAAGGAGAATAAACTTAAGACAATAGGAAACATTTTCTATTGAAGAGAGTTTTGCCAAATTCTAACAGAAAAATGAACAATGGAACAGTGCAACCTAAGACACCAAAACTGAAAATTTGCAATTTTACCTAAAAGACCTAAGTTTTGAGAAAACAACCAAAACCAACAAAATTGGTAACCAAAATGTGGTATGTGAGTGAATTCGGAGTTCTCATACCTATTAAGCCTTAGAAAGTCAACAAATTGACTTGAATAGTACTATGAATAGTAACTCCAAAATGAAAATTTCTAAGAATGTTAGTTTAAGCATATTTGGGCTAGAATTAAGTATTTATGAATTAATTATTGGATTTATAGTAAAATAAGATATTAAAACACTATAAATTTTGTGTTTCAACTGAAAAAGACCCGGAAGGCCTAGAGGCAACTAAGTCCAGGTTTGTGCACAATAACTTTAAATTATTGTTTTCCCATTGAAAACTTGATTTGTATGCATTGTGTTAATTATGGGTTTTAAAAACTATTGTGTTGCCACTTTGGGAATGAAAATTTGACTTTGGAAATCGATTGTGTTTTGTATAAAATATTTGAATAACTTGATTTAAATTACTTTAATTCACACTTGGCATGGCAATATTAATATATTCCTCCTCCACTTGTGGGGTGAGTTTGATATTTGGCATGGCAATATTAATATATTCCTCCCTCTCTGGCTTTCCAGTCTGAGGGGTGAGTTTGGATGAGTACTCATTAGCTAGCTAGCCACCTCCCTCATTGATTTCGATTAGTGAGGTGAGTTTGCCTTGTCGTGATGTACACACAACATGTTTGGAAATTTTGTGTCATGACCTAAGTTATGTTATTGTTTGGCAACATTATGTTTATTAAATTGTTTGATTAAGTTGTGCTATATTAAGTTTTGAAAATTATGATTTGTTATAAATGTGAATTGAGAAAAAAATTATAAAATGCGATTATGAGATTTTTGAATGATGATTTGTTCATAAATGTTTTCTATTATGCATTTTATGCTTTATTGTGCACCACTGAGTATTTATATATTCAACGATAGCTTTAACTTGTTGTTGCAGATAGAGAAAAGGACATAGCAGCAAAGCGAGCTGCTACAGTTAGAGAGGAATACAATTGAAGAATTTTTATATGGGTATTTGTCTATACCCTAGTAGTTTAGTTTGACGTAAATATGATAGTATGAGCAGTTGTGCAGATAAAATTATAATAATATTATTTTTGAGATTTTGCATCTATAAATTAACTTACGATTGTAAATTAATGATTTAAAATGCAATATGCATGAGTTATGAAATGTTTTGAGATATTAATTCTTAATTTGAAATTTGGATTTTGAATTGAAGTGTTGCTATTGCTGTTGATTTGAAGTTTGGTGGTTGCAAATGGAGTTGTGATTGAGAAATATATTAGGAGTGTTTCTATTTTCAGGTTTTGAAGAACTGTTTTCTCAAAATATAGACGGCACTCTACTGAAATTTTTGTAAAAATTGCGGAGATTTTAAATATCAAAAAAAAATTTGATTTATGTTTGGACTCTAAATGAAGGTTTTTAAAATTTGAAAAAAAAAAATTTACCCACCAATTCCAAAATGAACAAAAATTGTTTTAAAAATCTCTTGTATTACATTTAATGGGTTACCGGTAGGTGAAGTACGGTAATTCATTAGGTGTACTACAGGAACATGTTACATCTTACGAGGAGTAGGGTGTGACATGTTTATTGGTATCAGAGCAGGGTTTTAAAATAAATTTTGAACTGTGAATTTGAAATATTTTATCGGTAAATACAACTGCTCAAATGTTTGATATATATGACATATTTACATCATGAATATGCACTAACGGAGGTCAACCTTCTTGTGTTTGTTGTCAGAGAGTAGAAAATTTCTGGAAAATGGAATGGAAGAGGGAGATCATTCCGTAGAGCAATCTGTCGAGGCTAAGGCCCGAGGAGAAGCCCCAGCACTCCAGAATGTGAGTGGGTCAGCCACTCCAGCTCCTTCTTAAGCACCACAGTTCCCTGCTCAGTTTGCACAGCAGATGGCTGCGTTCTTTCAGCAGATGGCTGCATTCTTTCAACAAATGGCGGGAAATGTGCCACCTCAAGCACAAACACAAGCACCTGTAGCACAATCACAGTCCTCGGCTCGACAATATGAAAAATTAATGAAATTTGGGGCTATAGAATTCAAAGGAACAGTGGATCCACTTGAAACGGAACAGTGGATCCACCGAAGCGATCCATCGGAAGCGTAATGCTGGATCCACCGAAGCGTATCGTTGGAACAAAGTGGATCCACCGAAGCGAATGCTGGATCCACCGAAGCGAATGGATCCACCGGAAGCGTAATGATGGATCCACCGGAAGCGTAATGATGGTTAGAGAGGATGGAACGGGTTTTGTAAAAACTACAGCAGGTCTTTGAAGAGTTGAAGTTTGAATATTCAGTATCACTTCTACAAGGGGATGCATATGAGTGGTGGAAGACCATCCCCTACAATCTGGTAGAGCCACCAGTCCTCACATGGGCAGACTTTTTAAGGGAATTTCGACAAAAGTGGGTCCCTGATACTTATGTAGACATGAAGCTGCAAGAGTTTTTAAGTTTGAAGCAAGGGGATAGAGCTGTAGCAGAGTATAAGCGGGACTTTTCAAGGCTAAGCCATTATGCTGGAAGCTTAGTCTCCACCCCCAGAGACCGGTGTAAGAGGTTTGAGGCTAGGTTGAGGCCTAGCTTGAGAATGTAAGTAGTAGGGTTCTGACGCCAGAATTTTTCTGAATTGATTTCACAAGCCCTGGAACTGGAAAGGATAGAATCATAATGGGCATTGAAAAAGAGTATACAAGAGAAAGAGAAAACTGAAAAGGTTACTGGTCAAGCTACTGAGAGTGGCTCTAGGAAAAGAAAACATTTTGGAGGATCTAGCTCGCGCGAATTGGGTAGAGGTATATCTTCTAGGCAGAAACCGTCCCAATCCGATCAGCAAACTCAACAGACACGCAGAAATAAGCTGTCGGATCGACTTTGTGAGACTTGTGGTAAACCACATAGTGGAGTATATTATAGAGCTATAGGAGCATGTTTCAATTGTGGAGGGACTGTTCATTTTGCTAAGGATTGCATAAGTCTACGCTATTATGGATCATTTTCCATGGCAGGAGGATCAGCCCAAGTTTCTACCCTAAAGAGTTTACCAACAGTTGGTAGAGGCAGAGGCAGAGGTAGGGGTAGTACACTTGGAAATCAGAGTACTGTGAATCAACCAGGACAAGGTGATACTCTAATAAGAGTATATACTATGCGACAGAGGGACGAGGATGAGACTTCTGGTATGGTTGCTGGTATTTTCTCAATTCTTAATTGAGATATGTATATGTGTAAAAAAAAAAACAATTTTGATATGTTAGTGACTAGTCTTTTTAAAATTAATTTTGGAAGAGTTTATCAGTGAAAAGTATTTGTTAGTACACAAGAATTTGTAAAGTTAATTAGTAAGCCTAATTAGGTAAGGTAAGAGGACCTAAAAGTAAGTTATAGTAATATAGCTACCTTAAATGCGGGTAAAGGTATTACTGCTGATAGATGTCAGTGGGTACCATAATTAAAATAAGTTTAAGATATTAGTGGATTTGAAAGAAATAAGATATAGGGAAGTTTGTTCTATTGGGATGTATCGTAGTAACTATGCAATATTCTTGATATTTGTGCTGTAAGCTGCAGATTACAGTACTGACTTGGGATTTATTGTGTAGAGCTACGTACTACCCAATAGTATATAAGGATAAGAATAGTTGCAAATGGCATCTGTTTTGGTACAGTTATGATAAGATAAAGTTTTCTTATTGGAAAGGAGTTTGAAAATCCTAATCTGGGATTTAAACCTCTAAAGTTAGAATATTGAAAGGTTATAGTTTAGTACAAAAGAAAATAATGATTACACATTAGTGCAAAATAAGCTATAGAATATCGATAGATAAAAATAAATAGAACAATAAGAAATGAGAAAAATACTAGATGAGGAATTGCCACCAAGGCAAACAACCTACTTAAGATGCGTAACGATATCCCGAACTATTTTATCAAGAAAGAAGTAAGTTAAATCAAAGCAAACAAGATAGTGCAAAATGGCACGTAGGCCTTGGTCATAAATGGAGATGGTAAGATAATGTTTATAGACCTATGGCCAAGAAAGAAAAGACTATAAAAGAAAATAATTGCTAAAACAACAAAAGAAAAGACTAAAATATTCTAAACTAAACTGAAGGCTACATCAAATAATTAGGAGATTTGATAAGAAAAGAGTAAAACTAAGTTCTCACCCATAGGATCACACGAGGTCCTAGAAAAGCGGATCCATTAGCACACAGATTTGCTTACCTCAAAAATTGAAATGAATTTGAATCTAACTTATGACAGAAGCTCGTAAGAAACTTGGCACACGAGGTGAGCAATCGATGAGTAAATAGTATTGGTTAAAGTGCTAAGGAACCATCATTCAGGCCAGGAAGCTACTTAGGAGCGTGAATAGGACATGAAGAGATAGCACCCACAACTGTTCAAAGACTGATACCAAATAAAATTTCGAGGACGAAATTATTTTAAGGGGGGAAGAATTGTAAAACCCCTATTTGCAAAGCCTGGTATATTTTACTATTCCGGTGACCGGTGTCGGTCCGGACAATTAAGGGGATTAGAACCACACTTAAGATAACTAGATAAGCTATAAACACAAATAGTTAGTAATTGCCAATTAGTTAAGTATAAATAAGAAGAATATAACATAAGAAGTTAAACGAGCCGAGCATCACAGTGATGGGTGACTTTCTCGAGAACGACTGCGAAGTCGATTTAAACTCAAATTTCGAATCGTATAATGTGACGCTACGGTCCTTAGGACTATTGTGAACATAGTGGAAAAGAGAAAATCACAAAAAAGAATTGTTAAGCCAGTCAAATAATTAGGTCAAGGAGCTGGAAGAGATATTAAATTATTTGCAAACTGGATTGAACCGGCGAGGGGCAATTTGGTCAATTGACCCCGAGAGTTGACTCCTGACCTAACTGTCAAATAAAATCGGAGAAAAGAAAATTTCGGAGTCAAGAATTAAATTAAAGAACTAATAGAAAATAAATAAATAAAAAAAAGAAATGAAAAAGTGAAGGGAGATGACATCATACATGACATCATGCATGATGCCATAAATATTATAATTAATAAATTTAATTAAATTGATTTTTTGGTCTTCCATAAGACAAAAGACATAAAGAAAAGAAAAGAAAAAAAAAAGTTGGTCTTCCTCATTGTGCCACCTCACTCTCACTCTCCCTCTCCCTCACCAATACCTCCATTAAAGCTCATTTTGAGCTTGATCAAACCCACAATTCCACCATAGAAAGTTAAACCTCCAACATTAAACCTTGATTTCAAGCCTTGATAGAGGACTTGACAAAAAAAGAAAGAAGAAAAGAAGAAGGAAATTGGAGAATTCAAATCCAAGTGGAGGTAAGCACCCTAATTTGAAAATTTGAGGTTTATTAGTTGTGTTTGTAGCTTAAAGTAACTTAGAAGTTAAAGAAATGAAATGAAATGAAATTAATTGTTGGAGGACCAAACCTAAATTTCGGCCAGCATGGTGGAGAGTGTGATTTGCATGGTTTGATTGATTTGGATGGGAATATGAACCACAAGTAGTTGAGTGATTATAGTTAAAGGCTTTGAATTAGCTAAATGAAAAGAATTTGTGAACTAGGGTTTTGGACACTTAGGGTTTAGAGACCAAAAATGTGAGAAATTAGTAAATGATGTCTTTGACCTAATTTGAAGTGAGAAATGGTCATTTGTGACCAAATGAAGTGTGTTAGAAGTGTTTGAACCAAAAGCAAATTCGGATTGAGGGACCAAAAATGAAAATTTACAAGTCTAATTGGTATGAGACCAATTGCGAATGAAAATAGGCACAAAATGAAACATTTTTCATTTAGGAACTATGCCCAAAAAGTTACCAAAACCTAGTGAACAAATTGACCAAATCTGAAAAATCTCAGTCTGCCCTGTACAAACTGACCAAATAAATAGTGTTTGTTCATTTAGCCATAACTTGAGCTAGACAGGTCTAAATGACCTGAAATTTTACCAGTAGACAGATGAGATATAGAGCTAAAACTTTCATGAAGAACACAAACCCAAATTATGCCATTAACCTAGTCATTTGGTCACCCAAAATTGGTGACCTAAAACTGCCAGAACCAAAATTTGCCCAGAATTCTGGATTAAGTCCAATCCGGCAGCTATGGTTCAAATGGCTATAACTTGAGCTAAAAAACTCCAATTGGAGTGATT
Source organism: Hevea brasiliensis (assembly GCF_030052815.1). Taxonomy (NCBI): domain Eukaryota; kingdom Viridiplantae; phylum Streptophyta; class Magnoliopsida; order Malpighiales; family Euphorbiaceae; genus Hevea; species Hevea brasiliensis. The sequence goes on along the minus strand of NC_079493.1, from coordinate 68,084,597 downwards.
CAAAAAGGAGAATAAACTTAAGACAATAGGGAACATTTTCTATGAAGAGAGTTTTGGCAAATTCTAATAGAAAAATGACCAATGGAATAGTACAACCTAAGACACCAAAACTGAAAATTTGCAATTTTTCCTAAAAGACCTAAGCTTTGAGAAAACAACCAAAACCAATAAAATTGGTAACCAAAATGTGGTATGTGAGTGAAGTTGGAGTTCTCATACCTATTAAGCCTTAGAAAGTTAACAAATTGACTTGAATAGTACCATGAATAGTAACTCCAAAATGAAAATTTCCAAGAATGTTAGTTTAAGCATATTTGGGCTAGAATTAAGTATTTATGAATTAATTATTGGATTTATAGTAAAATTTTGTGTTTCAGCTGAAAAAGACTCGGAAAGCCTAGAGGCGACTAAGTCCAGGTTTGTGCACAATAACTTTAAATTATTGTTTTCCCATTGAAAACTTGATTTGTATGCATTGTGTTAATTATGGGTTTTGAGAACTATTGTGTTGCCACTTTGGGAATGGAAATTTGACTTTGAAAATCGATTGTTTTTTGTATAAAATATTTGAATAACTTGATTTAAATTATTTTAATTCACACTTGGCATGGCAATATTAATATGTTCCTCCTCCACTTGTGGGGTGAGTTTGATATTTGATCATATTCCTCCCTCTCTGGCTTTCCAGTCTGAGGGGTGAGTTTGGATGAGTACTCATTAGCTAGCTAGCCACCTCACTCATTGATTTCGATTAGTGGGGTGAGTTTGCCTTGTTGTGATGTACACACAACATGTTCAGTGTCACACCTTACCCCTCTGTAAGGAATAACATGATCCCGTAGAATACCTAATGAACTACCGAACTTCACCTACCAATAACTCATTAAGTAACCCACAAGGGATTTTAAAATAATTTTCTTATTTTTGATAAGTGGTGAGCATTTTCTAATAAGTATTTAAAACATTTAGTTAAAATTAAAACTAGTTAATATTTTTGGTCCATTTTATTTTTTCGCAAATTTTATAAAATTTTTGACAGAGTTCCCTCTGTATTTTGAGAAAATAGTTCTTCAAATACCTGTGAAAAAGCACTTCTAAAAATTTTTCTCAACCACTACTTCAATTTCACAATCAAACTCAATCAATTTCTCAATCATTTCAATAAATTTCTCAAGTTCAAAATTTAATAATCCTCAGCATACTAGCAACACATTTCATTTAAATTAAATAAAATAGTTGTACTCATATTTCATTAGAGACAAAACAATTTATATACATTCTTACAAAATTTACATTAAGAGAGTTTCAAACTACAATATATATTACAACTTTATACAAATTTTATACAAACTGCTCAAAAGAAATATTTACAGTTAGGGTATAAATTATACCCGAAGACTTCAAGCTGAATGCTTCTCAATCTTCAGCAACTCAGTCTGCTGCTCCTCTAGTCTCTAAATCTGCGACAGTAATAAAAGCTATCGCTGAGTACTAGGACTCAGTGGTGCACAACATACTAAAATAATCTTTATGCAAAATATAAATCACATTTATTCAAAAATTTGACTAAACATGAGCATTAAACAAAAACATGAATTATGAGGTTTTAATGCAAACCAAGTTCATTTCGAAGTATCAAAACACGTTTTATAAAACCCACAGTTAGATCATGCCATTCGAAACAAATAGAATCTCAATAGCCAGAGGCTAAAGAGAAATCACATCACAAGGCTAGCTAGCTCAAATATATGGATATCCATTCACATCCTTTTCTACTGGCACACCTCAACACTTCTCCAGAGAAGGAATCAAAATTCGAAACTAATTACCCCCACTAGTCGTGCTAGTGAGGTGTCCAAATATATAGTCATGACACTGTGGTTTCAAAACTTATCTTAACAATTTGCTAAACATTTTCATTTCAAATATATACAATAACTTTCACAATTTAAATCAAACATCATAAGAATGCCATAATTCAATATTTCACATTATTCAAAACAGTATGCAGAAGATAATTATAAAAAGTATACGTTGTGCACAAACCTCAAACGAGTCGCCTGTTGGCCTTGACTCTACTCCTCGGGTTCTATTCTGGTATTTTTTTCCACTGAAACACACAATTTCACAGTGTTTCAGTACCATAACTTAGCATAAATCCAATAATAAATTTAACTTCACTTTTACCTAGCTCTAACATGCTAAATTCAACGTTCTTGATATTTTGTATTTCGGGTTACTATTCACTATACTATTCAAGTCAAATTATTGACTTTCTAAGGCTTAATAGGTATGGGAATTCCAACTTCACCCACATGTCACATTTTGGTCACTAAAGTTGTTGGTTTTGGTCATTTTCTCAAAACTTAGGCCTTTTAGGCAAAATTGCCAAATTTTCAATTTTGGTGTCCCTAATTGTACTATTTCATTGGTCAGTTTACTGTTGGAATTTGGCAAAACTTTCTTCATAGAAAATGTTCCTTATTGTCTTAAGTTTATTCTTCTTTTTGAATCACCCCAATTGGAGTTTTGTAGCTCAAGTTATAAGCAAATTATTTTTACTGTTTATGCTGCAGAATTTTATTCTGGCAGATTATTGATTCCAATTTTGTTCAGCAATTTGATCAAGTTAGGTCCATAATTTGGTCCAATTTTCTACATATGAAATGTTCTACTATATCTTAGGTTTCCATCGGTTCAAGAATCGCCTAAATCGGAGTTTTCTAGAGAGAGTTATAGCCATTGAAACTTTACTATTCATATGGCAATCTGCAGTTCTGCAGATTCAGGTCACCAACTCTGCTCAGTATTTTGATTGGGTTAATGGCATAATTTGGGTTGGTATTCTTCATAAAAGTTTTAGATCTATATCTTATCTAATTACTGGTAAAATTTCAAGTCATTTTGACCTGCCTAGCTCGAGTTATGACCAAATGAACAAACACTATGCATTTGGTCAGTTTGTGCAGAGGCAGCCTGCAATTTTCCGACTTCGGCCACTTTGTTCACTAGGTTTTAGTCACTTTTTGGGCAGGCTTCCTAAATGAAAATTGTGTCATTTAGTGTCTATTTTCATCTCCAATTGGTCCCATATCCATTGGACTTGTAAAATTTCATTTTTGGTCCCTCAAAGGAGATTTTGGTCATGCTGCCAGCACATGACCTTATCCAATCCGAATTGGCTTTTAATTCCCACACTTCTGACACACCTCATTTGGTCACAAATGACCATTTTTCACTTCACATTAGGTCAAAGACACCATTTACAAATTTCTCCAAATTTTTGCCTCAAAACCCTAGGTCTCAAACCCTAACTTCCATGTTTAACTCACTTATTGAATTCTAATTGCATACTTAGAAGTTGTACACTCATTCACACTTAACTAATTCATAATTTGTATCAAAATTATCCATCCTCAAACCTAAACCCTAGCTGCCCACATTTCTATTTGGTCCACCATGCTTGATTTTATTCACTTATTTGTTGCTTACAAATGTAACTTAGCTACTTAAACATAAATTCAAAGAGAGAATGAAGGAAGAGTACCAACCTTAAGTGAGCAGAATTTTTAGCTCCAATTCTTCAATTTTCCTCCTCTTTTCTTCTTTCTTTCTTGTTAAATTTCTTTCTCAATAGGCTTTCCAAGATCCAAGAACAAGTTTTATTTAGGAAAATTGTGGGATTTATGGGGTTGTTTCAAGCTTTAAAAGCTTGAAATTAAGTAGCGATGGAGAATTTAGTGAGAAAAGGGAGAGGGATGAGAAGCTACGGGAAAGAGAGGAAAAAAAGAAGAAGAAAAAGATAAAATTTGGCTTTTCAATTTTGCTTTTATTCTTTAATTTGACTTAGTCAATTAGTTAATTAAATTAAAATTAATTATGAAGTCATAGTTGCATCATCATGATGATGTCATCACCTTTTCAACTTTTCTTTTTCTTTTTTTTTTCTATTATTTCTTTAATTTAATTCTTGATTCCAAAATTTTCTTTTCTCTGATTTTATTTGACAGTTAGGTCAGGAGTCAGCTCTCGGGGTCAATTGACCAAATTGCCCCTCGCCGGTTCAACCCGGTTTACAAATAATTCCATAATTCTTCCGGCTCCCTGACCTTATTATTTGACTGGCTTAACAGTTCTTTTTCGTGATTTTCTCTTTTCCACTGTGTCTATAAGGGTCCTAAGGACCGTAGCGTCACTTTTTACGGTTCGAAATTTGAGTTTAAAATGACTTCGCAATTGTTCCCGAGAAGGTCACCCATCGTTATGACTCTCAGCTCGTTTAACTTCTTCTGTTCTGTTTTTCTTATTTATACTCAACTAATTGAACATTACTAATTATTTGTTTTTATGGCTTCTCTAGTTTGTCTTAAGTGTGGTTCTAATCTCCTTAATTGTCCGGACCGACACTGGTCACCGGAACAGTGAAATATACCTGGCTATACAAATAGGAGTGTTACAATTCTCCCCCCCTTAAATAAATTTCGTCTTGAAATTTTACCTGGTATCAATCTCTGAATAGCTATGGGTGTTGTCTCCTCATGTCCTCCTCTCATTCCCAAGTAGCCTCCTGGCCCGAATGATGATTCCACAGCACTTTCACCAACGGTATCTACTTGTTCCGTAGCTGCTTCACCTCATAAGCCAGAATCCCTATAGGTTCTTCTTCATATGTGAGGTATGGATTCACTTCAATTTCCTCTACTGGTAGTACATGAGATGGGTTTGATCGGTACCTCCTCAACATAGACACATGGAAGACATTATGTATCTTCTCCAACTCTGGAGGTAGTGCCAACCGATATACCAAAGGACCCACCCTTTCCAGAACCTCATATGGCCCAATGAAACGAGGACTTAGTTTTCCCTTTCTGTCGAATCTCATAATTCTCTTCCAAGGAGAAACCTTGAGGAAAACTTTCTCACCCATTGCATACTCGATATCCCTTCTTTTCAGATCAATGTAGGACTTCTGACGGTCTGATGCGGTTTTAAGTCGATCTCGAATCACCCTGATTTTCTCTTCAGTTTGTTGAACAATTTTGGGTCCAATCATCTTTCTTTCACCCACGTCATCCCTACACAACGGGGTTCTACATTTTCTGCCATACAAAGCTTCATATGGAGACATCCCAATACTTGATTGATAGCTGTTGTTATAAGCAAACTCAATCAAAGGCAAGTGTGTATCCCAACTGCCCTCAAACTCAATCACACAAGCCCATAGCATATCCTCCAAGATCTGAATTACCCTCTCAGATTGGCCATCTGTCTGTGGGTGGAATGCAGTACTGAAATTCAATCTAGTTCCTAGGGCTCTCTGAAGACTACCCTAGAATCTAAAAGTGAACCTAGGATCTCTTTCTGATACGATGGATACTGGCACTCCATGCAGTCTCACAATCTCATCAATGTATAACTTGGCCAATCTTTCTAAACTGTAGTCCATCCGGACTGGCAGAAAATGAGCAGACTTGGTCAGTCTGTCAACAATGACCCATACTGCATCATGACTCTTCTGTGTCCTTGGAAGTCCCATTACAAAATCCATTGTTATTCTTTCCCATTTCCATTCTGGTACTAGTAGTGGATGTAACAACCCAGTGGGTACTTGATGCTCTGCCTTCACTTGCTGACAAGTTAGGCATTTGGATACAAACTCTGCCACATCTCTTTTCATACCCATCCACCAGTAATGCTCCTTTAGCCCTCTATACATTTTTGTGCCACCAGGGTGCATGGCAAAAGGAGACTCATGTGCTTCCTTCAAAATGATCTTCCTCAATTCAACATCATTAGGAACACATATCCTGCCCTAGTGTAGCAGTAGACCATCATCTCTGATTGAGAATTCTGGTTTCTTGCCCTGTCGGACTTCTTCCAACGACCGATACTTCGATCATTACGAGCGACCATTCTAATCTGATCAATCAACACTGGCTGTACATGCCATGCAACTGCTGTCTGCCCATCATCATTAATCTCTAAGCTAGCATGTAATGATCTCAACTCATGTACCAAAGACAAAGGAGTAACCCGTAGACTTGCCATAGTCTTGCGACTTAAGGCGTCAGCCACAACATTAGCTTTCCCTGGCTGATAGTCTATCAGACAATCATAGTCTTTTATCAACTCTAACCATCTCCTCTGTCTCAAATTCAGCTCTTTCTGGGTGCCCAAATACTTTAAACTCTTATGATCTGTGTAGATATAACACTTTTCCCCATGCAAATAGTGTCTCCAGATCTTAAGAGCAAACACAATAGCTGCAAGCTCCAAATCATGTGTTGAATAATTCCTTTCATGCGGTTTTAGCTGGCGTGATGCATAGGCAATGACATTTTGATCTTGCATCAATACACAGCCTAACCCATTGTGAGAAGCATCACTATATACTGTATATTCTTTACCCGGAGTAGGTAAAGTAAGGACTGGAGCTTCAATTAAACATTTCTTCAATTCATCAAAACTCTGTTGGCATTTATCCGTCCACTGAAATTTCACATCTTTTCGAAGTAGCTTGGTCAATGGAGATGCCAACATGGAGAATCCTTTCACAAACCGATGGTAGTATCCAGCTAAACCCAGAAAACTGTGAATCTCTATGACATTTCTGGGTGGCCTCCAATTAAGGACAGCTTCTATCTTACTTGGATCTACCTTGATGCCCTCTTCTGATACTATGTGCCCCAAAAAGGATATCTCCTTCAGCTAAAATTCACATTTCGACAATTTGGCATATAGCTGTTTCTCCCTCAAAGTCTGCAGTATAATCCGCAGATGTCTATCATGCTCTTCTGCATTCCTCGAATAGACCAACATATCATCTATGAATACCACAACAAACTGGTCGAGGTATGGTCTGAAGATAGTGTTCATTAGATCCATAAAAGCAGTCGGAGCATTAGTTAACCCGAATGGCATAACCAAAAACTCATAATGGCCATAACGGGTTTTGAAGGCAGTTTTAGCAATACTCTGCTCTTGTACTTTCAACTGATAATAACCTGATCTCAAGTCAATTTTGGAGAATACAATTACATATAGGTTTGACACTTGGCACAATGTGATTGGGTCACTTAAACCTAGAGCTAATCAAAGGGTGACATGTGGCAAGGGTTTAATGTGTTAACCTAGCTATTTAAGTATTGTTATAAGAAAATAAAATACAACCAGCAGCCACACTCCTTGGTCACACCATTTTGCAGCCCTCCCTCTATTCTTCTTCATCTCTCATCAATTCAAAGAGATTAGCCATCAATCTCTTGAATTAAGAACACTAGAAATTGTTTCTAGTGTCCTGTTTACATCTCTAATCTCTTAAAAGGCAGAACTTGAATTTCTAATTAATAGAAAAGGTTTTAAAAGCTGTTCAAGGGCTGCCATAGGTGTTCTTGGTGTGGACAAGCTAAAGGGACAACATCTGGTGTCCTGAAGACGAATCTCAAAGGCGCAGACACGCTGCAGTGCATTAAGAGGTTAGTGTAATCGTTCTTGATTTAATCTAGGGTTCTAAAATTAATCTGATTAATTTTAAAATCTTAAATGGCAAATACAGATCCAAAAACATATTAAAAGAGTTTTAATATGTTGTTTATCATTGAAATCAAATAGATAAAAATAAATCTTGCATGATGCATGTGACCCTAGGTGAAAATTTTTGAATTCAATGGTATAAACTTGTGTTTTTCACGCTTCTGTTCCTTCAATTGGTATCAGAGCCACTATATTTGCCATTTAGATTGTTGATTATATGATTTAATTGTGTGATTTGATCATGAGATGATTGATCCATTGCTGGTTGGATCAAGAGGTGTGGCGGCATGCTTGATGAACTCCAACATGGTGCGCATGGCTTGGGAAGATCATGGTGCGCATGGTTGTTATTAAATTCTGCAATTGTTGCATGATGAAAGGTTCATCATATGACTAATTAAAATGTTTAATTAGAATTTTTAATCACACAATTAAATTATGATTCAAATCAGAATTTTAAAAATTGTTTGAATGTGATTCAAATCTGAATTTTAAAAGTTGTTTGAATGTGATTCAAATCTGAATTTTTAAAGTTGTTTGAATCATATTTAAATCTGATTTTTTAAACTTGATTGAATAAAATTCAGATCTGATTTTTTTAAAAAATGTTTGAATGTGATTCAAATCTGATTTTTTTAAAAATTTTTGAATGTGATTCAAATATGAATTTTTGAAGTTGTTTGAATGTGATTCAAATATGAATTTTTAAATTTGTTTGAATGAGATTCAAATCTGAATTTTTAAATTTATTTGAATCATATTCAAATCTGGATTTTTAAGTTGAATATGAGATATTCAATTTAATTTAAGTATGTATGTTTTATTTAATTGTTAAATAGTGATATGCATGATGGATGATCATGGACTATAAAAGACCAATGTGATTGGATTTATTTCTTTTATGTTTCTTTGGGATTGTAAATTAATTAATTTATTTTAATTTATTTTGGGCATGTATTATTAAGTTTGTAATAATTTTTGGGTTGTAATTTCATTTATTTAAGTTCTTGTAAATTCGCCTTGGTATGCCAAGGATTACTATATAATATTGGATTGCAAGAAGTTCAAGGAGGTCAAGAGCATTGGTGGGCCAGTGGGAGGAATTCAAGATCAAGTGTTGATTATGTACTCCTTCAGCAACTCTTGTAAAATGAATGAATGAAATACACCTAGGAATGCCCTGATTCAATTCTTGGTGGCTCAGAATTGAATCCCTTAGAAAGTCCATGATCATACCATATTTACTGCTTATCCATGAATGCATGATATGTATGGGAATGTATGCAATTATATGATATATGCATGCTAAATGGATAATGTGCAAAGTGAGACCTTAATAGTAATTAGAATGACCATAAAATCTTCTAAACAAATGATTAAGTTGGATATGCTATAATTAAAGTAATTATAACATAGGCCCTCCATTGGGGCAATTATTTTAAGAAATTTTAAATAGTTGTATGAGATGCAATTAATTTAAGAGATTTTCTTAAGAATAATTGTTAAGCATGAGATGTTGTAAATATGTAAATGGTTTGGTGGCCAATATTGGATGTACCTGAGGACATTAAAATTATTTACATAATTACTGACTCAATGGGATCAACTTAACTAATGCAAGATAAGTCAATAATGGATGTACTTGAGATTTTGAGCATTAGGGGCTAGGTAAAGGATTGAACCTCACATGAGATGTGATGGGCAAGGAGTTGCTCACTTATAGTTTATTGTAATTCCAATAATGGATGTACCTAAGGATGATCAATAGAATTATAAGAATTCAATCACCCACTAGAAATCCATCCAACTAGGATTTCCGTTTCCTACTTTTGAAGTGTAGGATTCGCTAAGTTAGTGGGAGGACCAATTTGATTAAAAGACCATAATCATTTTGGTTAATTACATGATACATTTACTAATTAATCTTGTTATTTTCTGCAGTTAATTTTCTGATAAAAATGAGCACAAAACAACCACCACCATCCAATATCCTTGCAAGCATACTTGATCACAATAGGTTGACAGGACCAAATCATGCGATTGGCTAAGAAATTTGAAGCTTGTCCTGAACCTTGAACATATAGGATATGTTCTAGATTCAAATGTTCCTGGTCCCTTACCTCCAGAGGCCACACAAGAGGAACATGATACTTTGGACAAGTGGAAGGAACATGATATGAGAGCTAAGTGTTACATGCTTGCTTCCATGAGTAATGAGTTACAGAAGCAACATGAGAACATGCAGAGTGCGAGTGAGATCCTCCTTCACCTACAAGAGTTGTATGGTGAGCACAGCAGGAATGCTAGGTATGAGATATCTACATAGCTATTCCGTATGAGGATGTCTGAGGGACAGAATGTTGGGGATCATGTCCACAAGATGATTCAGCTGATTGAGCAGTTGGAACATCTTGACTTCAACATGGATTTCCAACTACAAACGGATTTGATCCTTCAGTCCCTTCCTGAGTCTTTTGGCAATTTTGTGACAAATTTCCATATGACTAAACAGGAATGCACCTTAGCTGGTTTACTCAACATGCTGGTTATTGCCCAAAAGAATATGCCAGGCAATAAAAGGAAAGAGGTAGCTTTGGTTGCATCTTCTTCTGCTGAAAAGTCCAACAAGAAGAAGGGCAATAAGAAAAAGAAACCTCAGATTCCTGGTCCTTCCAAGAAAATAGCTAAACAGAAAAGGAAGACTAAAGCTGATGGAGGCAAAGGAAAGTGTTTCCACTGCCAAAAGGATGGGCACTGGAAAAGGAACTGCCTAGAGTATCTTGCTTCTCTGAAGGACAAGAAGGATACACCTTCGGAAGGTATGTCCATATCTTGTTATTTAGATTCTGATGATACTCATAGTTCATCTACAGCTTGGGTTTTAGATACTGGTGCCAGTTCTCACATTTCTAATGATATGCAGGAACTAGCAAATAGTAGCAGCTTGCGTTCTCAAGATATTAGAGTTCGGATTGGCAATGGCTCAACTGTTGAAGCTTTAGCCATAGGATCTAAATCTTTTTACATGTTTGGACATGTTTTGTGTTTGGATAATATTTTATATGTACCTGATGCTTTTAAGAACATCATTTCTATATCTAGTTTGACTAGAAATGGCTATGAATTTCAGTTCACTGATGATGTTTGCAATATTTATTTTGGAAATAAATATGTTGGTTCGGGTTATATGAATGATGGTCTTTATTATTTGGATAATAATGAAAACACAAATTGAATGCAAGTGATCTAAAAGAATGCAATGCCATGGTGAAAACCAACTCAAGTTCAAAATATATTTGGCACTTAAGATTATGTCATATTGCAGAAGATAGGATTGCAAAATTGGAGAAAATGGGGATTCTATCCTCATTGGGCTCTGAGCCTACTCCAACTTGTGAATCTTGCCTTCAGGGTAAAATGACTAGATCACCCTTTGTTGGACAAGGGCTAAGAGCTGAAAATATTTTGGAGCTAATACATAGTGATGTATGTTGTCCATTTAAAGAAATGGCTAGAGGGGGTTTTCATTATTTTATTACCTTTACTGATGATAAATCAAGGTTTGGGTATTTGTATTTGATGAAATACAAACATGAATCTTTTGAAAAGTTCAAAGAATTTAAATCTGAAGTAGAAAATCAAACAGGAAAGAATATTAAAGCTCTTCGATCAGATCGTGGAGGTGAATATTTGAGTATTGAATTTGATGAATACTTGGGAGAGCATGGCATTGTTTCTCAGCTGACTCCTCCAGGAACACACAGCTGAATGGTGTATCTAAAAGGAGAAATCGTACCCTATTGGATATGGTACGTAGTATAATGAGCTATACTGATATGCCAATCTTCTTTTGGAGATTTGCATTAGAATCAGCTTTGTATATTCTGAGTAGGATTCCATCAAAATCAGTTTCTTCCACACCTTATGAGATATGGCATGGAAGAAAACCAAGTCTTAAGCATGTTAAGATTTGGGGTTGTCCAGCTTATATTAAAAAGCTGAACACTGATAAATTGGAGACCAGATCAAAAAAAGGTCGATTTGTTGGATATCCAAAAGATAGTTTTGGATATTATTTTTATTTGCCTACTTCACAAAAGGTTGTGATAAGTAGAGATGCCACATTTCTTGAACAACAGTTTGTTCAAGAAGGAGGCAAAGGAAGGCAAATAGAGTTAGAATTGGAGAATTCTGACCAACCAATAGATCAGATGGATATAGATCCATCTAGTCAACCAATATCCGTTGATGAAACATCTACAGCTGTTCCTCGTAGAACAACCAGGGTATCTCACCCACCAGTGAGATATGGTTTTCTTCATGAAGAAGAACAAGAGTTGTCTACTCATGAAGAAGTAGATCATGGAGATGATCCACTTACCTATGAAGAAGCTATATCAGATATAGACTCTTCAAAATGGATTAATGCTATGAAATCCGAAATTGATTCCATGTATAAGAATCAAGTTTGGGATCTTGTTGACCCACCTAAAGGTATTGTACCTATAGGGAACAAATGGGTTTTCAAGAAGAAAATTGGTTCTGATGGAAAGGTAGAGACCTATAAGGCAAGGCTAGTAGCGAAAGGGTTTCGCCAAAGGCAAGGAATCGACTATGACGAGACTTTCTCGCCTGTTGCCATGCTTAAATCAATTAGGATTTTATTAGTAATAGCTGCATACTATGATTATGAGATTTGGCAGATGGATGTCAAAACAGCTTTTCTCAATGGATACATTGAAGAAAACATTTTCATGGAACAACCTAAGGGATTTGAATCCCAAGATGGTTCCAAGGTATGCAAGCTAAAGCGATCCATTTATGGGTTAAAACAAGCTTCGAGGAGTTGGAACATCCGTTTTGATGAAGCCATTAAATCCGTTGGTTTTATCAAAAATGAGGATGAGCCATGTGTATATAAGAAGGTTAGTGACAGTGCTATCACTTTCCTTGTCTTATATGTGGATGACATACTGTTGATGGGTAATGACACAGGTATGTTGATGACTATAAAGGTATGGTTGTCAAATACATTCTCCATGAAAGACTTAGGGGAGGCAACCTATATTCATGGGATTCGCATCTATAGAGATAGCGCGAAAAGAATAATTAGTTTATCCCAAAGTTTATACTTGGAAAAGGTGTTAAAGAGGTTTAACATGCGTGATTCCAAGAGAGGATTGTTACCAGTGAGACATGGTATCCATCTTTCTAAAGAGATGTCTCCAAAGACACCTGAAGAAAGAGATAAGATGGCCAGGATTCCATATGCTTCGGCTATTGGAAGTTTAATGTATGCAATCTTGTGTACTAGGCCGGATATCGCATATGCTGTTAGTTTGGCTAGCAGGTATCAATCCAATCTAGGTTTGGAACACTGGATAGCTGTCAAGAATATTCTTAAGTACTTGAGAAGAACTAAGGATTTATTCTTAATTTATGGAGGTGGAGACTTGCAATTGGATGGTTATACTGATTCTGATTTCCAATCAGATATCGATGATAGAAAGTCTACCTCTGGATATGTGTTCATTTGTAATGGAGGTGCAGTCAGTTGGAAGAGTTCCAAACAGAGCATGATTGCAGATTCCACTACAGAGGCTGAGTATATTGCTGCATCAGATGCTGCAAAGGAAGCTGTTTGGATAAAGAAGTTCGTGACAGAACTTACAATAGTTCCTTCCATTGAGTCAGCAGTTCCACTACACTGTGACAATAATGGAGCAGTCATACAGGCTTAGGAACTAAGGTCTCACCCAAAATCCAAACACATAGAAATGCGCTACCTCAATATCAGATATATAGTTGGGCAAGGCGATATAGCCATGCAGAAAAATAACATCAGCTGAAAAATCTAGTTGATCCATTCACTAAGCTTTTGTCACAAGCTCAGTTAGACCGACATCTTGAGTAGATGGGTCTAAGGTATTGTAATGAATGGCTCTAGTGCTAGTGGGAGATTGTTAGTAGTATGCCCTAGAGCATATCATTTATTATGTATCTTGTACATATTTTTATTAATAAAAGGCATTTCCACTTTTCCGTTTACATAATATATTTATGTGTAATAGAAAAGGTCCATTGATATTTTGTTAGAAATATTATTCTTAAGTTGTTAAGAATATGAGTGACAATATTTCTAGCACGAAGTATCATAAATAGGTTCACAATCGAGGATACTTCATAATAAGGACATGACTTATCCAGAAATATTGTATTCATGTTTGTTCCCAAGTTATTTATATGAGATATAAATAAGATGGAATGGTAAGTCTCATGCCATATAACAAACATGATAGGCACTTATAAATGATAAGTAGGCCGAACCAGTGACACTTATGACAAGCACATGGAGTTTACTCTTGTCAATGTTTTGTCATAAATCATATCAGTGCATATAATCTTTAGACCTGAGATAGCACAGTTATCTTGTATATAGGTAGTTTGAGTTTGATACTGCTTTCATACTTATACTGTGTATGGGTATATGGGCATGTGTTGGCTCCTACTAGTTATATATGGAGGTAGGTGTTGATCGAAATGGAATCTGTTCCTCTAAGTAAATAGAGATAAAATCCTATGTTCATTTAATTGTTCTTGATGTTTCAAGTTCCTGGACAGGACAGATAGATTTATTCATAAAAGAGTTTCTGATGAGAAAATCTTTTTAATCAAGAACTGGAATTAAAAGAGAACATAATATTCATAGCAAATGGAGTTTGACATAAACCATGACTCCAGCTTGAGTTGGGATTTTGTAACAGAGAGATTCTAGTGCATGGTAACATATGATTATAGGTTCATTTAAGGTAAACCTTATTACTAATTGGGTGGCCATGGCATGCTATGCTAGGTGTTAACCATGGTCTATGAGGTGCATAAAATGATTTAGAGAAATCATTTATGGTAAGAAAGAGTTCTGATGATATTAAGAGTTGATATCATGTCTCATTGCCAATTAGTGATGAGCCTAGTAAGTCACACACATACACAAGTTATCACCTAATTAAATATGATTTAATTAATTAATTAAAGAGTTTAATTGATTAATTAAATAGGTTTGGTTTGCAATTAGTTTACAAAGTCCCTAGCATGACTTGAAACCAAATCTAGATTATTGGATGTATAATATAAGTTAAATTTATATTTAAAGCGTTTAAATATGAATTTAATTAATGAGAAATTAATTAATAGAGATTAATTAATTAATTTATATTTGATATAAATTAATTAGAAGAAGAAAAAAAATTATTTTGGGTTGAGAACTCAAAATTAAGACACAGGGGCATTTTGGTCATTTTGCAGTGTGACACGTGGAACCATGAGATGGTGACACATGGCATAATACATAAGCTTGCCAAATGTTTTTTAATCATGTAAGATGATTAAAATCAAGATTACATATAGGTTTGACACTTGGCACAATGTGATTGGGTCACTTAAACCTATAGCTAATCAAAGGGTGACATGTGGCAAGGGTTTAATGTGTTAACCTAGCTATTTAAGTGTTGTTATGAGAAAATAAAATACAACCAGCAGCCACACTCCTTGGTCACGCCATTTTGCAGCCCTCCATCTATTCTTCTTCATCTCTCATCAATTCAAAGAGATTAGCCATCAATCTCTTGAATTAAGAACACTAGAAATTGTTTCTAGTGTTCTGTTTACATATCTAATCTCTTAAAAGGCAGAACTTGAATTTCTAATTAATAGAAAAGGCTTTAGAAGCTGTTCAAGGGCTGCCATAGGTGTTCTTGGTGTGGACAAGCTAGAGGGACAACATCCGTGTCTCAAGACGAATCTCAAAGGCGCAGACACGCTGCAGTGCATCAAGAGGTTAGTGTAATCGTTCTTGATTTAATCTAGGGTTCTAAAATTAATCTGATTAATTTTAAAATCTTCAATGGCAAATACAGATCCAAAAACATATTAAAAGAGTTTTAATATGTTGTTTATCATTGAAATCAAATAGATAAAAATAAATCTTGCATGATACATGTGACCCTAGGTGAAAATTTTTTAATTCAATGGTATAAACTTGTGTTTTTCACGCTTCCGTTCCTTCAAGCTGCACCCCTCAACTGATCAAACAAGTCATCAATGCGGGGCAATGGATATTTGTTCTTTATTGTCACCTTATTCAACTGCCGATAATCAATGCATAACCGGAGAGTGCCATCCTTCTTCTTTACAAACAATACTGGCGCTCCCCAAGGTGACACACTAGGGCGGATAAAGCCCTTGTCAAGCAACTCTTGCAACTGTACTTTCCATTCCTTTAGTTCTGCTGGTGCCATTCTGTATGGCGTTACGGAAATTGGGTCCACACCAGGCATAACATCAATTTCAAACTGCACTTCTCTTTCTGGAGGTAATCCTGGCAATTCATCAGGAAATACATTCGGAAAGTCACATTCAGTAGGAATATCCCTCAGTGCTGGACTCCCCACTTGGGTGTCTATCACATGTGCCAAGTATGTCTCACACCCTTTCCTAATCATTTTTCTGGCCAGTGCAGCTGAAATGATTTTTAATGGCAGTAAATGCCTCTCTCCATGTATTACCACATCACCGTACAAAGGGAGACCAAAAGTGACTGTTTTTAGTCTACAGTCAATCATGGCATGATGCCTGGCTAACCAATCCATGCCCAAGATAATATCATACTCTCTGAAGGGCATTTTAATCAAGTCTGACAGGAAAACATGTCCTTGGATCACCAAAGGATAGTCTCTATAGATTCTGTTGACCCGGACCTCTTGTCCTAATGGACTAGTTATTAGCACTTCAAAACCCATTTGCACACATGGAACAGCAAGTGAACTGACTATGCTAGCACTAACATATGAATGGGTTGAACCCGGATCAAACAATACAAATACTTCTTGATCAGAGATAGAGAATGTACCAGCTACCACATCAGAAGTCTCAGCCTCTTCTCGCTGTCTCATTGTGTAGATTCTGGTTGAAGCACTTCCTTGTCCTGACTGACTAATCGCGGCTCGATCGTCAAGCAAAGGCCTCTACCTCTGCCTCTTCCTCTGCCAACAGACTGTGAACCTCTGGGAGTAGGGCTCTGAATAGATCCTTCGGCAGTAGTAGGAGCTGGACTATATCTCGAAGACGGAGCACTAGTGCAGTCTCTTGCTAAATGATCCTTGCCTCCGCAGTTAAAGCAGGCTCCAGTGGCCCAATAGCATTCCCCCCCATGAATCTTGTTACAAGTCTCACAGGGGTGGGCAGAATGTGAACCCCTGCTCGACTGCTGACAAGACCTAGGGGGTCTCTGTCCGAAAAATCTGCCCCTACCGAATCTTCCACCTCGACCCCTGCTGGGTCCACTATACTTCTTTTTCTTTCCAGAGGTACCACCAAAACTCAGCTCTACTGACTTTTCCCCCTTGTCTTTTTCTGATTTCTCAGTTTTCTCTGATTTTTCTTTCACTGGGGTTACTTCTGATTCAATTCTCTCCAGCTCAAGTGCTTGAGACATAAGTTCTGAAAAATTGCTGTGTCGAAATCCCACAACTTGCATCCTTATGCTGGGCTTCAAACCCGTCTCAAATCTCTTGCACCTTGCCTTGCTGGTAGTAAGGAGACTACCCGCATAGTGACTCAAGCGGGAGAACTCTCTCCGTTAGTTCATATTCATGATTTAATGCACTGTATGTAACAATTATGGACATTGAGCAGTTATACTTAACAAAGAAAAGACACAAATTCACAATTTAAAACATACTTGAAAATTTTCTCTGATACCACTAAAACATGTCACACCTTACCCCTCTGTAAGGAATAACATGATCTCGTAGAATATCTAATGAACTACCGAACTTCACCTACTAATAACTCATTAAGTACCCTACAAGGGATTTTAAAATAATTTTCTTATTTTTGATAAGTGGTGAGCATTTTCTAATAAGTATTTAAAACATTTAGTTAAAATTAAAACTAGTTAATATTTTTGGTCCATTTTATTTTTCGGCAAATTTTATAAAATTTCTGACAGAGTTCCCTCTGTATTTTGAGAAAACAGTTCTTCAAATACCTGTGAAAAAGCACTTCTAAAAATTTTTCTCAACCACTACTTCAATTTCACAATCAAACTCAATCAATTTCTCAATCATTTCAATAAATTTCTCAAGTTCAAAATTTAATAATCCTCAGCATACTAGCAACACATTTCATTTAAATTAAATAAAATAGTTGTACTCATATTTCATTAGAGACAAAACAATTTATATACATTCTTACAAAATTTACATTAAGAGAGTTTCAAACTACAATATATATTACAACTTTATACAAATTTTATACAAACTGCTCAAAACCCATTTTTACATGTCCATACATTTATGTGCAATATATATACATCACAATAAATATTTACAGTTAGAGTATAAATTATACCCAAAGACTTCAAGCTGAATGATCCTCAATCTTCAGCAGCTCAGTCTGCTGCTCCTCTAGTCTCTAAATCTGCGATAGCAATAAAAGCTATCGCTGAGTACTAGGACTCAGTGGTACACAACATACTAAAATAATCTTTATGCAAAATATAAATCACATTTATTCAAAAATTTGACTAAACATGAGCATTAAACACAAAACATGAATTATGAGGTTTTAATGCAAACCAAGTTCATTTCGAAGTATCAAAACACGTTTCATAAAACCCACAGTTAGATCATGCCATTCAAAACAAATAGAATCTCAATAGCCAGAGGCTAAAGAGAAATCACATCACAAGGCTAGCTAGCTCAAATATATGGATATCCATTCACATCATCTTCTACTGGCACACCTCAACACTTCTCTAGAGAATGAATCAAAATTCGAAACTAATTACCCCCACTAGTCGTGCTAGTGAGGTGTCCAAATATATGGTCATGACACTGTGGTTTCAAAACTTATCTTAACAATTTGCTAAACATTTTCATTTCAAATATACACAATAACTTTCACAATTTAAATCAAACATCATAAGAATGCCATAATTCAATATTTCACATTATTCAAAACAGTATGCAGAAGATAATTATAAAAAGTATACGTTGTGCACAATCCTCAAACGAGTCGCCTGTTGGCCTTGACTCGACTCCTCGGGTTCTGTTCCGATATTCTTTTCCACTGAAACACATAATTTCACAGTGTTTCAGTACCATAACTTAGCATAAATCCAATAATAAATTTAACTTCACTTTTACCTAACTCTAACGTGCTAAATTCGACGTTCTTGAAATTTTGTGTTTTGGGTTACTATTCACTGCACTATTTAAGTCAAATTATTGACTTTCTAAGGCTTAATAGGTATGGAAATTCCAACTTCACCCACATACCACATTTTGGTCACTAAACTTGTTGGTTTTGGTCATTTTCTCAAAACTTAGGCCTTTTAGGCAAAATTGCCAAATTTTCAATTTTGGTGTCCCTAATTGTACTGTTTCATTGGTCAGTTTACTGTTGGAATTTGGCAAAACTTTCTTCATAGAAAATGTTCCTTATTGTCTTAAGTTTATTCTCCTTTTTGAATCACCCCAATTGGAGTTTTGTAGCTCAAGTTATAAGCAAATTATGTTTACTGTTCATGCTGCAAAATTTTATTCTGGCAGATTATTGATTCCAACTTCGTTTAGCAATTTGGTCAAGTTAGGTCCATAATTTGGTCTAATTTTCTTCATATGAAATGTTCTACTATGCCTTAGGTTTCAATCGGTTCAAGAATCACCTAAATTGGAGTTTTCTAGAGAGAGTTATAGCCATTGAAACTTTACTGTTCATATGGCAATCTGCAGTTCTGCAGATTCAGGTCACCAACTTTGCTCAGTATTTTAATTGGGTTAATGGCATAATTTGGGTTGGTGTTCTTCATAAAAGTTTTAGATCTATATCTTATCTAATTACTGGTAAAATTTCAGGTCATTTTGACCTGCCTAGCTTGAGTTATGACAAAATGAACAAACACTGTTCATTTGGTCAGTTTGTGCAGAGGCAGCCTGCGATCGATTTTCCGACTTCGGCCACTTTGTTCACTAGGTTTTAGTCACTTTTTGGGCAGGCTTCCTAAATGAAAATTGTGTCATTTAGTGCCTATTTTCATCCCCAATTGGTCCCATATCCATTGGACTTGTAAAATTTCATTTTTGGTCCCTCAAAGGAGATTTTGGTCATCTCACAAAGACATGACCTTATCCAATCCGAATTGGCTTTTAATTCCCACACTTCTAACACACCTCATTTGGTCACAAATGACCATTTTTCACTTCACATTAGGTCAAAGACACCATTTACAAATTTCTCCAAATTTTTGCCTCAAAACCCTAGGTCTCACTTATTGAATTCTAATTGCATACTTAGAAGTTATACACTCATTCACACTTAACTAATTCATAATTTGTATCAAAATTATCCATCCTCAAACCTAAACCCTAGCTGCCCACATTTCTATTTGGTCCACCATGCATGATTTTATTCACTTATTTGTTGCTTACAAATGTAACTTAGCTACTTAAACACAAATTCAAAGAGAGAATGAAGGAAGAGTACCAACCTTAAGTGAGCAGAATTTTTAGCTCCAATTCTTCAATTTTCCTCCTCTTTTTTTCTTTCTTTCTTGTTAAATTTCTTTCTCAATAGGCTTGCCAAGATCCAAGAACAAGTTTTATTTAGGAAAATTGTGGGATTTATGGGGTTGATTCAAGCTTTAAAAGCTTGAAATTAAGTAGCCATGGAGGATTTAGTGAGAAAAGGGAGAGGGATGAGAAGCTACGGGAAAGAGAGAAAAAAAAAAGAAGAAGAAGAAGATAAAATCTGGCTTTTCAATTTTGTTTTTATTCTTTAATTTGACTTAGTCAATTAGTTAATTAAATTAAAATTAATTATGAAGTCATAGTTGCATCATCATGATGATGTCATCACCTTTTCAACTTTTCTTTTTCTTTTTTTTTATTAGTTCTTTAATTTAATTCTCGATTCCAAAATTTTCTTTTCTCCGATTTTATTTGACAGTTAGGTCAGGAGTCAGCTCTCGGGGTCAATTGACCAAATTGCCCCTCGCCGGTTCAACCCGGTTTGCAAATAATTCCATATTTCTTCTGGCTCCCTGACCTAATTATTTGACTGGCTTAACAGTTCTTTTTCATGATTTTCTCTTTTCCACTGTGTCTATGAGGGTCCTAAGGACCGTAGCGTCACTTTTTACGGTTTGAAATTTGAGTTTAAAATGACTTCGCAGTTGTTCCCGAGAAGGTCACCCATCGTTGTGACTCTCAGCTCGTTTAACTTCTTCTGTTCTGTTTTTCTTATTTATACTCAACTAATTGAACATTACTAATTATTTGTGTTTATGGCTTCTCTAGTTGTCTTAAGTGTGGTTCTAATCTCCTTAATTGTCCGGACCGACACCGGTCACCGGAACAGTGAAATATACCTGGCTATACAAATAGGAGTGTTACATTCAGAAATTTTGTGTCATGGCCTAAGTTGTGTTATTGTTTGGCAACACTATGTTTATTAAATTATTTGATCAAGTTGTGCTATATTAAGTTTTGAAAATTATGATTTGCTATAAATGTGATTTGAGAAAAAAATTATGAAATGCGATTATGAGATTTTTGAATGATGATTTGTTCATAAATGTTTTATATTATGCATTTTATGCTTTATTGTGCACCACTAAGTATTTATATACTCTGCGATAGCTTTAACTTGCTATCGCAGATAGAGAAAAGGACATAGCAGCAGAGCAAACTGTTACAGTTAGAGAGGAACACAATTGAAGAATTTTTGTACGGGTATTTGTCTATAACCTAGTAGTTTAGTTTGATGTAAATATGATAGTATGCATATGTACAAAGAAAAATGAAAAAAATCAAAAAATAGACAAAAATTGGTGTTATTGAAAAATCAGGAATATAACCCAAAGTGGGGTATTTTGGTCATTTGACACCTAGTGTTGCCTTTTGACCTCAATCTCCATTAAAAATAAATGATATTACACTTTATAAATGTCATGAAAAATTAAATGGTGATACATTATGTAAATAGTGAAGGAATTGAGCTAAAGGTGCAAATAATGAAAGTTTAACTAATTAAACAATTAATTTAGAGTTAGTGCTCCACTAACTCAAGCCTTGGGACATTTATCTAAGCCATTAGTGGGCAGAAACCACTTCATCTTCAACCTTCCACAAACCAGCCGAATTTCCACCATGGGAGAACTCCATTGCCGCACCTTGCTTTTGCTCCATGCATGCATGTTCTAGCCATCCTTTCCACTTCTTTCCTTCATTAAAGCTTGCATACTCACCTTGGGGAAGATATTGGCAACAAGAAAAGCAAGATTTGGTGAAGTTTTGATAAGCTTTAAAAGTGGTAAGTGTCCAAAATCTCTCCCTTGCTTTAGTAAACCTTGTGTTTAGGTTGAGGTGAGTATTTTGGTGAAGAGAAATGAAAGAAATAGTGAAAAATGGAATTGTCCATTTTTGGCATCCATGAACCATTGTTGAGCTTGAGTTATTTTTACTTTTGATGAATGGAAATGAAGGTTTATTAATTCAAATGAAACTTGTAGTAAGTTTGTATCTAAGTATGTGCATGTAGTGTTTGAATTAAGGGTGTGAAATGGAATCTTGATGCCTTGAGCAAACTGCCATGTTTGGCAGCCCCTAATAGCATGAATTTGTGTGTGAACATGTAGTTATTAATGAAATATGCTAATGTTAAATTGTGGGCAGCAAGTGTAAGTGATATTGAAGTATGATTATGTTGAAGTGTATGTGTAATATTGATATTGAGATATGTTGAATTTTGGTGGAAGTGAATGTTGAACTTGATGGTGAATTGTGTGCATTGAGCACTTGAATATTCTGCCTAAAATTGTTTCTGGAATTGTGTACAATATATATATGGAAGTGTTATTGATTGAATATTGAAGTAATGAGGAGGAGAAGGAATATCAAATTAGAAGTGTGTGTGCTTTGTGCAGGTTGTGTATTGAAGGCAGTACCTAAATTAGGCCATAAGTGCCAAACTATGAACCCAATTGGTATGAGGCCAATGGGGGGTGAAAATAGACAACAAACAGGCCAACTTTCATGTAGAAATGTTGCCAAAATTCTGCCTAGAAACTAACCTTAAAAATGACCAAATCCGGATTAGCAACCTTGCAACCCAGATTTTTGACCATATGAACAGTAGTCCTTTGGATGACCATAACTCACTCAAAACAGGTCCAATTGACCTAAAATTTTTACCATGGCTAGTTTAGATATAGATCTACAATTCTTATGAAGACACCAAAGCCCAGAAATGGCCAACCAAGTCAAATGGCTTGCACAAGTTAGGGTACAAAAACTGCCGAACCAAAAGTGACCTAAAATTGACCAAATTTTGCACTAAAGGTGCAATCTGTCCAGCTTTAGTAAATTGACCATATCTTGATCTATACAACTCGGAATGACCTAAAATTTTGCCCTGTGTGCAATAAGACATAGAGCTACAATTTTTCTTCTTTGACCAGAAGCTAAAAACCAAGAGAAATAGGACTTTAAGCTAGACCAATCTAGCACACAAAAATTAAGAATTTGACATTTTACATACAATGATGCTTGAAGCGTTTTGGCAATGAATGCCAACTTGTAAAAATGGTAAATTGCACTATATTGGCAGCATATTGAGATATAAATTGTGACATATTGATGCTAGAAATAACTTATCCATATTACCTAAAAAGGTCAACATATGCATGGACTTGTGAATTATATAACAGTTAAGTAAACTCCAAAAATTGAAGAATTAAATAATTAATTTATAATGTGCCCTAGTTTGCCTAGTTGACTAGTATGGATAGGTTGGCATGCCAATAGGATTCTGACAGCTGTTTTGTAAATGGCTTCATGCCATACTGTGTTTTTACAGCTTATTATGCCGCACTGTGACTTTAATAGTCTACGGCTATACATATTGTGTATTTATTCATGGCTTATCGCCAGACTGACTATATGGCTTTTTAGCCACGCTATTTGCACACCAGGAGACACTTTGTGACCGATGGTGTGACGGCCTGAGGTACTAGGTACCCAGTGCCAGTATATCCGTTTATCCAGTCTGGTCAGTATATAGGCTACACGGGCAGTAATTCAAGTACTATTAAATTCAAATACCTAAATCCAGTTTACTGATATACAGCACTACCAAAAATTCGTAAACACTTTATTTGCTTTATTTTAGTGTATATTTCTTTATATTTGGCACCACTAAGCAAAATTGCTTAGCGTGTTGCTTTTGTAATGCGTAGGTATTGGAGACACAGCTGGGGAGCCCAGCAGACCTACGACCGGGTGAGACATCAGATCTGCACAGGAGTCCAGAGTCATCTGCACTACATTGCATACATGGTAGGACTTAGGATATCTTGTATTTTGTACTTTTGTTGTACTTTTGAAATTCAGCCTTGTATTTTGTAATATTATGAAAGCTTTAAAGTTTGTAATATCTTGTACATATTAAATAACATGAAAATTTTCTGGATATATTTGAATTATTATGGACTGTATTATGGAACTGTTTAATGACTGCAAAAGTCTATTGACTTTACTGAGAAATAAAGACTGTGAAATATTTGAGATTTTGATATTATCATATTAAATTGTTTTCAACAGGTTTGGAAGGACAGTTTGTCCGAAATACAGATGGCACCTTGCAAAATTTTTATTACCATTTTTAAAACACTGATTTTATTAAAGTGTGAAAATAGAACCAGTATGCTATGAATAGCACATAAAGACTTCTAAAAATCAAATTGAGCTCAGGAAAAGAGATAATCACAGACTAAGTGCTCCGGCACGCTGTGTAGCACGCCTTGCTCGGCTACACTGTAGACGGGTGAGGGGTGTTACAAGTACTCACTCAGTTGAGGAAAGGATAATAGGGATAAGATAATGATAACTAGTCCTTAGACACTAAAAGATAGGAGGAGCGTAGAGAGGGAAGTCAAGATAGTTAAGACTCAAGTTTAATAATGATGTTGTTATTGGATTTTTTATGCGTGTATGGACCTACAAGACAAGGGAGAAAGCACTAGGTTGGTTGCCATAAGCAACCCTCTAATGCTTAAGTTAGTAATAGGAACTAACATTGAGAATAATTGACTAGAGAATATAGGGTACTTAACTATGGAGGCTTAAGCCCTTTATATAGGCATAAGTAGACTCTCTTTTGGACGAGGAGTGCGATTATAGTAGATTCTGACCTTAGAAAAAGTCCAATTAAAGTGGGATTTAGAATCCAGATAAATAAATATGCTTATCCCCAATGGATAATGTTTGTATTTTGGAGTGCTAAGGTATCATTAGTCCCCCTTCGAGTATAAATCTTTAGGTTCAATATCAAATGGTGTATTAAATGATAGAACTCTGGCCATGTGATAGAGCCTTTTGAGATTTTTGAGTGAACCATTGCCTTAAATATTTTTGCTAATGTATTATCTCCTTGAAGAGTGGCTTATCGTTGCCTATTTTCGTGGATGTGTGCCATGGTAGGCTTGTCAATGCCTTTTAAGGCAGACTTGTGCTTTAAGCACTTTAAGCGAATATATGCCTTGAGTTCTTTGCAGTTATTGGATCTTTGGCAGGCATTGTATCCTTTGGAGATTTCTTAGATACTTTGAAGGAATTCTTGAACAACAATGATAAAAATTTTTTGCTAGGTTTTCGCGAACCACAAACCATCAACTAGCTTAATTTCTTCCCTTATTTTATATTCAAAATATAAATAATACAAGGAAGAGACAAGCCTTTTTTTATGTTGTTCCCATAGATGGCGCCACTAAGATAATTAAGTAATTAAAGTTAATTTATAATTAAGTGTCTAATAAGTAATAGTACCTCTGTATAGGTTCTTTCAATCAATAAGTTAGCAGCGCTAACATATCCAATAACAGTAAAGGGTATGTTGTAAAACCCTCACTGTAGCAATTCCGTACATTCTACTATTTCTGTGACCGTTGTTGATCTGGACAGCTAGAACGTTTGGAAAAATATTTACACTAGAGTGAGGAGTCATAAATAACTCAAATAATAATAAAAAAAATTTAGGAAAAATTTTAGAAATAAAATAGAACCAAGTTAAATGAGTCGGTGCCCTAGCGATGGGTAACCCAGTGGGAAGTTGCGTTCCTCGCAGCTAAGAGCCATAAAACCAGGAGAAAATTCATGAAATAATTTTTGGGACTCCAGAGAAGAGTCATTGAGGTTTCAATGACATTAGAATGCCAAGAAAAGGCTTAGAAAAATTTTTAGATTGGTACAGACGATTTTGGCTCGATAAGCCAAACGAAGGGCATTTTGGTCATTTCGTCTCCAGAGATGATTTTTGACTGACTTGTCCAGTTAAGTAAATAATTATTATGATCTAAAATATAAATAAATATTGCTAAAAATTGAATTGAAAATGAGTAATAAAGAAAAGAAAAGAAAATGAAAGAAAAGTGGAATTATGACATCACATGATGTCATTAAAAAAGCTTCCACCAATGGCATTTCAACAAGCACTCTTAAACTAATTAAAAAGGAAAGAAAAGAGGTAAAAATGAAACAAAACTTTTTGCTCTTCTTCTCTAAGTTTCAGCAGCCCTCTCCCTTCCACCATTAAAGCCCCACCAAGCTTTGGTTAACCCACCAAACCACCTCAAAAGCCCATCTTCCCTTCACAAAAACTTGTCATCATCACTAGAGCAAGATTTGGGTAGCAAAAAGAAGTGAAAATAAAGGATTTTTTCAAGCTTGGATTGACACACAACAAGGTTAGTGCTAATTCATCCTTAAAACTTTGTATATATATCATGTGGAGTATGAAATGAGGGTGAAATTAAGAGAATTGAAACAAGTTTTGCATTAACAAATTCCACCAATTTCGGCAGCCATGGACTTGTTATAGTTTTGATGTTTTCTTTGGATTAAATGAGTGAATGGGCTGCCCTTGATATGATTGTATCACTTAAAACATTAATTTATGTGTTTAGTGCAAGAATTTGAAACTTTGTAATTTTAGGGCTAGGGTTTGAAACTCAAATATGAAGGTAGATGCAATTGAACAAAAAATGATGTTGTAATGGTCATTTAGTGACCATTTGGTGTAGTTTAAATTGAAAATGGAGTGATTGGTGACATTAACTAATGTAAAGAATTAGACTGCCTTTAGTGTGCATTCTGGACCCTTTGAGTCCAGTGTGCTCTTGGGGTTATAACTCAAGCTAGGTAACTCCAATTGGTGCAAGGCCAATTGAAGGTTAAACTAGACACAAAATGCAAAAACTTTGATGAAGGAATCTATCCCAGAAAACCAAAATAAGTGGCCCTAAAAATTGACCTAATCAGGATGACCAAAATTGTAACATCTTCCCTGTAACAATTTTGTATGTTTTGTTGCTCCAGTGACCTAATATCAGTCTAGGTAAGTCAGGATGTAACACCATCCCCGTAGCAACTCCGTACATTCTACTGTTCCGATGACCAGTGTCGGTCCGAACAGCTAGAACGTCCAGAAAAATATTTAAACTAAAGTGAGGAACCATAATTAAATCAAATATTAATAAGAAAAATTTAGAAAAAATTTTAGAAATAAAATACAACCAAGTTAAACGAGCCGGTGCCCTAACGATGGGTAACCTAGTGAAAAGTTGTAGTTCTCGCAACTAGGAGCCCTAGACCCAAGAGAAAATTCATAAAATAATTTTTGGGACTCCAGAGAAGGGTTATTGAGGTTCCTATGGCATTAGAATGCCAAGAAAATATTTAGAAAAATTTTTCAATCGGTACAGACAATTTTGACCCGTTAAGCCAAACGGAGGGCATTTTGGTCATTTCGTCTTCAGAGATGATTTTTGGCCGACTTGTCCAGTTAAGTAAATAATTATTATAACATAAAATATGAATAAATATTGCTAAAAATTAAATTGAAAATGAGTAGAGAATAGAAGAAAAAAAATGGAAGAAAATACCAATTATGACATCATATGATGTCATTAAACACTTACCCACCAATCACATTTAATCAACACTTAAATTAACTAATAAAATATGGATAAGAATACAGCAAAAGCTCATAAAAATCCAGCAGCCATCACCTTCACAAAACCCACCCGTAGCTCTCAAATTCCATACCCATTCCACCATAGAAAACTTCATCAAGCTTCACACCCCACTAAGTTTCACCATAAACTCACTTAATCACTTCACAAAAACTCTTGCTTGCATCTTAAACTCTCTCTAACCAGCAAAAAGAAGAAGGAAAAGAAAGTTTTTACAAGTTTGGGAGTTAGCTCCAACAAGGTTAGTGCCATCTTTCTCCTTCTTCCTTTGGATATTCATGTTAAAACATTAAGTTAGGCTAGGAAATTGTGGAATTGAAGAAAATTAAACATGCTAGGGTAAATGGTGAATTTTGGCAGCCTATTGGAGGTGATGATTTTGATGGTTTTGATGGGCTTAGAGTGGACTAGAGATGGTGTTTAAAGTGTATATATATATATATATATATATATATATATATATATATATATATATAATGAATTAGTGTGTTTAACTAAGGTGTGTGGTGTGAATTGATATGGGGAATTAGGGTTTTGGAGAGAAACTTGGACTTTGCCTATGTAATGGTGAATGAACATTTTAATGGTCAATTAGTGACCATTTGAGGTAAGTTGACCATAACTTAGAGTGAATTATAGCATTACAAACTGATTTGGTATGCTGCCTAGTGAAACCAGCAGGGTGGCTGTGAGTCCAGCCTGTTTGGACAGCCATAACTTGGGCTGTGTAGGTTCAATTGGTATTTGGCCAATTGAACATGAAACTAGACACATAATGGCTCAATTTTAGTGAAGAAACTATGCCCAAAAGACCAAAGCAAGTGGACCAAAAACTTGCCCCAATCCGGATGTTCTGCCACCAGATTCTGCAGAATGACCAAATGAACAGTGATTGTTCATTTGGCCATAACTCATTGTAGAATGGCCCAATTGACCTGAAATATTTACAGCAATAAGTTAAGATATAGACCAACAACTTTCATGAAGAAACCTACCCCAAATTATGATCATAACCTATCCAACAAGGCAATTGCAGTTACTGTTCACTGCACTTTAGATATGGTCAGTTCTGAAATTTTTCAATCCGGCCAGTTGTAGTTTTTGGACCATAACTTGAGCTACAAAACTCCAAATGGAGTGATTCAAAAAAAGAAATTCAACTAGACAAAATAAGGAACAACTTTCATGTTTATCATTTTCTCAAATTCCCACTGCAACAGTAACTAATGGAACAGTAATGTTAGGGTATAAAAATTGAAAATTCTGCTCCATTAGTTTTAAGCTTAGAAATGGTATTGGTGATTAATGCCAACAAGTTTTGAATGCACAATGTGGTATGTTGGGAGTGTTAAAACCAATGTACCTATTTTCTATGCAAAAGTCAACATTTTTTTTGACTAATAAAGTGAATAGTAACACCAAAGCTTGAAATTCAAAAATTACAAAATTCAAAAGTATCAAATGCCCTAGTATACCTAACAAGATTGGTTTGGATAGTTTGGCATGCCAATAGGGTTCAGTTAGCAGTACTGCACATGGCATTATGCCATTCTGTGATTTCATGGCTTTTAGCCATTCTGACATTGTGTTGAGACTTGGCCTTGTGCCTAATGTTATTTACAGCTTATTAGCTGTTCTGTTGCACACCGGGAGATACATATGTGACCGATGGTGTGACGGCCCGAGATACTTGATACTCAGTGCCAATTTACCCGTTTATCCAGTCCAGTAATCCAGTATAGGTTACTTGGGCAACCAAACATAAAAGTGGCCAAATTTAATGAAATAATGAATATAACAAATACAAAATAAGTAAGATTACAAATACTCATCGAAAATTTATTTGAAATAAAACATCAATACATTCACTGTATATTTACTTTCTGTTATTTATTTTTATTTTATTATTGGCACCACTAAGCATTATTGCTTAGCGCGTTGCTTTTGCCAGGCGTAGGTTCTGGAGATACTGACCGAGAGCCCAAGAAACCAGCATCGGGTGAGACCTCCTGCAGCTCTGCATAGTGTCCGTGTCACCTCACCGTCATCAGTGCATTGGTAGGACACTAGGTTTCATTTTGGTATTTTGTAATTAACTTTTATTTTCTTATATGTAATTGAAACTTATGTAATGTATTTTGGTAATAATGTAAATAGTAGAAATTGTGGTTATGAATGGAAAATTTGAGTATTTATTTATTGCTTATATATATGAGTACCATGAGAAATGAAAGATTGAGAAATGTTGTTGAAAAATATTGAGATTTTGATGATATTGGTGTTTGAGAATGATTGAATATGATTATCGAAAGTGTTTTTCACAGGTTCCGAAGAACTATTTTCTCCATTTTTAGCCGGTACTCTGCCGGATTTTCTATAAAATTTTCGGAACCTCAAATAAATTATAATTTCAATAAATGACTTAAATGAATTATATTTCACAAGTTATATTCAAAACTATGATAAAAATTAATTAAGGAAGAATAAAAATTATTAAGATAAAATAGAGTGTTCCGGTACACCGTGTGACATAGCTTACTCGGATATACTGTAGACGGGTAAGGGGTGTCACATTTAGTGGTATCAGAGCCAGGTTTAGGTGTTTCTGGGCCTAGATTGAGTCCATACCATGCATTGCATTTGTAAGAGTTGAGGTGACACTAATGCATATCTGTTTATCTTTGTTATTTTGAATAGGATATGGACCCTACATCACAGAGAGCAGTTGAGGAGGAAGTGGAGAGTCATACTCCACCTACAGCAGCTGAGACTGGGGGTAGGGGAGAACCTACTCTGCCAGCTCAAGCAGAGTCTGCTCAGCCTCCACAGGCCATGTTCCAGCAAATGGTCGAATTCTTCAAACAAATGGCTGGGGTAATGCCAGCACCACCACCACCACCACCTCCACAGCAGAAATTACACTTGGAAAGACTAAGAAAATTTGGAGCAGTGGACTTCTTTAGCAAGAGAGAAGATGATTCTGTTGCAGCCGAAAATTGGTTGAACAGAACAGGCAGGGTTTTAAAACAACTCCACTGCACTCCAGAGCAAAATCTAGAAGCTGCTGTATCTCTGTTGCAAGATGATGCATATGAATGGTGGGATACGGTGTCCAGTAAGTACACGAAGTAATAACTTGGGACTTCTTCCTCTCTGAATTCAAGAAGAAATATGTGGGTAGTGTATACCTGGAAGAGAGAAGAAGAGAGTTCATTAACCTGAGGCAGAGACAGCTGACAGTGGCCGAGTATGAAAAGGAATTTGTCAGATTAAGCCACTATGGAAGGGAGATAGTCCCTAATGAAGCTGAAAGGTGTAAGAGATTTGAAGAGGGATTAAATGACAATATAAAGATTATGATCACTGCCTTGGGAATCACCGACTTTACCAAGTTAGTGGAAGCTGCAATAAAGGTTGAAAAGGTTAGAATAAGTGAGCAGACCTGTAACACCCTCCCGGTAGCAACTCCGTACATTCTACTGTTCCGGTGACCGGTGTCGGTCCGGACAGCTAGAACGTCCGGAAAAATATTTAAACTAAAGTCAGGGACCATAATTAACTCAAATATTAACAAGAAAAATTTAGTAAAAATTTTAGAAATAAAATACAACCAAGTTAAACGAGCCGGTGCCCAAGCGATGGGTAACCAGAGGGAAGTTGCGGTTCTCGCAACGAGGAGCCCTAGACCCGGGGGAAAAATTATAAAATAATTTTTGGGACTCCAGAAAAGGGTTATTGAGGTTCCCATGGCATTAGAATGCCAAGAAAATATTTAGAAAAATTTTTCAATCGGTACAGACAATTTTGACCCGTTAAGCCAAACGGAGGGCATTTTGGTCATTTTGCCTTCAGAGGTGATTTTTGGCCGACTTGTCCAGTTAAGTAAATAATTAATATGATCTAAAATATGAATAAATATTGCTAAAAATTGAATTGAAAATGAGTAGAGAAAAGAAGAAAAGAAAATGAAGGAAAATGCTTAATTATGACATATGGTGAAGTCATTTAAAAGCCCCCCTCCAATCACCATTTGACAAACCAATAAAAAGAGATAAAAATGACTTAAAATGAGATAAAAAAACAAAGGAAACCAGCAGTTTCCTTCTTCATACGGGCTGGAATAAGAGAGAAAGAGAGAGAAAAGGAAAAGAAAGAAAGAAAGAAAGGAAGAAGGAGAAGGAGAAGTAGCAGAAATAGGGGTTCAGCAGGGCAGCATATTTCTTTTCCGTCCAGGTGAGTTTGGCTCAACATCTAAGGCTGATTTTTGGATATGTTTAAGCTATGTATGTGTGGAAGTTATGGTAAAAATTTGGTGATTGTTCAACGGTTGGATTTGGAGAAACATATTGTTGAACACAGGCTGTCTGTAGGTTGAATTCTGAATTTTGGCTACTGAAATTTGAGAAAAATAAATAGTTAGGATGCTTATAAAATTATGAAATTTGGTACAAATGATATTTGGGATGTTGAGGCTGCTGTGTTAAAATTTGGTGAATTTTAGACTTGTGGTTTATGAGATATAAATTGTTTTGCATGAGCTGTCTGAGTAAGACTGATTTCTGCAAAAATTCAGATTGTGAAGGGTTGAATGAATGTTTTGATATCTCATGATATAGAGGCGATTTGATGCTGAAATTTTTACTGATATTGTATAGGGATGTCTTGAATATATGGTATAAATTTGGGATTTATCTAACGGTTAGATCATTATATATAAATTTGAATGCACAAGCTGCCAGATTGGGTATTAATGGGTTGTGGATTTAAGATTTATGATGGGAGTTTAGTCCAATTTAAGGGGAAATGCTATTGAATTTTTATTGGATATTTAATTTAGGAAAGTGAAGTTATAATTGATTATGATTATTATGGTTCTAGGAGAAATCTTGAAGAATAACAAGCTCAAGGTTGGTTTCAAAAAGGTTAGTGCATATTAACTTCCTAATCTTGTTTACTTATTGAAATTTAGTTTGAATATGAATAAATAATTAAGAAATTGAAGAAAATCATGTGTGAAATTGAGAAGCAAATTTTGGCCAGCACTTATAGGATGAGGAATTGATGAGTTTTATTGGGCTAAAACCTAAATACAAGCTTAGATAGTGACATATGAATGATTGATGACCTTAATTGGGATGTGTTGCATGATTCATGGATTGGAAGCTAGGGTTTTGAGAAGTGAAATTTGGATTTAGCTTATGAAATTGTGAAAGAACATTATAAGGGTCAATTGGTGACCATTTTAGGTATGTTGACCATGAATTGGACTGAAAAATAGTATAGCCAAGTGAATGTGTAGGCTGCCTTGTTAGTGCAGCAGAGTGACTGAAAATTCAGTCCACTTGGACTGCCATAACTTGGGCTGTGTAGGTCCAATTGGTGTTTGGCCAATTGGACATGAAACTAGGCTTATAATGACACATTTTTGCTGAAGAAACCATGCCCAAAAGACCAAAGCAAGAGGACCAAAACTTGGCCCCAATCCGGATACCCTGCACTGAATTCTGCAGAATTGACCAAATGAACAGTAACTGTTCATTTGGCCATAACTCACTGTAGATTTGGTCAATTGACCTGAAATTTTTACAGCAACAAGTTAAGACATAGACAAACAACTTTCATGAAGGAACCTACCCCAAATTATGGCCAGAACCCATCCAACCAAGTGACTCTAGTTACTATTCATGCACTGTAGATATGGTAAATCTGCAGATTTGGCAATCCGGCCAGCTTGGGTTTTTGGACCATATCTGGAGCTACAAAACTCCAAATGGAGTGATTCAAAAAAGGAAATTCAACTAGACAAAATAAGGAACAACTTTCATGTTTTACATTTCTTCAAATTCCAACAGTAACAGTGTCCAATGGAACAGTGAAGTTGACCCACCAAAACTGAAAATTCTACTAGTATTGAGTTACACTTTGGAATGGTATTAACACTTAATGCCAACAAGTTTTAAACACCAAATGTGGCATGTTTGGAGTGCCAAAGTCAATGTACATATTTTCTATCCAAAAGTCAATATTTTTGTTGACCAATGAGGTGAATAGTGACACCAAAACCAAAAATTGGCAATTTTGCCAAAATGACCTAAGCTTTGAGAAAGTGACCAAAACTAATAAGTTTTGAATACAAAATGTGGTATGTTGGGAGTATTAAAACCAATGTACCTATTGTTTATGCAAAAGTCAACATTTTAGTTGACTAATGAAATGAATAGTGACATGAAAACTTGAAATTCAAAAATTGTGAAACTTAAAAATGCAAAATGCCCTAGTAGGCCTAATGTGATTGGTTTGGATAGATTGGCATGCCAATAGGGTATTGTTTTAGCAGTACTGCGAAAGGAAAGGCTTTATGCCTGTATTCATGGCTTTATGCCCGTATTCATGGCTTTTATGCCCGTATTCATGGCTTTTATGCCGATTATGTGATATCATGGCTTTTTAGCCATCTTGATTATACACGGTTGGCGTTCTGCGTCCCATGGTATGACGGCACGAGGCACCGCGGTGTCGGTGCCAACGACCGTTATCGATCCGATCGTCGAAGATAGGTAACTTGGGCATGGAAAAGTATAACTGTAATTGAACTGATTGTTAAAGAAAATACAAAAATTAAATATCAGGAATGATTACGATAGAATACAAAGAAACTCAAGATCATGAAGAAAATAATTAATGAAATGCATGAAGAAGTTAATATCATAAAATATGATTAGCTCTCGACTAAACAATAACTTAAGTTAAGTATAATGAAAATCCAGTACAATTAAATTAAGTATTGAATGAATAAGCAAAAGAGATTAGCAAAAGAAACATAACAAAAATATAAATTGCGAGCAAATGCGGACTTGAAATACAATACAGATATAATACATTATATACCTGCTAGTATTACTGATTAGTTATAAACTAAGCACTTCCAAAGAGGAACAAACTAGTATATAAGATCGTTGATACTAGAAATACCATACCAAATTAAATTGATTCTTGAGTATCTGAACTATCATTTATTTCTTTCTTTACTTGTATATATTATTTCTGGTTATATTATTGCACCACTAAGCAGAAATGCTTAGCGCGATGGAATTGTTTCCTCGCGCAGGTACTGAAGGTAAAACCAGTGGTATCGATCGAGATTTTGGAGTCGGATCTGCAGAAGTGTCAGAAGAGTTCAAGATTGTCACCTCCTCAGCAATGCATGTAGATAGGGCTCATTTTATACATGTTATGTATATTGTTCACTCCTAGCACATTGTAAATTATTTGTATATCTTGTACAAAATAACTCATGTAATTAACCTATGAATCATGGAAGCTATTCAAAGTAAGTATTTTAGTATGTGAATTGAATTTGAGTTATAATGAGATTATACTTGTGAATATTGAGATATTGAAAATCTAATGAGATTTCTGAGAAATCTGGATGCTGTATTGAGATACATTATGATTGAAAATTGTTGAGACTATTAAGTTTGAGAAATTGAGTATATATTGAAATTATCTTTGGCAGGTTCAGAAGAACTGTTAGTCCAAATTACAGCCGACACTTTGTCGGATTATCGTTAAAATTTTTGAAATTTCCAATTTAGTTAGATTTTGATAAAAGTAAAAATAGCCTAAATCTTCAATAAAGCTTTTGAATAAATAAATCAAGAACTGTAATGAAATCAGATAAAATAGAGTGCTCAGACTGCTTGAGTGGCATAACTTGCTCGGTTACACTGTAGTCGGGTAAGGGGTGTCACATTTAGTGGTATCAGAGCGCGGTTTAGGCGTTTCTGGACCTAGATAGATTGCATAACATGCATTGCATTCATAAGAGTCGAGGTGACACAATTGCGGATCTGTATTTCTTGTCTATTTTAGGTTAAGGTATGGAATAAGAGAGTGAAGAGACAATGAGATAGTGAATGGAGATGAGAAGGAGACTGTATTTAAGATGAAAAAGGATGAGTACATAACTGTTTGAGGATAGGATTGAGACTAAGGAGAAAGTGAAGTAGGATAACACGGAAAGGTAAAGAAATAAAGAGGTATTAGCTCCTTGGCTATTTACATTGGGTAAATTTCGAGGACGAAATTTAACTAAGAGGGGAAGAGTTGTAACACCCTCCCGGTAGCAACTCCGTACATTCTACTGTTCCGGTGACCGGTGTCTGTCCGGACAGCTAGAACGTCCGGAAAAATATTTAAACTAAAGTCAGGGACCATAATTAACTCAAATATTAACAAGAAAAATTTAGTAAAAATTTTAGAAATAAAATACAACCAAGTTAAGCAGTAGGTGCCCAAGCGATGGGTAACCAGAGGGAAGTTGCGGTTCTCGCAACGAGGAGCCCTAGACCCGGGGGAAAAATTATAAAATAATTTTTGGGACTCCAGAAAAGGGTTATTGAGGTTCCCATGGCATTAGAATGCCAAGAAAATATTTAGAAAAATTTTCCAATCGGTACAGACAATTTTGACCCGTTAAGCCAAACGGAGGGCATTTTGGTCATTTTGCCTTCAGAGGTGATTTTTGGCCGACTTGTCCAGTTAAGTAAATAATTAATATGATCTAAAATATGAATAAATATTGCTAAAAATTGAATTGAAAATGAGTAGAGAAAAGAAGAAAAGAAAATGAAGGAAAATGCTTAATTATGACATATGGTGAAGTCATTTAAAAGCCCCCTCCAATCACCATTTGACAAACCAATAAAAAGAGATAAAAATGACTTAAAATGAGATAAAAAAAACAAAGGAAACCAGCAGTTTCCTTCTTCATACGGGCTGGAATAAGAGAGAAAGAGAGAGAAAAGGAAAAGAAAGAAAGAAAGAAAGGAAGAAGGAGAAGTAGCAGAAATAGGGGTTCAGCAGGGCAGCATATTTCTTTTCCGTCCAGGTGAGTTTGGCTCAACATCTAAGGCTGATTTTTGGATATGTTTAAGCTATGTATGTGTGGAAGTTATGGTAAAAATTTGGTGATTTTTCAACGGTTGGATTTGGAGAAACATATTGTTGAACACAGGCTGTCTGTAGGTTGAATTCTGAATTTTGGCTACTGAAATTTGAGAAAAATAAATAGTTAGGAGGCTTATAAAATTATGAAATTTGGTACAAATGATATTTGGGATGTTGAGGCTGCTGTGTTAAAATTTGGTGAATTTTAGACTTGTGGTTTATGAGATATAAATTGTTTTGCATGAGCTGTCTGAGTAAGACTGATTTCTGCAAAAATTCAGATTGTGAAGGGTTGAATGAATGTTTTGATATCTCATGATATAGTGGCGATTTGATGCTGAAATTTTTACTGATATTGTATAGGGATGTCTTGAATATATGGTATAAATTTGGGATTTATCTAACGGTTAGATCATTATATATAAATTTGAATGCACAAGCTGCCAGATTGGGTATTAATGGGTTGTGGATTTAAGATTTATGATGGGAGTTTAGTCCAATTTAAGGGGAAATGCTATTGAATTTTTATTGGATATTTAATTTAGGAAAGTGAAGTTATAATTGATTATGATTATTATGGTTCTAGGAGAAATCTTGAAGAATAACAAGCTCAAGGTTGGTTTCAAAAAGGTTAGTGCATATTAACTTCCTAATCTTGTTTACTTATTGAAATTTAGTTTGAATATGAATAAATAATTAAGAAATTGAAGAAAATCATGTGTGAAATTGAGAAGCAAATTTTGGCCAGCACTTATAGGATGAGGAATTGATGAGTTTTATTGGGCTAAAACCTAAATACAAGCTTAGATAGTGACATATGAATGATTGATGACCTTAATTGGGATGTGTTGCATGATTCATGGATTGGAAGCTAGGGTTTTGAGAAGTGAAATTTGGATTTAGCTTATGAAATTGTGAAAGAACATTATAAGGGTCAATTGGTGACCATTTTAGGTATGTTGACCATGAATTGGACTGAAAAATAGTATAGCCAAGTGAATGTGTAGGCTGCCTTGTTAGTGCAGCAGAGTGACTGAAAATTCAGTCCACTTGGACTGCCATAACTTGGGCTGTGTAGGTCCAATTGGTGTTTGGCCAATTGGACATGAAACTAGGCTTATAATGACACATTTTTGCTGAAGAAACCATGCCCAAAAGACCAAAGCAAGAGGACCAAAACTTGGCCCCAATCCGGATACCCTGCACTGAATTCTGCAGAATTGACCAAATGAACAGTAACTGTTCATTTGGCCATAACTCACTGTAGATTTGGTCAATTGACCTGAAATTTTTACAGCAACAAGTTAAGACATAGACAAACAACTTTCATGAAGGAACCTACCCCAAATTATGGCCAGAACCCATCCAACCAAGTGACTCTAGTTACTATTCATGCACTGTAGATATGGTAAATCTGCAGATTTGGCAATCCGGCCAGCTTGGGTTTTTGGACCATATCTGGAGCTACAAAACTCCAAATGGAGTGATTCAAAAAAGGAAATTCAACTAGACAAAATAAGGAACAACTTTCATGTTTTACATTTCTTCAAATTCCAACAGTAACAGTGTCCAATGGAACAGTGAAGTTGACCCACCAAAACTGAAAATTCTACTAGTATTGAGTTACACTTTGGAATGGTATTAACACTTAATGCCAACAAGTTTTAAACACCAAATGTGGCATGTTTGGAGTGCCAAAGTCAATGTACATATTTTCTATCCAAAAGTCAATATTTTTGTTGACCAATGAGGTGAATAGTGACACCAAAACCAAAAATTGGCAATTTTGCCAAAATGACCTAAGCTTTGAGAAAGTGACCAAAACTAATAAGTTTTGAATACAAAATGTGGTATGTTGGGAGTATTAAAACCAATGTACCTATTGTTTATGCAAAAGTCAACATTTTAGTTGACTAATGAAATGAATAGTGACATGAAAACTTGAAATTCAAAAATTGTGAAACTTAAAAATGCAAAATGCCCTAGTAGGCCTAATGTGATTGGTTTGGATAGATTGGCATGCCAATAGGGTATTGTTTTAGCAGTACTGCAAAAGGAAAGGCTTTATGCCTGTATTCATGGCTTTATGCCCGTATTCATGGCTTTTATGCCCGTATTCATGGCTTTTATGCCGATTATGTGATATCATGGCTTTTTAGCCATACTGACTGCATACCTGGTTGACGTTCTGCGTCCCATGGTATGACGGCCCGAGGCACCGCGGTGTCCAGTGCCAACGACCCGTTATCCAGTCCAGTCGTCCAGTATAGGTAACTTGGGCATGGAAAAGTATAACTGTAATTGAACTGATTGTTAAAGAAAATACAAAAATTAAATATCAGGAATGATTACGATAGAATACAAAGAAACTCAAGATCATGAAGAAAATAATTAATGAAATGCATGAAGAAGTTAATATCATAAAATATGATTAGCTCTCGACTAAACAATAACTTAAGTTAAGTATAATGAAAATCCAGTACAATTAAATTAAGTATTGAATGAATAAGCAAAAGAGATTAGCAAAAGAAACATAACAAAAATATAAATTGCAGAACCGTACAGACTTGAAATACAATACAGATAGAATACATTATATACCTGCTAGTATTACTGAAAAGTTATAAACTAAGCATTTCCAAAAGAGGAACAAACTAGTATATAAGATCGTTGATACTAGAAATACCATACCAAATTAAATTGATTCTTGAGTATCTGAACTATCATTTATTTCTTTCTTTACTTGTATATATTATTTCTGGTTATATTATTGCACCACTAAGCAGAAATGCTTAGCGCGATGGAATTGTTTCCTCGCGCAGGTACTGAAGGTAAAACCAGTAGACTGTCGACTGAGATTTTTGGAGTCCAGATCTGCAGAAGTGTCAGAAGAGTTCAAGATTGTCACCTCCTCAGCAATGCATGTAGATAGGGCTCATTTTATACATGTTATGTATATTGTTCACTCCTAGCACATTGTAAATTATTTGTATATCTTGTACAAAATAACTCATGTAATTAACCTATGAATCATGGAAGCTATTCAAAGTAAGTATTTTAGTATGTGAATTGAATTTGAGTTATAATGAGATTATACTTGTGAATATTGAGATATTGAAAATCTAATGAGATTTCTGAGAAATCTGGATGCTGTATTGAGATACATTATGATTGAAAATTGTTGAGACTATTAAGTTTGAGAAATTGAGTATATATTGAAATTATCTTTGGCAGGTTCAGAAGAACTGTTAGTCCAAATTACAGCCGACACTTTGTCGGATTATCGTTAAAATTTTTGAAATTTCCAATTTAGTTAGATTTTGATAAAAGTAAAAATAGCCTAAATCTTCAATAAAGCTTTTGAATAAATAAATCAAGAACTGTAATGAAATCAGATAAAATAGAGTGCTCCGGCACACTGAGTGGCATAACTTGCTCGGTTACATAATCGTAGTCGGCAAGGGGTGTCACAAGACCGTAAGAGAGAGACAGAAGAGGGGCCTGTGTCACCCAGTTCATCTCCTGCATTTGGGAAGAAGTTCAAGGGTCCACCGCACGAGTTCAGTCAACCACAAGGTCGTGGTCACCTCGGGGCCCAGCCACGCTTACCCCTAGGAGAGGTCAGTCCACACCATTAGTGGGCAGCTCTCCAGGGATGGGGTTCAGGGGACCAGCCCCAGTATCTTCTGCATGTCCACATTGCCTGAAGTGGCATAAGGGGGAGTGTTGGAGAGTGACTGGTGCCTGCTTAAGGTGTGGGTCGACAGAGCATCAGCTGAGGAATTGTCCACGTAGAACTATTATAGCTGCTCCAACACAAGCAGACAGACCTGCTCCTGCACCACAAAGGGGTAGGAAATCTGGCAAATCTGACACAGTGGGATCATCACAGAGGCCTGCATCTGAGCCAGCAGAGAAGCCTGAGGGCAGACCATCTGCAAGAGCTTATGCCATTAGAGCTCAGGAGGAGCAAGATGCCCCGGACGTCATCAGGGGTACGTTCTCCCTCTACAAGACATCTGTGCATGCATTAGTGGATCCAGGATCCACTCATTCATATATCTGCATCAACTTACCCGTAGAAAGGGGGATACTAGTAGGGGAGAGTGACCAAGACATTCTGGTCACTAATCCATTGGGCCACAGTGTGGTAGTGAACAAAGTGTACAAGGGTTGCCCGTTAAGGATTCAGGGGTATGAATTCTTGGCAGACTTGATTGAGTTGCCTTTCCATGAGTTTGACGTGATTTTGGGAATGGACTGGTTGTCACGTCATCAGGCAATGGTTGATTGTAAACTGAAGAGGATTTCTTTGAAAACTCTTGGGGGTAATGAGATCACAGTTGTGGGAGAAAGGACAAATTTCTTGTCCAATGTCATCTCAGCCACAGTTGTAAGAAGAATGATGAGAAAAGGCTGTGAAGCCTACCTAGCACATGTGATGGATACTAGGCAGGCTAACCCAAACCTGAGTGATATACCCACGGTAAGAGACTTCCCAGAGGTATTTCCTGAAGAGTTGCCTGGTTTGCCACCAGAAAGGAAAGTTGAATTTGCTATTGAGACACTACCGGGTATAGCACCCATTTCCATTGCTCCTTATAGGATGGCACCCACTGAATTGAGGGAGTTGAAAACTCAGTTGCAAGAGTTGCTTGATAAGGGGTTCATACGCCCCAGTGTGTCACCATGGGGAGCTCCAGTGCTGTTTGTGAAAAAAAAAAAAAAGATGGGACTTTGAGGTTATGCATCGATTACCGGCAGTTGAATAAAGTGACTGTGAAGAACAAATATCCGTTGCCTAGAATTGATGATTTGTTTGATCAATTGAAGGGAGCAGGAGTATTTTCTAAGATTGATCTCAGATCAGGGTATCATCAGTTGAGGGTGAAGGATGTAGATGTGCCAAGGACTGCATTCAGGACCCGGTATGGGCATTATGAGTTTCTGGTGATGCCCTTTGGCCTAACAAATGCACCAGCGGCATTCATGGACCTTATGAACCGTATCTTCCATCCACACTTAGATCGGTTCATAGTGGTCTTTATTGATGATATTCTGGTGTATTCCAAGACTAGTGAAGAACATGATGAGCATTTGAGGATTGTTCTGCAAACCCTGAGAGAAAAGAAGCTATATGCTAAGTGGTCCAAGTGTGACTTCTGGTTAAATGAGATTGTATTCCTTGGACACATAGTGTCAGCTGATGGGATTAGGGTGGATCCCAAGAAAATAGAAGCAGTGATGGAATGGAAGCCTCCCAGAAATACAACTGAGGTTAGAAGCTTCTTGGGGCTAGCTAGGTATTACAGGAGATTTGTGAAGGGATTTTTGTTAATAGCTGCTCCAATGACCAAGTTGTTACACAAGAATGTCAGATTTGACTGGAATGACAAGTGTCAGGCTAGTTTTGAGAAGTTGAAGGCTATGTTGACAGAGGCACCAGTGTTAACACAACCAATGTCGGGAAAGGACTTTGTGGTCTACAGTGATGCCTCTCATAATGGGTTAGGGTGTGTATTGATGCAAGAAGGGAAAGTGGTCGCTTATGCTTCCAGGCAGCTAAGGCTACATGAACAGAATTACCCTACCTATGATCTAGAGCTTGCAGCAATTATCTTCGCACTGAAGATATGGAGGCACTACTTGTATGGTGAAAAGTGCTACATTTACATAGACCATAAAAGCTTGAAATACTTGCCAACCCAGAAGGAGCTCAACCTTAGACAGAGACGATGGATTGAGTTCCTGAAGGACTATGACTGTGTAATTGACTACCATCCTAGGAAGGCAAATGTAGTTGCTGATGCTTTGAGCGTAAAAATCCATCACGACTTTGAGATCATTGAATGCCCGTCTATCTTTGGTTCGAGATGGAGCTATTTTGGCTGAGTTGCAAGTGAGGCCAAGCTCATTCTGCAGATTTTAGATGGGCAGAAGGTAGATGAGAAGCTAAAAGCTATTATGAGAAAAATCCTAGAAGGGAAAGAAACTGACTATGAAGTGAAAATAGATGGGTGTCTGTACTACAAAGGAAGACTGTGTGTACCAGATAATGGGGAATTGAAGGCCAGTATTCTAAAAGAGGCACACACCAGTGTGTATGCTATGCACCCAAGAAGTACAAAAATGTATCATGATCTAAAACTTCAGTATTAGTGGCCTGGTATGAAGAAGGACATAGCTGACTATGTGACTAAATGCTTGACATGTCAGCAAGTCAAGGCAGAACATCAAGTTCCATCAGGTTTGCTACAGCCTATACGCATACCTGAATGGAAATGGGATCGGGTCACCATGGATTTTGTAAGTGGTCTACCTCTCACCCAAAAGAAATATGATGCAGTATGGGTGATAGTGGATAGATTGACAAAGTCAGCACACTTTCTGCCAGTTAGGACTGACTACTCACTGGAGAAGTTAGCAGAATTGTATATTAGTGAGATAGTTAGACTACATGGAATTTCACTTTCCATCATATCTGATCGAGACCCAAGATTTACATCAAGATTTTGGAAGAAGTTGCATGAGTCCTTGGGTACACAACTCCACTTCAGCACAGCTTTCCATCCTCAGACGGATAGACAATCAGAAAGAGTAATCCAGGTAAACAATTGAACCAATTGAATTAATA
Organism: Hevea brasiliensis; assembly: GCF_030052815.1. Classification (NCBI taxonomy): domain Eukaryota; kingdom Viridiplantae; phylum Streptophyta; class Magnoliopsida; order Malpighiales; family Euphorbiaceae; genus Hevea; species Hevea brasiliensis. Next base: position 68,041,392 of record NC_079493.1, on the reverse strand, counting down.
CAAATATTGAACTAAAATGATAATAATAACGTGAAATATATGTCAGGTCCTTGAGGATATGCTGAGGAGTTATGTCATTGAGTTTGAGGGAAGTTGGGATAGATACCTCCCACTTGCAGAATTTGCATACAACAATAGCTACCAAGCTAGCATCAAAATGGCCCCGTATGAAGCATTGTATGGGAGGAAATGTAGAACTCCAGTGTGCTGGACTGAATTGGGCGAAGACAAACTAGTAGGGCGGACACGGTGAAGCAGTCGAGGAGAAAGTAAAACTGATCAAAGCCAATCTGAAGGTTGCCTCAGATAGACAGAAATCTTATGCCGACCTGAAGAGAAAAGAAATAGAATATGCGGTTGGCGACAAAGTGTTCCTCAAGGTGTCACCGTGGAAGAAGGTACTGAGATTTGGAAGAAAAGGTAAGTTGAGCCCTAGGTTCATTGGCCCATATGAAGTCATTGAACGTGTGGGTCCAGTGGCCTATAGGCTAGCTTTACCACCAGAGCTGGACAAGATCCACAATGTGTTCCACGTGTCTATGCTAAGAAGATACCGCTCAGATCCTTCACATGTCATCTCCATGGAAGAAATTGAAGTACAACCGGATTTGACATATGAAGAAGAACCTATACGGATCTTGGCTCGGGAAGTGAAAGAGTTGAGGAATAAGCAGATTCCACTGGTGAAAGTGCTTTGGAGGCACCACAACACCGAAGAGGCAACTTGGGAAAGTGAAGAGATGATGAGGCAACAGTTCCCTCAACTGTTTGCATTAGGTAAATTTCGAGGACGAAATTTAAATTAGAGGGGAAGAGTTGTAACACCCTCCCTGTAGCAACTCCGTACATTCTATTGTTTCGATGACCAGTGTCGGTCCGGACAGCTAGAACGTCCGGAAAAATATTTAAACTAAAGTGAGGAACCATAATTAACTCAAATATTAATAAGAAAATTTTAGAAAAAATTTTAGAAATAAAATACAACCAAGTTAAACGAGCCGGTGCCCTAACGATGGGTAACCTAGTGAAAAGTTGCGGTTCTCGCAACTAGGAGCCCTAGACCTGAGAGAAAATTCATAAAATAATTTTTGGGACTCCAGAGAAGGGTTATTGAGGTTCCTATGGCATTAGAATGCCAAGAAAATATTTAGAAAAATTTTTCAATCGGTACAGACAATTTTGACCCGTTAAGCCAAACGGAGGGCATTTTGGTCATTTCGTCTTCAGAGATGATTTTTGGCCGACTTGTCCAGTTAAGTAAATAATTATTATAACATAAAATATGAATAAATATTGCTAAAAATTAAATTGAAAATGAGTAGAGAATAGAAGAAAAAAAATGGAAGAAAATACCAATTATGACATCATATGATGTCATTAAACACTTACCCACCAATCACATTTAATCAACACTTAAATTAACTAATAAAATATGGATAAGAATACAGCAAAAGCTCATAAAAATCCAGCAGCCATCACCTTCACAAAACCCACCCGTAGCTCTCAAATTCTATACCCATTCCACCATAGAAAACTTCATCAAGCTTCACACCCCACTAAGTTTCACCATAAACTCACTTAATCACTTCACAAAAACTCTTCCTTGCATCTTAAACTATCTCTAACCAGCAAAAAGAAGAAGGAAAAGAAAGTTTTTACAAGTTTGGGAGTTAGCTCCAACAAGGTTAGTGCCATCTTTCTCCTTCTTCCTTTGGATATTCATGTTAAAACATTAAGTTAGGCTAGGAAATTGTGGAATTGAATAAAATTAAACATGCTAGGGTAAATGGTGAATTTTGGCAGCCTATTGGAGGTGATGATTTTGATGGTTTTGATGGGCTTAGAGTGGACTAGAGATGGTGTTTAAAGTGTATATATATATATATATATATATATATATATATATATATATATATATATATATATATATATATATAATGAATTAGTGTGTTTAACTAAGGTGTGTGGTGTGAATTGATATGGGGAATTAGGGTTTTGGAGAGAAACTTGGACTTTGCTTATGTAATGGTGAATGAACATTTTAATGGTCAATTAGTGACCATTTGAGGTAAGTTGACCATAACTTAGAGTGAATTATAGCATTACAAACTAATTTGGTATGCTGCCTAGTGAAACTAGCAGGGTGGCTGTGAGTCCAGCCTGTTTGGACAGCCATAACTTGGGCTGTGTAGGTTCAATTGGTATTTGGCCAATTGGACATGAAACTAGACACATAATGGCTCAATTTTGGTGAAGAAACCATGCCCAAAAGACCAAATTAAGTGGACTAAAAACTTGCCCCAATCCGGATGTTCTGCCACCAGATTCTGCAGAATGACCAAATGAACAGTGATTGTTCATTTGGCCATAACTCATTGTAGAATGGCCCAATTGACCTGAAATATTTACAGCAACAAGTTAAGATATAGACCAACAACTTTCATGAAGAAACCTACCCCAAATTATGACCAGAACCTATCCAACAAGGCAGTTGTAGTTACTGTTCACTGCACTGTAGATATGGTCAGTTCTGAAATTTTTCAATCCGGCCAGTTGTGGTTTTTGGACCATAACTTGAGCTACAAAACTCCAAATGGAGTGATTCAAAAAACGAAATTAAACTAGACAAAATAAGGAACAACGTTCATGTTTATCATTTTCTCAAATTCCCACTGCAACAGTAACTAATGGAACAGTAAAGTTAGGGTATAAAAATTGAAAATTCTGCTCCATTAGTTTTAAGCTTAGAAATGGTATTGGTGATTAATGCCAACAAGTTTTGAATGCACAATGTGGTATGTTGTGAGTGTTAAAACCAATGTACCTATTTTCTATGCAAAAGTCAACATTTTTGTTGACTAATGAAGTGAATAGTAACACCAAAGCTTGAAATTCAAAAATTACAAAATTCAAAAGTATCAAATGCCCTAGTATACCTAACAAGATTGGTTTGGATAGTTTGGCATGCCAATAGGGTTCAGTTAGCAGTACTGCACATGGCATTATGCCATTCTGTGATTTCATGGCTTTTAGCCATTCTGACATTGTGTTGAGACTTGGCCTTGTGCCTAATGTTATTCTGACTTATTAGCCGTTACATTTGCTGCCGGAGATACATATGTGACCGATGGTATGACGGCCCGAGGTACTTGATACCCAGTGCCAGTTTACCCGTTTATCCAGTCCAGTCGTCCAGTATAGGTTACTTGAGCAACCAAACATAAAAGTGGCCAAATTTAATGAAATAATGAATATAACAAGTACAAAATAAGTAAGATTACAAATACTCATCGAAAATTTATTTGAAATAAAACATCAATACATTCACTGCATATTTACTTTCTGTTATTTATTTTTATTTTATTATTGGCACCACTAAACATTATTGCTTAGCGCGTTGCTTTTGCCAGGCGTAGGTTCTGGAGATACTGACCGAGAGCCCAGTAGACCACAGACTGGGTGAGACCTCCTGCAGCTCTGCATAGTGTCCGTGTCACCTCACCGTCATCAGTGCATTGGTAGGACACTAGGTTTCATTTTGGTATTTTGTAATTAACTTTTATTTTCTTATATGTAATTGAAACTTATGTAATGTATTTTGGTAATAATGTAAATAGTAGAAATTGTGGTTATGAATGGAAAATTTGAGTATTTATTTATTGCTTATATATATGAGTACCATGAGAAATGAATGATTGAGAAATGTTGTTGAAAAATATTGAGATTTTGATGATATTGGTGTTTGAGAATGATTGAATATGATTATCGGAAGTGTTTTTCACAGGTTCCGAATAACTGTTTTCTCCATTTTTAGTCGGTACTCTGCCGGATTTTCTATAAAATTTTCGGAACCTCAAATAAATTATAATTTCAATAAATGACTTAAATGAATTATATTTCACAAGTTATATTCAAAACTATGATAAAAATTAATTAAGGAAGAATAAAAATGATTAAGATAAAATAGAGTGTTCCGGTACACCGTGTGACATAGCTTACTCGGATATACTGTAGACGGGTAAGGGGTGTCACACAGGATATCTGGAACTACACTTCGGTGATGGTGAACAGACATATATTGATGAAATAAATAAAAAGAAAATACAAGAAAAATTAAAGAAAAATAAAAGAGAGAAAATGGAAATAAGTTAAATGAGCCTGCACCGTAGCGATGGGTGATCGCATCGGGAAGTTACGGCGAAGGCAATTGCTGACCCCAGGACTGCCAGGAACTTTTGGAATTAAATAATTAAAGTTTTATTGAAATGTAATTGACACTAGAAATATCAAAGAAAAATTAATAAATTAATATAAAAAAAATGAAAAATCAAGAAACAGACAAAAATCGGTATTACCTAAAAATCGGGAATACAACTCAAAGCGGGGCATTTTGATCATTTGACACCTAAAGTTTCCTTTTGACCTCAATGTCCATTAAAAATAAATGGTATTACACTTTGAAAATGTCATGAAAAATTAAATTGTGATACATTATATAAATAGTGAAAGAAATGAGATAAATGTGCAAATAATGAAACTTTGAATAATTAAATAATAAAAGAAACCTTAGTGCTCCACTAACCATGAATTATGGGACCTAAATAAAGCAAAGTGGATAGAATTTCAGTCCATCTTTATCCTCCCAATTAACCAGCCGAAGCTCACCATGGAAGAACTCCATAGCCAACCATGGAAGGACCACCATGCAATCATGTTCTAGCCATCCTTTCTCACTAGTGTCTTCATTAAAGCTTATGCATTCAACTTGAGGAAGCCATTGGCAGCAAGAAGAAAGGGATTTAGTGAGTTTATAGCAAGCTCCAAAAGAAGTAAGTGTCCAAATCCCCTCCCTTGCTTTAGTAAACTTCATGTTTAGGTTGAGGTGAGTTGAATGGTGAAGAGAATGGAAGAATTTATTGAGTTATGGTGTTGTTCAATTTTGGCAGTCATGAGAACCTATGTTGCTTGAGTTTTTCTTACCTCTAATGGATAGAAAATTTATGTTGATTTAGTCATTTTAAAGTTGTAGTAAATTAATTTTCATGTATATGTACATTAAGTACTTGAAATTAAGGGTTTGGAAAGCAAATTGGACACTTTAGCAAACTGCCACTTTTGGTAGCCTTTAAATTCATGAATTAGTGTTTGGTTTCATAAATTTTCTTGATGAATTATGGTGAAGATGAATTGTGGGCAGTGTATGTGAAGTAATGGTTGTGAGGTATATGTAATAATCAAGTGTTTTCATGTGTATATTATGTTGAAATTAACTTTGCAAATTAGGGTTGTATAATGTATATGGAGCACTTGTATATTCTGCCCAAATAGACATGATTGAGATATGATGAATGGTATAGAAGTGTTATGAATGTGTATTTGTAGTTTTGGGAGGAGGAGAAGTGTCATTTGGAAGTGTTCTTTATGTGCAAATTTTGTGTTGTGAAGGCAGTAGGTAAATTGAACCTTAAGTGACAATTGGTGACCCCAATTGGCATGAGGCCAATGGGAGGTGAAACAAGACACAACATAGGCCAACTTTCATGTAGAATGTTGCCAAAATTCTGCCTAGAAACTGACCTTAAAAATGACCTAATCCGGAATTGGTAAGTGCAAGCCCAGATTTTTGACTATATGAATAGTAGTCACTAAGATGACCATAACTCACTCAAAACAGGTCCAAATGACCTGAAATTTTTACCATGGAAAGCTTAGACATAGAGCTACAATTCTTATGAAGACACCAAAGCCCAGAAATGGCCAGAACCAAGTCAAATTGCTTGCCCAAGTTCGGGTACCAAAACTGCCAGAACTGAATGTGACCTAAAATTGACCAAATTTTGCACTAAAGATGCAATCTGTCTAGCTTTAGTAAATTGACCATATCTTGGTCTATACAACTCAGAATGACCTGAAATTTATGCCAAAAGTTCAATAAGACATAGAGCTACAATTTTGCTTCTTTGACCAGAAGCTAAAAACCAAGAGAAATAGGACATTAAGCTAGACCAATCTAGCACACTAAAACTGAAAATTTGACATTTACATACAATGATGCTTGAAGTAATTTGGCAATGAATGCCAACTTGTGAAAAGGGTAAATTGCACTATATTGGCAGCATATTGAATTACAAATTGTGACATGTTGATGCTAGAATCAACTTATCCATATTACCTAAAAAGGTCAACATTTACATTGACTTGTAAATTACATGATAACTAGTAAACTCAAAAAAATGAAGAATTAAACAATTAATTTGTAATGTGCCCTAGTTTGCCTAGTTGACTAGTTTGGATAGGTTCGCATTCCAATAGGATTCTGACAACTGTTTAGTAAATGGCTTTATGCCATACTATATTTTTATGGCTTATTATGCCGCATTGTGATTTTAATAGCCTACGGCTATACAGATTGTGTTATTATACTTGGCTTATCGCCTGATTGACTATATGGATTTTTAGCCACACTGTTTGCACACCGGGAGACACTTTGTGACTGATGATGTGACGGTCCGAGGTACTAGGTACTCAGTGCCAGTATATCCGTTTATCCAGTCGGGTCAGTGTATAGGCTGCACGGGCAGTTAATTTAAGCACTATTAAATTCAAATAGCTAAATCTTGTCTACTGACATATAACACCACCAAAATTAGGAAAAATTAAAATGTTAGCAAATAAAAATATAAATAGCAACTGCAAAGAATATCGATGTCATAAATTCATAAACAATTTATTTATTTTATTTTAGTGTATATTTCTTTATATTTGGCACCACTAAGCAGAATTGCTTAGCGCGTTGCTTTTGCTACACGTAGGTATTGGAGACACAGCTGGGGATCCCAACAGACCTACGACCAAGTGACACATCAGATCTACACAGAAGTCCAGAGTCATCTGAACTACACTGCATACATGGTAGGACTTAGGATTTTGTGTAATGACTATCAGTTGTATTTTGACATTTTGTTATGTAATTTTTGTATATTCTAAAACTTTAAGGTTTGTAATAAGTTGTATATATTAAACTCCTATGGAGAGTGTTTGGATGAACGTAAATTATGATGGATTGTATTTTGAAACTATGAAATAGTTGAGATTTTGAGAATATTATCATATTCAACTGTTTTTAACAGATTTAGAAGGACAATTTGTCCGAAATACAGACGGCACCTTGCCGAATTTTTATTACCATTTTTGAAACACTGATTTTATTAAAGTATGAAAATATAATCAGCATGATATGAATTTTACATAAAAGACTTCTTAAAATCAAATTGAGTTCAGAAAATGAGATAATCATAGACTAGGTGCTTCAGCATGCTGTGTAGCACACCTTACTCGGCTATACTGTAGACGAGTGAGGGGTGTTACAAAAATGTTGTCCCTGGAAAATGACCAAATGAACAGTATTCATTCATTTGGTCATAACTCACTGTAGAAATATCCAATTAACCTAAAATTTATATCAATAGAAAGCTTAGACAATTTATGATAGCTTTTATGAAGAACACAACTTCAAATTTTGACCAGAACTTAATGAAATTGCCCACCAAACTCAGGACACCAAAACTGCCAAAATGGATTCTGCCCAGAAATTCTGGGTACTGCCCTATCCGGCCAGTTATGGTATTTAGGCCATAACTTGAGCTACAAAACTGCAATTGGAGTGATTCAAAAAGGAAATTAAAAAAGACCCATAAAGGAACAACTTTTATGAAAAAAGATTTATCAAATTTTTACTGTAGCAAGGTCCAATGGAACAATGAATTTGGACCTCAAATTTTGAAAATTTGAAATAAAACCTAGGAGGCTAGGAATTGAGTTTGGCAATCAATGCCAACAAAAATAAAATGCAAAATGTGGTATCTTGGTGAACTTAGGCTCCACAAATTTATTATAAATCAAAAAGTCAACCTTTGAATAGAAATAGTCAAGTGAATAGTAATTTCTAGGACATAAGTAAAAGATTAGTTGGAACTTGTTGATAAATAGAGCTTTGGGATTTTAGTCTATCATAGTTGTTAAAAAGCTAGAATTTTCTCTAAATATGTGATATTATGGGCTAGTAGCTCTATATTGAATTAGAAGTGTGTTAATTATTAAATTATTTTAATTAAAGAATGAGTTTAGAATCATACCATATTGATGATAAATGAAAGTTCTCATGGTCAATTAGTGACTATTTAGCTGAGTATAATGAGGAATTGAATGCTTGGGATTTGAGGTTGGGTGTGCTGCTTGAGTGCCCTACAGGTCTGGATGTGAGTCCAGCATGTTTGGGCAGCTATAACTTGGGTTGTGTAGGTTCAATTGGTGCAAGGCCAATTGGACATGAAATTAGACACATAATGGCACAAATTTGATGAGGGAACCCTATCTAGAAACTAAACTTAAGATGTCCTAAAAATTAACCAAATCTGGGTAGCATTAATTCTGCCTGGGCAAAATAACTAAATGAACAGTATTCATTCATTTGGTCATAACTCAGCGTAGAAAGATCCAATTGACTTGAAATTTTATATCAATGGAAAGCTGAGGTAATTTAGAACAACTTTTATGTAGAACACAAGCTCAAATTTTAGACTTAACTAAATGAAATTGCTAGCCAAAGTGGGACTGCCAAATCCGACTGAACCAAAAATTGCCCAGAAATTCTGGGTAAAGGCAATCCGACCAGTTATGGTGCAATAGCCATAACTTAAGATAGGAAACTCCAAATGAGGTGATTCAAAAAGTGAAATGTAACTAGACACAATAAAGAACAACTTTGATGAAGAACATTTGGCCAAATTTTCACTGTAGAATAGCCTAATGGAACAGTGAATTCTAGCACCCAAAAACTGAAATTTTGATTTATTCTCCATTGTTTAGAAGTATGGATTGGCAACTAATGCCAACACTTTTGGGAACCAAAATGTGGTAAATTTATGTGATTAAAACTCATGTAACTATTATATATGAGAAGGTCAATATTTTGACTTAAATGACCAAATGAATAGTAACCTTACATGTTAAGTACAAATATTTAAGAAATAACTTTGTAAAATGCCCTAGTAATCCTAGTATGATTGGTTTGGATAGGTTGGCATGCCAATAGGGTTCTGATAGTAGTACTGCGTATGATGTATGGCTCCATGCCATTCTGTGATATGACAACCTATGGCTATACTGATTATGATGTTATACTTTGCTTTATGCCTTATTGCTTTTATGGCTTATTAGCCATTCTGTCTGCACACCGGAAGACACATTGTGACCGATGGTGTGACGACCCGAGGTACCTGGTACCCAGTACTAGTTTATCCGTTTATCCAGTCCAGTCAATTTGTATAGGTTACTTGGGCATGGAAAAGTATAAATGTAATTGAATTGATTATTAAACGAAGTAAGAAGATTAAATATCAAGATAAAGAAAGAGAATGATTATAGTAAAAAGAGGCTCAAAGTCATCAAGAAAACGATTAATAAAATGTTAGAAAGAATTGAAATAAAATGGACTGATGATAAAAAAAAAAGGTTATCTATTGTTGAATGCACTAAGAACTTTAATTATTATGAAATAATTTAAGATAACCTAGAAGGTATTGAATTAAATGATACAAAAAAAAAGATTAATAATAGAAATATAATTTAAATAAAAGTTACAAATGTACCTTGCATAATAATATTAAGTTAAGAATAATGCTAATAGAATATTATTATATTATATATTCTTAATATAACCTTGCGAACTAAACACCTCCAAAGAGGACTAAATTAAGAAAAAAAAAAGGGGGGATATTAAATTTTAGAAATCTTATTGAAGCATAATTAGATCTAAATTTTCTGAACCATGTTTTATTTCCATATGTAATTTGTATATTATTTTCTTATTATATTATTGCACCACTAAGCAGAAATGCTTAGCGCAATGGATTTATTTCCTCGCGCAGGTACTGAAGGTAAAGCCCAGAAAAAATATTAAACAGAGATTTTGGAGTTTTAATCTGCAGAAGTGTCTGAAGTATTCAAGGTTATCACCTCATCAGCAATGCATGTAGATAGAGCCCATATAAGTTATTTTATGTATTTTGTGTATTATCTAAATTATGAACTTGTGTAATTAGTTTATAAATCATATAAATTTATGTAATTTGAAAATTTTTACATATGAATTAAGTATGAATGAAATTGTATAGATTTGAATACGGAATTGAAATATATAGATGCATGAAATGATGAGATTTTTATTCTAAAATATTATTGAAATTTTCAAACAGGTGAATAGCGAAACACGTCAAACGCTAATAAAATAGGGGAAACTCCGTTAGTTTCTCCATCAAAAAATAATTGATATTAAAAGATAATAACTTGAAATTGATTAAAGAAATAAAGTAAGATAAGTTAGGGTGCTCCAGCACCGAGTGTAACATGTCTTGCTCGGCTACACTGTAGATGGGTGAGGGGTGTCACATATGTGGCTTGTTTGTGTTATGTAAACCTCATATGAATGCTGCATTTACATGTGTTTGATTATAATTGTTTTATTACTTGTGTTATTCCCTAAGTATGCTTCTACTCATTGAGCCCCTATCTCACCCCTCCCCTCCCTCCTCCTTCTCTCTCTTTCCCTTCAGGGACAAGTATAGAAGATACATTTAGTAGATTTTGGCTAGCTGAGTTCTAGAGGCTATTGCCTTAATTTTGCTTAAAGGTAAATGGACATTTTATGGAACTCCTTTTTGTAAAGACATGTAAGTTTATTATTTTGTTAGTGTGCTTTACCACTTACTAAGTTGTAATATAAGAGAAGAAATTGTAACTATATTTCATATTTAATAAACTCTTTATGTAAATTATATGATTTTAAAATTAGATTTTGATGTTAACAAGGCTTGCTATGGGTCCTAGTGGCTTTATATGCCTATCATCGATAAAAGTCTAGATTTAGGTTGTTACACAAACAGTGTTGAATCGAGACTGAATCAAAACTATAACAGTCAAAAAATAAAATCGAAACCACCTCAGACCAAACTGGTTGGAATTGGACTAGTCTAGTCCATTTCGAATCAACCTTCCCTAAACGCTAAATCATCAACTTTGGCCCAAACTAGTTAAGACTATGCACCATTGCGTTGAGTCTAGAGGTGTGAAATTGGTCAGAATTGAACCAAAAGAGCTGAAGAACTGAATTGCTTGTTTTTACAAACTAAACTGAACTGAAATAATAAGTAAACTAAATCAAACTGAACCAAAATATTTCATTTCAATTTGGTTCAGTTTGGTTAATTGATTTGACCAATTTTGGACTAGAGTATACCAATGGTAGTAAAAGCCTTAAGCAACCATGTCCAAAGGTTGCAAAGTATTCCAAATTACAGTTAGAAGAAAAATATCATACACAATAAAATTGCTTAACAATCAACATGCATTCTTTCCATTATATTAAGCAAAAAAACTAGAAAGAAGAAAAATATAGATACAAAAATCTCAAAACTTGAAAATTCACATGCAATCAAACTGAAGAAGAAGAAGAAGAAGAAGTGAAAGCCATATCTGCTATGTTTCATATTATCTCTTCTTCTTTTAGGTCAGTGTTTTCATTGTTGTCATTATTTTTTTGGCTATCTCCATGATTCTTACTGTCATGATTGGCAGTTTTCATAGGAAGACCAAGAATCAAGGGGGGGAGAGGGGGGGGGGGGGGGGGGGGCGGTGGGTGGTTCTGGCTAACAATGGGTTGAGGAAGCATCAGCCGCATCTTGTCTTGAGATGAAGAAGAAGAAATCATGAAGTTTGAGTTCTTGCTATCACGATTACCAGTCTATCTCATAAGGAAACTTTCAGCTGAAGAAGAGGAGGAGTTAAGGAGTTGAGGAAGGCCAAACCTCCCAAGTTTTCTGCTTTGGGTCATTGTTGATGTGAAGGAATGAGATATAGAAGTAATGAGAGGAATCATGAGATTTGAGTGACTTTATTAATCTAAAGAGAGGAGTGAATGTTTAACATTATGGGCTAAATAAGGAGTGTTTATAAAGGTTATTAGACCGAAGGTGAAAGGTGCAGGATATATGTATAAGGTTGAGCCCATTTAATCAATCAGTTCAGTTTTTTATTAATTTTTCGATTAAAAAACCAAACTGAAAATGAACTTTTAAAAAATTCTAAACCAAAACTGAATCAATTAATCAAAAAATTAAATTGTATCAATTTGGTTTAGTTTTTCAGATAAAACCATTGTTTGCTCACCCCTATTTGAGTCTATGCATTAGTTGTTTTTTTTTTTTTTAAATTGTAATTGGTTCTTTTAATTAACTTTAATATAAAGTATCTTATAGATATTATTGTAAAAACGTATCTTAAAAAATATATTTCTAAATTATCTATTTAAGAATATTAAAAATAGTTTAAATTCAAGTTTAGTATTTTTTATTATAAAAATTTTAGAAAATGAAATATTTTTGAAATATTATTTTTAATATTTAAATTAATATCTTTTTTAAAAAAAATTATTTTTTAACCTATTAACCTCAATTTAAACAGAGTCAAATAATACCATATAAAATTTAAGATTATATCATCAAATTGTAAGGAATGATTTGTTTTGGCAACTTATAATAATAGATGAATAACTTTAGTTGGAAGTATTGCATTAACAAATGTTTTTTTTTATGTAATTAACTTTGATTGAGACTCATTAAGCTAAAGTTGATTGCTAACAAATATAATTAATTAACACGTGTGTGACAGCGGGTCTATATATGCACCGTGTGGAGTAATAGAATGTAGGAGTATGGTCCATTGCCTGCAATTTTATCATGATTCATGGTTGGCAAATTTACCATTGAAAAACGCACCACGAAAAGCGAGCACATTTATAGAAAGAAAATTAGGTTAAGATGGCCCAGCTGAGATATGAATTGTAAATCAAACCATTTCAATTCAATAAAAAACGACACAAAGTATTTCAAAAAAAAAAAAAAAAAACAAAGTAAAGCTACATAACGTGCCTACATTACCTTTTTTTCCTTCGTCGCATTACCATCGCCCAATCATAAGTAAATTACATCAATATTCCTAACTTATATAGTTATTTTATTTCAATTATTTAATTTTAAATTATTAAAATAAATTTATTACATTATTGACTGTAGTATCTTGTGGTTAATTTGGTAAAATAATTTTATCTCACTTTAATTTGATTCTTTACATTAGAATGATGGTTAAATATTATTTTTGCTTAGGAGTGCAATGAAAAGTGACGGCCAATTATCCAATAATTTGTTTTATTAGGTGTCACCTCATGTTTGATAATTTGTCACTTTCTATGGAATTGAATTAAATCGAAGATATTAACCAATAATCCCGAGTCTCGAATCTAAGGGACTATGACTGATATACCTGAACAGTCCTTTTTTTTAATTTTCAATAAATAAATAAATCTATTATATGTTAGATGAATTTTTTCGAAATAAAATTAAAATTGTGATATTTTATTTTAATAAATTAAAATAGATTAACTTAAATGAAATAATTACGAAAATTGAAGAATTATTGATACAATTTACCCTAATAGCTAATACTACCAACTTGTTCATATGATTTCAGTATTATATTTGTATTTCATATGATACAATTTTGTAAATATTCTTGCACTTTAAAAATAATAATAATAATGATTGAATTTATTATTTTATTCATATGAATCATATATAAATATATTTTTGTTTATGAATGTTCTATTTCATCTTATCATTAGATTATAATTTGATTAATAACACTAATCATAAGATTAAAGAATATATCTTTTTAAAAAAATTTCAGAATTATTTAATTATTTTTAAAAGTAATACGAACTTTCGTTTAATTTATTGTATAAGTTTTAAGTATAGTTAACGTTGAGTCTGATATTGCTATTTAATATATATATATATATATATATATATATATATATATATATATATATATATATATATATATATATATAACCTTAAAGAATTGAGATGCAAAAGAGAATAGATAGACAGGAATATTCATTAGTACTCCCTCTTTCATTTACGAATTTTACATGCATACAAAATTATAATAATGAATTTTATTTTCATGATTATATGGAGTTATTTATAATTGGATAAATTATAAATTAGCCTATGATAATATTAATGAGCGTGTCCCTATTAATTGATCTTTTATATTTCGTTCTTTCATAGCTTAGTCTTTTTGTTAACTTAATCATTCAGTTATTGTTAAATGTCAATATTATCCCTAATATTTATAATCTGGGAGAAACAATAACATGAGAAACAACCTGAAACTTAGCGCTTTTTTTTTTTTTTTCTTATTCTGGAAGCTTGGGGCGACAATGCTAAAATGGAAGAGAGAGTCTGTCAAACCATACTCCTACAATTGATGGAATGTTTGGGTTAGTAGGATCACCACGTCCACTTTTGTACATCTGTCACATTTTAAAAATTTATTTTACTTAAAATTATATATTACTTTAAAAAAATTAAAATATATTAATTAATTTTTTTCAATTTTATTTTTATCTTTATTAAGTATAATAATTGTTTTTATAATATTTTATAATTTATTTTTATCACTTCTTCTCTCTATTAATTAAAGAAAATAAATAATAATTTAATTAAATTATAAAAAAATTTATCATTTAAATAATTTAATTATTTCTTAATTGCCGTTTAAAAATTTTAAACAATGAAAAAATTAACAAAGATTGTAATATATAATATAAATAACTCTTGTGTATTTATTGTTAGAGAATGGGATCAGAAAATCTCTAAATAAATAGTCTCTCCTTCGACTAAGGATGGCAATGAGTAGGGTATTCATGAAAATAACGCTACCCGACCCAAACCCGATTAATACTATTAAAACTTGAACTCGTCCCAAACCTGATTAAAATTTATTCTCAACTATTCGAACCCGTCCCAAATCCGATTATTATTATCTGAAAAAAACCCGAACTCGTTTGTTTTTATATATTTTAATTAATATTTGGTACAAAAAATTATTTTGATTAATAATTTATATTTTAAAAATTTAATAATTTCATAAAATATTTAAATTTCATTTTATATAAAATAAAATACGTAAAAATTTATAAATATTATTACACAAAATATATATTTTATATTTAATTAATTATTTATATAAATGAATTCAAATAACGGATACCCAATATATAAAACCCGAACCCGTCATGGATATTATTTTTCAAACCTGAACCTGTCTCAAACCCGATTATATAATACCTAAACCCACTCTATTAGAGTTCAATCGGATCGGGTACCCGCAAAAATCCATCCCGTTGCCATTCCTATCTTCGACTTGCTCAAATTAGGAAGCATCTGGTCTTGAGTTGGCGTAAAAGTGACCAATAGTAGGTTTTTGTGAGGCTAGAACTATGAATGGCACCACCAACCAATACCACAACTAAAGAGGCAACACATATTTTTGTCAGCTTGATGAGCCAGCAACTTGGGTTGCTCCTTTACTTTTTCAATGAAGGTTTAATAGTCTGGCGGGCTTTGATCTTAATTTTGGTGATTTGTTTAAGTGGTGATTTTTGGAGTTTGATATTAGGGGTTGTCATAGGCATTTTGATATGTGGGGTTCATGTCATTTTGGATATGGCACATGTATTAAACCTCAAAACAAGTTACTCAAGTGTTAGGTAGATTGGCAGTGAGTCAGATATTTATGGACACTTAATATAACTGAATTTTAATAAAATGAGTTTAATTAGTGTATAATTGAATTTGTGATATGTTCGAGTTTAAGGAATAATATTTGTAACGTCCCAAGAATTTCAAGCTCTGAATAGTACTATTTTTTGTCTGTGAATAGCATTATTCAAAGCCAACTCAAGAACTAAAAATAAGATGGAAATTAATTAAGATATAAGCAGAATAAAAACTGAAGTGACCATCGGGTTATGGACTTAATCAGTATTGTTGAAAAAGATAAACTATAACCCGATGAAGGGCATTTTGATCAATTCACTTGAAGAGTTAATTTTTGACCCAAATATCAATTAAATTAAGTGAGATTAATGTATTAGAATAGGACTAAATTAACAAAAAGAAATATGAAAATTTAATGGGGACATAGGAGAAATTATTGAATTGTAATAATTATAATTAAAATTATAATTATAAATATTTGGATATTTTGTAAATAAGATAAAAATTAATTAATTGAGTAAAATATCTCATTTAAATACATCATTCTACCATCATCTTCATCATTTTCTCCTTCTTTCTTCATTGTGCCGTCCACTCTCTCTCTCTAAATCTCCATGAAAGCTTCCTTTCCAAGCTCTAAAACCTTAAATTCTTCCTCTTCCCTGAACCACTGCTTGTACTCTGAACAGTCGTCTTCACACTCTTTTCTTTCTCTCCCACTCCCTTCTCCATTGTCTCCTCAAGTTCTACTCTCTTTAGCTCAAGAGCCTGTGAAACCAAATCGGAGAAATTAACATACCGGAAGCCCACTACTTGCTTCCTAATGCTCAGCCTCAAATCTCTTACATCTATCTCTGCTGGTAGTAAGTAAGCCTCCTATATAGTGGCTAAATTGGGAGAACTCTCTTTCATACTCTGCTACTGTCTTGCCCCCCTGTCTCAAACCCAGAAATTCCTAGAGCTTCCTTTCAATATAAGTGTCAGGAACATACTTTTGTTTGAACTCCCTAAGAAAATCACCCCACCTCAGAACAGGAGGCTCTATCATATTATTTGGGACAGTTTTCCACCACTCATAGGTTTCCCCTTGAAGTAATGAAACTGCATACTCAAATCATAAGGCATCCGTATATTACAACTTCTTGAAAACTCTATCCATTCTTTTTAACCACTGTTCTGCCTCCAGTGGGTCTGTAGTACTCTTAAATTCAGTAGTCTCATATTTCATTAGCTTCTCATACTACCTCTGTGGGGGTTGTGCCTATACATTACCAGATATTTTCTGGAAAAATACAGTCATCTGCTAAGTAAACTAAGCAGGAAACTGCACTGGAGGGGCTTACACAGCTAGCCCTTCTGCACCCTGAGGGGCTGGGGCCTCTCCCCAAACATCAACTGCTACGAATTGTTTCGCAAAGTTATCCCCCTCTTCTATACTGCCATACAAAGATCTCTACCTCCTGGACAACCAACACAAGAAAATCTATTCGTGAGTTCATTTCCATGATGTAAATGTACTATATGTATCAATTTATAACATTTGAGCACTTATACTTATCAAGAAAATATTTTTAGTATGTAACTCAAATCTTACTCTGATACCACCAAAACATGTCACACCTTAACCTTACATAAGATATAACATACTCCCGTAATATGCCTAATGAATTACTAAAACACCTTCTACCGATAATCCATTAAACATATTACAAGGGATTTAACAATTTCAAATTTAATTTCAAATTAAAATTATCAATAAAAGTTTTAATAGTTATTCTAAGGTTTAAGAAAAATACCATGAAGTTAATTAAGAAAAGAAATAAGCATTTTTAAAACTTAAGAAATTTGGTGAAAATTTGGTGTGGTGACAGCTAAAAATTAGTCAACCCAAAAATTTTAAACCTATTAAACAAAACCTGTAGCAATATATGTATATCACAAACTCATCAAATCAACATTTCATCAAATGATTTTCTTTATTCACAACCAAAAGAAATATATTCTTACAAATTTACATTCATTTGATATCAATAAAATAATATTACATCGCTATTGTATAACTACTTAAATATTTCTTATATGCATATAGTCATTATGTACATATGAAATAAAAATTTAAAAGGGTAACCTAGAAGTATACCCCACTTGCCAAAAAGAATATGGCTTCTATTATTTTCACTAGGCAGTCTTTCTGTAACACCCTCACTTTAGCTAGTCCGTGCATTCGACTGTTCCGATGACCAATATTTGTCCGGATAGCTAGAATGACTAAAAAATATATTTAAACTAGAGTAAGGAGTCATAAATAACCCAAATAATGATAAGAAAAATTTAAGAAAAATTTAAGAAATAAAATGCATTAAGGTTAAATGAGCAGTAGTCCCAGCGATGGATGACCTAACGGAAAGCTACTGTAAAAGATAGCTAGCAGTCCTAAACCAGAGGGAAACCCTGTGAAATAATTTTTGAAACTCCAAAGAAGAGTCATTGAAGTTTCGATGGCATTAGAATTCCAAGAAAATTTTTAAAAAAAAATTTATTTATCGTTATAGACAATTTTAGTTTGTTAAGCTAAACGAAGGGCATTTTGGTCATTTTGCCTTCAGAGACAATTTTTTACCAACTTGTCCATTCAAGTAAGTGAGAATTATGTCCAAAAATATGAATAATATTGATGAAAAATTAATTAAAAAATGAGCAAAGAAAGAAAAAAGAAAAAGAAAACAAAAATGAGATTAAACGCTAATTATGACATAAGCTTTAAGTAAAATGATGTAATTAAAATTTATTCCACCAATCATACTTAGACAACACACTTAAGAGAGATAAAAGAAACAAATTAAAACTAATTTGTGTCATCTTCTCCACTTGGATTAGCCTTGGCCGAAACCCTCCTCATGCTCTCTTCTTCTATTTTTGCTTACCCAAGCTTCTTAACCTTAAATTCTTTCCATCTTTTTCATAAGTCCCAACACTAAAAATAATTCTTGGATCCTCTTAGAGTGTTTGGAAGCCAAGAAAGAGTTGGAAAGTGAAGGAAAATTTGAGATTGGCCAAAAGAAATTTCTGCTCACAAGGTTAGTGCTATCTCTCTCTCTCTCTCTTTATTCTTGTAAGCATGTTAGGACACTAATTTAACTAGAAATTGTGGAAAAAAAAAAAAAGAAAATTCTACATACTAGAGTAACTGCTGAATTTCGGCAGCCAAGGAATTGCTAGGGTTTTGATGCTTTTCTTTGAATTAAATTAGTATAATAGCTGCCCTTGATGAGAATAAAGTGATGAGAACTTGATTATTTATGTATGGTGAAAGTTGTAAAATTTGGGATTTAAGGTTTTGAGCAAAAATAGTGTTTTGCTCATGTAATGGTAAATGAACATATTATTGGTCAATTAGTGACCATTTGGTAAGTTTTGAACATAAAATGAAGTTAATTATGGTATTGGATTGGGAAATTGTGAATCTGGACCCTTGGAGTCCAGTGTGTTTGGAGAGCCTTAACTGAATTTGTGTAGCTCCAATTGGTGCAAGGTCAATTCAAGGTGAAACTAGATACATGATGCCACAACTTTGGTGAAGGAACCCTATCTAGAAAACCAACTTAAGTGACCCTAAAAATTGACCTAAATGCTGTCTCTGGAAAATGACCAAATAAACAGTGTTTGTTCATTTGGTCATAACTCAGTGTAGAAATGTCCAATTGACCTGAATGTTATATCAATGGAAAGTTTAGATAATTTAGAACAACTTTCATGAAGAACACAAACTCAAATTCTGACCTTAACCAATTGAAATTTCTAGCCAAATTTAGGCCACAAAAACTGCCAGAACCAATTTGTACCCAGAAATTATGGGTACTGACCAATCCGGCCAGTTATAGTAAATTGACCATAACTTGAGCTACAAAACTTCAAATAGAATGATTAAAAAAGAGAATCAAAGAAGACACATAAAGGAACAACTTTCATGAAGAAAGTTTTATCAAATTTTTGCTGTAGATTGGTCCAATGAAATAGTAAACATTAGCCATAAAATCTGAAAATTTGAAATATCTTGAAATAAGCTTTAAATTGAGATTGGCAATTAATGCCAATATGTATAAAACTCAAAATGTGGGATCTTAGTGTAATTAGGATTAACATATTTACTAGGTATGAAAAAGTTAACTTTTTGAGTGAATAGTAAGGTAAATAGTAACCTCAATAATATTAATACAAAGGACTAAAACTTAAATTGCAAATGATAAGTTATATAAATAGTGTAATGAATAAATGAATCATATGAATGAGACATTAGTTCTCATTATTGTAGAAAGGAAAAATACTTTGAGTACAATGGTATAGAAGAATAATTAATGTGAATTGCGATACATGAATGATCAAATGAATGTATAAATTCTAATGAATGCATAAATTATGTAGAATTGTATTTTAGAAATTTATACTTTTGTTAGGAATAGAATTGAAATATTATAAATTATTATTGGAGGTTATAATGAAATAATGAAATAATAAAACATAATAACACTTAATGGTACTTATGTGCCCATATATTGTCTAGACACGTGTGTCAGATTGGATAGATTGGCATGCCAATAGGGTATTATTTTAGCAGCACTGCGTAAGACTTTATGCCTATATTTATGGCTTTATACCCACACTCATTACTTTTATGTCCGATTACTTATTATCATGACTTTTAGCCATACTGATATGTTATCATGGCTTTTAGCCATACTGACTACATATGTGGTTGACGTTCCGTATTTCACGTCTCATGGCAAGACGGCCCGAGACATCATGGTGTCCAGTGCCAACGACCTGTTATCTAGTTTAGTCAGCCTGTCATAGGTTACTTGGGTAGTGAAATTTATTGAAACAAGTTAAGAATATTAGCAGTTAAAAATATTAGAAATTAAATAAATGAGTAAGAAGACTTCAAATAAATTAGATTAGTTATTTAGTAGAAAGAATTGAAATGAACTGGACTGATGTTAAAATTTATCTATTATGAAATGACTCTGAGAACATTAATTATTATAAAATAATCTAAGATAACCTAGCAAGTATTGAATGAAATGATAAAAGGATTAGCAATAGAAATATAACTTAAATAAACATTACAAATGCACATTTTCATAATAATATAAAGTTAAAAATAATATTCTT
Source organism: Hevea brasiliensis (assembly GCF_030052815.1). Taxonomy (NCBI): domain Eukaryota; kingdom Viridiplantae; phylum Streptophyta; class Magnoliopsida; order Malpighiales; family Euphorbiaceae; genus Hevea; species Hevea brasiliensis. The sequence continues at coordinate 68,020,543 of NC_079493.1, read as the reverse complement.
AGAATTTTTGTGGATTGTATATTATTACTGTGAATTTAGGAATTAAGCGCTTCTGAAGAAGAATAAATTAGAACAAAAGATAGTTGATACTAAAAGTATTATATTAAATTAGAATAAATTCTAGAGTATCCAAATTATGACCCATTCTTTCTTTATTTGTATATATTATTTTCTTGTTATATTATTGCACCACTAATAGAAATGCTTACCGCGAGGGATTTGTTTCTCTCGCGCAGGCACTGAAGACAAAGCCCAGTGGACATTAGACTAGAAATTTGGAGTTCGGATCTGCAGAGTGTTCAAGGTTATCACCTCCTCAACAATGTATGTAAATAGGGCCCATATAAGTCATATTATGTATTTGGTACATTATAATTAGTTATTAATTATAATGTAAATTATGAATTGTATGTTGAAATATAAACTATAGAATTGTAATTAATTTGTAGATCATGTAAATTATGAATTTATGTAATCAGTCTGTAAATTATGTAAATTAATGAAACTTGAGAATTTCTATATATAAATTATGCATGAATGGAAATGCATGGAAATGAATATGAAATTGAAATACATGGATGATATTTGAAATATGAGATAATTATGAGAATAATGGATGAGATGAGATTTTTATTGTAAAATATTATTGAAAATTTCAAGTAGGTGAATAATAAAATACGCCAACTGTAAATAAAATAGGGGAAACTCCGCTGGTTTCTCCATAGAAAAATAAATGATATTAAAATATAATGAGAACAAATTATTAAAGGAATAAAGTAAGATAAGATAGGGTGCTCCGGCACCGAGTATGATATGCCTTGCTCAACTACACTGTAGACGGGTGAGGGGTGTCACACTTTTTCTTTCCTTTACCTGCGACAGTCTAAAAATAGCGATCGCTGAGTACAAGGACTCAGTGGTGCACAGCCATCAATTTATAAAACCAATATAAAGCATAAAATGTCAAACCATAACAAAGTATTTAACATGTTCAAATTTTCATGAAATATGAAAACAATAATAATCTTTTCAATCATCAAAAAATTATTTATTTTCAACAACACATTTATTATAACATTTAAAAATAACTAGTGTTGCCAACATATCACAGTTTAAGCAATGACACAAAATTTTCGATCAATGTTGTACACTACGACAAAGCTATCTCAACCCCATCTAGCTGAAACTAATGAGGGAAGCAAAGCTAGCTAGCAAATACAAGTGCACCCATCCAATCTCAACCTCAATTGGTAAGCCAGAGAGGGAGGATAATATAACCAATCTTAACCCCTCAAGTGGAGGAGGAACATATCCAATCTCAACCTTATAAAATGAGGGAAGCAATCAAAGTCTATCATGCCAACTGTGGTTTTAAAATAATTTTAAAACAATTTTCATTCAAATAAGCGAACATATCAAAATATCACAAATCATCATATATGATTGGTAACACATCATTTTCACAAATAATTCTAAATCACATACATCCGGCCACCCCCATGCTACAATATAAATAAATGGCCAAACATCCGCCTTTTCAGCACAATAATAAATTCCTTTCGATATTAAAAATATTCTCAAAATAATATAAATAATTCTCAAAGAAAAAGGAAATTCATATTTAAGCTTGAAGAAAATCTATTATTTTCATTTGCAAAATTAAAACACAAGAAAATTAGAGTTGTGCACAAACTTTATCTTAGTCTCCTTTCTTTGACTTATTCCTTCCTTTACTTCAAACTTCTCTTCTCCACTAAAACACAAATTTCAAAACTTTTAATACTTATTCTAACTTCCACCAATAACTAACCAAATAAATTCCCAATAAATTCCTAAAATAACTACACATTCTAACTATTTCAGATTACAGGACAGAATTTAAACATGTGCTTAGAACTCAATTTCAGTATAGTTTCAGTCATAATTTGTCAAATCAATTTTCATGAAAGTTATTCTTCTATGTCTTAGCTTTAATTATCATTTTTAATCACTTAATTTGAAGGTCTAGACTATTAGTTATAGCCAAAATACTAGGTACTATTTCTGGGTGCCTTATCCTGAGATTTTAGGTTTTTTCAGATTTTTACCTGAATTTGCACTCAATATCCAAGCATTTTATACCCAAAAATTATGCCAGATCTTTAAAGAAAAGTTTTAGGCCTTTGTCTAAAGTTTTCAAATCATTTTGTAGCACCTCAATTGGAGATGTACAAAGAAAGATATGCCCTGTTTACTACATGGAGGTCACAGGGCTGAATTGCTAAATTGTAGGAATTTCAGTTTTGCAATTTTGAATTTCTCTAAACTTTTAACTTTCTTTAAACTTTTAACCATTTTTCCCTAAGAATTTTGTCCGGGTCAAAACATTGAAATTGTATGTCACACCCTACCCCTCTGTAAGGCATAACATGATCCCGTAGTATACCTAATGAATTACCAACTCCGTCTACTGATAATCCATTAAATACACTACAAGGGATTTTAAAAACTTTTCTTACTTCTTTTACAGTGGTGAGCACTATTTACAGGTGTGAAAGACTTTGGTGAACTGAAGTGAAACAACTAACTCATTTGATTTATTTGGAATATCTGTAAAAATTTTTGCAAGGTGCCATTTGTATTTTGGACAAAACAGTTCTTCAGAAAACCTGTAAAAAGCACTTCAATATATTTTCAAATCTCAACTCCAACATTTTTATCAACACAACACATTTCTCAAGTCAAATCCACAGTGATTTTCAAAGACTAAGATACAAAGATATAACACAATTTTTACAAGCCAAATAAACTCATAATTATTTTACAACTTTACTGTACAACTTAAATTTACAACTGCTCAAAACCAAGAACAAAATATACATACAGTGAATATACATTACAGTACAAAATGCCACATATCGAATAATCAATATACCCAAAATCTCTCATTGGCGATACTAGCGACCTAACTTTGCCCTGTCTGTCTCTCTACCTGCGATAGCAATAAAAAGCTATCGCTGAGACAATGTCTCAGTGGTGCACAACATTTACCAAATACAAATTTTAAATCACAATTCATAAATCATATCAATAGTGGATACTTAAAACCATAGTTAAATTCAAGACAATAAATGTCAACAAGAATTTAAACTTCATTTGTTAATATCACAATAATTTTCAATAAGTCAGATCATGGTTGAATTCAATAGACAGTATATGTCAATAAGAGTTTAAATCAATTTCACAATCTCACAATACATAATAACACAATTCGATCAAATAACTGAAGAATACAGTGTTGCCAATCTATAACACAATTTAGGCCATGACACAATTTTTCCATATATGCCGTGTTGTACACCACGACAAGACATGCTCACCCCAATAATCGAAATCAATGAGGGAGGAAGCTAGCTATATAATGAGTATTCATCCACACTCACCTCAGACTGGGAAGTCAAAGAGGGAGGAACATAATCATACTCACCCCAGACTAATAAGTCAAAGAGGGAGGAATAATCACACTCACCCCATTAATGGAGGAGGAACATATTATATTTTTCATTCCAATTGTGAGTCAAAACAATTCCAAACATTTTATTAAAATGATCCTTAAGAATCCAATAAATTTCAAAACTTATAATTTCATTCACAAAATGGCAACACAATTAATTCACTTCAATTTCCACAAAAACCATTTCTGATTGCTTTTCAATCAATAAGTATCCATCAAATACCATTCAAACAATTTTTCACAGTTTCAAACCATTCACAATGTTTTTCAATCAATAAGTGTCCACCAAACACATTTCCACAATTTAAAACAATGATATGCAAATAGTCAATATTTATTTCCATTGAAAATAATTCAAAAGAAACAGTTGTTGTGCACAAACCTCTGATGACTGTCCCCCTGATCTGGACTCAGTGTTTCCTTCCCTTTTCCTGAGTCTTTGGTAACTGAGAAACACAATTTGAAGTGTTTCAGTACTAATTTAAACTGTCTCTATCGATGGTGTTTGGTAAATAATGCACTGAACTCAATTATTCACTTAATCACCTAATATACCGACCCTCGTTGCGTTTTAGGTAAATTAGGTTTTAGTGTCGTTAATATGTCACATTTGATAGGGTTTTAGGTTTGGTATGTTTTACCAAAGTCATTTCCTTGCTTAGTGCACTTTAATGCAAATTGTTGGATTCCGGGATACTGGTTTGACCTAGCCGGACGGCCTAGTTCCCTCGGTTTTCGGGTTTCGGTCAAAACTACAAACTTGTAGATCTAGGTCTTATTGCACGCGGGGCAAAATTTCAGGTCAATCCGAGTTAAGTAGACCAAGTTATGGTCATTATACTATTGCTGGTCAAATGGTACCAATTAGGTCAATTTTTGGTCAATTTGGTCAACTCTGGTTCGGCCAGTTTTTGGACCCGAACTTGTGCAAGTTGTTTGACTTGCTTATGGTCATTTCTGGGCTTTGGTGTCTTCATAAGACTTGTAGGTATGGATCTTAACTATTCTTGGTTAAAATTTCAGGTCAATTGGACCTGGTTTGAGTGAGTTATGGCCTAAACACTCACTGCTGCCCAATTGGTCATTTTTCAGGTCCTAATTGCACCTAATCCGAATTGGTCATTTTTTTTAGGTCACCTTGCAAGTAGAATTTTGGCATGGTTTCTCAATGAAAGTTGGCACATTTTGTGCCTAGTTTCACCTCAAATTGGTCTCATACCAATTGAGGTTACACATTTAAGGTTATAGGCTAAAATGTGTACTGCCCTCAATATGCTTTTCACACCCCATTCAAAACACATATTTACCTTGCAAAGTTTACTTCCATACCCTACCAAATCAGTTTTGGTACATTACCAAAAGCACTTTCTACTTTACATTAACATTATTTTGGGCAGATTCCAATCAGCCTCAACACACCAATATCATTCACAATTACAACTTCTAAGTACTATTACAAACACACCTAACCATTACAAATTTTACACACACTTTACAAGATCAATCTACATACATATCATCAATCCTTCTAGGTTAATATTCTGCATACATTTCCTTCAATATATACCATTACTCAAGTGTCCCCAAGCTGCCACAAACCATTCTTCAACATCAAAGTGCCGTCCATTTTACAATTTCCCATCCAAGTGCATAAATCACCACATAAACATGAAATAATTCACTAGGTTACTAATTCATCATGATCAACACCATTTCTCATCAATTATATGCACAAATATCTCATCAAAAACGTGACTCATGGCTGTCCAAAATGAAAACAACAATAACCCTTCAAACTCAAAATTTTCTTTCACCAAACTAACACCCATAACATGAACATAAACTTTAACAAAGAAATTCTCAAAAATGCAAACTTACCTTTAATTGTAACTTGCTAAACCTTCATCAAACTTCTCAAAATTAGTATCAATATCTTCCTTGTGATGTGTAGACAAAGTTTAATGAAGAACACTAAGAGGTTGGAGTTGAAAATGGAGACTTAAGAAAGCTTGCATGAAAAATGGCTATGGAGTTTCCTTCACTCTTCAATTCGGCAATTTGAATGCAAATGAGGAAGATGACTTATTCAGCTGCATTTTAAGTGTACACATGTCCCACTATGTATTTAATTAATCCCCTTAGTGGTCCACTTAGTCACTTAATCATATAATAAAGTAATTATTCATTTATTCCACATTTAACCCATAATTTCCACTATTTATTTTAGGTACCACCAATTTAATTTTTCATTTTATTTTCTAAGTGTAATACTATTTATTTTTAATGGACATTTAGGTCAAAAGACACTTCGGGATGTCAAATGACCATAATGCCCCTGTTCGGGTGGCATTCCTGATTTTTCGGTATTACCGGGTTTTGTCTGTTTTTCGATTTCTCACTGTTCTTTGTACTAATTATTTAATTTTTCTTTGATATTTCTAATGATATTTATTCTTCAACAAGGGTCTATTTATGTCCCAAAAATGTTTTCGGGGTTCCATGATCCGAGGAGCTAGTCAACGGTCCACGCCGTGACTTCCCGGTGCGGTCACCCATCGCTAGGGTTCTCGGCTCGCTTAACTTAGTCACATTTCTTTGCTATTATTTTTCCTTTGTTTTTCTTGTATTTTCTCTTCTTGTATTTCATTATTTTATGTCTCCTCATTCATATTGAAGTGTAGTTCTAGGCTTCCTAGCCGTCCGGACAGCACTGGTCACCGGAGCAGTAGAACGCACTACCGAACTTAGGGGTGTTACAATTCTCCCCCCCTTAAATAAATTTCGTCCACGAAATTTTTACCCAGTAGCCATCTTACAATAATCATACGTTTATTTCTCCTTTCTATATGATCGTAAGACTTTTAACAATCTAATACAATGTTTACTTTGTTTGGATAACACCAATCTCCTCTTACTATTGTGTTGTCTAATATTTCGGTTCACGTTCCTTCTTGAATGACCCTTGAGGTCATGTTAGAATCATTCATCAGTCATTGGTCCTCTGACCATTCTAGTCCATAGTCTTCCTCACATTCGTAATATTTCTTTGTTACATATGAATCAACTGTTCAAGTCTCTACTTCCATAACTCTTTTTATCTGTCAATGTTCTATAACTTACTTCCTTTTGTACTGAACTATAACCTTTCGATATTTTAACTTTTGAGTTTTAGATCCCTAAGTAGGATTTTCAAACTTATTTCTAACAATTAAATTCTGTCCTGGCATAACTATGCCAAAACAGATGCCATTGGCAACTATTCTCATCTAGGTGTACTATCGGTTAGTACGTAGCTCTACACAATAATCTCAAGTTAGTACTGTAATCTGCAGCTTACAGTATAAACATCAAGAACATTGCATAGTTACTACGATACATCCCAATAGATCAAACTTTGTTATCTTTTATTCTTTTTTAATTCACTGATATTCGAATCTTATTCTGATTACAATATCCATTAGCAATTTCTAACAGTAACCTCCTTGCCCTTATCAAGAGCAATTCCATTACTGCATCTTACTTTTACGTCCTCTTGCCTTACATTAAGTAGGCTCACTAATTAGCTTTATAATTTATGGTGTGTTAGAAAATACTTTTCGCCGATAAACTCTTTCAAAACTAATTTCACTTATTATCACAATCCTTATCTTAAGGGCTAATCACTAATGCGTCAAAATTTATTCCTCTGTAAACGAATAACAACAGAACATATAGTTCTAACACTAATGTAAAAATATGAAAATTCAGTCAAACAATACATATATATATCTCGGTTGCTAATTGAGAAAGTACCACAATGATGTCAAAAGTCTCGGTCTCTTTTACGTCAGTATAGCGTATACTCTCGTTGAAGCATCACCTGTTTTGGTGATTCACGATGATCGACTTCTAGGTGTACTACCCCTACCTCTACCTTTGCCTCTACTAACTGATGGTGAACTCTTTGGGGTAGAAACTTGGGTTGATCCCTTTGGTGTAGTAAATGATCCAGAACGACCTGGATTTACACAATCCTTAGCAAAATGACCAGTCTCTCCACAATTAAAGCATGCTCCTACGGCTCTATAACATACCCCACTATGTGGTTTACCACAAGTTTCACAAAGTCGATCTGACAGCGCATTTCTGGGTTTCTGTTGAGTTTGCTGATCGGATCGAGGTGGTTTCTGTCCATAAGATCTATCTCTATCGGACTTCTTACTATCTCTGTCGTATCCCCCAAAGTTTTTCCTCTTTCCATTAGGACCACTAGAACTCTGTTCTGCTGACTTTCCCTCTTTTTCTGCCTTCTCTGATTTCTTTTTCTCAAGAGCCGCTTCAGATTCAATTCTTTCTAATTCTAGTGCTTGAGAAATAAGTTCAGAGAAGTTGTTATGTTTGAATCCGACCACTTGTAATCTGATACTAGGCTTCAAGCCGGTTTCAAACCTCTTACATCTCTCCCTGCTGGTAGAAAGTAGACTTACTGCATAATGGCTTAGGCGGGAGAATTCCCTTTCATACTCAGCCACTGATCGGCCCTCCTGTTTCAGACTTAGGAACTCTTGCAGCTTCTGGTCTACATAAGCATCAGGGACATATTTCTGCCTGAATTCCCTGAGGAAGTCATTCCATGTTAGCACTGCAGGTTCTACCAGACTGTGGGGAATGGTTTTCCACCAGTCATAAGCATCTCCCTGTAGTAAGGATACTGAGTACTCAAATCTGAGCTCTTACGCAATGCAGCTTCTTGAATACCCTATCCATCCTCTCTAACCATTGTTCAGCTTCTAGAGGATCTACTGTCCCCTTAAACTCTGTAGCCCCATACTTCATCAATTTGTCATATTGTCTAGCAGAAGACTGTGGTTGTACCACTGGAGTCTGTATTGGGGCTTGAGTAGGCACATTACCATCCATTTGTTGGAACATTGTAGCCGTCTGCTGAGCGAACTGAGCAGAGAACTGCGGTACTGCAGGGGCTGGTGCTACTGAACCACTGACATTATGTAGGCATGGGGCATCCCCTTGCACCTCAGCCTCTATCGATTGATCGTGAGCGATCACCTTCTTCCATAGTCAATTCGAGGATTTTAGACCTCTGTACAATAATACAAGGAGATTTCCTCCGTTAGTGCATATTTATAATGTAATGTCTTATGCGTATCAAACAATGATATTGAGCGGTTGTCTTGTGAAGAAAGAATATTCAAGTAACAAGTGAAAGCAGAATTTAAAAACTTTTCTCTGATACCACTAAAACATGTCAAACCCTACCCCTCTGTAAGGCATAACATGAACCCGTAGTATACCTAATGAATTACCAACTCAGTCTACTGATAATCCATTAATAACACTACAAGCGATTTTAAAAACTTTTCTTACTTCTTTTACAGTGGTGAGCACTATTTACAGTTGTTAAAGACTTTGGTGTAATTAAGTGAAACAACTAACTAATTTTATTTATTTGGAATATATGTAAAAATTTTTGCAAGGTGCCATTTGTATTTTGGACAAAACAGTTCTTCAGAAAACTGTAAAAGCACTTCAATATATTTTCAAATCTCAACTCCAACATTTTTATCAACACAACACATTTCTCAAGTCAAATCCAGTGATTTTCAAAGACTAAGATACAAAGATATAACACAATTTTACAAGCCAAATAACTCATAATTATTTTACAACTTTACTGTACAACTTAAATTTACAACTGCTCAAAACCAAAAACAACATTTACATACAGTGAATATAGATTACAGTACAAAATGCCACATGTGGTATACTCACTATACCCAAAAATCTCTCGCTGGCGATACTAGCGACCTAACTGCTTTGCTCTGTCTCTCTACTGCGATAGCAATAAAAGCTATCATTTGAGACAATGTCTCGATGGTGCACAACATTTACCAAATACAAATTTTAAATCACAATTCATAAATCATATCAATAGTGGATACTTAAAACCATAGTTAAATTCAAGACAATAAATGTCAACAAGAATTTAAACTTCATTTGTTAATATCACAATAATTTTCAATAAGTCGATCATGGTTGAATTCAATAGCAGTATATGTCAATAAGAGTTTAAATCAATTTCACAATCTCACAATACATAATAACACAATTCGATCAAATAATGAAGAATACAGTGTTGCCAATCTATAACACAATTTAGGCCATGACACAATTTTTTCCATATATGCCGTGTTGTACACCACGACAAGACATGCTCACCCCAATAATCGAAATCAATGAGGAGGAAGCTAGCTATATAATGAGTATTCATCCACACTCACCTCGGTGGGAAGTCAAAGAGGGAGGAACATAATCATACTCACCCGGACTAATAAGTCAAAGAGGGAGGAATAATCACACTCACCCCATTAATGGAGGAGGAACATATTATCGATGTCATGCCAATTGTGAGTCAAAACAATTCCAAACATTTTATTCAAATGATCCGTAAGAATCCAATAAATTTCCAAAGTTATAATTTCATTCACAAAATGGCAACACAATTCGTAATTCACTTCAATTTCCACAAAAACCATTTACAGTGCTTTTCAATCAATAAGTATCCATCAAATACCATTCAAACAATTTTTCTGATTTCAAACCATTCACAATGTTTTTCAATCAATAAGTGTCCACCAAACACATTTCCACAATATAAAACAATGATATGCAAAAAGACAATAATGATTTCCAATGAAAATAATTCAAAAGAAACAGTTGTTGAGCACAAACCACTGATCACTGACACCCAGAAATGGACTCAGTGTTTCCTTCCCTTTTCCTGAGTCTTTGGTAACTGAGAAATACAATTTGAAGTGTTTCAGTACTAATTTAAACTGTCTCTATCGATGGTGTTTGGTAAATAATGCACTGAACTCAATTATTCACTTAATCACCTAATATACTGACCCTCGTTGCGTTTTAGGTAAATTAGGTTTTAGTGTCGTTAATATGTCACATTTGATAGGGTTTTAGGTTTGGTATGTTTTACCAAAGTCATTTCCTTGCTTAGTGCACTTTAATGCAAATTGTTGGATTCCGGGATACTGGTTTGACCTAGCCGGACGGCCTAGTTCCCTCGGTTTTCGGGTTTCGGTCAAAACTACAAACTTGTAGATCTAGGTCTTATTGCACGCGGGGCAAAATTTCAGGTCAATCCGAGTTAAGTAGACCAAGTTATGGTCATTATACTATTGCTGGTCAAATGGTACCAATTAGGTCAATTTTTGGTCAATTTGGTCAACTCTGGTTCGGCCAGTTTTTGGACCCGAACTTGTGCAAGTTGTTTGACTTGCTTATGGTCATTTCTGGGCTTTGGTGTCTTCATAAGACTTGTAGGTATGGATCTTAACTATTCTTGGTTAAAATTTCAGGTCAATTGGACCTGGTTTGAGTGAGTTATGGCCTAAACACTCACTGCTGCCCAATTGGTCATTTTTCAGGTCCTAATTGCACCTAATCCGAATTGGTCATTTTTTTTAGGTCACCTTGCAAGTAGAATTTTGGCATGGTTTCTCAATGAAAGTTGGCACATTTTGTGCCTAGTTTCACCTCAAATTGGTCTCATACCAATTGAGGTTACACATTTAAGGTTATAGGCTAAAATGTGTACTGCCCTCAATATGCTTTTCACACCCCATTCAAAACACATATTTACCTTGCAAAGTTTACTTCCATACCCTACCAAATCAGTTTTGGTACATTACCAAAAGCACTTTCTACTTTACATTAACATTATTTTGGGCAGATTCCAATCAGCCTCAACACACCAATATCATTCACAATTACAACTTCTAAGTACTATTACAAACACACCTAACCATTACAAATTTTACACACACTTTACAAGATCAATCTACATACATATCATCAATCCTTCTAGGTTAATATTCTGCATACATTTCCTTCAATATATACCATTACTCAAGTGTCCCCAAGCTGCCACAAACCATTCTTCAACATCAAAGTGCCGTCCATTTTACAATTTCCCATCCAAGTGCATAAATCACCACATAAACATGAAATAATTCACTAGGTTACTAATTCATCATGATCAACACCATTTCTCATCAATTATATGCACAAATATCTCATCAAAAACGTGACTCATGGCTGTCCAAAATGAAAACAACAATAACCCTTCAAACTCAAAATTTTCTTTCACCAAACTAACACCCATAACATGAACATAAACTTTAACAAAGAAATTCTCAAAAATGCAAACTTACCTTTAATTGTAACTTGCTAAACCTTCATCAAACTTCTCAAAATTAGTATCAATATCTTCCTTGTGATGTGTAGACAAAGTTTAATGAAGAACACTAAGAGGTTGGAGTTGAAAATGGAGACTTAAGAAAGCTTGCATGAAAAATGGCTATGGAGTTTCCTTCACTCTTCAATTCGGCAATTTGAATGCAAATGAGGAAGATGACTTATTCAGCTGCATTTTAAGTGTACACATGTCCCACTATGTATTTAATTAATCCCCTTAGTGGTCCACTTAGTCACTTAATCATATAATAAAGTAATTATTCATTTATTCCACATTTAACCCATAATTTCCACTATTTATTTTAGGTACCACCAATTTAATTTTTCATTTTATTTTCTAAGTGTAATACTATTTATTTTTAATGGACATTTAGGTCAAAAGACACTTCGGGATGTCAAATGACCATAATGCCCCTGTTCGGGTGGCATTCCTGATTTTTCGGTATTACCGGGTTTTGTCTGTTTTTCGATTTCTCACTTTTCTTTGTACTAATTATTTAATTTTTCTTTGATATTTCTAATGATATTTATTCTTCAACAAGGGTCTATTTATGTCCCAAAAATGTTTTCCAGGGTTCCCCGCAGTCCAGGGCTAGTCAACGGTCCACGCCGTGACTTCCCGGTGCGGTCACCCATCGCTAGGGTTCTCGACTCGCTTAACTTAGTCATATTTCTTTGCTATTATTTTTCCTTTGTTTTTCTTGTATTTTCTCTTCTTGTATTTCATTATTTTATGTCTCCTCATTCATATTGAAGTGTAGTTCTAGGCTTCCTAGCCGTCCGGACAGCACTGGTCACCGGAGCAGTAGAACGCACTACCGAACTTAGGGGTGTTACATTGTAGGTCTATTTCTTATATTTATTTTAGCTTTGGAATCATTAAATTTGCATTTGTGTAGCTTGAGTTATAGCTATTTTACTAAGACTGTTCAAGTGACAAATTCTCAGGTTTCAGATCAATTCCAGAATCTAGGTAGATTTCTGGACTTATTTTATCAAGCAAATTTGGATAAGTTACAACCATAATTTAGCATCATAGTCTTCATATGAATTATTCTCCTATGTCTCATGTAACACCCAAATTTTTAATGTATTATTTTATGAGTAACATTAATATTTTTATTTTATTTAAATTTTAGGAAATTATTTGAAATTTTTCAGATTTTCAAAATTGGGTTTGATTTCCCAAAAATATAAAACTTTGATGATTTTTAAAAATTAATTTAAAGATTATGTGGCAAAACTAAAAATATATTTGGAGTTTATGAATTTTTCTGAGTTTTCTAGAATTTTTTTCAGAATATTTGGGCCTCGTTTTCGGTCCCAAGATAGAGTAAAAATTCAAAATTTTGTATCTTGAATCGAACTGGCTGAATCAAACCAGACCGAATCGGACCGGCCGAATCGGTTTGGCTCCTTCTCCTTCTTCTTTTTCTTCCCGCGTTGCGTCGCCTCTCTCTCTTTCTCTCCCGTTTTCTCTCTCCTCTCACCTCCCCTCGCTGGCTAGCCGCCTCCCCAGCCTCCCCACCTCGTCGGCGCGCCACCCCAGCCTCCTCCCATCGCCAGCAGCCGCCTGGAATGCCGGGAAACGTCTCACCAAGCGACGCGATGAGCAGCGCGCTGCTTCGTCTTCCTGGTCAAAATCCGATTGATTCGGCCTCCGATTGGGCCAGGTCTTGTGTCTAAACCATATACACCTCGAGAGCTTTCCATAGACACCAAGAACACCAAAATCCATTAAGCAGTTTGTCCAATTTTTGTCCGGAAAGTTTTAGCCCATTTTGACTTTTGGGCAAGATTTCTCGCAAACCGTGAACTCCACGAGAAAACCGAGAGTACCAGAGCACTCCACTCGTCGAAAGCTTCGCGGCAATATAAATTTCAAAATTTTTCGATACCGTTTTTTGGTGGGTCCCATGGAACTTCATAGTGTTTTTTTGAGCATTAAATGAGCTTAGAAAATTCTGTAAAAATTTTATACTAACCCTCGTGTTGTGGGCTTCGTGTAGGTATCTTCAATTTGCGGAAATTCGACAGTTATCCGAGTTTGTGAATTTCCGACCAGACAGACCGACTGTCGAAAAAGTCTCAGAATTGGATCGAAATTTTGCCTACCCCACCATTGTCAGTTGTCCCAAGCACGTCCCCAGAGTCAGAATCAACATAGGTAAACCCGAACCTTGTTTTTCATAATTTTTTAGTACTTAAATAGGATTAAAAATCCATAAAATATTCGTGGTAGCTCAAAAAATTATGATTCTTTTTGCAATAGCCTAGTAATATTGCTAAGGCCCGCGGGGCAAAGTTTTAAAATTTTTAGAGTTTATTTGGGTGGCTTTTGCAAAAAGGGTCAATTATAAGGACTAAACTGTAATTTTACATATTGTGATTGATGACTGTTTGGATGGGCCCAGGAGGGGCTGTGTGATATGATTGAGTTGTGGGTGTATGGTTGGTGGATATAGAAGTGTGTTTTAAACCCATTTGTAGGTTGGGTAGGTGCTAGGTATAGGGGAGACTCTGCCGGATTTTCGGTACGACTTAGGACATATTTAGTCTTTTCTTGGTTTGTATTGAGTCAATCGCATTAAATAATTGTAATAAAAATTGTCAGGTGAGCCGAGACATCCTTCTTCCTCCGCCCAGCCGCCACAGTGACTGCTGTCAAGTCTGTGAGTAAAATATTAATTTTAATTGTAATTTCAATATTATTATATGTTCAAGCATGCCCATGCATCACTTATATGTATATATCTATATAGTTAAACTCTAGGCACGTTTTATGTTGCATTCACAACTATTAAAGTGCCATGGATGTTGTTGTGGTAATTTGGAGCAGTGTGCGTGCGTTAGCGTGCGTGTGATGTTGCGTTGGCTATGGATAGGATGGGTAGACACGGCTTGAGATCTTTGCTGGGACCCGGTCCTTCGGGGTAGACACGGCTTGATTTCTTCGCTGGGATCCCGATTTGGTTTATTAAGTGGAAGTCTGAGCTGAGTTCTTCGCTAGTACAGGTTGGAATAAGAGAGCTGTATAGGGGATCAGCTCCCATATATGTATTGTTTGACATTATCGGGTGTGTGAGTGCTCCAAATTACCTTTTTGCTGTTATGATGTGAAAATATTGCTGATGTTGCATTTCACTCTACAGGGTGCATTAGCTTTAGATAGTTATAGAGATTATGGTTAAAATTGATATTTTACTCTCTGAGTCGAATGCTCACTCCTGTTCAATATTTTTCCAGGCCACAGGAGGATATTTTTGAGGTTAACCTTCTTTTCTCCTTCGCAGGTCATTTATTAATGTTTGTATAAACCTGTTAACTCTTAGAATTTTCGCATGTGTTAGAAATATTTATTTGAATTGGGTCTGTAATATAAATTATCATTTTGGACCTGTAAACTTATTATTTTATGCATGTGTGTTGGGCTGGATGAGGGAGCTGAGCTCCCATTTATTTTATATTGTTATGAGTATGTGGAGGGTGAGCTGAGCTCCCCAAATGATTATATATTGTGTTTACAGGTCGGGTGAGTCAAAAACTCCCCATTGAAAAATCCATTTTATGGCCGGAATCTGTCCGATTGAATTCTTGAAATTGGGCCCAAATGGGCCTTAGAGTTGGGTTAAGGAACAGTTAGGCTTACTACGGGCCTCGGGGGCTTTAGGCTGGCCCAGGTCCTAATTCGTCTTGTATTGTCATCTTTGCTTCTAGTTTTTGCTTCATATAATTAGGTATAAATATGAGTCTATAGAGCTGTGTAACATGCTGTTTTGAATTTTGTGGGCTAATGCTGCTGAATTTCAGGAAAATGCGTAGACGCAGGAGAGTTGCCACTGCACCAGAACCAAATGTGCCTGACGAGGTGTCAGCGCAGGATGAGGCGCCTGCCCCAAGGAGGCAGGGTAGGAGGCCTAGAGCTGCTCAAGTAGAAGAGCAGCTGCCACCAGTTCAGGATCAATCTTTTATGGCACAGGGTCCCATGGACCCAATGGCAGCTACTCTAGCTGGTTTGCAGAGAACCATTGATATGATGGCACGGTATATGGTCCACCCTCCCCAGCAGTAGCAGTCTACCGCACTAAGAGGGGAACCTTGCAAACAGATAATCAATTTTAAGAAGTTGGTGCCTGGTACTTATGATGTGTCAGATGATGCCTATCGATTTTTGGATTCCTGCAGATAGGCAGGAACAGAATTGCAGTTGACTGACAGAAGACTTATAGAGTGTATGCAGCATGTCATGGAGCCTATGCCTAGACAATGGATGAATGACTACATATTACCTCGGATGGAAGGTTTGTCGTGGACTTAGTTTGTGGAATTGTTCATTAACCGGTTTGTACCAAAAAGTTTCAGAGATCAAAAGCAATGGGCCTTTGAGGCCTTAAGACAAAATGGCAGGTCTGTAGATGAATATGCTACAGAATTTCTGGAATTGAGCAGGTATGCCCCTACAGCAGTAGTTACAGAAACTATGAAGGTGAAGAGGTTCCTAAAGGGGCTTGACAGGAGGTATGCAAACCTGGCCATGATGTCGAATTAGTCTTTTGATGTGGTGGTTGATCGAGCCAGACAGATTGAGATTAGTTATACTGTGGATGACAGCAGAAGGGTAAAGAAAAATAGAGCAGAGGGTTCTTCAGGTGTTCCCCACATGGGTACTCCAGATAGTGGTGGCCAGAGTAATTATAGAGGAAGAAGTAGGAACAAGAAGAGTGGTTTTAGGCACAAACCTCGAGGGTTCAGGCTAGGGTACGGATCCAGCAGTGGTCATAGTTCAGGATATAGCAGTTCTGGGTCTGGTTCAGGATCCTCCTTGGCACCTTGTGCACAGTGTGGAAGGGAACATTCAGGACCTTGTCTGATAGGTTCAGGAGTATGTTTCAGGTGTGGCCAACCATGTCACTTTACTAGGGAATGCCCCGTGTTCAGCGAACCACAGATGGGGTCACAAGGTTCTGTTGCAAATGTTCCTCGTCAGTTGTATCCTGGTGCTTCCAGCATGGTAGGCGACGATCGATTCGATGGCCAGGCCGAGGACAAGGGGGACGTGGATTTGGAGGTAGATCAGGAGGTAGAAGTCAGTATTAGGGTTCTGCCACTCAGGGTAGGGGTCAAGCTCGGGTTTTCACCCTGACCCACCAGGATGCTTAGGCTTCCAATGCAGTTGTGGCAGGTATTCTTCTAGTCTGTTCCTATGAGGCTCGTATTTTGATAGATCCGGGTGCTACGCACTCATTTGTCTCCCCAATGTTTGCCATAAGATTAGATAGAAACCCTACAACTTTAGAATGTCCTTTGTCTGTAGCTATCCCGCTTAGTGACAACATAGATGTAGATATGATTTTTTCGGGTAGCCCAGTAGTGGTGGATGGAAAGATCCTCCCAATAGACTTGGTTCCTCTACTAGTAATAGATTTCGATGTAATTTTGGGGATGGATTGGTTAGAAACTCATTATGCCACTTTAGACTGCAGGAACAAAAAGGTGTATTTCCACATACCTGGTGTGGAAGAGTTTAGCTTTGATGGTGACAGGAGCGTAGCTCCATATAATTTGGTGTCAGCAATTAGTGCTAGAAAAATGTTAAGGCGTGGATGTCAAGGGTATTTGGCATTGGTAAGAGATACATCTGTAGAAGGTGTCAACATGGAAAATGTTCCTGTTGTTAGAGAATTCATGGATGTCTTCCCAGAGGAGCTTCTAGGGTTGCCACCAGGAAGGGAAATAGAGTTATGCATTGATGTTGTGCAGGGTACAAACGCCATATCAGTGCTGCCTTACAGGATGGCTGTCACACCTTACCCCTCTGTAAGGCATAACATGATCCCATAGAATACCTAATGAACTACTGAACTTCACCTACCGATAATTCATTAAGTACACTACAAGGGATTTTAAAACTATTTTCTTGCATTTTGGAAGTGGTGAGCATTTTGGTAGGAATTAAAATCATTTATTCAAAGCTTATAAACTAGTAAAAATTTTGTCCATTTTAATTTTAACGCAAATTTTATAAAAATTTTGACAGAGTTCCATTTATATTTGGAGAAAACCATTATTCAAAACCTGTAAAAAAGCACTTCCAATAAATTTTTCCTAACTCCCAACCTCCAAATATTCTCAAGTCAATACATCTCAAAATTCTCAAAGCAAACTATTTCATATCATTCCATCAATATTGTATGCACAAATTAACTTTACAGATATAAAATCCAAAAATAATATTATTATAATTTATTATACAACTGCTCACTTTACATTGATACTTATGGCATTACAGTATTTACATCAAAATAATTACAAGGGTATAAAACAATACCCGTACAAAAATGATCAAGAGTTCTTGTCAATCCCGCAGCTCACTCTGCTGCTTTCTCTTTGCTCTTATCTGCGACAGCAAAATAAGCTATCGCTGAGTATAAAAATACTCAGTGGTGCACAATAAAATTTAAAATATAATACATAAATCATTCATTATCAAATCACAATTTAAATATTTCTCAATCACATTTCACAGGTTACTAAAATTCATAATAACACAATTTGGTCAAATAGTTCAATAAACACAGTGTTGCCAAATCATACACAACTTAAGCCATGACACAAAATTTCCGATCAATGCCGTGTTGTACACCATGATAAAGCAATCTACAACCCCACTAATCGAAATCAATGAGGGAGGTGGCTAGCTAGCTAATGACTACTCATCCGATCTCGACCTCAACTGGTAAGCCAGAGAGGGAGGAAAATGAACGATCTCAACCCCATAAATGTAGGAGGAATAATGTGATACTGTCATGCTAAGTGTGAACACAAAATCAGTTCAAAACAATTTATTCAAATAATTTATGAGAAATCTGGTCAATTTTCAAAGTCATATTCACAATCATAAATGGCAACACAATTCATAATTAACTAAAAAAAAATCAAATTTTCAGGAATCATATATTTAAATAAAAATTACTGTGCACAGACCTGACGTGAGTCGCCTTTAGGCCTTGACTCAGTCTCTCAGAGCTTCCAAGTCTTTTTCAGCTTAAACACACAATTTCACAGTGTTTCAGTACCATAACTTAGCATAAATCCAAAAATAAATTTAACTTCACTTTTACCTAGCTCTAATGTGCTAAACTTGACGTTCTTGAAATTTTTGTGTTTCGGGTTACTATTCACTATACTATTTAAGTCAATTTGTTGACTTTCTAAGGCTTAATAGGTATGGGAATTCCAACTTCACCCACATACCACATTTTGGTCACCAAACTTGTTAGTTTTGGTCATTTTCTCAACACTTAAGTATTTTAGGCAAAATTGTCAATTTTCAGTTTTTGGTGTCTAGGTTGCACTGTTCCATTGGTCATTTTACTGTTGGAATTTGATAAAACTTCCTTCATATAAAATGTTCCTTATTGTCTTAAGTTTATTCTCCTTTTTGAATCACTCCAATTGGAGTTTTGTAGCTCAAGTTATATGCAAATTACTTTTACTGTTCATGCTGCAGAATTTTATTTTGGCAGATTATTGATTCCAAATTCGTTCAGCAATTTGATCAAGTTAGGTCCATAATTTGGTCTAATTTTCTTCATATGAAATGTTCTAATATGTCTTAGGTTTCCATCGGTTCAAGAATCACCTAAATCAGAGTTTTCTAGAGAGAGTTATAGCCATTGAAACTTTACTGTTCATATGATAAATCTGCAGTTTGCAGATTCAGTGATCCAACTTTGCTCAGTAATTTGTTTGGGTTAATGGCATAATTTGGGTTGGTGTTCTTCATGAAAGTTTTAGGTATATATCTCATCTAATCACTGGTAAAATTTCAGATCATTTTGACATTCCTAGCTCGAGTTATGACTAAATAAACAAACACTGTTTATTTAGTCAGTTTGTGCAAGGCAGCCTGCAATTTTTCAACTTTAGTCAATTTGTTCACTAGGTTTTAATCACTTTTTGGGAATGCTTCCTAAATGAAAATTGTGTCATTTAGTGCCTATTTTTATCCCCAATTGGTCCCATATCCATTGGACTTGTAAAATTCCATTTTTGGTCCCTCAAAGTTGACTTTTGGTCATGGTGCATACCCAATCCGAATTTGACTTTAATTCCAACACTTCTAACACACTTGTAGACACCATATTTTGGCCGATCCCCAGAATCAATAAACTCTGAAGCCGATCCCAACCCAGTTTTCTAATCAGCCACTCACATTTCCGATCTCTCCTCAAAAGAATCGAATAAATACCAAGTCCTCATATCATATAGAGTTCCCACCGATCTCTCAAGCTAATTGCCAAGTCCCCTGATCAGCTAATTATATTTCCGATCTCACTTACCAAACGAGATTGAATCCTCTTACCACCAGTCTTATTGCCGATCTCTCTTTTAAAAATTTGAGAATGATAAAGGTTTCGACTCGGTTTACAGATGATCCCGCTCTTAAGTGTTCAAAGCCAAATTTCTAATTTTAATTAAGTCCCGTTTCGTAACTGATCTCATGCATTTTGTGTTTTCCGATCTCCTATACTTAGATTAAAAATCATTTTCAGTTGTCATGCTAATATGTTCAAACAATCAAGTGCTTACGCAATTTAGAAACTTTCCGATCACAATCAATCATCGAACAAAAGGGGAACTTTCATTTCATTTCATTTCAAAATTTATACAAGTCATTCCCCCAGCCGGAACTACATGTTGTTCATTTTCCCTCTCACCTTCAGCCTCCTCTTCGCTATCCTCACCTTCGTCCTCGGGAGCCAGGTTGGCCATCCAGGAGATGTAACACCCTCCCGGTAGTCACTCCGTACATTCTACTGTTCCGGTGACCGGTGTCGGTCCGGACAGCTAGAACGTCCGGAAAAATATTTAAATCAAAGTGAGGGACCATAATTAACTCAAATATTAATAAGAAAAATTTAGGAAAAATTTTAGAAATCAAATACAACCAAGTTAAACGAGCCGGTGCCCAAGCGATGGGTAACCAGAGGTAAGTTGCGGTTCTCGCAACGAGGAGCCCTAGACTCGGAAAAAAAATTCATAAAATAATTTTTGGGACTCCAGAGAAGGGTTATTGAGGTTCCCATGGCATTAGAATGCCAAGAAAATATTTAGAAAAATTTTTCAATCGGTACAGCCAATTTTGACCCGTTAAGCCAAACGGAGGGCATTTTGGTCATTTCGCCTTCAGAGGCGATTTTTGACCGACTTGTCCAGTTAAGTAAATAATTAATATGACATAAAATATGAATAAATATTACTAAAAATTAAAGTGAAAATGAGTAGAGAAAAGAAGAAAAGAAAATGAAAGAAAAACCTAAATATGACATCACATGATATCATTTGGAAGGCTTCCACCAATTACAACCCAACAAGCCAAATTAAAAAGAGAAAAATGACAAATGAAGAAACAAATTTTCTGGTTCTTCTTCTTCATTTGGACGTGAACCTCTTCTTCCATAGCTAAGTATATTCAAGCTTTTCAAAGCTTGATTCACCCATTTCTACCCAACAAAATCATAACCTAGCTTCACAAAAAATTAACCTAGCAACTTGAGTAACCTCTAGGAAGCCAAAAGAAGAAGAAAGAAAGAGTTTGGGTAGTTTGAAATTCTGCCCTATTCAAGGTTAGTGCCTATTTACACTTAAATCTCTTTTAATTCATGTTAAAGACTTAAAGTGAGTAAGGTTTTGTGAATTAAATGAATGGAATCTATGTATATGGACCCTATGAATTTTCGGCAGCCCTAGGAAGGAATGAGTTTGATTGTATTAATGGACTTAGAGTGAATTGGAGATTATGTTTAAAGTATATACATATATATATACAAGAATGAAAGGGTTAACTAAAGAAATTGTGAAAACCATGACTTTGAGCTAGGGTTTAGGAGTGAAAATTTGACTTTGCTTATGAAATTGTTAAAAAAACATTCTAATAGTCAATTAGTGACCATTTGAGGTAAGTTGACCATAATTAGGAGTGAATTATTGCATGGCAAAGTGGAATGGGCAGGCTGCCCCATGAGTGCAGCAGGGTGACTGAAATTTCAGTCCACTTGGACTGCCATATCTTGAGTTGTGTTGGTCCAATTGGTGTTTGGACAATTGGACATGAAACTAGGCTTGTAATGGCACATTTTTTCTGAAGAAACCATGCCCAAAAGACCAAAGCAAGAGGACCAAAAGTTGGCCCCATTTCGGATACCCTGCAACCAGCACCTGCAGAAATGACCAAATGAACAGTAACTGTTCATTTGGCCATAACTCACTGTAGATATGGTCAATTGACCTGAAATTTTTACAGAAACAAGATAGGATATAGACAAACAACTTTCATGAAGAACATCACCCCAAATTATGCCATTAACCCATTCAAATTATTGGGCAAAGTTGAGTTATCAAACCTGCAACTCTGCAGATTTTCATTTGAGCAGTAATGTTTGGAGGACTATAACTCTCTCTAGAAAACTTGGATTTAGGCGATTCTTGAACCGATGGAAACCTAAGGTATGGTAGAACATTTCATATGAAGAAAGTTAGACCAAATTATGAACTTAACTTGATCAAACTACTGACCAAAGTTGGACCAAAATCTGCCAAAACCCAAAATTGTAGCATGAACAGTACACGTGAACAGTAACTTATTTTGGCCATAACTTGAGCTACAAAACTCCAAATGGAGTAATTCAAAAAAGGAAATTCAACTAGACAAAATAAGGAACAACTTTCATGTTTACCATTTCCTCAAATTCCCACTGTAACAGTACTTAATGGAATAGTAAAGTTAAGCTTCAAAAACTGAAAATTTTGTTTCCCTTGGTTTAAGCCTAGAAATGGTAATGGTGAACACTTCCAACAAGTTTTAAATGAAAAATGTGGTATGTTTGAAGTGCCAAAGCCAATGTACCTACTTTCTATGCAAAAGTCAACTTTTTGTTTGACTAATGAACTGAATAGTGACACCAAAACTTGAAATTCAAAAATGTGAAACTTAAAAATGCAAAATGCCTTAGTAGGCCTAATGTGATTGGTTTGGATAGTTTGGCATGCCAATAGGGTATTGTTTTAGCGATCGCGAAGGCTTTATGCTGTGTTCATGGCTTTATGCCCGTATTCATGGCTTTTATGCCCGTACTCATGGCTTTTATGCCCGATTATGTGATATCATGGCTTTTTAGCCATCTCGATGCATACATGGTTGGCGTTACGCGTCCCATGGTATGACGACGAGGCACGCGGTGTCTAGTGCCAACGACCGTTATCGATCCGATCGTCCAGTATAGGTTACTTGGGCATGGAAAAGTATAACTGTGATTGAACTGATTATTAAAGAAAATACGAAAATTAAGTATCAGGAACGATTACAAAAATACAAAGAAGCTCAAGATCATGAAGAAAATAATTAACGAAATGCATGAAGAAGTTAATATCATAAAACATGATTAGCCCTCGACTAAACAATAAGTTAGTAATTATTCATCTCTTATGAACACAATAGCAAGGAAATTATTATTTTTATTTGCATATTATATTTTCTTGTATTATTGGCACCACTAAGCTTTATGCTTAGCGTGTCGCTTTTGCAACGCGTAGGTACTGAAGATTTGGACAGAGGGCCCAGTAGACCACAGATTCGGTAAGGCAGTTCACAGTTCTGCATAGTGTCCGTGTCACCTGACCATCCACAATGCATTGGTAGGACACTAGGTCCCATTTTGTATTTTGAGGTTTTTGTAAATTTTGTAATTAAACTCTTATTTTATCATGTGTATTTGAAACAAATGTAATATAATTTTGTATTAATGTAAGTACTTGTAAATTGTGATTATAAATCACATGTGAGAATTTATTTATGATTTGAGTCTAATGATGATGTGAAATGAATGATTGATAAATAGAGGAATTGTTAAGAAAATTGTGTTTGTGAAAGGAAAAGTGAATACATAACTGTGATTTGTACATGATTATCACATGAGATGAATGATTGAGAAATGAATGGTGAAAAATGTTGAGATTTTGATATTGAAGTTTGAGAGTGATGAGATGATTGAATATGATCATAGGAAGTGTTTTTCACAGGTTCTGAAGAACTGTTTTCTCTATTTTTAGCCGGTACTCTGCCGGATTTTCTATAAAATTCTCGGAACCTCAAATAAATTATAATTTCGATAAATGACTTAAATAAATTATATTTCACAAATTATATTCAAAAGCATGATATAAATTAATTAAGATAAAATAGAGTGCTCGGCACACTGAGTGGCATAACTTGCTCAGCTACACTGTAGTCGGGTAAGGGGTGTCACAGGAGAAGTCCTCCTCAGGATAACCCTTCTTGAGCTCAGCCAGGAGATCTCTGTGAGCATTCACATAAGCACCGGCCACTCCGGTCACCATTTCTTCTTCTTTCGCTTTGAGCTCCTCGGCAAGATGAGCGAGTTGAGCAGCCTCATCAGCTCGGAGCGCCTGAACTCCCTCGAGAACACAGTGTCGCTCGGCCAGAACATGAGCTTGCTCAGCCAGCTTGTCCTCATAGAACTTCATTCGTCCCTCAATTTGGGATATGTAGTCCTGAACGGACGTAAGTTGGGATCGGAGAGAAGACATCTCATGACTCATCCTCTCGACTTCCTTACCCAGGCGATGAGCCTTCTCCCGGACCATGTGTTGGTTCACCAAACACTCCACGTTCAGGCTCATAGATCTGGTCAAGATATCATCAAGGTTATCCGGAGACAGCCTATCCCGATCTTCTCGAAGACAGATGGAGGACGCTAAGACCTTGGGGAAACCAGGGTTCTCTCAAACCGTACGATTTTTCTCCAACGAGTGGATCAGCACTTGGGCACCGCGGGAAAGGGTCCTTACAGGAGGTTGGGAAGGACCCCCTTCCGCACTCGGAGCAACTGGAGGAGGTGGAGGCGGCTCTTCTCGGCGAGGAGGTGATCGGACCACTTCTATAACTGGAGGCCCAAAAGGTTGAGACTAGCCTTCCTGTATTTCCCCGGGCTCATGACCAGGTGTTTGAAGCAGCTCGGAACGCTTCATCTCCCGTACCTTCCGGGAGATCTCTCTCTTCCACTTCCAGCTCTCCTTAGAAGCTTCGCCGCTTGCCATACCAGCACAAAGAAGAGGTCAGTGAGATCGCTAAGGTCCAAAGATCTGAGATATAGAAAATACCGATGCCGAGATCAGAGAGCTAAAGCCCACGATCTTGACCGGTGACTAGCTGCATAGTCCAATGGTGTAGCTCGGCCGTCACGGCATCCAAACAAGAGAACTTCTCTCTGGACGCCTGTTCCTTCAACTCCATCACCATTGCACCCTCTTCCCTATTTAGGGCGATGTGCTTCGTAAGCAAAGGACCCTGATGCAGCCAACTGCAGGGGAAGCCCTCAAAAGCGTTCGGAATTTTGCTCCTTAAGATGAAGAAGCGATTCTTCCAATTCTTCAAGGAGGAAGGTAGATCGGTAAAAAGCCCACAATGTGGTTTCGCCTGGAAGAACCAATACTCATCGTCCTTGCAACGAGTTAGCCGGTGCAGTTCAGCGAACACCTTAGCCGTGGGTCGGAGTCCTTTAGCTCGGCATAGGCCTCGGAAAGCTACCAAGATCCGCCACGAGTTCGGGTGAACTTGAGCGATGCACACTTGGTGATATTTCAAAACTTCTTTGAAGAAGTCGTCCAAAGGGAACCGCAGACCGGCCTTTAATTGTTCTTCATAGACCATGATCATATCGTTCTCCTCGAAGAAGTGATCGGCACGAAGATCGCCGTGACACTTAATCAATTCGTAGGAATCAGGCCAGATGTTGTTCTCCTGGCTGAACGACTGAAGGTCGGTTTCTTGCAAGATTGACGGTAGCTCGTCCATGGGAAGATTTTCCCTCCCTGAAGAAGGCACATGCCTTGATGGCGCCGGTTGTCCCCGAACTAGAGCGGAGACCCTAGGAAGTTCAGGTTGCGCGCTTGGTCCGACCACCTCTACCTCATTGGACAACCACGACAACTGAATGGAAGGGGGGCTTACTGCTCTCTGACCCTCAGCACCGCTCATTTTCAAAGGAAACAGAAAGTTTAAACTAAAAGAAAGATCAAAACCCTTACCGGAGCTTGATCGGTATCGGAGGAAACTTGAGAAAACGAGAGAATTCGGAAGTTGTTTGTGAGAGACTGAAAATGACATAAAGGAGCAACTGGCTAACCTCACCCCCATTTATACTCGTCCGAGCATTTAATGCTCACGATGTTCCAGGTAATGCATCGGATAGCGGGACTCGCCAGCTGTTCTGACACGTCTCACGAATATTCCCAAGATTCCATGAAGAGATCGGTTAATTATAGAGCGGCAGATTAAGGTGTTTTGAATTACGGATCGGATAAGTGTCATTCAAATGGAGAATCAGATCGGATAATCACATCAGAGATCGAAAAATAATCAATGTAATAATAATAAAATGATAGTGGTCAAAATGAAATTTTATTTCCGAAAAGATCAGATTACATCATTTGGGCGATCTTCAGAGATCGGGATTACACAAAAGTTGAATTACATCATTTGGGCGATCTCTAGAGATCGGATTAGATTAAAAGGCAAGTTACATTATTTGGCCGATCTTTGGAGACCGGCATCACTTCCTATCTAGCAAAGGCCCATGTCAAAGCCTAGTCTCATGGCTGAGTCAAAAGATGTGTCGGATTAGGAGACCGGCCGTTGGATAGATGTACAGCTTAGATGGGGTGACTATGACTCTCATGAGGATGTAGAGTCATTTCTATTGTCATCGACCAGAATAGAGCTGTAGTTGGGACGCCCAATATGGTGAGGAGCCAAATGAACATCAGCGGGCAATCACCGAGGTTGAAGGGAATGTTAGCAGTTTTCTCGCCCGAAA
Organism: Hevea brasiliensis; assembly: GCF_030052815.1. Classification (NCBI taxonomy): domain Eukaryota; kingdom Viridiplantae; phylum Streptophyta; class Magnoliopsida; order Malpighiales; family Euphorbiaceae; genus Hevea; species Hevea brasiliensis. The sequence goes on along the minus strand of NC_079493.1, from coordinate 67,993,885 downwards.
TTGGATCGCCAATTATATTGGCACAGTAATCCGAGATCGGTATGATCGATATTAGTCCAGTTCTCTCACTGTCATCAAATAAGGATATCATTACATCCCGATTACTGGGGTCGTAAATTTTCAGCCGGGACACGAAGAAAATGGTCTGAAAAAGATCAAAAGTGGTCACCATGACCGGAATTATTGCCGGAGCAGTTAGAACAAGAAAAGTGAGAAGGAAAGAGGAAAAATCAAATGAGGAAGGGTTTCCTGCTGAAGGTATATATAGGGGAGGGTTTGAAGCATTTATTATTAGCGAAAAACGAAGCGAATGTCTTGGTAACCGAAGCAATAAATGCTCTGACTGAATTAACCCGGATAAAGGAGAACGCCCTAGAAGGAGAGAGATCGGGAAAGGCGTTCGAAATGAGAGAACCGGAATAAGGTCGGAAGGGATAGAAGATCGGGATACAAAGAGAATAAGACAACTTCTAATAACCGTTGTCAGAATCAGAGCCGAGGTAGTTAAAGCGTCGCAGACGAAATCCTCACCGCAAGCCTCAGAATCGCCCACATTGCTGATAGATGCCAGAGTATGTCATGACAGTGCTGTACATCTCAATCTCCACCGTTGATCTTATCTGTAAGGACGAGCTCGGAGCCCTCGGATCAAAGAAGAAGACGACAAGACCGGCGCCTTTTATTCCCAGCCCTCGGATCGCCCCAGACAGGAGAATTTGGGACCGTCAGATTAGAAGAGGAAAAGGACAAATATTCTGAAGGGGATCTTGGCCGTCCATTTTGATCCTCTTTAATTCCTGAGCCTCAGATCATGTCCTTTGAAATCCTGACCCTCCATCTCCCTCAAAATAGATCCTGACCCTTCATGGGGAGCACCCGGTTCCTATAAATACCTGCATGAAAAACTGTTCAAGGGACGGGCAAAAAAGGAGGTAGTTACTATAGCGGTAGAACTCTGAAACTTAATTCAGTTCGTTACTCTGCTATTTTTAAGCTTTGGTAAGGAAAAAACTTTTGAAACCATTTTTCTGAAGTGTTTTCTTGCAAAGGGATTCTTGAACACTGAAACTCTCCATTTTCAGTTCGTTCATTATCCTGTGACGCTTTTATTTTCAGTTCCTTATTTCCACTCTCATTGTCCAAGCTCGACTTCATTCAACTCGGTTATTTCAACCAGACAATATTTTAGCTAAGCATCCTTCATTCCAAGGCGAGCCTCTGCCCTCAGGCTAATCAGCCCGCAATCCTTTTACGTTTTGTGGTACAGTGTTTAGTTCAATAGATTCGGCTCCTTACAGGTGAGTGTTTATACCTCCGTGTTATTTTACGCATTCCCTTTATTTTTGTGTTTGTAGTTTTCGTTAAGTTTATATTGTGCAAAGAAGGTTATTCCCGAATTTACTTCCTTGGTCAATTGGTCCATTCTTTCTGTTAAGCTTTGATACTTCTAAACGCGAGAGTCCTCGTCCCAAGCAGCGTATAAGTAGTTGGATAAAATGTAGGTAACTGTATCTTAAGCGTTTCTTTAAAATAGAAGGTCTGAATAATACGTCAGGAAAATAGTGAATCACTAGGCCGACATAGAAAGCGAATCGGTATAACGCCATAAAGCGGAATAAAACCAAATTTCAAATAAATAAAACAAATCGGGTATCAAAAAGTACGGGTAAGGCGATCACATAGGAGGTCGGAAAATTCAGTCTGGTATTCCCTATCTAGTCATAAGGCACCGATGAGGTAAAAGAAGTCTTATTCCGATCCCTGGCATCTTTGAGTGCCAAAACCCTTAGTTTAGGCTCTTGTGATGTGTAGCCGTAATCGAATAATGAGAGGTCAGAAAAATCCTTATCCGACTCCCATTAAAGTAAAAGAGATCGGAAAAAGGTTCTTGTCCGATTCTCACCTAAAATTTTAACAAATATTTACAAGAGATAGGAGGAGAGTTCTTTTCCGATTCTCACCCATAATTTTAATAAAGTACAAGAGATCGGAGAAGAGTTCTTATCCGACTCTCACAAAAAATTTTAACAAATATTTACAAGAGATCGGAGGAGAGTTCTTATCCGATCCTCACTTAAAAACTTGAACAAATATTTAAAAGAGATCGGAGGAGAGTTCTTATCCGATTCTCACTTAAAAACTTTAACAAATATTTAAAAGAGATCGGAGGAGAGTTCTTATCCGATTCTCAACCCAAAAAATTTTTTAATAAATATTTATAGGAGATCGGAGGAGAGTTCTTATCCGACTCCCAAATTAAATTTTAACAAATACGTAAGATGATCCCCCTAAAATAAAATTAATACGCAACAGCAACTCACTAAGTTTGTCTCATTTACTTATGTATCTGGGTAATCCGGATTAGTGAAAAATCAAATATTCCTTTCGGTCAAAAGGATTAACATTTCCATTCAAACCCTCCTAACTATGAAAAACATGAAGTTAAATCTGCTTACCCTCGTTGAGGGATGAGGTGGGGTGCCTAACACCTTCCCCACCCGTTTACGGACCCCGAACCTAGAATCTCTGTTTTTGAAGTGGTTTCATTTTAACTTGCTTTCACAAATGGTTTTCTTTAATTTCCCTCAAAATTAAAGTGGCGACTCCTCACTTTTCCCACTTCGGTGAGTGTTCGTCCAGGCGACCGCAAAATACCTTGCGACAGCTTGGCGACTCCATTGGGGAAGAATAAACTAAACCCCGGTCTAGAGGTCCAAAAGTAGATTTAATTTTGTGTATAAATCATAGTTAGACGGGCTCACTCCGCAAAATTCTATACATTAATTATTGTTATTCCTGCTAACCATTTTGTTTGTCTTGCTTGTTTTACTTTCTACTGCGCTCTTCATTTAAAAGGAAAAAGGAAAAATAAAAATCCCCCTGATTGGGAAGAGGTAAAAGTGTTCCTTCACACACTGAACACTCACATGACGTCCTCACACACTTTAGCCCTATACCCGAGCTTTCTTACCCTTTTAGGAAAATAGGAGGGAGTCATGTAGCGGTACCCGTGGGTTTTACCCCGTTAGTATCCGTGAAGGCTTCTGCTCAAATTGAAACTTGTTCTATTCACTGTGATACCCGTGGAATTTTTTCGACAATATCATGGGGGGATAGAATGGGGCTCTACTGTTTACAGTAGGGGCAATTTGGGAACCTGTGGCTTTTAAAAAATTAGACCCTGAGCTAAACTCTCATGATAGTTGAAAGCCGTAGCAAGCTACCATATAGGATAGAACTGTCCAATTAGGTAGCACCTAGCCGGTATTAGGACTTTCCTTTACTTTAAGACAAAAGGGGCATACTTACTCTTACCCTATTCTGTTTATGTTATTTTGTTCTTATTTTTAAGGGTAATCTTGAATCATACTGTCAAGAAAACCCACACATTTTCCTACTTTGATAAATGTGTAGGTATCACTCTGTCAACAGTATAATTCGAGATTACCTTAATTTATCCTGCTAATAAGTTTTTCCTGCAGGCGTTATCAAAATAAGGTTTGTAAAAGGATAAGCATCATTTTAACATGACATCATCGGGTCAGTCGGCAGAAGAAGTTCTTAAATCAGAACGAAATGCTAAACCGTGGCCCAAAAATAATTCAGTGCCCTTACAGAGTGATACTGGCTCATTACCTCCAATGGACTTGAGCAAGATTGAGGTCAGAATGAATAGTCACGAGGGTCTGGCCGATGGTTGGAAGTCATTTCCTGATCACGTCAAAGCACAATTTGAGAAGAAATATGGGAGGATTGCAACATTAATGCGAGTTAAAGTTCAAGTCCCGGCACTAAAGGCCATGTTGCCAGTTTGGAATCCTAAGTTTGGAGTATTCTCTTTCAACGATATCGATACTGTTCCCACTATAGAAGAATATCAAGCATTGCTGGAAATTCCTTATACGGTGCAGAATTGGATTTATCTGCACCTCGAACATAGGCAGACCTGGAAACGGTTCGCACATGTGCTAGGGATTCCACTAGAAGAAGCAAAGGCGAGAGAAACTGTCAAAGGAAACACTCATGGGTGGTATTGGACTTATCTCAAGAAATGGTTCGACCAATACATCCGAGATGAACAGTGGGATCAAGCTTCACTGGTGCTCGCTTTAGCAATCTATGGCCTGATTTTGTTCCCCGGACCTTCCGGAATCATAACCTGCGGTGTTGTGGAAATGTTCTGGGCAGTAGAGAAACAGAAGGTCAATCCAATACTGGCAATACTTGCCGAGATTTTCTTAACCCTCACTTACTGCAGACAGCAAGGCAAGGGGTCCATTAAGTGTTGTTCTCAGTTGTTGCACCTCTGGATCATAGGACATATGTGTCCTGTGGAGACGAAGGGATTAACTTGGTATCTTGACCAGCCTCTCATCGAGAAAATGACCCGATTGGTAATCAGTCCGAAGGATGAGTCGCAGTGGCAAGGACGGATTTTGAGCTTCAATAGCCATGACTACTGCTGGAGGAAGTTGTGGACGTCAGGTCAATCCATTTTGGTCGGCACGAGGGGCAATCAATCGGTATCCCTAATTGGAGTGACTGGATATACAAGTTACACTCCGGCCTTAGTAATGAGACAATTTGGCTCGACACAGTTCAGGATCAACGCTGAAGAATACCACCAGAGTCATTTTTACCATGAGCTCAAGGAAGAGGACGGGTTAAAAATAGCTCACAAATCTTGGGAAAACATCACTCTGATGGAGAGGTCGCCCAAAGGCCCAAGTGCCACGGACGATTATCTTAAATGGAGGGCTGATAGGAACCTAGGACACTTAACTGCAGAATTCAAAGACAGCAACCCTTGTCAAAATACATTATTGGAAGAAGCTAATAATCATCTAGCTGACTCACTACAGAGGGCAAACGCCGAAAACTCGCAACTGCAAGAACAAATAAAGCAGTTAGAAGATCAACAGCAGAACCTTAAAAGAAAAGTGAGAAGGCTCAGGGAAGAGGCAAGGGCCGAAAAGATGGATTTCGAAGAGCAAGAGGCACGGTGGGAAAAAGAAAGAAGTTCGCTCCAAGCTGTATTAAAAGAAGTAGAAGCACGGAACAGGAAGCTCCAGGAAAAAATGAAATACCAAGGGATACTCGTAGAAGAGCATAAACGAGAAAATAAAAAGAAGAAGCTTGAACTGAAGGAACAAGCACTGCTCATCAACGATATTCTGAAGGAATGTGCTAAAGAAAGGAAGGAAAAAGAAAGACAAGCTGTTCTCTATCAGGAGCTGAAAGAGAATGTTGACCAGCTAGAGAGGACGATAGCACAGGGAAAACAAGAACTCTTACCTGAATCCGAGTATGCTCTAAAAGTGTTCGACCCCGCCAGACAAGAAGAAAGGTTATATGAGTATCTCAGAAAATGCCATCTCATTATAAAGAACCTCCCTGAGCCTAGGCCATTGTAAAGAATGCTGTATACGAATTATTCAGTTAATAGAATGATTTTCGGGCCATTGTTTAGCAAAATTGTGAATGAATAGTATAACTCCCGTAGGAACCCCCTCGCCAGGGTTATGCGAAAAATTGGATGTGCTATATGGACAGGTATCATAAACGCACATTCAATTCAGTCGTTCACAGTCAGACTATCGAATGAAGCCATGATAAAATTGAGGCAACCATCCTTCTGCAGCTTTCATTTTGGCTCCCAAATGCCACTGTATCCTTTGTCCGAACCAGGACCTTTAGTATTTTACGAAATTCAAAATTCACTAAAAGCTTTTATTTATTTCCCTTACAGAAAATCAAACATTGCTTCAAACAAGGCAAGTCTGACCAAGCACACAGTGTGACACCCCTTACCCGACTACAGTGTAGCCGAGCAAGTTATGCCACTCAGTGTGCCGGAGCACTCTATTTTATCTTAATTGGTTTTTATCATAGTTTTGAAAATAACTTGTGAAATATAATTCATTTATTGAAATTGTAATTTATTTGAGGTTCCGAAAATTTTATAGAAAATCCGGCGGAGTACCGGCTAAAAATGGAGAAAACAGTTCTTCGAAACCTGTGAACAACACTTCCTATGATCATATTCATATTTTCGTATTCAATTACTCTCAAACTCCAATAATCATCATCTCAACATTTGTCAACCATTCATTTCTCAATTTCAATTCTCAATCATTCATCTCGTTTGATAGTCATGTAACAATCACAGATCAATATTCACTTTTCCATTTACAAACACAAATTTGCATTATTTACATGAAAATCAAAATACATTACATAAGTTTCATTACATATGAGAAAATCAAAATTTATTACAGAATGCCAAAATGACACCTATTGTCCTACCAATGCACTGCAGAAGTTGAGGTGACACGGACACTATGCAGAACTGTGAACGGCCTTACCCAATCTGTGGTCTACTGGGCCCTCTGTCCAAATCTTCAGTACCTACGCGTTGCAAAAGCGACGCGCTAAGCATAAAGCTTAGTGGTGCCAATAATACAAGAAAATACAATATGCAAATAAAAATAATAATTTCCTTGCTATTGTGTTCATAATAAATGAATAATTACTAACTTATTGTGTAATCGAGGGCTAATCATGTTTTATGATATTAACTTCTTCATGCATTTCGTTAATTATTTTCTTCATGATCTTGAGCTTCTTTGTATTTTTGTAATCATTCCTGATACTTTATTTTCGTATTTTCTTTAATAATCAGTTCAATCACAGTTATACTTTTCCATGCCCAAGTAACCTATCTCGACGATCGGATCGATAACGGGTCGTTGGCACTGGACACCGCGGTGCCTCGGGCCGTCATACCATGGGACGCAGAACGTCAACCATGTATGCAATCAGTATGGCTAAAAAGCCATGATATCACATAATCGGGCATAAAAGCCATGAATACGGGCATAAAAGCCATGAATACTGGCATAAAGCCTTTCGCAGTACTGCTAACACAATACCCTATTGGCATGCCAAACTATCCAAACCAATCACATTAGGCCTACTAGGGCATTTTGCATTTTTAAGTTTCACAATTTTTGAATTTCAAATTTTCATGTCACTATTCATTTCATTAGTCAACTAAAATGTTGAATTTTGCATAAACAATAGGTACATTGGTTTTAGTACTCCCAACATACCACATTTTGTATTCAAAACTTGTTGGTTTTGGTCACTTTCTCAAAGTTTAGGTCATTTTGGCAAAATTGCCAATTTTTGGTTTTGGTGTCACTATTTACCTCATTGGTCAACAAAATGTTGACTTTTGGATAGAAAATAGGTGTATTGGTCTTAACACCTCAAACATACCACATTTTGTATTTCAAACTTGTTGGTATTGGTTGCCAATACCATTTTTAAGCTTAATGCTAATTGAGCAAAATTTTCGGTTTTCATGCTTCATCTTTACTGTTCCATTTATTATTTTTACAGTGGGAATTTGAGGAAATGGTAAACATGAAAGTTGTTCCTTATTTTATCTAGTTGAATTTCCTTTTTTGAATCACTCCATTTGGAGTTTTGTAGCTCAAGTTATGGCCAAAATAAGTTTACTGTTCACGTGCACTGTTCATGCTGAGATTTTGGGTCTGGCAGATTTTTTGTCTAACTTTGGTCAGTAATTTGATCAAGTTAAGTTCATAATTTGGTCTAACTTTCTCCTTATGAAATGTTCTACCATACCTTAGGTTTCCATCGGTTCAAGAATCACCTAAATCCGAGTTTTCTAGAGGGAGTTATAGTCATCCAAACATTACTGCTCAAATGAAAATCTGCAGAGTTGCAGGTTTGAACAGTAATTATGACTGCCATTTGGGTTAGGTTCTGGTCATAATTTGGGGTAGGTTTCTTCATGAAAATTGTTTGTCTATGTCTTAACTTGTTGCTGTAAAAATTTCAGGTCAATTGACCATATCTACAGTGAGTTATGGCCAAATGAACAGTTACTGTTCATTTAGTCATTTCTGCAGGTGCTGTTGCAGGGTATCCGGATTGGGGCCAACTTTTGGTCCACTTGCTTTGGTCTTTTGGGCATGGTTTCTTCAGCAAAAATGTGCCATTATAAGTCTAGTTTCATTTCCAATTGGCCAAACACCAATTGGACCTACACAGCCAAAGATATGGCAGTCCAAACAGGCTGGACTCACAGCCTTAATTCTGCTGTCTCTAGGCAGCCTTCCCATTTTAGTTTACCATGCATTAGCTTACTTCAAATTATGATTAACTTGCCTTAAATGGTCACTAATTGACCATTAGTATGTCCATTAATCATTTCATAAGCCAAGTCCAATTTTTCACTCCCAAACCCTAGTTTCCCATTATGATTCACACATACACCTTAGATACACACTTTCATTCATCACATATGTGTATATGCACCTTAAACATAATCTCTAATTCATTTTAAGTCCATTAAAACCATCAAAAACACTCCATCATTGTTCCTTCCTTAGGGCTGCCAAAATTTATGGTACACATACACATGAGTTTTAGTCCATTTAACTTACAATTTCATACTAAATTCAAGTCCTTAACATGGAAGTAAAGGAATATTAGCATAAGTAGGCACTAACCTCTTGTAGGGCAGAATTTTCCAAGCTTAAACTTCCCTTTCCTTCACTTTCTAGGCTGCCAAACACCTTCCCAAGATGAGTGGACAAGTTTTAATGAAGAGAATTTAAGGTTTAGTGGTGAGAATTCAAGGTTTGGAAGAGAGAAAATGAAATGAATTTTAATGGAGGAAGAAAGGTTCACGTATGGAAATTGGAAAGAAGAAGAAAGCTGCATTTTTCTCTCATTTTCTGCCCATTTTATTGATTTTAAATGGGTTATAGCCATGTGTCACCATATAATTGCGTGAAGGTACACTAATGACATCATGTGATGTCATAAATTCCCATTTAATTCATTTTTTTTTCTTTTCTTTTCTACTCATTTTCAATTCAATTTTTAGTAATATTTATTCACATTTTAGATCATAATAATTATTTACTTAACTGGACAAGTCGGCCAAAAATCGTCTCTGAAGGCGAAATGACCAAAATGCCCTCCGTTTGGCTTAACGGGTCAAAATTGTCTGTACCGATTGAAAAATTTTTTTAAATATTTTCTTGGCATTCTAATGCCATAGGAACCTCAATGACCCTTCTCTGGAGTCTCAAAAATTATTTTATAATTTTTCCCCCGGGTCTAGGGCTCCTCGTTGCGAGAACCGCAACTTCCCTCTGGTTACCCATCGCTTGGGCACCGGCTCATTTAACTTGGTTGTATTTTATTTCTAAAATTTTTACTAAATTTTTCTTATTAATATTTGAGTTAATTTTGGTCCCTCACTTTAGTTTAAATATTTTTCCGAACGTTCTAGCTGTCCGGACCGACACTGGTCACCGGAACAGTAGAATGTACGGAGTTGCTACCGGGAGGGTGTTACACACGGTTCAACCCAAGCGAGTGTACTTAACAAGATCCCGAACAAAGAAGATAATGGAAGATTAGGAACAAGTACAAAACCTACAAGGACAGGTTTCCGAATTGAAGGATCAGGTCTCAGAACTTATGAGACTAATGAGGGAGATGTCCCAAATTAAACCCACTTCAGAACCTAACTATCATTACCTCCCCCACCACCTACAACAATGGATCCTCACCAAGCTTCAACCTCTTTCACCTTTCAGTCACCTATCCCGGATCCGACAGTCACTGTCAACCCAGCTGCCATAAATAATGACCTACCTTTCTCCCATTACCCAGCCATCTCAAATGCGGACCCATACCCTTCAATAGTAATCCCTCCGGTTCACTCCACCCCTCATTTCCCAGCTGGGGGAGTATCTTTTGCAGTAGGAGGAGAAAGTAAGGCCAGGGAAAATGAGAAGCTGTCTGCTCTAGAGGAAAGATTGAGAGCAATAGATGGGCTGAACATTTATGGTTCAGTTGATGTGGCGTCACTGAGATTGGTGCCAGATGTGGTGGTGCCACCCAAATTCAGAGTCCCGGATTTCGAGAAGTACACCGGGAACTCAGATCCCCGCATTCACCTGGCAACCTACATTGCCAAAATGTCTGCCTTAACAGAAGATGACAGGCTTCTCATCCACTTCTTTCATGAGAGCCTCTCAGGAGCAGCCCTGAGATGGTGCATACAGTTGGACAGGAGCAAACTGCGCTCCTGGAAGGATTTAGCTGATGCCTTCTTAAAGCAGTATAAGTTCAACTGTGACGTGGCCCCCACAAGGAGAGATCTCCAAAATTTGGTGCAAAGGGACAGGGAAAGCTTCAAAGAGTATGCCCAAAGATGGAGAGAGAAGGCTGCAGAAGTATATCCTCCGGTGATCGACAATGAACTCTGCTCCCTATTCATCAAAACACTGAAGGCTCCTTACTTCAACCTGATGATTGGGAATACCTCCAACAGCTTCTCTGACATCATCCAAGCCGGTGAAAGGATAAAAGCTAATTTAAGGATGGGACGGCTGCAGGAGTTGACTGAGAACCCTGCGAAGAAGACTGCCAGCTTTGGCAAGAAGAAGGAGGGTGATGTGCATTCCATCACCCGTCAGAATAATTATTCCCCACTCCCTCAAAATAACTACCGGCCATATCCTCCCCCTCATGGCCAAACAGTCGCGAACATTCCACCTCCTTTCCCAAATTATCCACACCCGCGCCCGCAATACCCACCGCCTACAAATTACCAACCTAGACCTCCTCCTCCACCTACTCAACCCAGACCACCACAAAATAATCCCAGACCACCAAGAAACCCTGATCCACCCCTTCCCCTCTCACTCAGTGAAATATACCGATACCTCGTTGGTATAAACCAGATTGTACCAGTCCCCCTAGACCCAATTCAGCCACCATACCCCAGGTGGTATGATGCCACTGCCCGTTGTGAATATCATGGAGGGGCACAAGAGCATTCAACTGATAACTGCGGGGCACTCAGAGGGAGAGTGCACGCTTTAATCCGGAATGGGTGGTTGAAGATTGAGGGAAATGGTTCCCTCCCCAATGTTACTTCAAACCCGTTGCCTAATCATAATGCCGGCAATGGAGTAAATATGATAGAACCGGATGGAGAAAGGTTGGCACCAGTGGTAGAAGAGCTAATTCCTCACTTTGAGGGAATCTTTGCCATGGCAATGAGGGAAGGTTACCTTTACCCTCAGGTATCGGAATCAGAAAAAGGTACGGGATGTTCTTACCATGGAGGCGCAGTTGATCATGAGCTGCAAGACTGTGAGGGATTCCGGCAAGAGGTTTAGAATTTGCTGTCCCTTAAAATTTTAAGATGCCAAAGGAGATCAAAAGTGGAGGGCGAAGTAAATACCGCCAGGTTTGGCCAAAATACCTCTACCCCCAATCCTAGATTAACCTTCTCTGTCCCCAATGCCCCAATGCCCTCACCACTAGTAACAATTATCCGAACCCCGCTTCAGCTCCCAGTCACAAATACTCATGCCATACCTTGGAATTATAACTTCCAAGTTTTCACCCAAGGAGCGTCTAGTAGTACGTCGGCTCCTAATCTTGCTTCACCTCCGACACTTCCGAAACCATGCTTCACTCCCCATGAGCATTTCAGGATGACTTATGCTGGACCCACCAGCAGTACTACTCCCCAAACTAATCCTCGGCCCGTCACTGCCGCAAAATCCTCCCCACCTGAGCAAGAAGTCGAGTTTATAACTCGAAGTGGGAGATGTTACAGGAACGAAGAGAAAGAAAAGAAGAAAGGGAAAGTAAAAATGGGAGAATCACAGAATAGTACAGAAGAGGAGATTGAAAAAACGGGGGAAGTAGAACCCGCCGAGCCCAAAGAAGAGGAGGAGCTGTTGCTCCAAATAATGAAGCAGAGTGAGTATGATGTGGTGGAACAGTTGAGGAAGACACCTGCCCGAATATCACTGTTATCGCTAATTTTGAGCTCAGAGGTGCACCGTCATGCCTTGCAGAAAATCCTGGATCAGGCCTTTGTGAACCCCGACATCACACCGGGGCAGTTTGAGAAGATAGTGGGACAAATCCAGGCATCTAGTTTTGTTACCTTTTCTGAGGAAGAAATAGATCCTGCAGGCCTGACGCATACTAAAGCCTTACATGTGACAGTGAAATGTAAAGGTTGTATAATTGCCAAGGTCCTTATTGATAATGGATCAGCCCTCAATTTACTGCCTAGTGCTACCTTGGCAAGGCTACCGGTCGACCAATCGAATATACGTCAAAGTGCTATGGTGGTAAGAGCCTTTGACGGTACAAGGAGAGAAGTGTTGGGAGATATCGACCTGCCACTCCAAATTGGCGCGTGCACCTTCAACGTCACGTTTCAAGTGATGAACATTGAACCGGCCTACACTATGTTGCTGGGCAGGCCGTGGATCCATTCAGCGAATGCCGTTCCTTCAACCTTGCATCAGAAGATAAAATACATCATAGACGGCAAAATCATCACTGTGAGAGGGGAAGAAGCCATTTTGGTCACCAAGCCACAATCACTTCCCTACGTGGAAGCTGCTGAGGAGTCGTTGGAAAGCTCTTTCCAGGCCCTCGAATTACAAGAAAGCAGAAATGAAGGGGCTATGGCTATGGTAGCTAAAGTGATGTCAAGAAATGGGTATGAAGAGGGCAAGGGTTTAGGCACCGCATTACAAGAAATCATTGAACCTATACCGGCTATCCAGAAGATAGGCCGTTGCGGATTGGGTTATGAGGAGGACGCCCTAATGGATGGGCGATTCTAGATGAGGAACAGACTTCGGGATCAGAGATTTGACCAGAAAATCGGGAAAATGAAACTAGTCCCGAGAATCACAGAGGTCTTCACTAAACCGGTCATCGAAAATCCGACAGAGGTTGAAGAATCACCTGATGAACCATCCATTGATGTCATCCACCTAGATTCCTTGTATGAGGCTCTGGTCTCGCCAATAGCTGAGGGGCAAGAGTTGGACAACTAGACAGCAGAGGACGTCCCTGTACTTAATTTCGAGTAAAGTACCTTTGGTTATCTACACTTGATCATTTTGTCCATGATGACAAGTGTAACATTGTAAATGGACCCTTTTCTTATGTCATAAATTTTTAATGAATTAATAGCACATTTATTTCCAATTCTTTTCTCCATTTGAATTCCATCCTTATAATATATTCTATTTTCTTTCATTCAGGACCATTCATCAATTAACACCTAATAATTCAATAGACTCGGAAATTCCTCTGGTTAATTTTGAAATCCCCATAACTGCCATTACTTCAAGTGATTCTGAGGTGGAGCTCACAGAAGAAAGGGATGAAAGGGATGAACCTTCCCTAGTGCCTTGTGGCGACGAAACACGCACCATAAACTTCGGCATGGAAGAAGTGAAGAGGGAACTTAAGGTTGTGGAGAGTGAGGAATTGGGAGATATGATCAGTTTGATCAGAGAATTCTTGGACGTATTTTCCTGGAGCTATGATGATATGGTTGGTCTGGACCCCCAGATAGCGACGCACAAAATTCCCCTAATTCCAGAGACAATCCCGGTGAAGCAGAAGCTAAGAAGAATGAATCCTGACACACTGCTCAAAGTTAGGGATGAGGTCAAGAAACAGTATGACGCTGGGTTCCTGGAAGTAGTCAAGTATCCCCAATGGATAGCTAACGTTGTCCCGGTAATGAAGAAGGACGGGAGAGTTAGGGTGTGTGTCGATTATAGGGATCTCAATAAAGCAAGCTTGAAAGATGATTTCCCTCTCCCCCACATTGATGTGTTAGTAGACAATGCTGCAGGATTAGGTAGGTGTTCGTGTATTGATGGGGCATCAGGGTACAATCAAATCCCAATGGATGGGGAAGACAAGGAGAAGACAGCTTTTATCACTCAATGGGGAGTATTTTGCTATCGGGTCATGCCTTTCGGGTTAAAGAATGCTAGCGCCACTTACCAACGTGATATGGTCACATTATTCCACGATATGATGCATAAAGAGGTGGAAGTTTATGTGGATGATATGATCATTAAATCGAAGGGGGAAGAGAGCCACGTGCAGGTGATGAGAAAGGTATTCGAGAGGCTCAGGAAATTTCAGCTGAAACTGAACCCTGCCAAGTGCATATTTGGAGCTAAATCTGGAAAATTGTTGGGATTCATAGTGAGTGAAAAGGGAATTGAAGTTGATTCGGACAAAGTTCGAGCCATTCAAGAGATGCCATCCCCAAAAACAGAAAAGGAGGTGCGTAGTTTCTTGGGGAAGTTGAACTACATATCAAGGTTTATTTCCAATCTCACCGCTAAAGCTGAGCCTATTTTTAAACTACTCCGAAAGAACAACACCACCCAATGGGATTCGGTTTGTCAAGAGGCTTTCGAGAAAATTAAGTAGTACTTGTCCAACCCACCAGTATTGGTTCCACCAGTGGCGGGAAGGCCTCTGATTCTGTATATTGCAGTCCAACAAAGCTCAATAGGATGTGTTTTGGGGCAACACGATGATACCGGCCGGAAGGAAAGAGCGATTTATTACCTGAGCAAAAAGTTCAATGATTGTGAGTCAAGGTATTCTTTCCTAGAGAAAACTTGCTGTGCACTAGCTTGGATAGCGAATCGCCTCAAGCACTACATGTTAAATCACAAGACATGGCTCATTTCCAGAATGGATCCCATCAAGTATGTATTCGAAAGCCCATTCGTGCCAGGAAGGATAGCCAAGTGGCAAGTCATACTCTCCCAGTATGACATTGTCTATATGACCCGGAAAGCAGTGAAGGGTAGCATGATCGCTGATCTCCTTACAGAAAACCCTATCCAGGATTATGAAGCTCTGGATTTTGAGTTCCCTGATGAGCATATTAATGTAGTAGACTGTGAAGAAGAAGAACCAGCTGATGTTTGGGAAATGTATTTCGACAAAGCTGTCAATTTGTCTGGTAATGGAATCGGAGCTGTATTGGTATCCTCGGATGGGAAACACTTTCCGATAGCTATCAAGTTGAGATTTGACTGCACCAACAACATCGCAGAATATGAAGCTTGCGTAATGGGTCTACAAGCTGCTATCAAAATGAAAATCAGAAAGTTGGAGGCGTATGGAGACTCAGCTCTGATCATTTACCAAGTCAAGGGAGAATGGCAAACTAAGGATCCAAAGCTAATCCCATATCAGAAGTACTTACTGGAGCTAATTAAGAAATTCGAAGAAATCTCTTTCACTCACCTTAGTCGAGACAAAAATCAATTTGCAGATGCCTTAGCCACCCTGGCTGTTATGGCTCAAATGGAAGAAGGGAAAACGACTCAGGAGTTAAAGATTAAAGCAAGAAGTGAGCCGGCTTACTGCTTCATGATTGAAGAAGAACCTGATGGTAAACCTTGGTACCATGACATCTTGCTTTACATCAGAACCAGAAAATTCCCTCCAGGGGCGAGCAAGAACAAAAGGAGGATGATTCGGAGATTAGCATTAGGATACTTCCCCAATAGAGAAATCCTATACAAAAGGAGCTCCAACAGCGAATTGTTGAGATGTGTGGATGCAAAGGAGGCGAAGAAAATCCTTTTCGAGACTCATGAAGGGAACTGTGCCACCCATGCTAATGGACATATGATGGCTAAGCAAATCATGCGACGGGGATATTTTTGGACCACCATGGAAAAGGACTGCATCGAATATTTCCGGAAATGCCATAAGTGTCAAATCTACGCGGATCCGATAAATGTTCCGCCTCACCAACTGTTCAATCTCGTTTCACCATGGCCTTTCGCAATGTGGGGCATCGATGTGATTGGTCCCATCAACCCTAAGGCATCCAATGGGCATAGATTTATCCTGGTGGCTATCGATTATTTCTCTAAATGGGTCGAAGCGACATCATATGCTCACATCACGCAGAACACATTTCTCAAATTCCTCAGAAATTATATTATCTGCCGGTACGGTCTCCCCAATGAAATCGTCACTGACAACGCTAAGAACTTGAATGGCCCAAAGATCCAGAAGTTATGTGATCAATACAAGATTCGACATCTCAATTCCTCCCCATACCGTCCCCAAATGAATGGAGCGGTGGAAGCCGCAAATAAAAATCTCAAAAGAATAATTCGGAAAATGACGATCACTTATAGGGATTGGCATGATATGCTCCCTTACGCCCTTCACGCATACCGGACTTCCGTAAGAACATCAACTGGGGCAACTCCTTATTCGTTGGTTTATGGGATGGAGGCTGTATTACCTATCGAAGTTGAAATTCCTTCCCTAAGGATTCTGAAGGAATCGGGGATTGATGAGTCGGAATGGATCCAGTCAAGGTTGGACCAATTAAACCTTCTGGAAGAGAAAAAGTTAGCAGCAGCATGTCATGGGCAGTTATACCAAAGAAGAATGGCCAGAGCATTTGACAAAAATGTTCGCCCTTGCGAATTTCAACCCGGGGACCTAGTCCTGAAGAAAGTGCTTCCGAATCAAAACGATCCCCGGGGTAAATGGTCACCAACCTACGAAGGACCCTATGTGGTTAAGAAAGCATTTTCTGGTGGTGCCTTAATTTTGATCACATGGACGGTGAAGAATTTCCAAGGCCTGTGAACACTGACACCGTCAAGAGATACTATGCCTAAAAAAAAAAAAGAGTAGGGGTGAAAACCCGAAAGGGCGCTCCTAGCAAAATGTGTGAAAGAAGGCAAAAACCCTCGAAGGGCGCTTTCTGCAAAATAAGTGAAGGACGAAAACCCGAAAGGGCGTCCTGAAAAAGCGAGCTAAAAAAAAAATCTAGGGGTGAAAACCCAAAAGGGCATCCTAAGAACCAAAAGGGAGAAATAAGGAACGGGGCAATGAAACCGAGGATGGAAATAAACCGTCGTGGCACGAGGCTTCAGAGTACTTGAAATAATGGCAGTTAAAAGACTTCAAAGCTAACTACAAGGAATATGTGAGATCTATCCTTGTACCCTTCTCCTTTGACACTGTACCTTTGTTTCCTAGAACCATAATAAAATCATATTTTTCTATCTATTTGCTTTTATCTTTCCTTCTTTAACATAGTCCTTCTTTAATCTTTTTACCTGATGCGCTATTAATCATTTAAAATTTTGCTATAAGGTTTGGATTTGAAATTGATAATCTCACGTACTTTACTATGAGATTTGCAGGGAATGAGCTAAAAAAAAAAAAATTAGAGGTGAAAACCTGGAAGGGCGCTTCTAGTCAAATGGACGGAAAGTGAAAACCCGCAAGGGCGCTTTTCGAAAAGTAAGGAGAAAGTCAAAAACAGAAAAGGGGCATCCGAATAAATGAGGTCGTAGGCCAAGTCTTGTAACTCGTCCTCTATTAATCATCGGCTTTCGGGATCCTGTTAAGTACACTTCATCGGGGAAGAACTTCTTGTGTCGAGATTAGGCTTGCTTTGTAAGTTGATTTTAATTTCCTGCATTTAAATTTCCTGTTATCAACCTCTGGTTCCTTAATCTAAGTTGGTTTTAATTTCCAGCATTTAAATTTCCTGTTATCAACCTCTGGTTCCTTGATCTAAGTTGGTTTTAATTTCCTACATTTAAATTTCCTGTTATCAACCTCTGGTTTCTTGATCTAAGTTGATTTTAATTTCCTGCATTTAAATTTCCTGTTATCAACCTCTGGTTCCTTGATCTAAGTTGATTTTAATTTCCTGCATTTAAATTTCCTGTTATCAACCTCTGGTTCCTTGATCTAAGTTGATTTTAATTTTCCTGTTATCAACCTCTGGTTCCTTGATCTAAGTTGATTTTAATTTCCTGCATTTAAATTTCCTGTTATCAACCTCTGGTTCCTTGATCTAAGTTGATTTTAATTTCCTGCATTTAAATTTTCTGTTATCAACCTCTGGTTCCTTGATCTAAGTTGATTTTAATTTTCCTGTTATCAACCTTTGGTTCCTTGATCTAAGTTGATTTTAATTTCATGCATTTAAATTTTCTGTTATCAACCTCTGGTTCCTTGATCTAAGTTGATTTTAATTTCCTACATTTAAATTTCCTGTTATCAACCTCTGGTTCCTTGATCTAAGTTGATTTTAATTTCCAGCATTTAAATTTCCTGTTATCAACCTCTGGTTCCTTGATCTAAGTTGATTTTAATTCCATGCATTTAAATTTCCTGCTATCAACCTCTGGTTCCTTGATCTAAGTTGATTTTAATTTTCCAGCATTTAAATTTCCTGTTATCAACCTCTGGTTCCTTGATCTAAGTTGATTTTAACTTTCCAGCATTTAAATTTCTTGTTATCAACCTCTGGTTCCTTGATCTAAGTTGATTTTAATTCTATGCATTTAAATTTCCTGCTATCAACCTCTGGTTCCTTGATCTAAGTTGATTTTAATTTTTCAGCATTTTAAATTTCCTGTGACCAACCTCAAGGTTTCGACCCAAGTGGGTTTTAGCCTCCGGACTTTAATTTCAAATTTCAAATTTTAAATCGTCCAAAATATGGGTCTAAATCTTTACATAATTCCTACACGGGAAAATTTTTTCCCTTCAATAGAAATTATATAAAGAGGGGCAGCTGTAGACACTATATTTTGGCCGATCCCCAGAATCAATAAACTCTGAAGCCGATCCCCAACCCAGTTTTCTAATCAGTCACTCACATTTCCGATCTCTCCTCAAAAGAATCGAATAAATACCAAGTCCTCATATCATATAGAGTTCCCACCTATCTCTCAAGCTAATTGCCAAGTCTCCTGATCAGCTAATTATATTTCCGATCTCACTTGCCAAACGAGATTGAATCCTCTTACCACCAGTCTTATTGCCGATCTCTCTTTTAAAAATTTGAGAATGATAAAGGTTTCGACTCGGTTTACAGATGATCCCGCTCTTAAGTGTTCGAAGCCAAATTTCTAATTTTAATTAAGTCCCGTTTCATAACTGATCTCATGCATTTTGTGTTTTCCGATCTCCTATACTTAGATTAAAAATCATTTTCAGTTGTCATGCTAATATGTTCAAACAATCAAGTGCTTACGCAATTTAGAAACTTTCCGATCACAATCAATCATCGAACAAAAGGGGAACTTTCATTTCATTTCATTTCAAAATTTATACAAGTAATTCGGCTGGGGGATCGCCCCCAGCCGGAACTACATGTTGTTCATTTTCCCTCTCACCTTCAGCCTCCTCTTCGCTATCCTCACCTTCGTCCTCGGGAGCCAGGTTGGCCATCCAGAAGAAGTCCTCCTCAGGATAACGCTTCTTGAGCTCAGCTAGGAGATCTCTGTGAGCATTCACATAAGCACCGGCCACTCCGATCACCATTTCTTCTTCTTTTGCTTTGAGCTCCTCGGCAAGATGAGCGAGTTGAGCAGCCTCATCAGCTCGGAGCGCCTGAACTCCCTCGAGAACACGGTCTCACTCAGCCAGAACATGAGCTTGCTTGGCCAGCTTATCCTCATAGAACTTCATTCGTCCCTCAATTTGGGATATGTAGTCCTGAGCGGACGCAAGTTGGGATCGGAGAGAAGACATCTCATGACTCATCCTCTCGACTTCCTTACCCAGGCGATGAGCCTTCTCCCGGACCATGTGCTGGTTCACCAAACACTCGACGTTCAGGCTCATAGATCTGGTCAAGATATCATCAAGGTTATCCGGAGACAGCCTATCCCGATATTCTCGAAGACAGATGGAGGACGCCAAGACCTTGGCGAAACCAGGGTTCTCTCGAACCGTACGGTTTTTCTCCAACGAGTGGATCAACACTTGGGCACCACGGGAAAGGGTCCTTACAGGAGGTTGGGAAGGACCCCCTTCCGCACTCGGAGCAACTGGAGGAGGTGGAGGCGGCTCTTCTCGGCGAGGAGGTGATCGGACCACTTTTATAACCGGAGGCCCAGAAGGTTGAGACGAGCCTTCCTGTATTTCCCCGGGCTCATGACCAGGTGTTTGAAGTAGCTCGGAACGCTTCATCTCCCATACCTTCTGGGAGATCTCTCTCTTCCGCTTCCGGCTCTCCTTATAAGCTTCGCCTCTTGCCATACCTGCACAAAGAAGAGGTCAGTGAGATCACTAAGGTCCAAAGATCTGAGATATAGAAAATACAGATGCCGAGATCAGAGAGCTGAAGCCCGCGACCTTGACCGGTGACCAGCTGCATAGTCCAATGGTGTAGCTCGGCCGTCACTGCATCCAAACAAGAGAACTTCTCTCTGGACGCCTGTTCCTTCAACTCCATCACCATTGCACCCTCTTCCCTATTTAGGGCGATGTGCTTCGTAAGCAAAGGACCCTGATGCAGCCAGCTGCGGGGGAAGCCCTCAAAAGCGTTCGGAATTTTGCTCCTCAAGATGAAGAAGCGATTCTTCCAATTCTTCAAGGAGGAAGGTAGATCGGTAAAAAGCCCACAATGTGGTTTCACCTGGAAGAACCAATACTTGTCGTCCTTGCGACGAGTTAGCCGGTGCAGTTCAGTGAACACCTTAGCCGTGGGTTGGATTCCTTTAGCTCGGCATAGGCCTCAGAAAGCTACCAAGATCTGCCACGAGTTCGGGTGAACTTGAGCGATGCACACTTTGTGATATTTCAAAACTTCTTTGAAGAAGTCGTCCAAAGGGAACCGCAGACCGGCCTTTAATTATTCTTCGTAGACCATGATCATATCGTTCTCCTCGAAGAAGTGATCAGCATGAAGATCGCCGTGACACTTAATCAATTCGTAGGAATCAGGCCGGATGTTGTACTCCTGGCTGAACGACTGAAGGTCGGTTTCTTGCAAGATTGACGGTAGCTCGTCCATGGGAAGATTTTCCCTCCCCGAAGAAGGCACATACCTTGATGGCGCCGGTTGTCCCCGAACTGGAGCGGAGACCCTAGGAAGTTCAGGCTACGCGCTTGGTCTGACCACCTCTACCTCATCGGATGACCACGAGAACTGAATGGAAGGGGTGCTTGCTGCTCTCTGACCCTCGGCACCGCTCATTTTCAAAGGAAACAGAAAGTTTAAACTAAAAGAAAGATCAAAACCCTTACCGGAGCTTGATCGGTGTCAGAGGAAACTTGAGAAAACGAGAGAATTCAGAAGTTGTTTGCAAGAGACTGAAAATGACATAAAGGAGCAACTGGCTAACCTCACCCCTATTTATACTCGTCCGAGCATTTAATGCTCACGATGTTCCAGGTAATGCATCGGATAGCGGGACTCACCAGCTGTTCTGACACGTCTCACGAATATTCCCAAGATTCCATGAAGAGATCGGTTAATTATAGAGCGGCAGATTAAGGTGTTTTTGAATTACGGATCGGATAAGTGTCATTCAAATGAAGAATCAGATCAGATAATCACATCAGAGATTGGAAAATAATCAATGTAATAATAATAAAATGATAGTGGTCAAAATGAAATTTTATTTCCAAAAAGGTCAGATTACATCATTTGGCCGATCTTCAGAGATCGGGATTACACAAAAGTTGAATTACATCATTTGGGCGATCTCTAGAGATCGGATTACATTAAAAGGCAAGTTACATTATTTGGCTGATCTCTGGAGACCGGCATCACTTCCTATCTAGCGAAGGCCCATGTCAAAGCCTAGTCTCGTGGCTGAGTCAAAAGATGTGTCTGATCAGGAGACCAGCCGTTGGATAGATGTACAGCTTAGATGGGGTGACTATGACTCTCATGAGGATGTAGAGTCATTTCTATTGTCATCGACCAGAACCGAGCTGTAGTTGGGATGCCCAATATGGTGAGGAGCCAAATGAACATCAGCAGGCAATCACCGAGGTTGAAGGGAATGTTAGCAGTCTTCTCGCCCGAAATTGGATCGCCAATTATATTGTACGATGTCGAGATCGGTATGATCGATATTAGTCCAGTTCTCTCACTGTCATCAAATAAGGATATCATTACATCCCGATCACCGGGGTCGTAAATTTTCAGCCGGGACACGAAGAAAATGGTCGAAAAAAGATCAAAAGTGGTCACCATGGCCGGAATTATTGCCGGAGCAGTTAGAACAAGAAATGTGAGAAGGAAAGAGGAAAAATCAAATGAGGAAGGGTTTCCTACTGAAGGTATATATAGGGGAGGGTTTGAAGCATTTATTATTAGCGGAAAACGAAGCGAATGTCTTGGTAACCGAAGCAATAAATGCTCTGACTGAATTGACCCGGATAAAGGAGAACGCCCTAGAAGGAGAGAGATGGGGAAAGGCATTCGAAATGAGAGAACCGGAATAAGGTCGGAAGGGATAGAAGATCGGGATACAAAAAGAATAAGATAACTTCTAATAACCGTCGTCAGAATCAGAGCCGAGGTAGTTAAAGCGTCGCAGACGAAATCCTCACCGCACGCCTCAAAATCGCCCACATTGCTGACAGATGCCAGAATATGTCACGACAGTGCTGTATATCTCAATCTCCACCGTTGATCTTATCTATAAGGACGAGCTCGGAGCCCTCGGATCAAAGAAGAAGACGACAAGATCCACGCCTTTTATTCCCAGCCTTCGGATCGCCCCGGACAGGAGAATTTGGGACCGTCAGATTAGAAGAGGAAAAGGACAAATATTCTGAAGGGGATCTCAGCTGTCCGTTCTGATCCTCTTTAATTCCTGAGCCTCAGATCATGTCCTTTGAAATCCTGACCCTCCATCTCCCTCAAAATAGATCCTAACCCTTCATGGGGAGCACCCGGTTCCTATAAATACCTGCATGAAAAACTGTTCAAGGGACGGGCAAAAAAGGAGGTAGTTACTATAGCGGTAGAACTCTGAAACTTAATTTAGTTCGTTACTCTGCTATTTTTAAGCTTTGGTAAGGAAAAAACTTTTGAAACCAGTTTTCTGAAGTGTTTTCTTGCAAAGGGATTCTTGAACACTGAAACTCTCCATTTTCAGTTCGTTCATTATCCTGTGACGCTTTTATTTTCAGTTCCTTATTTCCACTCTCATTGTCCAAGCTCGACTTCATTCAACTCGGTTATTTCAACCATACAATATTTTAGCTAAGCATCCTTCATTCCAAGGCGAGCCTCCGCCCTCAGGCTAATCAGCCCGCAGTCCTTTTACGTTTTGTGGTACAGTGTTTAGTTCAATAGATTCAGCTCCTTATAGGTGAGTGTTTATACCTCCGTGTTATTTTACGCATTCCCTTTATTTTTGTGTTTGTAGTTTTCGTCAAGTTTGTATTGTGCAAAGAAGGTTATTCCCGAATTTACTTCCTTGGTCAATTGGTCCATTCTTTCTGTTAAGCTTTGATACTTCTAAACGCGAGAGTCCTCGTCCCAAGCAGCGTATAAGTAGTTGGATAAAATGTAGGTAACTGTATCTTAAGCGTTTCTTTAAAATAGAAGGTCTGAATAATACGTCAGGAAAATAGTGAATCACTAGGCCGACATAGAAAGCGAATCGGTATGACGCCACAAAGCGGAATAAAACCAAATTTCAAATAAATAAAACAAATCGGGTATCAAAAGGTACGGGTAAGGCGATCACATAGGAGGTCGAAAAATTCAGTCTGGTATTCCCTGTCTAGTCACAAGGTACCGATGAGGTAAAAGAAGTCTTTTTCTGATCCCTGGCGTCTTTGAGTGCCAAAACCCTTAGTTTAGGCTCTTGTGATGTGTAGCCGTAATCGAATAATGAGAGGTCAGAAAAATCCTTATCCGACTCCCATTAAAGTAAAAGAGATCGGAAAAAGGTTCTTGTCCGATTCTCACCTAAAATTTTAACAAATATTTACAAGAGATAGGAGGAGAATTCTTTTCTGATTCTCACCCAAAATTTTAATAAAGTACAAGAGATCGGAGAAGAGTTCTTATCCGACTCTCACAAAAAATTTTAACAAATATTTACAAGAGATCGGAGGAGAGTTCTTATCCGATCCTCACTTAAAAACTTGAACAAATATTTAAAAGAGATCGGAGGAGAGTTCTTATCCGATTCTCAACCCAAAAATTTTTTTAATAAATATTTATAGGAGATCGGAGGAGAGTTCTTATCCGACTCCCAAATTAAATTTTAAAAAATACGTAAGATGATCCCCCTGAAATAAAATTAATACACAACAGCAACTCACTAAGGTTGTGTCATTTACTTATGTATCTGGGTAATCCGGATTAGTGAAAAATCAAATATTCCTTTTGGTCAAAAGGATTAACATTTCCATTCAAACCCTCCTAACTATGAAAAACATGAAGTTAAATCTGCTTACCCTCGTTGAGGGACGAGGTGGGGTGCCTAACACCTTCCCCACCCGTTTACGGACCCCGAACCTAGAATCTCTGTTTTTGAAGTGGTTTCATTTTAACTTGCTTTCACAAATGGTTTTCTTTAATTTCCCTCAAAATTAAAGTGGCGACTCCTCACTTTTCCCACTTCGGTGAGTGTTCATCCAGGAGACCGCAAAACACCTTGCGACAACACTTAATTAGGTCACAAATGACCATTTCTCACTTCACATTAGGTCAAAGACACTATTTACAAGTTTTTCTCATTTTTGGTCTCTAAACCCTAATGTCCAAAACCCTAAGTTTGTCCAATCTTCACAATTCATGTAATCTAATTATACAATTCACATATATAACATCTATTCATCAATATTTCATGTTTAACCTAACTAAATACCATCAAAACCTTAGGGTTTCATGGCTGCCACATTCTCTCTTCCCTTATTTAAGTATGATTTCCTTTATTTCTAATGCAATTTCATCACACATAAACTTAAATTCATGAATTCATTAAGAATCTAAACTTGAAATTGCACTTACCTCAATTTGTAGATTTCCTAATTCTTCAATTCTCCAAGTTTTCTTTTCCTTCTTGCTCCCAAAGTGTTTATCTAGGTCTAGGGGTAAGATTTACTTAAGGACTTTAGGGAAATTTATGGTTAAATTGGAGTGTATGAAGCTTAAATTGGGAGCTTCAATGTAGTTTGAGAGAGAGAGCTAAGGGAGAGAGAAAACGGTTTGGAAGGGAAGAAGAAGACAATGAATTTTTTTATTTTTCTTTTCTTTTATTCACTTATGGAAGACCCAAAAATCCCAATTAAATAAATATATTAAGTATTGTTTTTATGGAATCATGAATGAAGTCATGCATGATGTCATCACCTTTTTACTTTTCCATTTCCTTTTTTTTTTCTATTAGTTCTTTAATTTAATTCTCGATCCCGAAGTTTTCTTTTCTCTGATTTTATTTGACAGTTAGGTCAGGAGTTAGCTCTCGGGGTCAATTGACCAAATTGCCCCTCGCCGGTTCATCCCGATTTGCAATTAATTCCATATTTCTTTCAGCTCCCTGACCTAATTATTTGACTGGCTTAACAGTTCTTTTCATGATTTTCTCTTTTCCACTGTGTTTATAAGGGTCCTAAGGACCGCGGCGTCACATTTTACGGTTCGAAATTTGAGTTTAAAATGACTTCGCAGTCATTCCCAAGAAGGTCACCCATCACTGTGACTCTCGGCTCGTTTAACTTCTTATGTTTTGTTTTTCTTGTTTATACTTAACTAATTGGACATTACTAATTATTTGTGTTTATGGTTTATCTAGTTGTCTTAAGTATGGTTCTAATCCCCTTAATTGTCCGGACCGACTTTGATCACCGGAACAGTGAAATATACCAGGCTATGCAAATAGGGGTGTTACAGTGGCACCAGCAGAATTGAAAGAGTTAAAGGAGCAACTACAGGAGCTTTTGGACAAGGGTTTCATACGTCCGAGCACTTCACCCTGGGGTGCTCCTGTTCTATTTGTGAGAAAGAATGATGGGTCATTGAGGTTGTGTATTGACTATAGACAGCTGAATAAGGTGACTATGAAGAATAAGTATCCACTTCCTCGGATCGATGATCTGTTTGATCAGCTCCAAGGGGCTAGATTCTTTTCCAAGATAGACCTGCGATTAGGCTACCATCAGTTGAGAATTAGGAATGAAGATGTATCCAAAACGACATTTAGGATAAGATATGGTCATTATGAGTTCTTGGTGATGTCTTTTGGACTCACTAATGCACCAGCAGCCTTCATGGACTTGATGAACAGGGTGTTCAGGCCATTCTTGGACCGTTTTGTCATTGTATTCATAGATGACATTTTGGTATACTCTCAGACTGAGGAAGAACACGTGTAGCATTTGAGGATGGTGTTGCAGACTTTGAGGGAGCACCAGCTATATGCCAAATTTTCAAAATGTGAATTTTGGCTAGAAACCATCTCATTCTTGGGACACGTGGTTTCTAGTGAAGGCATTCAAGTAGATCCCAAGAAAATTGAAGCTATAACTGATTGGCTTAGGCCTACAACAGTCACTGAGGTGCGAAGTTTTCTGGGTCTAGCTGGCTACTATAGGCGTTTTGTGCAGGATTTTTCCAGGATAGCGGCTCCCCTAACTAAGTTAACCCGGAAAAATGTTCCATTCATTTGGACAGATGACTGTGAGGAGAGTTTCCAAAAGCTTAAAGAGTGTCTAACCACCGCCCCGGTGTTGACACTACCAATGAGTGGTGAAGGATATACCGTGTACTGTGACGCCTCTAGAGTTGGCTTAGGGTGTGTTTTGATACAGAATGGAAAAGTAGTGGCTTATGCTTCAGGGAAGCTGAAGAGGCATGTGCAGAACTACCCCACCCATGATTTGGAAATGGCGGCTGTAGTCTTTGCACTGAAAATTTAGAGACACTACCTGTATGGTGAAGTGTGCGAGATATACACCGACCACAAGAGTTTGAAGTACATCTTCCAACAGAGGGATTTAAACTTGAGACAGAGGAGATGGATGGAGCTTCTGAAGGACTATGATTGTACCATACAGTACCACCCTGGGAAGGCCAATGTAGTAGCAGATGCTTTGAGCAAAAAATCTTCTGGCAACTTGGCACACATATCAGCGGAGAAGAGACCGTTGATTTAGGAAGTACATCAGTTAATGGATCAAGGTCTAATCCTAGATCTTTCAGATGAGGGAGTATTGTTGGCTCATTTTTCAGTGAGACTAGACCTGCGAGATAGGGTTAGAGTTTCCAAGCACAGAGACCAACAATTGATGAAGGTCATAGAAAGAGTACAACAGGGTGAAGGTGGTGAGTTTGGATTTGCCAATGATGGCGCCCTAGTGAAAGGTTCTAGGATATGTGTACCCAATGTGGACAATCTCAGAAATGAAATCATGCAAGAGGCACACTATACATTGTACAATGTCCACCCAGGCTCCACCAAGATGGACCATGATGTGAAAGATAGCTATTGGTGGAATGGCATGAAGAGAGATATAGTAGACTTTGTGTCCAAGTGCTTGACTTGTCAGAAGGTGAAGTTTGAACACCAGAGGCCGTCAGGGAAGCTGCAAGAGCTCCCTATCCCAAAATGGAAGTGGGAAATGATTACTATGGATTTTGTGACTGGGTTGCCTCGTACCACGCGAGGATATGATTCGATATGGATAATTGTAGATCATCTGACTAAATCGGCTCACTTCTTGCCGGTGAAGATCACATATTCTGTTGCACAGTACGCCCGACTCTATATTCAAAAAATAGTCAGATTGCATGGAGTTCCATCTTCCATAATATCGACAGAGGGCCCCAGTTCACTTCTCGGTTTTGGAGGAAGTTGCAGGAGGCACTTGGCACACAGTTGAACTTTAGTACTGCTTTCCACCCTCAGACAGACGGACAGTCCGAAAGGACAATCCAAACACTGGAAGACATGCTTCGCATGAGTGTTTTGGATTTTAGAGGTCAATGGGATGATCAGTTACCTTTGGTGGAGTTTGCCTACAATAACAGTTACCATTCTAGCATGGGGATGGCACCCTATGAGGCACTATATGGAAGAAAGTGTAGGTCTCCTCTGTGTTGGACGGAAATGGGAGAAGCGAAGGCGCGAGATGTAGACCTAGTGCAGTACACTTCAGACATAGTGCCTTTAATCAGGGAACGATTGAAAACAGCTTTCAGTAGGCAGAAAAGTTATGTAGACCCCAGACAGAGGGATGTAGAGTTTGCAGTAGGTGACTATATATTCCTAAAGGTTTCTCCGATGAAGGGAGTCATGAGATTTGGAAAGAAGGGCAAGTTGGCACCTCGGTATATTGGACCTTTTGAGGTTATTGATAGAGTTGGAGCAGTTGCCTACCAGTTGGAGTTACCACCCAACCTTTCCCACGTTCATCCTGTATTCCACATCTCCATGATCAGGAAATACATTCCTGATCCTTCTCATGTGTTACAGCCGGATGTAGTAGAGCTGAAAGAAAACTTGACTTTTGAGGAGCAACTTGTAGCCATAGTGTACTATCAAGTGAGGCAGTTAAGATCAAAACAGATCCCTATGGTTAAGGTTTTGTGGAGGAGCCAGTCAGTGGAAGAGTGCACTTGGGAGTCAGAGCGGGACATGCGTAGCAAGTACCCTTATCTATTCAATGTGTAATTCTGTATTTTATTCTGCCTTATGTAAAAATTTGATGACGAATTTTCTGTAAGAGGGGAAGAATGTAACACCCCAAATTTTAAATGTATTATTTTGTAAGTAATATTAATATTTTTATTTTATTTAAATTTTAGAAAATTATTTGAAATTTTTCACATTTTCAAAATCGGGTTTGATTTCCTGAAAATATAAAAATTTGATGATTTTTAAAAATTAATTTAAAGACCACGTGGCAAAACTAAAAATATATTTGGAGTTTACGAATTTTTCTGAGTTTTCTAGAATTTTTTACGAATTTTTGGGCCTAATTTTCGATCCCAAGGCAAAGTGAAAATTCAAAATTTTGTATCCTGAATCGAATCTGCCGAATCGAATCGGACCAGATCGGACCAGCCGAATCGGGCCGGCTCCTTCTCCTTCTTCTTTTTCTTCTCGCGTCGCATCGCCTCTCTCTCTTTCTCTCCCGTTTTCTCTCTCCTCTCACCTCCCCTCGTCGGCCAGCAGCCTCCCTAGCCTCCCCACCTCGCTGGCGTGCCACCCCAGCCTCCTCCCACCACCAGCCGCCGCCTGGAACGCTGGGAAACGTCGTGCGAAGCGACACAACGCGCAGCGCACCGCTTCAACTTCCCAGTCAAAATACGGCCGATCCGGCCACCGATTGGGCCGGGTCTTGTGTCTAAACCCATCTACACCTCGAGAGCTTTCCATAGACACCAAGAACACCAAAATTCATTGAGCGGTTTGTCCAATTTTTGTCCGAAAAGTTTTAGCCCATTTTGATTTTTGGGCTAGATTTCTCGCAAACCGTGAACCCCACAAGAAAACTGAGAGTACCAGAGCGCTCCACTCGTCAAGAGCTTCGCGGCAATATAAATTTCGAAATTTTCCAACACCATTTTTCAGTGAGTCCCACGGAACTTCGTAGTATTTTTTCGAGTATTAAATGAACTTAGAAAATTCCGTAAAAATTTTATACTAACCCCTGTGTTGTGGGCTTCGTGTAGGTATCTTCAATTCACGAAAATTAGACAGTTGTCGGGGTCTGTGAATTTCCGGCCAGACAGACCGGCTGCCGAAAAAGTCTCTGAATTGGGTCGAGATTTTGGCTACCCCACCATTGTCAGACGACCCAAGCACGTCCCCGGAGTTGGAATTTACATAGGTAAACCCGAACCTTGCTTTTTCATAATTTTCTAGTACTTAAATGGGATTAAAAATCCATAAAATATTTGTGGTACCTCAGAAAATTATGATTCTTTTCGCAATAGCCTAGTAATATTGTTAAGGCCAGCGGGGCAAAGTTTTAGAATTTTTAGAGTTTATTTTGGTAGTTTTTGCAAAAAGGGTCAATTATAACGACTAAACTGTAATTTTACATATTGTGATTAATGACTGTTTGGATGGGCCCAGGAGGGGCTGTGTGTCACACCCTACCCCTCTGTAAGGCATAACATGATCCCGTAGTATACCTAATGAATTACCAACTTCGTCTACTGATAACCCATCAAATACACTACAAGGGATTTTAAAAACTTTTCTTCTTTTACCGTGGTGAGCACTATTTACAGGTATTAAAAACCTTTTTAAATTGTAGTGATAGAACTAACACATTTGAATTATTTGGAATTTTTGTAAAAATTTTGGCAGAGTGCCATCTGTATTTTGGATAAAACAGTTCTTCAGAAAACCTGTGAAAAACACTTCAATAAATTTCCAAATCTCAACTTCAACATTTTTCTCAACCCAACACAGTTCTCAAGTCAAATTCACAGTAATTTTTCAAGGACTGAGATAAAGAAATATAATACAATTTTTACAAGTCAAAATAACTCATAATTATTTTATAACTTCAATGTACAATTTTTATTTACAACTGCTCAAAACCAAAAATAATATGTACATACAGTGAACATATATTACATTACAAAATACAAAATACTGGTATACTCATTATACCCGGTAGTCTCTCGCTGGAGGTACTAGCAGCCTAGTCTGCTGCCCTGTCTGTCTGTCTACCTGCGACAGCAATAAAAAGCTATCGCTGAGACAATGTCTCAGTGGTGCACAACATTAACCAAATACAATTTAAATCACAATTCATAAGTCATGTAAACAGTGGATACTTAAAATCATAGTTAAATTCAAGACAATAATGTCATAAGGAATTTAACACAATATTACAATAAATCTCAGAAATCAAAACATAGTTAAATTCAAAAGACAGTGAATGTCAATAAGAATTTAAACTCATTTCACAATCTTACAATATGCATTAATAAATCACACACAGCTTTAATCATGTTCCAAAGTTCAATTCATCCTAAAAGCCAATAGCTAATAAGGTATTCAATTCATCCCAAAAGTCAATGACTAATGAGGAATAACATAGCTAGCTAGCAAAAATATGAGTACTCATCCAATTCGTCCTCAACAGGCACACACCTCAACACTTCAGCCAGAGACGGAATTCAATTCGTCCCACTAGACAAGCTAGCGAGGAATACAATCAATATACATGATAGTTGTGGTTTCAAACCATTTCCAATACTTTTCAATCAATAAGTATCCATCAATATCA
Source organism: Hevea brasiliensis (assembly GCF_030052815.1). Lineage (NCBI taxonomy): Eukaryota > Viridiplantae > Streptophyta > Magnoliopsida > Malpighiales > Euphorbiaceae > Hevea > Hevea brasiliensis. The sequence goes on along the minus strand of NC_079493.1, from coordinate 67,962,958 downwards.
TTCAAATAATTTCTCACAGTTTCAAACCATTTACAATGCTTTTCAAGCAATAAATATCCATTCAAACACATTTCCACAATTTAAAACAATAATGTACAATTAGTCATAATTCATTTCAATTGAAAAATTCAAAAGAAATAGTTGTTGTGCACAAACCTCTGATAACTGTCTCTCGGTCTGGACTCAGTGTTTCCTTCCCTTTTCCTGAGTCTTTGGTAACTGAGAAACACAATTTGAAGTGTTTCAGTACTAAATTAAACTGTCTCTAACGATAATGTTCGATAAGTAATTCACTGAAGGCTATTATTTGCTCAATCACCTAATATACCGACCCTCGATGCGTTTTAGGTAAATTAGGTTTTAGTGTCATTAATATGTCACATTCGATAGGGTTTTAGGGTTGGTACGTTTTACCAAACTCATTTCCTTGTTTAGTGCATTTTAATGCAACTTGCTGGATTCCAGGATACTAGTTTGACCTAGCCGGACGACCTAGTTCCCTCAGTTTTTGGGTTTCGGTTAAAACTACAAACTTATAGATCTATGTCTTATGGAACGCAGGGCAAAATTTTAGGTCAATCTGAGTTAAGTAGACCAAGTTATGGTCATTATACTATTGCTGGTCAAATGGCATCAAATTAGGTCAATTTTAGGTCAATTTGGTCAACTTTGGTTCGGCCAGTTTTTGGACCTGAACTTGTGCAAGCTTTTTGACTTGCTTATGGTCATTTCTGGGTTTTGGTGTCTTCATAAGACTTGTAGGTATGGGTCTTAACTATTCATGGTTAAAATTTCAGGTCAATTGGACCTGTTTTGAGTGAGTTATGGCCTAAACACTAACTGCTGCCCAATTGGTCAAATTTCAGGCCTCAAATGTACTCAATCCGAATTGGTCATTTTTCATATCACCTTGCAAGCAGAATTTTGGTATGCTTTCTCAATGAAAGTTGGCACATTTTGTGCCTAGTTCCACCTCCAATTGGTCTCATACCAATTGAGGTTACACATTTAAAGTTATTGACTAAAATGCATTCTGCTCTTAACTACCTTACTTAAACATACATCAATTACACACTTACATTACTATATGTCCACTTCCCTTACCATTTCTGTTTTGGTTCATTACCAAAACCATATTCCACTTTACAATAACATCACTTTGGCAGATTACAAACAACCTTAATACACCAATTAAAATTTACATTTACAAAGTCTAAATACAATCACATACACACCTAAACCTTATTAGTTCTTACATACACTTTACACAATCAATCTATATACATGTCCATCAACCTTCTATGTCAATATTCTGCCAACACCTTCATGAACACACACATTTATCCAAGTGTCCCAAGGCTGCCGAAAATGTTTCTCAATACCAAAGTGTCCTACAATTCATCAATTTCCATCCAAGTGCAAAAATCACCATATACATATGAAGTAATTTACTAGGATATTAAATCACCATAACCAACATCATTTCTCATCAAATATATGCACAAATATTTCATCAAATACATAACTCCATGGCTGTCCAAAATGAACATCTCAATAACTCTTCAAACTTAAAAATTTTCTTCACAAAACCAACACCCATAACATGAACACAAAGTTTAATAAAGAAATCTTCAAAAATACAAACTTACCTTTATGGTTGAAACTTGCTAAACCTTGATTAAATTTCTTGATTTTGGTATCAAGCTCTTCCTTATGATGTGTAGACAATTTTTAATGAAGAAATCTAAGTGTTTGGAAGTGAAGTGAATGGGTTAGATGAAGCTTGCATGAAAACGCCCATGGAGGTTTGTTTCTTCTTCAATTCGGCTAGGTTAAATGGAATGAAGAAGATGAAGTTTCTGCTTGGTATAGTGGACTTACATCTGCCCCACTATGTTTCTATTTTATTCCTTTAGTGGCCCACTCACTCAAATTTAACTATATAATAAGCTTACATGTGTTATTTACACATTTTTTACTCCATTTTTGGCTATTTGTATTAGGTACCCTCAATTTAATTTTTCATTTTATTTTCTAAGTGTAATATTATTTATTTTTAGTGGACATTTTGGTCAAAAGAAAATTCGGGATGTCAAATGACCATAATGCCCCTGTTCGGGTTGCATTCCCGATTTTTCGGTAACACCGGGTTTTGTCTGTTTTTCGATTTCTCACTTTTCTTTGTACTAATTATTTAATTTTTCTTTGATCTTTCTAATGATATTTATTCTTCAATAAGGGTCTATTTAAGTCCTAAAAATGTTTTCCGGGTTCCATGATCCGAGCTAGTCAACAGTCCACGCCGTGACTTCCCGGTGCGGTCACCCATCGCTAGGATTCCCGGCTCGCTTAACTTGGCTACATTTCTTTGCTATTATTTTTCCTTTGTTTTTCTTGTATTTTCTTTTCTTGTATTTCATTATTTTATGTCTCCCCACTCATATTGAAGTGTAGTTGTAGGCATCCTAGCTGTTCGGACAACACTGGTCACCGAAGCAGCAGAACGCAGTACCGAACTTAGGGGTGTTACAATTCTCCCCCCCTTAAATAAATTTCGTCTTAAAATTTTACCTGGCATTAGTCTCTGAACAGCTGTGGGTGCTGTCTCCTCATATCCTTTTCACGTTCCCAAGTAGCTTCCTGACCTGAATGATGGTTCCACAGCACTTTAACCAGGTGTATCTGTTTATTCCTCAGCTGCTTTACCTCATAAGCCAGAATTTCTATGGGTTCTTCCTCATATGAGAGGTCTGGATTTACTTCAATCTCTTCAACTGATAGTACATGAGATGGGTCAGATCTGTACCTCCTTAACATGGACACATGGAAGACACTATGTATCCTTGCTAGCTCTGGAGGTAATGCCAACCGATATGCCAAAGGACCTACTCTTTCCAGAACTTCATATGGTCTGATGAAACGAGGACTCAGTTTCCCCTTTCTTCCAAATCTCATAATCCTCTTCCAAGGAGAAACTTTGAGGAATACCTTATCACCCACTGCGTACTCAATATCTCTTCTTTTCAGATCAACATAGGACTTACGGCGATGCGATGCACTTGAGTCTATCTCTAATCAATCGATCTTTTCCTCTGTCTGTGAACAATTTACGGCCCAATCATCTTCCTTTCACCTACTTCATCCCAACATAAGGAAGTTCTGCACTTTCTGCCATACAAAGCTTCATATGGAGGCATCCCAATGCTTGATTGGTAGCTGTTGTTATAAGCAAACTCAATCAAAGGCAAGTGTGTGTCCCAACTACCTTCAAACTCAATCACACAAGCCCGTAGCATATCCTCTAATATCTGAATAACCCTCTCAGACTGGCCATCTGTCTGTGGGTGGAATGCTGTGCTAAAGTTCAATCTAGTTCCTAGGGCTCTCTGAAGACTACCCCAGAATCTAGAAGTGAACCTAGGATCTCTGTTAGACACAATTGATACTGGCACTCCATGCAGTTTTACAATCTCATATACGTACAATCTGGCCAATCTTTCCAGGCTATAATCCATCCGAACTGGTAAAAAGTGAGCAAACTTGGTCAATCTGTCAACTATAACCCATACTGCATCATGACTACTCTGTGTCCTTGGAAGTCCTGTAACAAAATCCATAGTTATTCGTTCCCATTTCCACTGCATCGACAAAGGATGTAACAAACCAGTGGAACTTGATGTTCGCCTTTACTTGCGACAAGTTAGGCATTTGAAAACAAATTCAGCTATATCTCTCTTCATGCCCATCCACCAAGAATGCTCTTTGACCCTCTGTACATTTTAGTTCCACCAGGTGCATAGCAAATGGAGACTCATGTGCTTCCTTCATAATGATTTGTCTCAATTCCACATCACTAGGAACGCACACTGCTTCGATGTAGCAATAAACCATCATCTCTCACGGAGAATTCGGTTTCTTGCCTGCTGAACTTCTTTTAGTAGCTTCGATATTTTTCATCACTCGAGCGACCATTCTAATCGATCAATCAACACTTTGTACATGCCATGCAACTCTGTCTGTCCCTCATCATCAATCTCTAAACCGGCATGTCAGTGCTTTCAATTCATATACCATGGATAAAGGAGAAACTCGAGACTTGCCATAGTCTTGCGACTTAAGCGTCGACCACCACATTTGCTTTCCCTGGCTGATAGTCTATTAAGCAATCATAATCTTTGATGAGTTCTAACCATCTCCTCTGCCTCAAATTCAATTCCTTCTGGGTGCCCAAATACTTCAAGCTCTTGTGATCTGTGTAAATGTAGCATTTCTCCCCATACAAATAGTGTCTCCAGATCTTCAGAGCAAAAACAATAGCTGCTAGCTCCAGATCATGTGTTGGGTAGTTCCTCTCATGCGGTTTCAGCTGGCGTGATGCATAAGCAATGACATTTCGATCTTGCATCAGTACACAGCCTAACCCATTGTGAGAAGCATCACTATAAACTGTGTATTCTTTACCCGGAGTAGGTAAAGTGAGGACTGGAGCTTCAGTCAAACACCTCTTCAACTCATCAAAACTTTGCTGGCATTTATCAGTCCACTGAAATTTTACATCTTTCCGAAGCAGTTTGGTCAGTGGACAAGATAACATAGAAAACCCCTTCACAAACCGACGGTAATATCCAGTTAGACCCAGAAAATTGCGAATTTCTGTGATGTTCCTGGGCGGCTTCCAATTAAGGATAGCTTCTACCTTGCTGGAATCTACTTTGGTCCCTTCAGCTGACACAACATGTCCCAAAAAGGAGATTTCTTTCAGCCAAAATTCACACTTCGATAATTTGGCGTATAGCTGTTTCTCCCTTAAAGTCTGCAGTACAATCCACAGATGTCTGTCATGCTCTTCTGCATTCCTTGAATATATCAAAATGTCATCAATAAACACCACCACAAATTGATCAAGATATGGTCTGAAGATAGTGTTCATCAGATCCATGAAAGCAGCTGGAGCATTTGTTAACCCGAATGGCATTACTAGAAACTCATAGTGGCCATATCGAGTTCTGAAAGAAGTTTTTGGAATACTCTGCTCTTGCACCTTCAACTAATAATAACCAGATCGCAGATCAATTTTGGAGAATACAGCTGCACCCTTCAACTGATCAAACAGATCATCAATGCGAGGCAATGGATATCTGTTCTTTATTGTCACCTTATTCAACTGCCGGTAGTCAATGCATAAGCGGAGAGTACCATCCTTCTTCTTAACAAACAACACTGGTGCTCCCCAAGGTGACACACTAGGGCGGATGAAGCCCTTTTCAAGTAGTTCTTGCAACTGTATCTTTAACTCCTTCAACTCTGCTGGTGCCATTCTGTATGGCGTTATGGAGATTGGATCCACACCAGGCATAACATTAATTTCAAACTGCACTTCTCTTTCCGGAGGTAATCCTGGCAATTCATCAGGAAATACATCTGGAAAGTCATGTACTGTAGGGATGTCCTTCAATGCTGGACTCCCCACTTGGTGTCTACCACATGTGCCAAGTAGGCTTCACACCCCTTTCTGATCATTTTTCTGGCTAGTGCAGCCGAAATGATGTTTGATGGCAATAACTGCCTTTCCCCATGTATTACCACATCAGCATCGAGGAAGGCCAAAAGTGATGTCTTGACCTCTGATCAATCATGGCATGATGCCTAGCTAACCAATCCATGCCCAAGATGATATCGTAATCTCTGAAGGGCATTTCAATGAAATCGGACAGAAAAGTGTGTCCTTGGATCACCAAAGGACAATCTCTATACATTCTATTAACCCTGACTTCCTGTCCTAGTGGACTTGTTACTAGCACCTCAAAGTCCATTTTTGTACATGGAACAGCAATGCAATCAATGATGCTAGCACTCACATAAGAATGGGTAGAGCCCGGATCAAATAACACAAACACATTTTGGTTAAAAGTTGAGAAGGTACCAGCCACAACATCAGATGTCTTGGCCTCTTCCCTCTGTCTCATGGCATACATTCTGACTGGAGCACTGTCTTGCTCTGATTGTTTCACTGTGCCTTGGCTGCCTGCTGGGTTATCTCTACCCCTGCCTCTACCTCTACTAGGCGGTTGTGAACTTCTGATGACAGGGCTCTGAACTGACCCTTCTGCAGTAGTAGGAGGTGGTCCAACTCTGCGACTACTGGTGCAGTCCTTGGCAAAGTGTCCTGTGCCTCCACAGTTATAACAGGCTCCAATAGCCTTATAGCATATCCCACCGTGATTTTTTCCACAAGTTTCACATTGGCGGGGAGGGTAGGAACTTCTGGTACTCTGCTGACCAGATAGGGGAGGTCTCTGTCCTGAATATCTTCCCCTACCAGATTTCTTGCCACCTCTGCCATGTCCCCCATAGTTCTTCCTCTTCCCAGTATGACCACTGGAACTCTGTTCTACTGATTTTCCCTCTTTCTCTGTCTTCTCTGATTTCTTTCTCTCAGGAGCAGTCTCAATCTCAATTCTTTCCAACTCTAAGGCTTGAGAAATAAGTTCAGAGAAGTTAATGTGTTTGAAGCCGATTACTTGTACTCTGATACTGGGCTTCAAGCCAGTTTCAAACCTCTTGCATCTCTCCCTGCTGGTAGAGAGTAGACTCACTGCATAATGGCTAAGGCGGGAAAATTCTCTTTCATACTCAGCTACTGATCTGTTCCCCTGTTTCAGACTTAGAAATTCTTGTAACTTCTGGTCTACATAAGCATCAGGGACATATTTCTGTCTGAATTCCCTGAAAAAGTCATTCTAAGTCAGCACTGCAGGTTCTACCAAACTGTGGGGAATGGTTTTCCACCAATCATAAGCATCCCCCTGTAACAAAGACACTGAATATTCAAATCTGAGCTCCTCTGTGCAATGCAGTTTCTTGAATACCCTATCCATCCTCTCTAACCACTGTTCAGCTTCTAGAGGATCTACTGTCCCTTTGAACTCTGTAGCCCCATATTTCATCAATTTATCATACTGCCTGGTAGGAGACTGTTGTTGTACCACTGGTGTCTGTATTGGGACTTGAGTAGGTACATTACCAGCCATTTGTTGGAACATTGCAGCCATCTGCTGAACCACTAACATTGTGTAGGCCTGGGGCATCCCCTTGCACCTCAGCCTCAATAGATTGATCGACTGAACGATCACCTTCTTCCATATTCAATGCGAGGATTTTAGATCTCCTGAACCAATAACACAAGGAGATTTCCTCCCGTTAGTGCATATTTATAATGTAATGTACTGTATGTATCAAACAATGATATTGAGCAGTTGTACTATGAAGAAAGAATAATCAAATAACAGGTGAAAACAGAATTTAAAAACCAGGCTCTGATACCACTAAAACATGTCACACCCTACCCCTCTGTAAGGCATAACATGATCCCGTAGTATACCTAATGAATTACCAACTCCGTCTACTGATAACCCATCAAATACACTACAAGGAATTTTAAAAACTTTTCTTACTTCTTTTACCGTGGTGAGCACTATTTACAGGTATTAAAAACCTTTTTAAATTGTAGTGATAGAACTAACACATTTGAATTATTTGGAATTTCTGTAAAAATTTTGGCAGAGTGCCATCTGTATTTTGGATAAAACAGTTTTTCAGAAAACCTGTGAAAAACACTTCAATAAATTTCCAAATCTCAACTTCAACATTTTTCTCAACCCAACACAGTTCTCAAGTCAAATTCACAGTAATTTTTCAAGGACTGAGATAAAGAAATATAATATAATTTTTACAAGCCAAAATAACTCATAATTATTTTACAACTTCAATGTACAATTTTTATTTACAACTGCTCAAAACCAAAAATAATATGTACATACAGTGAACATACATTACATTACAAAATACAAAATACTGGTATACTCATTATACCCGGCAGTCTCTCGCTGGAGGTACTAGCAGCCTAGTCTGCTGCCCTGTCTGTCTGTCTACCTGCGACAGCAATAAAAAGCTATCGCTGAGACAATGCCTCAGTGGTGCACAACATTAACCAAATACAATTTAAATCACAATTCATAAGTCATGTAAACAGTGGATACTTAAAATCATAGTTAAATTCAAGACAATAATGTCATAAGGAATTTAACACAATATTACAATAAATCTCAAAAATCAAAACATAGTTAAATTCAAAAGACAGTGAATGTCAATAAGAATTTAAACTCATTTCACAATCTTACAATATGCATCAATAAATCACACACAGCTTTAATCATGTTCCAAAGTTCAATTCATCCCAAAAGCCAATAGCTAATGAGGTATTCAATTCATCCCAAAAGTCAATAACTAATGAGGAATAACATAGCTAGCTAGCAAAAATATGAGTACTCATCCAATTCGTCCTCAACAGGCACACACCTCAACACTTCAGCTAGAGAGGGAATTCAATTCGTCCCACTAGACAAGCTAGCGAGGAATACAATCAATATACATGATAGCTATGGTTTCAAACCATTTCCAATACTTTTCAATCAATAAGTATCCATCAATATCATTCAAATAATTTCTCACAGTTTCAAACCATTTACAATGCTTTTCAAGCAATAAATATCCATTCAAACACATTTCCACAATTTAAAACAATAATGTACAATTAGTCATAATTCATTTCAATTGAAAAATTCAAAAGAAATAGTTATTGTGCACAAACCTCTGATAACTGTCTCTCGGTCTGGACTTAGTGTTTCCTTCCCTTTTCCTGAGTCTTTGGTAACTGAGAAACACAATTTGAAGTGTTTCAGTACTAAATTAAACTGTCTCTAACGATAATGTTCGATAAGTAATTCACTGAAGGCTATTATTTGCTCAATCACCTAATATATCGACCCTCGATGCGTTTTAGGTAAATTAGGTTTTAGTGTCATTAATATGTCACATTCGATAGGGTTTTAGGGTTGGTACGTTTTACCAAACTCGTTTCTATGTATACTGCGTTTCCTTGCATTTTATTGCAAATTGCTGGATTCCGGGATACTAGTTTGACCTAGCCGGACGACCTAGTTCCCTTGGTTTTCGAGTTTTGGTTAAAACTACAAACTTGTAGATCTATGTCTTATGGAACGCGGGGCAAAATTTTAGGTCAATCCGAGTTAAGTAGACCAAGTTATGGTCATTATACTATTGCTGGTCAAATGGCATCAAATTAGGTCAATTTTAGGTCAATTTGGTCAACTTTGGTTCGGCCAGTTTTTGGACCCGAACTTGTGCAAGCTTTTTGACTTTCTTATGGTCATTTCTGGGTTTTGGTGTCTTCATAAGACTTGTAGGTATGGGTCTTAACTATTCATGGTTAAAATTTCAGGTCAATTGGACCTTTTTTGAGTGAGTTATGGCCTAAACACTAACTGCTGCCCAATTGGTCAAATTTCAGGCCTCAAATGTACTCAATCCGAATTGGTCATTTTTCATATCACCTTGCAAGCAGAATTTTGGTATGCTTTCTCAATGAAAGTTGGCACATTTTGTGCCTAGTTCCACCTCCAATTAGTCTCATACCAATTGAGGTTACACATTTAAAGTTATTGACTAAAATGCATTCTGCCCTTAACTACCTTACTTAAACATACATCAATTACACACTTACATTACTATATGTCCACTTCCCTTACCATTTCTGTTTTGGTTCATTACCAAAACCATATTCCACTTTACATTAACATCACTTTGGCAGATTACAAACAACCTTAATACACCAATTAAAATTTACATTTACAAAGTCTAAATACAATCACATACACACCTAAACCTTACTAGTTCTTACATACACTTTACACAATCAATCTATATACATGTCCATCAACCTTCTATGTCAATATTCTGCCAACACCTTCATGAACACACACATTTATCCAAGTGTCCCAAGGCTGCCGAAAATGTTTCTCAATACCAAAGTGTCCTACAATTCATCAATTTCCATCCAAGTGCAAAAATCACCATATACATATGAAGTAATTTACTAGGATATTAAATCACCATAACCAACATCATTTCTCATCAAATATATGCACAAATATTTTATCAAATACATAACTCCATGGCTGTCCAAAATGAACATCTCAATAACTCTTCAAACTTAAAAATTTTCTTCACAAAACCAACACCCATAACATGAACACAAAGTTTAACAAAGAAATCTTCAAAAATACAAACTTACCTTTATGGTTGGAACTTGCTAAACCTTGATTAAATTTCTTGATTTTGGTATCAAGCTCTTCCTTATGATGTGTATACAATTTTTAATGAAGAAATCTAAGTGTTTGGAAGTGAAGTGAATGGGTTAGATGAAGCTTGCATGAAAACGCCCATGGAGGTTTGTTTCTTCTTCAATTCGGCTAGGTAAAATGGAATGAAGAAGATGAAGTTTCTGCTTGGTATAGTGGACTTACATCTGCCCCACTATGTTTCTATTTTATTCCTTTAGTGGCCCACTCACTCAAATTTAACTATATAATAAGCTTACATGTGTTATTTACACATTTTTCACTCCATTTTTGGCTATTTGTATTAGGTACCCTCAATTTAATTTTTCATTTTATTTTCTAAGTGTAATATTATTTATTTTTAGTGGAAATTTAGGTCAAAAGGCAATTCGGGATGTCAAATGACCATAATGCCCCTGTTCGGGTTGCATTCCCGATTTTTCGGTAACACCGGGTTTTGTCTGTTTTTCGATTTCTCACTTTTCTTTGTACTAATTATTTAATTTTTCTTTGATCTTTCTAATGATATTTATTCTTCAATAAGGGTCTATTTAAGTCCTAAAAATATTTTCCAGGGTTCCCCGCAGTCCATGGCTAGTCAACGGTCCACGCCGTGACTTCCCGGTGCGGTCACCCATCGCTAGGATTCCCGGCTCGCTTAACTTGGCTACATTTCTTTGCTATTATTTTTCCTTTGTTTTTCTTGTATTTTCTTTTCTTGTATTTCATTATTTTATGTCTCCCCACTCATATTGAAGTGTAGTTCTAGGCATCCTAGCTGTCCGGACAATACTGGTCACCGGAGCAGCAGAACGCAGTACCGAACTTAGGGGTGTTACACTGTGTAATATGATTGAGTTGTGGGTGTATGGTTGGTAGATATAAAAGTGTGTTTTAAACCCATTTGCAGGTTGGGTAGGTCCTAAGTATAGGAGAGACTCTGCCAAATTTTCGGTACGACTTAGGACGTATTTGGTCTTTTCTTGGTTTGTATTGAGTCAATCGCATTAAATAATTGTAATAAAAATTATCAGGTGAGCCGGGACAGTCTTCTTTCTCTGCCCAGCAGCCATAGTGACTGCTGTCAAGTCTATGAGTAAAATATTAATTTTAATTATAATTTCGATATTATTATATGTTCAAGCATGTCTATGCATCACTTATATGTATATATCTATGTAGTTAAACTCTATGCACGTTTTATGTTGCATTCACAACTGTTAAAGTGCCATGGATGTTGTTTTGGTAATTTGGAGCAATGTGTGTGCGTTGGCGTGCGTGTGATGTGGTATTGGCTATGGATAGGACGGGTAGACACGGCTTGAGATCTTCGCTGGGACCCGGTCCTTTGGGGTAGACACGGCTTGAGTTCTTCACTGGGACCCCGATTTGGTTTATTAAGTGGAAGTCCGAGCTGAGTTCTTCGCTGGCACAGGTTGGAATAAGAGAGTTGTATAGGGGATCAGCTCCCATATATATATTGTTTGACATTATCGGGTGTGTGAGTGCTCCAAATTACCTTTTTACTGTTAGGATGTGAAAATATTACTGATGTTGCATTTCACTCTACAGGGTGCATTAGCTTTAGATAGTTATAGAGATTATGGTTAAAATTGATATTTTACTCTCTGAGTCGAATGCTCACTCCTGTTCAATATTTTTCCAGGCCACAGGAGGATATTTTTGAGGTTAACTTGCTTTTCTCCCTCACAGGTCGTTTATTAATGTTTGTATAAACCTGTTAACTCTTAGAATTTTCGCATGTGTTAGAAATATTTATTTGAATTGGGTCTGTAATATAAATTATCATTTTGGATCTGTAAACTTATTATTTTATGCATGTGTGTTGGGCTGGATGAGGGAGCTGAGCTCCCATTTATTTTATGTTGTTATGAGTATGTGGAGGGTGAGCTGAGCTCCCCAAATGATTATATATTGTGTTTACAGGTCAGGTGAATCAAAACTCCCCGTTGAAAGGTCCATTTTATGGCCGGACTCTGTCTGATTGAATTCTTGAAATTGGGCCCAAATGGGCCTTAGAGTTGGGTTAAGGAATAGTTAGGCTTACTACGGGCCTTGGGGGCTTTAGGCTGGCCTAAGTCCTAGTACCGGTCCGTCCCATAGGTTGGGTCGTGACATATCAGGATTACACAGGTTCAAGAATCACTCAATTTGGAGTTTTATAGAGTAAGTTATGTTCAATTTAGTATATACTATTCATTTAGTCAGTTTCAAGGTTTCCAGTTTTGGCATTGCTGGATTCTAGCCCTAATTTTGGTATCTTCCGATCAGTTTCAGGGCAAGTGTTTCCATGAAAGTTTTAGTATATTGTCTTAACTTTAATTTTTTGTTGGTTTCACCTCATTTGGAATTATGTAGCTCAAGTTATGACTATATAACCTCATTGGACTCAAGCTGTTCAGATTCAACACTTAATGCACAATATCCATTCCTTTAATTTCTTCACTAAATCATTAGTATTTCTCAATAAATACACATTTAATCATCATAATATATCCATAATAACATTAAATAGGTTTCACGCCATGAAAACCCTAATTGGAAAAAACCCTAATTCCCATCTTCTAAATTCAATAAATTTCAAGTTCATAAACCATGTTTATTACTTCATTCAAGACTAGAAATCAAGTTAATTATATCAAACTCAAAACCCCTAACTCCTCCCTCCATGACCAAAATTTCCTTTCTTCATAACATACATAATTTCAATCAAATTCCATAAAACCTTTCACAATTAAACTTGAAATCCATAAATTCACAACTAATTAAACTCGAATCATCACTTACCTCAATGGGCTAACTCTCCCTCTTCACAAATCTACCAAATTACTTTGAATTCTTGCTAACCTTCTTCAATTCAAGGATTTATCTTGATTTTCTATGGAAATTATGGAAGAATTTAAGGTTTTAGAGCTTGGAAAGGAAGCTTTCATGAAGGTTTAGAGAGAGAGAGTGTGGACAGCACAATGAAGAAAGAAGGAGAAGATGATGGTAGGATGACGTATTTAAATGAGATATTTTACTCAATTAATTAATTTTTGTCTTATTTACAAAATATCCAAATATTTATAATTATAATTTTAATTATAATTATTACAATTCAATAATTCTTCCTATGTCTCCATTAAATTTTCATATTTCTTTTTGTTAATTTAGTCCCATTCTAATACATTAATCTCACTTAATTTAGTTGACATTTCGATAAAAAATCAACTCTTCAAGTGAATCGACCAAAATGCCCTTCATCTGATTATAGTCCATCTTTTTTAATAATACAGATTAAGTCCATAATCCGATGGTCACTTCGATTTTTATTCTGCTTATCTTAATTAATCTCCATCTCATTTTTAGTCTCCGAGTTGGCTTTGAATAATACTATTTACATACTGAAAATAGTACTATTCAGAGTTTGAAATTCTAGGGACATTACAATATTAATATCGGATTTGAGTTTAAATTTTATATGTCAAGTATTCATTACTTAAATATATTTCTATATATAATTAATTAAATATAAAATATATGTTTTTTATAATAATATTTATTAATTTTAATAAAAATATATTTTAATAAATAGAATTTAAATAATTTTATAGAATTATTAAATCTTCAAAAAATAAATTATTGATAAAAATATTTTTTATGTTGATTATTTATTAAGATATATAAAATTAAATGAGTTTAAGCATTTTTCAAATAATAATTATAAGATTTGGAATACATTCAAATAATTGAGAATAAATTTTAATGTAGTTGCTTCAACTATTAAAAATATTAATTGAATTTGAATTTAAATAAGGTAATTTTCTTGGATAGCATACTCTTGCTATTCCTTTTATATATATATATATATATTCCATATCAAGCAATCTTGGAATTTATAATCTTACCATTGTAGATGGGATATCACTTAATCATTGCCATTATTTGGTATTCATCAATATGAAATTGAATGTGCATGAGATGAATTGATTTCTATTTGACCTTAGGATTTGAAAGGATTTGATAGGTTTCTTTTATTATGGGTTAGACCAGTTTGATTCTAGGCTAGAATCGAAGTGTGGCCGTGTCTATCATAAACGTGGCCATGATTTACGTTAGGCTTGAAACTTGATCGAACTAATTTGGCCAAACTCAAAATTGAAATTGGTCAACATTTTAGAAACTCGAATTAGAATCGCCTTTGGAGGGTCGATCCCACCCCTTGAACCAAAATTGAATGACTTTATAGAAATCAAGCCAACATAGCGCCTAAATTTGTAATCGTAATTTCAATACATTTTTTTTATTTATATCCTATTAAATATAGTCTGAATTCATTATTTTTATTTAATTGACAGAAAATAATTAAATTCTTAACATAAAAATTAAATACAATGTGGTGCAATTACTAATTTAATTTTGAAAATTTAGAAACTAAATCCTGAAAATTAAAATATTATAAATAGTAAATAGTAATTATATTTTATAAATTTGCATACTGTCAAGCATAAGCATACCGGCCGCAGATGACGCCTAATATATATATATATATATATATATATATATATATATATATATATATTATTTCATTAATTTGTGATTTGAATAATTAATTATATTAATAATATAAAAATTTTCTAATTATTGTTAATAAGTTAAAAAAATTTTTCATTAATTTAAATAAATGTATTACTATAAAAATTCTAGTTGAAATATTTTTTTATTGTATATTATCATTTAAAATTCAATTATTAAATTACTTTTAAAGACTTTTTGCATAATAAAATTTAACTAAGTTTATTTTAATTATTATTTATAAAACATATCAAATTAGTAATTTTATAATATATTTCTTTTTTTATTATTATTATGTTTAAAAAAATAATATTTTATAATATATTTAATATCTATATAAATACATAATAGGATAGGATAAGGCCAATGTTCTAACTCCTAGTTAGCAACTTTTATAAATTTTAAATATATTTTTCTTTTTTTAAAAATTTTTTTTATTTTTTTTCTATTTTTCCATATTTTGATTTCATCAATTAACATATTTATTTTTATTTATATATAAAATATACTTAACAAAATATTTAATTAAACTAATTTAGCAAATATAATATATAGTTTATAATATATTTTTTAATGAAATATTTAATTAATTTATTTATAAATATCACATTCTAAAAAAATAAAATAAATAATAATATTTTGAACTATAATGTATAAATTAAATTGCTAAGTGATGTTGCATTTCAACTACAGTATCCATTATGGTTATTGCTATAACCATATTACTAACATTATAATCTTAATTTAGAATTTTTTTAAAATATTTAAAAATATTAAATATAATAATAATAACAATATTTTAAAAAAGCAAATAATATTTGCACATAAATTTTCAATATATATATATATATATATATATATATATATATATATATATATATATATATATATATATATTATTACATGCAAAATTCTTAATTATACATGTGAACATAATATAATCTCCAATTCAGCCTAATAAAAATTTATAAATATTTAATCATAATTTTATTATTATTATCATTCATTTCGCAACATCTAAATTTTTTATGATTAAAATAATATTTAAAATAGATAAAAATATTTCTATAACTATAATTATATTTTATATAAAAATAAAATAAAATAAAATAAATTATTAATAATGTAAATCAGTATAACGCATGAAGATGCTGTTTAATTTACTTAATTTATTTAATATTACATTGACTAAATTCTGATGGAATATTAAACCCTAAACTTTCTATCTCATTAGTTCCCAATCGGACTGATTTAAAAACATTGCTGTCAAGTTTCAAGTTCAACTGTAGAATTCCAGATGTACTGTTGGAGCAGTTGCAAGTTGCAACGGTGAAATAAAATCTTATAATTCGTCACGCACCGTAATCCTTGGTGCAGAACACTCTTGATTGATCACATGTGTGCTTTACGTACGCAGTGGCCATTTGTTAGTGCCTTCCACTGATGATTCTTCTGTTCCCCTCCTCTACGTACAGCTGTACCTCTTCTTTTTACACTTGATCCCCACTCTTCCACATCAGTGCAGTGAAAAAAATCCAATAAAATCAATTACAAAATTTATTTACCAACTCAGCCCACTCGATTTTATTTTTAAATTATCATTAAATAATTAATCAATATATATTATAATTTGTTAGCGATAAATATTGCTACAAGAATAAATATTTTTCATCTCTTTATAATAGATTTTTTATCCAAAACCAATATAATAATTTGGTTAAAAATTCAATGATTGTATTTTTCTTTTTGACAAAAATTCAATGATTGTATTAATTAAAACATGATAACCCTTTTAAATTAGATAAATAAAAATATTTAGACCACACTGAATTTTTTTATATTATGCCTTTAAATTAAATTATTATTTGATTTTAAAAATATTTAAATATTATATAAAATGATAAAAATGCATTTTAAAAATATTATCAATGATTAGTAATATTAAAATTGTATTTAGAATTAAAAATTTCTGAGTTTGACTCCAATAAGAGTTAATTCTAGAAGAACTTCTTAAATATAGTAGGTGTAAAATCCAGTTGTCCCACATGAAAAAGGAAGATTGCGATTGGATGGCGGTGGGCATCTTTTATAAATTGCAAGCGAACATTTTAGGAAGGATAAAAGCGAAATTGCATCCATCAGTTATTACTGACCAATCACGGGCAGATAATTAAACAAATCTCGCAATGAATAGCAAGCGACCAAACTTCGATGATGTGATTGGAGACCACACTGGGTCACTTTCTTTCCTTTTTCTGCTTTTTATCCTCTCATCTCGCCATCTCTCTTTCCTCTTTAGATTCGGCTTGGCTCTAGCCGCCGATCCCTTTCTTCCATAATATTTCTCAAATTTTAAAATCAATTTCCTTTTGCATATCATTTTAATTAGGGTAAATTATTATTTTATCTTGTATTTTAATAAAATTAATTATTTTATCTA
The DNA here is from genome assembly GCF_030052815.1 of Hevea brasiliensis. Taxonomy (NCBI): domain Eukaryota; kingdom Viridiplantae; phylum Streptophyta; class Magnoliopsida; order Malpighiales; family Euphorbiaceae; genus Hevea; species Hevea brasiliensis. The sequence goes on along the minus strand of NC_079493.1, from coordinate 67,945,741 downwards.
TATATTTAAAAATATATTATTTAATTTTTATATTTTACTTTCATTAAATTATTTAGTATCTTTATTAATCTTTTTGTTAGTTAATAGTGGTTAAACTATTATTTAGTTCATCTATTTTAGTAAAAATAATTATTTAGTCTCTATATTTTAAAAAAATATATTAGTTAATCTCTGTAATTTAATTTCATTAATTATTTAATTACATAATTATTTTTTATGCCTAAACTACCTTAATCATTTCCCCCTTATTTATCTCTTATCTTTCTTTATTTCTCTCTTTTCATGTTTCTCCTACTTTGCACCTTTCTCCCCCTCATTCTGTAACGCTCTCTCTTTACGTAGTCTGTACATTCGACTGTTTCGGTGACTAATGTCGGTCTAGACAGTCAAAATGTCCGAAACTATACTTAAATGATATTGAGAAGGTATAAAATGATGAAATAAATAATAAGAAAATACAACAAAAATTAAGAAAAAATAAAAGAGAGGAAATAAAACTAGGTTAAACGAGCCGGCACCGTAACGATAAGTGACCGCACTGGAAAGTTACGGCGAAGGCAATTGCCGACCCCAAGACCGCAGGGAACCCTCAGAAATAATTTTCGGGACATAATTAAAGGCCTATAGAGGTGTAATTGACTTTGAAAATGTCAAAGAAAATTTAATTAATTAGTACAAAGACAAACGAAAAAATCGAGAAACTGACAAAAATCGGTGTTGCCAAAAAATCAGAAATACAAACCGAATATGGGCATTTTGGTCAATTGATACCCCGAGTTGACTTTTGACCTAAATGTCCATTCAAAATAAGTGACATTAAATTTGAAAACCCCATGAAAAATGAAATTGAAAATGAAATGTATAAATAAGGAAAATTATGGAGTAAGAATTTGAATAATTAAAAGTTGAATTAAACTAATATTATTCTTACATTAGTGGACCACTAAGCACTATATAAAGCATTAAAAATCGGGCATTTTCCACTAACATTCTGCAACACCTTCTTCTTCTTCAAGACCTCTCTTGGCCGAACCAAATTGCTCTCCCAAAACTCCATTGCCGTCCCATGTTGAGCTTCCATTCACCTATGATCAAGCCATGGAATCATCAAATCTTTTTCATTAAAGTTGGAGTACACACCTTGGGCAGCATTTTGAGAGCAAAAAGGGAGAGATTTGAAGAAGTTTGACAAGTTTAATTTGAGGTACATGTCCTATTTTTCTTCCTTTCCTTGTTAAAGTTTGTGTTGGTATTGTGGTGAGTTGATTTATGAAAAGAATTGAAGGAGTTTGATGAATATGAACAAAGCCCCAAATTCTGCAGCCCTCATGTCCATGGGAGTTTGATTTATTTCTTCATGTATTTGGTGATTTGAAGAGCTAATTAGAGTGATTACATGTATAGGAGTTGATTACCATGTATATAATTTGAATTGTAAGTGTGTGAATTGACATTGGAAGCTTGATGTATATGTGTAATTTAGGCAGCCTTATAGTGAAGTTAGAAGTGTTTAATTTCATGGAATGGTTTGTTGAATTATGGTACTAAAGGTGGCAGAATGTGTATATAATTTAGTAGTGAAGTTATATGCAATGGTTAGGAGTGATTATATATATATATATATATATATATTGTTAGAATTGGATTTTGTGAATTGAAATTGTAATTGGTGTATTGTAAATTGGTTATATACTGCCCAAATTAACTATAATGTGAAGTGAGGAATAGATTTGGTACTGTACGAAATCAGAATTGGTATGAGATTTAGCAAGTAAAAATGTATGTAATTGGTTTTGAGGGAAGTATATAAGGGCAGTAGCTAAATTGAGCTATAAGTGTAAAATTGTGACCCCAATTGGTATGAAGCCAATTGGAGGCAAAACTAGACACAAAATAGGCCAACTTTCATGTAGAAAGCATACATAAATTCTGTCCGGAAAGTGACATGAAAACTGACCTAATCCGGATTTGTAACATTGCAAACCTGAAATTTGACCAATCAAACAGTACTTACGAAAATGACCATAACTCACTCAAAACAGGTCCAAATGACCTGAAATTTATATCAATGGAAAGCTTAGACATAGGGCTACATCTTTTGTAAAGATCATAAAACCCAAAAATGCCATTTACTAAGTCAAATTGTTTGCCCAAGTTGGGTTACAAAAACTGCCAGACTTGAAATTTACCTAAAAGTGACCCAGAATTTGTCAAATAAGTGCAACTTGACCAGCATTAGTAAAATGACCATAACATGGTCCAGGAAACTCCAAATGACATGAAATCAATGCCAAAATTTCAATAAGACATAGACCTACAAAATTGGTAATTTGACTAAAAACCAGAAATCAAAAGAACTAAGTCAATTAATTATGTTAATCCAGCATACCAATTCTGAAAATTTGCACAATTGACCAATGAATCCAGAATGATGTTTTAAGCTTATCTTCCTCTAGAGAAATTCAATTGCAATGACCCATACCATTTTGGAAAGCTAAGAAACAGAACTACAATATTGTTTTAGACACCTCCCACAATTTATGAATGTAGGAAGCTTAAATTATAGGTCAAAGCTACTGATCTAATTGAGAATCATATGAGTATTAGCCAACTTGAGTCAAGTCCAATATCTTGACTATAATTAATTCTAGAAAACATGAAAAATTATAACCAAAAATTCTGAGTGACCTTAAGACATAGGATAACAAATCCTATGAAGAATGCTAAGCCTAAATGTTACTACAAACTATCCAAATAAATTAGTCAAATTAAGTATTAAATCTGCCTATTAAGGAAACCAAAATTCAGATTTGACCTAGTTATGGTTAATTGACCATAACTTGAGTTATACAACTCCAAATGGAGTGTTTCAAAAAGGAAATTAAAGCTAAGATAATAAAGAACAACTTTGACGAAGGATATTTAGCCAAATTCCCACAATAACTAGACCAATGGCACAGTAGAAAACAATGACTGAAAATACAAAGTTCAAATGATATAATTTAAAGCAAATTTAAGTCTACAATTAAGTAGGCATGAAATAAATTGTTGGATTAATTATAAGATATGGCACTGAAATACTGTAAATTGTATGTTTCAGTTGAAAAAAGAGACTGGAAAGGGATCTTCGAAGGAAAAACAAGAATTGAAGTAAATAAGAGGCTTGTGCACAACTAGTTTTTAATTGATTTTGTATTGAATATTTCATATGATTAAATGACGTTATTTTTCCTTATGTATTATGTTTATCACGTATTGGATTTATTTCAATGATTATTAAAATTGTTATAGTATGCATGAATTTAGCTTTGTGAAATGGTATTTCAACAATTATTGAGCATTGTTGTGGATTGAATAAATTAGTTTTGGAAAAATTATGATAAAATATATTTTTAATTGTGAAGAGCATAAAAATTATTGGATATTGAAATTGACTTTGAATTGAATTGTATTGTGATTTATGCTCACAAAAAGGATAAAGAGATTTATGATATTATTTTATATCTCACTATAGATGTTTGACTAGGTTATTACCCGTCTCTCTCATTTGTTGAGGAGACAATGGAGTTAGCTTTGTTTTGATTATCATAGTACGTGCACAGACTTAGATTCTCCTCTTATTAGAGGTTAGATCTAAGTTTTTCATGGTTCTTTTAGAAGTTTTATTATTGTGTTGTGTACTATGCATGATGATTCGACCTCCCCGACCATAGGGAGTTAGAATCCCAATTCGACCTCCCCGACCATAGGGAGTTAGAATCACCCTGAAGATGGCCCTTGCGGATTAGTCTTGCATAGTTAGTGAGATAAAGAATGGTTTTTGAATAGTAAAGAATTTCGATTTCAAATGGAATTACTTTAAATGTCCAGTTGTGATTTGATAAATTGAATTTCTTGCTCAAAGTCAATTTAACAAATGATTTATATTATTGGCAACGAATATTTTGATTTTTGGAATTTGATGAATATTTAGATTTTCAAATTCTTTACTATAATTTTTCTAAGGTATATTGTGCTATGTTTTAAATTATAGTTGTGCACCACTGAGTTCACTACTCAGCGATAGCTTTGTATGCTATCGCAGGTGAAAGTAAAGATAGAGCAACTGAGAGAGATTTCCTATAGCTGCGCCTTGAAGACACATTCAGATTAGCTCTTGGTATATCATAGGTATACCCTTGTACATAAGTTTTGATGTATGCATCTAATTATGTGTATGTAATTTATTTTAGCAGTTGTACAAAAACTTTTGTACTGTTATTTTAGTGCGTAATTGAAATGAAAATTATTTATAATATTAATTTCAGTACTTTAATGAATGTACTATTTAATTTCTTCTTGAGTTTGAATTTATGTATGGTTTCCTTTATGATGAGTTTGAGTTGAAAATGAATTGAGATAGTTGATGCAAATGATTTATACATTTTTGAGATTGAATTGTATTGAGAAATGATTTGAAATGGAGTTATGGTTGAGCGAAAATATTTGGAAGTGTGTTTCTTTGCAGGTTTTGAAGAACTGTTTTTTCAAAAATACAGCCGGCACTCTGCCGAAATTTTTGTAAAAATTGCAAAAATTTTAATTACCTAAAAATTTGATTTATGACTTAGTATCAAATAAAGGTTTTTAATATTTATAAAAAATTTATCCACCACTTTCAAAATAAATGAAAATTGTTTTAAAATCTCTTGTAGTATATTTAATGAGTTATCGGTAAGCGAAGTATGGTAATTCATTAAGTGTACTATGGGATCATATTATGACTTACGGAGGAGTAGGGTGTGACACATTCTCTCTTTATTTTCATTTGTTAATGAAAATGATAAAAGTTTTGTATACAAAAAAAGTTAATAGGTTTATTAAATTTATAAGTAATCAAGGATTTCCAGTAGAGAAAATACAAAAATAATATCTAAGTAATTGAAAATTTAAAAAAGAATGTAAATTCATATTTAATTTCCAAATAGTAAAGTTTCTATTTTTATCTAATAATATATTTTCTAAAATACTCTATGTTTCAAAATACATGGATCAAATTAAAACATGGATCAACTAATTAGTTTCACCAAAATAGAAGGACTAAATAGTAGTATTTTTCAAAATATAGGGATCAACTAATTTGTTTTCTTAAAATAGAGAGACTAAATAGTAGTTTGAATAGTATATATAATGAAAAAAATTTGACAAAGTGACTAAATAGTTTAACAAAAGCAAAAAATAGAGACTAAATAATGTAATTTTCAAAATACAAAGACCAAGTAGTTAGTTTCATTAAAATACATGGATTAAATAGTAATTTTTTCTTTTAATTAATTTCTCTATATTTTATGAGATAAATAAAAAGAAATACCATGTCATTTCGTGTTTTGACATATGAAGGACTATAATTTAATTTTTTTTTATCAATTTGATACCATGTGTTTCCAAGCAAATTTGATCTAAATTGTTAGTTACTGTTAAATGACACTGATGCGATAAATATGTAACTCTATCATAGAGACACATGAAGAATATGTAACTCAATCACAACGATACATGGCAGACATGGTGCTTACATGGCAAACACGATCACTGACATGTCACCATATCAGTGCTATATGTTCGTCATGTCAACATGATTTAATAGTAACTAATAGTTTAAAATGCATTTGCTAATGGAGAAAAATACCTGATATTAAATTGACAAAAATTAAACTACAGTCCCTCACATATCAAAGTGCAAAATGACAAGGTATATTTTTGCACTTTTCCCTTTATTTTTTTATTATTTTGTTAATCTACACCTGTGTAGTTTTTATTTCTTACACCATGTGACATTTTTTACATAATATGTTTTTGGAAAATTTTAAGATTTTTAAATATTATAAACAATAAAATTAAAATTCATGTAATGAATGTTATACATAATTAATTAATTTTAATTTAATAATATTCAGTTTATTTTCAAGATTATAAGCTTTTAACTTGAGTTTTGATCATGGCTAAATGAAATAAAAAAAAAAAATTCCCTAATACATGTCTTCTAGACCAAATTCTCCTTTTTGTTTTAAAGAAAATTTCTTTTGGCTATACATTATAAATCATTTTCGAGCCAGCCTTAATAAATCAACACAACTTAATTATCAAGAAAAATATCTTTAATGATATTACTACAATAACAATCCTTTCTATTGATCATATGGCCAGCAATTAATCTTTGACTCTATTATCTTATATGATTTATGGTGTTTTAGGAACTAATCGGCAATTGCTTCATTGAACGATGGTAAAACCCACTACTTTCCAACATCAGAATTTATGTCGTGGATGGGAAATTCTCATGAAACTTAGGGTTTTACGGACAAGGAAAAATAGTAGTAAGTTCTATATGTATAATATAATGTGATAAATATGTATTTAAAAGAAAAAAAATGTTTTAATCATTTTAAATAAGAAAGGTTTTAAGTTTTATTTTAAGCAGAAGGAACTTCAGTAGTCTAAGGTTGGACTTTCGGCAGCTGAATTCCTTTTTACTGTTCAGATGTCTTTTAGACAAAAATGGGCTATTTAAGTTTCTCAAATTAGTGTGACTAATAGGATGTAGTTAAAGTTAAAATGTTTTGACTAAGAAAAAGAAGTCCCTTAAAAGGAACATTTCCACAGTTTATGTATGAAAATGATAAATAACCATAACAGAGATAAGAAAGTAAAGGTCTATAGCATGCTCTTCCTAGGGAAACAATTCAAAGGAAGTTATGTGGTTTATAGTAGTCATGTAAGGGTTATAGAAAGAGCTTAGTTTTGTACAGATAAAGTTTAGTATAATAATAATGATAATGAAAGACAAAAATAAAAAAAGAAATAGAAATTTCTGCATAAGGCACTTAAAGTTTTAAACTCTTTCTGAGAAGTCTGAATTGGAAGAAGGAAAAAACCTCCCTTAGACTTTAAGAAAAGTTCTAAAGCGGTTATGTGGGCCCTTATAAGGTCAAAGTTTGCAGTCTTAGGCTTGGTTTGGGTTCCGGTAGCCTTAAACTGACTTATTCCCTAGAATTGGTTGCAACCTCCTAGCCAGTTCATGACAAACTTGGTATTAGAGCTCTAGGTTTAAAAGGTCAGACCTAGAAGCGAAAGGTGTTACATATAGGAAGTAAAGTATCTAGTTATAGCAAGCATAGTAAAATACATGCCCTTTTAAGTGTGTAAGACTTAGGAAATCTATACAAGGATTAGAGATACTAAGCTTGTTTTATGTTATAAGTATGATGTGATAAGTGTGCAATAAATGAGTTCTATAGCGGTTGCTTTTAGGTTCGTCTTTGAATCTATGCAAGTAGGAAAGAAGGAGAGTTATCTCCTGTCTCCGACTCTTAAAAGAGGTACAAAGAAAAAGTAAAGTGTGAGAGATAAAGCATATGTAAAATGGTAGTTCCTCCTATAGTCTTAATAGATGAAGGAAAGATGAGAGAAGGTTAGTGAAAGAAAAAAGTGGGAGGATGGCAAGATCTCCCTATAAGTTATAGGAGGAGGACATCGAGGATTTCCTCGTATGTTCTTATAGGAAGGTAAAAAAGCAAAGAATGAGTTAAAGTAGATGATATGAGAGAACAATGGAATAAGAACAAAGAATGAGAGGCAAAGAAGTAAGCTGAGAAATAGGTGAGGGTTGAATGAATGAAATTTTTTAATTGTTTTAACCAAGAAAGGTTTTAAGTTTTTTTTTTAGGTAAAAGAAACTTGCGCAGCCGAAGGTTGGACTTTTGCCAGCCAAAGTCCTTTGTACTCTGTAAATGTCCTTTTGGATAGAATGGACTTTAGCAGTCGAAAGTCCCCTCAATGGTAGGGGTATAAATAGCCTATTTCAATTCAAATTTTAAATAAAAGTGATTTTCATTGCTACATGCAAAAGAGTGATTCTAAGTTTTCTTGGAGGTTTTGATATTTGGATACTTAGATTTTCTTGCGAAACTTAATATTCAAGAGTATTTAGAAGTTTTCTCTCTAATTTCCCCAAATTCTCTTTTCAAGGAAGAAAGGTGATCTTTATCTCTTTTGAATTTCTATTAAATGATCAAAATGATTTTTAAAATTATTTTCATGAGTAATTTTAATAGCATGGATTGCATGTAAGAGATGGGTTTGTTTTAACCTTTTGAATCAATTTTTAAAGTTTGGAGATTTTGCATGTTAATGGTTTTAAGGGGTCTTATAGTGCATGTTTGTTTTTAGAGTTCCAGAATGAGTTTAGGATGTGTATAAACAAGAGTAAGTTGAGTTTTGAAATGTTCTAAAGTTGAATGAGTTATATTGTGGTAGCTCTCTTTTATGATGTTTTGGATGAAAGTCAAGAAAAATCTTGATTTTTGTTATGTTCATGGAAGCATGTTAGTTTTGTGAGTTGATAAGTGTTGGTGGTTGTGTTGTTTACTTGCATAGAAGGTTGTTTGAGTTTTTGGAGCTTTAAGATGATTTTTGGTTATTTTGGGAAAGAGTTTGTTGTAGGTTTTTGATTTGGAAATTCTCATATTTGGCTACCAAAAATCATTAGTTTGATAGCCAAAGCATGCAGTTTCTCAAGAAAATTTGAAAAATTTTTAGGTTCAGTAGTTGAAGCCCAAGACTTTGGCAGCTGTATTATCTACTGGCCGAAAAGGGTAGCCGAAGTTGGTTCTATTAGCATTATTTCTCATTTTGTTTTAAGGCTCCAAAACCTATTTTTATGATCCAAAAGGACTTGGATGATGTATATTAAAGGTCCTTTATATGTTTTTAAGGAGTCTAGGATATAAAATTGATATGTTTGTTATTTCACCAATTGATTAGAGTTGGTGATTAAGGTTCAAGAAAGTCGGGCCTTGAGTTAGTTTGATGTTAGAACATCCTAGAAAATATAGAAGAAATCAAGTTTACCTGCCAAATTGTAAGAGTAAATGATAAGCACTATAAGAGGTAAGTATAAACTACTTAAATTAATTTCAAATACTTTTTAATTACTTTAATTTTTTACTTTAAGCATAATCATGCATCATGAAATGCATTGATATTCATGCATCATGAAATGCATTGATATTTGAGTGTAATGCATTAGAACCATGCTTGATGTAATTACAAATATGTTTGTAATGCCCTCACTTTAGATAGTCCGTACATTATACTGTTTCGGTGACTAATGTTTGTACGGACAGCAAGGATGTCTGGAACTATATCTAAACTAGAGTGAGGAGTTATAAATAACTTAAATAATCACAAGAAAAATTTAGGAAAAATTTGAGAAAAGAAATGTAACAAGGTTAAATGAGCCGGGGCTATAGCGATAGATAACCCTAATGGGAAGTGGCTGTGAAGACAGTTGCCGAACCTAGACCCATGGAAAAACCCTGTGAAATAATTTTTGGGACCCCAGTGAAGAGTTATTGAATCTTAGATGATAATAGAATGCCAAGAAAATGTTGAGAAAATTTTCTAAATTAGTACAGACAATTTTAGCTCATTAAATAAAACGAAGGGCATTTTGGTCATTTCACCTCCAGAGATGATTTTTGATCAACTTGTATTTTTAAGTAAGTGATGTTTATGCCATAAAATATGAATAAATATTGATGAAAATTTAATTAAAAATGAGTAAAAAGAAAGAAGAAAAGAAAAGAAAATAAAAATGAAAATTAAAAAGCTAATTATGACATAAGCATAATGATGTAATTAAATTTTTTTCAACCAATTAAAAATAGAGAAACATAAGTAATAGATATAAAAGAAATTGAAGGAGATAAACTTGACTAAAGAAAAGTTGTCTTCTTCCTTTAGCCTAGCTTGGCCGAACCAACTCCCATGGCCTCTTTCTACCATTTTCTTTTTTCTAAACCTTGATTTCTTACTTTCCCTACCTATCTTCCATAACCACTTTCATTAAAACTTAATCTTTCATCTTGGCAAAGAGATTAATAGCAAAAAGAAGAAAGGAAAAAGGAAGAATTAGAAAGCTTGGAAGATTGATCAAATAAGGTTAGTGCCAATTTTACCTTTCTTCTTCTTCTAACTTTGAAATTTAGTAGAATTATAAAGAAATTTCTTGAGAAGCCAAAGAGAATTTCATGAAAGAATAATATAAAATTTTGGCCAGCCTTGGTGTGTCATTGGTTTGATATGTTTGATGAGTTTAAACATGTTTAGGGATAATGATGATTGCATATGAATGAATTAGAATGGAGGATTGAATGGATTATATGAATTGGATGAGATGATAAATTAGGGTTTAGAGACAATTGGGGGTTTTGTGATATGATGTATAATTAAAGTGTTTAAGGTCACCTATTGACCATTTGATGAGAATTGGTGGTGATTTGAAGTGGATTGTTGAATTGAATTGAGATTTGTATGAGTTGCCTTATTGCTGGAGTTCTGGACCTCTGAGTCCAATATGTTTATGTGGTCATAACTTGAGCTATGCAGCTCCAATTGGTTTAAGGCCAATTTGAGATGAAATTTAAGACCTAAAACCACATTTTTTATGGGAGACCCTGCCTAGAAAACCAACTTAAGGTGACCTAAAAAATTGCCTAAATCCAGGTAACCAAAAATCTAGACCTGGAAAATGATCAAATAAATAGTGTTTATTCAATTGGCCATAACTTTGTGTAGAGAGGTCCAAATGACTTGATTTTTAAACCCATGGAAAGCTTAGACAATGCAGAACAACTTTCATGAAGAACATAAACCCAAATTCTGACCACAACCAATTCAAATTGCTAGCCAAAATTAGGACACCAAAACTGCTAGAACCAAATTTGCTCAGAAAATCTGGGAATGGACTAATCCAGTCAGTTATGGTAAAAATGTCATAACTTGAGCTAAAAAACTCCAAATGGAGTGATTCAAAAAGGGAATTAAAGAAGACACATTAAGGAATAATTTTGATGAAGAAAGTTTAGCCAAATTCTCACTGTAGATTGGTCTAATAGAATAGTAAACATAGGCAATGAAATCTGAAAATTTGAAATAACTTCTAATGAGCCTTGAATTGAATTTGGCAACTAATACCAACAAATGTAACATCCAAAATGTGATATTATAGTGTAATTAGAACTTGCATATCTATTATTTATGAAAAATTCAACATTTATGTATGAATAGTAAGGTGAATAGTAACCACAAAATACTAAGTGCAAAGAACTAAACAAACAACTTTGTTAATATGCCCTAGTATGCCTAGAATGATTGGTTTGGATAGGTTGGCATGCCAATAGGGTTTCGATAGCAGTACTGCATATGACTTTATGCCATTTCGTGATTTATGGCATATAGTGCCATTTTGTAATATTATAGCTTTTGGCCATTTTGATACACTTGATATACTTAGCCCTGTGTCAAATGATAATTATGGCTTATTAGCCGTTCTTTTGCACACCTAGAGACACTCTATGATCGATGGTGTATCCAGTGCCAGTTTACCCCTTTATCTAGTCCAGTCAATTGGTATAGGTTACTTGGGGAATGAAAATAAGTCTTAAAGATTTGTAACCTTGAAATGAACATAAAAGTCATAAAATTAAGGATATTGCAAACAACATCAAAAATTTCAGTCTGGTTAAATTAACAGTATAATTTTTTGCATTTATTTATATTAGTTTGTTTTTATTTTATATTGGCACCACTAAGCTTTATGCTTAGCGCGTCGCTGTTTACCACGTGTAGGTACTGGAGACCAGGAGCGAGAGCCCAGTAGGCCTTAGGCTGGGAATTTGGAGTCTTGATCTGCATTGGGTCACAGTGTCACCTCATCTAGCAGTGCACATTTTGGTAGACTTCATTAGTCTTGTATTTTATTTTTATAACTTTGTAATTAAATTTTGGACATATAATGTAAATTATATATTTTTGTACATTAAATATGCACATGATGTAAATTAATAAAGTTTGCAATTTCATATTTGAATTGTGTATGTATGGAAATGATTTGGAATTTCATATGTATTTATATGAGTGAGATTAAATTGATGATTTGAATGAGAATATGAGAATGAAAATATTTATAAAATTATTTTTCAATCAAGAGGGAACTCATTAAAATATTAATAAATTAGGAAAAACTCCGTCAGTTTCTCCGATAAATAAATTGACCCAAATCAATAAAATAAATGTGAATAATAAGAAATATAATAAGTTAAGTTAAAACGCTCCGGCACCGAGTGCAATATGCCTTGCTCGACTACACTGTAGACAGGTGAGGGATGTCACAATGTTTATTATGTGAGGTAGATTATGGATGATCCATTGACCCTTAGATGGTATATAGTATTATGTTATATATATTATGGATACAAAAATCCAAGTGAGGTCCCTATAGGCCCCTGTTACATGGCACATATTAGGTTTTAAACAAGAGTTCTAAGGAGCCTTTGTATGAGCCGGCATATTGGATATATTAAGTGAAAGACCTAAGGAGCCTCTATATGAGCCAGACATATTGGATTATAGGGGAATCACTAGTGACATGACTATCATGTTTGCATATGTTTGATGATTGATTCATTCATGTGATTGACAACTATATGTATGTAATTAAAAGTGTATATAATTGCCTTAAGAAGTTTATGCTTACTAAGCCTCCTAGCTCACCCCCTCCCCCTAACCAAAACAATTTTGCAAGTAGTGTATGCACAATAATCTAGGAAGGCTTGATTGTAAAAGAATAATTGTGTAATAGTGTAGATTTGTCTAAGTTATGTAATGTTTATGTATAAGTTTTAGTTCAAGTGTGTAATTTAATTATGATGTAAGGGTATGTAATGTAAGTATTTAGTAGTCTAATGATTGTATGTCTTATGCCTTTATATGGGCATGTATAAGTAGTGTATGGAGAATGAGTATGTGCTTGCCAATGGGTTGTATAGATGCATGTGTAGTGAATGGTTTCCTTTAGATTGCAAGGGAAGAGCATGATGAAATTGTAAATGCATAAGATGTATCTGAATAAGTATAAAAAGAGAGTGTGGAGACCTCTAAAAAAATTAGCTGTAAATAGGAAAGTGAAAAAATGTTAGAAGAATGAGACCAAAAGTTAGGCGTCTCCACAATTAACTACCTTATGTTGCATAAACTATGTGATAATGAAAGAATAAAGTTTTGTCCTATTAGTCACAGTAATTTGAGAAACTTAATGAAAGTCTATTGGGGTAATCAATGACCTTCTTATATATTTCAATACCAAAGGCAGACCAAATGTTCACAAAAAAGTAAAGATAGTGTGATTAATAGGATGTAATTAAAGTTAAAATGCTTTGATTAAGAAAAAGAGGTCCCTTAAGGGGAACACGTCCACAGTTTATGTATGAAAATGATGAATAGCCATAACAGAGATAAGACAGTAAAGGTCTATAGCATGCTATTCCTAAGGAAACAAGTCAAAAGAAATTATGTGGTTTTATAGCAATCATGTAAAGGTAACAGAAATAGCTTAGTTTTGTATAGATGAAGTTTAGTTCAATAATAACGATAATGAAAGACAGAAACATAAAAAAATTTTTTCGCATAAGGCACTTAAAGTTTTAAGCTCTTTTTGAGAAGTCTGAGTTGTAGGAAGGAAAGAACCTCCCTGACTTCAAGAAAAGTTCCAAAGCAGTTATATGAGCCTGTAGAAGGTGAAATTTAGCAGCCTTAAACTAACCTATTCCCTAGTACTAGTTACGACTATAACATCCTCACTTTAGCTAATCCGTATGTTCTACTGTTTCGGTGACCAATGTCGGTCCAAGCAACTAGAATATTTGGAATCATAATTAGACTAGAGTGAGGAGTTATAAATAAGCCAAATAATGATAAGAAAAAAATTAAGGAAAATTTAAGAAATGAAATGCACTAAGATTAAATGAGTCGTAGCCCCAGTGATGAGTGACCCTAATGGGAAGTAACGGCGAAGGCCGTTAACAACCCTAGACTCGGGGAAAACTCCATGAAATAATTTTTGTGATTTCAGGGAAGGATTATTGGGGTTTCAATGATAATAAAATATTAAGATAACACAAGGAAAATTTAATCAATCGGTACACACAATTTTAGCTCGTTAAGCCAAACGGAGGGCATTTTGGTCATTTCGTCTTCAGAGATGATTTTTTACTAACTTGTCCAATTAAGTACATAAATTATATGATATAAAGTATGAATTAATGTTGATGAAAAAGTAATTTGAAGTGAGTAGAAATGAAAGAAAAAAGAAAAATGAATAAAATGCCTAATTATAACATCATAATGATGTCATTTAAAACCCTCCCACCAATCACCATTTAGCAAGTCTTTTTAAAAACAAATAAAAGAGATAAGAATTAAGAAAAAAAAAATCAGAATTGTCTTTCTTCTTCAGCTGGCTGAACCATCTCCATGGTGTTCCACCATTGCCATCTCAACAAAGCTTCAATTCCCACCTTAAATCACCATAAAACCTTACCTTGTCTTCACTAAATTTGATATACCTTTTGTAAACTTGAGGCAGAAAAAAGGAAAGGAAACAAAGAGGTTTTGCAAGTGTGAGAAACTCTTCAACTAAGGTTAGTGCCCAATTTATTCTCTCTCTCACTCAATTCATGTTTAATGACATGATATAAGTTGAAATTGTAAGTATAATGCATGAATTGAACTTTGAGAATTTGGGGACTTGAGCAAAATTAGTGTTTTTCTCATGTGTTGGTGAATGGAAGTCCTAATGGTCAATTAGTGACCATTTGGCTGTGTTTTATGAGGAATTGAAGTGAATTGTGGCTTTGGATTTGAGATTGGGTATGCTGCCTCATAGGACCTGGAGGGCTGAATGTGAGTCTAGCAGATTTGGGCAGCTATAACTTGAGTTGTGTATGTTCAATTGGTGTAAGGCCAATTGGACATGAAACTATACACATAATGGCACAACTTTGGTAAAGAAACCCTGCCCAGAAAACTAACCCAAATTGACCTAAAAACTACCCTAATTCGGGTGATCAACCTGCTGTCCCTGGAAAATGACCAAATGAACAATGTTTGTTCAAATGGTCATGAATCAGTGCAGAAAAGTCCAATTGACCTGAAATTTATATCAATGAAATGCTTAGACAATTTAAAACAACTTTCATGAAGAACACCAAACCAAATTCTGACCATAATCCATCTGAATTGCTAACCAAAGTTAGGGTATCAAAACTGCCAGAACCATTTCTGCCCAGAAATTCTGGGTAGATACAAATCCGGCCAGCCTTAAAGAAATTAGCATAACTTGAGCTAGAAAATTCCAAATAGAGTGATTCAAAAAGGGAATTAAAGAAAACACATAAAGGAACAACTTTAATTTAGAACATTTGGCAAAATTCTCATTGTATAATTGCCTAATGGAACAGTGAACTCTAGCACCCAAAACTGAAATTTTTGATTTATTTCCTATTAGTTTTAAAGTATTGATTGGCAATCAATGCCAACATTTTGGTGAACCAAAATCTGGTAATTTCATGTGGTTAGAACTCATGTAACTATTATGTATAAGAAAGTCAATATTTTGACTCGAATAGTAAAATGAATAGTAATCTTACATGTTAAACACAAATATTCAATTAAGAGATTTGTAATATGCCCTAGTAGACCTAATAAGATTGGTTTGGATAGGTTGGCATGCCAATACGGTTCTGATAGTAGTACTGCATATGGCATCATGCCATTCTATGATTTATGGCTTATGTGGCCATTTCGTGATTTTATGGCTTTTAGCCGTTGTGACACTATTGTGATACTTGGCCTCATGCTTAATATTTATTATAGCTTATTAGCTGTTCTATTGTACACCGGGAGACACAATGTAACCGATGGAGTAACGGCCCGAGGTACTTGGTACCCAGTGCCAGTTTACCCGTTTATTCAGTCCAGTCAACTAGTATAGGTTACTTGGGCAATCAAAATAAATCTTACCAAATTTTAATTAAATAATTAACATAAAAAGTATCAGATTACTGCAAATAATTGCCAGAAACTTGGTCTGCATAAATTGTCAGCATACACTTTGCATATTTATTTCTTTTTAGTTATTTTTTTTTATTATTGGCACCACTAAGCAGTATTGCTTAGCGCGTTATTTTTGCCATGCGTAGGTACAGGAGATACGGAGCGTGAGCCTAGTAGACCCCAGACTGGGTGAGAGTCAGATCTGCCAATGTACTGTGTCACCTCTCATCTGCAATGTATTTTGGTAGGGCACTAGGATTCTGTTTTGTATTTTTGTAAATTATATTTTGTATTTAGATCTTCATGTCATCATGTAAATTATAAACACTTGTATTATTTTGTACTGTAAATTAATGAAATTAAGTATTATCTTCATAAATTTGAGTTCGAATAGAATTATATATGATATGAATTGAATGAATGAAAATTATTGAGAAATTGTTGAGAAATGTTGAGATGATATTGATTATTTGGAGTTGAGAATGATTGGAAAAATATTTGGAAGTGTTTTTCACAGGTTTCAAAGAATTGTTTTCTTCATTTTTAGCCGGCACTCTGTCAAATTTTCTGAAAAATCTTCGGAACCTCAAATAAATTTAAATTTTCAATAAATGATGTAATTGATATCAATTTCATAAGTTTCACTTAGTGACCTATAAATAAATAAATTTTGGAATGATAAATATCAATGAGTTAAAATCTGGTGTTCCGGCACACTGTGTGATATATCTTGCTCAGCTACATTGTAGACGGGTAAAGGGTGTTACAACGACCCCTTAGCTAGGTCGTGACAATGATATGCTAAAAAGGCGCATTGCAAAATCCCTATTCTCACTCACAATACATAGTACGCAAGGCTCTATAATACCTTAATATTGCATTTGAATTTGTGTTTTTGAATTTGAAATTTGGATTTCAAATATTGGATTTTAAATTTAGAAATTAAAATTAAAAAATACTTCATTTCAATAACAAAAAGAATATGAAAATTTGAATTTAAAATAGAGATGAGTATCCAACAAAAATATTTCTTATGTTGACTTTGAATCTCAAATAATATATGTAATGTTATTATTTAATTTTTTTTAGTCTCTATATTTATCTTAAAAAAAATTAAAATCTAAATTCATATTTAAAAAATTTTTCAAATAAGGTAATTGATCCAAATTCAAATCTATAACTTTAAATCCATAAATTCAAACACAATTTTAAGGAAATAAGATACACTTCTACCATTGATAATTTCTTTTTAATAAAAATGTTGACATATGATCTTAAGAGCTCTCACGTCATGGCCTACAGAGGCTTATCAACAACTTTAATTATCACATTTGTGCATCCACATGTGCCACTTATTTCATTTCTAACACATAAGAGTGACATTTCCAGCCCTTTTTTACATTTATAGCCTTTACTTCATCATCACACACATATACAATACCTAAAACCAATTCAGCTTGTTGTGGAGGACATAATTCATAAAAGTATAATATGTTTAAGTTCATTTATTTTGTTTTTACTCAATTGAACTCTTTATTTAGACGATGAGTTGATCATCATGGAGGATGTTCCTCTGCCTATTCTCTCTTTTTATATTTATCGATGCTCAATTTTCTTAAGGTTAACATATTTGGCTTAATTATTTTTTTAAAAGAAATCAATTAAAATGACTTTAATTTTTTTAAAAAAATATTTTAAATTCACAATCAAATTAAGTTTTCATCATATTTATATATCTAATCCAAATCTATTACTCTAATTAATTAATGAAAAATATGTGCATCATCAAATTTAAATATGCTCTTCTAAGCATAAGGTTAAGGTTGCTCCTATTTAGATTTCGTTTGTTTTACGAAAGATATTTTATTAAAAAATATTTTTTACATTTTTTTTACATTTTGGATACTCAAAAAAATAGGTAAAATAGAAAATATTCAGAAAAATGGGCCAATATAAATTATTTTCCTCGTTAAAGGGAAAACTAAATCATTTTCAAAAAGAGAAAACCATTTTTTATTTTTTAGATTTTGATAATATTATTAAAATGTTAAAACATTTACACATATATAATATAAATACATACTATTAATTTAACATTGTAACCAAATGCTGAAAAATATTTTCATGGAAATTTCTTTTTTAGAATATTTTTTATGAAAAACATTTTTTATATATAAATTATTTTTTGCAAAACAAACAAAGCCTTAATATATGAATAATTTAATCTTATGTTGGAAAGTTTACATTAATTACTAAATATAGAAAAAAAGAATATGAAGGCATTTCTCTAAGTGTGGGTATGAGAAAACAGATAAATATATCTGATTTACAATATGTCTAACTAGTTAAATTGTAACATCCCTCACTCGTCTACAGTGTAGCCGAGCAAGAAGTGCACATTCGGTGCCGGAGTACCCTATCTTATCCTGTCGTGTCCATTGTTAATTTTTTAAAACTTTATAGAAAACATATGGTAATATTTTTTTTATTACAATTTATTTCTGTGGAAACCCGGGCAGAGCCTCATCTGATTTATTGGCATCTAGTGGGTTCCAATAGTTACCTGTTAAAAATAATTTCATATTTGTATCATTTTTCCATGTACCATATTATATCATTTCAAGAAAATGAAATTCAGTTCATTCATATGAAAATTTATATACAAAAATTATAAGCTTTATTTACAGTCCAAAATATAAATTCATTTAATTACAAAGTTCAAAATTAATATACATTTCATTATACATAAACCAAAATACAAAACCTAATTACATGGGCCCTATCAAAATTAAACATTGCTGAGGTGAACACTGAACTGTAGCAGATCTGGTCAACGTGTAGTCAACACACTACTGTAGCGGCTGATGCTGTGTTTGGTGGGTCTGGTCTCCAGTACCTACGCGATAGAAAAATCAACACGCTAAGTTAATAGCTTAGTGGTGCATAATTTTAAAGAAATTCAACTAAATAATTATAAATAATAATTCTGTGTAAACTTTTGCAATTCTAGGTCACTTGCATATTTTATTGCACTTTGGGAATAAATTAATTAGCAGTATCTTTTCTGTGTTTTTATTTCATTCTCTGTCTTTTTAAACTCATGTCAGAGTCTTTAAAATCACTTCAGTGTATTTCATGTCATATCAGTGTATTTCATGCCATATCAGTGTATTTGTGCCCAAGTAACCTATAACAGACTATAATGCTAGATACACGTGAGTATACAGGTTAGACAACTATATGTCTACCCTGTATACATCTGTCATGTTAGGCACAAGGCCAGCGGGCAGGCATATAGTATCCTGTATACAACTGTCATGTCAGGCACAAGGCCAACGGGCAGGCGTATAGCCTGTAGAACAATCATATCAAACATATATTATCAGTCCATGACTTTCCATGTAGGCCGTACTGCTATCTGTAATCTCTAATTGGTATACCAATCGATCCAACTATATATATATAAGCCTAGGCATACTTTGGGCAAATTAGTATTATTAAGCACTTGTAGTTTTATTTTTTTTCATGCTATGTACTATTAAGGGTTCATAACATATTGTTATTTCACTTTATGTACTATCTATGTTTTATACCATTTTCTTATCATTATAATGGGAAAATAGATCCTAAGTACATATTCATATAACTTATGTATTTATCACTCTCATTATTTTATGCAATGTACTATACATATTCATATTTCATATATGATGGAAACATAGGTTTCAAGTGTGTTTTCCTATGACTTATGTGTTTAGCAAACCATTTAGGTAATTTACATTTTATGCATCAACTGATTTCATGTCACCTTATAGTGGGAAAGTGGGTCCCACATACCTATTTCATGTAATTTAGTATGTAGTGACTTATTAGGGATAAGTTAATAATTTATTTCAAGAACCTTTCTTTAGGTTCAATTATAATGTCTTGACTTTGCATATCAAATTGAGCAACTTATGGCCACTATTTGGCCTCACTTCCTTCATGGAAGTTGTCCCTCTATGCCTTGTCTTTATTTTACTTTTTAAATCATGTCATTTGGATTTGTATAACTCAAGTTATGGTTAAATAACCATAACTGGTTTAATTATAAATTCTGGTTTCTTATCTAGGCAGTTTTGGTATCATAATTTTTCAAATTATTTGGATAGGTTTTAGCAACATTTAGGCCTAGTGTTCTTCATAGAATTTGTGGCCCTATGTCTTATGGTCACTCATAATTTCTAGTTACAAATTTTCAAGTCATATAGAATTACTTATAGCCACATTATTGGACTGGACTCAAGTATCTTATAGCAACAGGATTTCAATTAGGTCAGTAGCTTTGACCCAATATTTAAGCTTCTTACATTCATAAGTTGAGGAAGATGTCTAAAACAAAGTTGAAAATCTATTTCTCAGGTTTCCAGAATGGTATAGCTTATTTCAATTGAAGATTTCTAGTGGGAAATACGCTTAAAAGACAATACTGGAGTCAATGGTTACCTATGCACATTTCCAGAATTTATGCACTAAATTGGCCTAGCCAATTGACTTATTTCTCTTAATTTCTAGGTTCTGGTCAAAATAGAAATATTGTAGGTCTATGTCTTATTGAAATTTTGGCACTGGTTTCATGTCATTTGGTGCTGTGTGGACTAAGTTATGGTCTTTTAACCAAAACTTGTCAAGTTGCCTAGAGAAAGGCAATTCTGGGCTGTTTTGGTACTGGACAGTTTTGGTGTCCCAACTTATGCAAGTAATTTGACTTGGTTAATGGCATTTCTGGTCTTTGTGTTCTTCACAAAAGTTATAGCCCTATGTCTAATCTTTCCAATGGTATAAATATCAGATCATTTGGACTTGTCTAGAGTGAGTTATGGCCAAATGAAGATACACTATTCATTTGGTAATTTTCTGGGTTCACAATTTGGTAATCCAGATTAGGGCAGAATTTAGGTCACTTTTTAGGCAAAATTTGGACATGGTTTCTATACGAAAATTGGAGCAGTTTAGGTATAGTTTTACCTCCAATTGGCCTCATACTAATTAGGGTCACACAATTTTACTCATGGCTCAAAATATTCACTGCCTTCAATAAATACTCAACCTACAAGGAAATTACACTCCTAATATTCATTCCTCCAACTCCCAAACTACAAATTTGCATTCATGGCACTTCTAATATCATCAATTCATCTCAATTCAGTCAAATTTCTAACAACATCATTCAAGTCTCAATGGAGTAATTCAGAACCTTAATTCAAACTGTCAAAGTCAACAATTCAAATTCAATCAAATTTCTATCACATGTAACTTCAATTACCTATCCATCAACATCACTAATCTCAATTTACATGTATGAATTAAGCACACTCCCATGCTTTTCAAGGCTGCCAAAGTGAAGCAATTACACAAGTTGTAACACCCTTATTTGCATAGCCTAGTAAATTACATTGTTCCGGAGATCGGTGTTGGTCTGGACAATTAAGAGGATTAGAACTATGTTTAAGACACCTAGGGAAGCCTTGAACACAAATAATTAGTAATTGTCAATTAGTTAAGTATAAATAAGAAAAACAGTACACAAGAAGTTAAATGAGCTGAGAGTCATAGCGATGAGTGACCTTTTCGAGAACAACTGCAAGGTCGATTTAAACTCAAATTTTGAACCGTAAAATATGACGCTGCAGTCCTTAGGACTATTGCGAACACAGTGGAAAAGAGAAAGTAATGAAAAAGAATTGTTAAGCCGGTCAAATAATTAGGTCAGGGATTCGAAAGAAATATTGAATTATTTACAAACTGGGTCAAATCGGTGAGGGGCAATTTGGTCAATTGACCCCTGGAGCTGACTATTGACCTGAATGTCAAATAAAATCGAAGAAAAGAAAATTTCAAAATCGAGAATTAAATTAAAGAACTAAAGAAAAATAAATGAAAAAGAAAAAGGAAAAGAAATTGCATTAGATACATCATCAAAATGACATAAGCTATGACATCACAAATAAATTATATTTAATTAAAATTTGACAAGTCAAAGAAAGGGATAAAATAAAAAATTGAAAAAAAAAATTTCACTTTTCTTCTTCCTTTAGCCGTAGTACTCTCACTACCTCTCTCTCGAAGCTCTCTCACCCTTAAAACTCCATTAAAGCTCATTTTGAGCTTGATCAAACCCTAAATCCCACTATAAAAACTTAATTTTCTATCATTAAACCTTGTATTCAAACCTTGATAAAGAGCTTGACAACAAAAAGAAAAAGAAAGGAGGAAGTTTTAAAGAGGTGAAAAATTCCAAGTAAGGTTAGTTTGATTTCTCTTTTTGTATCTTTCTATTTATACTTAGGCAACTTGATTGAGTGATGATTTGTTGAAAAATGAAACAAAATGATATGTTAAAGGACTATATAAGTTTTGGCCAGCAACATGTAGGGTTGAGAATGAATGAATTTGATGCATTTGAATGGTTGTTTAAGTTGAATAATGTGTGTAGCCAATGGATAGATGTTTAGAATGCATTAGGTTTGAATTTTATGAATATTAGGGTTTTGGCACCTAGGGTTTGGGAGACAAAATTTGGAGAAATGGTCAAATGGTGTGTTTGACCTTGTTTGAGCTGACAAATGGTCATATGTGACCAATTGTTGTAACACCCCTATGTTCGGTAGTGCGTTCTATTGTTCCTGTGACAGTGTCCGTCCGGACAGCTAGGATGCTTAGAATTATATTTAAATGTTAATGAGGAGACATAAAATAATGAAATACAAGAAAGGAAATGTCACACCCCACCCCTCCATAAGGCGTAACATGATCCCATAGTATACCTAATGAATTACCAAACTCCGTCTACTGATAACCCATTAAATACACTATAAGGGATTTTAAATCTTTTCTTACTTCTTTTTACAGTGGTGAGCACTATTTATAGGTGTTAAAATTTTTTTAACTGAAGTGAAACCAGATAACACATTTAAAGTATCAATAATTTTTGTAAAAATTTTGGCAGAGTGCCATCTTTATTTTAAATAAAACAGTTCTTCAAAAACCTGTAAAAAACACTTCCAATATTTTGTTCAATCCCCAAACTCTAATATCCAATCAACACAATAAGTTTCTCAACATTTGCCAACTCAAATCCACAATAATTTTCTAGTGTTTTCAAAAGCTGAGATAAAGAAATATATCACAATATTTACAAGCCAAAATAATTTATAAATTTAGTTTACAACTTTAATGTACAATTTTAATGTACAATTTTAATTTACAACTGTTCAAAACCAAGAACAATATATACATACAGTGAACATATATAACAATACAAAATGCAAAATATGGTATACTCAATATACCATATGAACTCTCAATATAGCACTAGCAGCCTAGTCTGCTGCCCTGTCAGTCTGTCTACCTGCGACAGCAATGAAAAGCTATCGCTGAGTAAAATTTACTCAGTGGTGCACAATAATAATTTGAAATGCGACATATAAAACTTTTATTGACAATTTACAAATCAAATAATTCACAATTCCATCTCACAATTTACAAAGTTCATATAACACAAATTTAATCAAACAATTGAATAACAAAGTTTTGCCAATCAATGACACTATTTGATCAAATAACTGAATAACACAGTTTTGTCAATCAATAACACAATTTGATCAAATAACTGAATAACACGGTGTTGCCAATCAATGACACAATTTGATCAAATAACTGAATAACACGGTGTTACTAATCAATGACACCATTTGATCAAATAACTGAATAAGACAGTTTTGCTAATCAATAACACAATTTGATCAAATAACTGAATAACACGGTGTTGCCAATCAATAACACAATTTGATCAAATAACTGAATAACATAGTTTTGCCAATCAATAACACAAACTTTTCTGAACATGCCGTGTGTACATCACAACAAGGCACACTCACCCCAATAATCGAAATCAATGAGGAAGGAAGCTAGCTAGATAATGAGAACTCATCCACACTCACCTCAGACTGACAAGTCAAAAAGGGAGGAATATAATCACACTCACCCCATAAATGGAGGAGGAACAGAGTAATATTGTCATGCTAAGTGTGAATCAATATAATTCCAAATCACAATATTTAAATATTTCATACAAATCACAAATCATACTTTATCTCAAAATTTCCATTTGCAAAGTAGACAACACAATGATTTCCAAATAATATTCCCAAAGCTAAAACAATAAAAAATTATTCATAACTCATTTATCCAAATAAATTTTCTGGTAAAAGCAGTGAATATAAAAAGTATTGTGCACAGACCTCTGATATATGCCTCTTGGCCCTGCCTCAGTGTTCCTTAGGCTTCTCAATATCCTTTTCAACTGAAACACACAATTTAAAGTGTTTCAGTACTCAACGAATTTATTTCTAACAATAAAATCCAATATTTAAATTTTCTTGGTACTATTCCCTTCAATTCATTTCATTAGTCAACCTATAATGTTGACCCTTGATGCACTCTAAGTGAATTAGGTTTAATGTTACCAATATGTCACATTTTATAGCCTTTTAGTGTCACACCTTACCCCTTTGTAAGGCATAACATGATCCTATAGAATACCTAATGAACTACCGAACTTCTCCTACCGGTAACTCATTAAGTATCCTACAAGGGATTTTAAAACAATTTTCTTACTTTAAACAAGTGGTGGGCATTTACAAATAAGTATTTAAAACATATAATTAAGTTGAAAGCTAGTTGGAAATTTTGGCCCATTTTATTTTTTCGCAAATTTTATAAAAATTTTGACAGAGTTCTATCTGTATTTTGAACAACCAGTTCTTCAAATACCTGTAAAAAGCACTTCTAAAAATTTTCCTCAACAACTACTTCAATTTCACAATCAAACTCAATCCATTTCAACAACTCCACAATCATTTCAATTAATTTCTCAAGTTCAAAATTCAATAATCCTCAAAATACTAACAATACATTTCATTCAAATTAAATAAAATAGTTCCACTCATATTTTATTAGAGACAAAACAATTTATATATATACATCATTACAAAATTTACATCAAAGGAAATTCAAACTAAATTTTTTTATTATAAACTTCATACAAACTTTTGTACAAGCTGCTCAAGACCCATTTACATGTCCATACATTTATATGCAATACATACATCAAAAGAAATATTTAAAATTAGGGTATAAATTATACCCGGTGACTTTAAGCTGATAGCTCCTCACACCTCAGCAGCTCAGTCTGCTGCTCCTCTAGTCTCTGTATCTGCGACAGCAATAAAAGCTATCGCTGAGTACTAGGATTCAGTGGTGCACAACATACTAAAATAATATTTATGTAAAATATAAATCACATTTATTCAAAAATTTGTCTAAACATGAGCATTAAACGCAAAACATGAATTATGAGATTTTAATGCAAACCAAGTTCATTTCGAAGTATCAAAACACATTTCATAAAACCCACAGTTAGATCATGCCATTCGAAACAAATAGAATCTCAATAGCCAGAGGCTAAAGAGAAATCACATCACAAGGCTAGCTAGCTCAAATATATGGATATCCATTCACATCCTCTTCTACTGGCACACCTCAACACTTCTCCAGAGAAGGAATCAAAATTCGAAACTAATTACCCCCACTAGTCATGCTAGTGAGGTGTTCAAATATATGGTCATGACACTGTGGTTTCAAAACTTATCTTAACAATTTGCTAAACGTTGTCATTTAAAATATAGACAATAACTTTCACAATCTAAATCAAACATCATAAAATGCCATAATTCAATATTGCACATTATTCAAAACAGTATGCAGATGATAATTATAAAAAGTATACGTTGTGCACAAGCCTCAAGCGAGTCGCCTCTTGGCCTTGACTCGGTTCCTCGGGTTCTTTCCCGGTATTCTTTTCAACTGAAACACACAATTTTACAGTATTTCAGTACCATAACTTAGCATAAATCTAAAAATAAATTTAACTTCACTTTTACCTAGCTTTAACGTGCTAAATTCGACGTTCTTGAAATTTTGTATTTCGGGTTACTATTCACTGCACTATTTAAGTCAAATTATTGACTTTCTAAGGCTTAATAGGTATGGGAATTCCAACTTTACCCACATACTACATTTTGGTCACGAAACTTGTTAGTTTTGGTCATTTTCTCAAAACTTAGGTCTTTTAGGCAAAATTGCCAAATTTTCAGTTTTGGTGTCCCTAATTATTTCATTGGTCAGTTTACTGTTAGAATTTGGCAAAACTTTCTTCATAGAAAATGTTCCTTATTGTCTTAAGTTTATTCTCCTTTTTTAATCACTCCAATTGGAGTTTTGTAGCTCAAGTTATAAGCAAATTACTTTTACTGTTCATGCTGCAGAATTTTGTTCTGGCAGATTATTAATTCCAACTTTGTTCAGCAATTTGATCAAGTTAGGTCTATAATTTGGTCTAACTTTCTTCATATGAAATGTTCTAATATGCCTTAGGTTTCCATCAGTTCAAGAATCACCTAAATGAGAGTTTTCTAGAGAGAGTTATAGCCATTGAAACTTTACTGTTTAAATGGCAAATCTGCAGTCTACAGATTCAGTGACCCAAATTAGCTCAGTAATTTGATTGGGTTAATGGCATAATTTGGGTTGGTATTCTTCATGAAAGTTTTAGGTCTATATCTCATCTAACCACTGGTAAAATGTCAGGTCATTTTGATCTGCCTAGCTCGAGTTATGACCAAATGAACAAACACTGTTCATTTGGTCAGGTTGTGCAGGGCAGCCTGCGATTTCTCAACTTCGGTCACTTTGTTCACTAGATTTTAGTCACTTTTTGGGCAGGCTTCCTAAATGAAAATTGTGTCATTTAGTGCCTATTTTCATCCCCAATCAGTCCCATATCCATTGGACTTGTAAAATTTCATTTTTGGTCCCTCAAAGGAAATTTTGGTCATGTCTTTGACACATGACCTTATCCAATCTGAATTGGCTTTTAATTCCAACACTTCTAACACACCTCATTTGGTCACAAATGACCATTTTTCACTTCACATTAGGTCAAAGACAACATTTACAAGTTTTTCACATTTTTGGTCTCTAAACCCTAATGTCCAAACCCTAATTCACTAACCTCATGCGTTTACTTGATTCCATGCCTCTAACCATAGTCATTCAACTAACTAAGGTTTATATACCCAATTAAATCCATCAAACCATGAAAATATACTCCCATATACATGCTGGCTGAAAATCATTCATGGTCCATCAACAAATTTTTATTTCATTTTAAGCATTTTTCTAAGTTAACTAAGTTATAAACACAAGTAATAAACTCATTTGCAACTTAAATCACTAACCTTTGTGTAGCAACTTCTAACTCCCATTTTCTCCAATTTTCTTTCTTCTTTTCTTCTTTCTTTGATGACCAATCTTCTTCTCAAGTTGCCTAGACAAGCTTTAACTATGGTGGCTTACTTTTCTATGGTAAAATCTTATAATATGCAAGCTCAAAATTGAGTTTTAATGGAGGTTTTGGTGTGGGAGAGGGAGAGTGACGTTTTTGAAGAAGACTTTTGTGTTTTATTTTTTTTTTCTTTTCTTTTATGTCTTAAGAAGACCAAAAATCAATTTAAGTAAATTTATTAATTATATTCTTTATGGCATCATGCATGATGTCATGCATGATGTCATCTCCCTACACCTTTTTTATTTTCTCTTCTTTTTTTTTTCTATTAGTTCTTTAATTTAATTCTCGATTACGAAATTTTCTTTTCTCCGATTTTATTTGACAATTAGGTCAGGAGTCAGCTTTCGGAGTCAATTGACCAAATTGCCCCTTGCCGGTTCTTCCCGGTTTGTAATTAATTCAATATTTCTTCCGGCTCCCTGACCTAATTATTTGACTGGCTTAATAGTTCTTTTTCGTGATTTTCTCTTTTCCACTATGTTCATAAGGGTCTTAAGGACCACAACGTCACTTTTTACGGTTCGAAATTTGAGTTTAAAATGACTTCGCAGTCATTCCCGAGAAAGTCACCCATCACTGTGACTCTCGGCTCATTTAACTTCTTATATTCTGTTTTTCTTGTTTATACTTAACTAATTGGACATTACTAATTATTTGTGTTTATAGCTTCTCTAGTTGTCTTAAGTGTGGTTCTAATCCCCTTAATTGTCCGGACTGGCACCGGTCACCGGAACAGTGAAATCTACCAGGCTATGCAAATAGGGGTGTTACATTTAGTATTGGTACATGTTACCAAATTCATTTTCAAGTATATTGTATTTATTGCAATATGCCGGATTTCGATATACTAATTTGACCTAGCAGGATGACTTAGTTTCCTCAGTTTTCGGGTTTTGGTCCAAACTACAAACTTATAGGTCGATGTCTTATTGCATGCGGGGTAAAATTTCAGGTCATTCTGAGTTGTGTAGACCAAGATATGGTCAATTTACCAATGCTGGACAGAATGCACCAAAATGGTAGGCTTAGGTCATTTTTAGGTCATTTTCACTTCGGCCAGTTTTGGTACCTGAATTTATGCAAGCTATTTGGCTTGGTTCTGGCCATTTCTGGGCTTTGGTGTCTTCATAAGAATTGTAGATCTATGTCTAAACTATTCATGGTAAAAATTTCAGGTCATTTGGACCTGTTTTAAGTAAGTTATAGTCAAAACACTAACTGCTGCTCACATGGTCAATTTCCAAGCTTTCAAGTCACTAATCCAGATTTGGTCATTTTTAAGGTTACTTTCTGGACAGAATTTAGGTGGGCTTTCTTCATAAAAGTTGGCACATTTTGTGCCTAGTTTCACCTCCAACTGGTCTCATACCAATTGGAGTCATACACTTAAGGTTCTAAGCCAAAATGTACATTGCCCTGTTACACATTATTCAACACTTACCCATTACACATTCAATACTTACAAATTACACATTCAATACTTACCAAGTTTACCTTTCATGCCAATTCTGATTTGGTACCATAACATTAACACACTTTAGATCACATTTTGGTTATTTTGGGCAGCTTGTAACCACTCTCAACATACACATTATAACTCAGAATTTTCAAAGTCCAATTACAATAATTTAACCACATGAACATAACTCATTCACATGTCCAAATCCAAACAATTATTCACATACACTTGCTGCCACCATAAGCAACATAATTCAATAATATTTCATGAACTTAAACACTTCAATCTTCTTCATGAGGCTACCACAAGTTTACACATATCCATCAACTTCCATTTTCACTTTTCAAACTTACAAATCAAACTTTACACATGGAATTCAACTTCAATACAATTAAACATTTAAATCATCATCCAAACAACCATTTACATGCAAGGACAAGCTGTTCATGGTGAGGTTTCATGGCTACCTAAATGGCTCAACTCCAATAATTCATCAACAACAAAAATTCTTCCATAAATCAACTACCCACAACCTTGGTTACACTTTTAATGAAACAATAATTGAAAACACCCACTTACCTCTTTTGGACTTCTTCAAAACCTCACCAAAACTTATCTTTCTTGCTCTAAGTGTGCTGCCCAAGGTGTATGGAACAACTTTAGTGAAGGAACTTTAACAAATGGAAGCTTGGATCATGGAAAGAAAGCTTGGTTGGGACATCCATGGAGTTTTCCTTTGAGAGAGAAATATAATTCGGCAATGTGGTGATTCAAGGTTGAAGATGAGTTTTTGCTGTCCCATTTAGCTTAACTAGGTGTCCCAAATCTACCTTAGTGGAGCACTAATGTAGTATATTGATTATTTATTCCAAAATTTCATTATTCCCACATTTACCTCATTTCTTTTTCTTTTTACATAATGTGTCTCATCTTAATTTTTCATGACATTTCCAAAATGTAATATCATTTATTTTTAATGAAAATTTAGGTCAAAAGGCATCTCGGGGTGTCAATTGACCATAATACCCCTATTCGGGTTGCATTCCCGATTTTTTGGTAACACCGAGTTTTGTCGTTTTCTCAATTTCTCGTTTTTCTTTGTACTAATTAATTAATTTTTATTTGATATTTCTAATGACATTTATACTTCCATAGATGTTTATTTAAGTCTTAAAAATATTTTTCAGGGTTTCCCGTGGTCCAGGGCTAGTCAACGGTTCACGCCGCAACTTCCTGGTGCGGTCACCCATCGCTAAGGTTCTTGGCTCGTTTAACTTGGTAACATTTCATTGCTATTATTTTTCCTTTATTTTTCTTGTATTTTCTTTTCTTGTATTTCATTATTTTATATCTCCTCATTAACATTTAAATGTAGTTCTAGGCATTCTAGCTGTCCGGACAGACACTGTCACCAGAATAGTAGAACGCACTACCGAACATAGGAGTGTTACAGAAAAATACAAGAAAAATAAAGGAAAAATAATAGCAATGAAATGTAACCAAGTTAAATGAGTCAAAAACCGTAGCGATGGGTTACAGCACCGGGAAGTTGCGGCGTGGACCGTTGACTAGCCTTGAACCGCGGGGAACCCTGAAAAATATTTTTGGGACTTAAATAAACATCTATTGAAGTATAAATGACATTAGAAATGTCAAAGAAAATTTAATTAATTAGTACAAAGAAAAATGAAAAATCGAGAAATCGATAAAAATCGGTGTTAATAAAAAATTGGGAATTCAACCCGAATAGGGGCATTGTGGTCAATTGACATCCTGAGTTGCCTTTTGACCGAAATGTCCATTAAAAATAAATGATGTTACACTTTGAAAATGTCATGAAAAATTGAAATGAGATACATTATGTAAATAGTGAAAGAAAAGAGGTTAAATGCGGGAATTATGGAAAATTTGATTAAACAAACATTATAATTGATTTTAGTGCTCCACTAACATCTTCAAAGTGGACCATTAAGCAGATTTGTGGTAGAATATACCTTCATCTTCTTCATTTAGCAAACCAGCTGAAAACCCTTGGAAGAAAAACTCCATAGCCAAAATCTTCCAAGCTCCATGGAACCCATTTTGAGCCATCCTTCCTACTAGGTTCCTTCATTAAAAGTTGAGTACACCTCTTGGGCAGCAGTTTGGGAGCAAAAAGAGAGAGATTTGAAAGAGTTTTGACAAGCTCCACTTAAGGTACATGTTCATTTCTTCATCCTTTCTCCATTAAAGCTTGTATGGGCGTTGTGTTGAATGGATTTATGGAAGAAGTTTGAAGGTTTGACGAATTAATGGAGATGTACATTTTGGCAGCCATGGAACTTCATTATGTATAGCTTGTTTTTGCATATAAATGGTAGTTTAAGATGTTGATGTAAGTGTTTATATGTATAGGAGTGATTTAGCCAATGTATATTAAGTGTATGTGTAATGGTGCAATTAGTTTTGGAAGCTTGAAAGCAATTTGAAGGAGATATGTTCAATGGGGTAATTCGGCAACTTTAAAGTGTGATTAGAAATATGTAGTTTCATGGAATGGTTCGTTGAATTATGATGCTTATGGTGGCAGCATGTGTATGTGTTTAGTTGTTGGGATTTAGACATGTAAATGAGGTATGTTCATGTGGTTAAATTGTTGTAATTGGACTTTGAAAATTCTGAGTTATAATGTGTATATTGAGAATGGTTACAAGCTGCCCAAAATGACCAAAATGTGATTAAAGTGTGTTAATGTTATGGTACCAAATCAGAATTGGCATGAAAGGTAAACTTGGTAAGTATTTAATGTGTAATTGGTAAGTGTTGAATAATGTGTAACAGGGCAGTGTACATTTTGGCTTAGAACTTTAAGTGTGTGACTCCAATTGGTATGAGACCAATTGGAGGTGAAACTAGGCACAAAAAGTGCCAACTTTCATGAAGGAAGCTTACCTAAATTCTGCCTAGAAGGTGACTTGAAAAATGACCAAATCCGGATTAGTGACTTGAAAGCCTGAAAATTGACCATTTGGGAAGTAGTTAGTGTTTTGACCATAACTTACTCAAAACAGGTCCAATTGACCTGAAATTTTTACCATGAATAGTTTAGACATAGATCTACAACTCTTATGAAGACACCAAAGCCCAGAAATGGCTAGAACCAAGCCAAATAGCTTGCATAAATTCAGGTACCAAAACTGGCCGAACCAAAAGTGACCTAAAAATGACCTATGCCTACCATTTTAGTGCATTATGTCCAGTATTGATAAATTGACCATATCTTGGTCTACACAACTCAGAATGACCTGAAATTTTACCCCGCGTGCAATAAGACATAGACATACAAGTTTTTAGTTTGGACCGAAACCCGAGAACCGAGGGAACTAGGTCATCTAGCTAGGTCAAAATAGTACACCGAAATTCGATAAATTGCAATAAAATGCAATACACTTGAAAATGAATTTGGTAACATATACCAACACTAAAGGGCTATAAAATGTAACATATTGGTAACATTAGAATTGACTCACTTAGAGTACATCAAGGGTCAACATTATAGGTTGACTAATAAAATGAATTGAAGGGAATGGTTAAATATTGGATTTTATCGTTAGAAACAAATTCATTGAGTACTGAAACACTTTAAATTATGTGTTTCAGTTGAAAAGGATATTGAGAAGCATAAGGAACACTGAGTCAGGGCCAAGAAGCATATATCAGAGGTCTGTGCATAATACTTTTTATATTCACTGCTTTTACCAAAAAATTTATTTAGAGAAATGGGTTATGAATAATTTTTTATTGTTTTGGCTTTGGGAATCTTATTTGGAAATTATTGTGTTGCCTACTTTGCAAATGGAAATTTTGAGATAAAATATGATTTGTGATTTGTATGAAATATCTAAATATTATGATTTGAAATTGTTTTGATTCACACTTGGCATGACAATATTACTATGTTCCTTCTCCATTTATGGGGTGAGTGTGATTATATTCCTCCCTCTTTGACTTGCCAGTCTGAGGTGAGCATGGATGAGTACTCATTATCTAGCTAGCTACCTCCCTTATTGATTTCGATTAGTGGGGTGAGTATGCCTTGTCATGGTGTACAACACAGCATGTTCGGAAATGTTTGTGTCATGACCTAAGTTGTGTTATTGATTGGCAACACTGTGTTATTCAATGGTTTGATCAAATTTGTGTTATATGAGCTTTGAAAATTGTGACATGAAATTGTGAATTATTTAAATTATAAATTGACAATAAAAGTTTTATATACAGTATTTTAAATTGTTATTGTACACTACTGAGTAAATTTTACTCAGCGATAGCTTTTTCATTGCTGTCGCAGGTAGACAGACGGACAGAGTAGCAGAGTAGGCTGCTTGTGCTACATTTTGAGATTTCACCGGGTATATTAAGTATACCATATTTTGTAGTTTTTGTTGTAATGTATTTGCACTGTATGTATATATTGTACTTGGTCTTGAGCAGTTGTAAACTAGAATTATACATTATTTTGGTTTGTAAAAAAAAATATTGTGATATATTCTCTTATCTTAGATTTTTGGAAACACTAGAAAATTAATGTTGAATTGAGTTGACAAATGTTGAGAAATTTATTGTGTTAAACTATTTTAGGAGTTTGGGATTGAAGAGACATATTGGAAGTGCTTTTTACAGGTTTTTTTGGAAGAACTGTTTTATTCAAGATACAGATGGCATCCTGCCAAAATTTTTACAGAAATTATTAATACTTTAAATTGTTATTTGGTTTCACTTTAGTAAAAGAAAATTTTTAACACTTGTCAATAGTGCTCACCACTGTAAAAAGAAGTAAGAAAAGGTTTAAAATCCCTTGTAGTGTATTTAATGGGTTATCAGTAGACGAAGTTTGGTAATTCATTAGGTATACTATGGGATCATGTCATGCCTTACGGAGGGGTAGGGTGTGACAATTGTGGTGTGTAGGATGTGTTGGAATTGAGTTTAAATTCGTATTGGTTATAGACATTCTGTAGGCAGCAGGACCAAGGTCCCTTTCAGGGACCAAAACTGAAAATTTACCAACCTGATTAGTGTGAGGCTAATTGGGAATGAAACTAAACACAAAATGACACATTTTTTATTTAGGAATCATGCCCAGAAAGTGACTAAAACCTAGTGAATAAATTGACCAAATCCGGAATTGTGTGTTCTACCCTGTACAAAAATGACCAAATGAACAGTCTGTTCATTTGGCCATAACATGGGCTAGGCAGGTCTAAATGACCTGAAATTTTACCAGTAGAAAGCTGAGATATAGACCTACAACTTTCATGAAGAACATAAAACCAAATTATGCCCTTTACTAAGTCATTTGGCCACCCAAATTTGGTGACCTAAAACTGCCAGAACCCAGAAATTTGCCCAGAAATCTGGGTTAGGCCAATCCGGTAGCCATGATTCAAATGGCTATAACTTGAGCTAAAAAACTCCAAATGGAGTGATTCAAAAAGGAAAATAAAGTTAAGACAATAAGGAACAATTTCAGTGAGGAAAACTTAGCCAAATTCTAATAGCAACATGACCAATTGAAAAGTGCAAAATAGGTTACTAAAACTGAAAATTTGAAAGTTTACCAAAAAGACTTAAGTTTTGAGAAAATGACCAAAACCAATAAGTTAGGTAACGAAAATGTGGTATGTGGGTATAATTGGATTTTCCATACCCATTAAGCATAAGAAAGTCAATATTTTGACTTGAATAGTGTCATAAATAGTAACTCCGAAATGAAAATTTTTAAGAATGTAAGTTTAAGCATATTGGAGCTAGAATTGAACATATATGGATTAGTTATTGGAATTATTATGAATAAAAGTTACTGAGACACTATAAATTTCGTGTTTCAGCTCAAAAAGACCCGGAAGGTCTAAGAGACTGAGTCAAGGCCTAGAGGTGACTCACGTCAGGTTTGTGCACAATAAACCTTAATTTATCGTTTTCTCATAGAAAATTTGTTTAGTTATGCATTGTGGAATTATTTTGTTAATTATGGGTTTTGAGAACTATTGTGTTGCCACTTTGGGAATGGAAATTTGACTTTGGAAATCGATTGTGTTTTGCATAAAATATTTGAATAACTTGATTTAAATTGTTTTTTAATTCACATTTGGCATGGCAATATTAATATGTTCCTCCTCCACTTGTGGGGAGAGTTTGATATTTGATCACTTTCCTCCCTCTCTGGCTTTCCAGTCTAAGGGGTGAGTTTGGATGAGTACTCATTAGCTAGCTAGCCACCTCCCTCATTGATTTCGATTAGTGGGGTGAGTTTGCCTTGTCGTGGTGTACAACACGGTATGTTTGGAAATTTTGTGTCATGGCCTAAGTTGTGTTATTGATTGGCAACACTATGATTATTAAATTGTTTGATCAAATTTGTGTTATATTAGGTTTTGAAATTTGTGAAATGTTTAAATTTTAATTTGTCATAAATGTGATTTGAAAAAAAAAAAAATTGTGAAATGTGATTGTGAAATATTTGAACTATGAATTAATGACAAATGTTTTATGTTATGCATTTTGTATTTCATTGTGCACCACTGAGTATTTTTATACTCAGCGATAGCTTTCTTTGCTGTCGCAGATAGAGACAAGGAAAGAGCAGTAGAGTGAGCTACTGAATTTTGGTACTACACGGAGGCTTTTGTACGGGTATTTAGTTATACCCTTGTAATTTATTTTGATGTAAATAGTTTAATGTCATCTGTATTAATGTAAAGTTGAGCAGCTGTACAGTAAATTGTAATAATGTTATTTTGGATTTTCTTTTTATAAATTAAGATCTGTATTTGTAAATTAAGTACTTTATGCAATGTGAATGAATTCGTGAAGTATTTTGAGATGACAAATTTTTGGTTGCGTTGTGAAATTAAATTGAATTGTGTTGATTTGAGTTGATTTGGGTTGGGAGTTGTGAAAAGAATTATTGGAAGTGTTTTTACAGGTTTTTGAAGAACTGTTTTCTCAAAATACAGACGGCGCTTTGTCGAAATTTTTAAAAAATTTGCGAAAAAATAAAATGGGACAAAATTTTTCGCTAGTTTTAAAACTTCAATTAAATATTTTTAATTCCTACTAAAATGCTCACCACTTCCAAAATGTAAGAAAATAGTTTTAAAATCCCTTGTAGTATATTTAATGGGTTACCGGTAGGCGAAGTACGGTAAATCATTAGATGTACTACGGGATCATGTTACATCTTACTAAAGGGTAGGGTGTGACACAAGTCTCATCAAAAAATTCAAATTGCCAATTTCAATAATTACACAAAGTCTCCATAATTGTCATTAAACCCTAATTCAAGTTATCAATCTCCGCATACACATAAAATCAATTTACTAGAACATCTAATTACCTTAATCAACATCACTGCCCATAATTTACATGTAAAAATAGATCAAACTCCTTTGGTTTCCATAGCTGCCGAATTCAAAACTCCCAAATACTCATCAATTTTCATCAATTTTCTTAACATATCAACTCATTCTAAGCTCAAAACAAGAATGTAGGAAGAAAAGTGGGAAGATTGAGCACTAACCTTCATTCAAAAATTTTCCAACCTTGTAAAACTTTCAAATTTTTCCTTCCTTTTGCTACCTATAGTCTTCCGAAGGTGTGAGGATCAACTTTAGTGAAGTGAATGTGTGATTTCATGTTAAAAATGAAGAGAAGTGAAAGCTTGCATGAAACATCCATGGAGGGTTTTGGGAGATAACCATTCGGCCATTATTGAGAATTGAAGAAGATAAAGTTGAAGTGGTGGGATTCGTCATCTTCTTGCCATTTATAATCCCACTAAATATATTTAATTATTATTATATTTCAAGTTTTCATATTTCAATTTACACCCCCCATATTTTCTTTAATTACATTACACATATAATTTCTTATTTTCATGAGATTTTTAAAATTTAATACCACTCATTTTTAATGGATATTTAGGTCAAAAGTCAACTTTAGGTGTCAAATGACCAAAATGCCCCTCTTTGAGTTATAGTCCCACTTTTTTAATAATACCGATTAAATCCCTGATCTAACGGTTTCTTTAATTTTCGTTTTCGTCTGTACCGATTCACTAAATTTTCTTTAATATTTTTAATGTCATCTATATCTCAGTAGACTTTTAATTAGGTCCTTAAAATTATTTCTTGGGTTTCCCCGTAGTCTGGGGTCGTCAACTGTCTACGCAGTGACTTTCTGAAGCGGTCACCCATCGCTATGGTTCCGACTCGTTTAACCTAGTTGCATTTCCTTTCTTTTATTTTCTCTTAATTTTTCTTGTATTTTTTTATCATGTATTCCATCATTTTATGTCTCCTCACTATCATCTAAGTATAGTTCCAGACATTCTGGCTATCCGAACAGACATTAGTCGTCGAAACAGTAGAACGTACGGACTACCTACAGTGAGGGTGTTACAATTCTTTTCCTCTAAATAAAATTTCATCCTCGAAATTTACCCAATGTAACTAATCGAGGAGCCGCTATCTCCTTATCTTTTCACTTTTTTCTATTATAACACTTCACTTTCTCTTTAGTCTCTCTTACTAGTCCTAGCTTTACAATCTTATCCTTATCTTAATTTACTATCAGAAATACGTAGCTCTACACAATAATCCCAAGTCAATACTGTAATCTGCAGCTTACAGCACAATATCGAGAACATTGCGTAGTTACCACGGTATATCCCAATAGATCATTTTTTTTTCTATACTTATCCTTTTCGAATCTATGACTTTTTGTGGACCAAGATCTATACCTTAACCTAAAATAAACAGAGAAAACATATCTGCATTAGTGTCACCTCGACTCTATTTAAAGGCCTATGTATGTGATGCAAACTATTTCTTTTTATCTATCTAGGTATAAAATCGCCTAAACCTTTGCTCTGATACTACTAAATGTAACACCCCTCACTCGTCTACAGTGTAGCTGAGTAAGAAGTAGCACCCTATCTTATCCTGTCGTGTCCATTGTTAATTTTTTTAAACTTTGTAGAAAACATGTGATAATATTTTTTTTATCACAATTTATTTCTGTGAAAATCCGAGTAGAGCCTCCTTTGATTTGTTGGCATTTGGCGGGTTCCAATAGTTACCTGTTAAAAAAAATTTCATATCTGTATTATTTTTCCATGTATCATATCATATCATTTCAAGAAAATGAAATTCAGTTCATTAATATGAAAATTTATATACGAAAATTCAAGTTTTATTTACATTCTAAAATATAAATTCATTTAATTACAATGTTCAAAATTAATATACATTTCATTATATATAAACCAAAATGCAAAACCTAATTACATGGGCCCTACCAAATTTCAACACTGCTAAGGGGAACACTGAATTGTAGCAGATCTGGTCAACGTGTAGTCAACACACCACTGTAGCGGTTGTTGCTGTGTCTGGTGGATCTGGTCTCCAGTACCTATGTGATGAAAAAATCAACGCGCTAAGCTAATAGCTTAGTGGTGCACAATTTTAAAGAAATTCAACTAAATAATTATAAATAATAATTCTAGGTCACTTGCATACTTTACTGCACTTTGGGAATAAATTAATTAGCAGTATCTTTTCTGTATTTTTGTTTCATTCTCTCTCTTTTTAAACTAATGTCAGAGTCTTTAAAATCACTTCATTGTCTTTCATGTCATATCAGTGTATTTCATGTCATATTAGTGTATTTCATGCCATATCAGTGTATTTGGGCCCAAGTAATATATAACAGACTATAATGCTGGATACACGGGAGTATAAGGGTTAGACAGCCATTTTTCTACCCTGTATACATCTGTCATGTCAGGCACAAGGTCAGCGGGCAGGCGTATTGTGACACCCTTTACCCGTCTACGGTGTAGCCGAGCAAGTTATGCCACTCAGTGTGCCGGAGCACCAATTTATGTTTCTATTACAATTTATCCCTTTATAATTCATTTATTTTCAATTTTGATAAATTTGAATTTATCCATAAATTTTATAGAAAATCCGGCAGAGTGCCGGCTATAAATTGGAAAAACAGTTCTTCTGAACCTGTTTAAAAACACTTCCAAAATAATTTCCAAATCCAAACTCTATTATACACATTCAAGTCAATCTCAAAATCTCAATCTCAAATCACAATACTATTTTCAAAACTTTTCTGTTCACTGCATCACTTGAAGCATATTCACAATTAATTCTCAATATTTCATTTATCAACATACATTATGCAAAAGATCTCAATAATATGAAATTTTATATATTTACATTAGTACATAATTACAGACGTTTAGAGTTATAATCCAAACTAATACAAAATACAAAATATAAAAGGGCCACCTATAGTCCTAATGTCCTACCATATGCAGTGCAGATATGAGGTGACTCCGGACCCCGGATGCAGCTCTGAAGACTCACCCCGTCTGATGTCTGCTGGGCTCCCCAGCTAGGTCTCCAGTACCTACGCGTGGCAAAAGCGACGCGCTAAGCAATTCTGCTTAGTGTTGACAATATAAAATAAAATAAAATAGAATAAAATAATTATGCAGAATGTATGATTTTATTTTTGGGTAGACTTAATTTCTGGTATTATTTGTAGTATTATTCACTTAAAATTTGATAAGGTTTATTATCATTGCCCGAGTAACCCATACTAATTGACTGGACTGGATAAATGGGTAAACTAGCACTAGGTACTAAGTACCTCAGACCATCACACCGTCGGTCACACTGTGTCTCCCAACGTGCAACAGAACAGCTAATAAGCTGTAATAATTATCAGGGTTAAAACCCAAGTATATCAACTCAAATAACATAGCTAAAGGCTATTATGTCACAGAATGGCATAGGAGCCATGAAACACAGAATGGCATGAAGCCATATGCAGTACTGCTAACAGAACCTTATTGGCATGCCAAGCTATCCAAACCAATCTTGTTAGGTATACTAGGGCATTTTACACTTTTGAGTTTTATAATTTTTGAATTTCAAGTTTTGGTATTACTATTCACTTCATTAGTCAACCAAAATGTTGACTTTTGCATAGATAATAGGTACATTGGTTTTAATACTCCCAACATACCACATTTTGCATTTAAAATTTGTTGGTATTGGTTGCCAATACCATTTCTAAGCTTAATGTTAATTAAGCAAAATTTTTAGTTTTCATGCTTCATTTTTACTGTTCCATTAGTCATTTTTACAGTGGGAATTTGGTAAAATGATCAACACGAAAGTTGTTCCTTATTTTGTCTAGTTGAATTTTCTTTTTTGAATTACTCCATTTGTAGTTTTGTAGCTCAAGTTATGGTCCAAAAACCACAACTGGCCGGATTGAAATTTTTCTGGACTGACCATATCTACAGTGCAGTGAACAGTAACTGCAACTCACTTGTTGGATAGGTTCTGGTCATAATTTGGGTTAGGTTCCTTCATGAAAGTTGTTGGTCTATATCTCAGATTGTTGCTGGTAAAATTTTAGGTCAATTAGACCTTTCTACATTGAGTTATGGCCAAATGAACAATCACTGGTCATTTGGTCATTTTGCAGAAACAGACTGCAGGTCACCCAGATTAAGGCAAGCTTTTGGTCCACTTGGTTTGGTTTTATGGGCATGGTTTCTTCACCAAAATTGTGCCATTATATGTATAGTTTCATGTCCAATTGGCCTTGCACCAATTGAACCTCTACAATTCAAGTTATGCCTGCCCAAACCTGCTGGATTCATGTCCAATTTTGCAGGTCACCATGGGCAGCCACACTAATCTCAATTCCCACTATACAAACCACTTCATTTCTTGTTTACCCATATCCAAATGGTCACTAATTGACTATTAAAACTCACTTTAACCATTACATAATCAAAGTCTCCATTTTATACCCAAACCCTAACCCTAACATCTCAAATCATGCATTTAACTTGCATTTCATCAATCCACTTAGTAAATAAATATTATGGGCAGCCATGATAGTCTTTTAATTTCATTAAATTCAACACAATCAAACCCTAACCATGGCTACCAAAAATCTAGGGTTTACATACAAATGGTATTCAACAATTGTTTTCTTTGTAATTTACACTCATTCAAAATCCTTAACATGAATTTAAAGAAAAATTCATGGTTAGGTCACTAACCTCAAAGGAGTGAGATTTTCTCACTTGCTAAAACTCTTGTTTTCCTCTTCTTTTTGCTCCTAAAAGAATCACCAAGGTGTAAGAGCAAGTTTTTGTGTTGCTAAATTAGGGCTTAGTTGGGTAAAAGTGGGGGAAAATCAAGCTTTGAAAGCTTGTTCATGGTGGCCATGGTGGGAGTGTTTTACGTCAAAGAGAAGAAGAGACAGGAGGTCTGATTCTTGTTTTCTTTTCCAGCCCATTTAGTCTCTTTTATATATGTTTATGCCATGTGTCAACATTGGGTTGATTGGGAGAATTTTAAATGACATCATGGTGATGTCATAAATCCATTTTCTATCATTATTCTCTTCATTTCTTATCTATTTAATTGCAATTAAATTTTTAACAATATTTATTTATAATTTATGCTATATAAATTATTTATTTAACTAGACAAGTTGGCCCAAAAATCATCTCTGAAGACGAAATGACCAAAATGCTATCCGTTTGGCTTAACGGGTCAAAATTGTCTGTACCGATTGAAAAATTTTTCTAAGTATTTTCTTGGCATTCTAATGCCATAAGAACCTCAATGACCCTTCTCTGGAGTCCCAAAAATTATTTTATAATTTTTCCTAATTTTTTTTTCTTATTAATATTTGAGTTAATTTTTGGTTTCTTACTTTAGTTTAAATATTTTTCCGAACATTCTAGCTGTCCGGACTGACACTGGTCACCGGAACAGTATACTGTATGGACTGGTAAAATGAGGATGTTACACGTATAGTATTGTGACACCCCTTACCCGTCTACAGTGTAGCTGAGCAAGATATGCCACACAGTGTGCCGGAGCACCAAATCATTTTTCAATTCAATTTACCCTTTTTTTTACTCATTTATTTAAAATTTTTTATTAATCTAAATTTTTCGCAAATTTTATAGAAAATCCGGCAGAGTGCCGACTATAAATTGGAAAAACAGTTCTTCTGAACCTGTTTAAAAGACACTTCCAATATAATTTTTAAATCCAGTACTCCATTATACACATATCTCAACTCAATCTCAAAATCTCAACACTATTTTCTGAATTTTTGTTCACATCATCACTTGAAGCACATTCATGAATATTTCTCAACATTTCATTTTTCAACATAATGTACAGAAAATTTCAATAACATTAAATTTTATATCTTTACATTATCACATAAGCTTAAGAGTTTATAAGTACAATCAAAACTAATACAAAATGCAAAATTCAAAATACAACCCAAAGTCCTAATGTCCTACCAAAACACTACAATTGTGAGGTGACTCTGAACTCTGTGTGCAGATCTGAAAGCCACCCAGTATGAGGTCTGCTGGACTCCCCAGCTATGTCTCCAGTACCTGCGCATGGCAAAAGCGATGCATTAAGCAATTCTACTTAGTGGTGATAATATAAAATAAAATAAACTAAAATAGTATAAATATGCAGAATGTATGTTTACATTTTAGGTAGACTTAATTTCTAGCATTTATTGTAGTATAATTTGATTAAAATTTTGTAAGATTCACTATCATTGCCCAAATAACCCATACTAGTCGACTGGACTGGATAAACGGGTAAACTAGCACTGGGTACTAAGTACCTCGGACCATCACACCATCGGTCACATTATGTCTCCCAGTATGCAACAGAATAGCTAATAAGCTGTAATAATTATCAGGGATAAAACCCAAGTATAACAACTCAATCAACATAACCAAAGGCTATTATGTCACAGAATGGCACGTGAGGCCATAAAACACAGAATGGCATGAAGCCATATGCAGTACTGCTAACATAACCCTATTGGCATGCCAACCTATCCAAACCAATCTTGCTAGGTGTACTAGGGCATGTTACACTCTTAATTTATACAATTCTTGAAATTTAGGTTTAGGTGTTACTATTCATTTCATTAGTCAACAAAAATGTTGACTTTTACATAGACAATAGGTACATTAGTTTTAATACTCCCAACATACCA
This sequence comes from Hevea brasiliensis, assembly GCF_030052815.1. Taxonomy (NCBI): domain Eukaryota; kingdom Viridiplantae; phylum Streptophyta; class Magnoliopsida; order Malpighiales; family Euphorbiaceae; genus Hevea; species Hevea brasiliensis. The sequence continues at coordinate 67,902,773 of NC_079493.1, read as the reverse complement.
CATTTTTAATTCTAAAATTATTGGTATTAGTTGTCAATACCATTTCTAAGCTTAATGTTAATTATTCAAAATTTTCAGATTTCAAGCTCTATGTTTACTGTTCCATTAGTCATTTTTGCAGTGGGAATTTGGCAAAGTGGTCAACATGAAAGTTGTTCCTTATTGTGTCTATTTATATTTCTTTTTTTGAATCACTCCATTTGGAGTTTTGTATCTCAAGTTATGGCCCAAAAACCACAACTGGCCGAATTACAAATTTTCCAGATTTTCTGGACTGACCAAATCTACAGTATTTTGAGCAGTGACTGCAGGTCACTTTTTGAATATATTATGGTCATAATTTGGGTTAGGTTTCTTCATAAAAGTTGTAGGTCTATATCTCAGCTTATTTCTGGTAAAATTTTAGGTCAATTAGACCTTTCTACACTGAGTTATGACCAAATGACTAAATACTGTTCATTTGGTCATTTTACCCAGGCAGATTGCAGGTCACCCGGATTAGGGCAATCTTTAGGTCAACTTGGTTTGGTTTTCTGGGTATGATTTCTTCACCAAAGTTATGCCTTTATGTGTCTAGTTTCATGTCCAATTGGCCTTGCACCAATTGAACCTCTACAACTCCAGTTATTGCTGCTCAAACCTGCTGAACTCATGTCCAATCCTGCAGGTCACCAAGGGCAGCAACGCTAACTTCAATTACCAGTAAACAAACCACTTCATTTCTTATTCACACATAGCCCAATGGTCAGTAATTGACCATTAAAACTCTCTTTCACCAAATACATGAATAAAGTCTCAATTTAGGTTCAAACCCTAGCTCCACCATTCTAGATTGTTGCATTACTTGCACTTCACCTTCCTAATCAATATATTAGTGTTAAGGGCAGCCACAATATCATTTTAATTCTAAGAAATCTTTAAAACTCAACCAAGTTCAAGGCTGCTGGAATTTTAAGCAAGACATACACATGATGTTTACTAAATTTTTTTGTAAAATTGCATCAATTACCACTCCTTCAACATGAATTGAAAGATAAAAATTAAGTTTAGTCACTAACCTCTAATGGAGCTAATCCAAAGCTTGCAAGAACTCTTCCTTTTGATTTCTTTTTGCTCCCAAAAGCTTTACTAAGATGAAAGAACAAGAATTTGTCTTGGGAACTTAAGCTTTAATGGGTGAAAAACCATGGAAATCAAGCTTTGGTAAGCTTGACAATGGTGGACATGGGAGAGAGGTGGTGCGGCTTGGGAAGAAAGAGAGTAGCTGCTGTGTTTTTTTTTTTTTTTTTTTTTTAGAATTTGACTTCTTTTCTGCCCATTTTATGTATTATAAGTGTTTTTCTTTAATTTGATTGGCTAAGCACTTTAATTACCTCATGCTTACATAAGCATGAGATAATAAATCTCATTTATTTACAATTTCTCTTCTTCCTTTTCCTGTTCATCTTTAATTAATTTTTCATCAATATTTGTTCATATTTTATGTCATATAATTCACTTACATAAATAGACAAGTTAGTAAAAAATTATCTCTAAAGACGAAATGACCAAAATGCCCTCTGTTTTGCTTAACAGACCAAAATTGTCTGTACCGATTGAAAAATTTTTCTAAGCATTTTCTTGGCATTCTAATGCCATAAGAACCTCAATGAACTTTCTCTGGAGTCTCAAAAATTATTTTATAAATTTTCCCCGGGTCTAGGGTTGCTAACGGCCTTCACCGTCACTTCCCTTTCGGGTTACTCATCCCTGGGGTTTTGGCTCATTTAACCTTAGTGTATTTCATTCCTATAAATTTTTCTTAATTTTTATGAGTATTATTTAGTTTCTTTATAACTCCCCACTTTAGTCTAATTATAATTTCAAACATTCTAGCTACCTAGATTGACATTAGTCACCGGAACAGTAGACTGTACGGACTAGCTAAAGTAAGGATGTTACAAGTATCCTGTATACAATTGTCATGTGAGGCACAAGGCCAGCGGGCAGGCGTATAGTATCCTGTATACAACTGTCATGTCAGGAACAAGACCAGCGGACAGGCGTATAGTATCCTGTATACAACTGTTATGTCAGGCAAATGACCAGCGGGCAAGGCTAGAGGGCACGTGTATAGTATTCTGTATATAATTGCCATGTTAGACACAAGGCTAGCGGGCAGGAGTATAGTATCTTGTATACAATTGTCATGTCAGGCATAAGGCCAGCGGGCAGGCATATAGTATCCTGTATACAACTGTCATGTCAGGCACAAGGCCAGCGAGCAGGCTTATAGACTGTAGAACAATCATATCAAACATATATTATCAGTCCATGACTTTTCATATAGGCAGTACTGCTATCTGTAATCTATAATTGGTATACCAATCGATCTAACTATATATATAAGCCTAGGTATACTTTGGGCAAATTAGTATTATTAAGCACTTGTAGTTTTATTTTTTTCATGCTATGTACTATTAAGAGTTCATAACATATTGTTATTTCACTTCATGTACTATCTATGCTTTATACCATTTTCATGTCATTATAATGGGAACATAGGTCCTAAGTACATATTCATATAACTTATGTATTTATCACTCTCATTATTTTATGTAATGTACTATACATATTCATAGTATTGTTATTTCATATATGATGGAAACAAAGGTTTCAAGTGTGTTTTCCTATGACTTATGTGTTTAGCAAACCATTTAGGTATTTTACATTTTATGCATCAACTAATTTTATGTCACCTTGTAGTAGGAAAGTGGGTCCCACATACCTATTTCATGTAATTTAGCATGTAGTGACTTATTAGGGATAAGTCAATAATTTATTTCAAGAACCTTTCTTTAGGTTCAATTATAATGTCTTGAATTTGCATATCAAATTGAGCAATTTATGGCCACTATTTGGCCTCACTTCCTTCATGGAAGATGTCCCTTTATCTCTTGTCTTTATTTTCCTTTTTGAATCATGTCATTTGGATATGTATAACTCAAGTTATGGTCAAATAACCATAACTGGTTCAGTTGCAAATTCTGGTTTCTTATCTAGGTAGTTTTGGTATCATACTTTGTCAAATTATTTGGACAGGTTTTAGCAACATTTAGGCTTAGTGTTATTCATATGATTTGTGACCCTATGTCTTATGGTCACTAGAATTTCTAGTTGTAATTTTTCAAGTCATATAGAATTACTTATAGCCATATTATTGGACTGGACTCAAGTATCTTATAGCAGCAAGATTTCAATTAGGTCAGTAGCTTTGACATAATATTTAAGCTTCTTAAATTCATAAGTTGAGGAAGATGTCTAAAACAAAATTGAAGATCTGTTTCTTAGGTTTCCAGAATGATATGACTCATTTCAATTAAAGATTTCTAGTGGGAAATATGCTTAAATGACAATGCTGGAGTCAATGGTTACCTATGCACATTTCTAGAATTTATGCACTAACTTGGCCTAGCCAATTGACCTATTTCTCTTGATTTCTAGGTTTTGGTCAAAATAGCAATATTGTAGGTCTATATCTTATTGAAATTGTGGCACTAGTTTCATGTCATTTGGAGTTCTGTGGACCAAGTTATGGTCTTTTTACCAAAACTGGTCAAGTTGCCTAGATAAAGGCAATTTTGGGCTGTTTTGGTACTAGACAGTTTTGGTGTCCCAATTTATGCAAGTAATTTAACTTGGTTAATGGCATTTCTGGTCTTTGTGTTTTTCACAAAAGTTATAGCCCTATGTCTAGTCTTTCTAATGGTATAAATTTTAGATCATTTGGACCTGTCTAGAGTGAGTTATGGCCAAATGAAGATACACTATTCATTTGGTTATTTTTTGGGTTCACAATTTGGTAATCCGGATTAGGGCAGAATTTAGGTTACTTTTTATGCAGAATTTGGATATAGTTTTTACATAAAAATTGGAGTAGTTTAGGTCTAGTTTTACCTCCAATTGGCCTCATACCAATTAGGGTCACACAATTTTACTTATGGCTCAAAACATTCACTACCTTCAACAAATACTCAACCTGCAAGGAAATTACACTCTCAATATTCATTCCTCCAACTCCCAAACTATAAATTTGCATTCATGGCACTTCTAATATCATCAATTCATCTCAATTCAATCAAATTTCTAACAACATCATTCAAGTCTCAATGGAGTAATTCAGAACCTTAATTCAAACTGTCAAAGTCAACAAGTCACATTCAATTAAATTTTTATCACATGTAACTTCAATTACCTATCCATCAACATCACTAATCTCAATTTACATGTATGAATTAAGCACACTCCCATGCTTTTTAAGGCTGCCAAAGTGAAGCAATTATACAAGTCTCATCAAACAAATTCAAATTGCCAATTTCAACAATTACGCAAAGTCTCCATAATTGTCATCAAACCCTAATTCAAGTTATCAATCTCCACATACACATGAAATCAATTTGCTAGAATATCTAATTACCTTCATCAACATTACTACCCATCATTTACATGTAAAAATAAATCAAACTCCTTTGGTTTCCATGGCTGCCAAATTCAAGACTCCCAAATGCTCATCAATTTTCATCAATTTTCTTAACATATCAACTCATCCTAAGCTCAAAACAAGAATTTAGGAAGAAAAGTGGGAAGATTGAGCACTAACCTTGATTCAAGAATTTTCCAACCTTGTAAAACTTTCAAATTTTTCCTTCCTTCTGTTGCCTATAGTCTTCCTAAGGTGTGAGGATCAACTTTAGTGAAGTGAATGTGTGATTTCATGTTAAAAATGAAGAGAAGTGAAAGCTTGCATGAAACATCTATGGAGGGTTTTGGGAGAGAACCATTTGGCCATTGTTGAGAATTGAAGAAGATGAAGTTGAAGTGGTGGGATTTGTCATCTTCTTGCCTTTTGTACTCCCACTAAATATATTTAATTATTATTATATTTCAAGTTTTCATATTTCAATTTACACCCCCATATTTCCTTTAATTATATTACACATATAATTTCTTATTTTTATGGGGTTTTCAAAATTTAATACCACTCATTTTTAATGGACATGTAGGTTAAAAGTCAGTTTTAGGTGTCAAATGACCAAAATGCCCTTCTTCGGGTTATAGTTTCACTTTTTCGGTAATACCGATTAAATCCCTAATCCAACAGTTCCTTTAATTTTCATTTTCGTCTGTACCGATTCACTAAATTTTCTTTGACTTTTTTAATGTCATCTGTATCTCAGTAGGCTTTTAATTAGGTCCTTAAAATTATTTCTCAGGTTTCCCCGCAGTCTGGGGTTGTCAACTGTCTATGCAAAGGATTTTCCTATGATCACCCATCGCTACTTGCCCACTGCTTAACCTAGTTGCATTTCCTTTCTTTTATTTTCTCTTAATTTTTCTTGTATTTTCTTATCATGTATTCCATCATTTTATGTCTCCTCACTATCATTTAAGTGTAGTTTCAGATATTCTGGTTGTCCGAATAGACGTTAGTCGTCGGAACAGTAGAACGTACGGACTACCTACGGTGAGGGTGTTACATAAATACTTGTGCATTGTACAATATATTTAAAATTATATTTAATATAATTTTAATTTTTTAATTGATTTCAAGATATAAAATTTTTAAGTTTTTATTATAAAATGAAATGTACTCAAATTGAAGAAACATTAAAAAGCAAATTTATGAGAATTTAACAATTAATTAAATAAACATGAAAAATGAGATGACAATGCCAATAATAAAAATACTTGTAATGAAATCAAAAAGAGAATCAAATATTTAGCATAAATGATAATAATTATTATAATTGTAAAGTACAACAATTTCTATATGATAAATATCACATGACAATATTAAAAAAAAAAAAATTTGCACAGATGGCAACACCATAGAAAATATGTTTGCTATATATATATATATATATATATATATATATATATATATATATATAATTAAATAAATACAAAATTAAGATAACAGTGGCAATAATAAAGATACATGAAAATAAAATAAAATGAGAATTAAATACTTAGCATAAAAGATAATAACTATTATAATTATAAAGCATAACAATCTTCATTTGTTAAGTATCACGTGGCAATACCAAGAAAACAAATCTGCCTACATGGCAACACCATACACACATACACACACACATATCACACATATATACATGGTAAGGCCTAATATTAAAAAAAAATCCAAAACTTGCCAAAACTTTTTGATTGTCAAATTGGGCTTAATTTAAAAGTTTAGTATTTATTTTGGCCTAGTCAAAATTAAGGATTTGGAGTGTTGATGTGGCAGCTGACATAACAAAAATATATTTTTTAAATATGATGTTGTTGACATGGCAGGTTACGTGGCATGAACTTTTATGTTCTTGTTGATGTGGCAATTGATGTGGTAAAATATTATTATTTTATATGTTATTAGTGATGTGGTTTAACTTTAATAATTAAAAAAATTTAAAACTTTTCAACTTTTGTCAATTATAGCTAATTATATAAATTTGTTTTATGTATAGCTAAATTACTAATTTTGATCTAACTTGGTCAAAAATTAAAATTTTATTACCTAATAAAATTGCAAAAATGAATATTTATGTTACTTAGTATAATAAAAAAAAATAATGTTCCCCTCTCTCCCCTCATTTTTTTATTTATTTAAAAATAAAAAATTCATTGAAAAAAATGTCAATAATAACAATATTCAGCATTTTAGCAAATAACAATAATAATAATACTAATAATAATCAACATATGGGTGAATGTCTGCATATATATACATATATTATTAGATGACAGTGGGTGAGAGAGAGAGAGAGAGAGAGAGAGAGAGAGAGAGAGAGGGGGCGGGGGGAAGAGAGAGAGAGATGTAGGTATAAGGATATTTTTTAGAGAGAGAGAGAGAGAGAGAGAGAGAGAGGTAGATACAAGTATATTATTTAAAGGGAGAAAGGTTGATGAATTGGATGAAAATGGGTAGGAGAGAGAGAGAAAGAGAGAGAGATGAGTGCAAGGATATTTTTTAGAGAGATTGGTGGGCAGGGAATTCTATATATATTATTGGATGACAGTGAGTGAGAGTAAAGAGAGATGAGTGAAGAGATATTTTTAATTTTAAATAAATAAGAATTTATCTACTTCATAAATAAGTTTTATAAATACGGAAAAAAATAGGAGAGAGAGATAATGAAATATTATTTTTTTGTTATATTAAATAATATAAATATTTATTTTTGGCAATTATATTAAGTAATAAAATATTAATTTTTAATTAAATTAAATCAAAATTAGCCAACTGGTTATAAATAAAATAAACTTATAAAATTAACTATAATTGATAAAAGTAAAAAAGTTTTAAATTTTTTAATTATTAAAATTTTACATGTCAGTAATAACACATAAAATAATAATATTTTACCACGTCAACAAGAACATAAAGGTTGATACTATGTTACCAACAACATATTGAAAATATTATTATTGCCACATCAAAGTGCCACATCCATGCTCTCAAATCTTCAATTTTGACTAGGCCATAATAAATACTAAAATTTTAAATTAGACTATAATTAATAAAATTTTTTTTACTATAATTACTAAGATACGTAAAATTAATTTTTTTATATCATTTGGCCTAAAATGAAATGTACAAAAATTTAAGAATTATTAAAAAGAAAATTTATAAATGTTTAATAATTAAATAAAAATTAATAAAATAAATATGAAAATTAAGATAACAACGACAATAATAAAAAAAATTAAAAGGAAAATAAAATGAGAATTAATCGCTTAACATAAAAGATAATAACTATTATAATTGTAAGGTATACCAACTTCTGTATGATAAGTAATAAAACAAAAAAAATATATGTGCACAGGACAAAATAAATAAATAAATAAATAAATAAATAAATATATATATATATATATATATATATATATATATATATATATATATATATGAAAATTAAGATAATAATTGCAATAATAAAATAATTAAAAAAATAAAATGAGAACAAAAAGAAAATTTTGTTTGCTTTTTTATATTTATATACCTATCAATTATATACGTTGATTGTTTGCAAAAGACCTAATCAATTAAGGAAAAATACTCTATTTTAAGTTGGAGATCAGGTTACCCAGATTACATGGGATTTAAAACAAATATGGTAACTAATTTTCATTATGCAGGAAGTGAAAAATTCAAAATTGACATTTTCATCGCTTTGAATAAAAAAGTATATATATTTTTATATTTACATAAATATAGAAAAATAAAAAGGAAAATAAATTTGATTATACCCAGTGCATCATACCAAGTCAATAATGAGTATGAAACACTCGGTACTTAAAAGTGTTGGACAATATACTTTTTGAAATAATTTTTATTTTAAATATTATTTTTATCAATCATTTTAAATTAAAATTAATTCTCAATCTTCAATATTAAAAAAGTTTAGGAAAATTATTAAAAAAAGGCGAACTTTTAAAATTGTTACAATTATACCTTAAATTTTAAAAATTATAAATTAAATTTTATACTTTTTATATTTGTTTAATTATATCTTATCATCAATAAGTTCGTAAATGAAAAAGCCAATCAGGTGTTTTTCACCTTCAATTAACCCAATTAAATTCTATTTACTCTAACGATGCAAAGCTTTTAAGTGAAAAATAACATATTTGACTTTTTATTTATGATTCTTTTCTCTACTGTCTATAATAGAGTAGCATCACAGGATTATAAATTCATCGCCGTTGTTGCATTTACACCTTCCAAATTTCCTTTTCTTCAAATCTTTTAAGGTGTTTTGATCGAGTGAGAGAGACAAGAAGAGAGAAAATGTGTTTAGAGTTTTAATTTTAAGGGTTAGAATAATTAGAGTTTAATTAGATTAATTGAGGGGTAAACAATGTTTAATATAGCGTTTCCATTAGCTCTTTATTAGCCTAGTTGAAGATAAAATGTAATTTGATGAATATAAAAAACACATAGTTCAATTAATAATTTTTTAATTTAGATTAACATTGCAAAAATAAGAAAAGTTTGAGGTTTTTCTCCATAATTTTCCCAAAAAGTTCCTCATAATTAGGTTAGAAGTTCAAAATCGATAGTCTCATTATCTTAGCAATTTTCAAAAATACCAAAAAAAAAAAAACAGAAGGGAAGCTTATACATGAATTTAGTATTTAATAATACGGCTATGAGGTTAGATAGAAGCCGAAATATAAGCCAAATATCTCGTAAAACCTTTCAATATATCGAGTTATGAGAAGTATCGTCTGCCTCAGTACTCTACATAATAGTGTACTCCTCTCTCTCTCTCTCTCTCTCTCTCTCTCTCTCTTTTCTCAAAAATTCCACACTTACACGCACAAATGCTGAAATGCAGAACTAGCAAACAAAAGCACCCCTCGCATAGAAGACGGGAAACCCGTCACGGACTTGTTTTATAATTAGGTTTTCACCTATTATTCAAATAATAGATTCCCCTAATTGTTCTCTGCCGATACTTATAGTATTTACATTTACATTGCCTTTATTTATTCATTGCCCTTCCTTCCCAATTATCCGTCACGGGCTGCTACAAAACAATTTCTGCCCTCTTCACCTCTATGAAAATATATACTGCATCTTATTCTCTCAAGAAAGATACCTTCTTTTTCTTCATTTCATCCTTTCAAGGTTTCACACTCATTGATGGGTTCTGCTTCTCTAAACAGAGTGCCTAAGGTCTCTGTTTTCCTGAGCCTTTTCCTCTGTTTTTCTTTTTATTCGTTAAATCCAAGGGTTAGAGTTTTAGCACAATCATCGCCTGTTTTTGCCTGCGATGTTGTGAGCAACCCATCATTGGCAAGTTTTGATTTCTGTAATACGTCATTGGGATTCAATGACAGAGTTGTAGACCTTGTGAAGAGACTCACATTGCAAGAGAAAATTGGTTTCTTGGTTAATAGTGCAGGAAGTGTGAGTAGACTCGGGATACCAAAGTATGAATGGTGGTCTGAGGCTTTACATGGAGTATCTTATGTGGGTCCTGGTACACATTTCTCCAATGTCGTACCTGGAGCTACAAGCTTTCCTCAGGTCATCTTAACTGCTGCTTCCTTCAACGCTTCCCTTTTTGAAGCCATTGGAAAGGTATAAGATTACTATACCATTTCTCTCGTCTCATTATCTTCATTTGTTATTTAATCCAATAGTGAAGCGATTGAAATTTAAATGCATTGGCAGGTTGCTTTCTTCTTCTTCTTCTTCCAGATTTTTTTTTTGTAAACAATGTTTAGGATTTGCATTGAAGAGATTGAAAAAATGGGAAAATTGTGATCTACTAAATACTAACAATGAGAGTTTCGACAGAGGTAATAAATGTTCCAATTTTAAGGAGAAAACCTGTCAAATGATGGCAAATACTGCTGTGTCAGTTATTTATGGTAAAAATATCTATTTGTACAAGAGGGTTCTCCTCCCCGGCCCAAAATATGTGAATAGAAGTGAGTGGATGGAATAGACCAGTGGACCATTCCGGTCCGATTTTGGATTGAAATAGTTGATTTTTCGTTTTTTTGAAATTGGGGCAGAACCAAATTGCAGGTCTCTCAATTTCAGCTTTAATTCCATTTGATTTGAGCTAATTCAATAATAATTTTTTTTTTTTAGAAAAAAGAAAAAGAAAGTGGTTCTAGCTTGATTAGGGTCTATGGAACTCCGGTCTAATTTTCATTTAAGTTAGACCAAACTGGTTCCAGTCGGAAACCAAACTCAAGGACCTGACCGGTCTAGATGTAGATACGGTTATTCAACTGAAGTAGGTACTCAGTCTCGTGGTTGTTGCATTAGATACTGATATTTTTGGTGTGAACATCATTTTATATGTGCATTTGTTGGAAGAAGGTTGTTGGAATTATAATTGTGAATACTTTTAGTAGAGGGTTACAGCTCGCATGGTTTGTTGATTGAAGACCATTTTGATAAAATAAATGGATGACTGTCTATCCCTTATTAAAATCGTTAACTCTTATCTCGAAAAGGAAGGATTTACCTCTTTTGAACTCTTTGTTTATAAATTTAGCTAACTTGTACACTTTAGCATCATGTTTCTTCCTTACGATTGATGCATTTGTTATATCATATGTGACGTCCCATTATATGCAGATAACATAACAAATTAGGATGGCATTGTTTTTGCAAGGTGGTTTCTACTGAAGCTAGGGCTATGTACAATGTGGGATTGGCAGGCTTGACGTTTTGGTCACCAAATATTAACATATTTCGTGATCCCAGATGGGGAAGAGGCCAGGAGACGCCAGGTGAAGACCCATTGCTTTCAAGTAAGTATGGGTCAGGTTATGTTAGAGGTCTGCAACAAAGGGATGATGCTGATGACAATAGGCTTAAGGTTGCTGCATGCTGTAAACATTATACAGCCTATGATTTAGATAATTGGAAAGGGACAGACCGTTACCATTTCAATGCTGTGGTAATTAATGTTCACTGAATTAAATCTTATTCAATTATATTTATTTCAGCTTTTGCATGGTTAAAATTGTCATTCCTTTTCTGTCCTTTCTGTTGTTTGCTTTTGAATTGTGATGAGTTAGGTAACAAAGCAAGACCTGGATGATACATTTCAACCACCATTCAAAAGTTGTGTTCTTGATGGGAATGTTGCCAGTGTCATGTGTTCTTACAATCAGGTCAATGGTAAGCCTACTTGTGCTGATCCAGACCTCCTTTCTGGAGTCATCCGAGGCGAATGGAAATTAAACGGGTATACACTTGTTCTCCAAAATTTTCCCTCCTGTGCATGATTATACAGAATTTTTTTTTGAAACATGATTATACAGTTATATAGTTGATCATCTGCAGGTACATTGTTTCTGACTGTGATTCAGTCGATGTGTTCTACAATTCTCAACATTATACCAAAACACCAGAAGAAGCTGCAGCTAAAGCTATATTGGCAGGTAACTCCATATGTCACTTATTAATGCTTGTCTTGCTAATCACTCTGGAACCTGGGTATGCATTTTGATACAAAGTTCAATTACATGGTTGCTTATTAATTGCATTTTTTTTTCTTTCAAAGATGTTTATAATACTAAAATTCACAGTTTTTAATTTGACAGGGTTGGATCTCAATTGTGGATCCTTCCTAGGCCAACACACGGAAGCTGCAGTTAAGGCAGGATTAGTGGATGAGCCGGCAATTGATAAGGCTGTCTCAAACAATTTTGCCACCTTGATGAGACTGGGTTTTTTTGATGGCGACCCTAGCAAGCAACTCTATGGAAAGCTTGGTCCAAAAGATGTTTGCACAACAGAGAACCAAGATCTGGCCCGTGAAGCCGCAAGGCAAGGGATAGTGTTGCTTAAGAACAGTCCAGGATCACTGCCTCTATCTCCTACTGCCATAAAAAACTTGGCAGTAATTGGACCCAATGCCAATGTCACAAAGACAATGATTGGAAACTATGAGGGTATGCCTTGAGAATTTTACTCAATCTCAAACGATTTCTTCCTATCCTATATATCCTGATGTCTGCTGTCGTGAAGTGTAAACTGTGAACTATTAGCACAAGTTAGATTTCTGTGAAACTAAAATTCTATTTAGTTTGATCGACATGGAAATCATTTTGTTAACTGATATTGCAGGTACCCCGTGCAAATATACGACCCCTTTGCAAGGACTAACAGCATCAGTTGCAACTACTTATCAGGCAGGCTGCTCTAATGTTGCATGTGGCACAGCACAAGTGGATGATGCCAAGAAAGTAGCAGCCTCGGCAGATGCCGTTGTGCTTGTCATGGGCGCTGATCAGTCTATCGAGAGAGAAAGTCTTGACAGGGTCGACCTTCTTCTTCCAGGACAGCAGCAGCTTTTGATAACAGAAGTTGCAAACGTTTCCAAGGGACCTGTGATTCTTGTTATAATGTCCGGAGGTGGCATGGATGTATCATTTGCAAAGACTAATGACAAAATCACAAGCATCCTATGGGTTGGCTACCCTGGAGAAGCTGGTGGAGCTGCCATAGCTGATGTGATTTTTGGGTATTACAATCCAAGTAAGTACTTTCATTTTATAGTCTCCTCAGTAAGGCACTAAGGATATCTGAAGCAAACTGAAGTATTATTTCTCAGGTGGAAGACTTCCAATGACATGGTATCCACAATCATATGTGGACAAAGTACCAATGACAAACATGAACGTGAGACCAGATCCTTCTACTGGTTATCCAGGTAGAACCTATAGATTCTACACAGGAGAAACTGTTTATTCGTTCGGAGATGGGCTGAGCTATTCCAAATTTGAGCACAAACTAGTTCGAGCACCTAAATTAGTATCTGTCCCGTTGGAGGAAGACCATGCTTGTCGATCGTCGAAATGCATATCAATTGATGCTGTAGAGCAGACTTGTCAAAATTTAGCTTTTGATGTACATTTGAAAGTTAAAAATACAGGAAAAATTAGAGGAAGCCATACGCTGTTCTTGTTCTCTACACCTCCATCAGTGCACAATTCACCACAGAAGCATTTGGTGGATTTTGAGAAGGTTTCTTTGGACGCACAAACAGTTGGAATGGTGCAATTTAAGGTGGATGTATGCAAGCATTTGAGTGTCTCCGATGAATCTGGAAGCCGGAAAGTTGCCTTGGGAGAGCATGTTCTTCATGTTGGCAGCCTCAAACACTCCTTCACTGTGAGGGTTTGAATCAAGTCTTCAAATCCTTTGCAGTGTTTTGATTTCCTTTTTCCCTCATTTTCGAAAAAAAAAAGCATTTCAAAATGGAAAATTGTGCTGTGAGTTACAGGTTGAGAAGGTTTTAACAATTTTCTCAATAATTCATATTGCCAAAATGCTTGAAAATTTGCATTTTGAAATCCAAATTAGTGAAGTTTCTTTTTATTCTTTTCTATTTTATAGGGGTTCTTTTAGAATAAATTATTTATAAGAAAATAATTTAAAATATTCTCATATAATAATGTATGAATTTTATTTTTTTTAAATGAATTTTTTTTAAATTAAAAAAAAAATTATTTAATTCTAAATATGAGAATATATATATATATAAAAAAAAAAGATAACCAATTGAATTGAATTCCTATATCTAAAAGGGTGTATATTTATATATATATTTTAGAGATGATTTCATATTCTTTCCAATAATAGTAACAAGCTAGTTTCATCCATTGGCTCCACTCCCTCGTCAATTCTTTGCGTCCTCTTCCCTGAAATCAAGATAATGGAAGTGATAATATCCAATTCTCACCATCCATTGTGTCAAGCAGCCGAAATGCCTTCTTAACCTCCCCTTTTGCACACGAGTAATGCATCAGCCTTAAGAATGATCTCACGTTAGGCCCACACCTTCGTTTAGGAAATTCGTCAAGCGCATAGAATGTTGCCTCCAAATCCCCATTTTCATTTCATTGGCCCTTCAAAGAAAATATTAAGATAACAACCATCAATATCTACGCCCAACATCAAAGCTTTCGCATATATCTCAAAGCTCTGCAGCTACAAGCAAATTCAACACAAAATTAAAAGTTTTCACAGTTGGCCAACAACTATTACCTTTTGGCAAATCAAAAAGAGTTTCTATTATTTTCACTGTTTGATTCTTTGCATCATATCTTCAATGGCATCATAGTGTTAGTAATCACCAAAATCGCATCGCCTTCCTCGTCTTCATTGTCATCCAGAAGCCGCTTTTTCCGGCTCCGGCAATCGATTTATCATCTTCTTTCTGGATTTTTGTCCACCCATAACTGCCCTCCCCCTCCTCTGTTCCGATTTTGGAGCGAGTACATGTAAGATATAGCAGAAGAGGCGTGGTTCGCTAAGTGAATGGTGGGTCCGTGCCCAAGACTGGGGCCTAAGCTGTTAAAGAAGAGGCACAGTGTAATGCTTATACAATGAGGGTAGTTCTGGAGACATGTTAGCCAAGATTTCGATGGGGAGGGAATGGGGACTGGGGATGTATGTTGGTACATACTGGGCTTCACGGACTCTGGGTTTGGGCTTGGCTACTGTAGTTGCTGTTAATGCGCTTGGAAATTGGCGAGCGTTCGCTTGCCGATTATGGTTTGGGTCGTTAAGTTCGCGGTGGTGGTTTGGTTCTGAGCAACCTGAAAGCTGGCGTCTAGAAATAATTGAGATGGCTGGATTCTTAGGATGGTACTTGAGATGGATTATTGGATTTTTTTTTTCTTGACCAGGTAATCGCCACTTTAGCAATATTTTTAATTGGTATATTCTAAATAAGTGTACCTTATTTAATTAATAAATTTTAATATTATTAAAAAATATTATATATGTTCTTTCATGTGAAAAAAATTTTATTTTTTCTCTTCCGTAATCAACTATTTTATTGAAAAAAAGCATCATTTTATAAAAAGTTAATGTGATAATTGTAAAATTTCATTAAATTACTTTATTTTCTGTAACAAAGTAATTTTTCCTTGTTTTAAATCATGTAACCATAAAAAACATCTTTTAATTACATTTTTCTTTTTTTTTTATGAAAAAAATATTTTATTAATTAAAAATAAAATATAAAAGTGAAATATAAATTAATAGATTATATTTTTCGATAAATGAAATTAATCACATATATAAAAAATAATATAAATAATTTGAAAAATCTAATAGTATTAACAGAGCATATAGGTTAGCCAACAAGTGAGCTAAATGCTTCACTCTTCAACACTAGAATTTTATGAGCCTATTAAGTAGCTCCAAATTTAGATCTCTCACTGAAAAAAGAATTTGCACTTTGTAGAGCACTTTTCTTCAAAAAACAAAGTACCTCATTAACAAATACATATAAAAAAATTCTTAATAAGGAGTGTAACACCCCTCACCCGATTACAGTGTAGCCGAGCAAAGTGTGCTACATTCGGTGCCGGAGCACCCTATGTTATCTTACTTTATTCCTTTCATATTTTGATCTCGTTATATTTTAATATTAATTATTTTTATGAAGAAACCAAATGAGTTTCCCTATTTTATTACCAGTTGACGTATTTTACTATTTACCTGTTTGAAAGTTTCAATAATATTTTACAAATAAAATCTCATCAATTATTTTCATAACCATCTCATAATTTACATCTCATTCATATATCTCAATTTCATATTCATTTCCATGCATTATCTATATATTTCAAATCTGTCTTCGAATCCATACAATCTCATTCATGCTCAAATCATATAAGTAAAATTTTCAAATTTCTTTAATTTACATAATTTCATAATTTACATGATATATAAATTAATTACATATGAAAAAGCTAATTTATTAAATTACATTACATTTCTATTAATTACATGTTTATAATCTACATTATAATACAATATCTAGCATTTTATACTAAATATAAAATATGATCTATGTGGGCCCTATCTACATGCATTGCTGAGGAGGTGACAACCTTGATTACTTCAGGCACTTCTGCAGATCTGGACTCCAAAAATCTTAGTCAAAGTATCTGCGCGAGGAAACAAATCCATCGCGCTAAGCATTGCTGCTTAGTGGTGCAATAATAGAACAAGAAAATAATATACCAATAAAGAAAGAACGAAGCATAATTTGAATATTTAAGAATCAATTTAATTTAATACAATGTGTCTAATATTAATTATCTTTTGTTCTAATTTGTTCCGCTTTGGAAGCGTTTAATTCCTAAATTCACAGTGATAATGTACAATATACAGAATTAATAAAAATACTCAGTTTATATTCATATGGCAATAGAAAACACATTTAAAATATTTAGTTAAGTTATACCTATTTTTGCAACTCTTTTATCATTTTACTTAATAATTTTTTTTTTATGTGGTTTGGATCATTTCATAATTCTAACTAATTCTTTTGAAGTCTTATTAACTCATTTATTTGATTTCTAATATTTTTAATTACTAATAGTCTTAATTTATTTCAATAAATTACACTGCCCAAGTAACCTACGACAGGCTGACTAAACTGGATAACGGATCGTTGGCACTGGACACCGCAGTGCCTCGGGCCGTCATACCATGGGACGCAGAACGTCAACCACGTATGCAGTCAGTATGGCTAAAAAGCCGTGATACACATAATCAGGCATAAAAAGCCATGAATGTTGGCATAATGCCATGAATGCGGGCATAAAGCCATGAATGCGGGCACAAAGTCATAAATACAGGCATAAAGCCTTTTGCAGTACTGCTAAAACAATATCCTATTGGCATGCCAAACTATCCAATCTGACACATATGTCTAGGCAATACAATGGCACATAATATCATTAAACATTAATATATTGTGTTTTATGACTTCATTATTTCATAATAAATTTCAATTATAATTCGTACATTCATTTGATCATTTATATGATCACAATTCACATCAATTATCCTTTTTATACCATTGTACTCAAAATACTTCTCCTTTCTACAATAATGAGAACTAATGTCTCATTCATACATTAATATGGTTCATTTATTCATTCTTTATGTTATTCATATTAATCACAATTCTAAATAATGGTTCACATGTACCATTGTATTCAAAACATTTTTCCTTTTCTCATTTATACATTCAAGAATCTACTTATGTAATTGCAAATTTTATATTTCAAGTTGAGTTACTAATATTTTATGAATTCCATTTGTGATGGGCATATAAGCCCTAACTATCTATTTACATCAATTAGATGACTTATTTTTCATGTTTCCAGTAATCCATGAAAATTTCATGGACTTCAAATTTATGCTCTTAATTTCCTTTTAACAATTTTGACTAAGATGCATAGTCCACATTTGTCATACCATTCTAAGCATTAAGCTTAGAATTGGTTCTAGATCTTCATCTTAATTTGCTAATTATTTTGACTACTATTCACCTTACTAGTCAATCAAAATGTTGACTTTTTCTACTTAATGGATATATTAGTTCTAATTACACCAAGATCCCACATTTTGAGTTTTACATTTGCTAGTATTAATTGCCAATTGCAATTTAAAGTCCCCTAGATGCATTTCTAATTTCACATTTTGAATTTCAAGTTTTGGTGTCACTATTCACCTCATTGGTCAACAAAAATGTTGACTTTTGGATAGAAAATAGGTACATTGGTTTTAGCACCCCCAATGTACCACATTTTACATTTAAAACTTGTTGGAATTAACCACCAAATCCATTTCCAAACCTAAAACCAAAAGAGCAGAATTTTCAGTTTTTGTGACGCAACTTTACTGTTCCATTGGGTCCTATTTCAGTGGGAATTTGAGGAAATGGTAAACATGAAAGTTGTTCCTTATTTTGTCTAGTTGAATTTCTTTTTTTGAATTACTCCATTTGGAGTTTTGTAACTTCAGATATGGTCCAAAAACCACAGCTGGCCGGATTTCAATTCTGCAGAATTTACCAAATCTACAGTACCATGAACAGTGACTGCCACTGCCATTTGGGTTAGGTTCTGGTCATAATTTGGGGTAGGTTTCTTTATGAAAGTTGTTTGTCTATGTCTTAACTTGTTGCTGTAAAAATTTCAGGTCAATTGACCATTTCTACAGTGAGTACTGTTCATTTGGTCATTCTGCAGAATTGGCTTGCAGGGTACCCGGATTGGGGCCAACTTTTGGTCCACTTGCTTTGGTCTTTTGGGCATGGTTTCTTCAGAAAAAATGTGTCATTATAAGTCTAGTTTCATGTCCAATTGGCCAAACACCAATTGGACCTACACAGCCAAAGATATGGCAGTCCAAACAGGCTGGACTCACAGCCTCCCTGCTGTCACTAGGCAGCATGCCCATTTCAGTTTGCCATGCAATAGTTCACTCCTAATTATGGTCAACTTACCCCAAATGGTCACTAATTGACCATTAGAATGTTCTTTAACAATTTCCTAAGCAAAGTCAAATTTTCACTCCCAAACCCTAGCTCAAAGTCAAGGTTTTCACAAATTTCCTTAGTTAACTCTTTCATTCCTTATATATATATATATATATATATATATATATATATATATATATATATATATATATATATATACACTTTAAACATAATCTCTAATTCACTCTAAGTCCATTAAAACAATCAAACTCATTCCTTCCTTAGGGCTGCCGAAATTCATGGTATACATACACATGAATTCTTTTCATTTAATTTACAAATTCTTGTTCACTTTAAGTCCTTAACATGGAATGAAAGGGATTTAGGTATAAATATGCACTAATCTTTTTGAAACCAACCTTGAGCTTGTTATTCTTCAAGATTTCTCCTAGAATCATAATAATCATAATCAATTATAACTTCACTTTTCTAAATTAAATATCCAATAAAAATTCAACAGCATTTCCCCTTAAATTGGACTAAACTCCTATCATAAATCTTAAATCCACAACCACCCATTAATACCCAATTTGGCAGCTTGTGCATTCAAATTTATATATAATGATCTAACCGTTAGATAAATCCCAAATTTTAACCATATATTCAAGACATCCCTGTACAATATCAGTAAAAATTTTAGCATCAAATAATCTCTATATCATGAGATATCAAAACATTCATTCAGCCCTTCAAAATCTGAATTTTTGCAGAAATCAGTCTTACTCAGACAGCTCATGCAAAACAATTTATATCTCATAAACCAAATGTCTAAAATTCACCAAATTTTAACCCAGCAGCCTCAACATCCCAAATATCATTTGTACCAAATTTCATAATTTTATAAGCATCCTAACTATTTATTTTTCTCAAATTTCAGTAGCCAAAATTCAGAATTCAACCTACAGACAGCCTGTGTTCAACAATATATTTCTCCAAATCCAACCGTTGAACAATCACCAAATTTTAACCATAACTTCCACACATACATACCTCAAACATATCCAAAAATCAGCTGTAGATGTTGAGCCAAACTCACCTGGACGGAAGAGAAAGATGCTGCCCTGCTGAACCCCTATTTCTGCTACTGTTCATCTCCTTCTCCTTCTTCCTTTCTTTCTTTCTTTCTCTTTCTTTCTTATTCCAGCCCGTATGAAGAAGGAAACTGCTGGTTTCCTTTGTTTTTTTATCTCATTTTAAGTCATTTTTATCTCTTTTTATTGGTTTGTCAAATGGTGATTGGAGGGGGCTTTTAAATGACATCATCATATGTCATAATTAAGCATTTTCCTTCATTTTCTTTTCTTCTTTTCTCTACTCATTTTCAATTCAATTTTTAGTAATGTTTATTCATATTTTATGTCATATTAATTATTTACTCAACTGGACAAGTCGGCCAAAAATCACCTCTGAAGGCGAAATGACCAAAATGCCCTCCGTTTGGCTTAACGGGTCAAAATTGTCTGTACCGATTGAAAAATTTTTCTAAATATTTTCTTGGCATTCTAATGCCATAGGAACCTCAATGACTCTTCTCTGGAGTTCCAAAAATTATTTTATGAATTTTTCCCAGGGTCTAGGGCTCCTCGTTGCGAGAACCGCAACTTTACTCTGGTTACCCATCGCTAGGGCACTGGCTCATTTAACTTGGTTGTATTTTATTTCTAAAATTTTTACTAAATTTTTCTTATTAATATTTGAGTTATTTATGGTTCCTCACTTTAGTTTAAATATTTTTCCGAACGTTCTAGCTGTCCGGACCGACACTGGTCACCGGAACAGTAGAATGTACGGAATTGCTACAGTGAGGGTGTTACAAGGAGTAACTTCGTTAAAGAAAAGAAACACAATAAAACTCCACTAAGGAGATAGTAATGCAATCTAAAGAGCATTTGCAAATGCACTAGTCATGTTCAACTAATAATGATGAGAAAGAATATCGTCACACGAGAATCAAAACCATTATTTGTAATTAAATTATCAATACTGTAATGACCCAAACCAGGGGCCATTACTGGCGCTAGGGATCGGGTTTGCTTAAGGCTGTTGGAACTGGTAGTAAGCCTAAAACCTGAGGAACATACATCCATTCCTACATCTCATGATTTAAACATACTCTAAACTATACACCTTAGTCTTTTCATCCATACATAAAATTCATAACATAATAATGGTTCATAATTTGAACCTTAACATACATAAGAACCAAAGAGTAATGGTTCAACATGCATACTCTCATAAGGGTTAACATAATATATACATCATTATACTTAAAAATATTATATATTTCCTTTAAGCACTAGCACAGTACTATCCATTCATAAATTACATGTTCATCTACCCTTACACCATACATAAAGGAAAAGGTTAAAGATACCCTTGATGCTTTCTTTTCAAAGCACTCTTTTAGTCTTGTAATTTTACACTTGGGGGTTAGGGGAATGGGGTAAGCTTACACAAGCTCAGTGAGTAAACTAACAATCAATAATTATATTATTCACATATGTGCAATGCATCATTCACATAGGTCTTTATATCATAAACATTTTACGTAAGATGGACGTTATCATCAATAACTCTCCAAACTTTCATTTTAAACATGACCTATGTCATGTACCCTAAGGCAACTTACAGATCTCCCTTGAAGGGTAACTTAAAAATCTCCCCATGGGATTTATATTATGGATCTATAACATACATAATGTTACATAATCATAACATGGGGGGAGTTAGTGGGTCATTTAACATTCATCAATGCACTAACAATAAATTATGTAATTATGCAACATCTTCGTCTTCTAGATACATACATCCTAAATAAATATGATATAATGCATGAGGATGCTCATTAATTACCTATAAATGGTTTCCATTTTATTAAGGTTGGAGTTACTCACCTCTTGTATCCTATCAATCACCTTACTCGAACAGGAGCTATCCTTGGATGGTTAGCCTTTCGAGTCCCTTAAGCTCAATCTTATAAAATCGAACCTTAGAGTGTTATACAAGATTTTAAAAATCTATACATATCATAAGCATCATATTCTAGGCCCCTAGGAATTATAAAATCATGTTTTGGAACCTTAAAATAAAAGAGAGAAAAAGTCAAGCAGAACTCACTTTTGCTGTCGAAGTCCTAAACTTTGGCTGTTGAAATCGTAGGCCTTAGACAACACTTTTGTCAAGTGTTGACTTCGGCTGCTGAAGTCTTAGACATCGGCTACCGAACCTAGAAATTTTCCAGATTCTAAAAAATTGCATGCTTTGGCTGTCAAACCTTTGGCTTTCGGCAGCCGAATCTACGAATTTCTAGTATTTTCAAGTCGAAAACTTACATATTCCTTCTCCCATCAATACCCAAACTCATTTCAAAGTTCCAAAACACAATTCGATCACATTTATACATCTTTAGGGCCTAAAATAACTTGGAATCATGCTTAAAGCCTACATACATTCATCAAAATCTCAAATCCTAGGTTTCCCCCAAATTTAACTTAGCATATGTATGGATTTCTTCAAATCCATTAAGCGAAACTAGCCATTTAGGGCCCATAACACTTAAACATAACTATTCTAATAACAAAACATGAGATTTTCTCAAAAATTATAAAACCCTAGCCCTAACATGCATAAATTCCCTTAAAACTCAACTTTAAACAAATTTTCATGACATTAAATTTATAGAAATCTCATCTCTCATCAACTTTCTTAGATCTACCCATTAGATCAAGAAGAAAAGAAAGTTACCTTTTTTCTTGAAGCTTGGAGGTGGGAGAACAAAAACTAAAAAACTTGACTATACTCTTCCACACTTCTAAATAGAAGAATCCCCTCTAGATCTTAAAAAACCCTAAGAAATCTCTTCAAAGAGCTCATTGTATGCGTTAGTAGTTGAAAGAGAGAAAAGAAGGAAAATTCAAATGTTTTTGGCAGCAAAATAGACTTTGGACCCCATATTTGTCGAGGGACTTTTGGTTGTCGAAAGTTAAGCTTTTGGTTGCTGGAGTTGTTTTTGTCCAAAAGAGCTTTTGGGCAGGAAAAAGGGGCTTCGGCTACCGAAAGTCCATGTTTCGGCTGCCAAAACTCCTTCTACCAGAGATACTCACTTAATTTTTTTTTAAAAACATTTTTTCTCTTTTCTCTTTTCTCTTAAGTACATTTTGAACATTTCACACATACATAAGTATACCTTTACATCTTACCACCACTCTCTTGTTAGTGAAATTTTACTTTTTAATAGAATATTTTATCAAAAACAGATATTCCGACATAAAAAAATAATGGATATTACAAATACCTTAATATTATTTGAAAAACAATGTTCCCTATGGAAAACAATCTCGGCTGTCTCACAGCTTATGCTTTATGCAGGTGTGTTAGATAATAAGTATATCTCATAATTTTCACTCTCACTTCTAAACCAAACGACTATGGAAATTGACTCTAATGTACGCAGCTTCATAAATCTCACAAATAATCGAAAGTATTTGAGTTGCAATTAAATGTTTTCATTGATTGATTGGAAAAAAAATACAAAGCTTGATATTAAATGCGAAAGCTTGAAAAATAAAAGGCAGATAAAGTTAAAAATAAAGATAAAAGACTGATAGAGTCTAAATTGTTATTTAATTTGAATTGTTCTAGTTGTTGGAGGTTTTCATGTTGCTACTCATTTGATTTTTATAGTTCTTCTTGCAGGTACCTGGAAGATTTTTAAACTGCCATCTTCACATTCTGCAGTTGTTAGCAGTTACCATCCTACTCTTTAGTAACCATTTAGAACTGCTGATAGCCTCCTTATCTTAGTTAACCACCAAATAGCTCCCAAATATTTATCTAATAATTATCTCAGGCCAATAATTAATCAAATTAATAAAATAAAATTAATTAAATTAATTTTACAAAAAAATTAATTTAATTAATTCTTAGGCCTAAAAATAATTAATAAATAAATTAATTATTTTAGTATAAACAATTGTCCCCGCACTTGGACTGGCTGACTAATTCATTTCAGATAGATAATTAAAATACTAGATTTGGCTTATTTGCTGTTCAAAATTTATAACAAATTCTGCAGTATCTCCTATCCTTTTCTTGGTATTTTAAAATTTAAATTAATTCTATCTCTATGACTCCATCTTTCAATAGAATTCTACTCACTGCAAATTACACCTTCCCATAGCATTAATGACTCTTGAAGCCAATTTCATATTATCTTTTCTATTTTTCCCAGCCAAACTCAATAATCATCATTCTCAAATCCAAATTATTATTTCCATCAAAATATCACTAACCCATCTTATGTTTCCTTCCTTCCTTTTCCATTCGGTTGATTATCATTATGCAATTCCTTCTCTTTGGCTTTTCTTTCGGAGTGCAACCCACCTTGCTATTCAATTCTCAACTCCAACCATTGGTCACGGTGCACTTCTCTCCTGGCCTCCATTTGTGGCTATTGGTTCTTCCCTTCAAGTTACCGTTTGGTGAGCCACAATCATCATGCGAATCCTTACTTCGGTCTCCATTCACTCATTGACTCTTTCTCCTTTTTGACTCACATCTCACTGCCGGCCAATCAAGCAGCTGTAACTTTTAAGGTTCAGTTCTCATCAGCGGCACCGCTTGAACATCAGCTTTGGTCTCGCCATTGACTTTAACCAAGATCCAGCATTCTTCCTTCATGCAACACTCCTTTGCCATTTCTGCATTTTTGCTCAACTTGACTTTAGGTAATAACAAAATCATATATTTCCTTCTTAATTGTCACACCTTACCCCTCTGTAAGGCATAACATGATCCTGTAGAATACCTAATGAACTACCGAACTTTATCTATCGATAACTCATTAAGTACCCTACAAGGGATTTTAAAACAATTTTCTTATTTTTGATAAGTGGTGAGCATTTTCTAATAAGTATTTAAAACATTTAGTTAAAATTAAAACTAGTTAATATTTTTAGTCCATTTTAGTTTTTCGTAAATTTTATAAAAATTTTGACAGAGTTCTATCTATATTTTGAGAAACCAGTTCTTCAAATACCTGTAAAAAGCACTTCTAAAAATGTTTTCTCAACAACTACTTCAATTTCACAATCAAATTCAATCCATTTTAACAACTTCACAATCATTTCCATCAATTTCTCAAGTTCAAAATTCAATAATCCTCAAAATACTAACAATACATTTCATTCAAATAAAATAAAATAGTTCCACTCATATTTCATTAGAGACGAAACAATTTATATATATACATCATTACAAAATTTACATCAAAGGAAATTCAAACTAAATTTTGTATTAAAAACTTTGTACAAGCTGCTCAAGACCCATTTACATGTCCATACTTTTATATGCAATACATACATCAAAAGAAATATTTACAATTAGGGTATAAATTATACCCGATGACTTTAAGCTGATAGCTCCTCACACCTCAGCAGCTCAGTCTGCTGCTCCTCTAGTCTCTGTATCTACGACAGCAATAGAAGCTATCGCTGAGTACTAGGACTCAGTGGTGCACAATATACTAAAATAATCTTTATGCAAAACTTAAATCACATTTATTCAAAAAATTTGACTAAACATGAGCATTAAACACAAAACATGAATTATGAGATTTTAATGCAAACCAAGTTCATTTCAAAGTATCAAAACACATTTCATAAAACCCACAGTTAGATCATGCCATTCAAAACAAATAGAATCTCAATAGCCAGAGGCTAAAAAGAAATCACATCACAAGGCTAGCTAGCTCAAATATATGGATATCCATTCACATCCTTTTCTACTGGCACACCTCAACACTTCTCCAGAGAAGGAATCAAAATTCGAAACTAATTACCCCCACTAGTCATGCTAGTGAAGTGTTCAAATATATGGTCATGACACTGTGGTTTCAAAACTTATCTTAACAAGTTGCTAAACATTGTCATTTCAATATACATAATAACTTTCAACAATTTAAATCAAATATCACAAGAATGCCATAATCCAATATTTCACATTATTCAAAACAGTATGCAAAAGATGATTATAAAAAGTATACGTTGTGCACAAACCTCAAGTGAGTCACCTCTTGGCCTCGACTCAGTTCCTCGGGTTCTTTCTCGGTATTCTTTTCAACTGAAACAAATAATTTTACAATGTTTCAATATCATAATTTAACATAAATCCAAAAATAAATTTATCCTTATTTTCACCAAGCTCTAACATGCTAAACTCGACGTTCTCGAAATTTTGTATTTCGGGTTACTATTCACTATACTATTTAAGTCAAATTGTTGACTTTCTAAGGCTCAATAGGTATGGGAACTCCAACTTTACCCACATACCACATTTTGGTCACTAAACTTATTGGTTTTGGTCATTTTCTCAAAACTTAGGTATTTTAGGCAAAATGGCCAAATTTTCAGTTTTGGTGTCCCTAATTGTACTATTTCATTGGTCAGTTTACTGTTGAAATTTGGTAAAACTTTCTTCATAGAAAATGTTCCCTATTGTCTTAAGTTTATTCTCCTTTTTGAATCACCCCAATTGGAGTTTTGTAGCTCAAGTTATAAGCAAATTACGTTTATTGTTCATGAGGCAGAATTTTGTTCTGGCAGATTATTAATTCCAACTTTGTTCAGCAATTTGATCAAGTTAGGTCCATAATTTGGTCTAACTTTCTTCATATGAAATATTCTACTATGCCTTAGGTTTCCATCGGTTCAAGAATTACCTAAATCGGAGTTTTCTAGAGAGAGTTATAGCCATTGAAACTTTACTGTTCAAATGGCAAATCTGCAGTCTGCAGATTAAGTGACCCAACTTTGCTCAGTAATTTGATTTGGTTAATGGCATAATTTGGGTTTGTGTTCTTCATGAAAGTTTTAGATCTATATCTCATCTAACCAATGGTAAAATTTCAGGTATTTTTGACCTGCCTAGCTGGAGTTATGACCAAATGAACAAATACTGTTCATTTGGTCAGGTTGCGCAGAGGCAGACTGTGATTTCTCAACTTTGGTCAATTTGTTCACTAGGTTTTAGTCACTTTCTGGGCATGCTTCCTAAATGAAAATTGTGTCATTTAGTGCCTATTTTCATCCCCTATTGGTCCCATATCCATTAGACTTATAAAATTTCATTTTTGGTCCCTCAAAGGGAGTTTTAGTCATGCTGCCAGCACATGACCTTATCCAATTCGAATTGGCTTTTAATTCCAGCACTTCTAACACACCTCATTTGGTCACAAATGACCATTTTTCACTTCACAATAGGTCAAAGACACCATTTACAAATTTCTCCAAACTTTTCCCTCAAAACCCTAGGTCTCAAACCCTAACCACTCTAATCCATTGCAATTAACTAATTCAAAGCATATAAACACAATCTTTCAACTTATTCAAGCTTCTTAACATGTTTAACTCAATCAAACTCATGCAAATCACTCTCCCCTCCCTGCTGGACGAATTTCAGTTTAGTCCCTCACACATATTTTTTTTTATTTTAAGTTTATTTCTATGCTCTTGATGCTATACATACATTAATAAAACTAAAAGCTTGAAGTTTGCATTACTTACCTTGTTAGGTGTCTTTGAACTTTTACTTCCTCTCAATTTTCTTCAATTCTTTGATGACCAATCTTCCTCTCAAGTGATTAAATCAAGTTTTTGTGAAGCAAGTATGGGAGGATTTGGGATTTAATGGTGGTTTCAAAGCTTGAAGTAAGCTTTAACGGAGGTTTACAATAGTGAGGGAGAGAGAAACGTAAATGGTGAGGAAGATGAGGCTTTTTACTTTTTTTTTTCTTTTCTTTTATTTTTATCCTTATGGAAGACTCAAAAATCCATTTAATTAATTTATTAATTATATGACTTATGGCATCATGCATGATATCATGCATGATGTCATCTTCCTACACCTTTTTAACTTTTTCATTTTCTCTTTTTTTTTTTTTTTTCTATTAGTTATTTAATTTAATTCTCGATTCTGAAATTTTATTTTCTCTAATTTTATTTGATTGTTAGGTCAGGAGTCAGCTTTCGGGGTCAATTGACCAAATTGCCCTTCGCTGGTTCAACTCGGTTTGCAAATAATTCGATATTTCTTCCAGCTCCCTGACCTAATTATTTGACTGGCTTAACAGTTCTTTTTCATGATTTTCTCTTTTTCACTATGTTTATAAGGGTCCTAAGGATCGCGGCGTCACATTTTACAGTTTGAAATTTGAGTTTAAAATGACTTCGCAGTCGTTCCCGAGAAGGTCACCCATCGCTGTGACTCTCGGCTCATTTAACTTCTTATGTTCTGTTTTTCTTATTTATACTTAACTAATTGAACATTACTAATTATTTTTGTTTATGGTTTATCTAGTTTTCTTAAGTGTGGTTCTAATCTCCTTAATTGTCTGGACCGACACTGGTCACCGGAACAGTGAAATATACCAGGCTATACAAATGAGGGTGTTACAATTCTCCCCCCTTTAAATAAATTTCGTCTCGAAATTTTACCTGGTATTAATCTCTGAACAGCTGTGGGTGTTGTCTCCTCATGTCCTCATCTCGTTCCCAAGTAGCTTTTTGGCCCAAATGATGGTTCCACAACACTTTTACCAACGGTATTTGCTTGTTTCGTAGCTGCTTCACCTCATAAGCCAGAATCTCTATGGGTTCTTCTTCATATGTGAGGTCTGGATTCACTTCAATTTCCTCTACTGGTAGTACATGAGATGGGTCTGATCGATACCTCCTCAACATAGACACATGGAAGACATTATGTATCTTCTCCAACTCTGGAGGTAGTGCCAAACGATATGCTAAAGGACCCACTCTTTCCAGAACCTCATATGGCCCAATGAAATGAGAACTCAGTTTTCCCTTTCTGCCGAATCTCATAATTCTCTTCCAAGGAGAAACCTTGAGGAAAACTTTCTCACCCACTGCATACTCAATATCCCTTCTTTTCCAATCAATGTAGAACTTCTGACGGTCTGATACAGTCTTAAGTCGATCTCTGATCACCCTGATCTTCTCCTCAGTCTGCTGAACAATTTTGGGACCAATCATCTTTCTTTCACCCACGTCATCCCAACACAACGGGGTTCTACATTTTCTGCCATACAAAGCTTCATATGGAGGCATTCCAATGCTTGATTAGTAGCTGTTGTTATAAGCAAACTCAATCAAAGGCAAGTGTGTGTCCCAATTGCCCTTAAATTCAATCACACAAGCCCGTAGCATGTCCTCCAAGATCTGAATTACCCTCTCAGACTGGCCATCTGTCTGTGGGTGGAATGCAGTACTGAAGTTCAATCTAGTTCCTAGGGCTCTCTGAAGACTACCCCAGAATCTAGAAGTGAACCTAGGATCTCTGTCTGATACAATGGATACTGGCACTCCATGAAGTCTCATAATCTCATCAATGTACAATCTGGCCAATCTTTCTAAACTGTAGTCCATCCGAACTGGCAGAAAATGAGCAGACTTGGTTAGTCTGTCAACAATGACCCATACTGCATCATGACTCTTCTGTGTCCTCGAAAGTCCCATCACAAAATCCATTGTTATTCTTTCCCATTTCCATTTTGGTACTGGTAGTGGATGTAACAACCCAGTGGGTATTTGATGCTCTGCCTTCACTTGCGGACAAGTTAGGCATTTGGAAACAAACTCTGCTACATCTCTCTTCATACCCATCCACCAGTAATGCTCCTTTAGCCCTCTATACATTTTTGTGCTACCAGGGTGCATGGCAAAATGAGACTCATGTGCTTCCTTCAAAATGATCTTCCTCAATTCAACATCATTAGGAACACATTCTGCCCTGGTGTAGCAATAGACCATCATCTCTGATTGAGAATTCTGGTTTCTTGCCCTGCCTGACTTCTTCTAACAGCTTTTGATACCTTTCATCATTCTGGGCAGCCATTCTGATCTGATCAATCAACACTGGCTGTACATGCCATGCAACTGCTGTCTGCCCCTCATCATTAATCTCTAAGCTGGCATGCAATGATCTTAACTCATGTACAAAAGACAAAGGAGTAACCCATAGACTTGCCATAGTCTTGCGACTTAAGGCGTCAGCCACAACATTAGCTTTCCCTGGCTAATAGTCTATCAGACAATCATAGTCTTTTATCAACTCTAACCATCAAATTCAGCTCTTTTTGGGTGCCCAAATACTTCAAACTCTTATGATCTGTGTAAATGTAACACTTCTCTCCATATAAATAATGTCTCCAGATCTGAAGAGCAAACACAATAGCTGCAAGCT
Organism: Hevea brasiliensis; assembly: GCF_030052815.1. Taxonomy (NCBI): domain Eukaryota; kingdom Viridiplantae; phylum Streptophyta; class Magnoliopsida; order Malpighiales; family Euphorbiaceae; genus Hevea; species Hevea brasiliensis. The sequence goes on along the minus strand of NC_079493.1, from coordinate 67,872,648 downwards.
CCAAATCATGTGTCAGATAATTCCTCTCATGCGGTTTTAGCTGGCGTGATGCATAAGCAATGACATTTCGATCTTGCATCAATACACAGCCTAACCCATTGTGAGAAGCATCACTATAAACTGTGTATTCTTTACCCGGAGTAGGTAAAGTCAGAACTAGAGCTTCAGTCAAACATTTCTTCAATTCATCAAAACTCTGTTGGCATTTATCCGTCCACTAAAATTTCACATCTTTTCTAAGCAGCTTGGTCAATGGAGATGCCAACATGGAGAATCACTTTACAAATCTACGGTAGTATCCAGCTAAACCCAGAAAACTACGAATCTCTGTGACATTTCTGGGTGGCCTCCAATTAAGGACAGCTTCAATCTTACTTGGATCTACCTTAATGCCCTCTTTTGATACTACATGCCCCAAAAAGGATATCTCCTTCAGCCAAAATTCACACTTCGATAATTTAGCATATAGCTGTTTCTCTCTCAAAGTCTGCAGTACAATCCGTAGATGTCTATCATGCTCTTCTGCATTCCTCGAATAGACCAATATATCATCTATGAATACCACAACAAACTGGTCGAGGTATGGTCTGAAGATAGTGTTCATCAGATCCATAAAAGCAACCGGAGCATTAGTTAACCCGAATGGCATGACTAGGAATTCATAATGGCCATAGCGGGTTCTGAAGGCAGTTTTAGGAATACTCTACTCTTGTACTTTCAGCTGATAATAATCTGATCTCAGGTCAATTTTGGAGAACACAGCTGCACCCTTTAACTGATCAAACAAGTCATCAATGCGGCGTAAAGGATATCTATTCTTTATTGTCACCTTATTCAACTGTCGGTAGTCAATACATAAGCGGAGAGTGCCATCCTTCTTCTTAAGAAATAGCACTGGCACTCCCCAAGGTGACACACTAGGGCAGATAAAGCCCTTGTCAAGCAATTCTTGCAACTGCACTTTCAACTCTTTCAATTCTGCAGGTGCCATTCTATATGACGTTATGGAGATTGGGTCCACACCAGGCATAACATTAATCTCAAACTGCACCTCTCTTTCTAGAGGTAATCTTGGTAATTCATCACGAAATACATCCCGAAAATCACATACAGTAGGAATGTCTCTTAGTGTTGGACTCCCCACTTGGGTGTCTATCACATGTGCCAAGTATGCTTCACACCCCTTTCTGATCATCCTTCTGGCTAGTGCAGCCAAAATGATGTTTGATGGCAGTAAATGCCTCTCCCCATATATTACCACATCACCGTACAAAGGGAGACCAAAAGTGACTGTCTTCAGTCTACAGTTAATCATGGCATGATGCCTGGTTAACCAATCCATGCCCAAGATGATATCATACTCTCTGTAGGGCATTTCAATCAAGTCTGACAGGAAAACATGTCCTTGGATCACCAAAGGATAGTCTCTATAAATTCTGTTGACTCGGACTTCTTGTCCTAACGGACTAGTTACTAGCACTTTAAAACCCATTTGCACACATGGAACAGCAAGTGAACTGACTATGCTAGCACTAACATATGAATGGGTTGAACCCGGATCAAATAATACAAATACTTCTTGATCAGAGATAGAGAATGTACCAGCTACAATATCAAAAGTCTCAGCCTCTTCTCGCTGTCTCATCGTGTAGACTCTAGCTGAAGCACTTCCCTGTGCTGATTGACCAACTGTGCCCTGACTGCCTGAAATAGTGCCTCTACCTCTGTCTCTTCCTCTGCCAACTGACTGTGAACCTCTAGGAGTAGGACTCTGAATAGATCCCTCGGCAGTAGTAGGAGCTGGACCATATCTCGAAGCACTAGTACAGTCTTTAGCTATATGGCCCTTGCCTCCACAGTTAAAGCAGGCTCCAATGGCCCAATAGCATTCCCCCCCATGAATCTTGCCACAAGTCTCACAGGGGCGGGCAGAATGTGAATCCCTGCTTGACTGCTGATCAGACCTAGGGGGTCTCTGTCCAGAAAATCTGCCCCTACCAAATCTTTCACCTTGACCCCTGCTGGGTCCACTAAACTTCTTTTCCTTTCCAAAGGTACCACCAGAACTCTGTTCTACTGACTTTTCCCCCTTGTCTTTTTTTGATTTCTCAACTTTTTCTGATTTTTCTTTTCACTGGGGTTGCTTCTGATTCTATTCTTTCCAACTCAAGTGCTTGAGACATGAGCTCTGAGAAGTTGCTGTGTCGAAATCCCACAACTTGCATCCTTATGCTGGGCTTTAAACCCGTCTCAAATCTCTTGCACCTTACCTTGCTGGTAGAATGGAGACTCCCAGCATAGTGACTTAAGCGAGAGAACTCTCTCTCATACTCTGCCACTGATCTATTCCATTGTTTCAAACTCAAAAATTCTTGCAATTTCTGATCAACATATGCATCTAGGATGTATTTCTGTCTGAACTCTCTGATGAAGTCATCCCAGGTCAGCACTGGTGATTCAGCCAAGCTGTGGGGGATGGTCTTCCACCAATCATATGCATCACCTTGCAGTAGCGACACAGAATATTCAAACTTCAATTCATCTGGGCAGTGCAGTTTCTTAAACACTCTGTCCATTCTTTCAAGCCATTGCTCTGCCTCTAAAGGGTCCACTGTACCCTTAAATTATGCAGCCCCATACTTCAATAATTTATCATACTGTCTGGCTGGAGGCAGTGGTTGTGCCACAGGTGGTTGGGGTGGAGCTTGAACAGGCATACCCCCAGCCATTTATTGAAACATTACCACCATCTATTGTGCGAACTGTGCAGGAAATTGCGACATTTGCGGGGCTGGTGGTACAGATCCACTGACATTCGTCAAAGCTGGGGCTTCCCCTTGTGCCTTAGCTTCAACAGATTGCTTGACTGAGCGATCCCTTTCTTCCATTTCAGTCCGAAGTTAGGGTATCTCCTGAATAAGTAACACAAGGAGATTTCCCTCCGTTAGTTCATATTTATGATGTAATGCACTGTATGTAACAAATATGGACATTGAGCAGTTGTACTTAACAAGGAAAGACACAAATTCTCAAGTTAAAACATACTTCAAAAATTTGCTCTGATACCACTAAAACATGTCACACCTTACTCCTCTGTAAGGCATTACATGATCCTGTAGAATACCTAATGAACTATCGAACTTCACCTACCGATAACTCATTAAGTACCCTACAAAGGATTTTAAAACAATTTTCTTATTTTTAATAAGTGGTGAGCATTTTCTAATAAGTATTTAAAACATTTAGTTAAAATTAAAACTAGTTAATATTTACGGTCCATTTTAGTTTTCTGCAAATTTTATAAAAATTTTGACAGAGTTCTGTCTATATTTTGAGAAACCAATTCTTCAAATACCTGTAAAAAGCACTACTAAAAATGTTTTCTCAACAACTACTTGAATTTCACAATCAAACTCAATCCATTTCAACAACTTCACAATCATTTCAATCAATTTCTCAAGTTCAAAATTCAATAATCCTCAAAATACTAACAATAAATTTCATTCAAATTAAATAAAATAGTTCCACTCATATATCATTAGAGACAAAACAATTTATATATATAAATCATTACAAAATTTACATCAAAGGAAATTCAAACTAAATTTTTTTATTACAAACTTCATACAAACTTTGTACAAGCTGCTCAAGACCCATTTACATGTCCATACTTTTATATGCAATACATACAACAAAAGAAATATTTACAATTAGGGTATAAATTATACCCGATGACTTTAAGCTGATAGCTCCTCACACCTCAAAGACTCGATCACGCTTCCTCTAGTCTATGTATATGCGACAGCAATAGAAGCTATCGCTGAATACTAGGACTCAGTGGTGCACAACATACTAAAATAATCTTTATGCAAAACTTAAATCACATTTATTCAAAAAATTTGACTAAACATGAGCATTAAACACAAAACATGAATTATGAGATTTTAATGCAAACCAAGTTCATTCCAAAGTATCAAAACACATTTCATAAAACCCACAGTTGGATCATGCCATTCGAAACAAATAGAATCTCAATAGTCAGAGGCTAAAGAGAAATCACATCACAAGGCTAGCTAGCTCAAATATATGGATATCCATTCACATCCTCTTCTACTGGCACACCTCAACACTTCTCCAGAGAAGGAATCAAAATTCGAAATTAATTACCCCCACTAGTCATGCTAGTGAGGTGTTCAAATATACGGTCATGACACTGTGGTTTCAAAACTTATCTTAACAATTTGCTAAACATTGTCATTTCAATATACATAATAACTTTCAACAATTTAAATCAAACATCATAAGAATGCCATAATCCAATATTTCACATTATTCAAAACAGTATGCAAAAGATGATTATAAAAAGTATACGTTGTGCACAAACCTCAAGCGAGTCACCTCTTGGCCTCGACTCGGTTCCTCGGGTTCTTTCCCGGTATTCTTTTCAACTGAAACACATAATTTTATAATGTTTTAGTACCATAATTTAACATAAATCTAAAAATAAATTTAGCATTATTTTTACCTAGCTCTAACGTGCTAAACTCGACCTTCTCAAAATTTTGTGTTTCGGGTTACTATTCACTACACTATTCAAGTCAAATTGTTGACTTTCTAAGGCTCAATAGGTATGAGAACTCCAACTTCACCCACATACCACATTTTGGTCACTAAACTTATTGGTTTTGGTCATTTTCTCAAAACTTAGGTATTTTAGGCAAAATGGCCAAATTTTCAGTTTTGGTGTCCCTAATTGTACTATTTCATTGGTCAGTTTACTGTTGGAATTTGGCAAAGCTTTCTTCATAGAAAATGTTACCTATTGTCTTAAGTTTATTCTCCTTTTTGAATCACCCCAATTGGAGTTTTGTAGCTCAAGTTATAAGCAAATTACGTTTACTATTCATGCTATAGAATTTTGTTTTGGCAGATTATTAATTCCAATTTTGTTCAGCAATTTGATCAAGTTAGGTCCATAATTTGGTCTAACTTTCTTCATATGAAATGTTCTACTATGCCTTAGGTTTCCATCGGTTTAAGAATTACCTAAATTGGAGTTTTCTAGAGAGAGTTATAATCATTGAAACTTTACTATTCAAATGGCAAATCTACAGTTTACAGATTCAGTGACCCAATTTTGCTCAGTAATTTGATTTGGTTAATGGCATAATTTGGGTTTGTGTTCTTCATGAAAGTTTTAGATCTATATCTCATTTAACTAATGGTAAAAGTTTAGGTCATTTTGACCTGCCTAGCTCGAGTTATGACCAAATGAACAAACATTGTTCATTTGGTCAGGTTGTGCAGAGGCAGACTGTGATTTCTCAACTTTGGTCAATTTGTTCACTAGGTTTTAGTCACTTTTTGGGCATGCTTCCTCAATGAAAATTGTGTCATTTAGTGCCCATTTTCATTCCCAATTGGTCCCATATCCATTGGACTTGTAAAATTTCATTTTTGATCCCTCAAAGGAAATTTTGGTCATGCTGCCAGCACATGACCTTATCCAATCCGAATTGGCTTTTAATTCTAACACTTCTAACACACCTCATTTAGTCACAAATGACCATTTTTCACTTCACATTAGGTCAAAGACACCATTTACAAATTTCTCCAAACTTTTGCCTCAAAACCCTAGGTCTCAAACCCTAACCACTCTAATCCATTGCAATTAACTAATTCAAAGTATATAAACACAATCTTTCAACTTATTCAAGCATCTTAACATGTTTAACTCAATCAAACTCATGCAAATCACTCTCCCCTCCCTGATGGACAAATTTCAGTTTAGTCCCTCACACATATTTTTTTTTATTTTAATTTTTTTTCTATGCTCTTGATGCTATACATACAATAATTAAACTAAAAACTTGAAGTTTACATTACTTACCTTGTTAGGTGTCTTTGAACTTTCACTTCCTCTCAATTTTCTTCAATTCTTTGATGACCAATCTTCCTCTCAAGTGATTAAATCAAGTTTTTGTGAAGCAAGTATGAGAGGATTTGGGTTTTAATGGTGGTTTCAAAGCTTGAAGCAAGCTTTAATGGAGGTTTACAATAGTGAGGGAGAGAGAAACGTAAATGGTGAGGAAGATGAGGCTTTTTCTTTTTTTTTTCTTTTCTTTTATTTTTATCCTTATGGAAGACTCAAAAATCCATTTAATTAATTTATTAATTATATGACTTATGGCATCATGCATGATATCATGCATGATGTCATCTTCCTACACCTTTTTAACTTTTTCATTTTCTCTTTTTTTTTTTCTATTAGTTCTTTAATTTAATTCTCCATTCTGAAATTTTCTTTTCTTCGATTTTATTTGACAATTAGGTCAGGAGTCAGCTCTCGAGGTCAATTGACCAAATTGCCCTTCGCCGGTTCAACCCGGTTTGCAAATAATTTCATATTTCTTCTAGCTCCCTGACCTAATTATTTGACTGGCTTAACAGTTCTTTTTCGTGATTTTCTCTTTTCCACTATGTTTATAAGGGTCCTAAGAATCGCAGCGTCACATTTTACGGTTCAAAATTTGAGTTTAAAATGACTTCGCAGTCGTTCCCGAGAAGGTCACCCATCGCTGTGACTCTCGGCTCGTTTAACTTCTTATGTTCTGTTTTTCTTATTTATACTTAACTAATTGAACATTACTAATTATTTGTGTTTATGGTTTATCTAGTTGTCTTAAGTGTGGTTCTAATCTCCTTAATTGTCCGGACCGACACCGGTCACTGGAACAGTGAAATATACCAGGCTATACAAATGAGGGTGTTACATTAATGCTATTCTTGCCATGAAGTAATCAAATTTTTGAATGGGTCTTGTTAATTTTTGTTGGATTTGAGAAACTCAAAGGTACCTGTTTGATGCTTAGCTACCTACACTTATTGTTACACCTTACCCCTCTGTAAGGCATGATATGATCCCGTAGCATGTATAATAAATTACCGAACTACCTCTCCCGATAATCTATTAAATATACTACAAGGGATTTTAAACAAATTCATTTCTTATTTAAGTGAAAATAAGGGTGAAAGAGTTATTAAAATGCCTTTAGAAAAGGTACATACCATATATTTCATTTAGAATTTATTTAGCAGTTTTAAATTTTTTTATAAAAATTTTGGCAGAGTGATGGCTAAAAATGGAATAAACAGTTCTTCAAAACCTATTAAAAACAATTTATTAAATTGTTCATCCACAAATCAACTCAATCAAACTCATTTCATTCAACCACACCAAGCAATGGCGATTATCACATATATAAATCAAAAAGGGAAACTTAATTACAAATTTACAAACTCAAGGATAAACAAATATTATTACAAATTCATTTGTATAGCTGCTCATTTATCTATTAGATACATATGAATCAAATTACATCCAAAAAGGAATTTACAAGGGTATAAATAATATACCCAAAAATGATCCAAAATGGCTTTAATAACGGCTACTAGCAGCTCACTCTGCTGCTTTGCTCTTCTCCTTATCTGCGATAGCATAAACAAGCCATCGCTGAGTATTATAATCAGTGGTGCACAACTAAAATTTTTTAAAATACCATAAGAAGAAAATTCTAACAAAACATAGCAATAAATTTGATATATTTATAAATTCACCCCAATTCCATGAAACCAGAAATCACAACTTTAATAAATGTAAATCGTTTATTTCAATCATATTTATGTAAAATATTCACAATTTAGAGATGTTGCCAATAATTCACACAATTAGGCCGTGTTGTACATCACGAGAAAGCAATCTCACCCCAATAATCAAGGCTAAAGGGGGACACAAGGGCTAGCTAGCTATATGAGTACTCATCCAATCTCACCTTAGTTGGCAAGCCAGAGAGGGACATAATCAATCTCACCCCACTAATTATTATAAATGGGGGACAACATAATCAATCTCACCCCATTGATCATTATAAATGGGGGACATAATTATAATTGCCATGCTAATTGTGGTTTCAAAAAAAGTTCATAAATTTTCTGTAACACTCCGTATCCATCTACAGTGTAGCCAAGTAAGGCATGTCACACTCGGTGCCGGAGCACCTTAATTTATCTTATTACATTTCCAAGTAATCACATTTAATTTTATTAATTTAGGTTCAATTAATCAATAGGAGAAACTGATGGAGTTTCCCCTTATTTATTCACAATTTGACGATTTCCCACCTGTATAAGATCTCAATAATATAAATTATTCCACAATTTCAAACTTCATCTCAATTATGTCAAACTCATAATTTCATCCATTTCATACATAAATAGAATCATACTCACATTCATAAATGAAGTGCTCAAATTTCATTAATCACATAATTTACAAATAATTACATGAGTTTATAATTTACATGACAAAATTAATATCTAACTACAAAATACAAAATTACTAGCAAAGCCTAGCGGGTCCTACTAAAATGCACTATAGAGGATGGTGACACTGGACTCATGTGCAGATCTGACTGCCAAAAGTCCTAGTTTGTGGTCTACTGGGCTCTCTCCTGATCTCCAGTACCTACAAGTGGCAAAAAACGACACACTAAGCATAAAGCTTAGTGGTGCAAGTATAATAAAAAAATAAACTAAATAATTTAAAATAAGGAAATTACATTATTATGCCATACTGGAAGTATTTTTGATAATTATTTAAATTATATTTAATTTATTGATTTCTACATTTATTATTTATTAGTAAAATTTTAACCCCAAATTTTTAGGATAAATGCTTAGTTGAGTTGAGTTGAGTTTAGTAAAATTTTAAGATTTATTTTAGTTGCCCAAGTGACCTATACAAGTTGACTGGACTGGATAAATGGGTAAACTGGCACTGGGTACCAAGTATCTTGGGCCGTCACACCATCGGTCACATAGTGTCTGCCAGGTGTGCAACATAATGGCTAAAAAGCCATAATATCAATCGAGCATAAAGTTGTGTATGTCAAAGAATAACAAAATGGCCAAAAGCCATAAATCACGAAATAGAAATAACAGCCATAAATCATGAAATGGCACGGAGCCATAAGCAGTACTGCAGTCAGAGCCCTATTGGCATGCCAATCTATCCAAACCAATCATAACTAGGCATACATGGGCATATTAACAATTTAGTTTTTGGTTCTTTGCATTTGATGTCATTGTGATTATTATTCACAATACTATTCATGCTAATATTTTGACTATTTCATATATAATAGGAATATAAGTTCTAAATTCATGATATTACCACATTTTGGGTTATAAATTTGTTGGCATTAATTGCTAATTACAATTCAAATCTTTCTTGAAGCATTTCAAAATTTTCTGTTTTTGCAACCTAAGTTTACTGTTCCATTGGACCAATCTACAGTGGGATTTTGGCTAACATTTCTTCATCAAAGTTGTTCCTTAATGTTTCTACTTTAATTCCCTTTTTGAATCACTTCATTTGGAGTTTTGTACCTTAAGTTATGGCAATTTTACCATAACTGGTTGGATTTGTCAATGTCCAGAATTTTCTGGGCAGTTTTGGTTCTGGCAGTTTTGATGGGCTAAATATGGGTAGCAATTTGATTAGGTTATGGTCAGAATTTAGGTTTCTGTTCTTCATGAAAGATGTTCTACTATGTTTAAGCTTTCCATGGGTTCAAGAATCAGGTCATTTGAACCTCTCTACACAAAGTTATGTCCATTTGAAGAATCATTATTCATATGGTCATTTTTCTAGGTTCAGATTTTGGTCACTCGGATTCAAGCCAATTTTAGGTCACTTTGCGTTGGTTTTCTGGGTAGGGTCTCTTCATGAAAAATGTGGCATTATGTCCCTAGTTTCACCTTTAGTTGGCCTTAAATCAATTAAAGCTACACACTTCTACTTATGGCTGCCCAAACCTACTAGACTCAAAGTTCAGAATTTCCAGCACAAAGGCAATACTTCCAATTACTTAATTCAATCCCACAACAAACTTCAAAACTCCATCAATTCACATAAAATGGTCAATATTTGACCTTAAAAATCTCAATTGAGCATCAAGGCACAAAAACTATAACACCCCTCACCCGACTACAGTGTAGTCGAGCAAGGAGTGCTACATTTATTGGTATCAGAGAAAATTCCTTTACCTTTCTATTGCTCCCTCTGTCTACTCCTTTTATGTATATGGTATTATTTAGTCTTTTCGAATCTATCATTATACACTTAGGCATATCATAAAAGAAGGATACATTACCTCAAATTCACATTTGGGGCATCTTGCTCCTCTCCCGCTTGGGTGACATTTGCAAGTGGTGTTACTGTTGTACCTGGTCCTTCCACAACATCTATCGGGTCCTCCCAATACCACCATTCCACACTACTACCAACCTTAAATCACATTCCATGTACTTCAAATAGTCCATAATTGATCTCAACAATATCAATTTATTAACATATCATCTAATTCCCAATTTCTATACTAAACCCTAACTTATAACTTTTGTAAATCTCATGCAACACATATACAATATCATTTAACTCAATATACACATTAATTAACATTAATCTACAAATTTAATTGAAACTGAACCTTCAAAACCCTAACCCTCTCATGGCTACGAAAAATGGGGAGTTGCCCTAACATGCACATATTTGTTCAATTTCTCAATTTCCTAGCATAATTCATGAGACTAACACAAAATCTAAAGAAAAGAAAAAGGATTAGGCACTAACCCTTGTGTGAGCAGAATTTTTCCTCATCCAATCTTAAATTTTCCTTCACTTTCTTGGCTTTTCTTGGCAGCCAAACACTTTCCCAAGAGGTGTAGACAAGTTTTAATGAAAGATGCTTAGGGTTTAGTAGTGAGAATTCATGGGAAATGGAAGAGATGAAAGAAAATTTTTATGGAGGGAGAGAGAAGAGAGAGTCACGACTGGATGAGGAAGAAGAAACCAGAAATTGGTTTCTTAATTTGACTCATTTTTCCCTTTTTAAAGAATTTTAATTGTGTTATTGAATGGTGATTGGTGGAGGCATGTTAAATGACATCATCTTATGTCATAATTCTAATTTTTATTCATTTTCTTTTCTTTTCTTTCCTACTCATTTTCAATTTAATTTTTAGCCATATTTATTCATATTTTATGTTATATAATTCATTTACATAAATGGACAAGTCGGTCAAAAATCATCTTTGAAAGCAAAATGACCAAAATGCCCTCCGTTTGGCTTAACAGACAAAAATTGTCTGTACAGATCTAAAAATTTTTCTAAGCATTTTCTTGGCATTCTAATGCCATCAAAACCTCAATGAATCTTCTCTAGAGTCCCAAAAATTAATTCACAAGGTTCCCCTACGGTTATAGGGTCGACAACTGTCTTTATAGTCGCTTCTCGTTGGGTCACCCATCGCCGGGACACCGGCTCATTTAACTTTGTTGTATTTCATTTCTAAAATTTTTCCTAAATTTTTCTTACCATTATTTCAATTATTTATGACTCCTCACTCTAGTCTAAATATAGTTCTAGACATTCTAGCTATCCGATCAGATATTGGTTACCGGAACAGTAGAACGTACGGAACTACCTAAAGTGAGGGCGTTACAAAAACCCCCAATTTCTCTCAAAACCCTAACTTCCATAATCACAATTCATGCACAATACCTACAAATCAATATACTACTCATATAAACTTATTGAGTAACACTAGCAAACACTTCTATCTTCACCAATTCATCAAACCCTAAGCTACCCCATGTTGGCCAAATTAATGCCTTCCTCACCCAAACATTATTTTCATCAATTTATAATGAAAACTTAGTGCAATTAAACTTAAACTCAAGGAAATTTCAAGAAGCTAAGTTTAAATGTTGCACGTACCTCAATTGGAGTTTTCCAAGCTTGCTAGAACTTCACTTTCTCTAACTTTTTTTGTTACCAAACACCTTAGCAAGGTTCTAGGACAATTTTTAGTGTTGGGACTTAGGAGAAATATGGGAGGAATGCTTGGGAAATCAAGCTTAAAGAGAGAAAAATGGTGGAAGGAAATAGTGGTGAGTGGTTCGGCCAAATGAAGCAACATGAAGAAGATGACCATTTTCTTTTTTTTTTTTAATGAATTTTTTTATTTTGTTTTATGTATTGTCTAAGTTTAATTGGCTAGAAATTTTAATTGCATCATTATGACTTATGCATGATGTCATAATTAGAATTAAATTTCATTTATTTTTATTTTCTTTTCTTGTTTCTTTTACTCATTTTTAATTAAATTTTTATCAATATTTATTCATATTTTATTACATAATTCTCACTTACTTAAATGGACAAGTTGGTCAAAAATTAACTCTGAGGATGAAATGACCAAAATGCCCTTCTTAGTGCTCACTGAGCTAAAATTGTCTATATCGATTGACATGGATTTCTTGTATTTTTTTGGCATTTTATTGCCATCTAAAGCTCAATAATCCTTCACTTAAGTCTCAAATAATTATTTCACAGGTTTTTCCACGGGTCTATGGTTAGCAACTGTACTCACAGTCGCTTCCCAGTAAGGTCATCCATCGCTGGAGCCTCGGCTCATTTAACATCCTTGCATTTCATTTCTTTAATTTCTCCTAAATTTTTCTTAGTCATTATTTAGTTTATTTATGACTCCTCACTCTAGTTTAAATATTATCCTAGACATTCTGGCTGTCCGGACAGATGTTAGTCACCGGAATAGTAGAATCTACAGACTACCTAAAGTGAGGGCGTTACAGATCTTCCCCTCTAATAAAAATTTCGTCTTCAAAATTTACCTAATGCAAATAGTTGAGGAAACTGTTGCCTCATCATCTTTTCACTTTCTCAGGTTGCCTCTTCAGTATTGTGGTGCGTCCAAAGCACTTTCACCAGTGGAATCAACTTATTTCTCAATTCTTTCACTTTTCGAGCTAGGATCCTTATTGGTTCTTCTTCATATGTCAAATCTGGTTATATTTCAATTTCTTCCATTGATATAACATGTGAAGGGTCTGATTGGTATCTTCTCAACATAAATACATGAAACACATTATGGATCTTATTCAGCTCTGGTGGTAAAGCTAGCCTGTAGGCTACTGGACCCACACGCTCAATGACTTCATATGGGGCAATAAACCTAGGGCTTAACTTACCCTTTCTCCCAAACCTCAATGCCTTTTTCCATGGTGATACTTTGAGAAATACCTTCTCCCCAACTTCATACTCTATATCCTTCCTCTTCAAATTAGCATATGATTTTTATCTGTCTGAGGCAGCTTTCAAGTTAGCTTTGATAAACTTCTCCTTTTCCTCAGTTTGTTTCACCAGGTCTAGTCCCACAATCTTGTCCTCACCAAGTTCAGTCCAACACAATGGTGTTTTGCACTTCCTCCCATATAAGGCTTTATAAGGAGCCATCTTAATACTAGCTTGGTAGCTATTGTTGTAAGTAAATTTTGCTAGTGGGAGGTATCTATCTCAACTTCCCTCAAACTCTATAACACAACTCCTTAGCATATCCTCAAGCACCTAAATCACTCGTTTCGACTGTCTATCTGTTTGAGGATAAAAAGCCATGCTAAAATGGAATTGTGTACCCAATGCTTCTTGCAATTTCTTCCAAAATCTAGATGTGAACCTCAAGTCTCTATCAGATATAATGGAAATTGGGATTCTATGTAATCTAACTATTTCACTGATATACAACTTTGCTAGCTTCTCCAGTGAGTAGTTAGTTCTAACTGGTAGAAAATGTGCTTATTTGGTCAATCTACCTACTATCACCCATACAGCATCATGTTTCTTCTAGGTGAGAGGTAGACCTGTCGCACCTTACCCCTCTGTAAGGCATCACATGATTCCGTAGTATACTTAATGAATTACCGAGCTTCGCCTACCGATAACCCATTAAATATACTACAAGGGATTTTAAAACAATTTTTTCCCTTCTTGAAGGTGGCGAGCATTTTTGGTAGGAATTAAAAACTAAGTAAAATTTTTGACAAGTTCTATTTTCCATAAATTTTGTAAAAATTACGGCAGAGTGCCGGCTGTAATTGAGAAAAACTAAAATTTTAAACCTGTAGAAAAGCACTTCCAAATAAGTTTCAATCACAATCCCCAACCTCCAATATATCAACACAACTCAAATTTTCACAATTCACAATATTTCAAAACAATTAAATCAACTTATCACATTTGCATTTAAAATATTTATTTTACATCCACAAGTTTAATTTACAACATAAACTCCAAAAATAATATTATTACAATTTACTATACAACTGCTCAAGACCAATTACAAAACATACATATAGTCATATACATTAAAATAAATATGTGCAAAATGGTATAATTCAATACTCGACAAAAATCCAAAAGTGAAGTACTTTCAGTCTTTAGCAGCTTACTCGATTGTTTTGCCTGTCTCTCTACCTGCGACAGCAACAAAAAGCCATCGCTGAGTACAATTACTCAATAGTGCACAACATAACAAAAATACAAATTTATGCATATTTTAAATCATGATTAGTCCAAATACAATACTAGAATTGATAAACAGATATAATGTCACATCCTACTCCTCCGTAAGATGTAACATGATCCTGTAGTATACCTAATGAATTACCGTACTTCGCCTACCGATAACACATAAGATATACTATAAGGGATTTTAAAACAATTTTTGTAAAATTTAAATCATCGCTTAAAATCTGGTGTTATAAAAATTTTTCAAAATTTCGGCAAAGTGCCGGCTGTATTTTGAGAAAACAGTTCTTCAAACCTGAAAAGGAAAACACTCCCAATATGTTTTTTCAAATACAACTCCAATAAACTTCATTTCACCTCCAATTCAAATCTCAATAATCGAATCATAAAATAAACATTTTATTAATTACAAAACTCAAAAGTTAATATTACAAAACTATACAGGTAAATGAAATCTCAAATTTATATTACAATGATTTGCATTTAATTATATACCAAAATATTTTACAAGAGTTTTTATACAACTGCTCAAATAATTTACATACATATATTTACATGCATACATCAAAACTTACGTACATGGGTATACCTATGATATACCTGGAGCTGATCTAACTGTGTCTTCAAAGAAGCTTACTCATTTGCTCTATACTCTTTTTACTTGCGACAGCATACAAAGCTATCGTTGTGTAACACCCTCCCTGTAGCAACTCCGTACATTCTACTGTTCCGGTGACCGGTGTCGGTCTGGACAGCTAGAACGTTCGGAAAAATATTTAAACTAAAGTCAGGAACCATAATTAACTCAAATATTAATAAGAAAAATTTAGTAAAAATTTTAGAAATAAAATACAACCAAGTTAAACGAGCCGGTGCCCTAGCAATGGGTAACCCAGAGGGAAGTTGCGGTTCTCGCAACTAGGAGCCCTAGACCCAGGGGAAAAATTATAAAATAATTTTTGAGACTCCAGAGAAGGGTTATTGAGGTTCCTATGGCATTAGAATGCCAAGAAAATACTTAGAAAAAATTTTCAATCGGTATAGACAATTTTGACCCGTTAAGCCAAACGGAGGGCATTTTGGTCATTTCGCCTTCAGAGGTGATTTGTGCCGACTTGTCCAGTTAAGTAAATAATTAATATAACATAAAATATGAATAAATATTACTAAAAATGAAATTGAAAATGAGTAGTGATGAAAAGAAAAGAAAAATACAATATGTGCAATTTATGACATCATTGTGATGTCATTTAAAATTGTCCACCAATCACCATACAACCAATACACTTAAAACAAATAAAGAGGCTGAAAATAGACAAAAGAAAATTCATCTTCTTCCTTTGGACCAACCAGCCGAAACCCTTTCCCCCATCTCCCTCCATTGATTTCAACCAAAGCTTCAATTCTCTCCTCTTTTTACTATAATTCCTCCTACTCCTTTCACAAAAATTTATCCTTGCACCTTGCATAACCTTTTGGCAGCCAAGAAGAAGAAGGAAAGTGAAGTTAAGCTTGGGAAAAATTCTGCCACTTAAAGGTTAGTGCATATATATCCCTAAAACTCATTAATTTCATGATTAGGGACTTGAGTTTACTAAGAAATTGTAATTCAAATGGACAAAAACTCATGTGTATGTGTACATGAATTTCGGCAGCCCTAAGGAAGGAATGACTTTGATTGTTTTAATGGACTTAGAGTGGACTTAAGATGATGTTTAAGGTATATATACACATGTATAGTGAATGAGTTAGTAATTAAGGTATATTGTAAAAACTTATAATGAAAACTAGGGTTTTGAGAAGTGAAAATTTGACTTGGCTTAGGAAATTGTTAGAGAACATTTTAATGGTCAATTAGTGACCATTTTAGGTAAGTTGTCCACAATTTGGACTGAAATATAGCATGGCAAAGTGAATGTGTAGGCTACCTAGGGACAGCAGTAGAGTGGCTGAGATTCCAGCCCACTTGGACAGCCATATCTTTGGCTGTGTAGGTCCAATTGGTGTTTGGCCAATTGGACATGAAACTAGGCTTATAATGGAACATTTTTGCTGAAGAAACCATGCCCAAAAGACCAAAGCAAGTGAACCAAAAGTTGGCCCCAATCCGGATACCCTGCAACAGCACCTGCAGAAATGACCAACAGTAACTGTTCATTTAGCCATAACTCACTGTAGATATGGTCAATTGACCTGAAATTTTTACAGAAACAAGTTAAGACATAGAAAAAAAACTTTCATGAAGAAACCTATCCCAAATTATGACTAGAACCTAACCCAAATGGCAGTCACAGTCACTGTTCATGGTACTGTAGATTTGGTAACTCTGCAGTTTTGGCAATCCGGCCAGCTGTGGTTTTTGGACCATATCTGGAGCTAAAAAACTCCAAATGGAGTGATTCAAAAAAGGAAATTCAACTAGACAAAATAAGGAACAACTTTCATGTTTGCCATTTCTTCAAATTCCCACTGTAACAGTGCTTAATGGAACAGTAAACTTAGGCTTCAAAAACTGAAATTTCTGCCCTCTTAATTTTAAGTTAGAAATGGTAATGGTGACCAATTCCAACAAGTTTTAAATGCAAAATGTGGTATGTTGGGAGTGCCAAAACCAATGTACCTAATTTCTACCTAAAAGTCAACATTTTAGTTGACCAAAGAGGTGAATAGTGACACCGAAACTTGAAATTCAAAGATTGAAGAATTTTAAAGTATCAAATGCCCTAGTATACCTAACAAGATTGGTTTGGATAGTTTGGCATGCCAATAGGGTTCAGTTAGCAGTACTGCACATGGCAATATGCCATTCTGTGATTTCATGGCTTTCAGCCATTCTGACCTTGCATTGAGATTTGGCCTTGTGCCTGAGATTATTTACAGCTTGGTAGCTGTTCTGTTGCACACCGGGAGATGCATATGTGACCGATAGTGTGACAGCCCGAGGTACTAGATACCCAGTGCCAGTTTACCCGTTTTCCAGTCCAGTCGTCTAGTATAGGTTACTTGGGCAACCAAATGAATGAAAGTGAACAAAGTTAATGAATATAATGGATATACCAATACCAAACAAATAAAACATATACATTCACTATATATTTATTTCTTGCTATTTTTTTTATTTTATTATTGCACCACTAAGCATTATTGCTTAGCGCGTTGCTTTTGCCACGCGTAGGTTCTGGAGATACAGATCGTGAGCCTAGTAGATCGCAGACTGGGTGAGTCCATCCTGCAGTTCTGCACAGTGTCCGTGTCACCTCAACTTCTGCAGTGCATTGGTAGGACACTAGGTGTCATTTTGGTATTTTGTAACTAAATTTCTATTTTCTCATATGTAAATGAACTTATGTAATGTATTTTGAGGTTCATGTAAATAATGAAGATTTATGATTATGTATGGAAGTAATTTGAGTATTTATTTGTTGTTTATATATGAGTGCCCTGAGAAATGATGATTGAGAACTAAAATTGAAAAATATTGAGTTTGTAATGACATTGGAGTTTGAGAATGACTGAATACGATTATTGGAAGTGTTTTTAACAGGTTCCGAAGAACTGTTTTCTCCATTTTTAGCCGGCACTCTGCCAGATTTTCTTTAAAATTTTTGGAACCTCAAATAAATAATAATTTCGATAAATGGCTTAAATAAATTATATTTCATAAACTATATTCAAAACTATGACAAAAATTGATTAAGTTAAAATAGAGGGTGCCGATACACCGTGTGACATTGCTTACTCGGATATACTGTACACGGGTAAGGAGTGTCACATTTAGTGGTATTAGAGCACGGTTAAGGCGTTTCTGGGCCTAGATTGAGTCCATACCATGCATTGCATTTGTAAGAGTCGAGGTGACACTAATGCAGATCTGTTTCTCTTTCTTATTTTGAATAGGATATGGACCCTTCATCTCAAAGAGCAGTCGAGGAGGAAGTGGAGAGTCATGCTCCACCTGCAGCAGCTGAGACTGGGGGCATGGGAGAACCTGCTCCGCCAGCTCAAGCAGAGCCTGCTCAGCCTCCACAGGCCATGTTCTAGCAAATGGCCGATTTCTTCAGACAAATGGCTGGGGTAATGCCAGCACCACCACCACCACCAGCTCCACAGTAGAAATCACACCTGGAAAGGCTAAGAAAGTTTGGAGCAGTGGATTTCTTTGGCAAGAGAGAAGATGATTCTGTTGCAGCCGAAAACTGGTTGAGCAGAACAGGCAGAGTTTTAAAACAACTCCACTACACCCCAGAGCAAAACCTAGAGGCTGCCATATCCCTGTTGCAAGATGATGCCTACGAATGGTGGGATACTGTGTCTAGTGAAGTGCAGCCAGAAGCTATAACTTGGGACTTCTTTCTCTCAGAATTCAAGAAGAAATATGTAGGTACTGTATACCTGGAAGAGAGAAGAAGAGAGTTCATTAATCTGAGGCAGAGACAGCTATCAGTGGCCGAGTATGAGAAGGAATCCGTCCGATTAAGCCACTATGGAAGGGAGATAGTCCCTAATGAAGCTGAAAGATGTAAGAGATTTGAAGAGGGACTAAATGACAACATAAAGATCCAGCTCATTGCCTTGGGAATCACAGAATTTAGCAAGTTAGTGGAAGCTGCAATAAGGGTTGAAAAAGTGAGAATCAGTGAAGCGGACTGAAGGGATAGGCAGAAGAGGGGCTCGGTCCGTCTAGCTCATCTCCCGCACTGGGAAGAAGTTCAGAGGTCCATCCGCACGCAGTTCGGCCGCCTACGAGGTCGTGGTCGGTCTCAGGGCCAGTGCCACGCTTCACCCCTAGGAGAGGTCACCCACACCATCGGTGGCGCCTCCGTGGATGGGGTTCAGGGGACCAGCCCCAACATCTTCTGCATGTCCACACTGTCTGAAATGGCACAAGGGGGAATGTTGGAGAGTAACTGGTGCCTGCTTAAGATGTGGGTCGACAGAGCATCAGCTGAGGAACTGCCCATAAAGAACTACTACAGCTGCTCCAACACAAGCAGTGCACCTACTCCCGCACTACGGAGGGTAGAAAACTGCAAGTCCGAGGTCAGAGGGACCATCACAGAGGCCTGCATCTGAGCCAGCAGAGAGGCTTGACAGCAGACCACCTGCAAGAGCTTATGCTATTAGAGCTCAGGAGGAGCAAGATGCCCCGGACGTCATCAGGGGTACGTTCTTCCTCAACACTACACCTGTGCATGCGTTGGTGGATCCAGGATCCACTCATTCATATATCTGCATCAACCTACCCGTAGAAAGGGGGATACTAGTAGGGGAGAGTGACCAAGACATTCTGGTCACTAATCCATTGAGTCACAGTGTAGTGGTGAATAAGGTATACAAGGGTTGCCCGTTAAGGATTCAGGGGTATGAATTCTTGGCAGACCTGATTGAGTTGCCCTTCCATGAGTTTGACGTGATTTTGGGAATGGAATGGTTGTCACGTCATCAGGCAATAGTTGATTGTAAACTGAAAAGGATTTCTTTGAAAACTTCAGAGGGTAATGAGATCACAGTTGTGGGGGAAAGGACAGATTTCTTGTCCAATGTCATCTCAGCCACAGTTGCAAGAAGAATGATGAGAAAAGGCTGTGAAGCCTACCTAGCACATGTGGTGGATACTAGGTAGGCTAAGCCAAACCTGGGTGACATACCCACAGTAAGAGACTTCCCAGAGGTATTTCCTGAAGAGTTGCCTGGTTTGCCACCAGAAAGGGAAGTTGAATTTGCTATTGAGACACTGCTGGCACAAAGACCCATTTCCATTGCTCCTTATAGGATGGCACCCACTGAATTGAGGGAGTTGAAAACTCAGTTGCAAGAGTTGCTTGATAAGGGGTTCATACGCCCCAGTGTGTCACCATGGGGAGCTCCAGTGCTGTTTGTGAAAAAGAAGGATGGGACTTTGAGGCTTTGTATCGATTACCGGCAGTTGAATAAAGTGACTGTGAAGAACAAATATCCGTTGCCTAGAATTGATGATCTGTTTGATCAGTTGAAGGGAGCAGGAGTATTTTCTAAGATTGATCTCAGATCAGGGTATCATCAGTTGAGGGTGAAGGATGTAGATGTGCCCAAGGCTGCATTCAGGACCCGGTATGGGCATTATGAATTTCTGGTGATGCCTTTTGGCCTAACAAATGCACCAGCGACATTCATGGACCTTATGAACCGTATCTTCCATCCATACTTAGATCGGTTCGTAGTGGTCTTTATTGATGATATTCTGGTGTATTCCAAGACCAATGAAGAACATGATGAACATTTGAGGATTGTTCTGCAAACCTTGAGAGAAAAGAGGCTGTATGCTAAGTTGTCCAAGTGTGACTTTTGGTTGAATGAGATTGCATTCCTTGGACACATAGTGTCAGCTGATGGGATTAGGGTGGATCCCAAGAAAATAGAAGCAGTGATGGAATGGAAGCCTCCCAGAAATACAACTGAGGTCAGAAGCTTCTTGGGGCTAGCTGGGTATTACAGAAGATTTGTGAAGGGATTTTCCTTAATAGCTGCTCCAATGACCAAGTTGTTACACAAGAATGTCAGATTTGACTAGAATGACAAGTGTCAGACCAGTTTTGAGAAGTTGAAGGCTATGTTGACAGAGGCACCAGTGTTAACACAGCCAGTGTCAGGAAAGGACTTCGTGGTCTATAGTGATGCCTCTCATAATGGGTTAGGGTG
Source organism: Hevea brasiliensis (assembly GCF_030052815.1). Classification (NCBI taxonomy): domain Eukaryota; kingdom Viridiplantae; phylum Streptophyta; class Magnoliopsida; order Malpighiales; family Euphorbiaceae; genus Hevea; species Hevea brasiliensis. The sequence goes on along the minus strand of NC_079493.1, from coordinate 67,851,520 downwards.
TGTATTAATGCAAGAGGGGAAGGTGGTCGCTTATGCTTCCAGGCAGCTAAGGCCACATGAACAGAATTACCCTACCCATGATCTAGAGCTTGCAGCAATTATCTTCGCACTGAAGATATGGAGGCATTACTTGTATGGTGAAAAGTGCTACATTTACACAGACCACAAAAGTCTGAAATATTTGCCAACTCAGAAGGAGCTCAACCTTAGAGAGAGGCGATGGATTGAGTTCCTGAAGGACTATGATTGTGTAATTGACTACCATCTTGGGAAGGCAAATGTAGTTGCTGATGCTTTGAGCAGAAAGTCCATCACAGCTTTGAGATTATTGAATGCCCGTCTAACTTTGATTCGAGATGGAGCTATTTTGGCTGAGTTGCAAGTGAGGCCAAACCTGCTACAACAGATTTTAGATGGGTAAAAGGCAGATGAAAAGTTAATGGCTATTATGAGCAAAATCCCAGAGGGAAAAGCAACTGACTATGGGGTGAAAGCAGATGGGTGTCTGTATTATAAAGGAAGACTGTGTGTACCAGATAATGGGGAATTGAAGGCCAGAATTCTGAAAGAGGCACACACCAGTGTATATGCTATGCACCCAGGAAGTACAAAGATGTATCATGATCTGAAGCTTCAGTATTGGTGGCCTGGTATGAAGAAAGACATAGCTGACTATGTGACTAAATGCTTGACATGTCAGCAAGTCAAGGCAGAACATCAAGTTCCATCAGGTTTGCTACAGCCTATACGCATACCTGAATGGAAATGGGATCGGGTCACCATGGATTTTGTAAGTGGTCTACCTCTCACCCAGAAGAAACATGATGCAGCATGGGTGATAGTGGATAGATTGATGAAGTTAGCACACTTTCTGCCAGTTAGGACTGACTACTCACTGGAGAAGTTAGCAGAATTCTATATCAGTGAGATAGTTAGACTGCATGGAATTTCACTTTCCATCATATCTGATCGAGACCCAAGGTTTACATCGAGATTTTGGAAGAAGTTGCATGAGTCCTTGGGTACACAACTCCACTTCAGCACAGCATTCCATCCTCAGACGGATGGGCAATCCGAAAGAGTAATCCAGGTAAACAATTGAAACCAATGGAATTGATACAAATATTGAACTGAAATGATAATAATAACATGAAATATATGTCAGGTCATTGAGGATATGCTGAGGAGTTGTATCATTGAGTTTGAGGGAAGTTGGGATAGATACCTCCCACTGGCAGAATTTGCATACAACAATAGCTACCAAGCTAGCATCCAAATGGCCCCATATGAAGCACTGTATGGGAGGAAATGTAGAACTCCAGTGTGCTAGACTGAATTGGGCAAAGACAAACTGGTAGGGCCAGACCTGGTGAAACAGACTGAGGAGAAAGTGAAACTAATCAAAGCCAACTTGAAGGTTGCCTCGCATGCATGTAAATCTTATGCCGACCTGAAGAGAAAAGAAATAGAATATGTGGTTGGCGACAAAGTGTTCCTCAAGGTGTCACCGTGGAAGAAGGTATTGAGGTTTGGAAGAAAAGGTAAGTTAAGCCCTAGGTTCATTGGCCCATATGAAGTCATTGAACGTGTGGGTCCAGTGGCCTATAGGCTAGCTTTACCACCAGAGCTGGACAAGATCCACAATGTGTTCCACGTGTCTATGCTAAGAAGATACCGCTCGGATCCTTCACATGTCATCTCCAGGGAAGAAATTGAAATACAACTGGATTTGACATATGAAGAAGAACCTCTTCGGATCCTGGCTCGGGAAGTGAAAGAGTTGAGAAATAAGCAGATTCCACTGGTGAAAGTGCTTTGGAGGCACCACAACACCGAGGAGGCAACTTGGGAAAGTGAAGAGACGATGAGGCAACAGTTCCCTCAACTGTTTGCATCAGGTAAATTTCGATGATGAAATTTAAATTAGAGGGGAAGAGTTGTAACACCCTCCCTGTAGCAACTCCGTACATTCTACTGTTCCGGTGACCGGTTACGGTCCGGACAGCTAGAACGTTCGGAAAAATATTTAAACTAAAGTCAGGAACCATAATTAACTCAAATATTAATAAGAAAAATTTAGTAAAAATTTTAGAAATAAAATACAGCCAAGTTAAACGAGCCGGTGCCCTAGCAATGGGTAACCCAGAGGGAAGTTGCGGTTCTCGCAACTAGGAGCCCTAGACCCGGGGGAAAAATTATAAAATAATTTTTGAGACTCCAGAGAAGGGTTATTGAGGTTCCTATGGCATTAGAATGCCAAGAAAATACTTAGAAAAATTTTTCAATAGGTATAGACAATTTTGACCCGTTAAGCCAAACGGAGGGCATTTTGGTCATTTCGCCTTCAGAGGTGATTTTTGGCCGACTTGTCCAGTTAAGTAAATAATTAATATGACATAAAATATGAATAAATATTACTAAAAATGAAATTGAAAATGAGTAGTGATGAAAAGAAAAGAAAAATACAATATGTGCAATTTATGACATCATTGTGATGTCATTTAAAATTGTCCACCAATCACCATACAACCAATACACTTAAAACAAATAAAGAGGCTGAAAATAGACAAAAGAAAATTCATCTTCTTCCTTTGGACCAACCAGCCGAAACCCTTTCCCCCATCTCCCTCCATTGATTTCAACCAAAGCTTCAATTCTCTCCTCTTTTTACTATAATTCCTCCTACTCCTTTCACAAAAATTTATCCTTGCACCTTGCATAACCTTTTGGCAGCCAAGAAGAAGAAGGAAAGTGAAGTTAAGCTTGGGAAAAATTCTACCACTTAAAGGTTAGTGCATCTATATCCCTAAAACTCATGAATTTCATGATTAGGGACTTGAGTTTACTAAGAAATTGTAATTCAAATGGACAAAAACTCATGTGTATGTGTACATGAATTTTGGTAGCCCTAAGGAAGGAATGACTTTGATTGTTTTAATGGACTTAGAGTGGACTTAAGATGATGTTTAAGGTATATATACACATGTATAGTGAATGAGTTAGTAATTAAGAATTGATCAACTACCCACAACCTTGGTTACACTTTTAATGAAACAAGAATTGAAAATAACCACTTACCTCTTTTGGACTTCTTCAAAACCTCACCAAAACTTATCTTTCTTGCTCCCCTATTGCTGCCCAAGGTGTGTAGACAAGGTTTAGTGAAGGAACCTAGTGGAAAAGGTGACTTGATCAAGGTTGCATGGAGCTCCTTCCATGGCAGGCAATGGTGGTTTGAAATGGAGCTTGAATTCAGCAAGGAGAGAGCTTGAGGAAGAAAGAGTGTTGCAGAATATTAGTGGGACAAATTCTGGTTTTTTAATGCTTTAGATATCCCATAGTGGTCCACTTAGTGATTAAAGAATCTAAGTTAATGTTAAACTTCCATTTATTCCACATTATACCCATAATTTTTCTTATTTATACAACACATAATATTTCATTTTTTCATGGCATTTTCAAACTTTATTACCATTTATTTTTAATGGACATTTAGGTCAAAAGGCAACTCGGGGTGTCAATTGACCACAATGCCCCTATTCGGGTTGCATTCTAGATTTTTCGGTAACACCGAGTTTTGTCATTTTCTCGATATCTCGTTTTTCTTTGTATTAATTAATTAATTTTTCTTTGATGTTTCTAATGAAGTTTATACTTTAATAAGTCTTTAATTTTGTCTTGAAACTAAATTCTGAGGGTTCCCTGCAGTCCTGGGGTCGGCTATTGCCTACGCCATAACTTTCTCATGCAGTCACCGATCGCTGCGGTGCTGGCTCGTTTAACTTAGTTCCATTTTCTTTCTTTTATTTTTCCTTTATTTCTTTCTTGTATTTTCCTCGAATTTCACTGCCTTATATTTCCACACTAATATTTAAATATAATTCCAAGCATCCTAGCTGTCCGGACAGACACTGTCACCGGAACAGTAGAACACACTACCGAACATAGGGCTGTTACATACAAAACACAATTTAAAAATTTAATCAAAGAAATTTTTACTTCAGAAGCCATAAAACAATTTTTATAAAATCACACAGTCATATCATGCCATCAATATATTTTTCATCTCAATAACCAGAGGCTTATGAGGAATATCAAAGCTAGCTAGCTCAAATCTATGGGTACCCATTCAAATTTCTTCCTCTACTGGCACACACCTCAACACTTTAGCTAGAGAGGGAATACAAAACTATTTCCTCCCACTAGCTTCCACTAGTCAAGCTAGTGAAGAATTTAAACATTTGGTCATGACACTGTGGTTTCAAACTATTTTAACAATTTTCTAAACATTCAAATGCCAATTATTCACATATACTTTATTTTCTCAACATTTTGGGTCAATAACACATTTTTCCTTTCAATCACATTTTTCAGTACAAATAAATTCATAATTTAATTTTCATAATTCATTCAACACAAATTGCAAAAGAAAATTCAAGGCAAGTTTATATGTTGTGCACAAACCTCTTACGAGTCACCTTTTAGCCTTGACTTGGTGTCTCTTGTTCTTTCTCAGTATCCTTCTCAACTGAAACATACAATTCATAGTGTTTTAGTATCACAACTTATAATAATTCCAATAATAAATTTTATGTCTACCTAATTGCACCCCTAATTTTGTTTAAAATAGCACTCCTTAAACTTTGTATTTTAGAGTTACTATTTATGGTACTATTCAAGTCAAAATATTGACTTTCTCATGTTTAATAGGTATGTGAATTCCAATTACACCCATATACCACATTTTGAGTGTCAAATTTGTTGGTCTTGGTTGGCATTTCAATTTCTAGGTCTCCTAAGATAAAACTCAAAATTTCAGTTTTGGTGCCCTATTTTGCACTATTCCATTGGTCTAGTTACTGTAGAAATTTAGCTAAGTGTTCCTCATAAAATTTGTTCCTTATTGTCTTAGCTTTAATTCCCTTTTTGAATCACTCTATTTGGAGTTTTGTAGTCCATGATATGGCCATTTGAATAGGGCTGGCCGGATTGGTGTTACCCAGAATTTCTGGGCACTTTATTGGTTCTGGCAGTTTTGGACAACTAATTTTAGGTGGCAAAATGACTTGGTTATGGGCAGAATTTAGGTTGGTGTTCTTCATAAAAGTTGTAGTGCTATGTCATACATTTCCAATGCCACAAAAATCAGGTCATTTGGACCTGTCTAGCACAAGTTATGGCCAAATGTCATTTGGTCATTTTTATACAGTGACAGTGCACAATACCCGAATTTGGCCTAATTGTTCACTATCTTAATATCATTTTCTGGGCATGGTTTCTAAATAAAAATTGCGTCATTATGTGTCTATTTTTATTCCCAATTGGCCTCACACCAATATGATTGGTAAAATTTCCTGACCTAATTATTTGACCTACTTATAAACTCTTTTCTGTGATTTTCGCTTTTCCACTAGGTTCGCGATAGTCCTTAGGACTGCGGTGTCATAATTTCCCATTCAAAATTAAGGTTAGGACTGACCTCGCAGTCATTTCCCAGTAAGGTCACCCATTGCTGTGACCCCCAGCTCAATTAACTTTTTATGCATTGTTTTTCTTATTTATACTTAACTATTTAGTAATCACTATTAATTTTCATTCAGGGCTTTTCTAGGAGTCTTAAACATGGTTCTAATCCTCTTAATTTTCCAGATCGACACTGGTCACCGGAATAGTGAAATATACCAGGCTATGCATATAGGGGTGTTACAAGACCACTAACAAAATCCATGGTGACCCGATCCCATTTCCATTCAGGTATGTTTATAGGCTGTAACAAACCTGATGGAACTTGGTGTTCTGCCTTGACCTGCTGACATGTCAAGCATCTATTCACATAATTAGCTATATTCTTCTTCATACCAGGCCACCAGTAATGAGACTTCATGCAACACCCTCATTGTAGCAATTCTGTGCATTCTACTGTTCCGGTGACCGGTGTTAGTCCGAACAGCTAAAACGTCTGGAAAAATATTTAAACTAAAGTGAGAAACCATAATTAACTCAAATATTAATATGAAAAATTTAGAAAAAATTTTAGAAATAAAATACAATCAAGTTAAATGAGCCGGTGCCCTAGCGATGGGTAACCTAGTGGGAAGTTACGATCCTCGTAACTAGGAGCCCTAGACCAGAGAGAAAATTCATAAAATAATTTTTGGGACTCCAGAAAAGAGTCATTGAGGTTTCTATGGCAATAGAATGGCAAGAAAATGCTTAGAAAGTTTTTTTAATCCGTACAGACAATTTTAGTCTATTAAGCCAAACAGAGGGCATTTTGGTCATTTCGTCTTCAGAGATGATTTTTGGCCAACTTGTCCAGTTAAGTAAATAATTATTATGATCTAAAATATGAATAAATATTGCTAAAAATTGAATTGAAAATGAGTAGAGAAAAGAAGAAAAGAAAATGAAAGAAAATACCTAATTATGACATCATATGATGTCATTAAAAACCTATCCACCAATCACAATTAAGCACCACTTAAATTAAACAATAAAAGAGGATAAATGATACAAAAAAAATCGAAAAGAAATCTGTTTCTTCTTCAACCAAACTAGACGTCTCACTCTCCCTCACCCATTCTTCCATGGAAGCTTAAGGCAAGCTTGAAACCACCCACCAAATCACCTCCAAACCCTAACTTCTCTTCATGAAAATTGTCCCTACCACTAGAGCAAGCATTGCAAAGCCATTTGAAGAAGGAAAAAAAGAAGTTTTGCAAACTTGAGAATAGCTCCAACAAGGTTAGTGTCCAAACTCCTACCCTTTTTACTTAATTCATGTTTATTGGCATGAAATAAGTAGAAAATGTAAGAAAAACAAAATAAAACTTATGTGTGTCCATCCCTATACTTTTGGAAGCCTAGGGGTGGCTAGGTTTTGATGAAATCACTTGAAACAAAGTGGTTATGAGCTGCCCTTAGTGTTAGATGAGTGATTGAACATGTTTGTGTAAGTGAAATGCAAGGGTAATGCATGAATGAACTTGAAAACTTAGACATTTGAACAACATTAGGGTTTGCTCATGTAATAGTATATTAACATTGTAATGGTCAATTAGTGACCATTTGAATGTGTGTGAGGTAGAATTTAAGTGAGTAAGGATAACCAAGTTAACCTTAGGCTTGCTGCCCTTGGTGACCTGCAGGATTGGTTGTGAGTCCAGTAAGTTTGGGCAGTTATAAATGGAGTTGTATAGGTTCAATTGGTGCAAGGACAATTGGACATGAAACTAGACACATAATGGAACAACTTTGATGAAGAAACATACCCAGAAAACCAAATCAAGTTGACCTAAAAATTGTCCTAATCTGGGTGACTTGAATTCTGCCTAGGCAAAATGAACAGTGTTTATTTTGCAATCCGGCCAGTTATGGTATTTAGGCCATAACTTGAGCTACAAAACTCCAAATAGAGTGATTCAAAAAAAGAAATGTAACTAGACACAATAAGGAACAACTTTCATGAAGACAATTTTGCCAAATTCCTACTGTACAAATGACCAATGGAATAGTAAACTTAGTGCTTGAAATCTAAAAATTGTGAATAACCAATACTAAGCTTTGGAATGGTATTGGCAACCAATACCAACAACTTTAGAATGCAAAATGTGGTATGTTGAGGATATTAGAACCAAATATTCCTATTGTCTATGAAAAAGTTAACATTTTAGTTGACTAATAAAATGAATAGTAATAATGAAACTTCAATTTCAAGAATTGAAAAATTTAAAAGTGTAACATGCCCTAGTACACCTAGTAAGATTGGTTTGGATAGGTTGGCATGCCAATAGGGTTTAGTTAGTAGTACTGCACATGGCATTATGCCATTCTGTAATTTTATTGCTTTTAGCCATTCTGAAATTATGGTGATACTTGGCCTTGTGCCTAATATCTATTACAGCTTATCAGCTATTCTGTTGCACACCGGGAGATACATATGTGACCGATGGTGTGACAGTCCGAGGTACTTGATATCCAGTGCCAGTTTACCCATTTATCCAGTCCAGTCATCTAGTATAGGTTACTTGGGCAACAAAAAAAAAAAAGAAAATTGATAAATTTAATGAAATAATGAATATAACAAGTACCAAATAAATAAGACCACAAATAATTATCGAAAATTTGTCTGCATGAGACATCAATACATTTACTACATATTTATTTACTTTTAATTCTTTTTATTTTATTATTGGCACCACTAAGCATTATTGCTTAGCGCGTTGCTTTTTGCCATGCGTAGGTTCTGGAGAGTTAAACAGAGAGCCCAGCAGACCTCAGACTGGGTGAGGCCGTCTTCAGTTCTGCATAATGTCCATGTCACCTCACAGACTTTAGTGCATTGGTAGGACACTAGGTCTCATTTTGGTATTTTGTAATTAGCTTTTATTTTCTCATGTATAGTTGAGACTTATATAATATATTTTGGTATTAATGTAAATAGTGGAAATTTGTGTTTATAAATGAAAAATTGAGTATTTATTTATGACTTGTATATGATAATCATGTGAAATGAATGAATGAGAAATAGAAGTATTGTTGAGAAATATTGAGACTTTGTTGATATAATGGAGTTTGGGAATGATTGAAAACGTATTGGAAGTGTTTTTCACAGGTTCCGAAAAACTATTTTCTCCATTTTTAGCCGATACTCTGTCAGATTTTTTATAAAATTTGTGGAACCTCAAATAAATTTATAATTTCAATAAATGACTCAAATGAGGTAAATTTAACAAATTTCAGTTCATAACCAAAAGAAATAAATTAAAGAAGGATAAAAAAATGTTGAAATAAAATATGGTGTTTTGGTATACTGTGTGGCATATCTTACTCGACTACACTGTATACGGGTAAGAGGCGTCAAATTTAGTGGTATCAGAGCACGGTTTAGGCATTTTTGGGTCTAGATCAAGTCCATACCATGCATTGCAATTGTAAGAGTCGAGGTGAATCTAATGCAAATATGTTTATCTTTGTTATTTTGATTAGGATATCGACCCCACATCACAGAGGGCAGTTGAGGAGGAAGTGGAGAGTCATGCTCCACCTGCAGCAGCTGAGACTGGGGGTAGGGGAGAACCTGCTCCACTAACTCCAGCAGAGCCTGCTCAGCCTCCACAGGCCATGATCCAGCAAATGGCCGAGTTCTTCAGACAAATGGCTGGGGTAATGCCACACCACCACCACCTCCACAGCAGAAATCACATCTAGAAAGACTGAGAAAATTTGGAGTAGTAGATTTCTTTGGCAAGAGAAAAGATGATTATGTTACTACTGAAAACTGGTTGAACAGAATAGGAAGGGTTTTAAAACAACTCCGCTGCACTCCAGAGAAAAACCTAGAAGCTGCTGTATCTCTACTGCAAGATGATGCCTATCAATGGTGGGATACAGTGTCTAGTGAAGTGTAGCCAGAACTAATAACCTTGGACTTCTTCCTCTCAAAGTTCAAAAAGAAGTATATGGGTAATGTATACCTAGAAGAGAGAAAATGAGAATTTATTAACCTGAGGTAGAGACAGTTGACAGTGGCAGAGTATGAAAAGGAATTTATCAGACAGAGCCATTATGGAAGGGAGAAAGTCCCTAATGAGGCTGAAAGGTGTAAAAGATTTGAAGAGGGACTAAATGAAAACATAAAGATAATGATTATTGCCTTGGGAATCACAGACTTCACTAAGTTAGTGGAAGCTGCATTAAAAGTAGAGAAAGTTAGAATAAGTAAGCAGACCAGAAGAGAGAGACAACAAAAGAAGGGCTCGGGTCAGTCTAGCTCATCTCCTGTACCAGAAAAGAAGTTCAAAGGTCCATTTGTACAGAGTTCAGGTTAACCTCAAGGTTAGGGTCAGTCCCACGGGCCCAGGCCATAGTTCACCCCTAGGAGAGGTCAGTCCACACTATCAGTGGGCAGTTCTCCAGGGACGGGGTTCAGGGGACCAGCCCCAGCATCTTCTGTATGTCCGCATTGCCTGAAGTGGCATAAGCGGGAGTGTTGGAGAGTGACGGCTGCCTGCCTAAGGTGTGGGTCGACAGAGCATCAGTTAAGGAACTGTCCACGCAGAACTGCTACAGCTGCTCTAACATAAGCAGATAGACCTGATTCTGCACCTCAAAGGGGTAGGAAATCTAGCAAATCTGAGGCAGTAGGACCATCACGGAGACCTGCATCTGAGCCAGCAGAGAGGCCAAAGGTCAGAGCACCTGCCAAAGCCTATGCCATAAGAGCTCAGGAGGAGCAAGATGCCTCGGACGTCATCAGGGGTACGTTCTCCCTCTACAACACATCTGTGCATGCATTAGTGGATACAGGATCTACTAATTCATACATCTACATCAACCTACCTGTAGAAATGGGGATACTAGTAGGGGAGAGTGACCAAGACATTCTGGTCACTGATCCATTGGGCCATATTGTAGTGATAAACAAAGTGTACAAGGGTTGCCCGTTAAGGATTCAGGCGTATGAATTCTTGACAGACCTGATTGAGTTGCCTTTCCATGAGTTTGACGTGATTTTTGGAATGGACTGGTTGTCACGTCATCAAGCAATGGTTGATTGTAAATTGAAGAGAATTTCCTTGAAAACTCCTGAGAGTAATGAGATCTCAGTTGTGGGAGTAAGGACGGATTTCTTGTCCAATGTCATCTCAGCCACAGTTGTAACAAAACTGATGAGAAAAGGCTGTGAAGCCTACCTAGCACATGTGGTGGATACTAGGTAGGCTAAGCCAAGTCTATGTGACATACCCACAGTAAGAGACTTCCCAGATATATTCCCTGAAGAATTGCCTAGCTTGCTACCAGGAAGGGAAGTTGAATTTGCTATTGAGATACTGCCGAGTACAGAACCAATCTCTATTGCTCCTTATAGGATGGCACCTACAGAATTGAAGGAACTGAAAATCTAGTTACAGGAGTTGCTGGATAAGGGGTTCATACGCCCCAGTGTGTTGCCATGGGGAGCCCCAGTGCTGTTTGTGAAAAAGAAAGATGGGACTTTGAGGTTATGCATTGATTACCAGCAGTTGAATAAAGTGACTGTTAAGAACAAATATCTATTGCCTAGAATTGATGATCTGTTTGATCAGTTGAAGGGAGCAAGAGTATTTTCAAAAATTGATCTGAGATCAGGGTATCATTAGTTGAGGGTGAAGGATGCAGATGTGCCAAAGACTGCATTCAGGACCCGGTATGGGCATTATGAGTTTCTAGTGATGCTCTTTGGCCTAACAAATGCACCAGCAGCATTCATGGACCTTATGAACCGTATCTTCCATCCATACCTAGATCAGTTCGTAGTGGCCTTTATTGATGATATTTTGGTGTATTCCAAGACTAGGGAAGAACATGATGAGCATTTGAGGATTGTTCTACAAACCCTGAGAGAAAAGAAGCTGTATGCTAAGTTGTCCAAGTGTGACTTCTGGTTGAATGAGATTGCATTGCTTGGACACATAGTGTCAGCTGATGGGATTAGAGTGGATCCCAAGAAAATAGAAGCAGTGATGGAATGGAAGCCTCCCAGAAATACAATTGAGGTCAGAAGTTTCTTGGGGCTAGCTGGGTATTACAGAAGATTTGTGAATGGATTTTTTTTAATAGCTACTCCAATGACGAAGTTGTTACACAAGAATGTCAGATTTGACTGGAATGACAATTGTCAGGCCAGTTTTGAGAAGTTGAAGAATATGTTAACAGAGGCACCAATGTTAACACAGCCAGTGTCGGAAAAGGACTTTATGGTCTATAGTGATGCCTCTCATAATGGGTTAGGGTGTATATTGATGCAAGAGGGGAAGGTGGTCGCCTATGCTTCCAAGCAGCTGAGGCCACATAAACAGAATTACCCTACCCACGATCTAAAACTTACAGCAATTATCTTCGCACTGAAGATATGGAGGCACTACTTGTATGGTGAAAAGTGTTACAGTTATACAGACCACAAAAGTCTAAAATATTTGCCAACCCAGAAGGAGCTCAACCTCAGACAGAAGCGATGGATTGAGTTCCTGAAGGACTATGATTGTGTGATTGACTACCATCCCAGGAAGGCAAATGTAGTTGCTGATGCTTTGAGCAGAAAATCCATCACAACTTTGAGATCATTGAATGCCCGCCTATCTTTGGCTCAAGATGGAGCTATTTTGGCTGAGTTGCAAGTGAGGTCAAACCTGCTACAGTAGATTTTAGATGGGCAGAAGGTAGATGAGAAATTAATGACTACTGTGAGTAAAATCTCAGAAGGGAAAGCAACTGACTATGAAGTGAAAGCAGATGGGTGTCTGTACTATAAAGGAAGAGTATGTGTACCAGATGATGGGCAATTAAAAGCCAGTATTCTAAAAGAGGCACATACCAGTGTTTATGCTATGCACCTAGAAAGTACAAAAATGTATCATGACTTGAAGCTTCATTATTGGTGGCCTGGTATGAAGAAGGACAGAGCTAACTATGTGACTAAATGCTTGACATGTCAGCAAGTCAAGGCAGAACATCAAGTTCCATCGGGTTTGCTACAGCCTATACAGATACCTGAATGGAAATGGGATCGGGTCACCATGGATTTTGTAAGTGGTATACCTTTCACCCAGAAGAAGCATGATACAGTATGGGTGATAGTAGATAGATTGACGAAGTTAGCACACTTTCTGCCAGTTAGGTCTGACTACTCACTGTAGAAGTTAGCAGAATTGTATATCAGTGAGATAGTTAGACTGCATGGAATTCCACTTTCCATCATATTTGATCGAGACCCAAGGTTTACATCAAGATTTTGGAAGAAGTTGCATAAATCCTTGGGTACACAACTCCACTTCAGCACAACTTTCCATCCTCAGACTGATGGGCAATCAGAAAGAGTAATCCAGGTAAACAATTGAAATCAATTTAATTAATACAAATATTGAACTGAAATGATAATAATAATATGAAATATATGGTAGGTCCTTGAGGATATGCTGAGGAGTTGTGTTATTGAGTTTGAGGAAAGTTGGGATAAATACCTCCCACTGGCAGAATTTGCATACAACAATAGCTACTAAGCTAGCATCCAAATGGCCCCGTAAGAAGCACTGTATGGGAGGAAATGTAGAATCCCAATGTGTTGGACTGAATTGAGTGAAGATAAATTAGTAGGGCCAGACCTGGTGAAACAGACTGAGGAGAAAGTAAAACTAATCAAAGCCAATCTGAAGGTTGCCTCAGGCAAACAAAAATCTTATGCCGACCTAAAGAAAAAGAAATAGAATATACAGTTGACGACAAAGTGTTCCTCAAAGTGTCATCGTGGAAGAAGATACTAAGGTTTAGAAGGAAAGCTAAGTTAAGCACTAGGTTCATTAGCCTATATGAAGTCATTGAACGTGTGGGTCCAGTGGCCTACAGGCTAGCTTTACCACCAGAGCTGGATAAGAGCCACAATGTGTTCCACGTATCTATGCTAAGAAGATACCGCTCAGATCCTTCACATGTCATCTCCATGGAAGAAATTGAAGTACAACCGGATTTGACATATGAAGAAGAACCCATACAGATCCTGGCTCGGGAAGTGAAAGAGTTGAGGAATAAGCAAATTCCACTGGTGAAAGTGCTTTGGAGGCACCACAACACCGAGGAGGCAACTTGGGAAAGTGAAGAGACGATGATGCAACAGTTCCCTCAACTGTTTGCATTAGGCAAATTTCGAGGATGAAATTTAAATTATAAGGGAAGAGTTGTAACACCTTCACTGTAGCAATTCCGTGCATTCTACTGTTTCGGTGACAGGTGTCTGTCCGGACAGCTAGAACATCTGAAAAAATATTTAAACTAAAGTGAGGAACCATAATTAACTCAAATATTAATACGAAAAATTTAGAAAAAATTTTAGAAATAAAATACAACCAAGTTAAATGAGCCGGTGCCCTAGCGATGGGTAACCTAATGGGAAGTTGCGGTCCTCGCAACTAGGAGACCTAGACCTGGGAGAAAATTCATAAAATAATTTTTGGGATTTCAGAAAAGAGTCATTAATGTTTCTATAGCAATAGAATGGCAAGAAAATGCTTAGAAAATTTTTTCAATCGGTACAGACAATTTTAGTCTGTTAAGCCAAACGGAGGGCATTTTGGTCATTTCATATTTAGAGATGATTTTTGGCCGACTTGTCCAGTTAAGTAAATAATTATTATGATCTAAAATATGAATAAATATTGCTAAAAATTGAATTGAAAATGAGTAGAGAAAAGAAGAAAAGAAAATAAAAGAAAATACCTAATTATGAGATCATATGACGTCATTAAAAACCGATCCACCAATCACAATTAAGCATCACTTAAATTAAATAATAAAAGAGGATAAATGATATAAAAAAAATCAAAAAGCAATCTGTTTCTTCTTCACCCAAACAAGATATCTCACTCTCCCTCACCCATTCTTCCATGGAAGCTTAGGGCAAGCTTGAAACCACCCACCAAATCACCTCTAAACCCTAACTTCTCTTCATGAAAAATTGTCCCTACCACTAGAGCAAGCATTGGACAGCCATTTGAAGAAGGAAAAAAAAAGTTTTGCAAACTAGAGAATAGCTCCAACAAGGTTAGTGCCCAAACTCCTACCTTTTTTACTTAATTCATGTTTATTGGCATGAAATAAGTAGAAAATGTAAGAAAAAAAAAGTAAAACTTATGTGTGTCCATCCCTATAATTTCGGTAGCCTAGGGTGGTTAGTGTTTGATGAAATCACTTGAAACAAAGTGGTTATGAGCTGCCCTTAGTGTTAGATGAGTGATTGAACATGTTTGTGAAAGTGAAATGCAAGGGTAATGCATGAATGAACTTGAAAACTTGGACATTTGAACAACATTACAGTTTGCTCATGTAATAGTATATTAACATTTTAATGGTCAATTAGTGACCATTTGAATGTGTGTGAGGTGGAATTTAAGTGAGTAAGGATAACTAAGTTAACCTTAGGCATGCTGCCCTTGGTGACCTGCAGGACTGGTTGTGAGTCCAGCAGGTATGGGCAGCTATAAATGGAGTTGTATAGTTTCAATTGGTACAAGGCTAATTGGACATGAAACTAGACATATAATGGCACAACTTTGATGAAGAAACCCTACCCAAAAAACCAAACCAAGTTGACCTAAAAATTATCCTAATCCGGGTGACTTGCATTTTGCCTGGGCAAAATGACCAAATGAATAGTATTTATTTTACAATCTGGCCAGTTATGGTATTTAGGCCATAACTTGAGCTACAAAACTCCAAATGGAGTGATTCAAAAAAAGAAATATAACTAAACACAATAAGAAACAACTTTCATGAAGACAATTTTGCCAAATTCCTACTGTACAAATGACTAATGGAACAGTAAACTTAGTGCTTGAAATCTGAAAATTGTGAATAACCAACACTAAGCTTTGAAATGGTATTGGCAACCAATACCAACAACTTTAGAATGCAAAATGTGTTATGTTGGGGATATTATAACCAATATACCTATTGTTTATGAAAAATTTAACATTTTAGTTGACTAATGAAATGAATCGTAACAATGAAACTTCAATTTCAAGAATTGTAAAATTTAAAAGTGTAACATGCCCTGGTACACCTAGTAAGATTGCTTTGGATAGGTTGGCATGCCAATAGGGTTCAGTTAGCAGTACTGCACATGGCATTATACCATTCTGTGATTTTATGGCTTTCAACCATTCTGAAATTATGGTGATACTTGGCCTTGTGCCTAATATTTATTACAGCTTATCAGCTGTTCTGTTGCACACCAGGAGATACATATGTGACTGATGATGTGATGGCCCGAGTTACTTGATACCCAGTGCCAGTTTTCCTATTTATCCAGTCCAGTCATCCAGTATAGGTTACTTGGGCAACCAAAAAAAAAGAAAATTGATAAATTTAATGAAATAATGAATATAACAAGTACCAAATAAATAAGATCACAATAATTATCGAAACTTTGTCTGCATGAGACATCAATACATTTACTACATATTTATTTACTTTTAGTTCTTTTTATTTTATTATTGGCACCACTAAGCATTATTGCTTAGCACATCACTTTTTGCCACGCGTAGGTTCTGGAGAGACAGACAGAGAGCCCAGCAGACCTCAGACTGGGTGAGGCCGTCTTCAGTTCTACATAGTGTCCGTGTCACCTCACAGACTTCAGTGTATTGGTAGGACACTGGGTCTTATTTTGGTATTTTGTAATTAACTTTTATTTTCTCATGTATAATTGAGAATTATGTAATATATTTTGGTATTAATGTAAATAGTGAAAATTTGTGTTTATAAATGAAAAATTGAGTATTTATTTATGACTCGTATATGGTAATCATGTGAAATAAATGAATGAGAAAAAGAAGTATTATTGAGAAATATTGAGACTTTGTTGATATAATGGAGTTTGGGAATGATTGAAAATGTATTGGAAGTATTTTTCACAGGTTCCGAAGAACTGTTTTCTCCATTTTTAGCCGGTACTCTGCCAAATTTTCTATAAAATTTGCGGAACCTCAAATAAATTTATAATTTCAATAAATGACTCAAATGAGATAAATTTAACAAATTGCACTTCATAACCAAAAGAAATAAATTAAAGAAGGATAAAAAAATGTTGAAATAAAATATGGTGTTTCGGTACACTACGTGGCATATCTTATTTGGCTACATTGTAGACGGGTAAGGGGTGTCACACTTCAAATCATGATACATTTTAGTACTTTTGGGTGCATAGCATAAACACTGTTGTGTGCCTCTTTTAGAATGTTTGTATTTAATTCCCCATCATCTGGTACACATACTCTTCCCTTATAGTACAAACACCCATTCTCTTTCACCTCATATTCAGTCTCCTTCCCTTCTGTGATTCTGCCCATAACAATTATTAATTTCCTATCCATCTTCTGCCCCTCCTGTATCTACTGTAGCAGGTTTGGCTTTACTTACAACTCAGCCAAAATAGCTCCATCATGAGCTAAAGATAAGCGAGCATTCAAGGATCTCAATGCTGCAATAGACTTTCTGTTAAAGCATTAGCAACTATATTTGCCTTCCTAGGATGATAATTTATCACACAATTGTAATCCTTTAGGAACTTAATCCATCGCCTCTGTCTAAGGTTGAGCTCCTTCTGGGTTGGCAAGTATTTTAGACTTTTATAGTCTATGTATATGTAGTACTTTTCACCATATAAGTAATGCCTCCATATCTTCAATGCGAAGATAATTGCTGCTAACTCCAGATCATGGGTGGGTTAGTTCTTTTCATGTGGCCTTAGCTATCTGAAAGCATAAGCAACCAATTTTCCTTCTTGCATCAGAACACACCCTAGCCCATTGTGAGAAGTATCACTGTAGACCATAAAGTCCTTCCCAGATACTAGTTGTGTCAACATTGGTGCTTTTGTCAATAAAGCCTTCAACCTCTCAAAACTAGCTTAACACTTATCATTCCAATCAAATTTTACATTCTTATGCAGCAAGTTGGTCAGTGGAGCAGCTATTAGAGAAAACCCCTTCACAAATCTTTTGTAATACCCAGCTTGCCCCAAGAAACTTCTGACTTTAGTTTTATTTCTGGGAGGTTTCCATTCCATTACTGCTTCAATCTTCTTAAGATCCATTCTAATCCCATCAGCTGATACTATGTGTCCAAGGAAAATAATTTCATTCAACCATAATTCACACTTGGATAACTTAGCATACAGGTTCTTCTCTCTCACTATTTGCAGAACAATCCTTAAATGCTCATCATGTTTTTCTCTGTTCTTAGAATACACTAGAATGTCATCAGTAAAAGACCACTACAAACTAATCTAAGTACGGATGGAAGATACAGTTCATAAGGCCCATGAAAGCTGCTAGTGCATTTGTCAAGCATCACCAGAAATTCATAGTGCCCATATTAGGTCCTGAATGCAGTCTTAGGCACATCTTCATCCTTTACCATCAGCTAATGATACCCTTATATGAGATCAATCTTGGAAAATACACCTACTCCCTTCAATTGATTAAATAGATCATCAATTCTAGGCAATGGGTACTTATTCTTCATAGTTGCTTTATTTAGCTGTCGGTAGTCTATATATAATCTCATTGTCCCGTCCTTTTTCTTCACAAATAGCACTGGGGCTGTAACATCCTCACTTTAGCTAGTCCGTACAGTCTACTGTTCTAGTGACCAATGTCGGTCCGGACAGCTAGAACGTCTGGAAAAATATTTAAACTAAAGTGAGGAACCATAATCAACTCAAATATTAATAAGAAAAATTTAGGAAAAAATTTAGAAATAAAATACAACCAAGTTAAATGAGCCGGTGCCCTAGCGATGGGTAACCTAGTGAGAAGTTGCAGTTCTCGCAACTAGGAGCCCTAGACCCAGGGAAAAAATTTTAAAATAATTATTGGGACTCCAGAGAAGGGTCATTGAGGTTCTTATGACATTAGAATGCCAAGAAAATGCTTAGAAAATTTTTTCAATCGGTACAGACAATTTTAGCTCGTTAAGCCAAACGGAGGGCATTTTGGTCATTTCATCTTCAGAGATAATTTTTGGCCAACTTGTCCAGTTAAATAAATAATTTATATAACATAAAATATGAATAAATGTTGTTAAAAATTTAATTGCAATTAAATAGACAAGAAAAGATGAGAAAATGAAAGAAAATAGAATAATGACATCATCATGATGTCATTAAAGTTTTCCCAACCAACCCAATGTTGACACATGCATAAACTTATTTAAAAGAGACAAATGGGCTGAAAAATGAAAGAAAAATTAGAACTCTTCTTCCTCATCTCTTCCTTGCCGTGACCTATCCACCATTGCCAACCTTAGCAAGCTTTTTCAAAGCTTGATTTCCTTAGCTCTCACCCCACTAAACCCTATACTCCCAACATAAAAAAGTATTCTTGTATCTTAGTGATTCTTTTGGGAGCAAAAATAAAAGGAAAAGAGCAACTCTAGCAAGTGGGATGTAACACCCTCCCGGTAATCATTCCGTACATTCTACTGTTCCGGTGACCGATGTCGGTCCGGACAGCTAGAACGTTCGGAAAAATATTTAAACTTAAGTGAGAAACCATAAATAACTCAAATATTGACAAGAAAAATTTAGTAAAAATTTTAGAAATAAAATACAAACAAGTTTAACGAGCCGGTGCCCAAGCGATGGGTAACCGGAGGGAAGTTGCAGTTCTAGCAACGAGGAGCCCTAGACCCAGGGGAAAAATTATAAAATAATTTTTGGGACTCCAGAGAAGGGTAATTGAGGTTCCCATTGCATTAGAATGCCAAGAAAATACCTAGAAAAATTTTTCAATCGGTACAGACAATTTTGACCCGTTAAGCCAAACGGAGGGCATTTTGGTCATTTCGCCTTCCGAGGTGATTTTTGGCCGACTTGTCCAGTTGAGTAAATAATTAATATGACATAAAATATGAAGAAACATTACCAAAAATTAAAGTGAAAATGAGTAGAGAAGAAGAGAAAAGAAAAATGAGAATAAATGTCAATTTTGACATCATATGATGTCATCTAAGAGTTACCCACCAATCACATTTAGTCAACACTTAAATTAACTAATAAAATATGTATAAAAACACAAAAAAAGCTCCTAAAATTCCAGCAGCCATCACTTTTACAAAGTTCACCCGTAACTCTCAATTCCCATAGCCAAACCTCCATTGATTTTCAACCAAAGCTTCCTTTCTCCTTTGTTTCCACCACTAAACCCTAACCCCTTTCATTAAACTTTGACTATATCACTTGGGGAAGCTCTTGGCAGCCAAGAAGAAGAAGGAAATTGAAGTTTTGAGTGGGGAAAAATTCTGCTCATTCAAGTTAGTGCTACAATTTCATTTTCCTTCTTTTAAATCTTAGTTAGAACATCATTTTGAGCTAAGAAATTTTATGAAATTGAAGTAAAATATATGTGTTATGGTACCTTAAATTTCCAGCAGCCCTATGAAAGTATGAGGTTGATTGTTTAATAAACTTAGAGTGGTTGGAAATCATGGTTAAGGTATTAATATGCATGGAGATTGAACTAAGCATGTTAATCAAGGTTTATGAGTAATTGGTTTGGACATTAGGGTTTGGAAAGGTGAAAATGTGAATTGGCTTAAGAAATTGTTAGGGCACATTTTAATGGTCAATTAGTGACCGTTTTAGGTAGGTTGACCCTAATTAGAACTGAAAAATTGGATGGTAAAGTGAAGGTGAAATCTGCCCTATGACAGCAGCACAGGGACTGAAAATTCAGTCCCTTTGCACTGCCATAACTTGGGCTGTGTTAGTCCAATTGATGTTTGGCCAATTGGACATGAAACTAGGCTTATAATGGCACATTTTTGCTGAAGAAACCATGCCCAAAAGACCAAAGCAAGAGGACCAAAACTTGGCCCCAATCCGGAACCCTGAAACTGCCTCTGCAGAATTGACCAAATGAACAGTAACTGTTCATTTGGCCATAACTCACTGTAGATTTGGTCAATTGACCTGAAATTTTTACAGCAACAAGTTAAGACATAGACAAACAACTTTCATGAAGGAACCTACCCCAAATTATGGCCAGAACCCATCCAAACAAGTGGTTCCAGTCACTGTTCATGCACTGTAGATATGGTAAATTTCTGCAGAATGCACCTCCGGACAGCTTGGGTTTTTGGACCATATCTGGAGCTACAAAACTCCAAATGGAGTGATTCAAAAAAGGAAATTCAACTAGACAAAATAAGGAACAACTTTTATGTTTTACATTTCTTCAAATTCCAACAGTAACAGTGTCCAATGGAACAGTGAAGTTGACTCACCAAAACTGAAAATTCTGCTTGTGTTGGTTTAAACTTAGAAATGGTATTAACACTTAATGCCAACAAGTTTTGAATGCCAAATGTGGTATATTGGGAGTGCCAAAGTCAATGTACATATTTTCTATCCAAAAGTCAACATTTTTGTTGACCAATGAGGTGAATAGTGACACCAAAACCAAAAATTGGCAATTTTGCCAAAATGACCTAAGCTTTGAGAAAGTGACCAAAACTAACAAGTTTTAAATGTAAAATGGGGTACATTGGGAGTGTTAAAACCAATGCACCTATGTTCTATGCAAAAGTCAACTTTTTGTTGACTATTGAAGTGAATAGTGACATAAAAACTTGAAATTCAAAAATTGAAGAATTCAAAAGTATCAAATGCCCTAGTAGGCCTAATGTGATTGGTTTGGATAGGTTGGCATGCCAATAGGGTTCGATAGCGATCGCTGTATGATGTATGGCTTCATTGCCATTCTCAGGATGTGATAGCCTATGGCTATACTCGATTATGATGTTTTACTTGGCTTTATGCCTTATTGCTTATATGGCTTATTAGCCATTCTGCTTGCACACCGAGACACATTGTGACCGATGGTGTGACGCCCGAGGTACACGGTACCCGTGCTAGTTTACCCGTTTATCCATCCGGTCAATTTGTATAGGTTACTTGGGCATGGAAAAGTATAACGTAATTGAACTGATTGTTAAAGAAAATACGAAAATTAAATATCAGAAATGATTACGATAGAATACAAAGAAACTCAAGATCATGAAGAAAATAAATAAACAAAATGCATGAAGAAGTTAATAGCATAAAACGTAATTAGCCCTCGACTAAACATTAAGTTGGTAATTATTCAGTTTTTATGAACACAATGGCTAAGAAATTATGATTTTTATTTGCATATTATTTCTTTCTATTTTATTATTTGCACCACTAAGCTTTATGCTTAGCGCGTCGCTTTTGCAACGCGTAGGTACTGAAGATACTGATCGAGAGCCAGTAGACCACAGATTGAGTAAGTCCATCCTGCAGTTCTGCATAGTGTCTGTGTCACCTCACTGTCTGCAGTGCATTGGTAGGACGCTAGATGTCATTTTGGTATTTTGTAATTGATTTTATTTTCTCATATGTATTTGAAACTTATGTAATGTATTTTGATATTCATGTAAATAATGAAAAGTGTGGTTGTAAATGGAAAAGTGAATGTTTATCTATGATTTATGCATGGTATCATATGAGATGGATGAATGAGAACTGAGATTGAACATTGTTGAGAATTTGATAAATGGAGTTGAGATGATGGAAAATGAATATAGGAAGTGTTTTTCACAGGTTCCGAAGAACGGTTTTCTCCATTTTTAGCCGGTACTCCGCCGGATTTTCTATAAAAATTTTCGGAACCTGAAATAAATTACAATTTCAATAAATGAATTATATTTCGCAAGTTATATTCAAAACTACGATAAAAATGAATTAAGATAAAATAGAGTGCTCCGGCACACTGAGTGGCATAACTTGCTTGACTACACTGTAGTCGGGTGAGGGGTGTCACATGGGAAATCTCACTCCATAGAGGTTAGTGACCTAACCTTGGTTTTTACTTTGAATTCATGTTTAAGGACCTTATGTGAGTGTAAATTACAAAGAAAATTTGATGAAATACCATTGGTATGCTAACCCTAAATTTCGACAGCCTTGGTATGGTATGATTGTGATGAGTTTTATGGAGTTAACATGCTTGTATGGCTGCCTACAATATGTATCTACTAAGTGGATTGATGAAATGAAATGAAAATGCATGGGTTGTAATGTTTGAGTTAGGGTTTGGTGTGGAAAAATGGGACTTTGACCATGTGATGATGAAAATAGGTTTTAATGGTCAATTAGTGACCATTTGGTTCTGTTTAAATAAAAAATGAAGTGTGTTGAGTAGTGGGATTTGGGTTTGGTGTGGCTGCCCTTGGTGACCTGCAGAATTGGACATGAGTCCAGCAGGTTTGGGCAGTAATAACTTGAATTATAGAGGTCCAATTGGTACAAGTCCAATTGGACATGAAACTAGACACATAATGGCACAACTTTGGTGAAGAAACCATGCCCAGAAAACGAAACCAAGTTGACCAAAAGTTTGCCCTAATCCGGGTGACCTGCATTCTGCCAGGGCAAAATGACCAAGTGAACAGTATTTGATCATTTGGCCATAACTCAGTGTGGAAAGGTCCAATTGACCTAAATTTTACCAGCAACAAGCTGAGATATGATCTACAACTTTCATGAAGAAACCTAACCCAAATTATGAGCAGAACATAATCAAAAAGTGAGTTGCAGTTACTATTCCTAACACTGTAGATTTGGTCAGTCCAGAAATTCTGGAAAAACATTCAATCTAGCCAGTTATGGTTTTTGGGCCATAACTTGAGCTAAAATACTCCAAATGGAGTGATTCAAAAATAGAAATGCAACTGGACAAAATAAGGAACTACTTTCATGTTGATCATTTTGCCAAATTCCCATTGCAAAAATGACCAATGGAACAATAAAGACAAAGCATGAAAACTGAAAATTCTGCCCAATTAACATTAAGCTTAGAAATGGTATTGGCAACCACTACCAACAAGTTTAAAATGCAAAATGTGGTATGTTGGGAGTATTTAAACCAATGTACCTATTGCCTATGCAAAAGTCAACATTTTTGTTGACTAATGAATGGAATAGTAACACTAAAACTTGAATTTCAAGAATTATGAAACTTAAAAGTGTAAAATGCCCTAGTATACCTAGCAAGATTGGTTTGGATAGGTTGGCATGCTAATAGGGTTCTGTTAGCAGTATTGCACATGGCATTATGCCATTCTGTGATTTTATGGCTTTTAGCCATTCTGACATTGTGTTGAGACTTGGCCTTGTGCCTAATATTATTATAGCTTATTAGCTGTTCTATTGCACACCGGGAGACACAATGTGACTGATGGTGTGATGGCCGAGGTACTTAGTACCCAGTGCCGATTTACCCGTTTATCCAGTCCAGTCAACTAGTATGGTTTACTCGGGCAATGATAATAAACCTTACTAAGTTTTAATTGAATAATACAGTAAATAATATCATAAATGAAGTCTACTAAAAAATGTAAACATAAATTCTGCATACTTATTTTTATTATATTTTATTTTATTTTATATTGTCACCACTAAGTAGAATTGCTTAGCGCGTCGCTTTTTCCACGCGCAGGTACTAGAGACTTAGCTGGGGAGCCCAGCAGACATCAGACAGGGTGAGCCTTCAGAGCTGCATCCAGGGTCTAGAGTCACCTCACATCTGCACTGCATATGGTAGGACATTAGGATTTTGGGTAGCATTTTGTATTTTGCATTTTGTATTAGTTTTGGATTGTAACTATAAACTCTTGTAATTATGTAATAATGTAAATATATGAAGTTTCATGTTTTTTAAATTTTCTGTATAATGTATGTTGATAAATGAAATGTTGAGAAATATTTATGAATGAGCTTCTAGTGATGAAGTGAACAGAAAAGTTTTGAAAATAGTGTTGTGATTTGAGATTGAGATTTTGAGATTGACTTGAATGTGTATAATGGAGTTTGGATTTGGAAATTATATTGGAAGTGTTTTTAAACAGGTTCAGAAGAATTGTTTTTCCAATTGCGAAAAAATTTAGATTTATAAAAAATTGTAAATAAATGAATTAAAAGGGATAAATTGTAATTAAAACATGAATTGGTGCTCCGGCACACTGAGTGGCATAACTTGCTCGGCTACACTGTAGACGGGTAAGGGGTGTCACATTTAGTGGTATCAGAGCATCGGTTTAGGCGTTCTGGGTCTAGATAGAGTGCATACCATTGCATTGCATTTGTAAGTGTTGAGGTGACACTGATGCAGATCTGTTTGTTTTCTTATTTTGAATAGGATATGGATCCTGCTTCGCAAAGAGCAGTTTATGAAGAGGTGGAGAGTAGTGCTCCACCCAGGGCTGAATCTGGGGGCAGGGGAGAATCTGCTCCACCAGCAGCTGAGACACCTGCCTAACGTCAGTTTGCTCTATTTCAGCAAATGACCGAATTCTATCGACAAATGATGGGGGCAATACCACCACTACAACCACAGCCACAACCTCCACCAACACCACAGAAGTCCCATCTGAAGAAATTGAGAAAGCATGGGGCTGTAGACTTCTTTGGGAAGAGGGAGGATGATCCCATGACAGCAGAAAACTGGTTGGATAGAACCATCAGAGTGCTGAAACAGCTAAACTGCACCCCCGAGCAGAACCTGGTGGGTGCTGTGTCCCTACTTCAGGATGATGCATATCAGTGGTGGGACACAGTAACCAGTGAGGTGCACCCTGAACGGATCACCTGGGAATTCTTCCTCATAGAGTTCAGGAAGAAATATGTTAGCAAAGTGTATTTAGAAGAGCGAAGAAAAGAATTTATCAGTCTGAGACAGAGGCAATTGTCAGTGGTAGAATATGAGCGTGAGTTTGTCAGACTGAGCTGATATGGGAGGGAGATAGTCCCTACAGAGGCACAGAGGTGCAGAAGGTTTGAAGAAGGACTCAATGACAATATCAAAGTTATGATAACAGCATTGGAAATCACAGATTTTGCTAAACTAGTAGATGTGGCATCAAAAATGGAAAGAGTCCGAATCAATGAATAAAATAGAAGGGAAAGATAGTAGAAGAGGGGTCTGGGTCAGTCCAGTGCATTTTCTGCTCCCAGTAAGAAGAGTAAGGGTCCTCTTGCTCAGAGTTCAGGACCACCACAGGGTCAGGGTCAGTCTCAGGGGCCCAAACCATAGTTCACACCTAGAAGAGGCCAGTCCACACCATCAGTGGGCAGCTTTCCAGGGACGATGTTTAGGGGATCAGCCCCAGCATCTTCTGCCTGTCAGTACTGTAAGAAGTGGCATAAGGGGGAATGTTGGCGAGTGACTGGTGCATGCATACGGTGTGGATCGACAGAACATCAGATCAAGAATTGTCCGAAGAGGACTACTACAGTTGCTCCAACACAAACTGATAGACCTGCTCCTGCACTACAAAGGGGTAGGAAGCTCGGTAAATCTGAGGTAGCTGGTCCATCACTGAGGCCTGCATCTGAGTCAGCTGAGTGTCTAGACAATAGAGTACCTGCCAGGGCCTATGCCATCAGAGCTCAGGAGGAGCAAGATGCCCCGGATGTCATCAGGGGTACGTTTTCCCTATACAACACTTCTGTGCATGCATTGGTGGATCCAGGATCCACTCATTCCTACATTTGCATCAAACTACCCATAGAGAGGGGAGTTCCAGTAGAGGAGAGTGATCAAGACATTATGGTCACAAATCCACTAGGCCACAGTGTGGTAGTGAATAAGGTGTATAAGGGTTGCCCGTTGAGGATTCAGGGGTATGAATTCTCGGTAGACCTAATTGAATTGCCCTTCCACGAGTTTGATGTGATTTTGGAAATGGACTGGTTGTCATGTCATCAGGCAATAGTTGATTGCAAATTGAAGAGGATTTCTCTGAAAACTTCTGAGGGTAATGAGATCACTGTTGTGGGTGAAAGGATAGATTTTCTGTCCAATGTTATCTCAGCCACAGTTGCAAGAAGATTGATGAGAAAAGGTTGTGAAGCTTACCTAGCACATGTGGTTGATACTAGGCAGGCTAAGCCAAACCTGTGTGATATACCCACAGTAAGAGACTTCCCAGATGTATTTTCTGAAGAGTTGCCTGGTTTACCACCAGAAAGGGAAGTCGAGTTTACTATTGAGGTAATGTCAGGTACAACATCAATTTCTATTGCTCCTTATAGAATGGCACCTACTGAATTGAAGGAGTTGAAAATTTAGTTGCAGGAGTTACTCGATAAGGGGTTCATACGCCCCAGTGTGTCACTATGGGGAGCTCCGGTGCTATTTGTGAAGAAGAAGGATGGAACCTTGAGATTGTGTATTGATTATCAGTAGTTGAACAAAGTAACTGTAAAGAATAAATATCCATTGCCCAGAATTGACGATCTGTTTGATCAGTTGAAGGGAGCCTGTGTATTTTCAAAAATTGATCTCAGATCAGGGTATCATCAGTTGAGGGTAAAGGATGCAGATGTGTCAAAAACTGCATTCAGAACCCGGTATGGGCATTATGAATTTTTAGTGATGTCGTTTGGGTTAACAAATGCACTAGTAGCATTTATAGACCTTATGAACTGTATCTTCCATCCATATCTAGATGGGTTTGTAGTGGTCTTTATTGATGATATTCTGGTGTATTCCAAGACCAAGAAAGAACATGATGAACATTTGAGGATTGTTCTGCAAATCCTGCGAGAAAAGAAGCTGTATGCTAAGCTATCCAAATGTGACTTCTGGATGAGTAAAATCTCTTTCCTTGGACACATATCTAAGGGGATTAGAGTGGATCCCAAAAAGATAGAAGTAGTGATGGAATGGAAGCCTCCTAGAAATACAACTGAGGTCAGAAGTTTCTTGGGGCTAGCTGGGTATTATAGAAGATTTGTGAAGGGGTTTTCTCTTATAGCTGCTCCAATGACC
Source organism: Hevea brasiliensis (assembly GCF_030052815.1). Taxonomy (NCBI): domain Eukaryota; kingdom Viridiplantae; phylum Streptophyta; class Magnoliopsida; order Malpighiales; family Euphorbiaceae; genus Hevea; species Hevea brasiliensis. The sequence continues at coordinate 67,824,134 of NC_079493.1, read as the reverse complement.
AAGTTGTTGCACAAGAATGTGAAATTTGGCTGGAACGACAAGTGCCAGGCCAGTTTTGAAAGGCTAAAGGCTACGTTGACAAAAGCACCAGTGTTAAAACAGCCAATGTCGGGAAAAGACTTTGTGGTCTACAGTGATGTCTCGCATAATGGGCTAGGGCGTGTATTGATGCAAAAGGGGAAAGTGGTAGCCTATGCTTCCAGGCAGTTAAGGCCACATGAACAGAACTACCCTACTCATGATTTGGAGTTAGCAGCAATTATCTTCGCACTGAAGATATGGAGGCATTACTTGTATGGTGAAAAGTGCTATATTTACACAGACCACAAAAGTCTGAAATACTTGCCAACCCATAAGGAGCTCAACCTCAGACAGAGGTGATGGATTGAGTTCCTGAAGGACTATGATTGTGTGATTGATTATCATCCTGGGAAGGCAAATGTAGTTGCTGATGCTTTAAGCAGGAAGTCCATCATAGCTTTAAGATCACTAAATGCCTGTTTGTCCTTTGCTCAAGATGGAGCTATTTTGGCTGAGTTGCAAGTGAGGCCAACCCTGCTATAGCAGATACAAGATGGGCAGAGGGCAGATGAAAAATTAATGGCCATTGTGAGTAAAATTCCAGAGGGGAAGGAAACTGATTATGAGGTGAAAGCAGATGGGTGTCTGTATTACAGAGGAAGAGTGTGTACCAGATGATGGGGAACTAAAGGCTAGTATTCTAAAAGAAGCACACAATAGTGTTTATGCTATGCACCCGAGAAGCACAAAAATGTATAATGATTTGAAGCCTCATTATTGGTGGCCTAGTATGAAGAGGGATATAGCTGACTATGTGACTAAGTGTTTGACATGTCAGCATGTTAAAGCAGAACATCAAGTTCTATCAGGATTGCTATAGCCTATAAGCATTCCTGAATGGAAATGGGACCGGGTCACTATGAATTTTGTTAGTGGTCTACCTCTCACCCAGAAGAAGCATGATGCAGTATGGGTGATAGTGGATAGATTGACGAAGTCAGCACATTTTCTGCCAGTTAGGACTGACTACTCACTGGAGAAGCTAGCAGAATTGTATATCAGTGTGATAGTTAGACTGCATGGAATCCCACTTTCCATCATATCTGACCGTGACCCAAGGTTTACATCGAGATTCTGGAAAAAGTTGCAAGAAGCCATGGGCACACAACTTCGTTTTAGCACAGCTTTTCATCCTCAGACGGATGGACAGTTAGAACGAGTAATCCAGGTAAACTTAATAACTAATTGAATTTTTGCAATTAATAAATTGAAATGATAGTAACAATGTGAATTATGTGATAGATCTTGGAGGATATGCTAAGGAGTTGTGTCATTGAGTTTGAGGGGAGTTGGGATAAATACCTCCCACTGGCAGAGTTCGCATATAACAATAGCTACCAAGCTAGCATTCAAATGGCTCCGTATGAAGCACTGTATGGGAGGAAATGTAGAACCCCACTGTGTTGGACTGAATTGGGCGAAGATAAGCTGGTAGGACCATACCTGGTGAAACAGACTAAGGAGAAAGTGAAGATAATCAAAGCTAACCTGAAGGTTGCCTCAGATAGACAGAAATCTCATGTCGACTTGAAGAGAAAAGAGATAGAGTACGCAGTTGGTGATAAAGTGTTTCTCAAAGTCTCATCGTGGAAGAAAGTACTGAGGTTTGGAAGTAAGGGTAAGTTAAGCCCTAGGTTCATTGGCCCATATGAAGTCATTGAACGTGTGGGACCAGTGGCCTATCGGCTAGCTGCGCACGCTTTAATCGATAAAATTCATAATGTATTCCATGTTTCTATGTTAAGAAGATATCGCTCAGACCCTTCACATTTCATTTCCATGGAAGAGATTGAAATTCAACTGGACTTGACATATACAGAAGGACTTATACAGATCCTAGTTCGGGAAGTGAAGGAACTGAGAAATAAACAAATTCCACTGGTGAAAGTGCTTTGGAGGCACCACAACACTGAAGAGGCAACTTGGGAAAGTGAAGAGACGATGAGGCAACAATTTCCTCAACTGTTTGTATCAGGTAAATTTTGAGGATGAAATTTTTATTAGAGGGGAAGAGTTGTAACATCCTCACTTTAGCTAGTCCATACAGTCTACTGTTTCAGTGACCAATGTCGGTCCGGACAGCTAGAATGTTCGAAAAAATATTTAAACTAAAATGAGGAACCATAATTAACTCTAATATTAATAAGAAAAATTTAGAAAAAATTTTAGAAATAAAATCCAACCAAGTTAAATGAGTCGGTGCCCTAGCGATGGATGACCTAGGGAGAAGTTGCAGTTCTCGCAACTAGGAGCCCTAGACCTGAGGGAAAAATTATAAAATAATTATTGGGACTCCAGATAAGGGTCATTGAGGTTTTTATGGCATTAGAATGCCAAGAAAATACTTAGAAAAAATTTTCAATCGGTACATACAATTTTAGCTTGTTAAGTCAAACGGAGGGCATTTTGGTCATTTCGTCTTCAGAGATGATTTTTGGCCAACTTATCCAGTTAAATAAATAATTTATATAACATCAAATATGAATAAATGTTGTTAAAAATTTAATTGCAATTAAATAGACAAGAAAAGATGAGAAAATGAAAGAAAATAGAATAATGACATCATCATGATGTCATAAAAGTTTTCCCAACCAACCCAATGTTGACACATGGCATAAACTTATTTAAAAGAGACAAATGGGCTGAAAAATGAAAGAAAAATCAGAACTCTTCTTCCTCATCTCTTCCTTGCCGTGACCTATCCACCATTGCCAACCTTAGCAAGCTTTTTCAAAGCTTGATTTCCTTAGCTCTCACCCCACTAAACCCTATACTCCCAACACAAAAAAGTGTTCTTGCATCTTGGTGATTCTTTTGGGAGCAAAAAGAAAAGGAAAAAAGCAACTCTAGCAAGTGGGAAATCTCACTCCATATTAGTGACCTAACCTTGGTTTTTACTTTGAATTCATGTTTAAGGACCTTAAGTGAGTGTAAATTACAAAGAAAATTTGATGAAATACCATTGGTATGCTAACCCTAAATTTTGGCAGCCTTAGTAGGGTATGATTGTGATGAGTTTTATGGAGTTAACATGCTTGTATGGCTGCCCACAATATGTATCTACTAAGTGGATTCATGAAATGAAATGAAAATGCATGGGTTGTAATGTTTGAGTTAGGGTTTGGGGTGGAAAAATGGGACTTTGACCATGTGATGATGAAAATAGGTTTTAATGGTCAATTAGTGACCATTTAGTTCTATTGAAATAAAAAATGAAGTGTGTTGAGTAGTGGGATTTGGGTTTGGTGTGGCTGCCCTTGGTGACCTACAGAATTAGACATGAGTCCAGCAGGTTTGGGCAGTAATAACTTGAATTATAGAGGTCCAATTGGTGCAAGGCCAATTGGAAATGAAACTAGACACATAATGGCACAACTTTGGTGAAGAAACCATGCCCAGAAAACAAAATCGAATTGACCAAAAGTTTGCCCTAATCTGGGTGACCTGCATTCTGCCTGGGCAAAATAACTAAATGAACAGTGTTTGATCATTTAGCCATAACTCAGTGTAGAAAGGTCCAATTGACCTGAAATTTACCAGCAACAAGCTGAGATATATATCTACAACTTTCATGAAGAAACCTAACCCAAATTATGATCAGAACATAATAAAAAAGTAAGTTTTAGTCACTATTCCTAACACTGTAGATTTGGTCAGTCCAGAAATTCTGGAAAAACTTTCAATCCAGCCAGTTGTGATTTTTAGGCCATAACTTGAGCTACAAAACTTCAAATGGAGTGATTCAAAAAAGGAAATGCAACTAGGCAAAATAAGGAACAACTTTCATGTTGATCATTTTGCCAAATTCCCACTGTAAAGATGACCAATGGAACAGTAAAGACAAAGTATGAAAACTGAAAATTCTGCCCAATTAACATTAAGCTTAGAAATGGTATTGGCAACCAATACCAATAAGTTTAAAATGCAAAATATGGTATGTTGGGAGTATTTAAACTAATGTACCTATTGCCTATGCAAAAGTCAACATTTTTGTTGACTAATGAATGGAATAGTAACACTAAAACTTGAATTTCAAGAATTATGAAACTTAAAAGTGTAAAATGCCCTAGTATACCTAGCAAGATTGGTTAGGATAGGTTGGCATGCGAATAGGGTTCTGTTAGCAGTATTGCACATGGCATTATGCCATTCTGTGATTTCATGGCTTTTAGCTATTCTGACATTGTGTTGAGACTTGGCCTTGTGCCTAATATTATCTGACTTATTAGGCATTACATTTGCCTGCACACCGGGAGACACAATGTGACCGATGGTGTGATGGCCGAGGTACTTAGTACCCAGTGCCGGTTTACCCGTTTATCCAGTCCAGTCAACTAGTATGGTTTACTCAGGCAATGATAATAAACCTTACTAAATTTTAATTGAATAATACGGCAAATAATATCAGAAATTAAGTCTACTAAAAAATGTAAACATACATTCTGCATACTTATTTTTATTATATTTTATTTTATTTTATATTGTCACTACTAAGCAGAATTGCTTAGTGCGTCACTTTTGCCACGCGCAGGTACTGGAGACTTAGTTGGGGAGCCCAGCAGACATCAGACAGGGTGAGCCTTCAGAGCTGCATCCGGGGTCCAGAGTCACCTCACATCTGCACTGCATATAGTAGGACATTAGGATTTTGGGTAGCATTTTGTATTTTGTATTTTGTATTAGTTTTGGATTGTAACTATAAACTCTTGTAATTATGTAATAATGTAAATCTATGAAGTTTCATGTTTTTGAAATTTTCTGTATAATGTATGTTGATAAATGAAATGTTGAGAAATATTTATGAATGAGCTTCTAGTGATGAAGTGAACAGAAAAGTTTTAAAAATAGTGTTGTGATTTGAGATTGAGATTTTGAGATTGACTTGAATGTGTATAATGGAGTTTGGATTTGGAAATTATATTGGAAGTGTTTTTAAACAGGTTTAGAACAACTGTTTTTTCAATTTACAATCGGCACTCTGCCGGATTTTCTATAAAAATTACGGAAAAATTTAGATTTATCAAAAATTGTAAATAAATGAATTAAAAGGGATAAATTGTAATTAAAACATGAATTGGTGCTCTGGCACACTGAGTGGCATAACTTGCTCGGCTACACTGTAGACGGGTAAGGGGTGTCACAGGAGCTCCCTATGGTGACACACTGGGGCATATAAACCCCTTATCCAGTAACTCTTGTAACTGGATTTTCAGCTCTTTAATTTAGTGGGTGCCATCTTATAAGGAACAATTGAAATTGGCACTGTACCTGGCATTACCTCAATAGCAAATTCTACTTCCCTTTCTGGTGGCAAACTAGGTAATTCCTCAGGGAACACATCGGGGAAGTCACTTACAGTGGGAATGTAATGGAGACTAGATCTAGCCTTTCTGGTATCAACCACATGTGCCAGATAGGCTTCACAACTCTTCCTGATCAGTCTCCTTACAGTAGTGCCTAAGATAACATTAGACAGAAAATCTGTCCTTTCTCCCATAACTGTAATCTCATCATTTTCTGGAGTTTTCAGTGTAATCCTCTTCAATTTATAATCCACTATTGCCTGATGATGTGACAACCAATCCATTCCCAAGATCACGTCAAATTCATGGAATGGAAATTCAATCAAATCAGCTAAGAACTCACGTCCCTGTATTTTGAAGGGACATCCCTTTTAGACCTTGTTTACCACTATATTGTGGCCCAAAGGATTAGTGACTAGAATATCTTGGTCACTTTCCTCTACTGATGTAACGGTCGGGCTCGCACCACTAGAGGAATTGTTCGCTTTGACCATAAGCCTCATGGTTTTGTCCCATAGGTGGAATGGAGAACTTCCCAGGAGGTCACCCATCCTAGGATTTCTCTCAAGTGAGCTCGCTTAACCCTGGAGTTCTTTCAACTCTCCAGGCCATTCCACCAAAAGGCGCCTCTAGTGATTAGTTCCCCCATTTTATATATCATTACTTTTTGAACCCAAGACCATATCCGTGCTCGCTTGAGAGAAATCCTAGGATGGGTAACCTCCTGGGAAGTTCTCCATTTCACCTATGGGACAAAACCGTGAGGCTTATGGCCAAAGCGGACAATTCCTCTAGTGGTGGGAGCCCGACCGTTACAACTAAAATATCCCTTTCCACAGGAAATTTAATGCAAATATAGGAATGCGTTGATCCTGGATCTACCAAAGCATGTACAGGTATGTCATAGAGAGAAAACATACTCCTAATGACATCCGGAGCATCCTGCTCCTCTTGAGCCCACATAGCATATGCCCTGGCTGGTGCCCTTACCTCTAGGCTTTCAACTGATTCTGATGCAGGCCTTTGTGAAGAACCAGCTACCTCAAATTTACCCGGTCTTCTACCCCTTTGAGCTGCAGGGGCAGGTCTATTTGCTTGTACTGGAGTAGCTGCAACATTTCTCCGTGGGCAATCTCTTATTTGGTGCTCAGTAGACCCACACTGGAAACATCCCCCAGTCAGTCGCCAACACTCGACTCTGTGCCACTTATAACAGTGTGGACATGCTGAAGAAATTGCTAGGGCTGGTCCCCTAAATACCGTCCCTAGAGAGCTGCCCACTGATGGTGTGGACTGGCCTCTCCTAGGTGTAAGCTGAGATCTGGGCCTCTATGATTGGCCCTGACCTTGTGTCTGACTGTGGCCCTAAGCCGGAGGACCTCTGAATTTCTTACTAGGTGTAGAGGAAGAACTAGTCTGACCCGGACCCCTCCTTTATTGCCTGTGTCTTCTACTCTGTTAATTAATTCTAACCCTTCCAACCTTCAGTGCAGCATCAACCAACTGTTCAAAGTTTGTGACCCTCAAAGCTGTAATAAGTAGTTTGATATTATCATTTAACCCCTCTTCAAATCTTCTGCATCTCTCAGCCTTAGTGGGGACTATTTCTCTGCCATATCTACTCAATCTGATAAATTCTAGCTCATATTCTGCTACAAATGACTGCCTCTGCCTCAAGCTGATGAATTCTCTTCTTATTTCCTCCAGGTACACATTACTGATGTATTTCTTCCTGAACTCTGCAAGGAAGAAATCCCAAGTTATCTGAATTGGTTGCACCTCCCTCGATACTGTGTCCCACCATTGATAGGTATCCTCCTATAGTAGGGACACAACACTCTCCAAATTCTGCTCTGGGGTGCAATGGAGTTGCTGAAAGACCCTTTCTATTCTTTCTAACTAATGTTCAGCTGCTGTTGGGTCATCTTCTTTCTTACCTAGAAAATCCATAGCACCATACTTTATGAGTTTCTCCAAATAAGACTTTTGTGGTGGTGGTTGTGGTGGCCGAATTATTGGGATTGCTCCCATCACCTCCCTGAAAAATGCCATCATTTGCTCAAATAGTGCCTATTGGGGTTGTGAAAGCCCCTCAGGTATTAGTGGAGTAGAAGCTACCCTGTTTCTGGCTTTAGCCACGGGTGGAGCATGACTCTCCACCTCTTCCTCAACAGCTCTCTACGATGTCAGATCCATATCCTAACCAAAATAACCAAAGAAAAAAATATATGCATTAGTGTTATCTCAACTCTTACAAATGCAATGCATGGTATGTAATCTATCTAAGTCCAGAAACACCTAAACTGTGCTCTGATACCACTAAATGTAACACTCCTCACTTGTCTACAGTATAGCCGAGCAAGGCACGTCACACTCGGTGCAGGAGCGCCTTAATTTATCTTATTACATTTCCAAGTAATCACATTTAATTTTATTAATTTAAGTTCAATTAATCAATAGGAGAAACTGACTGAATTTCCCCTAATTTGTTCATAATTTAATGATTTCCCACTTGTATAAAATCTCAATAATATAAATTATTGCACAATTTCAAACTTCATCTCAATTATCTCAAACTCATAATTTCATCCATTCCATACATAAATAGAATCATACTCACATTCATAAATGAAGTACTCAAATTTCATTAATGACATAATATACAAATAATTACATGAGTTTATAATTTACATGACAAAATTAATATCTAACTACAAAATACAAAATTACTAACAAAGCCTAGCGGATCCTACCAAAATGCACTGCAGAGGATGGTGACACTGGACTCACGTGAAGATCTGACTCCCGAAAGTCTCAGTCTATGGTCTACTGGGCTCTCTCTGCTGATCTCCAGTATTTACGCGTGGGAAAAAATGACGCATTAAGCATAAAGCTTAGCGGTGCAAATATAATATAAAAATAAACTAAATAATTGAAAATAAAGAAATTACATTATTATGCCATATCAGAAGTATTTTTGATAATTATTTAAATTATATTTAATTTATTGGTTTTTGCATTTATTATTTATTAGTAAAATTTTAAGATTTATTTTAGTTGCCCAAGTAACCTATACCAGTTGACTAATTGGATAAACGAGTAAACTGACACTGGGTACTTAGTACTTCGGGCTGCCACACCATCGGTCACATAGTGTCTGTCAGGTGTGCAACAGAATGGCTAAAAAGCCATAATATCAATCGAGCATAAAAGCTGCGTATGTCAAAGAATAACAAAATGGCCAAAAGCCAAAAATCACGAAATGGAAATAAAAGTCATAAATCATGAAATGGCATGGAGCCATAAGTAGTACTGCAGTTAGAACCCTATTGGCATGCCAACCTATCCAAGCCAATCATAAATAGGCATACATGGGCATATTAACAATTTATGTTTTGGTTCTTTGCATTTGATGTGATTATGGCTACTATTCATAATACTATTCATGCTAATTTTTTGACTATTTCATATTTAATAGGAATACAAGTTCAAAATTTATGATATTGCCACATTTTGGGTTATAAATTTATTGGCATTAATTGCCAACTAAAATTCTAATCTTCCTTGAAGCATTTCAAAATTTTTAGTTTTTGCAACCTAAGTTTACTGTTCCATTGTACCAATCTACAGTGGGATTTTGGCTAACCTTTATTCATCAAAGATGTTCCTTAATGTTTCTACTTTAATTCCCTTTTTGAATCACTCCATTTGGAGTTTTGTAGCCCAGGTTATGGCATTTTTACCATAACTAGCCGGATTGGTCAATGTCTAGAATTTTTTGGGCAGTTTTGGTTTTGCCAGTTTTAATGGGCTAATTTTATTTAGCAATTTGATTAGGTTATATTTAGAATTTGGGTTTCTGTTCTGCATGAAAGATGTTCTACTATGTCTAAGCTTTCCATGAGTTCAAGAATCAGGTCATTTGGACCTCTCTACACAAACTTATGTCCATTTGAACAATCACTATTCATGTAGTCATTATTCCAGGTCCAGATTTTGGTTACCCGGATTCAAGCCAATTTTAGGTCACTTTTTGTTAGTTTTCTGGGCAGTATCTCTTCATGAAAAATGTGACATTAAGTCCCTAGTTTCACCTCCAATTGGCCTTACACCAATTGAAGCTACACTCTTTTACTTATGGCTGCCCAAACCTACTGGACTCAAAGCTTAGAATTTCTAGCACAAAGGCAACACTTCCAATTACTTAATTCAATCCCACAAAAAACTTCAAAACTCCATCAATTCACATAAAATGGTTAATATTTGACCTTAAAAATCTCAATTGAGCATCAAGGAACAAAAACCCACAATTTCTCCTAAAACCCTAACTTTCATAATCACAATTCATGCATAACACCTACAAATCAATATGCTACTCATATAAACTTGTTGAGCAACACTAGCAAACACTTCTATCTTCACCAATTCATGAAGCCCTAAGCTACCCCATGTTGGTCAAATTTATGCCTTCCTCACCCAAACATTATTTTGATCAATTTATCATAAAAACTTAGTGCAATTAAACTTAAACTCAAGGAAATTTCAAGAAGCTAAGTTTAAATATTGTACATACCTCTATTGGAGTTTTCCAAGCTTGCTAGAACTTCACTTTCTTTCACTTTCTTTGTTACCAAACACCTTAGCAAGGTTCTAGAGCAATTTTTAGTGTTAGGACTTAGGGAAAATATGGTAAGAATGCTTGGAAAATCAAGCTTGAAGAGAGAAAAATGGTGGTGAGTGGTTTGGCCAAATGAAGCGAAATGAAGAATATGACCATTTTCTTTCTTTTAATGATTTTTTGTCTTTTGTTTTATGTGTTGTCTAAGTTTAATTGGCTAGAAATTTTAATTGCATCATTATAACTTATGCATGATGTCATAATTAGAATTAAATTTTGATTTATTTTTATTTTCTTTTCTTCCTTCTTTTACTTATTTCTAATTAAATTTTTATCAATATTATTCATATTTTATTACTTAATTCTCACTTACTTAAATAGACAAGTTGGTCAAAAATCAAATTTGAGGATAAAATGACCAAAATGCCCTTCTTAGTGCTCACCGAGCTAAAATTGTCTATATCGATTGACATGGATTTTCTTGTATTTTCTTGGCATTTTATTGCCATCTAAACCTCAATAATCCTTCACTTCAGTCCCAAATAATTATTTAATAGGTTTTCCCATGGGTCTAGGGTTGGCAACTGAAGTCACAGTCACTTCCCGGTAAGGTCACCCATCGCTGGAGCCTTGGCTTATTTAACCTCTTTGCATTTCTTTTTTTTAATTTCTCCTAAATTTTTCTTAGTCATTATTTAGGTTATTTATGACTCCTCACTCTAGTTTAAATATTTTTCCAGATATTCTGGCTATCCGGATAGACGTTAGTCACTGGAACAATAGAATGTACGGACTACCTAAAGTGAGGGCGTTACAATTCTTCTCCTCAAACAAAAATTTCGTCCTCGAAATTTACCTGATGGAAACAGTTGAGGGAACTATTGCCTCATCATCTCTTAACTTTTCCAGGTTGCCTCTTTGGTATTGTGGTGCCTCCAAAGCACTTTCACCAGTGGAATTAGCTTATTTCTCAATTCTTTCACTTCTAGAGCTAAGATCCTTGTTAGTTCCTCTTCATACATCAAATATGGTTTTATTTCAATTTCTTCCATTGATATGACATGTGGTGGGTCTGATCGGTATCTTCTCAACATAGATACGCGAAACACATTATGGATCTTGTCCAGCTCTAGTGGCAAAGCTAGCCTGCAGGCTACTGGACCCGCACGCTCAATGACTTCATATGGGCAAATAAGCCTAGGGCTAACTTACCCTTTCTCCCAAACCTCAATACCTTTTTCCATGGTGATACTTTGAGAATCACCTTTTCCCCAACTTCATACTCTATATCCTTCCTCTTCAAAACAGCATATGATTTTTGTCTATCTGAGGCAGCTTTCAAGTTAGCTTTGGTAAACTTCACTTTTCCTCAGTTTGTTTCACCAGGTCTGGTCCCACAATCTTGTCCTCACCAAGTTCAGTCCAACAAAATGGTGTTCTACACTTTCTCCCATATAAGGCTTTATAAGGAACCATCTGAATACTAGCTTGTTAGCTATTATTGTAAGCAAATTCTGCCAGTGGGAGGTATCTGTCCCAACTTCCCTCAAAATTTATAACATAACTCCTTAGCATATCCTCAAGCACCTGAATCACCCATTCCGACTGTCCATCCATTTAAGGATGAAAAGTCATGCTAAAATGGAGTTGTGTACCCAAGGCTTCTTGCAACTTCTTCCAAAATCTAGATATGAACCTTGGGTCTCTATTAGATATAATGGAAATTGGGATTCCATGTAATCTTACTATCTCACTGATATATAACTCTACTAGCTTTGTCACACCCTACCCCTCCGTAAGGCATAACATGATCCCGTTGTATACCTAATGAATTACCAAACTTCATTTACTAATAACCCATTAAATACACTACAAGAGATTTTAAACCTTTTCTTTTTTCTTTTTACAGCGTTGAGCACTTTTAACAGGTGTTAAATTTTTTTTTTAACTGAAGTGAACCCAAATAAAAAATATGAAGTATCAGTAATTTCTGTAAAAAATTTGGTAGAGTGCCATCTGTATTTTGAAAAAAACAGTTCTTCAAAAACCTGTGAAAAGCACTTCCAATATATTTGTTCAATCCCAAACTTCAATATGGTTTAACACAAATCAAATTCTCAACATTTGTCAAACTCAATTCAACATCAATTTCCAGTATTTCCAAAGATAGACTACAAAATGACTGAGTAGTTCAAAGCTGCAATAAGAGAAATATATTACAACTTTAGTTTACAACTGCTCAAGACCAAGTATAATATATATACATACAGTCACATACATTATAACAAAAACTACAGAAAAAAGGTGATATACTCAATATCACCGGAAGAATCCCAAAAGTGTAGCATAAGCAGCCTACTCTGTTACTCTGTCTATCTGTCTACCTGCGATAGCAATGAAAAAGCTATCACTGAGCCAATGTCTCAGTGGTGCACAACATTAAGAAAATGCAATTTTAAAACCAGAAACCATAAATCATATAAACTGTGGATACTTAAAATCATAATTAAATTCAAAAAACAGAGAATGTCATAAAGAATTAAACTCCATTTCACAATGTCTCAATGAATATCAATAAATCACACACACAGCTTAATCATGATTCCAAAGTCCAATTCGTCCCAAAAGCCAATGGCTAATGAGGAATAACATAGCTAGCTAGCAATTATATGAGTACTCATCTTATTCGTCCTCAACTGGCACACACCTCAACACTTCAGCCAGAGAGGAAATTCAAAGCCAATTCATTCCACTAGACAAGCTAGCGAGGAATTCAATCAAATATATATGATAGCTGTGATTTCAAACCATTTGCAATATTTTTCAAGCAATAAGTATCCATGAAATTTCATTCAAACAAATTTCCCACATTTAAGCAATAACATACAATTTGTCATAATTTATTTCAATTGAAAATTCAAAAGAAATAATTGTTATGCACAAACCTCTAAGCCTCTTGGCCTTAACTCAGTGTTTCTTTCCCCTTCCATGAGTCTTTGCTAACTGAAACACACAATTTAAAGTGTTTTAGTACTCAGTTAAATTGTCTCTAATAATAAGGTTCAATAATTAAATTTATTTAATACTATTGCTTTCATTAATCAACCTATAATGTTGACCTTTGATGCACTCTAGGGGAATAAATTTTAATGTTACCAATATGTCACATTTTAAAGTCCTTTAGTGTTGGTATATGTTACCAATTTCATTTTCAAGTGCATTGCATTTTATTGCAATTTATCGGATTTTAGTATGCTGTTTTGACCTAGCCGGATGACCTAGTTCCCTCAATTTTCAGGTTCTGGTCCGAATTACAAACTTGTAGGTCTATTTCTTATTGAACTTTTGCCGCAAATTTTATGTTATTTGGAGTTTACTAGTCCATGTTATAGTCATTTTACCAATGCTGGACAGATTGCACTAAAATGGCAAACTTAGGTCATTTTTAGATCATTTCTGATTTTGGCAGTTTTTATACCCGAAATTGTGCAAGCATTTTGACTTGCTTATGGTCATTTCTGGGTTTTGGTGTCTTCATAAGAGTTGTAGCTCTATGTCTAAGCTTTCCATGGTATAAATTTCAGGTCATTTGGACCTGTTTTGAGTGAGTTATGGCAAAAAAACTGATTGCTGTTCAAATGGTCAATTTTCAGGTTTGCAAAGTCACTAATCCAGATTTGGTAAATTCTTATATCACTTTCTGGATAGAATTTAGGTAGACTTCCAACATGAAAGTTGGCAAATTTTGTGCCTAGTTTCACCTCCAATTAGCCTCATACCAATTGGAGTCACACAATTCCATTTATAGCCTAAAACACATATTGCCCTTAACACATTTTTAAAGCATCAACCAATCACACATTCAACCAACTATATCTTCATGCCCAAACCAAATTATGTATTTGTATCATACCACAACAATTCATTAGTTTACATTATAGTAACTTTGGGCAGAATATAACCAATTAGCAATGGACCATTTACACTTCCATTTCACAATATCCAATTCTAAACAATTTTTCCACATAATACTCCTAATCAATACATATAATTTCCATCATCAATTATACAAACTGCCCCTACATCATCACCACCAGAATCCATCAATAAGTTTCATGATATGATACATAATTTCATGGGTTTGAAGGCTGCCCAAAATGGCAGTTTACTTAGGTATTGAATTTCCCTTACAAACCTTAATTTCCATTGCTTAATTCACACATACACATAAAATACATTGGCTAAAACATCTTATGACATTAATCAACGTGATTTCCCATCAATTACATATAAAAGCAATCTAAACACTTTGAACTTCCATGGCTACTAAAATGGAACACCACCCTAAATCATCAAAACCTCAACATTTCTTCAAAAATCAACTCACCACAACACCCACACAAACTTTAACAAAGAAAGGATGAAGAAATGGTTATTTACCTCTTATGGACTTCCTCAAAACTCCACCAAATCTCTTCTTTCTTATTTCCAAAATGTTGCCCAAGGTGTGTGCGCAAGTTTTAATGAAGAAACTATGGTGAAATGAGGGCTTGAACATGGTTGCATGGTGGTTGAAGTGAGGTTGGCCATGGAGTTTCCATGGGAGTTTTGGGAGAAAGCTCAATTCGGCTTGGAAGAAGAATGAAGAAGATGAAGTTTACTTAGTAGAGAAATCTGTCCACTAATGTTATATTTTAATGTCTATTAACCTCACTTAGTGGAGCACTAAGTTTAGTTAATGATTAATTAATCCAAAGTTTCCAAATTTACAAATTTGTCACCATTTCTTTCACTATTAATATAATGTACCATAATTTAATTTTTATGACATTTTCAAAGTTTAATATCATTTATTTTTAATGGAAATTTAGGTCAAAAGGCAACTCGGGGTGTCAAATGACCAAAATGCCCCTCTTCAGGTTGTATTCCCGATTTTTTGGTAACACCGATTTTTGTCGATTTCTCAATTTTTTGTTTTTCTTTGTACTAAATAATTAATTTTTCTTTGACATTTCCAATGTCATTTATACTTCAATAGATGTTTATTTAAGTCTTAAAAATATTTCATAGGGTTCCCCGCAGTCCAGGGCTAGTCAACGGTCCACACCGCAACTTCCCGGTGCAGTCACCCATCGCTACGGTTTTTGGCTTGTTTAACTCAGTTACATTTCATTGCTCTTATTTTTCCTTTGCTTTTCTTGTTTTTTCATCTATTGTATTTCATTATTTTATATCTCCTCACTAATATTTAAGTGTAGTTCCAGGCATTCTAGCTGTCCCGACAGACATTGGTCACTGGAACAGTAGAACGCACTACCGAATATAGGGGTGTTACAATTCTCCCCCCTTTAAAATAAATTTCATCTCGAAATTTTACCTAGTTTTAGTCTCTGAACAGCTGGGGGTGCTATCTCCTTATGTCATCTTCACGTTTCCAAGTAGCTTCTTGGCCTGAATGATGGTTCCACAGCACTTTAACCAGGGGTATTTGTTTGTTCCTCAGCTGCTTCACCTCATATGCCAGAATTTCTATGGGTTCTTCCTCATATGAAAGGTCTGGATTTACCTAAATCTCTTCAACTGATAGAACATGAGATGGGTCAGATATGTACCTCCTTAATATGGACACACGGAAGACACTGTGTATCCTTTCTAGCTCTGGAGGTAATGCCAACTGATATGCCAAAGGACCCACTCTTTCCAGAACCTCATATGGTCCGATGAAACGAGGACTCAGTTTCCCCTTTTTGCCAAATCTCAAAATCCTCTTCCAAGAAGAAACTTTGAGGAATACCTTATTACACACTGCATATTCAATATCTCTTCTTTTCAAATCAATATAGGACTTCTGATGGTCTGATACAGCCTTGAGTCGATCTCTGATCAATCTGATCTTTTCCTTTGTCTGCTGAACAATTTCTGGCCCAATCATCTTTCTTTCACCTACTTCATCCCAACATAGGGGAGTTCCGCACTTTCTATGTCACACCTTACCCCTCTGTAAGGCATAACATGATCCCGTAGTATACCTAATGAATTACCAACTCCGTCTACTGATAACCCATTAAATACACTACAAGGGATTTTAAAAACTTTTCTTACTTCTTTTACAGTGGTGAGCACTATTTACAGGTGTTAAAAACTTTGGTGAACTGAGGTGAAACAACTAACTCATTTGATTTATTTGGAATTTCTGTAAAAATTTTGGCAAAGTGCCATCTGTATTTTGGACAAAACAGTTCTTCAGAAAACCTGTAAAAAAGCACTTCAATAAATTTTTCCAAATCTCAACTCCAATACATTTCTCAACACAACAATTTATCAACACAATTCCATAGAAATTTTTCAAAGTCTGAGATAAGGAAATATAATACAACTTTTACAATCCAAAACACTCATAATTAATTTACAACTTCAAGGTACAATTTAATTTACAACTGCTCAAAACCAAATACAATATGTACATACAGTGTCATACATTACAGTACAAAAAGCAAAAGCGGTATACTCAATATACCGGTAATCCCTCGCCGGATGTATATGCAGCCTAGTCTGCTGCCCTGTCGGTCTCTCTACCTGCGACAGCAATAAAAAGCTATCGCTGAGACAATGTCTCAGTGGTGCACAACATTAACCAAATCCAATTTAAATCACAATTCATAAGTCATGTAAATAGTGGATACTTAAAACCATAGTCAAATTTAAGACAATAAAGGTCAATAAGAATTTAAACTCCATTTCTCAATATCACAATAATTTTCCATAAGTCAGATCAGGTTTGAATTCAAAAGACAGTATATGTCAATGAGAGTTTAAAATCCATTTCACAATCTCACAATACACATCAGTAAATCACACACAGCTTAATCATGATCCATAATTCAATTCATCCCAAAAGCCGATGGCTAATGAGGTATTCAATTCATCCCAAAAGTCGATGACTAATGAGGAATAACATGGCTAGCTAGCAAAAATATGAGTACTCATTCTATTCGTCCTCAACAGGCACACACCTCAACACTTCAGCCAGAGAGGGAATTCAATTCATCCCACTAGACAAGCTAGAGAGGAATACAATCAATATACATGATAGCTGTGGTTTCAAACCATTTCTAATGCTTTTTAATCAATAAGTATCCATCAATGTCATTCAAACCATTTTTCACAGTTTCAAACTATTCACAATATTTTTCAATCAATAAATATTCCTCAAACACATTTCCACAATTTAAAATAATGATATACAAATAATCAATATTTATTTCAATTGAAAATAATTCAAAAGAAACAGTTGTTGTTGTGCACAAACCTCGATATTTGTCTCCTGGTCTTGACTCAGTATTTCTTTCCCTTTTGCTGAGTCCTTGTTAACTGAGAAACACAATTTGAAGTGTTTCAGTACCAAATTAAACTGTCTCTATCGATGGGGTTTGGTAAATAATGCACTGAACTCAATTATTCACTAAGTCACCTAATATACCGACCCTCATTGCGTTTTAGGTAAATTAGGTTTTAGTGTCGTTAATATGTCACATTCGATAAGGTTTTAGATTTGGTATGTTTTACCAAAGTCATTTCCTTGCTTAGTGCATTTTAATGCAAATTCTCGGATTCCGGAACACTGGTTTGACCTAACCGGACGATCTAGTTTCCTCGGTTTTTGGGTCTCGGTCGAAACTACAAACTTGTAGATCTAGGTCTTATTGCACGCGGTGCAAAATTTCAGGTCAATCCGAGTTAAGTAGACCAAGTTATGGTCATTACACTATTGCTGGTCAAATGGTACCATTTTAGGTCAATTTTAGGTCAAAGTGGTCAATTCTGGTTCGGCCAGTTTTTGGACCCGAACTTGTGCAAGTTGTTTGACTTGCTTATGGTCATTTCTGGGCTTTGGTGTCTTCATAAGACTTGTAGGTATGGGTCTTAACTATTCTTGGTCAAAATTTCAGGTCAATTGGACCTGGTTTGAGTGAGTTATGGCCTAAACACTCACTGCTGCCCAATTGGTCATTTTTCAGGTCCTAATTGCATCTAATCCGAATTGGTCAAATTTTTAGGTCACCTTGCAAGCAGAATTTTGGCATGGTTTCTCAATGAAAGTTGGCACATTTTGTGCCTAGTTTCACCTCAAATTGGTCTCATACTAATTGAGGTTACACATTCAAGGTTATAGGCCAAAATATACACTGCCCTTAATATGCATTACACACCCCAACTTCAAATACACACTTACCTTTGCAAGGTTTACTTCCATACCCTACCAAACTGTTTTGGCACATTACCAACAACATTTTCTACATAACATTAGCATTATTTTGGGCAGATTCCAATCACCATCAACACACCAATTATCATTCACAATCACAATTCTAAGTACCATTACAATTACACCTAAACACTACAAACATTACATACACTTTACAACTTTAATTTACATACTTAACATCAATCCTTCTAGGTCAATATGCCGACACTTCCTTCAATATACACCCTTTCTCAAGTGTCCACAAGCTGCCACAAATCACTCATCAACATCACATTGCCGTACCATAAGTTAATTTCCATCAAAGTGTATAATTCACCATATATACATGCATTAAATCACTAGGTTACTAAATCACCATGAACAACATTATTTCTCAACAATTATATGCACAATTTCCTCATCAAAAACGTGACCATGGCTGTCCAAAATGACAACAACAATAACCCTTCAAACTCAAAATTTTCCTTCACCAAACTAACACCCATAACATGAACATAAACTTTAACAAAGGATTTCTCAAAAATACAAACTTACCTTTATTTGTAACTTGCTAAACCTTCACCAAACTTCCCAAAATTGGTATCAATATCTTCCTTGTGGTGTGTAGACCATTTTTCATGAAAGGACCTAAGAGCTTGGAGTTGAAAATGGAGGATGGATCAAGCTCAAAGAAAACGTTAATGGAGGTTTTCAAGGGTTCATCAATTCGGCAATGTTGGGAGGTTTTGAGGAAGATGGGATTTCAGGTGGTTAGTGGACCACTTCAGCCATATTTCATGTTTAATAAATCCTATAGTGGTCCACTAACTAAAATTAAAACATTTTATAAGTTAATTTTTCAATTAATCCACATTTAACCCATTATTTCCACTATTTATTTTAGGTACCACCAAATTAATTTTTCATTTCATTTTCTAAGTGTAATACTATTTATTTTTAATGGACATTTAGGTCAAAAGACACTTCGGGATGTCGAATGACCATAATGCCCCTGTTCGGGTGGTTTTCCCGATTTTTCGGTAACACCGTATTTTGTCTGTTTTTCGATTCCTCACTTTTCTTTGTACTAATTATTTAATTTTTCTTTGATCTTTCTAATGATATTTACTCTTCAACAATGGTCTATTTAATTCCTAAAAATGTTTCCCAGGGTTCCCCGCAGTCCAGGGCTAGTCAACGGTCCACGCCGTGACTTCCCGGTGCGGTCACCCAACGCTAGGTTTCTCGGCTCACTTACTCGGTTACATTTCTTTGCTATGATTTTTCCTTTGTTTTTCTTTTATTGTATTTCATTATTTTATGTCTCCTCACTCATATTGAGGTACGGTTCTAGGCATCCTAGGTATGCAGGACACTGGTCACCGGAGCAGCAGAACGCACTACCGAACTTTGGGGTGTTACAATTCTCCCCCCCTTAAATAAATTTCGTCTCGAAATTTTACCTGGCATTAGTCTCTGAATAGCTGTGGGTGTTGTCTCCTCATATCCTCTTCACGTTCCCAAGTTGCTTCCTGGCCTGAATGATGGTTCCACAGCACTTTAACCAGGTGTATCTGTTTGTTCCTCAGCTGCTTCACCTCATATGCCAGAATTTTTATGGGTTCTTCCTCATATGAAAGGTCTGGATTTACTTCAATCTCTTCAACTGTTAGTACATGAGATGGGTCTGACCTGTACCTCCTTAACATGGACACATGGAAGACACTGTGTATCCTTGCTAGCTCTGGAGGTAATGCCAACCGGTATGCTAAAGGACCCACTCTTTCCAGAACTTCATATGGTCCGATGAAACGAGGACTTAGTTTCCCCTTTCTGCCAAATCTCATAATCCTCTTCCAAGGAGAAACTTTGAGGAATACCTTATCACCCACTGCATACTCAATATCTCTTCTCTTCAGATCAACATAGGACTTTTGACGGTCTGATGCAGCCTTGAGCCTATCTCTGATCAATCTGATCTTTTCCTCTGTCTGCTGGACAATTTCTGGCCCAATCATCTTCCTTTCACCTACTTCATCCCAACATAAGGGAGTTCTACACTTTCTGCCATACAAAGCTTCATATGGAGGCATCCCTATGCTTGATTGGTAGCTGTTGTTATAAGCAAACTCAATCAAAGGCAAGTGTGTATCCCAACTACCTTCAAATTCAATCACACAAGCCCGTAGCATATCCTCCAATATCTGAATAACCCTCTCGGTGGCCATGCATGCGTGGGTGGAATCTTTGTCTTTGAAGTTCAATCTAGTTCCTAGGGCTCTCTGAAGACTACCCGAGAATCTAGAAGTGAACCTAGGATCTGTCAGACACAATTGATACTGGCACTCCATGCAATTTTACAATCTCATATATGTACAATCCGCCAATCTTTCCGTGCTATAGTCCATCCGAATCGCAAAAAGTGAGTAGACTTAGTCAATCACAACTATAACCCATACCGCATCATGACTACTCGTGTCCTTGGAAGTCCTGTAACAAAATCCATAGTTATTCGTTCCCATTTCCACTGCAATCGACAAAGGATGTAATAAACCAGTGGAACTTGATGTTCGCCTTTACTTGCCGACAAGTTAGGCATTTGGAAACGTATTCAGCTATATCTCTTTTCATTCCCATCCACCAGTAATGCTCTTTCAGCCATCTGTAGATTTTATTTCAACCATGGTGCATAGCAAATGGAGACTCATGTGCTTCCTTCAAAATGTTTTGTCTCAATTCCACATCACTAGAACGCACATTCTACTCGATGTAGCAATAAACCATCATCGCCACGAGAATTCGTGTTTCTTGCCTGTTGGACTTCTTTCGGAGCTTCGATATTTTTCATCACTGCGCAGCCATTACGATCCGATCAATCAACACTGGCTGTACATGCCATACAACTACTGTCTGTCCCTCATCATCAACCTCTAACCTGGCATGCTGTGCTTTCAATTCATATACCATGGACAAAGGAGAAACTCTGAGACTTGCCATAGTCTTGCGACTTAAGCGTCACCACCACATTTGCTTTCCCCGGTGATAGTCTATTAAGCAATCATAGTCTTTAATGAGTTCTAACCATCTCCTCCGCCTCAAATTCAATTCCTTACGGTACCTAAGTACTTCAAGCTCTTGTGATCTGTGAAAATGTAGCATTTCTCCCCATACAAATAGTGTCTCCAGATCTTCAGAGCAAAAACAATAGCTGCTAACTCCAGATCATGTGTTGGGTAGTTCCTCTCATACGGTTTCAATTTGGCGTGATGCATAAGCAATGACATTCGATCTTGCATCAAGACACCTAACCCATTGTGAGAAGCATCACTATAAATCGTGTATTCTTTACCCGAGTAGGTAAAGTGAGAACTGAGCTTCGTTAAGCACCTCTTCAACTCATCAAAACTCACGACATTTATCACCCATGAAATTTTACATCTTTCCAAGCGGCTTGGTCGGTGGAGAAGATAACATAGAAAACCCCTTCACAAACCGACGGTAATATCCAGCTAAACCCAGAAAACTGCGAATTTCTGTGATGTTCCTGGGCGGCTTCCAATTAGGGATAGCTTCTACCTTGCCTGAATCTACCTTGATCACTTCACCTGACACAACATGTCCCAAAAAGGAGATTTCCTTCACCAAAATTCACATTTCGACAATTTGGCATATAATCGCTTTCTCCCTTAAAGTCTGCATAATCCGCAGATGTCTATCATGCTCCTCTGCACTCCTCGAGTATATCAAAATGTCATTAATAAACACCACCACAAATTGATCAAGATATGGTGCGAAGATAGTGTTCATCGATCCATAAAAGCGGTGGAGCATTTGTCAACCCGAATGGCATTACTAGAAACTCATAGTGGCCATATCGAGTTCAAAGCGCTTTTGGAATACTCGCTCTTGCACCTTCAATCGATGATAACCAGATCGCAAATCAATTTTGGAGAATCTGCGCACTTTCAATCGATCGAATGATCATCAATGCGAGGCAATGGATATCTCGTTTCTTTATTGTCACCCTATTCAATCGCTCGTAGTCAATGCATAAGCGGAGAGTACCATCCTTCATCTTAACAAACAACACCGGTGCTCCCAAGGTGACACACTAGGCGGATGAAGCCCTTTTTAAGTAATTCTTGTAATCGTATCTTTAACTCCTTCAACTCTGCTGGTGCCATTACGTATGGCGTTATGGAGATTGGATCCACACCAGTGCGAACATTAATTTCAAATCGAACTTCTCTTCCGGAGGTAATCACGGCAATTCATCAGAAACACGTCTGGAAAGTCATGTCTCGTAGGGATGTTTTTCAATCTTTGGACTCCCACTTGGGTGTCTACCACATGTGCCAAGTATGCTTCACACCCTTTTTCGATCATTTTTCCGGCTAGTGCAAAATTAAATGATGTTTGATGGCAATAGCTGCCTCTCCCCTTGTATCACCACATCATCTGCATCGAGGAGACCAAAAGTGACTATCTTGATCTACCAATCCAATCATGGCATGATGCCTAGCTAACCAATCCATGCCCAAGATGATATCATAATCTCTGAAGGGCATTTCAATGAGATCAGACAGGAAAGTGTGTCCTTGGATCACCAAAGGACAATCTCTATACATTCTATTAACCCTGACCTCCTGTCCTAGCGGACTTGTTACTAGTACCTCAAAGTCCATTTTTGTACATGGAACAGCAATGCAATCAATGATGCTAGCACTCACATAAGAATGGGTAGAACCCGGATCAAATAGCACAAATACATTCTGGTTAAAAGTTGAGAAGGTACCAGCCACAACATCAGATATCTCTGCCTCTTCTCTCTGTCTCATGGCATAGACTCGATCGAGCAATCGCCTTGTTCTGACTGTTTTATTGTGCCTTGGCTGCCTGCTGGGTTACCTCTACCCCTGCCTCTACCTCTGCTAGGTGGTTGTGAGCTTCTGGTGACAGGGCTCTGAACTGACCCTTCTGCAGTAGTAGGAGGTGGTCCAACTCTGCGACTACTGGTGCAGTCCTTGGCAAAGTGTCCGGTGCCTCCACAGTTATAACAGGCTCCAATAGCCTTGTAACAGATTCCACCATGATTCTTTCCACAAGTTTCACATTGGCGGGGAGGGTAGGAACTTCTGGTACTCTGCTGACCAGATAGGGGAGGTCTCTGTCCTGAATGTCTTCCCCTACCAGATTTCTTGCCACCTCTGCCATGTCCCCCATAGTTCTTCCTCTTTCCAGTATGACCACTGGAACTCTGATCTACTGATTTTCCCTCTTTCTCTGTCTTCTCTGACCTCTTCTTCTCAGGAGCAGTCTCAAACTCAACTCTTTCCAACTCTAGGGCTTGAGAAACAAGTTCAGAGAAGTTAGTGTGTTTGAAGCCGAGCACTTGTACTCTGATACTGGGCTTCAAGCCAGTTTCAAACCTCTTGCATCTCTCCCTGCTGGTAGAGAGTAGACTCACTGCATAATGGCTAAGGCGGGAAAATTCTCTTTCATACTCACCACCGACCGCCCTCTGCTTTCAAACTTAAGAATTCTTGTAGCTTCTGGTCTACATAAGCATCAGGGATGTATTTCTGTCTGAATTCCCTGAGGAAGTCATTCCATGTTAGCACTGCAGGCTCTACCAGACTGTGGGGAATGGTTTTCCACCAGTCATAAGCATCCCCCTGTAGTAAGGACACTGAGTATTCAAACCTAAGCTCTTCTGTACAATGTAGCTTCTTGAACACCCTATCCATCCTCTCTAACCATTGTTCAGCTTCTAGAGGATCTATCGTCCCTTAAACTCTGTAGCCCCATACTTCATCAATTTATCATCTTGCCTCGTAGGAGACCGTGGTTGTACCATCGTGTCCGAATTGGGACTTGAGTAGGTGCATTACCACCCATTTGTTGGAATATTGCAGCCATCTCACGAGCGAATCGAAAGGTGGAATCGCAGATCGCAGGGCCGTGTCTTGAACCACCGACATTT
The DNA here is from genome assembly GCF_030052815.1 of Hevea brasiliensis. NCBI lineage: Eukaryota > Viridiplantae > Streptophyta > Magnoliopsida > Malpighiales > Euphorbiaceae > Hevea > Hevea brasiliensis. Next base: position 67,799,904 of record NC_079493.1, on the reverse strand, counting down.
TGTACACTTGGGGCATCCTTGCACCTCACCTCAATAGATCGATCGATGAACGATCACCCTCTTCCATATTCAATGCGAGGATCTTAGCTTTCTGAACAATAACACAAGGATATTTACTCGTTAGTGCATATTTATCTTGTAATGTCTTGTATGTATCAAACAATGATATTGAGCAGTTGTACTATGCAAAAAGAACATTCAAATAACAGGTGAAAACGAAATTTAAAAACTTTGCTCTGATACCACTAAAACATGTCACACCTTACCCCTCTGTAAGGCATAACATGATCCCGTAGTATACCTAATGAATTACCAACTCCGCTTCATCGATAACCCATTAAATACACTACAAGGGATTTTAAAACTTTTCTTACTTCTTTTACAGTGGTGAGCACTATTTACAGTGTTAAAAACTTTGGTGAACGAGGTGAAACAACTAACTCATTTGATTTATTTGGAATTTCTGTAAAAATTTTGGCAAAGTGCCATCTGTATTTTGGACAAAACAGTTCTTCAGAAAACCTGTAAAAAAGCACTTCAATAATTTTTTTCAAATCTCAACTCCAATACATTTCTCAACACAACAATTTATCAACACAATTCCATAGAAATTTTTCAAAGTCTGAGATAAGGAAATATAATACAACTTTTACAATCCAAAACACTCATAATTAATTTACAACTTCAAGGTACAATTTAATTTACAACTGCTCAAAACCAAATACAATATGTACATACAGTGTCATACATTACAGTACAAAAGCAAAAGCGGTATACTCAATATACCGGTAATCCCTCGCTGGATGTATATGCAGCCTAGTCTGCTGCCTGCTTTGCCTCTCTACTGCGATAAAGAATAAAGCTATCATTTGAGACAATGTCTCAGTGGTGCACAACATTAACCAAATCCAATTTAAATCACAATTCATAAGTCATGTAAATAGTGGATACTTAAAACCATAGTCAAATTTAAGACAATAAAGGTCAATAAGAATTTAAACTCCATTTCTCAATATCACAATAATTTTCCATAAGTCGATCAGTTTGAATTCAAAAGACAAGATATGTCAATGAGAGTTTAAAATCCATTTCACAATCTCACAATACACATCAAGAAATCACACACGACTTAATCATGATCCATAATTCAATTCATCCCAAAAGCCGATGGCTAATGAGGTATTCAATTCATCCCAAAAGTCGATGACTAATGAGGAATAACATGGCTAGCTAGCAAAAATATGAGTACTCATTCTATTCGTCCCTCAACAGCACACACCTCAACACTTCACAGAGAGGGAATTCAATTCATCCCACTAGACAAGCTAGAGAGGAATACAATCAATATACATGATAGCTGTGGTTTCAAACCATTTCTAATGCTTTTTAATCAATAAGTATCCATCAATGTCATTCAAACCATTTTTCACAGTTTCAAACTATTCACAATATTTTTCAATCAATAAATATTCCTCAAACACATTTCCACAATTTAAAATAATGATATACAAATAATTAATATTTATTTCCATTGAAAATAATTCAAAAGAAACAGTTGTTGTGCACAAACCTCTGATATTTGTCTCCTGGTCTTGACTCAGTATTTCTTTCCCTTTTCTTTGAGTCCTTGTTAACTGAGAAACACAATTTGAAGTGTTTCAGTACCAAATTAAACTGTCTCTATCGATGGGGTTTGATAAATAATGCACTGAACTCAATTATTCACTAAGTCACCTAATATACCAACCCTCATTGCGTTTTAGGTAAATTAGGTTTTAGTGTCGTTAATATGTCACATTCGATAAGGTTTTAGATTTGGTATGTTTTACCAAAGTCATTTCCTTGCTTAGTGCATTTTAATGCAAATTCTCGGATTTCGAACACTGGTTTGACCTAACCGACGATCTAGTTCCCTCGGTTTTGGGTCTCGGTCGAAACTACAAACTTGTAGATCTAGGTCTTATTGCACGCGGTGCAAAATTTCAGGTCAATCCGAGTTAAGTAGACCAAGTTATGGTCATTACACTATTGCTGGTCAAATGGTACCATTTTAGGTCAATTTTAGGTCAAAGTGGTCAATTCTGGTTCGGCCAGTTTTTGGACCCGAACTTGTGCAAGTTGTTTGACTTGCTTATGGTCATTTCTGGGCTTTGGTGTCTTCATAAGACTTGTAGGTATGGGTCTTAACTATTCTTGGTCAAAATTTCAGGTCAATTGGACCTGGTTTGAGTGAGTTATGGCCTAAACACTCACTGCTGCCCAATTGGTCATTTTTCAGGTCCTAATTGCATCTAATCCGAATTGGTCAAATTTTTAGGTCACCTTGCAAGCAGAATTTTGGCATGGTTTCTCAATGAAAGTTGGCACATTTTGTGCCTAGTTTCACCTCAAATTGGTCTCATACTAATTGAGGTTACACATTCAAGGTTATAGGCCAAAATATACACTGCCCTTAATATGCATTACACGCCCCAACTTCAAATACACACTTACCTTTGCAAGGTTTACTTCCATACCCTACCAAACTGTTTTGGCACATTACCAACAACATTTTCTACATAACATTAGCATTATTTTGGGCAGATTCCAATCACCATCAACACACCAATTATCATTCACAATCACAATTCTAAGTACCATTACAATTACACCTAAACACTACAAACATTACATACACTTTACAACTTTAATTTACATACTTAACATCAATCCTTCTAGGTCAATATGCTGCCCACACTTCCTTCAATATACACCCTTTCTCAAGTGTCCACAAGCTGCCACAAATCACTCATCAACATCACATTGCCGTACCATAAGTTAATTTCCATCAAAGTGTATAATTCACCATATATACATGCATTAAATCACTAGGTTACTAAATCACCATGAACAACATTATTTCTCAACAATTATATGCACAATTTCCTCATCAAAAACGTGACCATGGCTGTCCAAAATGACAACAACAATAACCCTTCAAACTCAAAATTTTCCTTCACCAAACTAACACCCATAACATGAACATAAACTTTAACAAAGGATTTCTCAAAAATACAAACTTACCTTTATTTGTAACTTGCTAAACCTTCACCAAACTTCCCAAAATTGGTATCAATATCTTCCTTGTGGTGTGTAGACCATTTTTCATGAAAGGACCTAAGAGCTTGGAGTTGAAAATGGAGGATGGATCAAGCTCAAAGAAAACGTTAATGGAGGTTTTCAAGGGTTCATCAATTCGGCAATGTTGGGAGGTTTTGAGGAAGATGGGATTTCAGGTGGTTAGTGGACCACTTCAGCCATATTTCATGTTTAATAAATCCTATAGTGGTCCACTAACTAAAATTAAAACATTTTATAAGTTAATTTTTCAATTAATCCACATTTAACCCATTATTTCCACTATTTATTTTAGGTACCACCAAATTAATTTTTCATTTCATTTTCTAAGTGTAATACTATTTATTTTTAATGGACATTTAGGTCAAAAGACACTTCGGGATGTCGAATGACCATAATGCCCCTGTTCGGGTGGTTTTCCCGATTTTTCGGTAACACCGTATTTTGTCTGTTTTTCGATTTCTCACTTTTCTTTGTACTAATTATTTAATTTTTCTTTGATCTCTCTAATGATATTTACTCTTCAACAATGGTCTATTTAAGTCCTAAAAATGTTTCCCAGGGTTCCCCGCAGTCCAGGGCTAGTCAACGGTCCACGCCGTGACTTCCCGGTGCGGTCACCCAACGCTAGGTTTCTCGGCTCACTTACTCGGTTACATTTCTTTGCTATGATTTTTCCTTTGTTTTTCTTTTATTGTATTTCATTATTTTATGTCTCCTCACTCATATTGAGGTACGGTTCTAGGCATCCTAGCTGTCCGGACAAAGATCAGTCACCGAGCGGCAGCGCACTCTAGAACTTTGGGGTGTTACATTCTACCATACAAAGCTTCATATGGAGGCATCCAAATGCTTGATTGGTAGCTGTTGTTATAAGTAAACTCAATCAAAGGCAAGTGTGTATCCCAAATACCTTCAAACTCAATCACACAAGCTCGTAGTGTAACACCCTCCCTGTACCAACTCCGTACATTCTACTGTTCCGATGACCGGTGTCGGTCCAGACAGCTAGAACGTCCGTAAAAGTATTTAAACTAAAGTCGAGAACCATAATTAACTCAAATATTAATACGAAAAATTTAGTAAAAATTTTAGAAATAAAATACAACCAAGTTAAACGAGCCGGTGCCCTAGCGATGGGTAACCAGAGGGAAGTTGCGGTTCTAGCAACGAGGAGCCCTAGACCCGGGGGAAAAATTATAAAATAATTTTTGGGACTCCAGAAAAGGGTTATTGAGGTTCCCATGGCATTAGAATGCCAAGAAAATACCTAGAAAAAATTTTCAATCGGTACAGACAATTTTGACCCGTTAAGCCAAACGGAGGGCATTTTGGTCATTTCGCCTTCAGAGGTGATTTTTGGCCGACTTGTCCAGTTGAGTAAGTAATTAATATGACATAAAATATGAATAAACATTACTAGAAATTAAATTGAAAATGAGTAGTGGAGGAAAGAAAAGAAAATGAGGAAAAAGGGTTATTTATGATATCATGGTGATGTCATTAAGAAAATTTTAACCAATCACAATTAAGTACCATTTGACTAACTATTAAAAGACATGAAAGAAGACCAAAATAAGAAAAAAATTGCAGCAGCCATTCTTCCCTAAAAAGCCAGCCGAAACCCTCTCCCCATCTCCCTCTATTAATTTGCAACAAAAGCTTCATTTTCCTCTTCATTTCACCCTAAAACCCTAGAGACCTTTCACTAAAATTTGTCCTAGCACCTTGCTAAACCTTTTGGCAGCCAAGAGGGAGAAAGAAAGTGAAGTTTGGGGCTTGGGAAATTCTGCCACTTAAAGGTTAGTGCAACTATAAACATAAAACTCTTAAATTTCATGATTTTGGACTTGAAATTTAGTAAGACTTGTAATTTAAATGAACAAAAACCTATGTGTATGAGCTCTTGAATTTCGGCTGCCCTAGAAAAGGAATATGTAGGAGTGTTTTTGATGAGCTTGAAGTGAAATAGAAACCATGTTTGAAGTTATAAACATATGAGTAATGCATTAGTAGCTAACCAAGGTAAATGGCATAAATCATGAAATTGAGTTAGGGTTTAGGAAAGGTGAAAATGTGACTTGGCTTAGGAAATTGTTAGAGAACTTTTTAATAGTCAATTAGTGACTATTTTAGGTAAGTTGAGCACAATTTGGACTGAAAAATAGGATTGCAAAGAGAAGTAGTAAGCTGCCCTAGGACAGCAGCAATGGACTGAGATTTCAGTCCAATTACACAGCCATAACTTTGGCTGTGTTGGTCCAATTGGTGTTTGGCCAATTGTACATGAAACTAGGCTTATAATGGCACATTTATGCTGAAGAAACCATGCCCAAAAGACCAAAGCAAGAGGACCAAAACTTAGCCCCAATCCGGACACCCTACAACTGATTCTGCAGAATTGACCAAATGAACAGTAACTATTCATTTGGCCATAACTCACTGTAGATTTTGTCAATTGACCTGAAAGTTTTACAGAAACACGTTAAGACATAGACAAACAACTTTCATGAAGAAACCTACCCCAAATTATGGCCAGAACCTAACCCAAATGGCAGTGGAAGTCACTGTTCATGTTACTGTAGATATGGTAATTTCTGCAGAATGGGAATCCGACCAGCTGTGGTTTTTGGACCATATCTGGAGTTACAAAACTCCAAATGGAGTGATTCAAAAAAGGAAATTCAACTAGACAAAATAAGGAACAACTTTCATGTTTTACATTTCTTCAAATTCCCACAGAAACAGTGTCCAATGGAACAGTGAATTTGACTCACAAAAACTGAAAATTCTGCTTGTGTTGGTTTAAACTTTGAAATTGTATAAATGCTTAATGCCAACAAGTTTGGAATGCCAAATGTGGTATGTTGGGAGTGCCAAAGTCAATGTACATATTTTTATTCTAAAAGTCAACATTTTTATTGACTAATAAGATGAATAGTGACACTAAAAATTTGAAATTCACAAATTGAAGAATTTAAAAGTTTCAAATGCCCTAGTATACCTAACAAGATTTGTTTGGATAGTTTGGCATGCCAATAGGGTTCAGTTAGCGATCGCACATGGCAATATGCCATTACGTGATTTCATGACTTGTAGCCATTCGACTTTGTATTGAGACTTGGCCTTGTGCACGATATTATTTACTGCTTGTTAGCTGCATTTCTGCACACCGGAGATGCATATGTGATCGATGGTGTGACGGCCGAGTACTAGGTACCCGGTGCGGTTACCGTTATCCATCCGATCGTCTAGTGTAGGTTTACTTGGGGCAACCAAATGAATAAAAGTGAACAACGTTAACGAAATAATGGATATACCAATACCAAACAAAGAAAGCATACACATTCTATACACATTCATTTTCTTGCTATTTTCTTCTATTATATTATTGGACCACTAAGCATTATTGCTTAGCGCGTTGCTTTTGCCACGCGTAGGTACTGGAGATCCCGATCGTGAGCCCAGTAGACCACAGACTGGGTGAGTTCATCCTGCAGTTTTGCACAGTGTCCGTGTCACCTCATCACCTGCAGTGCATTGGTAGGACATTAGATGTCATTTTGTCATTTTGTAATTAAATATTTGTTTTCTCATATGTATTTGGGATTTATGTAATGTATTTTGAGGTTCATGTAAATAATAAAGATTTATGGTTATGTATGGAAATAATTTGAGTATTTAATTATTGTTTATATATGAGAACCCTGAGAAATGGATGTTTGAGAAATGAAAAGGTTGTTGAGACCTGAAATTGAAAAAAATGTTGAGATCTTGATATTGAGCTTTGTGATGATATTGGAGTTGAGAATGAATGAATTTGTTCATTGGAAGTGTTTTTAACAGGTTCCGAAGAACTGTTTTCTCCATTTTTAGCCGGTACTCTGCCGGATTTTCTTTAAAATTTACGGAACCTCAAATAAATTATGATTTTAATAAATGACTTAAATGAGTTATATTTTACAAGTTATATTCAAAAGCATGATATAAATTAATTAAGGAATATTAGAGTGTGCCGGTACACCGTGTGGCATTACTTACTCGGGTATACTGTACACGGGTAAGGGGTGTCACATTTAGTGGTATCAGAGCACGGTTTAGGCATTTCTGGTCCTAGATTGAGTCCATACCATGCATTGCATTTGTAAGAGTCGAGGTGGCACTAATGCAGATCTGTTTGTTTTTCTTATTTTGAATAGGATATGGACCCTTCATCTCAGAGGGCAGTTGAGGAGGAAGTGGAGAGTCATGCTCCACCGGTAGCAGCTGAGACTGGGGGTAGGGGAGAACCTACTCAGCCAGCTTAGGCAGAGCCTACTCAGCCTCCACAGGCCATGTTCTAACAAATGGCCGACTTCTTCAGACAAATGGCCGGGGTAATGCCAGCACCACCACCACCACCAGCTCCACAGCAGAAATCACACCTGGAAAGGCTAAGGAAGTTTGGAGCTGTGGACTTCTATGGCAAGAGAGAAGATGACTTTGTTGCAGCCGATAATTGGTTGAACAGAACAGACAGAGTACTAAAACAACTCCACTGCACTCCAGAGCAAAACCTGGAAGCTGCCATCTCTTTACTGCAAGATGATGCATATGAGTGGTGGGACACCGTGTCCAGTGAAGTGCAGCCAGAAGCTGTAACTTGGGACTTCTTCCTCTCTGAATTCAAGAAGAAATATGTGGGTACCGTATACCTGGAAGAGAGAAGAAGAGAGTTTATTAACAGGCGAGGCAGTGTCGGTGGCGAATATGAGAAGGAATTTGTAAGATTGAGCCGCTATGGAAGGGAGATAGTCCCTAATGAAGCTGAAAGGTGCAAGAGATTTGAAGAGGGACTAAATGACAACATCAAGATCCAGCTCACTGCCTTGGGAATCACAGAATTTACCAAGTTAGTGGAAGCTGCAATAAAGGTGAAAAAAGTAAGAATCAGTGAGCAGACTAGAAGAGAGAGACAGCAGAAGAGGGGACCGGGTCAGTCTAGTTCAACCCCTGCATTTGGGAAGAAGTTCAAGGGTCCTCCTGCACAGAGTTCGAGTCAACCATAGGGTCAGGGTCAGTCTCAGGGGCCCAGGCCATAGTTCACCCCTAGGAGAGGTCAGTCCACACCATCAGTGGGCAGCTCTCCAGGGATGGGGTTCAGTGGACCAGCCCCAACATCTTCTGCATGTCCGCATTGCCTGAAATGGCACAAGGGGGAATGTTGGAGTAATCGGTGCTGCTTGAGGTGTGGGTCAACAGAGCATCGGTTGAAGAAGCGTCACGCAGAACTACTACGTTGCTCCAACACAAGCGCAGACACGCTCGTGCACCACTAAGGGGTAGAAGGTCCGTAAATCCAGTGGGACCATCTCGGAGGCTCGCATCGAGCCAGCCAGAAGGCGGATAAAAGACCACCTGCCGAGAAATTATGCCCCGAGAGCTCGGGAGGAGCAAGATGCCACGGGCGTCATCGAGTGCGTTCTCCTCTACACTACACTGTGCATGCATTGGTGGATCCAGATCCACTCATTCCTACATTTGCATCAACCTACCCGTAGAAAGGGGATATTGGTAGGGAGAGTGACCAAGACATTACGGTCACTAATCCATTGGGCCTGATGTGGTAGTGAACAAAGTATACAAGGGTTGCCCGTTGAGGATTCAGGGTATGAATTCTTGGCATACCCGATTGAGTTGCCTTTCCATGAGTTTGGCGTGATTTTGGGAATGGGTGGTTGTCACGTCATCGAGCAATAGTTGATTGCAAATTGAAGAGAATTTCTCTAAAAACTTCAGAGGGTAATGAGATCACAGTTGTGGGGGAAAGGACAGATTTCTTGTCCAATGTCATCTCAGCCACAGTTGTAAGAAGAATGATGAGAAAAGGCTGTGAAGCCTACCTAGCACATGTGGTGGATACTAGGCAGGCTAAGCCAAACCTGAGTGACATACCCACGGTGAGAGATTTCCCAGAGGTATTTCCTAAAGAGTTGCCTGGTTTGCCACCAGAAAGGGAAGTTGAATTTGCTATTGAGACCTTTGCCAGTCTGACACCCATTTCCATTGCTCCTTATAGGATGGCACCCACTGAATTGAGGGAGTTGAAAACTCAGTTGCAAGAGTTGCTTGATAAGGGGTTCATACGCCCCCAGTGTGTCACCATGGGGAGCTCCAGTGCTGTTTGTGAAAAAGAAGGATGGGACTTTGAGACTATGCATCGATTCTGGCGGTTGAATAAAGTGACGTGAAGAACAAATATCCGTTGCCTAGAATTGATGATCTGTTTGATCGGTTGAAGGGAAGCGAGTGTTTTCCAAGATTGATCTCAGATCAGGATATCATCAGTTGAGGGTGAAGGATGCAGATGTGCCAAAGACTGCATTCAGGACCCGATATGGGCATTATGAGTTCCTAGTGATGCCCTTTGGCTTAACAAATGCACCAGCGGCATTCATGGACCTTATGAACCGTATCTTCCATCCACACTTAGATCGGTTCGTAGTGGTCTTTATTGATGATATTTTGGTGTATTCCAAGACTAGGGAAGAACATGATGAGCATTTGAGGATTGTTCTGCAAACCCTGAGAGAAAAGAAGCTGTATGCTAAGTTGTCCAAGTGTGACTTTTGGCTGAATGAGATTGCATTCCTTGGACACATAGTGTCAGCTGATGGGATTAGGGTGGATCCCAAGAAAATAGAAGCAGTGATGGAATGGAAGCCTCCCAGGAATACAACTGAGGTCAGAAGCTTCTTGGGGCTAGCTGGGTATTACAGAAGATTTGTGAAGGGATTTTCCCTAATAGCTGCTCCAATGACCAAGTTGTTACACAAGAATGTCAGATTTGACTGGAATGACAAGTGTCAGACCAGTTTTGAGAAGTTGAAGGCTATGTTGACAGAGGCACCAGTGTTAACACAGCCAGTGTCAGGAAAGGACTTCGTGGTCTACAGTGATGCCTCTCATAATGGGTTAGGGTGTGTATTGATGCAAGAGGGGAAGGTGGTCGCCTATGCTTCCAGGCAGCTAAGGCCACATGAACAGAATTACCTTACCCATGATTTAGAGCTTGCAGCAATTATCTTCGCACTGAAGATATGGAGGCATTACTTGTATGGTGAAAAGTGCTACATTTACACAGACCACAAAAGCCTGAAATATTTACCAACCCAGAAGGAGCTCAACCTTAGACAGAGGCGATGGATTGAGTTCCTGAAGGATTATGACTGTGTAATTGACTACCATCCTAGGAAGGCAAATGTAGTTGCTGATGCTTTGAGCAGAAAATCCATCACAGCTTTGAGATCATTGAATGCCCGTCTATCTTTGATTCGAGATGGAGCTGTTTTGGCTGAGTTGCAAGTGAGGCCAAACCTGCTACAGCAGATTTTAGATGGGCAAAAGGCAGATGGAAAGTTAACAGCCATTATGAGCAAAATCCCAGAAGGAAAAGCAATTGACTATGAGGTAAAAGCAGATGGGTGTCTGTATTACAAAGGAAGACTGTGTGTACCAGAAGATGGGGAAGTAAAGGCCAGTATTCTGAAAGAGGGGCACACTAGTGTATATGCTATGCACCCAGGAAGTACAAAGATGTATCATGATCTGAAGCTTCAGTATTGGTGGCCTGGTATGAAGAAAGACATAGCTGACTATGTGACTAAATGCTTGACATGTCAGCAAGTCAAGGCAGAACATCAAGTTCCATCGGGTTTGCTACAGCCTATACGCATACCTGAATGGAAATGGGATCGGGTCACCATGGATTTTGTAAGTGGTCTACCTCTCACTCGGAAGAAACATGATGCAGCATGGGTGATAGTTGATAGATTGACAAAGTCAGCACACTTTCTCGCGATTAGACCGACTACTCACTGGAGAAGTTAGCAGAATTGTATATCAGTGAGATAGTTAGACTGCATGGAATTTCACTTTCCATCATATCTGATCGAGACCCAAGGTTTACATCGAGATTCTCGAAGAAGTTGCATGAGTCCTTGGGTACACAACTTCATTTCAGTACAGCTTTCCATCCTCAGACGGATGGGCAATCAGAAAGAGTAATCCAGGTAAACAATTGAACCAATTGAATTAGTACAAATATTGAACTAAAATGATAACAATAACATGAAATATATGTCAGGTCCTTGAGGATATGCTGAGGAGTTGTGTTATTGAGTTTGAGGGAAGTTGGGATAGATACCTCCCACTGGTAGAATTTGCATAGAACAATAGCTAACAAGCTAGTATCCAAATGGCCCCGTATGAAGCGCTGTATGGGAGAAAATGTAGAACTTCAGTGTGCTGGACTGAATTGGGCAAAGACAAACTGGTAGGGCCAGACCTGGTGAAACAGGCTGAGGAGAAGGTGAAATTAATCAAAGCCAACTTAAAGGTTGCCTCAGACAGACAGAAATCTTATGCCGACCTGAAGAGGAAAGAAATATAATATGGGGTTGGCGACAAAGTGTTCCTCAAGGTGTCACCATGGAAGAAAGTATTGAGGTTTGGAAGGAAAGGTAAGTTAAGCCCTAGGTTCATTGGCCCATATGAAGTCATTGAACGTGTGGGTCCAGTAGCCTATAGGCTAGCTTTACCACCAGAGTTGGACAAGATCCACAATGTGTTCCACGTGTCTATGCTCAGAAGATACCGCTCAGATCCTTCACATGTCATCTCCAGAGAAGAAATTGAAATACAGCCAGATTTGACATACGAAGAAGAACCTCTACGGATCTTGGCTCGGGAAGTGAAAGAGTTGAGAAACAAGCAAATTCCATTGGTGAAAGTGCTTTGGAGGCACCACAACACCGAGGAGGCAACTTAGGAAAGTGAAGAGACGATGAGGCAACAGTTCCCTCAACTGTTTGCATCAGGTAAATTTCGAGGACGAAATTTAAATTAGAGGGGAAGAGTTGTAACACCCTCCCTGTACCAACTCCGTACATTCTACTGTTCCGGTGACCGGTGTCGGTCCGGATAGCTAGAACGTCCGGAAAAGTATTTAAACTAAAATCGGGAATCATAATTAACTCAAATATGAATAAGAAAAATTTAGTAAAAATTTTAGAAATAAAATACAACCAAGTTAAACGAGCCGGTGCCCTAGCGATGGGTAACCAGAGTGTCACACCCTACCCCTCTGTAAGGCATAACATGATCCCGTAGTATACCTAATGAATTACCAACTCCGTCTACTGATAACCCATTAAATACACTACAAGGGATTTTAAAAACTTTTCTTACTTCTTTTACAGTGGTGAGCACTATTTACAGGTGTGAAAGACTTTGGTGAACTGAAGTGAAACAACTAACTCATTTGATTTATTTGGAATATCTGTAAAATTTTTGGCAAGGTGCCATTTGTATTTTGGACAAAACAGCTTCTTGAAAACTCAGAAAAGCACTTCAAATCCACAGAGATTTTCAAAGACTAAGATACAAAAATATAACACAATTTTTACAAGCCAAATAACTCATAATTATTTTACAACTTTACTGTACAACTTAAATTTACAACTGCTCAAAACCAAGAACAAAATATACATACAGTGAATATACATTACAGTACAAAATGTCACATGTGGTATACTCACTATACCCAAAAATCTCTCATCATGATACTAGCAGCCTCTAGCTCACGCCTGCTCTGTCTCTCTACTGCGATAAAGAATAAAGCTATCACGAGACAATGTCTCAGTGGTGCACAACATTTACCAAATACAAATTTTAAATCACAATTCATAAATCATATCAATAGTGGATACTTAAAACCATAGTTAAATTCAAGACAATAAATGTCAACAAGAATTTAAACTCCATTTGTTAATATCACAATAATTTTCAATAAGTCAGATCATGGTTGAATTCAATAGACAGTATATGTCAATAAGAGTTTAAATCAATTTCACAATCTCACAATACATAATAACACAATTCGATCAAATAACTGAAGAATATCGTTTTGCAAATCGATAACACCATTCGATTAAATAATTGAACAATACAATGTTGCCAATCAATAACACAATTTAGGTCATGACACAAATTTTTCCATATATGCCGTGTTGTACACCACGATAAGACATACTCACCCCAATAATCGAAATCAATGAGGGAGGAAGCTAGCTATATAATGAGAACTCATCCATACTCACCTCAGACTGGGAAGTCAAAGAGGGAGGAACATAATCATACTCACCCCAGACTAATAAGTCAAAGAGGGAGGAATAATCACACTCACCCCATTAATGGAGGAGGAACATATTATCAGTGTCATGCCAATTGTGAGTCAAAACAATTCCAAACATTTTATTCAAATGATCCGTAAGAATCCAATAAATTTCCAAAGTTATAATTTCATTCACAAAATGGCAACACAATTCGTAGTTCACTTCAATTTCCACAAAAACCATTTACAGTGCTTTTCAATCAATAAGTATCCATCAAATACCATTCAAACAATTTTTCACAATTTCAAACCATTCACAATGTTTTTCAATCAATAAGTGTCCACCAAACACATTTCCACAATTTAAAACAATGATATGCAAATAGTCAATATTTATTTCCATTGAAAATAATTCAATAGAAACAGTTGTTGTGCACAAACCTCGATGATCGCCCTTGATCCGACTCGGTGTTTCCTTCCCTTTTCCCGAGTCTTTGGTAATCGAGAAACACAATTTGAAGTGTTTCAAGACTAATTTAAACTGTCTCTATCGATGGTGTTTGGTAAATAATGCACTGAACTCAATTATTCACTTAATCACCTAATATACCGACCCTCGTTGCGTTTTAGGTAAATTAGATTTTAGTGTCGTTAATATGTCACATTTGATAGGGTTTTAGGTTTGGTATGTTTTACCAAAGTCATTTCCTTGCTTAGTGCATTTTAATGCAAATTGCTGGATTCCGGGACACTGGTTTGACCTAACCGGACGATCTAGTTCCCTCGGTTTTCGGGTCTCGGTCGAAACTACAAACTTGTAGATCTAGGTCTTATTGCACGCGGGGCAAAATTTCAGGTCAATCCGAGTTAAGTAGACCAAGTTATGGTCATTATACTATTGCTGGTCAAATGGTACCAAATTAGGTCAATTTTTGGTCAATTTGGTCAACTCTGGTTCGGCCAGTTTTTGGACCCGAACTTGTGCAAGCTTTTTGACTTGCTTCTGGTCATTTCTGGGTTTTGGTGTCTTCATAAGACTTGTAGGTATGGGTCTTAACTATTCATGGTTAAAATTTCAGGTCAATTGGACCTGTTTTGAGTGAGTTATGGCCTAAACACTCACTGCTGCCCAATTGGTCATTTTTCAGGTCCTAATTGCACCTAATCCGAATTGGTCATTTTCTTAGGTCACCTTGCAAGCAGAATTTTGGTATGGTTTCTCAATGAAAGTTGGCACATTTTGTGCCTAGTTTCACCTCAAATTAGTCTCATACCAATTGAGGTTACACATTTAAGGTTATAGGCTAAAATGTACACTGCCCTCACTATGCCTTTCACACCCCACTTCAAACACACATTTAACTTGCAAAGTTTACTTCCATACCCTACCAATCTGTTTTGGTACATTACCAAAAGCATTATCTACTTTACATTAATATTATTTTGGGCAGATTACCATTACCCTCAACACACCAAATATAATTCACATTTACAATATCTCAATACCATTACATACACACCTAAACACCACTAATTCTCACATACACTTTACACAATAATTTCATACACATATCCTTCATTCCTTAATGCCACAATTCTGCCAACACTCCCATGAATATACACATTTATTCAAGTGTCCCCAAGGCTGCCCAAATTTGTCCTTCAACATCAAAGTGCTGTCCAAGTTACCAATTCCCATCCAAGTGCATAAATCACCATATAAACATGAAATAATTCACTAGGTTACTAATTCATCATGATCAACACCATTTCTCATCAATTATATGCACAAATATCTCATCAAAAACGTGACTCATGGCTGTCCAAAATGAAAACAACAATAACCCTTCAAACTCAAAATTTTCCTTCACCAAACCAACACCCATAACATGCACACAAAACTTAACAAAGGAATTCTCAAAAAATGTAAACTTACCTTTGATTGTAACTTGCTAAACCCTCACCAAACTTCTCAAATTTGGTATCCATATCTTCCTTGTGATGTGTAGACCATTTTTAATGAAGCCACTTAGGTGATTGGAGGTGAAATGAAGGTGGCTAATGGAGCTTTTTCAATTTGCGGCCATGGAGGTTTTTGGAGAAATTCATACGGCCATGGCAATTCCCAAGCTTGAAGATGAAATGGCAGATTGTATAATGGGTGTACACCTGCCCCTTTAGTCCTTAATTAATTCCCTAGTGGTCCACTCACCACATTTAAATCATATTATAAGCTTAAAGTGCTAATTACACAATTTTCACTCCACTTTTGGTTATTTGCATTAGGTACCACTAAACTAATTTTTCATTTTATTTTCTAAGTGTAATATTATTTATTTTTAATGGACATTTAGGTCAAAAGACAATTTGGGATGTCAAATGACCATAATGCCCCTGTTCGGGTTGCATTCCCGATTTTTCGGTAACACCGGATTTTGTCTGTTTTTCGATTTCTCACTTTTCTTTGTACTAATTATTTAATTTTTCTTTGATATTTCTAATGATATTTATACTTCAATAAATATTTATTGGAGTCCTAAAAATATTTTCCAGGGTTCCCCGCAGTCCAGGGCTAGTCAACGGTTCACGCCGTGACTTCCCGGTGCGGTCACCCATCGTTAGGTTTCCCGGCTCGTTTAACTTGATCACATTTCTTTGCTATCATTTTTTCTTTGTTTTTCTTGTACTTTCTTTTCTTGTATTTCATTATTTTATGTCTCCTCACTCTCATTGAAGTGTGGTTCTAGGCATCCTATCCTAGCTGTCCTGACAAAGACTGTCACCTAATACAATAACGCACTACCGAACTTAGGGGTGTTACAATTCTCCCCCCCTTAACTAAATTTCTTCCACGAAATTTTACCCAATAGTCATCTTACAATAGTCATACGTTTATTTTCTCCTTTCTATATGATCGTAAAACTTTTAACAATCTAATACAATGTTTACTTTGTTTGGATAATACCAATCTCCTCTTACTATTGTGTTGTCTAATATTTCGGTTCACGTTCCTTCTTGAATGACCCTTGAGGTCATGTTAGAATGATTCATTAGTCATTGGTCCTCTGACCATTCTAGTCCATAGTCTTCCTCACATTTGTAATATTTCTTTGTTACACATGAATCAACTGTTCAATTCTCTACTTTCATAACTCTTTTTATCTCACAATATTCTATAACTTACTTCCTTTTATGCGAACTATAACCTTCGATATTTTAACTTTTGAGTTTTAGATCCTAAGTAGGATTTTCAAACTTATTTCTAACAATTAAATTATGTCATGGCATAACTATACCAAAACAGATGCCGTTGGCAACTATTCTTATCTAGGTGTACTATCAGGTAGTACGTAGCTCTACACAATAATCTCAAGTCGATCAGAATCTGCGACTACAAGATAAACATCAAGAACATTGCATAGTTACTACGATACATCCCAATAGATCAAACTTTGTTATCTTTTATTCTTTTTGAATTCACTGATATTCGAATCTTATTCTGATTACAATATCCATTAGCAATTTCTAACAGTAACCTCCTTGCCTCATCTAGAGCAATTCCATTATCGCATCTTACTTTTACGCCCTCTTGCCTTACATTAAGTAGGCTCGCCAATTAGCTTATAATTTTATGGTGTGTCGCAAATACTTTTCACGATAAACTCTTCCAAAACTAATTTCACTTGTTATCACAATCCTTATCCTAAAGGACTAGTCACTAATGCATCAAAATTTATTTCCCGACCTCTGTACAATAATACAAGGAGATTTCCTCCCGTTAGTGCATATTTATAATGTAATGTACTGTATGTATCAAACATTTGAGCTTGTAGTTACCGACAAAAGATTTCAAATTCACATTCAAATTCACTTTAAAACCATTGCTCGATACCACTAAAACATGTCACACCCTACCCTCTGTAAGGCATAACATGATCCCGTAGTATACCTAATGAATTACCAACTCCGTCATCGATAACCCATTAAATACACTACAAGGGATTTTAAAACTTTTCTTACTTCTTTTACATGGTGAGCACTATTTACAGTGTGAAAGACTTTGGTGAATCAAGTGAAACAACTAACTCATTTGATTTATTTGGAATATCTGTAAAATTTTTGGCAAGGTGCCATTTGTATTTTGGACAAAGCAGTTCTTCTAAAACTCAGAAAAGCACTTCAAATCCACAGAGATTTTCAAAGACTAAGATACAAAAATATTACAAAATTATTACAAGCCAAATAACTCATAATTATATTAAAACTTTATCAGATAACTTAAATTTACAACTGCTCAAAACCAAGAACAAAATATACATACAGTGAATATACATTACAGTACAAAATGTCACATGTGGTATACTCACTATACCCAAAAATCTCTCACTGGCGATACTAGCAGCCTAGCTCACGCTCTGTCTGCTCTCTACTGCGACAAAGAATAAAGCTATCGCTGAGACAATGTCTCAGTGGTGCACAACATTTACCAAATACAAATTTTAAATCACAATTCATAAATCATATCAATAGTGGATACTTAAAACCATAGTTAAATTCAAGACAATAAATGTCAACAAGAATTTAAACTCCATTTGTTAATATCACAATAATTTTCAATAAGTCAGATCATGGTTGAATTCAATAGACAGTATATGTCAATAAGAGTTTAAATCAATTTCACAATCTCACAATACATAATAACACAATTCGATCAAATAACTGAAGAATATCGTTTTGCAAATCGATAACACCATTCGATTAAATAATTGAACAATACAATGTTGCCAATCAATAACACAATTTAGGTCATGACACAAATTTTTCCATATATGCCGTGTTGTACACCACGATAAGACATACTCACCCCAATAATCGAAATCAATGAGGGAGGACGCTAGCTATATAATGAGAACTCATCCATACTCACCTCAGACTGGGAAGTCAAAGAGGGAGGAACATAATCATACTCACCCCAGACTAATAAGTCAAAGAGGGAGGAATAATCACACTCACCCCATTAATGGAGGAGGAACATATTATCAGTGTCATGCCAATTGTGAGTCAAAACAATTCCAAACATTTTATTCAAATGATCCGTAAGAATCCAATAAATTTCCAAAGTTATAATTTCATTCACAAAATGGCAACACAATTCGTAGTTCACTTCAATTTCCACAAAAACCATTTACAGTGCTTTTCAATCAATAAGTATCCATCAAATACCATTCAAACAATTTTTCACAATTTCAAACCATTCACAATGTTTTTCAATCAATAAGTGTCCACCAAACACATTTCCACAATTTAAAACAATGATATGCAAATAGTCAATATTTATTTCCATTGAAAATAATTCAAAAGAAACAGTTGTTGTGCACAAACCTCGATGATCGCCCCTTGATCTGGACTCAGTGTTTCCTTCCCTTTTCCTGAGTCTTTGGTAACTGAGAAACACAATTTGAAGTGTTTCAGTACTAATTTAAACTGTCTCTATCGATGGTGTTTGGTAAATAATGCACTGAACTCAATTATTCACTTAATCACCTAATATACCGACCCTCATTGCGTTTTAGGTAAATTAGATTTTAGTGTCGTTAATATGTCACATTTGATAGGGTTTTAGGTTTGGTATGTTTTACCAAAGTCATTTCCTTGCTTAGTGCATTTTAATGCAAATTCTTTGGATTCGGGACATCGGTTTGACCTAACCGGACGATCTAGTTCCCTCGGTTTTCGGGTCTCGGTCGAAACTACAAACTTGTAGATCTAGGTCTTATTGCACGCGGGGCAAAATTTCAGGTCAATCCGAGTTAAGTAGACCAAGTTATGGTCATTATACTATTGCTGGTCAAATGGTACCAAATTAGGTCAATTTTTGGTCAATTTGGTCAACTCTGGTTCGGCCAGTTTTTGGACCCGAACTTGTGCAAGCTTTTTGACTTGCTTCTGGTCATTTCTGGGTTTTGGTGTCTTCATAAGACTTGTAGGTATGGGTCTTAACTATTCATGGTTAAAATTTCAGGTCAATTGGACCTGTTTTGAGTGAGTTATGGCCTAAACACTCACTGCTGCCCAATTGGTCATTTTTCAGGTCCTAATTGCACCTAATCCGAATTGGTCATTTTCTTAGGTCACCTTGCAAGCAGAATTTTGGTATGGTTTCTCAATGAAAGTTGGCACATTTTGTGCCTAGTTTCACCTCAAATTAGTCTCATACCAATTGAGGTTACACATTTAAGGTTATAGGCTAAAATGTACACTGCCCTCACTATGCCTTTCACACCCCACTTCAAACACACATTTAACTTGCAAAGTTTACTTCCATACCCTACCAATCTGTTTTGGTACATTACCAAAAGCATTATCTACTTTACATTAATATTATTTTGGGCAGATTACCATTACCCTCAACACACCAAATATAATTCACATTTACAATATCTCAATACCATTACATACACACCTAAACACCACTAATTCTCACATACACTTTACACAATAATTTCATACACATATCCTTCATTCCTTAATGCCACAATTCTGCCAACACTCCCATGAATATACACATTTATTCAAGTGTCCCCAAGGCTGCCCAAATTTGTCCTTCAACATCAAAGTGCTGTCCAAGTTACCAATTCCCATCCAAGTGCATAAATCACCATATAAACATGAAATAATTCACTAGGTTACTAATTCATCATGATCAACACCATTTCTCATCAATTATATGCACAAATATCTCATCAAAAACGTGACTCATGGCTGTCCAAAATGAAAACAACAATAACCCTTCAAACTCAAAATTTTCCTTCACCAAACCAACACCCATAACATGCACACAAAACTTAACAAAGGAATTCTCAAAAAATGTAAACTTACCTTTGATTGTAACTTGCTAAACCCTCACCAAACTTCTCAAATTTGGTATCCATATCTTCCTTGTGATGTGTAGACCATTTTTAATGAAGCCACTTAGGTGATTGGAGGTGAAATGAAGGTGGCTAATGGAGCTTTTTCAATTTTGCCATGGAGGTTTTTGGAGAAATTCATACGCCATGGCAATTCCCAAGCTTGAAGATGAAATGGCAGATTGTATAATGGGTGTACACCTGCCCCTTTAGTCCTTAATTAATTCCCTAGTGGTCCACTCACCACATTTAAATCATATTATAAGCTTAAAGTGCTAATTACACAATTTTCACTCCACTTTTGGTCATTTGCATTAGGTACCACTAAACTAATTTTTCATTTTATTTTCTAAGTGTAATATTATTTATTTTTAATGGACATTTAGGTCAAAAGACAATTTGGGATGTCAAATGACCATAATGCCCCTGTTCGGTTGCATTCGATTTTTCTGAATAACTCGGATTTTGTCTGTTTTTCGATTTCTCACTTTTCTTTGTACTAATTATTTAATTTTTCTTTGATATTTCTAATGATATTTATACTTCAATAAATATTTATTGGAGTCCTAAAAATATTTTCCAGGGTTCCCCGCAGTCCAGGGCTAGTCAACGGTTCACGCCGTGACTTCCCGGTGCGGTCACCCATCGTTAGGTTTCCCGGCTCGTTTAACTTGATCACATTTCTTTGCTATCATTTTTTTTTCTTTGTTTTTCTTGTACTTTCTTTTCTTGTATTTCATTATTTTATGTCTCCTCACTCTCATTGAAGTGTGGTTCTAGGCATCCTAGCTGTCCGGACAAAGACCGGTCACCTAACAATAACGCACTACCGAACTTAGGGTGTTACACAGGGAAGTTGCGGTTCGCAACGAGGAGCCCTAGACTGGGAAAAATTATAAAATAATTTTTGGGACTCCAGAAAAGGGTTATTGAGGTTCCCATGGCATTAGAATGCCAAGAAAATACCTAGAAAAATTTTTCAATCGGTACAGACAATTTTGACCCGTTAAGCCAAACGGAGGGCATTTTGGTCATTTCGCCTTCAGAGGTGATTTTTGGCCGACTTGTCCAGTGGAGTAAATAATTAATATGATATAAAATATGAATAAACATTACTAGAAATTAAATTGAAAATGAGTAGTGGAGGAAAGAAAAGAAAATGAGGAAAAAGGGTTATTTATGACATCATGGTGATGTCATTAAGAAAATTTTAACCAATCACAATTAAGTACTATTTGACTAACTATTAAAAGACATGAAAGAAGACCAAAATAAGAAAAAAATTGCAGCATCCATCCTTCCCTAAAAAGCCAGCCGAAACCCTCTCCCCATCTCCCTCCATTAATTTACAACAAAAGCTTCATTTTCCTCTTCATTTCACCCTAAAACCCTAGAGACCTTTCACTAAAATTTGTCCTAGCACCTTGCTAAACCTTTTGGCAGCCAAGAGGGAGAAAGAAAGTGAATTTTGGGGCTTGGGAAATTCTGCCACTTAAAGGTTAGTGCAACTATAAACATAAAACTCTTAAATTTCATGATTTTGGACTTGAAATTTAGTAAGACTTGTAATTTAAATGAACAAAAACCTATGTGTATGAGCTCTTGAATTTTGGCTGCCCTAGAAAAGGAATATGTAGGAGTGTTTTTGATGAGCTTGAAGTGAAATAGAAACCATGTTTGAAGTTATAAACATATGAGTAATGCATTAGTAGCTAACCAAGGTAAATGGCATAAATCATGAAATTGAATTAGGGTTTAGGAAAGGTGAAAATGTGACTTGGCTTAGGAAATTGTTAGAGAACTTTTTAATGGTCACTTAGTGACTATTTTAGGTAAGTTGAGCACAATTTGGACTGAAAAATAGGATTGCAAAGAGAAGGAGTAAGCTGCCCTAGGACAGCAGCAATGGACTGAGATTTCAGTCCAATTACACAGCCATAACTTTGGCTGTGTTGGTCCAATTGGTGTTTGGACAATTGGACATGAAACTAGGCTTATAATGGCACATTTTTGCTGAAGAAACCATGCCCAAAAGACCAAAGCAAGAGGACCAAAACTTGGCCCCAAACCGGACACCGCAATCGATTCTGCGAATTGACCAAATGAGCAAGAATCGCTCATTTGGCCATAACTCACTGTATATTTGGTCAATTGACCTGCAATTTTTACAGCAACATTAAGACATAGACAAACAACTTTCATGAAGAAACCTACCCCAAATTATGGCCAGAACCTAACCCAAATGGCAGTGGAAGTCACTGTTCATGTTACTGTAGATATGGTAATTTCTGCAGAATGGGAATCCGACCAGCTGTGGTTTTTGGACCATATCTGGAGTTACAAAACTCCAAATGGAGTGATTCAAAAAAGGAAATTCAACTAGACAAAATAAGAAACAACTTTCATGTTTTACATTTCTTCAAATTCCCACAGAAACAGTGTCCAATGGAACAGTGAAGTTGACTCACAAAAACTGAAAATTCTGCTTGTGTTGGTTTAAACTTTGAAATGGTATAAATGCTTAATGCCAACAAGTTTGGAATGCCAAATGTGGTATGTTGGGAGTGCCAAAGTCAATGTACATATTTTTATTCTAAAAGTCAACATTTTTGTTGACCAATAAGATGAATAGTGACACTAAAAATTTGAAATTCACAAATTGAAGAATTTAAAAGTTTCAAATGCCCTAGTATACCTAACAAGATTTGTTTGGATAGTTTGGCATGCCAATAGGGTTCAGTTAGCAGTACTGCACATGGCAATATGCCATTCTGTGATTTCATGACTTGTAGCCATTCTGACTTTGTATTGAGACTTGGCCTTGTGCCTGATATTATTTACAGCTTGTTAGTCGCTCATGCACACCGGGAGATGCATATGTGACCGATGGTGTGACGGCCCGAGGTACTAGGTACCCAGTGCCAGTTTACCCGTTATCCAGTCCAGTCGTCTAGTGTAGGTTTACTTGGGGCAACCAAATGAATAAAAGTGAATAACGTTAACGAAATAATGGATATACCAATACCAAACAAAGAAAGCATACACATTCTATACACATTCATTTTCTTACTATTTTCTTCTATTATATTATTGCACCACTAAGCATTATTGCTTAGCGCGTTGCTTTTGCCATGCATAGGTACTGGAGATCCCGATCGTGAGGCCAGTAGACCACAGACTGGGTGAGTTCATCCTGCAGTTCTGCACAGTGTCCGTGTCACCTCATCACCTGCAGTGCATTGGTAGGACATTAGATGTCATTTTGTCATTTTGTAATTAAATATTTGTTTTCTCATATGTATTTGGGATTTATGTAATGTATTTTGAGGTTCATGTAAATAATAAAGATTTATGGTTATGTATGGAAATAATTTAAGTATTTAATTGTTGTTTATATATGAGAACCCTGAGAAATGGATGTTTGAGAAATGAAAAGGTTGTTGAGACCTGAAATTGAAAAAAATGTTGAGATCTTGATATTGAGCTTTGTGATGATATTGGAGTTGAGAATGAATGAATTTGTTCATTGGAAGTGTTTTTAACAGGTTCCGAAGAACTGTTTTCTCCATTTTTAGTAGATCACTGGGATTTTCTTTAAAATTTACGAAACCTCAAATAAATTATGATTTTAATAAATGACTTAAATGAGTTATATTTTACAAGTTATATTCAAAAGCATGATATAAATTAATTAAGGAATATTAGAGTGTGCCGGTACACCGTGTGGCATTACTTACTCGGGTATACTGTACACGGGTAAGGGGTGTCACACGTAGCATATCCTCTAAGATCTGAATTACCCTCTCAAATTGGCCATCTGTCTATGGGTGGAATGCCATGCTGAAGTTCAATCTAGTTCCTAGGGCTCTCTGAAGACTACCCCAGAATCTAGAAGTAAATCTAAGATCTTTGTCAGATACAATCGATATTGGCACTCCATGCAGCCCTACAATCTCATCTATGTATAATCTGGCCAATCTTTCCAGGCTATAGTCAATCCGGACTAGTAGAAAGTGAGCAGACTTAATCAGTCTGTCAACTATAACCCATACTGCATCATGACTATTCTGTGTTCTCGAAAGTTCCATAACAAAATCCATAGTTATCCATTCCCATTTCCACTCTGGTACTGGCAATGGATTTAATAAACCAGCTGGTACTTGATGTTCTGCCTTCACTTGCTGACAAGTTAGGCATTTGAAGACAAAATCAGCTACATCCCTTTTCTTAGCCATCCACCAGTAATGCTCTTTTAGCCCTTTATACATTTTAGTTCCACCAGGATTCATAACAAAAGGAGACTCATGTGCTTCCTTCATAATGATCTATCTCAATTCCACATCATTAGGAATGCACATTCTACCCTGATGTAGTAATAAACCATCATCTCTCACAGAGAATTCAAGTTTCTTGCCCTTCTAGACTTCTTTCAGTAGCTTCTGATATTTTTCATCATTCTGAGCAGCCATTCTGATTTGATCAATCAACACTGGCTGTACATGCCATACAACTACTATCTGTCCCTCATCATCAATCTCCAAACTGGCATGCTGTGCTTTCAACTCATGTACCATGGACAAAGGAGAAATTTTAAGACTTTCCATAGTCTTGCGACTTAAGGCATCAGCTACCACATTTGCTTTCCCTGGCTGATAGTCTATTAGACAATCATAGTCTTTAATCAGTTCTAACCATCTCCTTTGTCTCAAATTCAATTCCTTCTGGGTGCCTAAGTACTTCAAGCTCTTGTGATCTGTGTAGATATAACACTTCTCCCCATATAAGTAATGTCTCCAGATCTTAAGAGCAAATACAATAGCTGCAAGCTCCAAATCATGTGTTGGGTAGTTCCTCTCATGCGGTTTCAGCTGGCGTGATGCATATGCAATGACATTTCAATCTTGCATCGATACATAGCCTAACCCATTATGAGAAGTGTGACACCCCTTACCCGACTACAGTGTAGCCGAGCAAGTTATGCCACTCAGTGTGCCGGAGCACTCTATTTTATCTTAATTCATTTTTATCGTAGTTTTGAAAATAATTTGTGAAATATAATTCATTTATTGAAATTGTAATTTATTTGAGGTTCCGAAAATTTTAAAGAAAACCCGGCGGAGTGCCGTCTAAAAATGGAGAAAACCGTTCTTCGGAACCTGTGAAAAACACTTCCAAATAATTTTTCAAACAATCCTAACTTCAATTCATCAACAAAGTCTCAATATCAAAATCTCAACATTTTCTCAAGTTCAGTTCTCAATAATCTTTTCATTTCTCAAACATCCATTTCTCATATACAAGCGATAAATACATGCTCAAATTTTGCATTCATAGTCATAACTTTCAGTATTTACATGAACATCAAAATATATTACATGAGTTCAAATACATATGAAAAAGTAAAAATCTGCTACAAAATATCAAAATGACAAAATGACACCTAGTGCCCTACCAATGCACTGCAGGTAGTGAGGTGACACGACATCTGTGCAGATCTACAGGATGAACTCACCTATCTGCGGTCTCACGGGCTCACGATCGGGATCTCCAGTACCTACGCGTGGCAAAAGCAACGCGCTAAGCAATAATGCTTAGTGGTGCAATAATATAATAGAAGAAAATAGCAAGAAAATAAATGTGTATACAATGTGTATGCTTTCTTTGTTTGATGTTGGTATATTCATTATTTCATTAACTTTGTTCACTTTTATTCATTTGGTTGCCCCAAGTAACCTACACTAGACGACTGGACTGGATAACGGGTAAACTGGCACTGGGTATCTAATACCTCGGGCCGTCACACCATCGATCGCATATGCATCACCCGGTGTGCAACAGAACAGCTACTAAGCTGTAAATAATCTCAGGCACAAGGCCAAGTCTCAATGCAAAGTCAGAATGGCTAAAAGCCATGAAATCACAGAATGGCATTTTTGCCATGTGCAGTACTGCTAACTGAACCCTATTGGCATGCCAAACTATCCAAACCAATCTTGTTAGGTATACTAGGGCATTTGAAACTTTTAAATTCTTCAATTTGTGAATTTCAAATTTTTGGTGTCACTATTCATCATTGGTCAACAAAAATGTTGACTTTTAGAATAAAAATGTGTACATTGACTTTGGCACTCCCAACATACCACATTTGGTGTTTAAAACTTGTTGGCATTAAGTGTTAATACCGTTCCAAAGTGTTACTCAACACAAGCAGAATTTTCAGTTTTGGTGAGTCAACTTCACTGTTCCATTGGACACTGTTACTGTAGGAATTTGAAAAAATGCAAAACATGAAAGTTGTTCCTTATTTTGTCTAGTTGAATTTCCTTTTTTGAATCACTCCATTTGGAGTTTTATAGCTCTAGATATGGTCTAAAAACCCAAGCTGGCCGGATGTGCATTCTGCAGAAATGACCATATCTACAGTAACAGGAACAGTAATTAGAGTCACTTGGTTGGATGGGTTCTGGCCATAATTCGGGGTAGTTTCCTTCATGAAAGTTGTTTGTCTATGTCTTAGCTTGTTGCTGTAAAAATTTTAGGTCAATTGACCAAATCTACAGTGAGTTATGGCCAAATGAACAGTTACTGTTCATTTGGTCAATTCTGCAGAATCAGTTTCAGGGTTCCGGATTGGGGCCAAGTTTTGGTCCTCTTGCTTTGGTCTTTTGGGCATGGTTTCTTCAGCAAAAATGTGCCATTATAAACCTAGTTTCATGTCCAATTGGCCAAACACCAATTGGACTAAGACAGCCAAAGTTATGGCTGTGTAATTGGACTGAAATTTCAGTCCATATTCTGCTGTCCAAGGCAGCTTGCAACCTCACTTTGCAATCCCATTTTTCAGTCCATTTTATGGTCAACACACCTAAAATGGTCACTAATTGACCATTAAAATGTGCTCTGACAATTTCCTAAGCTAAGTCACAATTTCACCTTTCCAAACCCTAATGTCCAAACCAATTACTCATAAACCTTAATTAACATACTTAGTTCAATATCCATGCATATTAATACCTTAACCATCATTTCCAGCCACTCTAAGTTTATTAAATAATCAAACTCAATCTCCCATAGGGCTGCCGAAAATTGAAGGTACCCTTAACACATGTAATTTACTTCAATTTCTTAAAATCTCTTAGCTCAAAATGATGTTTTAACTAAGATTAAAAGAGTGAGAACAAAAGTGTAGCACTAACCTTGATTGGGCAAAATTTCCAAAGCCCTAAACTTCAATTTCTTTCTCCCTCTTGGCTACCAAAAGGTTTAGCAAGGTGTGGGATTAATTTTTGATGAAGGGACTTATGGGTTTTAGGGTGAGGAAGCATGGAAATTTGAAGCTTTTGTTGCAAATTAATGGAGGGAAATGGGGAGAGGGTTTTGGCTGGATTTTTGGGGAAGGATGGCTGCTGGGTTTTCTTTGTTATTTTAGTCTTCTTTTATGTCTTTTATTTGTTAGTCAAAGGATAGCTCAATTGTGATTGGTTGGTGAGTTTTAAATGACATCATACTATGTCATTATTTGCATTATTTTGCATTTTCTTTTCTTTTCTTTCACTACTCATTTCAAATTTCATTTTTAGTAATGTTTCTTCATATTTGATGTCATAGTAATTATTTACTCAACTGGAAAAGTCGGCCAAAAATCACCTCGGAAGGCGAAATGACCAAAATGCCCTCCGTTTGGCTTAACGGGTCAAAATCGTCTGTACCGATTGAAAAATTTTTCTAGGTATTTTCTTGGCATTCTAATGCCATGGGAATCTCAATTACCCTTCTCTGGAGTCCCAAAAATTATTTTATAATTTTTCCCCCGGGTCTAGGGCTCTTCATTGCTAGAACTGCAACTTCCCTCCGGTTACCCATCGCTTGGGCACTGGCTCGTTTTGCTTGGTTGTATTTTATTTCTAAAATTTTTACTAAGTGTTTCTTATTAATATTTGAGTTAATTATGGTTCCTGACTTTAGTTTAAATATTTTTCCGGACGTTCTAGCTGTCTGGACCGACACCGGTCACCGGAACAGTAGGATGTACGGAGTGGTTACTGGGAGGGTGTTACAACTCTTCCCCTCTAATTTAAATTTCGTCCTCGAAATTTACCTGATGCAAACAGTTGAGGGAACTGTTGCCTCATCATTTCTTCACTTTCCTAAGTTGCTTCCTCGGTGTTGTGGTGCCTCCAAAGCACTTTCACCAATGGAATCTGCTTGTTCCTCAATTCTTTTACTTCCCGAGCCAGGATCCGTAGAGGTTCTTCTTCATATGTCAAATCCGGCTGTATTTCAATTTCTTCTCTGGAGATGACATGTGAAGGATCTGAGCGGTATCTTCTGAGCATGGACACGTGGAACACATTGTGGATCTTGTCCAGCTCTGGTGGTAAAGCTAGCCTATAGGCCACTGGACCCACACGTTCAATGACTTCATATGGGCCAATGAACCTAGGGCTTAACTTACCTTTTCTTCCAAACCTCAACACTTTCTTCCATGGTGACACCTTGAGGAACACTTTGTCGCCAACCACATATTCTATTTCTTTTCTCTTCAGGTCGGCATAAGATTTACATGCATGCGAGGCAACCTTCAGATTTGCTTTGATTAGTTTCACTTTCTCCTCAGTCTGTTTCACCAGGTCTGGCCCTACTAGTTTGTCTTCGCCCAATTCAGTCCAGCACACTGGAGTTCTACATTTTCTCCCATACAGTGCTTCATACGGGGCCATTTGAATACTAGCTTGGTAGCTATTGTTGTATGCAAATTCTGCCAGTGGGAGGTATCTATCCCAACTTCCCTCAAACTCAATGACACAACTCCTCAGCATATCCTCAAGGACCTGACAAATATTTCACGTTATTGTTATCATTTCAATTCAATATTTGCATCAATTTCATTGGTTTCAATTATTTACCTGGATTACTCTTTCAGATTGCCCATCCGTCTGAGGATGGAAAGCGGTGCTAAAATGGAGTTGTGTAGCCAAGGATTCATGCAACTTCTTCCAAAATCTCGATGTAAACCTTGGGTCTCGATCAGATATGATGGAAAGTGGAATTCCATGCAGTCTAACTATCTCACTGATATATAATTCTGCTAACTTCTCCAATGAGTAGTCAGTCCTAACTGGCAGAAAGTGTGCTGACTTTGTCAATCTATCAACTATTACCCATGCTGCATCATGTTTCCTCTGGGTGAGAGGTAGACCACTTACAAAATCCATGGTGACCCGATCCCATTTCCATTCAGGTATGCGTATAGGCTATAGCAAACCTGATGGAACTTGATGTTTTGCCTTGACTTGCTGACATGTCAAACATTTAGTCACATAGTCAGCTATGTCATTCTTCATACCAGGCCACCAATACTGAAGCTTCAGGTCATGGTACATCTTTGTACTTCCTGGGTGCATAGCATATACACTGGTGTGTGCCTCTTTTAGAATACTGGCTTTCAATTCCCCATTATCTGGTACACACAGTCTTCCTTTGTAATACAGACACCCATCTGCTTTCACCTCATAGTCAGTTGCTTTTCCCTCTGGGATTTTGCTCATAATAGCCATTAGCTTCTCATCTACCTTCTGCCCATCTAAAATCTGCTGCAGCAGGTTTGGCCTCACTTGCAACTCAGCCAAGATAGCGCCATCACGAACCAAAGATAGACGGGCATTCAATGATCTCAAGGCTGTTATGTATTTTCTGCTCAAAGCATCAGCAACTACATTTGCCTTCCCAGGATGGTAGTCAATTACACAATCATAATCCTTTAGGAACTCAATCCATCGCCTCTGTCTAAGGTTGAGCTCCCTCTGAGTTGGAAAATATTTTAGACTCTTGTGGTCTGTGTAAATGTAGCACTTTTCACCATACAAGTAATGCCTCCATATCTTCAGTGCGAAGATAATTGCTGCAAGCTCTAGATCATGGGTAGGGTAGTTCTGTTCATGTGGCCTTAGCTGTCTGGAAGCATAGGCGATCACTTTCCCCTCTTACATCAATACACACCCTAACCCATTATGAGAGGCATCACTGTAGACCACAAAGTCCTTTCCTGACACTGGCTGTGTTAACACTGGTGCCTCTGTCAACATAGCCTTCAACCTCTCAAAACTGGTCTGACATTTGTCATTCCAGTCAAATCTGACATTCTTGTGTAACAACTTGGTCATTGGAGCAGCTATTAGGGAAAATCCCTTCACAAATCTTCTATAATACCCAGCTAGCCCCAAGAAGCTTCTGACCTCAGTTGTGGTTCTGGGAGGCTTCCATTCCATCACTGCTTCTATTTTCTTGGGACCCACCCTAATCCCATCAGCTGACACTATGTGTCCAAGGAATGCAATCTCATTCAGCCAAAAGTCACATTTGGACAACTTAGCATACAGCTTCTTTTCTTTCAGGGTTTGCAGAACAATCCTCAAATGCTCATCATGTTCTTCCCTGGTCTTGGAATACACCAAAATATCATCAATAAAGACCACTACAAACCGATCTAAGTGTGGATGGAAGATACGGTTCATAAGGTCCATGAATGCCGCTGGTGCATTTGTTAGGCCAAAGGGCATCACTAGAAACTCATAATGCCCGTATCGGGTCCTGAATGCAGTCTTGGGCACATCTACATCCTTCACCCTCAACTGATGATACCCTGATCTGAGATCAATCTTAGAAAATACTCCTGCTCCCTTCAACTGATCAAACAGATCATCAATTCTAGGCAGCGAATATTTGTTCTTAACTGTCACTTTATTCAACTGCCGGTAATCAATGCATAGCCTCAAAGTCCCATCCTTCTTTTTCATAAACAGCACTGGAGCTCCCCATGGAGACACACTGGGGCGTATGAACCCCTTATCAAGCAACTCTTGCAACTGAGTTTTCAACTCCCTCAATTCAGTGGGTGCCATCCTATAAGGAGCAATAGAAATGGGTGCTGTACCCGGCAGTGTCTCAATGGCAAATTCAACTTCCCTTTCTGGTGGCAAACCAGGAAACTCTTCAGGAAATACCTCTAAGAAGTCTCTTACTGTGGGTATGTCACTCAGGTTTGGCTTAGCCTACCTAGTATCCACCACATGTGCTAGGTAGGCTTCACAGCCTTTTCTCATCATTCTTCTTGCAACAGTGGCTGAGATGACATTGGACAGGAAATCTGTCCTTTCCCCCACAACTATAATCTCATTACCCTTCGGAGTTTTCAGAGAAATCCTCTTCAGTTTGCTATCAACTATTGCCTGATGACGTGACAACCAGTCCATTCCCAAAATCACGTCAAACTCATGGAAAGGAAACTCAATCAGGTCTGCCAAAAATTCATACCCCTGAATCCTCAACGGGCAACCCTTATATACTTTGTTCACTACCACACTGTGACCCAATGGATTAGTGACCAAAATGTCTTGGTCACTCTCCCCTACTAGTATCCCCCTTTCTACGGGTAGGTTGATGCAAATGAAGGAATGAGTAGATCATGGATCTACCAATGCATGCACACGTGTGGTGTAGAGGAAAAACGTACCCCTGATGACGTCCGGGGCATCTTGCTCCTCCTGAGCTCTAATAGCATAAGCCCTTGCTGGTGGTCTACTATCAGGCCTCTCTGCTGGCTCAGATGCAGGCCTCTGTGATGGTCCATGACCTCAGTTGCAGATTTTCTACCCCTGCGTAGTGCGGGAGCAGTGCATCTACTTGTGTTGGAGCGGTGTAGTAGTTCTGCGTGGGCAGTTTCTCAAGCGATGCTCTGTTGACCCACACCTCAGCGAGCACCGGTCACTCTCCAACACTCCCCCTTATGCCATTTCGCGGTGTGGACACGCGAGAAGATCTTTGGGTCCCTGAACCCCATCCACGGAGAGGCCCACCGATGGTGTGGTGACCTCTCCTAGGGGTGAGCGTGGCACAGGCCCCTAAGGTGACCACGACCATGTGGCTGACCCGAACTCTGTGCAGGAGGACCCTTAAACTTCTTCCCAAATCTAGGAGCGGAACTAGACTGACCTGGTCCCCTCTTCTGCTGTCTATCCCTTCTGGTCTGCTCACTAATTCTTACTTTTTCAACTTTTATTGCCGCTTCCACTAACTTGGTGAATTCTGTGATTCCCAAGGCAGTGAGCTGGATCTTGATATTGTCATTTAGTCCCTCTTCAAATCTCTTGCATCTTTCAGCTTCATTTGGGACTATCTCCCTTCCATAGCGGTTTAATCGGACGAATTCTTTCTCACACTCAGACACTGACAATTGTCTCTGCCTCAAGTTAATAAATTCCCTTCTTCTCTCTTCTAGGTATACAGTACCCACATATTTCTTCTTGAATTCAGAGAGGAAGAAGTCCCAAGTTACAGCTTCTGGCTGCACTTCACTGGACATAGTGTCCCACCACTCATAAGCATCGTCTTGCAGTAAAGAGATGGCAGCTTCCAGGTTTTGCTCTGGAGTGCAGTGAAGTTGTTTTAGTACTCTGCCTGTTCTGTTTAACCAATTCTACTGCTGTGAGTCATCTTCTCTCTTGCCATAGAAGTCCACAGCTCCAAACTTCCTTAGCCTTTCCAGGTGTGATTTCTGCTGTGGAGCTGGTGGTGGTGGTGGTGGTGCTGGCATTACCCCGGCCATTTGTCTAAAGAAGTCGGCCATTTGCTGAAACATGGCCTGTGGAGGCTGAGCAGGCTCTGCTTGAGCTGGCGGAGCAGATTCTCTCATGCCCCCAGTCTCAGCTGCTACAGGTGGAGCATGACTCTCCACTTCCTCCTCAACGGCTCTCTGAGATGAAGGGTCCATATCCTATTCAAAATAAGAAGGATAAACAGATCTGCGTTAGTGTCACCTCAACTCTTACAAATGTAATGCATGGTATGGACTCAATCTAGGCCCAGAAACGCCTAAACCGTGCTCTGATACCACTAAATGTGACACCCCTTACCCGACTACAGTGTAGCCGAGCAAGTTATGCCACTCAGTGTGCCGGAGCACTCTATTTTATCTTAATTCATTTTTATCGTAGTTTTGAAAATAATTTGTGAAATATAATTCATTTATTGAAATTGTAATTTATTTGAGGTTCCGAAAATTTTAAAGAAAACCCGGCAGAGTGCCGTCTAAAAATGGAGAAAACCGTTCTTCGGAACCTGTGAAAAACACTTCCAAATAATTTTTCAAACAATCCTAACTTCAATTCATCAACAAGTCTCAATATCAAAATCTCAACATTTTCTCAAGTTCAGTTCTCAATAATCTTTTCATTTCTCAAACATCCATTTCTCATATACAAGCGATAAATAAATGCTCAAATTTTGCATTCATAGTCATAACTTTCAGTATTTACATGAACATCAAAATATATTACATGAGTTCAAATACATATGAAAAAGTAAAAATCTGCTACAAAATATCAAAATGACAAAATGACACCTAGTGCCCTACCAATGCACTGCAGGTAGTGAGGTGACACGGACACTGTGCAGATCTACAGGATGAACTCACCCAGTCTGCGGTCTACTGGGCTCACGATCGGGATCTCCAGTACCTACGCGTGGCAAAAGCAACGCGCTAAGCAATAATGCTTAGTGGTGCAATAATATAATAGAAGAAAATAGCAAGAAAATAAATGTGTATACAATGTGTATGCTTTCTTTGTTTGATGTTGGTATATTCATTATTTCATTAACTTTGTTCACTTTTATTCATTTGGTTGCCCCAAGTAACCTACACTAGACAATTGGACTGGATAACGGGTAAACTGGCACTGGGTATCTAATACCTCGGGCCGTCACACCATCGGTCGCATATGCATCACCCGGTGTGCAACAGAACAGCTACTAAGCTGTAAATAATCTCAGGCACAAGGCCAAGTCTCAATGCAAAGTCAGAATGGCTAAAAGCCATGAAATCACAGAATGGCATTTTTGCCATGTGTAGTACTGCTAACTGAACCCTATTGGCATGCCAAACTATCCAAACCAATCTTGTTAGGTATACTAGGGCATTTGAAACTTTTAAATTCTTCAATTTGTGAATTTCAAATTTTTGGTGTCACTATTCATCATTGGTCAACAAAAATGTTGACTTTTAGAATAAAAATGTGTACATTGACTTTGGCACTCCCAACATACCACATTTGGTGTTTAAAACTTGTTGGCATTAAGTGTTAATACCATTCCAAAGTGTAACTCAACACAAGCAGAATTTTCAGTTTTGGTGAGTCAACTTCACTGTTCCATTGGACACTGTTACTGTAGGAATTTGAAGAAATGTAAAACATGAAAGTTGTTCCTTATTTTGTCTAGTTGAATTTAATTTTTTGAATCACTCCATTTAGAGTTTTATAGCTCTAGATATGGTTTAAAAACCCAAGCTGGCCGGATGTGCATTCTGCAGAAATGACCATATCTACAGTAACAGGAACAGTAACTAGAGTCACTTGGTTGGATGGGTTCTGGCCATAATTTGGGGTAGGTTCCTTCATAAAAGTTGTTTGTCTATGTCTTAACTTGTTTCTGTAAAAATTTCAGGTCAATTGACCAAATCTACAGTGAGTTATGGCCAAATGAACAGTTACTATTCATTTGGTCAATTCTGCAGAATCAGTTTCAGGGTTTCGGATTGGGGCCAAGTTTTGGTCCTCTTGCTTTGGTCTTTTGGGCATGGTTCTTCAGCAAAAATGTGCCATTATAAACCTAGTTTCATGTCCAATTGGCCAAACACCAATTGGACTAACACAGCCAAAGTTATGGCTGTGTAATTGGACTGAAATTTCAGTTCATATTCTGCTGTCCAAGGCAGCTTGCAACCTCACTTTGCAATCCCATTTTTCAGTCCATTTTATGGTCAACACACCTAAAATGGTCACTAATTGACCATTAAAATGTGCTCTAACAATTTCCTAAGCTAAGTCACAATTTCACCTTTCCAAACCCTAATGTCCAAACCAATTACTCATAAACCTTAATTAACATACTTAGTTCAATATCCATGCATATTAATGCCTTAACCATCATTTCCAGCCACTCTAAGTTTATTAAACAATCAAACTCAATCTCCCATAGGGCTGCCGAAAATTGAAGGTACCCTTAACACATGTAATTTACTTCAATTTCTTAAAATCTCTTTGCTCAAAATGATGTTTTAACTAAGATTAAAAGAGTGAGAACAAAAGTGTAGCACTAACCTTGATTGGGCAGAATTTCCAAAGCCCTAAACTTCAATTTCTTTCTCCCTCTTGGCTGCCAAAAGGTTTAGCAAGGTGTGGGATTAATTTTTGATGAAGGGACTTATGGGTTTTAGGGTGAGGAAGCATGGAAATTTGAAGCTTTTGTTGTAAATTAATGGAGGGAAATGGGGAGAGGGTTTCGGCTGGATTTTTGGGGAAGGATGGCTGCTGGTTTTTCTTTGTTATTTTAGTCTTCTTTTATGTCTTTTATTTGTTAGTCAAAGGATAGCTCAATTGTGATTGGTTGGTGAGTTTTAAATGACATCATACTATGTCATTATTTGCATTATTTTGCATTTTCTTTTCTTTTCTTTCACTACTCATTTCAAATTTCATTTTTAGTAATGTTTCTTCATATTTGATGTCATATTAATTATTTACTCAACTGGACAAGTCGGCCAAAAATCACCTCGGAAGGCGAAATGACCAAAATGCCCTCCGTTTGGCTTAACGGGTCAAAATCGTCTGTACCGATTGAAAAATTTTTCTAGGTATTTTCTTGGCATTCTAATGCCATGGGAACCTCAATTACCCTTCTCTGGAGTCCCAAAAATTATTTTATAATTTTTCCCCCGGGTCTAGGGCTCCTCGTTGCGAGAACCGCAACTTCCCTCCGGTTACCCATCGCTTGGGCACCGGCTCGTTTTGCTTGGTTGTATTTTATTTCTAAAATTTTTACTAAGTGTTTCTTATTAATATTTGAGTTAATTATGGTTCTTGACTTTTGTTTAAATATTTTTCCGGACGTTCTAGCTGTCCGGACCGACACCGGTCACCGGAACAGTAGGATGTACAGAGTGGTTACCGGGAGGGTGTTACAAGAAGCATCACTATAAACTGTGTATTCTTTACCCGGTGCAGGTAAAGTAAAGACTGGAGCTTCAGTCAAACACCTCTTCAACTCATCAAAACTCTACTGGCATTTATCCGTCCACTGAAATTTCACATCTTTCCGAAGCAGCTTGGTCAGTGGAGAAGCTAACATAGAAAATCCTTTCACAAATCGGCTGTAGTATCTAGCTAAACCCAGAAAACTACGAATTTCTGTGATATTCCTGGGTGGCTTCCAATTAAGGATAGCTTTTACCTTACTAGAATCTACCTTGATCCCTTCAGCTGACATAACATGTCCCAAGAAAGAGATTTCTTTCAGTCAAAATTCACATTTCGACAATTTGGCATATAGCTTTTTCTCCCTTAAGTCTATAGTATAATCCACAGATGTCTGTCATGCTCCTTTGCATTCCTCGAATATATCAAAATATCATCAATAAACACAACTACAAGTTGGTCGAGGTATGGTCTGAAGATAGTGTTCATCAGATCCATAAAAGCAGCTGGAGCATTAGTTAACCCGAATGGCATTGCCAGAAACTCATAGTAGCCATATAGAGTTCTGAAAGCAGGTTTTGGAATACTTTGCTCTTGCACTTTCAACTGATAATAACCAGATCGCAAATCAATGTTGGAGAACACAGCTGCACCCTTCAACTGATCAAATAGATCATCAATGTGAGGCAATGGATATCTATTCTTTATTGTTACCTTATTCAACTGCCGGTAGTCAATACATAAGCAGAGAGTGCCATCTTTCTTCTTAACAAACAATACTAGTGCTCCCTAAGGTGACAAACTAGGGCGGATGAAGCCCTTTTCAAGTAGTTCTTGCAACTCTAACTTCAACTCCTTCAATTTTGCTGGTGCCATTCTGTATGGTGTTATGGAGATTGGATCCACACCAGGCATAACATTAATCTCAAACTGCACCTCTCTTTCTAGAGGTAATCCTGGCAATTCATCAGGAAACACATATGGAAAGTCATATACTGTAGGGATGTCCCTCAATGCTGGGCTCCCCACTTGATTGTCTACCACATGTGCCAAGTAAGCTTCACACCCCTTTTCCTATCATTTTTATGGCTAGTGCAGCCGAAATGATGTTTGATGGCAATAGTTGCCTTTCCCCGTGTATTACCACATCATTGTACTGAGGGAGACCAAAAGTGACTGTCTTCAGTCTATAGTCAATCATGGCGTGACGCATGGCTAACCAATCCATGCCCAAGATGATATCATAATCTCTAAAGAGCATTTCAATGAGATCAGATAGAAAAGTATGTCCTTGGATCACCAAAGGACAATCCCTATACATTCTATTAACCTTGACCTCTTGTCCTAGCGGACTTATTACTCTTGGATCACCAAAGGACAATCCCTATACATTCTATTAACCCTGACCTCTTGTCCTAGCGGACTTGTTACTAGCACCTCAAAGTTCATTTTTGTACACGGAACAGCAATGCAATCAATAATGCTAGCATTCACATAGGAGTGGATAAAACCCGGATCAAATAACACAAACACATCTTGATTAAAGGTTGAGAAGGTACCAGCCACAATATCAGATGTCTCTGCCTCTTCTCTCTGTCTCATTGGGTAGACTATAACTGAAGCACTGACTTGCTCTGACTGATTCATTGTGCCTTGGCTGCTTGTTGGACTACCTCTACCTTTGCTTCTACCTTTGCTAGGTGGTTGTAAACCTCTGGTGGCAGGATTCTGAACTGAACCTTCTGCAGTAGTAGGAGGTGGCCCAACTCTACGGGCACTGGTGTAGTCTTTGGCAAAGTGTCATGTGCCTCCGCAGTTATAACAGGCTCCTGTGGCCTTGTAGCATACCCCACCATGATTTCTACCACAAGTTTTACATTGACGGGGAGGGTAGGAACTTCTGGTAGTCTGTTGACCAGATGGAGGAGATCTCTGTCCTGAAAATCTTCCCCTACCAGACTTTTTACCACCCCTGTTGTGTCCCCCAAAGTTCTTTCTCTTCCCAATAGGACCACTGGAACTCTGATCTACTGACTTCCCCTCTTTTTCTTTTTCTGTCTTCTCTAATTTCTTTTTCTGTCTTCTCTAATTTCTTTTTCTCTGGGGCTGCTTTTGACTCAATTCTTTCTAATTCAAGTGCTTGAGAAATAAGCTCAGAGAAGTTATTATGTTTGAATCCAACCACTTGTAGTCTAATACTAGGCTTCAAGCCGATTTCAAACCTCTTACATCTTTTTCTGCTGGTAGAAAGGAGACTTCCTGCACAGTGGCTCAGGTGGGAAAATTCCCTTTCATATTCTGCCACTAATCTACTTCCCTATTTCAGACTTAAGAACTTTTATAGCTTCTAGTCCACATAGGCATCTGGGACATATTTTTATCTGAACTCTCAAAGAAAGTCATCCCAGATTAGCACTGGAGGTTCCACCAAACTATGAGGAATGGTTTTCCACCAGTCATATGCATCCCCCTGTAGTAGTGACATTGAATACTCAAATCTGAGCTCCTCTGTATAGTGCAGTTTCTTGAACACTCTATCCATTCTCTCTAACCATTGTTCTGCCTCTAGTGAATCTACTGTCGCCTTAAACTCAGTAGCCCCATATCTAATCAGCTTATCATACTGCCTAGCTGAAGGCTGTGGTTGTACCACTGGTGTCTACAGTGGGGCTTGAGTAGGCATGTTACCAGCCATCTGTTGGAACATTACAGCCATCTGCTAAGCAAACTGAGTAGGAAACTGCAGTACTGAGGGGGCTGGTGCGACTGATCCACTCACATTATGAAGGGCTGGGGCTTCCCCTTGTACCTCAGCCTCTATTGATTGATCAACTGAACGGTCCCCTTCTTCCATAGTCAATTAGAGGATATTACACCTCCTGGACAAATAACACAAAGACATTTCCTCCCATTAGTGCATATTTATAATGTAATGTACTGTATGTATCAAACCATGACATTAAGCAGTTGTACTATAAAGAAAGAATATTCAAATTACAAGTTAAAACAGAACTTAAAAACTAGCTCTGATACCACTAAAACATGTCATACCCTACCCCTCCATAAGGCATAACATGATCCCATAGTATACCTAATGAATTACCAAACTTCATATACTGATAACCCATTAAATAACTACAAGGGATTTTAAACCTTTTCTTATTTCTTTTTACAGTGGTGAGCACTTTTGATAGGTGTTAAATTTTTTTTTTTTAACTAAAGTGAACCTAAATAACAAATATGAAATATCAGTAATTTCTGTAAAAATTTTAGCAGACTGCCATCTGTATTTTGAATAAAACAGTTCTTCAAAAACCTGTAAAAAGCACTTCCAATATATTTGTTCAATCCCAAACTCTAATATGGTTCAACACAAATCAATTTCTCAACATTTGTCAAACTCAATTAACATCAATTTCTAGTATTTCCAAAGATAGACTACAAAATGACTAAGTAGTTCAAAAGCTGAGATAAGAGAATTATATTACAACTTTAGTTTACAATTGCTCAAGACCAAGTATAATATATATACATACAGTCAAATACATTACAACAAACAATACAAAAAAAAGGTGGTCTACTCAATATACCCGGAAGAATACCAAAAGTGTAGCACAAGCAGCCTACTCTACTGCTCTGTCTGTCTGTTTACCTGCGATAGCAATAAAAAAGCGATCGCTGAGCCAATGTCTCAGTGGTGCACAATGTAACACCCTCCCGGTAGCAACTCCGTACATTCTACTGTTCCAGTGACCGGTGTCGGTCCGGACAGCTAGAACGTTCGGAAAAAAATATTTAAACTAAAGTCAGGAACCATAATTAACTCAAATATTAATAAGAAAAATTTAGTAAAAATTTTAGAAATAAAATACAACTAAGTTAAATGAGCCGGTGCCCAAGCGATGGGTAACCCAGAGGGAAGTTGCGGTTCTCGCAACTAGGAGCCCTAGACCCGGGTAAAAATTCATAAAATAATTTTTGGGACTCCAGAGAATGGTCATTGAGGTTCCTATGGCATTAGAATGCCAAGAAAATATTTAGAAAATTTTTTCAATCGGTACAGACAATTTTGACCCGTTAAGCCAAACGGAGGGCATTTTGGTCATTTCGCCTTCAGAGACGATTTTTGGCCAACTTGTCCAGTTGAGTAAATAATTATTATGACATAAAATATGAATTAAGGGTGATGAAAAATTAATGTAAAGCTAGTAGAAAAGAAAAGAAAAGAAAAATCAATAAAAAGCAAATTATGACATCATTATGATGTCAATTAAAAATTCCCACCAATCAAAATTAAACAACCATTTAATTAGCTAATAAAAAGAGATAAATAAGACCAAAGAAATTAAAAAGCAACAGCCATCTTCCTCCTCCCTAAACCAGTCGAAACCATGCCCTAGACCAAACCCCCATTAACACATTCAACAAGCTCAATTTCTCTCCTCATTTCACCATAAATCCTCCTACTCCTTTCACTAAAATTCATCCTTGCACCTTGCATAACCCTTTGGCAGCCAAGAAGAAGAAAGAAAGTGAAGTTTAAGCTTGAAAAATTCTGCTCTACAAGAGGTTAGTGCACATATATACCTAAAACTCTTTATTTCCATGTTAGAGACTTAAAAAGGAATAAGAATTTGTAAGTCAAATGAACACAATTTATGTGTATGTATACCATGGATTTCGGCAGCCCTAAGGAAGGGATAGGGTTGATTGTTTTGATGGACTTAAAGTGGACTAGAGATCATGTTTAAAGCATATATATATGGGGATAGTGAATTAGTTAGTTAATTAAGTCATCTTGTGTAAATTCATAATGGGGATTAGGGTTTTGGAGTGAAAATTTGATTTTGCTTATGAGATGGTGAGTGAACATTCTCATGGTCAATTAGTGACCATTTGAGGTAAGTTGACCATAATTTGAAGTGAACTAGAGTGTTACAAACCAAATTGGTAGGCTGCCTAGTGACAGCAGCAAGGAGGCTGGGAGTCCAGCCTGTTTGGACTGCCATATCTTTGGCTGTGTAGGTTCAATTGGTGTTTGGCAAATTGGACATGAAACTAAACATATAATGGCACAATTTTCCTGAAGAAACCATGCCCAAAAGACCAAAGCAAGTGGACCAAAAGTTGGCCCCAATCCGGATACCCTGCAAGCAGATTCTGCAGAATGACCAAATGAATAGTAACTGTTTATTTAGCCATAACTCACTGTAAAATGGTCCATTTGACCTGAAATTTTACAGAAACAAGATAAGATATAGACAAACAACTTTCATGAAGAAACCTACCCCAAATTATGATCAGAACCTATCCAACAAGGCACTATGATCCTTTATTCATTATCTTTGTAGATTTG
This sequence comes from Hevea brasiliensis, assembly GCF_030052815.1. Taxonomy (NCBI): domain Eukaryota; kingdom Viridiplantae; phylum Streptophyta; class Magnoliopsida; order Malpighiales; family Euphorbiaceae; genus Hevea; species Hevea brasiliensis. The sequence goes on along the minus strand of NC_079493.1, from coordinate 67,758,342 downwards.
GTAAATTCTGCAGTTTTCCAATCCGGCCAGCTGTTGTTTTTGGACCATATCTGGAGCTACAAAACTCCAAATGGAGTGATTCAAAAAAAGAAATTCAACTAGACAAAATAAGGAACAACTTTCATGTTTACTATTTCCTCAAATTTCCACTGTAACAGTCTCTAATGGAACAGTAAATTTATGGTACAAAAACTGAAAATTCTGCCCCTTAGTGCTAAGTTTGGAAATGGATTTGGTGATTAATTCCAACAAGTTTTAAATGCAAAATGTGGTACATTGGGAGTGTTAAAACCAGTACACCTATTTTCTATCCAAAAGTCAATATTTTTGTTGACTAATGAAGTGAATAGTGACACCAAAACTTGAAATTCACAAATTGAAGAATTTTAAAGTATCAAATGCCCTAGTATACCTAACAAGATTGGTTTGGATAGTTTGGCATGCCAATAGGGTTCAGTTAGCAGTACTGCACATGACATTATGCTATTCTGTGATTTTATGGCTTTTAGCCATTTTGATATTGTGTTGAGACTTGGCCTTGTGCCTAATATTATTCTGACTTGTTAGCCGCATTACTGCCGGAGATACATATGTGACCGATGGTGTGACGGCCCGAGTACTTGATACCCAATGCGGTTACCCGTTTATCGATCCGGTAGTCCAAGATAGGTTACTTGGGCAACCAAATGAATGAAAATGGACAAAGTTAAAGAAATAAATGAATATAACAAATACAAAACAAATAAGACATATACATTCAATACATATTTATTTTCTGCTATTTTCTTTTATTTTATTATTGCACCACTAAGCATCATTGCTTAGCGCGTTGCTTTTGCCACGCGTAGGTTCTGGAGATACTGATCGTGAGCCTAGTAGACCGCAGACTGGGTGAGTCCATCCTGCAGCTCTGCATAGTGTCCGTGTCACCTCACCTCCACAGTGTATTGGTAGGACACTAGGTTTCATTTTGGTATTTTATAACTAATTTTCTTTTTATTTTCTCATATGTATTTGGATTTATGTAATGTATTTTGATGTTCATGTAAATAATGAAAATTGTGTTGGTGAATGGAAAATGTGAATATTTATCTGTGAATTGTACTTGATTATCACATTAGATGAATGATTGAGAAATGAAATTGAAAAATGTTGAGATTTTGATATTGGAGTTTGAGAGTGATGAGATATGAATATTGGAAGTGTTTTTCACAGGTTCTGAAGAATTGTTTTCTCCATTTTTAGCCGGTACTCTGCCGGATTTTCTATAAAATTTGCGAAACCTCAAATAAATAATAATTTCGATAAATGGCTTAAATAAATTATATTTCATAAACTATATTCAAAACTATGACAAAAATTGATTAAGGTAAAATAGAGTGTGCCGATATACCGTGTGACATTGCTTACTCGGATATTCTGTACACGGGTAAGGGGTGTCACATTTAGTGGTATCAGAGCACGGTTTAGGCGTTTCTGGGCCTAGATTGAGTCCATACCATGCATTGTATTTGTAAGAGTCGAGGTGACACTAATGCAGATCTGTTCGTCTTTCTTATTTTGAATAGGATATGGACCCTACATCTCAGAGGGCAGTTGAGGAGGAAGTGGAGAGTCATGCTCCACCTGCAGCAGCTGAGACTGGGGTATGGGAGAACCTGCTCTGCCAGCTCAAGCAGAGCCTGCTCAGCCTCCACAGGCCATGTTTCAGCAAATGGCCGAATTCTTCAGACAAATGGCTGGGGTAATGCCAGCACCACCACCACCACCACCACCTCCACAACCAAAATCACACCTGGAAAAATTGAGAAAGTTTGGAGCAGTGGATTTCTTTGGCAAGAGAGAAGATGATTCTGTTGCAGCTGAAAATTGGTTGAACAGAATAGGCAGAGTTTTAAAACAACTCCACTGCACTCCAGAGCAAAATCTAGAAGCTGTTGTATCTTTGCTGCAAGACGATGCATATGAATGGTGGGATACTGTGTCCAGTGAAGTACAGCCAGAAATAGTAACTTGGGACTTCTTTCTCTCCGAATTTAAGAAGAAATATGTGGGTAGTGTATACCTGGAAGAGAGAAGAAGAGAGTTCATTAACCTGAGGCAGAGGCAGCTGTCAGTGGCCGAGTATGAAAAGGAATTTGTTAGATTGAGCCGCTACGGAAGGGAGATAGTCCCTAATGAAGCTAAAAGGTGTAAGAGATTTGAAGAGGGATTAAATGATATATAAAGATCATGATCACTGCCTTGGGAATCACAGACTTCACCAAGTTAGTGGAAGCTACAATAAAGGTTGAAAAGGTTAGAATAAGTGAGCAGACCAGAAGAGAGAGGCAGCAGAAGAGAGGCCCAGGTCAGTCTAGTTCATCTCCTGCATTTGGGAAGAAGTTCAAGGGTCCACCTGCACAGAGTTCAGGTCAGCCATAAGGTCAGGGTCAGTCTTAGGGGCCCAGGCCATAGTTTACCCCTAGGAGAGGTCAGTCCACACCATCAGTGGGCAGCTCTCCAGGGATGGGGTTCAGGGGACCAGCCCCAGCATCTTCTGCATGTCCAAACTGTCTAAAGTGGCACAAGGGGGAGTGTTGGAGAGTAACTGGTGCCTGCTTAAGGTGTGGGTCGACAGAGCATCAGTTGAAGAACTGTCCACACAGAACTACTACAGCTGCTCCAACACAAGCAGACAGACCTGCTCCTGTATCACAAAGGGGTAGGAAATCTGGCAAATCTGACGCAGTGGGACCATCACAGAGGCCTACATCTGAGCCAGTAGAGAGGCTTGATAACAGACCACCTGCCAGAGCCTATGCCATTAGAGCTCAGGAGGAGCAAGATGCCCCGAACATCATCAGGGGTACGTTCTCCCTCTACAATACATCTGTGCATGCATTGGTGGATCAGGATCCACTCATTCATACATCTGCATCAACTTACCCGTAGAAAGGGGGATACTAGTAGGGGAGAGTGACCAAGACATTCTGGTCACTAATCCATTGGGCCACAGTGTAGTGGTGAACAAAGTGTACAAGGGTTGCCCGTTAAGGATTCAGGGGTATGAATTCTTGGCAGACCTGATTGAGTTGCCTTTCCACGAGTTTGACGTGATTTTGGGAATGAACTGGTTGTCACGTCATCAGGTAATAGTTGATTGCAAATTGAAGAGAATTTCTCTGAAAACTTCTGAGGGTAATGAGATCACAGTTGTGGGGGAAAGGACAGATTTCTTGTCCAATGTCATCTCAGCCACAGTTGCAAGAAGAATGATGAGAAAAGGCTGTGAAGCCTACCTAGCACATGTGGTGGATACTAGGCAGGCTAAGTCAAACTTGAGTGATATACCCACAGTAAGAGACTTCCCAGAGGTATTTCCTGAAGAGTTGCCTGGTTTACCACCAGAAAGGGAAGTTGAATTTGCTATTGAGACACTGCCGAGTACATCACCCATTTCCATTGCTCCTTATAGGATGGCACCCACTGAATTGAGGGAGTTGAAAATTCAGTTGCAAGAGTTGCTTGATAAGGGGTTCATACGCCCCAGTGTGTCACCATGGGGAGCTCCAGTGCTGTTTGTAAAGAAAAAGGATGGGACTTTGAGGCTATGTATCGATTACCGGCAGTTGAATAAAGTGACTGTGAAGAATAAATATCCGTTGCCTAGAATTGATAATCTATTTGATCAGTTGAAGGGAGCAGGAGTATTTTCTAAGATTGATCTCAGATCAGGGTACCATCAGTTGAGGGTGAAGGATGTAAATGTGCCCAAGACTGCATTCAGAACCCAATATGGGCATTATGAGTTTCTGGTGATGCCCTTTGGCCTAACAAATACACCAGCAGCATTCATGGACCTTATGAACCTTATCTTCCATCCACACTTAGATCGGTTCGAAGTGGTCTTTATTGATGATATTTTGGTGTATTCCAAGACCAGGGAAGAACATGATGAACATTTGAGGATTGTTCTGCAAACCCTGAGAGAAAAGAAGCTGTATGCTAAGTTGTCCAAGTGTGACTTTTGGTTGAATGAGATTGCATTCCTTGGACACATAGTGTCAGCTGATGGGATTAGGGTGGATCCCAAGAAAATAGAAGCAGTGATGGAATGGAAGCCTCCCAGAAATACAACTGAGGTCAGAAGCTTCTTGGGGCTAGCTGGGTATTACAGGAGATTTGTGAAGGGATTTTCCTTAATAGCTGCTCCAATGACCAAGCTGTTACACAAGAATGTCATATTTGATTGGAATGACAAGTGTCAGACTAGTTTTGAGAAGTTGAAGGCTATGTTGACAGAGGCACCAGTGTTAACACAGCCAGTGTCAGGAAAGGACTTTGTGGTCTACAGTGATGCCTCACATAATGGGTTAGGGTGTGTATTGATGCAAGAGGGGAAGGTGGTCGCTTATGCTTCCAGACAGCTAAGGCCACATGAACAGAACTACCTTACCCATGATCTAGAGCTTGCAGCAATTATCTTCGCACTGAAGATATAGAGGCATTACTTATATGGTGAAAAGTGCTACATTTACACAGACCACAAAAGTCTAAAATATTTGCCAACTCAGAGGGAGCTCAACCTTAGACAGAGGCGATGGATTGAGTTCCTGAAGGACTATGATTGTGTAATTGACTACCATCCTGAGAAGGCAAACGTTGTTGCTGATGCTTTGAGTAGAAAATCCATCACAGCTTTGAGATCATTGAATGCCCGTCTAACTTTGATTTGACATGGAGCTATTTTGGCTAAGTTACAAGTGAGGCCAAACCTGCTACAGCAGATTTTAAATGGGCAAAAGGTAGATGAAAAGTTAATGGCTATTATGAGCAAAATCTCAGAGGGAAAAGCAACTGATTATGGGGTGAAAGCAGATGGGTGTCTATATTACAAAGGAAGACTATGTGTACCAGATGATGGGGAATTGAAGGCCAGTATTCTAAAAGAGGCACACACCAGTGTATATGCTATGCACCCAGGAAGTACAAAGATGTATCATGATCTGAAGCTTCAGTATTGGTGGCCTGGTATGAAGAAGGACATAGCTGACTATGTGACTAAATGCTTGACATGTCAGCAAGTCAAGGCAGAACATCAAGTTCCATCAGGTTTGCTACAGCCTATACGCATACCTGAATGGAAATGGGATCGGGTCACTATGGATTTTGTAAGTGGTCTACCTCTCACCCAGAAGAAACATGATGCAGTATGGGCGATAGTAGATAGATTGACGAAGTCAGCACACTTTCTCCCAGTTAAGACTGACTACTCACTGGAGAAGTTAGCATAATTGTATATCAGTGAGATAATTAGACTGCATGGAATTCCACTTTCCATCATATCTAATCGAGACCCAAGGTTTACATCGAGATTTTGGAAGAAGTTGCATGAGTCCTTGGGTACACAACTCCACTTCAGCACAGCATTCCATCCTCAGACGGATGGGCAATCCAAAAGAGCAATCCAGGTAAACAATTGAACCAATTGAATTAATACAATTATTGAACTAAAATGATAACAATAACATGAAAAATATGTCAGGTCCTTGAGGATATGCTGAGGAGTTGTGTCATTGAGTTTGAGGGAAGTTGGGATAAATACCTCCCACTGGCAGAATTTGCATACAACAATAGCTACCAAGCTAGTATCCAAATGGCCCCGTATGAAGTAATCGTATGGGAGAAAATGTAGAACTCCAGCAGGCCGGATGAATTGGGCAAAGATAAATGGTGGGGCGGACACAGTGAAACAGACTGAGGAGAAAGTGAAACTAATCAAAGCCAATCTAAAGGTTGCCTCAGACAGACATAAATTTTATGCCGACCTGAAGAGAAAAGAAATAGAATATGCGGTTGGCGACAAAGTGTTCCTCAAGGTGTCACCGTGGAAAAAAGTACTGAGGTTTGGAAGAAAAGGTAAGTTAAGCCCTAGGTTCATTAGCCCATATGAAGTCGTTGAACGTGTGGGTCCAGTGGCCTATAGGCTAGCTTTACCACCAGAGATGGACAAGATCCACAATGTGTTCCACGTGTCCATGCTCAGAAGATACCGCTCAGATCCTTCACATGTCATCTCCATGGAAGAAATTGAAATACAACCAGATTTGACATATGAAGAAGAATCTCTACGGATCCTCGCTCGGGAAGTAAAAGAATTGAGGAACAAGCAGATTCCACTGGTAAAAGTGCTTTGGAGGCACCACAACACCGAGGAGGCAACTTGGGAAAGTGAAGAAACGATGAGGCAACAGTTCCCACAACTGTTTGCATCAGGTAAATTTCGAGGACGAAATTTAAATTAGAGGGGAAGAGTTGTAACACCCTCCCGGTAGCAACTCCGTACATTCTACTGTTCCGGTGACCGGTGTCGGTCCGGACAGCTAGAACGTCCGGAAAAAAATATTTAAACTAAAGTCAGGAACCATAATTAACTCAAATATTAATAAGAAAAATTTAGTAAAAATTTTAGAAATAAAATAAAACTAAGTTAAATGAGCCGATGCCTAAGCGATGGGTAACCCAGAGGGAAGTTGCGGTTCTCGCAACTAGGAGCCCTAGACCCGGGTAAAAATTCATAAAATAATTTTTGGGACTCCAGAGAAGGGTCATTGAGGTTCCTATGGCATTATAATGCCAAAAAAATATTTAGAAAATTTTTTCAATCGGTACAGACAATTTTGACCCGTTAAGCCAAACGGAGGGCATTTTGGTCATTTCGCCTTCAGAGACGATTATTGGCCGACTTGTCCAGTTGAGTAAATAATTATTATGACATAAAATATGAATTAAGGGTGATGAAAAATTAATGTAAAGCTAGTAGAAAAGAAAAGAAAAGAAAAATCAATAAAAAGCAAATTATGACATCATTATGATGTCAATTAAAAATTCCCACCAATCGAAATTAAACAACCATTTAATTAGCTAATAAAAAGAGATAAATAAGATCAAAGAAATTAAAAAGCAACAGCCATCTTCCTCCTCCCTAAACCAGCCGAAACCATGCCCTAGACCAAACCCCCATTAACACATTCAACAAGCTCAATTTCTCTCCTCATTTCACCATAAATCCTCCTACTCCTTTCACTAAAATTCATCCTTGCACCTTGCATAACCCTTTGGCAGCTAAGAAGAAGAAAGGAAGTGAAGTTTAAGCTTAAAAAATTCTGCTCTACAAGAGGTTAGTGCACATATATACATAAAACTCTTTATTTCCATGTTAGAGACTTAAAAAGGAATAAGAATTTGTAAGTCAAATGAACACAATTTATGTGTATGTATACCATGGATTTTGGCAGCCCTAAGGAAGGGATAGGGTTGATTGTTTTGATGGACTTAAAGTGGACTAGAGATCATATTTAAAGCATGTATATATGGGGATATTAAAGACACCAAAACCTAATTTACCTAAAATGCATCGAGGGTCGGTATATTAGGTAATTGAGCAAATAATAACCTTCAGTGAATTACTTATCGAACATTATCGTTAGAGACAGTTTAATTTAGTACCGAAACACTTCAAATTGTGTTTCTCAGTTACCAAAGACTCAGGAAAAGGGAAGGACATACTGAGTCCAGACCCGAAGACAGTTATCAGAGGTTTGTGCACAATAATTAATTCTTTTGAATTTTTCAATTGGAATAAATTATGATTATTTGTATTGTTTTAAATTGTGTTTGTGCACAACAGTTATTTCTTTTGAATTTTTCAATTGAAATAAATTATGATTACTGGTATGTTATTGTTTTAAATTGTGGAAATGTGTTTGAATGGATATTTACTGCTTGAAAAGCATTGTAAATGATTTGAAACTGTGAGAAATTATTTGAATGATATTGATGGACACTTATTGATTGAAAAGTATTGGAAATGGTTTGAAACCACAGCTATCATGTATATTGATTGTATTCCTCGCTAGCTTGTCTAGTGGGACGAATTGAATTCCCTCTCTGGCTGAAGTGTTGAGGTGTGTGCCTGTTGAGGACGAATTGGATGAGTACTCATATTTTTGCTAGCTAGCTATGCTATTCCTCATTAGTCATCGACTTTTGGGACGAATTGAATACCTCATTAGCCATCGGCTTTTGGGACGAATTGAACTTTTGAACATGATTAAGCTGTGTGTGATTTGTTGATATGTATTGCGAGATTGTGAAATGAATTTAAACTCTTATTGACATATACTGTCTTTTGAATTCAACCATGATCTGACTTATTGAAATTTATTGTGATATTGAGAAATGGAGTTTAAATTCTGTTTGACAATTATTGTCTTGAAATTAACTATGGTTTTAAGTATCCACTATTTACATGACTTATGAATTGTGATTTAAATTGTTTTGGTTAATGTTGTGCACCACTGAGACATTGTCTCAGCGATAGCTTTTTATTGCTGTCGCAGGTAGACAGATAGACAGGGCAGCAGATTAGGCTGCTAGTACCTCCAGCGAGAGACTACCGGGTATAATGAGTATACCAGTATTCTGTATTTTGTAATGTAATGTATGTTCACTGTATGTACATATTGTTGTTGGTTTTGAGCAGTTGTAAATTAAAATTGTACATTGGAGTTGTAAAGTAAATTGTGAGTTATTTTGGCTTGTAAAAATTGTATTATATCTCTTTTATCTCAGTCTTTGAAAAATCACTGTGGATTTGAGTTGAGTAATGTGTTGTGTTGAGAAAAATATTGGAGTTGAGATTTGGAAATCTATTGAAGTGCTTTTTACAGGTTTTCTGAAGAACTGTTTTATCCAAAATACAGATGGCACTCTGCCAAAATTTTTAACAGAAACTCCAAACAATTCAAATGTGTTAGTTCTATCACTTCAGTTCAAAAAGGTTTTTAACAGCTGTAAATAGTGCTCACCACTGTAAAAGAAGTAAGAAAAGTTTTTAAAATCCCTTGTAGTGTATTTAATGAGTTATCAGTAGACGGAGTTGGTAATTCATTAGGTATACTACGGGATCATGTTATGCCTTACAGAGGGGTAGGGTGTGACATGTTTTAGTGGTATCAGAGCAAAGTTTTTAAATTCTGTTTTCACATGTTACTTGAATATTCTTTCTTCATAGTACAACTGCTCAATATCATTGTTTGGTACATAAAGTACATTACATTATGAATATGCACTAACTGGAGGAAACATCCTTGTGTTATTTGTTCAGGAGATCTAAAATCCTCGCATTGAATATGGAAGAGGGTGATCATTCAGTCGATCAATCTATTGAGGCTGAGGTGCAAGGGGATGCCCCAGGCCTACAAAATGTTAGTGGTTCAAAGAAGACCACCGCAGCACTCCCGATTCCTACTCAGTTCGCTCAACAGATGGCTGCAATGTTCCAACAAATGGCTGGCAATGTACCTACTCAAGTCCCAATACAGACACCAGTGGTACAACCACAGTCTCCTACCAGGCAGTATGATAAATTAATGAAATATGGGGTTACAGAGTTCAAGGATGATAGATCCTCTAGAAGTCAAGCTGGTTAGAGAGGATGGATAGGGTATTCAAGAAACTGCATTGCACAGAGGAGCTCAGATTTGAATATTCAGTGTCTTTGTTACAGGGGGATGCTTATGATTGGTGGAAAACCATTCCCCACAGTTTGGTAGAACCTACAAGGTCGACTGGAATGACTTTCTCAGGAATTGATGTAAATATGTCCCCGATGCTTATGTAGACCGGAAGTCGCAAGAGTTCCTAAGTCCAAACAGGGAACAGATCGGTGGTGAGTATGAAAGAGAATTTTCCGCTTTAGCCATTATGCGTGAGTCTACTCTCTACCAAGAGGAGAGATGCAAGAGGTTTGAAACTGGCTTGAAGCCCAGTATCAGAGTACAAGTAATCGGCTTCAAACACACTAACTTCTCTGAACTTATTTCTCAAGCCTTAGAGTTGGAAAGAATTGAGATTGAGACTGCTCCTGAGAGAAAGAAATCAGAGAAGACAGAGAAAGAGGGAAAATCAGTAGAACAGAGTTCCAGTGGTCATACTGGGAAGAGGAAGAACTATGGGGGACATGGCAGAGGTGGCAAGAAATCTGGTAGGGGAAGATATTCAGGACAGAAGCCTCCCCTATCTGGTCAGCAGAGTACCAGAGGTTCCTATCCTCCCCGCCAATGTGAGACATGTGGAAGAAATCATGGTGGGATCTGCTACAAGGCTATTGGAGCCTGTTATAACTGTGGAGGCACCGGACACTTTGCCAAGGACTGCACCAGTAGTCGTAGAGTTGGACCACCTCCTACTACTGCAGAAGGGTCAGTTCAGAGCCCTGTCACCAGAAGTTCACAACCACCCAGCAGAGGTAGAGGCAGGGGTAGAGGTAGCCCAGCAGGCAGCCAAGGCACAGTAAAACATTCAGAGCAAGATAGTGCTCCGGTCAGAATGTATGCAATGAGACAGAGGGAAGAGGCCGAGACATCTGATGTTGTGGCTGGTACCTTCTCAACTTTTAACCAAAATGTGTTTGTGTTATTTGATCCGGGCTCTACCCATTCTTATGTGAGTGCTAGCATCATTGATTGCATTGCTGTTCCATGTACAAAAATGGACTTTGAGGTGCTAGTAACGAGTCCACTAGGACAGGAAGTTAGGGTTAATAGGATGTATAGAGATTGTCCTTTGGTGATCCAAGGACACACTTTCCTGTCTGATTTCATTGAAATGCCCTTCAGAGATTATGATATCATCTTGGGCATGGATTGGTTAGCTAGGCATCATGCCATGATTGACTATAGGCTGAAGACAGTCACTTTTGGCCTTCCTCAGTATAGTGATGTGGTAATACAGGGGGAGAGGCAGTTATTACCATCAAACATCATTTCAGCTGCACTAGCTAGAAAAATGATCAGAAAGGGGTGTGAAGCCTACTTGGCACACGTGGTAGACACCCAAGTGGGGAGTCCAGCATTGAAGGACATCCCTACAGTATATGACTTTCCAAATGTGTTTCCTGATGAATTGCCAGGATTACCTCCGGAAAGAGAAGTGCAGTTTGAAATTAATGTTATGCCTGGTGAGGATCCAATCTCCATAACGCCATACAGAATGGCACCAGCAGAGTTGAAGGAGTTGAAGATACAACTGCAAGAACTACTTGAAAAGGGCTTCATCCGCCCTAGTGTGTCACCTTGGGGAGCACCAGTGTTGTTTGTTAAGAAGAAGGATGGTACTCTCCGCTTGTGCATTGACTACCGATAGTTGAATAAGGTGACAATAAAGAACAGATATCCATTGCCTCGCATTGATGATCTGTTTGATCAGTTGAAGGGTGCAGCTGTATTCTCCAAAATTGATTTGCGATCTGGTTATTATTAGTTGAAGGTGCAAGAGCAGAGTATTCCAAAAACTGCCTTCAGAACTCGATATGGCGACTATGAGTTTCTAGTAATGCCATTCGGGTTAACAAATACTCCAGCTGCTTTTATGGATCTGATGAACACTATCTTCAGACCATATCTTGATCAATTTGTGGTGGTGTTTGTTGATGACATTTTGATATATTCAAGGAATGCAGAAGAGCATGACAGACATCTGCGGATTGTACTGCAGATTTTAAGGGAGAAACAGCTATACGCCAAGTTGTCGAAATGTGAATTTTGGCTGAAAGAAATCTCCTTTTTGGGACATGTTGTGTCAGCTGAAGGGATCAAGGTAGATTCCAGCAAGGTAGAAGCTATCCTTAATTGGAAGCCGCCCAGTAACATCACAGAAATTCGCAGTTTTCTGGGTCTAGCTGGATATTACCGTCGGTTTGTGAAGGGATTTTCTATGTTATCTTCTCCACTGACCAAACTGCTTCGGAAAGATGTAAAATTTCAGTGGACTGATAAATGTCAGCAGAGTTTTGATGAGTTGAAGAGGTGTTTGACTGAAGCTCCAGTTCTTACTTTACCTACTCCGGGTAAAGAATACACAGTTTATAGTGATGCTTCTCACAATGGGTTAGGCTGTGTACTGATGCAAGATCGGAATGTCATTGCTTATGCATCACGCCAGCTGAAACCGCATGAGAGGAACTACCCAACACATGATCTGGAGCTAGCAGCTATTGTTTTTGCTCTGAAGATCTGGAGACACTATTTGTATGGGGAGAAATGTTACATTTACACAGATCACAAGAGCTTGAAGTACTTAGGCACCCAAAAGGAATTGAATTTGAGGCAGAGGAGATGGTTAGAACTCATCAAAGATTATGATTGCTTAATAGACTATCAGCCAGGGAAAGCAAATGTGGTGGCTGACACCTTAAGTCGCAAGACTATGGCAAGTCTTAGAGTATCTCTCATGTCCATGGTATATGAATTGAAAGCACAGCATGCCAGTTTAGAGATTGATGATGAGGGACAGACAGTAGTTACATGGCATGTACAGCCAGTGTTGATTGATCAGATCAGAATGGCTGCTCAGAGTGATGAAAAATATCAGAAGCTACTGAAAGAAGTCCAGCAGGGCAAGAAACCTGAATTCTTTGTGAGAGATGATGGTTTATTGCTACATCAGGGCAGAATGTGCATTCCTAATAATGCTGAATTGAGACAGATCATTATGAAGGAAGCACATGAGTCTCCATTTGCTATGCACCCTGGTGGAACTAAAATGTACAGAGGGCTGAAAGAGCATTACTGGTGGATGGGCATGAAAAGAGATATAGCTGAATTTGTTTCCAAATGCCTAATTTGTCAGCAAGTAAAGGCAAAACATCAAGTTCCAGCTGGTTTGTTACATCCTTTGTCAGTAGCAGAGTGGAAATGGGAACGAATAACTATGGATTTTGTTACAGGACTTCCAAGGACACAGAGTAGTCATGATGCAGTATGGGTTATAGTTGACAGATTGACCAAGTCTGCTCACTTTTTGCCAGTTCGGATGGACTATAGCCTGGAAAGATTGGCCAGAATGTACATATATGAGATTGTAAAATTGCATGGAGTGCCAATATCAATTGTGTCTGACAGAGATCCTAGGTTCACTTCTAGATTCTGGGGTAGTCTTCAAAGAGCCCTAGGAACTAGATTGAACTTCAGCACAGCATTCCACCCACAGACAGATGGCCAGTCTGAAAGGGTTATCCAGATATTGGAGGATATGTTACGGGCTTGTGTGATTGAATTTGAAGGTAGTTGGGATACACACTTGCCTTTGATTGAATTTGCTTATAACAACAGCTACAAATCAAGCATTGGGATGCCTCCATATGAAGTTTTGTATGGTAGAAAGTGCAGAACTCCCTTATGTTGGGATGAAGTAGGTGAAAGGAAGATGATTGGGCTAGAAATTGTTCAGCAGACAGAGGAAAAGATCATATTGATTAGAGATAAACTCAAGGCTGCATCAGACCGTCAGAAGTCCTATGTTGATTTGAAAAGAAGAGATATTCAATATGTAGTGGGTGATAAGGTATTCCTCAAAGTTTCTCATTGGAAGAGAATTATGAGATTTGGCAGAAAGGGGAAACTGAGTCCTCGTTTCATCGGACCATATGAGATTCTGGAAAGAGTGGGTCCTTTGGCATATCGGTTGGCATTACCTCCAAAGCTAGCAAGGATACACAGTGTCTTCCATGTGTCCATGTTAAGGAGGTACAGATCTGACCCATCTCATGTACTATCTGTTGAAGAGATTGAAGTAAATCCAGACCTCTCATATGAGGAAGAACCCATAGAAATTCTGGCTTATGAGGTGAAGCAGCTGAGGAATAAACAGATACACCTGGTTAAAGTGCTGTGGAACCATCATTCAGGCCAGGAAGCTACTTGGGAACGTGAAGAGGATATGAGGAGACAGCACCCACAGCTGTTCAGAGACTAATGCCAGGTAAAATTTCGAGATGAAATTTATTTAAGGGGGGGAGAATTGTAACACCCCTAAGTTCGGTAGTGCGTTCTGCTGCTCCGGTGACCAGTGTTGTTCGGACAGTTAGGATGCCTAGAACTACACTTCAATATGAGTGAGGAGACATAAAATAATGAAATACAAGAAAAGAAAATACAAGAAAAATAAAGGAAAAATAATAGCAAAGAAAGGTAATCAAGTTAAGCGGTAGGAAACCTAACGATGGTGATCAGACAGGAAGTCACGGCGTGGACCGTTGACTAGCTACTCGGATCATGGGAACCCTGGAAAACATTTTTAGGACTTAAATAGACCCTTATTGAAGAATAAATATCATTAGAAAGATCAAAGAAAAATTAAATAATTAGTACAAAGAAAAGTGAGAAATCGAAAAACAGACAAAACCCAGTGTTACCGAAAAATCGGGAATGCAACCCGAACAGGGGCATTATGGTCATTTGACATCCCGAATTGTCTTTTGACCTTAATGTCCATTAAAAATAAATAATATTACACTTAGAAAATGAAATGAAAAATTAAATTGAGGGTACCTAATACAAATAGCCAAAATGGAGTGAAAAATGTGTAAATAAAACATGTAAGCTTATTATATAGTTAAAATTGAGTGAGTAGGCCACTAAAGGAATATAATAGACACATAATGGGGCAGCTGTAATTCCATTATCCCAGCAGAAAGTTCATCTTCTCCAAAACACCACACCTAGCCGAATTGAAGGAAAGGAGAAAACCTCCATGGGCGTTTGCATGCAACCTTCATCCACTCCCTCATTTCACCTCTAAACACTTAGGTTCCTTCATGAAAAATGGTCTACACATCACAAGGAAGAGTTTGATACCAAATTTGAGAAGTTTAATCAAGGTTTAACAAGTTTCAACTATAAGGTAAGTTAGCATTTTTGAAGATAGCTTTGTTAAACTTTGTGTGCATGTTATGGGTGTTGAATTTGTGAAGAAAATTTTTAAGTTTGAAGAGTTATTAAGATGTTCATTTTGGACAGCCATGGATTCATGTAATTGATGAAATAATTGTGTATATATTTGATGAGAAATGTTATTGGTTATGGTGATTTAATATCCTAATAAATTACTTCATATGTATATAGTGATTTTTGCACTTGGATGGAAATTGATGAATTGTGGGATACTTTGGTGTTGAGGAAATTTTCGGCAGCCTTGAGATTCTTGGATAAATGTATATGTTCATGAAGGTATTGGCAGAATATTGACCTTGAGAATTGATGGATGTGTGTAAAGATTAATTGTGTAAAGTGTATGTAAGAATTAGTGATGTTTAGGTGTCTATGTGATTGTATTTAGACTTTGTAAATGTGAGCTTTAATTGGTGTATTAAGGATGTTTGTAATCTGCCCAAAGTGATGTTAATGTAAAGTGGGATATGGTTTTGGTAATGAACCAAAACAGGAATGGTAAGGGAAGTGAACATATAGTAAGGTACATGTGTAATTGATGTGTGTTTAAGCATGGTAGTTAAGGGCAGTATGCATTTTAGTCAATAACTTTAAATTTGTAATCTCAATTGGTATGAGACCAATTGGAGGTGAAACTAGGCACAAAATGTGCCAACTTTCATTGAGAAAGTATACCAAAATTCTGCT
The DNA here is from genome assembly GCF_030052815.1 of Hevea brasiliensis. Taxonomy (NCBI): domain Eukaryota; kingdom Viridiplantae; phylum Streptophyta; class Magnoliopsida; order Malpighiales; family Euphorbiaceae; genus Hevea; species Hevea brasiliensis. Next base: position 67,742,881 of record NC_079493.1, on the reverse strand, counting down.
TGCAAGGTGACATAGAAAAATGACAAATTCGGATTGAGTACATTTGAGGCCTGTAATTTGACCAATTAGGCAGCAGTTAGTTTTTAGGCCATAACTCACTAAAAACAGGTCCAATTGACCTAAAATTTTAACCATGAATAGTTAAGACCCATACCTACAAGTCTTATGAAGACACCAAAACCCAGAAATGACCAGAAGCAAGTCAAAAAGCTTGCACAAGTTCGAGTCCAAAAACTGGCCGAACCAAAGTTGACCAAATTGACCTAAAATTGACCTAATTTGATACCAATTGACCAGCAATAGTATAATGAACATAACTTGGTCTACTTAACTCGGATTGACCTAAAATTTTTCCCCGCGTTCCATAAGACATAGATCTACAAGTTTTTAGTTTTGATCGAAACCCGAAAACCGAGGGAACTAGATCGTCCGGTTAGGTTAAACTAGTATCCCGAAATCCAGCAATTTGCAATGAAATGCAAGAAAACGCAATATACATAGAATTGAGTTTGGTAACACGTACCAATCCTAAAACATTATCGAATGTGACATATTAAAGACACCAAAACCTAATTTACCTAAAATGCATCGAGGGTCGGTATATTAGGTAATTGAGCAAATAATAACCTTCAGTGAATTACTTATCGAACATTATCGTTAGAGATAGTTTAATTTAGTACTGAAACACTTTAAATTGTGTTTTTGAGTTACCAAAGACTCAGGAAAAGGGAAGGAAATACTGAGTCCAGACCCGGAGACAATTATCAGAGGTTTGTGTACAATAATTAATTCTTTTGAATTTTTCAATTGGAATAAATTATAATTATTTGTATTGTTTTAAATTGTGTTTGTGCACAACAGTTATTTCTTTTGAATTTTTCAATTGAAATAAATTATGATTATTGGTATATTATTATTTTAAATTGTGGAAATGTGTTTGAATGGATATTTACTGCTTGAAAAGCATTGTAAATGATTTGAAACTGTGAGAAATTATTTGAATGATATTGATGGACACTTATTGATTGAAAAGTATTGGAAATGGTTTGAAACCACAGCTATCATGTATATTGATTGTATTCCTCGCTAGCTTATCTAGTGGGACGAATTGAATTCCCTCTCTGGCTGAAGTGTTGAGGTGTGTGCCTGTTGAGGACGAATTGGATGAGTACTCATATTTTTGCTAGCTAGCTATGTTATTCCTCATTAGTCATCGACTTTTGGGACGAATTGAATACCTCATTAGCCATCTGCTTTTGGGACGAATTGAACTTTTGAACATGATTAAGCTGTGTGTGATTTGTTGATATGTATTGCGAGATTGTGAAATGAATTTAAACTCTTATTGACATATACTGTCTTTTGAATTCAACCATGATCTGACTTATTAAAATTTATTGTGATATTGAGAAATGGAGTTTAAATTCTGTTTGACAATTATTGTCTTGAAATTAACTATGGTTTTAAGTATCCACTATTTACATGACTAATGAATTGTGATTTAAATTGTTTTGGTTAATGTTGTACACCACTGAGACATTATCTCGGCGATAGCTTTTATTCTTTATGCAGTGAGCAGAGATAAACAGAGCGTGATTAAGGTGCTAGTACCTCCAGCGAGAGACTACCGGGTATAATGAGTATACCAGTATTCTGTATTTTGTAATGTAATGTATGTTCACTGTATGTACATATTGTTGTTGGTTTTGAGCAGTTGTAAATTAAAATTGTACATTGGAGTTGTAAAGTAAATTGTGAGTTATTTTGGCTTGTAAAAATTGTATTATATCTCTTTTATCTCAGTCTTTGAAAAATCACTGTGGATTTGAGTTGAGTAATGTGTTGTGTTGAGAAAAATATTGGAGTTGAGATTTGGAAATCTATTGAAGTGCTTTTTACAGGTTTTCTGAAGAACTGTTTTATCCAAAATACAGATGGCACTCTGCCAAAATTTTTACAGAAACTCCAAACAATTCAAATATGTTAGTTCTATCACTTCAGTTCAAAAAGGTTTTTAACACCTGTAAATAGTGCTCACCACTGTAAAAGAAGTAAGAAAAGTTTTTAAAATCCCTTGTAGTGTATTTAATGAGTTATCAGTAGACGGAGTTGGTAATTCATTAGGTATACTACGGGATCATGTTATGCCTTACAGAGGGGTAGGGTGTGACACACAGTGTACCGGAACACTCTATTTTATCTTAATTATTTTTGTTCTTCCTTAATTAATTTTTATCATAGTTTTGAATATAACTTGTGAAATATAGTTTATTTAAGTTATTTATTGAAATTATAATTTACTTGAGGTTCCGAAAATTTTATAGAAAATCCGGTAGAGTACCGGTTAAAAATGGAGAAAACAGTTCTTCGGAACCTGTGAAAAACACTTCCAATTTTCATATCCAATCACTCTCAACTGATATAATCATCAACAAGGTCTCAATTATTTTTCAACAACCTTTCCATTACTCAAACATTCATTTATCATAGCATTCATATAGAAGCAATAATAATAAAAGAAATTTCCATTCATAAACACAATTTTTCACTATTTATGTTAACATCAAAATACATTACATAAGTTCCATTTACACAAAAGAAAATAAAAGTTAATTACAAAATACCAAAATAAAACCTAGTGTCCTACCAATGCACTGAAGATGGTGAGGTGACACGGATATTATGCAGAGCTGCAGGAGGTTTCACCCAGTCTGTGGTTTACCGGGCTCTCGGTCAGTATCTCCAGAACCTAAGCGTGGCAAAAGCAAAGCGCTAAGCAATAATGCTTAGTGGTGCCAATAATAAAATAAAAGGAAATAACAGAAATAAATATGCATTAAATGTATCGATGTCTTACTTGTTTTGTACTTGTTATATTCATTATTTGGTTAAATTTATCCACTTTCATTCTTTTGGTTGCCCAAGTAACCTATCTTTGGACGATCGGATGGATAAACGGGTAACGCCTTTGGGTATCTAGTACCTCGGGCGTCACACCATCGGTCACATATGCATCTCCGGTGTGCAGAGCGGCTAATAAGTCAGAATGACAATAGGCACAAGGCTAAATATCAACACAATGTCAGAATGGCTAAAAGCCATGAGATCACAGAATGGCATAATGCCATGTGCAGTACTGCTAACTGAACCCTATTGGCTTGTGTCACACCCTACCCCTCTGTAAGGCATAACATGATCCCGTAGTATACCTAATGAATTACCAACTCCGTCTACTGATAACTCATTAAATACACTACAAGGGATTTTAAAAACTTTTCTTACTTCTTTTACAGTGGTGAGCACTAATTACAGGTGTTAAAAACCTTTTTGAACTGAAGTGATAGAACTAACACATTTGAATTATTTGGAATTTCTGTAAAAATTTTGGCAGAGTGCCATCTGTAATTTGGATAAAATAGTTCTTCAGAAAACCTATAAAAAGCACTTCAATATATTTTCCAAATCTCAAATCCAACATTTTTCTCAACACAACATATTTCTCAACTCAAATCTGCAGTGATTTTTCAAAGACTGAGATAAAAGAAATATAATACAATTTTTACAAGCCAAAATAACTCATAATTTACTTCACAATGTCAATGTACAATTTTAATTTACAACTGCACAAAACCAAAACAATATGTACATACAGTGATCATACATTACCGCACAAAATACAAAATGTGGTATACTCATTATACCCGAAAATCTCTCGCTGGAGGTAATAGCAGCCTAGTCTGCTGCCCTGTCTGTCTGTCTACCTGCGACAGCAATAAAAAGCTATCGCTGAGACAATGTCTCAGTGGTGCACAACATTAACCAAATACAAATTTAAATCACAATTCATAATTCAAATAAATAGTGGATATTTAAAAACCATAGTTAAATTCAAGACAATACTGTCATAAGGAATTTAACACAATATCACAATAAATCTCAGTAATCAAAATATAGTTAAATTCAAAAGACAGTAAATGTCAATAAGAATTTAAACTTCATTTCACAAATTATCAAATCGCATAACAACACAATTTAGTCGAATAATTTAAGAATACAGTGTTGCCAATTCATTCACAACTTAAGCCATGACACAAATTTCCGATCAATGCCGCGTTGTACACCACGACAAAGCAATCACAACCCCACTAATCGAAATCAATGAGGAAGGGAGCTAGCTATATAATGAGTACTCATCCGATCACCTCAACTGGTAAACCAGAGAGGGAGAAAAATAAACGATCACGACTCCATAAATGGAGAAGGAAAATAAACGATCACAACCCCATAAATGGAGAAGGAATGATATGATACTGTCATGCTAAGTGTGAACACAAAATCAATTCCAAACATTTTATTCAAATGATTCGTGAGAATCCAATAAATTTCCAAAGTTATAATTTCATTCACAAAATGACAACACAATTCATAATTATCTTTAATTTCCACAAAAACCATTTACAGTGCTTTTCAATCAATAGTATCCATCAAATCATTTACAATGCTTTTCAAGCAATAAATATCCATTCAAACACATTTCCACAATTTAAAACAATAATGTACAAATAGTCATAATTCATTTCAATTGAAAAATTCAAAAGAAATACTGTTGTGCACAAACACAATTTAAATCAATAACATACAATTAATCATATGAAATCTTATTCAGAGTAAAATCAGTTGAAAACTAGTTGTGCACATACACAATTTAAATCAATAACATACAATTAATCATATGAAATCTTATTCAAAGTAAAATCAGTTGAAAACTAGTTGTGCACAAACCTCTGATGACTGTCTCCTGGTCTGGACTCAGTGTTTCCTTCCCTTTTCCTGAGTCTTTAGTAACTGAGAAACACAATTTGAAGTGTTTCAGTACTAAATTAAATTGTCTCTAACGATAATGTTCGATAAGTAATTCACTGAAGGCTATTATTTGCTTAATCACCTAATATACTGACCTTCGATACGTTTTAGGTAAATTAGGTTTTTGTATCATTAATATGTCACATTCGATGGGGTTTTAGGGTTGGTACGTTTTACCAAACTCATTTCCTTGTTTAGTGCATTTTAATGCAACTTGCTGGATTCCGGGATACTAGTTTCACCTAGTCGGACGACCTAGTTCCCTCGGTTTTCGGGTTTCGGTTAAAACTACAAACTTGTAGATCTATGTCTTATTGCACGCGGGGCAAAATTTCAGGTCATTCTGAGTTATGTAGACCAAGTTGTGGTCATTTTACTATTGCTGGTCAAATGGCATCAAATTAGGTCAATTTGGTCAATTTTGGTTCGGCCAGTTTTTGTACCCGAACTTGTGCAAGCTGTTTGACTTGCTTATGGTCATTTCTGGGCTTTGGTGTCTTCATAAGACTTGTAGGTATGGGTCTTAACTATTCATAATTAAAATTTCAGGTCAATTGGACCTGTTTTGAGTGAGTTATTGCCTAATCACTAACTGCTGCCCAATTGGTCAGTTTTCAGGTTTCAATTGCACTTAATCCGAATTGGTCATTTTTCATGTCACCTTGCAAGCAGAATTTTGGTATGCTTTCTCAATGAAAGTTGGCACATTTTGTGCCTAGTTTCACCTCCAATTGGTCTCATACCAATTGAGGTTACACATTTAAAGTTATAGGCTAAAATGTATACTGCCCTTAATTACCTTACTTATACATGTATCCATTACACATTTAATTGCTATATGTCCACTTCCCTTACAAATTCTGTTTTGGTGCATTACCAAAACCACATACCTCTTCACTTTAAAGTCACTTTGGGCAGATTACACACATCCTCAATACACCAAATAAACTCAAATTTACAAAGTCTAAGTATAATCACATATACACATAAACATTGCTCATTCTTACATACACTTTACACAACCAATCTATATACATATCCATCAATCCTCAATGTCAATATTCTGCCAATACCTTCATGAACTCATACATTTATCAAAGTGTCCCAAGGCTGCCGCAAAGCTTCACCATGCCAAAGTGTCCATAATTCGTCAACTTCAATCCCCATTGTACAATCACCACATATACACGGAATTTAACTACTAGGACATTAAATCACCCTATTCATCATAATTTCTCATCAAATATATGTAAAATAAATCATCAAATACACAACTCCATGGCTGTCCAAACTGGATATATCAAGAACTCTTCAAACTTGAAAATTTTCTTCACAAAGCACACACCCATAACATGTACACAAAGTTTAACAAAGTAACATTCAAAAATGTAAACTTACCTATGGTTGGAGCTTGCTAAACCTTGATTAAACTTCTTGATTTTGGTATCAAGCTCTTCCTTATGATGTGTAGACATTTTTTTATGAAGCGATCTAAGTGATTGGAGTTAAAATGGAGGAATGGATCAAGCTCATGCAAAAACGGCAATGGAGGATTTTCTTCCTTCTCAAATCGGCATGGATGAATTTATTTGGAGAAGATGAAGTTTCAGCTTGTATTATGGACTTACACCTGCCCCATTATCCTTAGTTTATTCCTTTAGTGGTCCACTTACTCTAATTAATTAATAAAATATGTTAAATTCCTACTTATTCCACATTAAACCCTTAATTCTTGCTATTCACTTTAGGTACCACCAAATTAATTTTTCATTTTATTTTCTAAGTGTAATATTATTTATTTTTAATGGATTTTTAGGTCAAAAGACAATTCGGGATGTCAAATGACCATAATGCCCCCGTTCGGGTTACATTCCCGATTTTTCGGTAACACCGCGTTTTGTCTATTTTTCGATTTCTCACTTTTCTTTGTACTAATAATTTAATTTTTCTTTGATATTTCTAATGATATTTATACTTCAATAAGGGTCTATTTAAGTCCTAAAAATATTTTTCAGGGTTCTCCGCAGTCCAGGGCTAGTCAACGGTCCATGCCGTGACTTCCCGGTGCGGTCACCCATCGCTAGGGTTCTCGGCTCGCTTAACTTGGTTACATTTCTTTGCTATTATTTTTCTTTTGTTTTTCTTGTATTTTATTTTCTTGTATTTCATTATTTTATGTCTCCTCACTCATATTGAAGTGTAGTTCTAGGCATCCTAGCTGTCCGGACAATACTGGTCACCGGAACAGTAGAACGCACTACCGAACTTAGGGGTGTTACAATTCTCTCCCCCTTAAATAAATTTCGTCCACGAAATTTTACCCAATAGCTATCTTACAATAGTCATACGTTTATTTTCTCCTTTCTATATGATCGTATAATCTTTTTTGTTTCTCAAATTTGTATAAGGCTTTTAATAATCTAATACAATGTTTAATTTGTTTGGATAACACCAATCTCCTCTTACTATTATGCTGTCTAATATTTCGGTTCACGTTGCTTCTTGAATGACCCTTGAGGTCATGTTAGAATCATTCATCAGTCATTGGTCCTCTGACCATTCTGGTCCATAGTCTTCCTCACATTTGTAATATTTCTTTGTTATATATGAATCAACTATTCAAATCTCTACTTCCATAACTCTTTTTATCTGTCAATTTTTTATAACTTACTTTCTTTTGTACCGAACTATAACCTTTTGATATTCTAACTTTTGAGTTTTAGATCCCTAAGTAAGATTTTCAAACTTATTTCTAACAATTAAATTATGTCCTGGCATAACTATACAAAAACAGATGCCATTGGCAACTATCCTCATCTAGGTGTACTATCAGGTAGTACGTAGCTCTACACAATAATCTCTACTTAGTACTATAATCCGCAGTTTACAGTATAAACAATCAAGAACATTGCATAGTTACTACAATACATCCCAATAGATCAAACTATCCTATCCTTTATCCTTTTCGAATTCACTGATATCCGAACTTATTCTGATTACAATATCCATTAACAATTACTAACAGTAACATCTCTGCCTTCATCTAGAGCAATTCTATTACTGTAACTTACTTTTACGTCCTCTTGCTTTACATTAAATAGGCTCGCCAATTAGCTTTATAATTTATGGTGTGTCAGGAAATACTTTTCGCCGATAAACTCTTCCAAAACTAATTTCACTTATTATCACAATCCCTATCCTAAAGGACTAATCACTAATGCATCAAAATTTATTTTCCTGACCTCCTGTCCTAGCGGACTTGTTACTAGGACCTCAAAGTCCATTTTTGTACATGGAATAGCAATGCAATCAATGATGCTAGCACTCACATAAGAATGGGTAGAACCCGGATCAAATAACACAAACACATCTTGGTTAAAAGTTGAGAAGGTACCAGCCACAACATCAGATGTCTCGGCCTCTTCCCTCTGTCTCATTGCATAGACTCTGACCGGAGCACTGTCTTGCTCTGAATGTTTCATTGTACCTTGGTGCTCTTTGGCTGCCTCTACCTCTCTTTGGGTGGTTGTGAACTTCTAGTGACAGGCTCTGGGTGACCCTTCTGCGATAGTAGGAGGTGGTCCAACTCTACGACTCATCGGTGCAGTCCTTGGCAAAGTGTCCTGTGCCTCCACAGTTATAACAGGCTCCAATAGCCTTATAGCATATCCCACCATGATATCTTCCACAATTTTCACATTGGCGGGAATGGTAGGAACCTCCGGTACTCTGCTGACCAGATAGAGGAGGTTTCTGTCCTGAATGTCTTCCCTTACCAGACTTCTTGCCACCTCTGCTGTGTCCCTCATAGTTCTTCCTCTTTCCAGTAGGACCACTGGAACTCTGTTCTACTGATTTTCCCTCTTTCTCTGTCTTCTCTGATCTCTTTTTCTCAGGAGTAGCTTCAGACTCAATTCTTTCTAACTCTAGAGCTTGAGAAATAAGTTCAGAGAAGTTAGTGTGTTTGAATCCGACTACTTGTAATCTAATACTAGGCTTCAAGCCGGTTTCAAACCTCTTGCATCTCTCCCTGCTGGTAGCAAGTAAACTTACTGCATAATGGCTCAGGCGGGAAAATTCTCTTTCATACTCAGCCACTGATCTGTTCCCCTGTTTCAGACTTAGGAATTCTTGTAACTTCTGGTCTACATAAGCATCAGGGACATATTTCTATCTGAATTCCCTGAGAAAGTCATTCCATGTTAGCACTGCAGGTTCTACTAGACTGTGGGGAATGGTTTTCCACCAGTCATAAGCATCCCCCTGTAGTAAAGACACTGAGTATTCAAATCTGAGCTCTTCCGTGCAATGCAATTTCTTGAATACCCTATCCATCCTCTCTAACCACTGTTCAGCCTCTAGAGGATCTACTGTCCCTTTAAACTCTGTAGCCCCATACTTCATCAATTTGTCATACTGCCTGGTAGGAGACTGTGGTTGTACCACTGGTGTCTGTATTGGGACTTGAGTAGGTACATTGCTAGCCATTTGTTGGAACATTGCAGCCATCTGCTGAGCGAACTGAGCAGAAGCTGATGCTGCGGTAGTCTTCTTTGAACCACTAACATTATGTAGGCCTGGGGCATCCCCTTGCACCTCAGCCTCAATCGATTGATCGACTGAATGATCACCCTCTTCCATAGTCAATGTGAGGATTTTAGATCTCCTGAACAAATAGCACAAGGAGATTTCCTCCCGTTAGTGCATATTTATAATGTAATGTACTGTACGTATCAAACAATGATATTGAGTAGTTGTACTATGAAGAAAGAATATTCAAGTAACATGTGAAAAACAGAATTTAAAAACTTTGCTCTGATACCACTAAAACATGTCACACCCTACCCCTCTGTAAGGCATAACATGATCCCGTAGTATACCTAATGAATTACCAATTCCGTCTACTGATAACTCATTAAATACACTACAAGGGATTTTAAAAACTTTTCTTACTTCTTTTACAGTGGTGAGCACTAATTACAGGTGTTAAAAACCTTTTTGAACTGAAGTGATAGAACTAACACATTTGAATTATTTGGAATTTCTGTAAAAATTTTGGCAGAGTGCCATCTGTAATTTGGATAAAACAGTTCTTCAGAAAACCTGTAAAAAGCACTTCAATATATTTTCCAAATCTCAAATCCAACATTTTTCTCAACACAACATATTTCTCAACTCAAATCTGCAGTGATTTTTCAAAAACTGAGATAAAAGAAATATAATACAATTTTTACAAGCCAAAATAACTCATAATTTACTTCACAATGTCAATGTACAATTTTAATTTACAACTGCTCAAAACCAAAACAATATGTACATACAGTGATCATACATTACCGCACAAAATACAAAATGTGGTATACTCGTTATACCCAAAAATCTCTCGCTGGAGGTAATAGCAGCCTAGTCTGCTGCCCTGTCTGTCTGTCTACATGCGACAGCAATAAAAAGCTATCGCTGAGACAATGTCTCAGTGTTGCACAACATTAACCAAATACAAATTTAAATCACAATTCATAATTCAAATAAATAGTGGATATTTAAAAACCATAGTTAAATTCAAGACAATACTGTCATAAGGAATTTAACACAATATCACAATAAATCTCAGTAATCAAAACATAGTTAAATTCAAAAGACAGTAAATGTCAATAAGAATTTAAACTTCATTTCACAAATTATCAGATCGCATAACAACACAATTTAGTCGAATAATTTAAGAATACAGTGTTGCCAATTCATTCACAACTTAAGCCATGACATAAATTTCCGATCAATGCTGCGTTGTACACCACGACAAAGCAATCACAACCCCACTAATCGAAATCAATGAGGAAGGGAGCTAGCTATATAATGAGTACTCATCCGATCACCTCAACTGGTAAACCAGAGAGGGAGAAAAATAAACGATCACGACTCCATAAATGGAGAAGGAAAATAAACGATCACAACCCCATAAATGGAGAAGGAATGATATGATACTGTCATGCTAAGTGTGAACACAAAATCAATTCCAAACATTTTATTCAAATGATTCGTGAGAATCTAATAAATTTCCAAAGTTATAATTTCATTCACAAAATGGCAACACAATTCATAATTATCTTTAATTTCCACAAAAACCATTTACAGTGCTTTTCAATCAATAGTATCCATCAAATCATTTACAATGCTTTTCAAGCAATAAATATCCATTCAAACACATTTCCACAATTTAAAACAATAATGTACAAATAGTCATAATTCATTTTAATTGAAAAATTCAAAAGAAATACTGTTGTGCACAAACACAATTTAAATCAATAACATACATTTAATCATATGAAATCTTACTCAGAGTAAAATCAGTTGAAAACTAGTTGTGCACAAACACAATTTAAATCAATAACATACAATTAATAATATGAAATCTTATTCAGAGTAAAATCAGTTGAAAACTAGTTGTGCACAAACCTCTGATGACTGTCTCCTGGTCTGGACTCAGTGTTTCCTTCCCTTTTCCTGAGTCTTTAGTAACTGAGAAACACAATTTGAAGTGTTTCAGTACTAAATTAAATTGTCTCTAACGATAATGTTCGATAAGTAATTCACTGAAGGCTATTATTTGCTTAATCACCTAATATACTGACCTTCGATGCGTTTTAGGTAAATTAGGTTTTTGTGTCATTAATATGTCACATTCGATGGGGTTTTAGGGTTGGTACGTTTTACCAAACTCATTTCCTTGTTTAGTGCATTTTAATGCAACTTGCTGCATTCCGGGATACTAGTTTCACCTAGTCGGACGACCTAGTTCCCTCAGTTTTTGGGTTTTGGTCAAAACTACAAACTTGTAGATCTATGTCTTATTGCACGCGGGGCAAAATTTCAGGTCATTCTGAGTTATGTAGACCAAGTTATGGTCATTTTACTATTGCTGGTCAAATGGCATCAAATTAGGTCATTTTAGGTCAATTTGGTCAACTTTGGTTCGGCCAGTTTTTGGACCCGAACTTGTGCAAGCTGTTTGACTTGCTTATGGTCATTTCTGGGCTTTGGTGTCTTCATAAGACTTGTAGGTATGGGTCTTAACTATTCATGGTTAAAATTTCAGGTCAATTGGACCTGTTTTGAGTGAGTTATGGCCTAAAAACTAACTGCTGCCCAATTGGTCAGTTTTCAAGTTTCAATTGCACTTAATCCGAATTGGTCATTTTTCATGTCACCTTGCAAGCAGAATTTTGGTATGCTTTCTCAATGAAAGTTGGCACATTTTGTGCCAAGTTTCACCTCCAATTGGTCTCATACCAATTGAGGTTACACATTTAAAGTTATAGGCTAAAATGTATACTGCCCTTAATTACCTTACTTATACATGTATCCATTACACATTTAATTGCTATATGTCCACTTCCCTTACCAATTCTGTTTTGGTGTATTACCAAAACCACATACCTCTTCACTTTAAAGTCACTTTGGGCAGATTACACACATCCTCAATACACCAAATAAACTCAAATTTACAAAGTCTAAGTATAATCACATATACACATAAACATTACTCATTCTTACATACACTTTACACAACCAATCTATATACATATCCATCAATCCTCAATGTCAATATTCTGCCAATACCTTCATGAACTCATACATTTATCAAAGTGTCCCAAGGTTGCCGCAAAGCTTCACCATGCCAAAGTGTCCATAATTCGTCAACTTCAATCCCCATTGTACAATCACCACATATACACGGAATTTAACTACTAGGACATTAAATCACCCTATTCATCATAATTTCTCATCAAATATATGTAAAATAAATCATCAAATACACAACTCCATGGCTGTCCAAACTGGATATATCAAGAACTCTTCAAACTTGAAAATTTTCTTCACAAAGCACACACCCATAACATGTACACAAAGTTTAACAAAGTAACATTCAAAAATGTAAACTTACCTATGGTTGGAGCTTGCTAAACCTTGATTAAACTTCTTGATTTTGGTATCAAGCTCTTCCTTATGATGTGTAGACAATTTTTTATGAAGCTATCTAAGTGATTGGAGTTGAAATGGAGGAATGGATCAAGCTCATGCAAAAACGGCAATGGAGGATTTTTGTAACACCCTCACCGGAAAAATAATAAAACTTAAGAGAGGGACCATAATTAACTCAAATATTAATAAGAAACACTTAGTAAAAATTTTAGAAATAAAATACAACCAAGTCAAACGAGCCGGTGCCCAAGCGATGGGTAACCGGAGGGAAGTTGCAGTTCTCGCAACGAGGAACGACCCGGGGGAAAAATTATAAAATAATTTTTGGGACTCCAGAGAAGGGTCATTGAGGTTCCTATGGCATTAGAATGCCAAGAAAATACCTAGGAACAATTTTCAATCGATACAGACAATTTTGACCCGTTAAGCCAAACGGAGGGCATTTTGGTCATTTCGCCTTCAGAGGTGATTTTTGGCCGACTTGTCCAGTTAAGTAAATAATTAATATGACATAAAATATGAAGAAATATTGCTAAAAATTAAATTGAAATGTGGTAGAAAAGAAAAGAAAAGAAAAATGAAGGAAATTAGGGATAATGACATCACATGATGTCATTTACATACCCTCCACCAATCACCATTCAATAAGTCTTTTTTTAAACAATTAAAAGAGACAAATTGACCCAAAATTCTGCTGTTTCCTTCTTCTTCTTCAGCCAAAACGTGAATCTCTCCCTCTTCTCCCTCCATTGATTTTCAAACAAAAGCTTCATTTCTCATGCTTCCTCACCATATTTCCTCAAGACCCCAACACTAAAATGAATCCTTGGACCTAGAGGAAGTGTTTGGCAGCCAAGAGAGTACAAGAAAATGAAGATTTAACTTGGGAAAATTCTGCCATTAAAGAGGTTAGTGCTTACTTATGCTAATATTCCTTTATTTCCATGTTAAGGACTTGAATTTAGTATGAAATTGTAAGTTAAATGGACTAAATTCATGTGTATACATACCATGGATTTCAGTTGCCCTAAGGAAGGAATAGGATTGAGTGTTTTTGATGGACTTAGAATGAATTAGAGCTTATGTTTAAAGTGTATAAACACATATATAATGAATGGAAGTATGTAACTAAGGTGTATGGGTGAATTGCAATGAGAAATTAGGGTTTTGAGAAGTGAAAGATTGACTTGACTTAGGAAATTGTTAGGGAACATTTTAATGGTCAATTAGTGACCATTTTAGGTAAGTTAAGCACAATTTGGACTGAAAAATAAAATTGCAAAGTGAAGATATATGCTGCCCTAGGACAGCAGCAGAGGGACTGAAAATTCAGTCCAATTACACGGCCATAACTTGGGCTGTGTTGATCCAATTGGTGTTTGGCCAATTGGACATGAAACTAGGCTTATAATGACACATTTTTGCTGAAGAAACCATGCCCAAAAGACCAAAGCAAGAGGACCAAAACTTGGCCCCAATCCGGATCCTGCGGCACTGCGAGAATGACCAAATGAACGAGAACTGTTCATTTGGCCATAACTCACTGTAGATTTGGTCAATTGACCTAAAAGTTTTACAGAAACAAGTTAAGACATAGAAAAACAACTTTCATGAAGAAACATACCCCAAATTATGACCAGAACCTAACCCAAATGGCAGTCACAGTTACTGTTCAAACCTGCAACTCTGCAGATTTTCATTTGAGCAGCAATGTTTGGAGGACTATAACTCTCTCTAGCAAACTCAGATTTAGGCGATTCTTGAACCGATGGAAACCTAAGGCATAGTATAACATTTCATATGAAGAAAGTTAGACCAAATTATGAACTTAACTTGATCAAATTACTGACCAAATTTGGACCAAAAATCGCGGACCAAAATCTCGGCATGAGCGATTGCACGTGAACAGTAAACTTATTTTGGCCATAACTTGAGCTACAAAACTCCAAATGGAGTGATTCAAAAAAGGAAATTCAACTAGACAAAATAAGGAACAACTTTCATGTTTACCATTTCCTCAAATTCCCACTGTAAAAATAACAAATGGAACAGTAAAGATGAAGCATGAAAACCGAAAATTTTGCTCAATTAGCATTAAGCTTAAAAATGGTATTGGCAACCAATACCAACAAGTTTGAAATACAAAATGTGGTATGTTTGAGGTGTTAAGACCAATACACCTATTTTCTATCCAAAATTCAACATTTTTGTTGACCAATGAGGTGAATAGTGACACCAAAACCGAAAATTGGCAATTTTGCCAAAATGACCTAAGCTTTGAGAAAGTGACCAAAACCAACAAGTTTTAAATGAAAAATGTAGTATGTTTGAAGTGCCAAAGTCAATGTACATATTTTCTATGCAAAAGTCAATATTTTAGTTGACTAATGAAGTGAATAGTAACATGAAAACTTGAAATAAGCTTGGAAATGGATTTGGTAATTGATTCCAACAAGTTTTAAATGCAAAGTGTGGTACATTGGGAGTGTTAAAACCAATACACCTATTTTCTATGCAAAAGTCAACTTTTAGTTGACTAATGAAATGAATAGTGACATGAAAACTTGAAATTCAAAAATTGTGAAACTTAAAAGTGCAAAATGCCCTAGTAGGCCTAGTGTGATTGGTTTGGATAGTTTGGCATGCCAATAGGGTATTGTTTTAGCAGTACTGCGAAAGGCTTTATGCCTGTGTTCATGGCTTTATGCCCGTATTCATGGCTTTTATGCCCGTATTCATGGCTTTTATGCCCGATTATGTGATATCATGGCTTTTTAGCCATATCGATCGCATACATGGTTGACGTTCTGCGTCCCATGGTATGACGCCCGAGGCACGCGGTGTCGGTGCCAACGACCCATTATCGATCGATCGTCCAAAGATAGGTTACTTGGGCATGGAAAAGTATAACTGTAATTGAACTGATTGATAAAGAAAATACGAAAATTAAATATCAGGAATGATTACGATAGAATACAAAGAAACTCAAGATCAAGAAGAAAATAATTAACAAAATGCATGAAGAAGTTAATATCATAAAACGTAATTAGCCCTCGACTAAACATTAAGTTGGAAATTATTCAGTTCTTATGAACACAATGGCTAAGAAATTATGATTTTTATTTGCATATTATTTCTTTCTATATTATTATTTGCACCACTAAGCTTTATGCTTAGCGCGTCGCTTTACAGCGTAGTGCGAAAGATTGGACAGAGGGCCCAGTAGACCACAGATTCGGTAAGGCAGTTCACAGTTCTGCATAGTGTCTGTGTCACCTCACTGTCTGCAGTGCATTGGTAGGACGCTAGATGTCATTTTGGTATTTTGTAATTGATTTTATTTTCTCATATGTATTTGAAACTTATGTAATGTATTTTGATATTCATGTAAATAATGAAAAGTGTGGTTGTAAATGGAAAAGTGAATGTTTATCTATGATTTATGCATGGTATCATATGAGATGGATGAATGAGAACTGAGATTGAACATTGTTGAGAATTTGATAAATGGAGTTGAGATGATGGAAAATGAATATAGGAAGTGTTTTTCACAGGTTCCGAAGAACGGTTTTCTCCATTTTTAGCCGGTACTCCGCCGGATTTTCTTTAAAATTTTCGGAACCTCAAATAAATTACAATTTCAATAAATGAATTATATTTCGCAAGTTATATTCAAAACTACGATAAAAATGAATTAAGATAAAATAGAGTGCTCCGGCACACTGAGTGGCATAACTTGCTCGGCTACACTGTAGTCGGGTGAGGGGTGTCACAATTTTCTTCCTTCTCAAATCGGCATGGATGAATTCATTTGGAGAAGATGAAGTTTCAGCTTGTATTATGGACTTACACCTGCCCCATTATCCTTAGTTTATTCCTTTAGTGGTCCACTTACTCTAATTAATTCATAAAATATGTTAAATTCCCACTTATTCCACAGTAAACCCTTAATTCTTGCTATTCACTTTAGGTACCACCAAATTAATTTTTCATTTTATTTTCTAAGTGTAATATTATTTATTTTTAATGGATTTTTAGGTCAAAAGACAATTCGGGATGTCAAATGACCATAATGCCCCCGTTCGGGTTACATTCCCGATTTTTCGGTAACACCGCGTTTTGTCTGTTTTTCGATTTCTCACTTTTCTTTGTACTAATAATTTAATTTTTCTTTGATATTTCTAATGATATTTATACTTCAATAAGGGTCTATTTAAGTCCTAAAAATATTTTCCAGGGTTCTTCGCAGTCCAAGACTAGTCAACGGTCCATGCCGTGACTTCCTAGTGCGGTCACCCATCGCTAGGGTTCTCGGCTCGCTTAACTTGGTTACATTTCTTTGCTTTTATTTTTCTTTTGTTTTTCTTGTATTTTATTTTCTTATATTTCATTATTTTATGTCTCCTCACTCATATTGAAGTGTAGTTCTAAGCATCCTAGCTGTCCGGACAATACTGGTCACCGGAATAGTAGAACGCACTACCGAACTTAGGGGTGTTACAGCATGCCAAACTATCCAAACCAATCATGTTAGGTATACTAGGGCATTTGATACTTTTGAATTTTGTAATTTTTGAATTTCAAACTTTGGTGTTACTATTCACTTCATTAGTCAACAAAAATGTTGACTTTTGCATAGAAAATAGGTACATTGGTTTTAACACTCCCATCATACCACATTTTGCATTCAAAACTTGTTGGCATTAATCACCAATACCATTTCTAAGCTTAAAACTAATGGAGCAGAATTTTCAGTTTTTATATCCTAAATTTACTGTTTCATTAGTTACTGTTGCATTAGGAATTTGAGAAAATGATAAACATGAAAGTTGTTCCTTATTTTGTCTAGTTGAATTTCTTTTTTTGAATCACTCCATTTCGAGTTTTGTAGCTCAAGTTATGGTCCAAAAACCACAACTGGCCGGATTGAAAAATTTCAGAACTGACCATATCTACAGTGCAGTGAATAGTGATTGCAACTACCTTGTTGGATAAGTTCTGGTCATAATTTGGGGTAGGTTTCTTCATGAAAGTTGTTGGTCTATATCTTAACTTATTGCTGTAAACATTTCAGGTCAATTGGGCCATTTTACAATGAGTTATGGCCAAATGAACAATCACTGTTCATTTGGTCATTCTGCAGAATCTGGTGGCAGGACATCCGGATTGGGGCAAGTTTTTGGTCCACTTGCTTTGATCTTTTGGGCATGGTTTCTTCACCAAAATTGTGCCATTATGTGTCTAGTTTCATGGCCAATTAGACAAACACCAATTGAACCTACACAGCCCAAGTTGTGGCTGTCCAAATAGGCTGGACTCACAGCCACCCTACTGGTTTCACTAGGCAGCATACCAAATCAGTTTGTAATGCTATAATTCACTCTAAGTTATGGTTAACTTACCTCAAATGGTCACTAATTGACCATTAAAATGTTTATTCACCATTACATAAGCAAAGTCCAAGTTTCTCTCCAAAACCCTAATTCCCCATATCAATTCACACCACACACCTTAGTTAAACACACTAATTCATTATATATATATATATATATATATATATATATATATACACTTTAAACACCATCTCTAGTCCACTCTAAGCCCATCAAAACAATCAAAATCATCACCCCCAATAGGCTGCCGAAATTCACCATTTACCCTGGCATGTTTAATTTTCTTCAATTCCATAATTTCCTAGCCTAACTTAATGTTTTAACATGAATATCCAAAGGAAAAAGGAGAAAGATGGCACTAACCTTGTTGGAGCTAACTCCCAAACTTGTAAAAACTTTCTTTTCCTTCTTCTTTTTGCTGGTTAGAAAGAGTTTAAGATGCAAGGAAGAGTTTTTGTGAAGTGATTAAGTGAGCTTATGGTGAAACTTAGTGGGGTGTGAAGCTTGATGAAGTGTTAATGGAGGTTTGGGTTAGGGAAGAATTCGGCTGGTTTGAGGGAGAAGAAGGCAGATAGTGGTTTTGATTTTTTTGGTCTCAATTGTCTCTTTTTATTAGTTAATTAAATGGTTGTTTAAATGTAATTGGTGGAGAT
This sequence comes from Hevea brasiliensis, assembly GCF_030052815.1. NCBI lineage: Eukaryota > Viridiplantae > Streptophyta > Magnoliopsida > Malpighiales > Euphorbiaceae > Hevea > Hevea brasiliensis. The sequence continues at coordinate 67,723,992 of NC_079493.1, read as the reverse complement.
TTTTAAATGACATCATAATGATGTCATAATTTACATTATATTTCATTTTCTTTTCTTTTCTTTTCTACTAACTTCAAATTAATTTTTCATCAACATTAATTCATATTTTATGTCATATAATTTATGTACTTAATTGGACAAGTTGGTCAAAAATCACCTCTGAGGGCGAAATGACCAAAATACCCTCCGTTTGGCTTAGCGGGCCAAAATTGTCTATACCGATTGAAAAAATTTTCTAAATATTTTCTTGGCATTCTAATGCCATAGGAACCTCAATAACCCTTCTCTGGAGTCCCAAAAATTATTTTATGAATTTTCTCTTGGGTCTAGGGCTCCTAGTTGCGAGAACCGCAACTTTTCACGAGGTTACCCATCGTTAGGGCACCGGCTCGTTTAACTTGGTTGTATTTTATTTCTAAAATTTTTTCTAAATTTTTCTTATTAATATTTGAGTTAATTATGGTTCCTCACTTTAGTTTAAATATTTTTCCGGACGTTCTAGTTGTCCGGACCGACACTGGTCACCGGAACAGTAGAATGTACGGAGTTGCTACAGGGAGGGTGTTACAACTCTTCCCCTCTAATTTAAATTTCGTCCTCGAAATTTACCTGATGCAAACAGTTGAGGAAACTATTGCCTCATCGTCTCTTCACTTTCCCAAGTTGCCTCCTCGGTGTTGTGGTGCCTCCAAAGCACTTTCACCAATGGAATCTGCTTATTTCTCAACTCTTTCACTTCCCGAGCCAGAATCCGTATGGATTCTTCTTCATATGTCAAATCCGGTTGTACTTCAATTTCTTCCCTGGAGATGACATGTGAAGGATCTGAGCGGTATCTTCTTAACATAGACACGTGGAACACATTGTGGATCTTGTCCAGCTCTGGTGGTAAAGCTAGCACAGAGCTCTTTGGTCCCACACGTTCAATGACTTCATATGGGCCAATGAACCTAGGGCTCAACTTACCTTTTCTTCCAAACCTCAGTACTTTCTTCCATGGTGACACCTTGAGGAACACTTTGTTGCCAACTGTGTATTCTATTTCTTTTCTCTTCAGGTCGGCATAAGATTTCTGTCTATCTGAGGCAACCTTTAGATTGGCTTTGATTAGTTTTACTTTCTCCTCAGTCTGTTTCACCATATTTGGCCCCACCAGTTTATCTTCGCCCAATTCAGTCCAGCACACTGGAGTTCTACATTTTCTCCCATACAATGCTTCATACGGGGCCATTTGGATGCTAGCTTGGTAGCTATTGTTGTATGCAAATTCTGCAAGTGGGAGGTATCTATCCCAACTTCCCTCAAACTCAATGACACAACTCCTCAGCATATCCTCAAGGACCTGACATATATTTCATGTTATTATTATCATTTTAGTTCAATATTTGCATTAATTCAATTGGTTCAATTGTTTACTTGGATTACTCTTTCTGATTGCCCATCCGTCTGAGGATGGAAAGCTGTGATGAAGTGGAGTTGTGTACCCAAGGATTCATGCAACTTCTTCCAAAATCTCGATGTAAACCTTGGGTCTCGATCAGATATGATGGAAAGTGGAATTCCATGCAATCTAACTATCTCACTGATATACAATTCTGCTAACTTCTCTAGTGAGTAGTCAATCCTAACTGGCAGAAAGTGTGCTGACTTCGTCAATCTATCTACTATCACCCATACTGCATCATGTTTCTTCTGGGTGAGAGGTAGACCACTTACAAAATCCATGGTGACCCGATCCCATTTCCATTCAGGTATGCGTATAGGCTGTAGCAAACCCGATGGAACTTGATGTTCTGCCTTGACTTGCTGACATGTCAAGCATTTAGTCACATAGTCACTTATGTCCTTCTTCATATCAGGCCACCAATATTGAAGCTTTAGATCATGATACATTTTTGTACTTCCTGGGTGCATAGCATAAACACTGGCATGTGCCTCTTTCAGAATACTGGCTTTCAATTCCCCATCATCTGGTACACATACTCTTCCTTTGTAGTAGAGACACCCATCTACTTTCACCTCATAGTCAGTTGCTTTTCCCTCTGAGATTTTACTCATAATAGCCATTAGCTTTTCATCTGCCTTTTGCCCATCTAAAATCTGCTGTAGCAGGTTTGGCCTCACTTGCAACTCAGCCAAAATAGCTCCATCTCGAACCAAAGATAGATGGGCATTCAATGATCTCAAAGCTGTAATGGATTTTCTGCTCAAAGCATCAGCAACTACATTTGCCCTCCCAGGATGGTAGTCAATTACACAATCATAGTCCTTTAGGAACTCAATCCATCGCCTCTGTCTAAGGTTAAGCTCCTTCTGAGTTGGCAAATATTTTAGACTTTTGTGGTCCGTGTAAATGTAGCACTTTTCACCATATAAGTAATGCCTCCATATCTTTAGTGCAAAGATAATTGCTGCAAGTTCTAGATCATGGGTAGGGTAATTTTGTTCATGTGGCCTTAGCTGCCTGGAAGCATAAGCGATCACCTTCCCCTCTTGCATCAATACACACCCTAACCCATTATGAGAGGCATCACTGTAGACCACAAAGTCCTTTCCTGACACTGGCTGTGTTAACACTGGTGCCTCTGTCAACATAGCCTTCAACTTCTCAAAACTAGTCTGACACTTGTCATTCCAGTCAAATCTGACATTCTTGTGTAACAACTTGGTCATTGGAGCAGCTATTAAGGAAAATCCCTTCACAAATCTCCTATAATACCCAGCTAGCCCCAAGAAGCTTCTGACCTCAGTTGTATTTCTGGGAGGCTTCCATTCCATCACTGCTTCTATTTTCTTGAGATCCACTCTAATCCCATCAGCTGACACTATGTGTCCAAGGAATGCAATCTCATTCAACCAAAAGTCACACTTGGACAGCTTAGCATACAGCTTCTTTTCTCTCAGGGTTTGCAGAACAATCCTCAAATGCTCATCATGTTCTTCACTGGTTTTGGAATACACCAAAATATCATCAATAAAGACCACTATGAACCGATCTAAGTATGGATGGAAGATACGGTTCATAAGGTCCATGAATGCTGCTGGTGCATTTGTTAGGCCAAAGGGCATCACTAGGAACTCATAATGCCCATACCGGGTCCTGAATGCAGTCTTTGGCACATCTACATCCCTCACCCCCAACTGATGGTACCCTGATCTGAGATCAATTTTAGAAAATACTCCTGCTCCCTTCAACTGATCAAACAGATCATCAATTCTAGGCAACGGATATTTATTCTTCACAGTCACTTTATTCAACTGCCGGTAATCGATGCATAACCTCAAAGTCCCATCCTTCTTTTTCACAAACAGCACTGGAGCTCCCCATGGTGACACACTGGGGCGTATGAACCCCTTATCAAGCAACTCTTGCAACTGAGTTTTCAACTCCCTCAATTCAGTGGGTGCCATCCTATAAGGAGCAATGGAAATGGGTGCTGTACCCGGCAGTGTCTCAATAGCAAATTCAACTTCCCTTTCTGGTGGCAAACCAGGCAACTCTTCAGGAAATACCTCTGGGAAGTCTCTTACTGTGGGTATATCACTCAGGTTTGGCTTAGCCTGCCTAGTATCCACCACATGTGCTAGGTAGGCTTCACAGCCTTTTCTCATCATTCTTCTTGCAACTGTGGCTGAGATGACATTGGACAAGAAATCTGTCCTTTCCCCCATAACTGTGATCTCATTACCCCCAGGAGTTTTCAAAGAAATCCTCTTCAGTTTACAATCAACCATTGCCTGATGACGTGACAACCAGTCCATTCCCAAAATCACGTCAAACTCATGGAAAGGCAACTCAATCAAGTCTGCTAAGAATTCATACCCCTGAATCCTTAACGGGCAACCCTTGTACACTTTGTTCACTACCACACTGTGGCCCAATGGATTAGTGACCAGAATGTCTTGGTCACTCTCCCCTACTAGTATCCCCCTTTCTACGGGTAAGTTGATGCAGATATATGAATGAGTGGATCCTGGATCCACTAATGCATGCACAGTTGTATTGTAGAGGGAGAACGTACCCCTGATGACATCCAGGGCATCTTGCTCCTCCTGAGCTCTCATGGCATAAGCTCTGGCAGGTGGTCTGTTATCAGGCCTCTCTGCTAGCTCAGATGCAGGCCTCTGTGATGGTCCCACTGCCTCAGATTTGCCAGATTTCCTACCCCTTTGTGGTGCAGGAGGCGGTGCATTTGCTTGTGTTGGAGCGGTTGTAGTAGTTCTGCGTGGGCGGTTCCTCAAGCGATGCTCTGTTGACCCACACCTTAGCGAGCACCAATCACTCTCCAACACTCCTTTATGCCACTTCAGAAATGTGGACATGCGAGTTCTTGGCTGGTCCCCTGAACCCCATCCCTGGAGAGCTGCCCACTGATGGTGTGGACTGACCTCTCCTAGGGGTAAACTGTGGCCTGGGCCCCTGAGACTGACCCTGACCTTGTGGTTGACCTGAACTTTGTGCAGGTGGACCCTTGAACTTCTTCCCAAATGCAGGAGATGAACTAGACTGACCCGGGCCCCTCTTCTGCTGTCTCTCTCTTCTGGTCTGCTCACTTATTCTTACTTTTTCAACTTTTATTGCAGCTTCCACTAACTTGGTGAAGTCTGTGATTCCCAAGGCAGTGATCATGATCTTTATGTTGTCATTTAATCCCTCTTCAAATCTCTTACACCTTTCAGCCTCATTAGGGACTATCTCCCTTCCATAGCGGCTCAATCTGACGAATTCCTTCTCATACTCGGCCACTGACAGCTGTCTCTGCCTCAGATTAATGAACTCTCTTCTTCTCTCTTCCAGGTATACACTACCCACATATTTCTTCTTAAATTCGGAGAGGAAGAAGTTCCAAGTTATTACGTCTGGCTGTACTTCACTGGACACAGTGTCCCACCATTCATATGCATCATCTTGCAACAGAGATATGGCAGCTTCTAAGTTTTGCTCTGGAGTACAGTGGAGTTGTTTTAAAACTCTGCCTGTTCTGTTCAACCAATTTTCGGCTGCAACAGAATCATCTTCTCTCTTGCCAAAGAAGTCCACTGCTCCAAATTTTCTCAATTTTTCCAGGTGTGATTTCGGTTGTGGAGGTAGTGGTGGTGGTGGCATTACCCCAGCCATTTGTTTGAAGAATTTGGCCATTTGTTGGAACACGGCCTGTGGAGGTTGAGCAGGCTCTGATGGAGCTGGTGGAGCAGGTTCTCCCCTACCCCCAGTCTCAGCTACTACAGGTGGAGCATGACTCTCCACTTCCTCCTCAACTGCCCTCTGAGATGTAGGGTCCATATCCTATACAAAATAAGAAAGACAAACAGATCTGCATTAGTGTCACCTCAACCCTTACAAATGCAATGCATGGTATGGACTCAATCTAGGCCCAGAAACGCCTAAACCGTGCTCTGATACCACTAAATGTGACACCCCTTACCCGTCTACAGTATATCCGAGTAAGCTATGTCACACGGTGTACCGGAACACTCTATTTTATCTTAATTATTTTTATTCTTCCTTAATTAATTTTTATCATAGTTTTGAATATAACTTGTGAAATATAGTTTATTTAAGTCATTTATTGAAATTATAATTTACTTGAGGTTCCGAAAATTTTATAGAAAATCCGGCAGAGTACCGGCTAAAAATGGAGAAAACAATTCTTCAGAACCTGTGAAAAACACTTCCAATTTTCATATCCAATCACTCTCAACTGATATAATCATCAACAAGGTCTCAATTATTTTTCAGCAACCTTTCCATTACTCAAACATTCATTTCTCATAGCATTCATATACAAGCAATAATAATAAAAGAAATTTCCATTCATAAACACAATTTTTCACTATTTATGTTAACATCAAAATACATTACATAAGTTCCATTTACACAAAAGAAAATAAAAGTTAATTACAAAATACCAAAATGAAACCTAGTGTCCTACCAATGCACTGAAGATGGTGAGGTGACACGGACACTATGCAGAGCTGCAGGAGGTTTCACCCAGTCTGTGGTCTACCGGGCTCTCGGTCAGTATCTCCAGAACCTACGCGTGGCAAAAGCAACGCGCTAAGCAATAATGCTTAGTGGTGCCAATAATAAAATAAAAGGAAATAACAGAAATAAATATGCCTTAAATGTATCGATGTCTTACTTGTTTTGTACTTGTTATATTCATTATTTCGTTAAATTTATCCACTTTCATTCTTTTGGTTGCCCAAGTAACCTGTGATCGACGATTATTTGGATAAATGGGTAAACTGGCACTGGGTATCTAGTACCTCGGGCCGTCACACCATCGGTCACATATGCATCTCCCGGTGTGCAACAGAACAACTAATAAGCTGTAATGACAATAGGCATAAGGCCAAATATCAACACAATGTCAGAATGGCTAAAATCCATGACATCACAGAATGGCATAATGCCATATGTAGTACTGCTAACTGAACCCTATTGGCATGCCAAACTATCCAAACCAATCTTGTTAGGTATACTAGGGCATTTGATACTTTTGAATTTTGTAATTTTTGAATTTCAAACTTTGGTGTTACTATTCACTTCATTAGTCAACAAAAATGTTGACTTTTGCATAGAAAATAGGTACATTGGTTTTAACACTCCCAACATACCACATTTTGCATTCAAAACTTGTTGGCATTAATCACCAATACCATTTCTAAGCTTAGAACTAATAGAGCAGAATTTTCAGTTTTTATACCCTAAATTTCTATTCCATTAGTTACTGTTGCAGTGGGAATTTGAGAAAATGATAAACATGAAAGTTGTTCCTTATTTTGTCTAGTTGAATTTCTTTTTTTGAATCACTCCATTTGGAGTTTTGTAGCTCAAGTTATGGTCTAAAAACCACAACTGGTCGGATTGAAAAATTTCAGAACTGACCATATCTATAGTGCAAAGGAATAAAGGATCGCAACTGCCTTGTTGGATAAGTTCTGGTCATAATTTGGGGTAGGTTTCTTCATGAAAGTTGTTGGTCTATATCTTAACATGTTGCTGTGAAAATTTCAGGTCAATTGCGCCATTCTACAATGAGTTATGGCCAAATGAACAATCACTGTTTATTTGGTCATTCTGCAGAATCTGGTGGCAGGACATCCGGATTGGGGCAAGTTTTTGGTCCACTTTCTTTGGTCTTTTGGGCATGGTTTCTTCACCAAAATTGTGCCATTATGTGTCTAGTTTCATGGCCAATTGGCCAAACACCAATTGAACCTACACAGCCCAAGTTGTGGCTGTCCAAACAGGCTGGACTCACAGCCACCCTGCTGGTTTCACTAGGCAGCATACCAAATCAGTTTGTAATGCTATAATTCACTCTAAGTTATGGTCAACTTACCTCAAATGGTCACTAATTGACCATTAAAATGTTCATTCACCGTTACATAAGCAAAGTCCAAGTTTCTCTCCAAAACCCTAATTCCCCATATCAATTCACACCACACACCTTAGTTAAACACACTAATTCATTGTATATATATATATATATATATATATATATATATATATATATATATACACTTTAAACACCATCTCTAGTCCACTCTAAGCCCATCAAAACAATCAAAATCATCACCCCCAATAGGCTGCCGAAATTCACCATTTACCCTAGCATGTTTAATTTTCTTCAATTCCACAATTTCCTAGCCTAACTTAATGTTTTAACATGAATATCCAAAGGAAGAAGGAGAAAGATGGCACTAACCTTGTTGGAGCTAACTCCCAAACTTGTAAAAACTTTCTTTACCTTCTTCTTTTTGCTTGTTAGAGAGAGTTTAAGATGCAAGGAAGAGTTTTTGTGAAGTGATTAAGTGAGCTTATGGTGAAACTTAGTGGGGTGTGAAGCTTGATGAAGTGTTAATGGAGGTTTGGGTTAGGGAAGAATTCGGCTAGTTTGAGGGAGAAGAAGGCAGATAGTGTTTTTGATTTTTTTGGTCTCAATTGTCTCTTTTTATTAGTTCATTAAATGGTTGTTTAAATGTAATTGGTGGGGATTTTTAAATGACATCATAATGATGTCATAATTTACATTATATTTCATTTTCTTTTCTTTTCTTTTCTACTAACTTCAAATTAATTTTTCATCAACATTAATTCATATTTTATGTCATATAATTTATGTACTTAATTGGACAAGTTGGTCAAAAATCACCTCTGAGGGCGAAATGACCAAAATGCCCTCCGTTTGGCTTAACGGGCCAAAATTGTCTGTACCGATTGAAGAATTTTTCTAAATATTTTCTTGGCATTCTAATGCCATAGGAACCTCAATAACCCTTCTCTGGAGTCCCAAAAATTATTTTATGAATTTTCTCTCGGGTCTAGGACTCCTAGTTGCGAGAACCGCAACTTTTCACTAGGTTACCCATCGTTAGGGCACCGGCTCGTTTAACTTGGTTGTATTTTATTTCTAAAATTTTCTTATTAATATTTGAGTTAATTATGGTTCCTCACTTTAGTTTAAATATTTTTCCGGACGTTCTAGCTGTTCGGACTGACACTGGTCACCGGAACAGTAGAATGTACGGAGTTGCTACATGGAGGGTGTTACATTTCTGGGTTTTGGTGTCTTCATAAGAGTTGTAGCTCTATGTCTAAGCTTTCCATGGTATAAATTTCAGGTCATTTGGACTTGTTTTGAGTGAGTTATGGCCAAAATATCGACTGCTATTCAAATGGTCAATTTTCAGGTTTGCAAAGTCACTAATTCGGATTTGGTCAATTCTCATGTCACTTTCTGGATAGAATTTAGATCGGCTTCCAACAGGAAAGTTGGCACATTTTGTGCCTAGTTTCACCTCCAATTGGCCTCATACCAATTGGAGTCACACAATTCCATTTATAGCCTAAAACACATACTGCCCTTAACACATTTTTAAAGCATCAACCAATCACACATTCAACCAACTATATCTTCATGCCCAAACCAAATTCTGCATTTGTATCATACCATAACCATTCATTAGTTTACATTATAGTAACTTTGGGCAGAATATAACCAATTGGCAATGCACCATTTACACTTCCATTTCACAATATCCAATTCTGAAAAATTTTTCCACATAATACTCCTAACCAATACATATAATTTCCATCATCAATTATACAAACTGCCCCTACATCATCACCACCAGAATCCATCAATAAGTTTCATGATATCATACATAATTTCATGGGTTTAAAGGCTACCCAAAATGGCAGTTTACTTAGGTATTGAATTTCCCTTACAAACCTTAATTTCCATTGCTCAATTCACACATACACATAAAAGACATTGGCTAAAACATCTTATGACATTAATCAACATGATTTCCCATCAATTACATATAAAAGCAAGCTAAACACTTTGAACTTCCATGGCCGCCGAAATGGAACACCACCCTAAATCATCAAAACCTCAACATTTCTTCATAAATCAACTCACCTCAACACCCACACAAACTTTAACAAAGAAAGGATGAATAAATGGTTACTTACCTCTTATGGACTGAAGGAGTGAAAGCATGAAAAACACAAGTTTATATCATTGAATTTGAAAAATTTTCACCTAGGGTCACATGCATCATGCAAGATTTATTTTTATCTATTTGATTTCAATGATAAACAACATATTAAAACTCTTTTAATATGTTTTTGGATCTGTATTTACTATTTAAGATTTTAGAATTAATCAGATTAATTTTAGAACCCTAGATTAGATCAAGAACAAGTGCACTAACCTCTTGATGCACTGCAGTGTGTTTGGCACCTTTGGGATGCGTCTTTAGGACACCAGATGTTGTCCCTCTAGCTTGTCCACACCAAGATCACCTATGGCAGCCCTTGAACAGCTTCTAAAGCTTTTTCTATGAATTAGAAAATCAAGTTTTGCCTTTTGAGAGATTAGAGATGTAAACAGAACACTAGAAACAATTTCTAGTATTTTTAATTCAAGAGATTGTTTGCTAATCTCTTGGAATTGATGACAGATGAAGAAGAAGAGAGAATGGCAGCCTCAAGGGTGGCGGTACAAAGGGAGGCAGCAGCTAGTTATGTTTTTTTTCTTTTCATAACAATACTTAAATAGCTAGGTCACCACTTAAAACCCTTGCCACATGTCACCTTCTGATTGGCTCAAGGTTTAATTGACTCAATCACATTGTGCCAAGTGTCAAACCTATATTTAATCTTAATTTTAATCATTTGGCAAGCTTATGTGTAATGCCATGTGTCACCATCTCATGGTGCCACATGTCACCTTTTGAAATGACCAAAATGCCCGTGTCTTAATTTTGAGTTCTCAATCCAAAATAATTATTTCTCTTCTTCTAATCAATTTATATCAAATATAAATTAAATAATTAATCTCTATTAATTAATTTCTCACTAATTAAATTCATATTTAAACACTTTAAATATAAATTTAATTTATACTATACATCCGATAATTTAGATTTGGTTTCAAGTCATGCTAGGGACTTTGCAATCTAATTGCAAACCAAACCTATTTAAATAATCAATTAAACTCTTTAATTAATTAATTAAATCATAGTTAATTTGATGATTACTTGTGTATGTGTGTGACTTACTAGGCTTATCACTAATTGGCAATGAGATATGATATCAACTCTTAATATCATCAGAACTCTTTTTTACCATAAATGATTTCTCTAAATCATTTTATGCACCTCATAGACCATGGTTAACACCTAGCATGGCATGCCATGGCCACCCAATCAGTAATAAGGTTTACCTTAAATGAACCTATAATCATATGTTACCATGCACTAGAATTTCTCTGTTACAAAATCCCAATTCAAGCTGGAGTCATGGTTGTCAAACTCCATTTGCTATGAATATTATGTTATCTTTTAATTTCAGTTCTTGATTAAAAAGATTTTCTCATCAGAAACTCTTTTCTAATTAAATCTATCTGTCCTGGCCAGGAACTTGAAACATCAAGAACAATTAAATGAACATAGGATTTTATCCCTATTTACTTAGAGGAACAGATTCCATCTTAATCAACACCTACCTCCATATATAACTAGTAGGAGCCAACACATGCCCATATACCCATACACAGTATAAGTATAAAAGCAGTATCAAACTCAAACCACCTATATATAAGATAACGATGTTATCTCAGGTCTAAAGATTATGTGCACTGATATGATTTATGACAATATATTGACAAGAGTAAACTCCATGTGCTTGTCATAAGTGTTACTGGTTCGACCTATTTATCATGTATAAGTGCCTATCATGTATGTCATATGGCATGAGACTCACCATTCCATCTTATTTATATCTCATATAAATAGCTTGGGAACAAACATGAATACAATCTTTCTGGATAAATCATATCCTTATTGTGAAGTATCCTCGATTGTGAACCTTATGATACTTTGTGCTAGAAATACTGTCACTCATATTCTTAATAACTTAAGAATAGAATTTCTAACAAAATATCAATGGACCTTTTCTATTACACATAAATATATTATCTAAATGGAAAAGTGGAAATGCCTTTTATTAAAAAAAACATGTACAAGATACGTACTAAATGATATACTCTAGGGCATACTACTAACAATCTCCCACTAGCACTAGGGCCATTCATTACAATATCTTAGACCCATTTTCTCAAGATGTCGGTCTAGCTGAGTCTGTGACATAGGCTTAGTGAATTGATAGCTGGATTTTCAGCTGATGCTATTTTCTGCATGGCTATATCGCCTCGTCCAACTATTTCTCTGATAGTATGGTAGGGCCTTTCTATGTGTTTGGGTTTCTAGTGAGACTGGGGTTCCTTATATCCAAACAACTTCTTTTACAGCATCTGATGCAGCAATATACTCAGCATCGGTAGTGGAATCTACAGTTGTACTCTATTTGGAACTCTTTCAACTGACTGCACCTCCATTACAAATGAACACATACCCAGAGGTAGACTTTCTATAATCGATATCTGATTGGAAATCAGAATTAGTATAACCATCCAATTGTAAGTCTCCGCCTCCATAAATCAAGAATAAATCCTTAGTTCTTCTCAAGTATTTATGGATATTCTTGACAGCTATCCAGTGTTCTAAACCTGTATTGGATGATACTTGCTAGTCAAACTAACAGCATATGCGATATCCGGCCTAGTACACAACATTGCATACATTAAACTTCCAATAGCCAAAGCATATGGAATCCTGGCCTTTTTATCTCTTTCTTCAGGTGTCTTTGGAGACATCTCTTTAGAAAGGTGGATACCATGTCTCACTGGCAACAATCCTCTCTTGGAATCAAGCATGTTAAACCTCTTTAACACCTTTTCCAAGTATAAACTTTGGGATAAACTAATTATTCTTTTCGCTATGTCTGTATAGATGCGAATCCCAAGAATATAGGTTGCCTCTCCTAAGTCTTTCATGGAGAATGTATTTGACAACCATACCTTTACAGTTGTCAACATACCTGTGTCATTAGCCATCAACAGTATGTCATCCACATATAAGATAAGGAAAGTGATAGCACTGTCACTAACCTTCTTATATACACATGGCTCATCCTCATTTTTGATAAAACCAAATGACTTAATGGCTTCATCAAAATGGATGTTCCAACTCCTCGAAGCTTGTTTCAACCCATAAATGGATCACTTTAGCTTGCATACCTTGGAACCATCTTGGGATTCAAAACCCCTAGGTTGTTCTATGAAAATGTTTTCTTCAATGTATCCATTGAGAAAAACTGTTTTGACATCCATCTGCCAAATCTCATAATCATAGTATGCAGCTATTGCTAATAGTATCCTAATTGATTTAAGCATGGCAACAGGCAAGAAAGTCTCCTCATAATCGATTCCTTGCCTTTGGCGAAACCCTTTTGCTACTAGCCTTGCCTTATAGGTCTCTACCTTTCTATTAGAACCAATTTTCTTCTTGAAAACCCATTTGTTCCCTATAGGTACAATGCCTTCAGGTGGGTCAACAAGATCCCAAACTTGATTCTTATAGATGGAATCAATCTCAGATTTCATAGCATCAATCCATTTTAAAGAGTCTATATCTGATATAGCTTCTTTATAGGTAAGTGGATCATCTCCAAGATCTACTTCTTCATGAGTAGACAACTCTTGTTCTTCTTCATGAAGGAAACCATATCTCACTGGTGGGTGAGATACCTTGGTTGTTCTACGAGGAATAGTTGTAGATGTTTCATCAATGGGTGTAGGTTGACTAGATGGATCTATATCCATCTGATCTGTTGGTTTCTCCAGAATTCTCCAATTCTAACTCTATTTGCCTTCCTTTGCCTCCTTCTTGAACAAACTGTTGTTCAAGAAATATGGCATCTCTACTTACCACAACCTTTTGTGAAGTAGCCAAATAAAAATAATATCCAAAACTATCTTTTAGATATCTAACAAATCTACCATTTTCTGATCTGGTTTCCAATTTATCAGTGTTCAGCTTTTTGATATAAGCTGGACAACCCCAAATCTTAACATGCTTAAGACTTGATTTTTTTCCATGCCATATCTCATAAAGTGTGGAAGAAACTGATTTTGATGGAATCCTATTCAAAATATGAAAAGCTGATTCTAATGCAAATCCCCAAAAGGAGATTGGCATATCAGTGTAGCTCATCATACTACGTACCATATCCAATAGGGTACGATTTCTCCTTTCAGATACACCATTCAGCTGTGGTGTTCCTGGAGGAGTCAGTTGGAAAACAATGCCGTGCTCTCTCAAGTATTCATCAAATTCAGTACTCAAATATTCACCTCCATGATATGATCAAAGAGCTTTAATACTCTTTCCTGTTTGATTTTCTACTTCAGATTTAAATTCTTTGAACTTTTCAAAGGATTCATGTTTGTATTTCTTCAAATACAAATACCCAAACCTTGATTTATCATCAGTAAAGGTAATAAAGTAATGAAAACTGCCTCTAGCCATTTCCTTAAATAGACCACATACATCACTATGTATTAGCTCCAAAATATGTTAAGCCCTTAGCCCTTGTCCAACAAAAGGTGATCTAGTCATTTTGCCCTGAAGGCAAGATTCACAAGTTGAAGTAGGCTCAGAGCTCAATGATGAAAGAATCCCCATTTTCTCCAGTTTTGCAATCATATCTTCTACAACATGACATAACCTTAAGTGCCAAATATATTTTGAACTTGAGTTGATTTTCACCATGGCATTGCATTCATTTCGATCGCTTGCATTCATTTTGTGTTTATCATTATTATCCAAATAATAAAGACCATCATTCATATAACTCAAACCAACATATTTATTCCAAAATAAATATTGCAAACATCATCTGTGAACTGAAATTCATAACCATTTCTAGTCAAACTAGATATAGAAATGATGTTCTTAAAAAAATCAGGTATATATAAAATATTATCCAAATACAAAACATGTCCAGACATGTAAAAAGATTTAGATCCTATGGCTAAAGCTTCAACAATTGAGCCATTGCTAATCCGAACTCTAACATCTCGAGGATGTAAGCTGCTACTATTTGCTAGTTCCTGTATATCATAAGAAATGTGAGAACTGGCACCAGTATCTAAAACCCAAGCTGTAGATGAACTATGAGTATCATCAGAATGTAAATAACAAGATATGGACATACCTTCCAAAGGTCTATCCTTCTTATCCTTCAGAGAAGCAAGATACTCTGGGCAGTTCCTCTTCCAATGCCCATCCTTCTGGCAGTGGAAACACTTTCCTTTGCCTCCATCAGCTTTAGTCTTTTATTTCTCTTTAGCTATTTTCTTGGAAGGACCAGGAATCTGAGGTTTCTTTTTCTTATTGCCCTTCTTCTTGTTGGACTTTCCAATAGAAGAAGAAGCAATCAAAGCTACCTTTTTTCCTTTATTGCCCAGCATATTCTTTTAGGCAATAACCAGCATGTTGAGTAAACTAGCCAAGGTGCATTCCTGTTCAGTCATATGGAAATTTGTCACAAAATTCCCAAAAGACTCAGGAAGGGACTGAAGGATCAAATTCGTCTGCAGTTGGAAATCCATGTTAAAGTCTAGATGTTCTAGCTGCTTAATTAGCCAAATCATCTTGTGGACATGATCCCCAACATTATGTCCCTTAGACATCCTCATGCGGAATAGCTGCCTAGATATCTCATACCTAACATTCCTACTGTGCTCACCATATAACTCTTATAGGTGAAGGAGGATCTCACTAGCACTCTGCATGTTCTCATGCTGCTTCTGTAACTCATTACTCATGGAAGCAAGCATGTAACACTTAGCTTTCATATCATGCTCCTTCCACTTGTCCAAAGTTTCATGTTCCTCTTGGGTGGCCTATGGAGGTAAGGGACCAGGAATATTTGAGTCTAGAACATACCCTATATGTTCAAGGTTCAGAACAAGTTTCAAATTTCTTTGCCAATCAGACAGATTAGGTCCTATCAACCTATTGCGATCAAGTATGCTTGCAAGGATATTGGATGGTGGTGGTTGTTCTGTGCTCATTATTATCAGAAAATTAACTGCAGAAAATAATCAGATTAATTAGTAAATGTATCATGTAATTAACTAAAATAATTATGGTTTTTTAATCAAATTGGTCCTCCCACTAACTTAGCGAATCCTACACTTCCAAAGTAGAAAACGGAAATCCTAGTTGGATGTATTTCTAGTGGGTGATTGAATTCTTATAATTCTGTTGATTATCCTCAGGTACATCCATTTTTAGAATTACAATAAACTATAAGTGGGCAACTCCTTGCCCATCACATCTCATGTGAGGTTCAATCCTTTACCTAGCCCCTAATGTTCTAAATCTCAGGTACATCCATTATTGACTTATCTTGCATTAGTTAAGTTGATCCTATTGAGCCAGTAATTATGCAAATAATTTCAATGTCCTTAGGTACATCCAATATTGGCCACCAAACCATTTACATATTCACAACATCTCATGCTTAATAATTATTCTTAAGAATATCTCTTAAATTAATTGCATCATATGCAACTATTTAAAATTTCTTAAAATAATTGCCCTAATGGAGGGCCCATGTTATAATTACTTTAATTATAGCATTTCCAACTTAATCATTTTTTTGGAAGATTTTATGGTCATCCTAATTACTATTAAGGTCTCACTTTGCACATTATCCATTTAGCATGCATATATCATATACTTGCATACATTCCCATACATCTCATGCATTCATGGATAAACAGTAAATATGGTATGATCATGGACTTTCTAAGGGATTCAATTCTGAGCCACCAAGAATTGAATCAAGGCATTCCTAGGTGCATTTCATTCATTCATTTTATAAGAGTTGTTGAAAGAGTACATAATCAACACTTGATCTTGAATTCCTCCCACTGGTCCCACCAATGCTCTTGACCTCCTTGATCTTCTTGCAATCCAATTACAAAGTAATCCTTGGCATACCAAGGCAAATTTACAAGAACTTAAATAAATGAAATTACAATCCAAAATTATTACAACCTTAATAATACATGCCCAAAATAAATTAAAATAAATTAATTAATTTACAATCCCAAAGAAATATAAAAGAAATAAATCCAATCACATTGGTCTTTTATAGTCCATGATCATCCATCATGCATATCACTATTTAACAATTAAATAAAACATATATACTTAAATTAAATTGAATATTTCATATTCAGCTTAAAAATCCAGATTTGAATATGATTTAAACAAATTTAAAAATTTAGATTTGAATCACATTCAAATAAATTAAAAAATTCATATTTGAATTACATTCAAATAACCTTAAAAATTCAGATTTTAATTACATTCAAATAATTTTTAAAAATCAGATTTGAATAACATTCAAATAATTTTTAAAAATTCAGATTTGAATATTATTCAAACAATTTTAAAAATTCAGATTTGAATATGATTCAAGCAACTTTAAAAATTCAGATTTGAATCACATTCAAACAACTTTTAAAATTCAGATTTGAATCACATTCAAACAATTTTTAAAATTTTGATTTGAATCAAAATTTAATTGTGTGATTAAAAATCTAATTAAACAATTTAATTAGACATAGGATGAGCTTTTAGATCATATAACAATTGCAAATTAAAAAGCCAAACCATGCGCACCCATGGTGCACTCCACCATGCCGCCACCTCTTTCATTCCAACTAGCAATGAATTGATCAACTTTTGATCAAATCACACAATCAAATCTCATATTGAATAATCTAAATGGAAAATATAGTGGCTCTGATACCAATTGAAGGAGCGAAAGTGTGAAAAACACAAGTTTATATCATTGGATTCAAAAATTTTCACCTAGGGTCACATGCAACATACAAGATTTATTTTTATCTATTTCATTTCAATGATAAACAACATATTAAAACTATTTTAATATGTTTTTGGATATGTATTTGCGATTTAAGATTTTAAAATTAATCAGATTAATTTTAGAACCCTAGAGTAGATCAAGAACAAGTGCACTAACCTCTTGATGCACTACAGTGTGTTTGGCAACTTTGGGATGCATCTTTAGGACACCAGATGTTGTCCCTCTAGCTTGTCCACACCAAAATCACCTATGGAAGCCCTTGAACAGCTTCTAAAGATTTTTCTATGAATTAGAAAATCAAGTTTTTCCTTTTGAGAGATTAGAGATGTAAACAGAACACTAGAAACAATTTCTAGTATTTTTAATTCAAGAGATTGTTTGCTAATCTCTTGGAATTGATGAGAGATGAAGAAGAAGAGAGGATGGCAACCTCAAGGGTCACAGCACAAAGGGAGGCAGCAGTTGGTTATGTTTTTTTCTTTTCATAACAACACTTATATAGCTAGGTCACTACTTAAAACCCTTGCCACATGTCACCTTCTGATTGGCTCTAGGTTTAATTGACCCAATCACATTGTGCCAAGTGTCAAACCTATATTTAATCTTAATTTTAATCATCTTACATGATTAAAAGACATTTGGCAAGCTTATGTGTAGTGCCATGTGTCACCATCTCATGGTGCCACATGTCACCTTGTGAAATGACCAAAATGCTCCTGTGTCTTAATTTTGAGTTCTCAACCCAAAATAATTTTTTCTCTTCTTCTAATCAATTTATATCAAATATAAATTAAATAATTAATCTCTATTAATTAATTTCTCATTAATTAAATTCATATTTAAACACTTTAAATATAAATTTAATTTATATTATACATCCAATAATCTAGATTTGGTTTCAAGTCATGCTAGGGACTTTGTAATCTAATTGCAAACCAAATCTATTTAATTAATCAATTAAACTCTTTAATTAATTAATTAAATCATATTTAATTTGGTGATTACTTGTGTATGTGTGTGACTTACTAGGCTTATCACTAATTGGCAATGAGATATGATATCAACTCTTAATATCATCATAACTCTTTCTTACCATAAATGATTTCTCTAAATCATTTTACGCACCTCATAGACCATGGTTAACACCTAGCATAGCATGCCATGGCACCCAATCAGTAATAAGGTTTACCTTAAATGAACCTATAATCATATGTTACCATGCACTAGAATCTCTCTGTTATAAAATCCCAATTCAAGCTAGAGTCATGGTTTATGTCAAACTCCATTTGCTATGAATATTATGTTCTCTTTTAATTCCAGTTCTTGATTAAAAAGATTTTCTCATCAGAAACTCTTTTCTGATTAAATCTATCTGTCCTGGCCAAGAACTTGAAACATCAAGAACAATTAAATGAACATAGGATTTTATCCCTATTTACTTAGAGGAACAGATTCCATCTTGATCAACACCTACCTCCATATATAACTTGTAGGAGCTAACACATACCCATATACCCATACACAGTACAAGTATGAAAGCAGTATCAAACTCAAACCACCTATATATAAGATAACTGTGCTATCTCAGGTCTAAAGATTATATGCACTGATATGATTTATGAAAATACATTGACAAGAGTAAACTCCATGTGCTTGTCATAAGTGTCACTGGTTCGACCTACTTATCATGTATAAGTGTCTATCATGTATGTCATATGGCATGAGACTCACCATTCTATCTTATTTATATCTCATATAAATAACTTGGGAACAAACATGAATACAATCTTTCTGGATAAGTCATGTCCTTATTGTGAAGTATCCTCGATTACGAACCTATTTATGATACTTTGTGCTAGAAATACTGTCACTCATATTCTTAACAACTTAAGAATAGAATTTCTAACAAAATATCAATGGACCTTTTCTATTACACATAAATATATTATGTAAATGGAAAAGTGGAAATGCCTTTTATTAATAAAAACATATACAAGATACATACTAAATGATATGCTCTAGGACATACTACTAACATGGACTTCCTCAAAACTCCACTAAATCTCTTCTTTCTTGTTCCCAAAATATTGCCCAAAGTGTGTGTGCAAGTTTTAATGAAGAAACTATGGTGAAATGAGGGCTTGAACATGGTTGCATGGTGGTTGAAGTGAGGTTGGCCATGGAGTTTTCATGGGAGTTTTGGGAGAAAGCTCAATTCGGCTTGGAAGAAAAATGAAGAAAATGAAGCTTACTTAGGAGAAATCTGTCCACTAATGTTATATTTTAATGTCCATTAACCTCACTTAGTGGAGCACTAAGTTTAGTTAATGATTAATTAATCCAAAGTTTCCAAATTTGCAATTTTGGCACCATTTCTTTCACTATTAATATAATGTACCACAATTTAATTTTTATGACATTTTCAAAGTTTAATATCATTTATTTTTAATGGAAATTTAGGTCAAAAGGCAACCTGGGTTGTCAAATGACCAAAATGCCCCTCTTCGGGTTGTATTCCTGATTTTTCGGTAACACCGATTTTTATCGATTTCTCGATTTTTCATTTTTCTTTGTATTAATTAATTAATTTTTCTTTGACATTTCTAATGTCATTTATACTTTAATAGATATTTATTTAATTCTTAAAAATATTTCTCAGAGTTCTCCGCAGTCCAGGGCTAGTCAACGGTCCACGCCGCAACTTCTCAGTGTGGTCACCCATCGCTATTATTTTTTGCTCGTTTAACTTAGTTACATTTCATTGCTCTTATTTTTTCTTTGTTTTTCTTGTATTTTCCTCTATTATATTTCATTATTTTACATCTCCTCACTAATATTTAATTGTAGTTCTAGGCATTTTAACTGTCCGGACAGACACTGGTCACCGGAACAGTAGAACGCACTACCGAATATAGGGGTGTTACAAGCTTCTCCAGTGAGTAGTCAGTTCTAATTGTTGGAAAATGTGCTGCTTTGGTCAATCTATCTACTATCACCCATACTGCATCATGTCTTTTCTGGGTGAGAGGTAGACCACTAACAAAATCCATGGTGACCCGATCCCATTTCCATTCTGATATGTTTATTGGCTATAACAAACCTGATGGAACTTAGTATTCTTCCTTAACCTGCTGACATGTCAAGCATCTATTTACATAGTCAGCTATATCCTTCTTCATACCAGGCCACTAGAAATGAGGCTTCAAATCATGATACATTTTAGTACTTCCTGGGTGCATAGCATAAATGTTGTTTTGTGCCTCTTTTAGAATGTTTGTCTTCAATTCACCATCATCTGGTACACATACTCTTCCCTTATAATACAAACACCCATTCTCTTTCACCTCATATTCAGTCTCCTTTCCTTCTGCGATTTTGCCCATAACAATCATTAATTTCCCATCCATCTTCTGCTCCTCCTGTATCTACTGTAGCAGGTTTTGCTTTACTTGCAACTCAGCCAAAATAGCTCCATCATGGGCTAAAGATAAGCGAGCATTCAAGGATTTGAGATTTGAATCTAAATTCAACCTAGTCCCTATTCAAATTTGGTGAAGTGATCTTAATGAAAGTTATTGATTTATGTGTTAAGTTTTGTTTCCAATTTGAATCACTTAATTTGGAGTGGTGTAGCTCTAGTTATAGTCTATTTACCAAGTGCTAGTCCAGTGATCAATACTATCCCAGAACAGGACAGATTCTGGAACTTAGATTGGTGAAGCTAATTGAACTAGTTATGGTCATAATTTGGCTTGGTAATCTTTATATGAGTTATTCCCCTACGTCTCATGGTTACACAGGTTAAAGAATTTCTAATTTAAGGTTGTATAGGGTGAGTTATGGTAATTTAATCAACTTGGACTTATAACCCTATAACTTCATAATTCTAGGTTCCATATCTTATTTTACAATTCACATTTGAGGTCCTTACTCTCTGAATTTGAGTAAGGTTTTTAAACCAAAGTTGTAGCCCTAAGTCTTAGGTTTTCAGATCATTTTGGGTCATCTCATTTGAAATTTTCTAGTGAAAGTTACGATATAATTACTATCCTAGGGTCAAATGGCTAAATTGGTTCCAATGCAGGAATTCCAAATTGGGAAGTCCTGAGTTTTCCTAATAATTTCCCTAAGTTCCTTTAGGATTTGGGTGTTGGCTAAAACATCAAAGTTGTAGTTTTGGATATTATAAAGATTTTGGTTTTTAAATCACTGAATTTTCAGTTTTGTAGCCCAAGTTATGGCATTTTTGCCAAAACTGGTTGGATGGCCATTTGTCCAGGATTTCTAGGTTAGGTTTGGTTTTGGTAGATTTGAAGGACTAAATTGGCCTAGCAATTTGATTGGGTTAGGCTTAGAATTTGGGTTCCTGATTTTCATGAAAAATTTTCTACTATGTCTAAGCTTTTCATAGGTTCAAGAATCAGGTCATTTGGAGCTTTCTACAGAGAGTTATGTCTATTTGAATATTTACTGTTCATTTGGTCAATTCTGGTTAGGTCCAAAATTACAATCCGGATTCAAGCAAATTTTAGACCAACTTATGGTCAATTTTTAGGCAAGGTTCCTTCATAAAATTTATGGCTTTAGGTCTTAAGTTTCCTTTTCAATTAGCCTCATACAAATTAGAGTGATGTAGCTCTAATTATGGTCATTCAAACCCACTGGACTCAAAGGTCTAAAAATTCAGCAATTCACACATTACAATTCCATCAATTCCCTTCATAATTCACATCAATTCTCAATCCAAAACACATCAAATGACCAAAATTAAGCATGATAAACATCAATTGGTCAACATTTCACCAAACCCTAATTCTTACCAAACCCTAATTTCCCTAATTTCATAATTCAAGCAACTCATGCAATTTCGCTTCACTAATCACATATACAACTTCATTTAAGTTCAAATTCATGTTCAATTCAAATAAGTACCATCAAATCCTTCCCCCTCTATAGTTGGCTGAAATTTTTTCCTTAAGGTTTATGCATGATTTTCATCTTTCTTAAGTTAATTACCCCATAATCAATTTTAATCCCATGCATACACCATTAATCTAGGTAGAAGATTAACTTACCTCTACTTGACCAACTTTAAGTCTTCCAAATTCTTCAAATTTCTTGCTACTTTGGCTCCTAATCTTCTTATCAAGCTCCAAGATCAAGTTTCATGAAGTAAGTTAAGTGATTTATAGAAGAACTTAGGGTTTATAAACTTGGAACCAAGCAAAAATGGAGGGAGAGGAAGGAGAGAGTGGTTCGGCCTAATTGAAGAAGATGATGAAAATGGATTTTTTTTTTCCTTTTATTATTCTTTTGACTTCTTATTGTGTAGATAATTGTCAAATTTTTAATTTACTTAGGTTGTAATTTTAATTGCATCATGTTTATATCATGATGATGTTATAAAGCATTAAGAATATAAATTTGCTTTTCTTTTTCCTTTTCTTTCCCTACACCACTGCATTTTTTAATATCTTTTTTAATATTTTAATTTCACACATTTTAATGGACATTTAGGTCAAAAGTCACCTCTTGGAGTGAATTGACAAAAATACCCCTCATCAATAATAATTCATCTTTTTAATGATACTCGATGAGTCCTTAAGCTCTGATTCACTTATTTGAACTTGTTCTCTTTTCTTTTCTATTGTTTTTTAGTTCCCATTAGTTTTGCAATAATACCTCGACCTAGGATGTCATGGGGTTCCACACGAATTTAGGATAGCAACTGAGCTCACAGTCACTTCCTGGGTTGGTCACTCATTGCCAGGACCTCGGCTCATTTAACCGATTCAGGCTTTATTTTACTTATTTTCTTCCTACTACATTTGATCTTTATCAATTTTATTTACGGTTTCTCTATGTGATCTAATTACAGTTCTAGACATTCTAGTTGTCTGGACCGACCTTAGTCACCGAAATAGTAGAATATACGGACCACTTATTTTGAGGGTGTTACACTTATTGTAATATGATCTTAAGCATTTGTGTGTTGAATTGTATATCGGCACCTGTGTTTCTTGCTTGACTATTACTAGAAATGCATACCTAACATGTCCCTTATTATTTGTATTGGTAGAGATGGCATCAGATTCTCTTTCCAGTTTATAGGTACCTGCCAGTTCCTAGGTACTTATTAGTCCTCAGGTACCTGCCTCCTCATAAGTACCTACCACGTCACAGGTACCCATAGCTCCACAATTACCCTTAATAGTACTACATACTCACCCATCAATAGCAGTGTCCTTAAACTGAGTGCTACTCCTTACACTACTACCTTGTGTATCTATACTCCGCTAGTTTTCCCTATGCCTAGTACCAACTTGTTTTCTCATACTATTAGAGGTAATTTCTAGATTGTGCTATTGTATATGTGAGCTTTTGTACTCTAATACTCGTCATTTTTTGATGTCAGAATATTTATCCTTAACAGAATATTCTAGTGAAAAGTAAAACTTCACAGATAAAGGAGTGGTAGTAAGATGTAAAAGTATGTTCATGTATGTGGGTTTGAGATGTTCAAAATACCTTTAAAAATGAAAAATATTTTAAAGGTTTTATTTCTTAAAAGTTTTTAAGTGAGTGTTTTTGGCAAAAAGAGTTTCGATAGCCGAAGTATGAACTTTTGGCACCCAAAACCCCTTTTCTTGCTCAAAAGCTCTTTCGAACAAAATAGACTCTTGTAGTCGAAAGCTAGACTTTCAATAACTGAATGTCCCTCAACAGAGAGGGTATAAAAAGGGGTCCAAAGCTTATTTTGTTGCCAAAATGCTTAAGGTTTTCTTCTTTCCTCTATCTCTCAACTTTGGGAAATATAAGAAACTCCTTGAAGAGATTTCCTTTAGTTTTTGAAGATATTGAGGTGGATTCTTCCATTTAGAATTATGGAAGAGTAGATTCAAGCTTTGAAGTTTTGGTTCTTTCACCTTCTAATTCTAAGAAAAGAGGCAATTTTCCTATCTTTTTGATATAATGGGTTGATCTAAGAAAGTTGAAGAGAGATGAGGTTTCCATAACTTCAATTTCATGAAAAGTTATTTTAAGTTAAAATTTGGGGAAATCTATGCATGTTAGGGTTAGGGTTTTATGATTTATGTGAAAATTTTATGTTTTGTTGTTAGAACAGTTATGTTTAAGTGTTATGGGCCTTAAATGGCTGGTTTCCCATGATGGATTTAAAGAAATCCATGTATATGCTGTGTTTAGGAAATACCTGGGATTTGAGTTTTGATTAATGTTATGTGGGCTTTAAGATTTCAAGTTATTTTAGGCCCTAAAGATGTACATATGTGATGGGATTGTGTTTTGGAACTCTGAAATGAGTTTTGAGGCTGTTAGGAGAAGGAATCTGCAGGTTTTCAACTTGGAAATTCTGAAAATTTCCAGGTTCGACTATTGAAAGCCAAAGATTTGCCAGCCGAAGCATGCAATTTCTTAGAAAATCTAGAAAATTTCCAAGTTTGACAGCTGAAGTCTAGGATGACAACGACTGAAGTCAGCATTAGATAAAAGTGTTGTCCGAACTTAAAACTTTGACAGCCAAAGTTTAGGACTTCAACAGTCAAAGTGGGTTCTACTTGACTTTTTCTCCTTTCTTTTCTACCGTTCTAAAACATTGTTTCATGGTTCCTAAGGGCCTAGAATAAGATATTTATGATATGTATAGAGTTTTAGAACCTTGTTTAACACTCTAGGGTCCGATTTTATAGGATTGAGCTTGAGTGACTCGAAAGGTTAAGGATCTGAGGATAGCTATGATTTGAGTAAGGTCGTAAATAGGCTTCAAAAGGTGAGTAACTCTAATCTTAATAAAATCAAAACTATTTATAGGTAATTAATGATCATCTTCATGCTTCATTTCATATTTATTTAGGATGTATGCATCTAGAACATGAAGACTTTGCATAATTGCATAATTTGTTGTTGGTGCATTGATGGATGTTAGATGATGCACTAACTCCCCCCATGTTTATAACTATATAACATTACCTATGTTATAGATCCATAAGTAAATACCATGGGGAGATCTTTAAGTTGCCTTATTAGGGGATATTTGCAAGTTGCCCCAGGATGCATGACACAAGTCATGTTTTAAATGAAATTTTGGGGAGTTACTGGTGACAATTCCATCCTACATTAAATATTTATGTTGTGAAAAACCATGTGAATGATGCAACACACGTATATGAATTAAATGATAGAATTTAATGATGGTTAGTTTACTTATTGAGTTTATGTAAGCTTATCCCTTTCTCCTAACCCCCCAGATGCAGGGTTGCAGGACTAGAAGGGTTCCTTGAAAAGAGAGCTGCAGGAGTAGCTTGGCCTTTTCCTTTATATATAATGTATGGGTAGATGGACATATAAAATGTGAATGGATAGTACTATGTTGGTAATTAAAGAAATTTGAAGTTATGTAGCATTTTTAAATATGATGATGTAAATGTTATGTTAACCTTTTGTGGGAGTATGCATATTGAACCATTACACTTTAGAACTTATGTATGTTATGATTAAAATTATGAACCATTTTTATGTTAAGAATGTTTATATATGGGTAAAAAGACTAAGGTGTAATAGTTTAAAGTATGCTTAACTGGTGGGATACAGGAATATGTGTATATTTTATAGACATTAGGCTTGCTATAGGTTTCAGCAGCCTTAAGTTGACCAAATCTCTAGTGCCAATAACGGCCCTAGGTTTGGGACATTACAAAGATGTTATCAGAGCTCTAGGTTAGATGAGTGGACCTAAATGCTAGAAAAAGTATAGAAGAGAGGTGAAAGGAAGTGTAACACCCCTCACCCGTCTACAGTGTAGCCGAGCAAGGCGTGCTACACGGTGTGCTGGAGCACCTAGTCTGTGATTATCTTATTTTCAAAATACTCAATTTTGTTTAAGAAGCTTTTATGTAAAATTCATATCATGTTGGTTATATTTGTATCTTGTAATAAAATTTGGTATTGCAAAATTTTTAACCATAATCCGTCAAAGTGCCATCTGTAATTTGGACAAACTATCCTTTTTCTCCTGTTAAAAATAGTTCAATATAATATTCTCAAAATCTCAACTATTTCATAGTCTCAATATTTCAATACAGTCTATTGATTTTTATAATATTTAAATAGTTTCAAAATACAGTCCATTATAACTTAAATACATCCAGATATTACAAACCTTAAAGTTTTATGATATACATATTACATAACAAAATGTCAAAATACAATTGATAGTCATTACACAAGATCCTAAGTCCTACCATGTATGCAGTGTAGTGCAGATGACTTTGGACTCCTATGCAGATTTGATGTCTCACCCAGTCGTAGGTCTACTAGGCTCCATAGCTGTGTCTCTAATACCTACGGGTAGCAAAAGCAATGCGCTAAGTATCTCCCGGTGTGCAAATGGTTTGGCTAAAAAACCATATAATCAATCAAGCAATAAGCCAAGTATAATAATAAAATTCATATAGCCATAGGCTATTAAAATCACAGTGCGGCATAATAAGCCGTATAAACACAATATGGCGTAAAGCCATTCACAGAATAGCTGTCAGAATCTTATTAGCATGCCAACCTATCCAAACTAGTCAACTAGGCAAACTAGGGCACATTACAATTTAATTGTGTAATTCTTCATTTTTAGAGTTTACTAGTTATTATGTAATTCACAAGTCAATGCAAATGTTGACCTTTCTAGATATCATGGATAAGTTGATTCTAGTATCAACATTTCACAATTTGTAATTCAATATGCTGCCAATATGGTGCAATTTACCCTTTTCTCAAGTTGGCATTTATTTCCAAATTACTTCAAAGCTTCATTATATGTAAATGTCAAATTTTCAGTTTTAGAGTGCTAGATTAGTCTAGCTTAATGTCCTGTTTCTCTTGGTTTTTAGCTTCTGGTCAAAAAAGAAAAATTGTAGCTCTATGTCTTATTGAACTTTTGGCATAAATTTCAGGTCATTCTGGATTATATAGACCAAGATATGGTCAATTTACTAAAGCTGGACAGATTGCATCTTTAGTGCAAAATTTAGTTAATTTTAGGTCAAATTCAGCTCTGGCAGTTTTCGTATCCTAACTTGGGCGAGCAATTTGACTTGGTTATGAGAGTTAGATGCTACATGCTAGCTTTTATGACTAATGAGTTACAGAAGCAACATGAGAACATGCAAAGTGCGAATGAGGTCCTTCTTCACCTCCAAGAGTTGTATGGTGAGCACAGCAGGAATGTTAGATATGAGATATCTAGGCAGCTATTCGATATGAGGATGTCAGAGGGGCAGAATGTAGGAGATCATGTCCACAAGATGATTTGGCTCATTGAGCAGCTGGAACATCTTGACTTTCACATGGATTTCCAACTACAGATGGATTTGATCCTTCAGTCCCTATTGGAGTCATTTGGGAATTTTGTGACAAATTTCCATATTTCCAAGCAAGAGTGCACTCTAGCTGGGTTACTTTACATGCTAATTATTGCCCAAAAGAATATGCCAGGCAATAAAGGAAAAGAGGCGACTTTGGTTGCATCTTCCTCTTCTGGAAGGTCCAAGAAGAAGAAGGGCAATAAGAAAAAGAAACCTCAAGTTCTTAGACCTTCAAAGAAGATAGCCAAACAGAAGGGCAAGACCAAAGCTGACAACGACAAAGGAAAGTGTTTCCACTGCCAGCAGGATGGGCACTGAAAGAGGAACTGCCTAGAGTATCTTGCTTCTGTAACACCCTCCCTGTACCAACTCCGTACATTCTACTGTTTCGGTGACCGGTGTCGGTCCGGACAGCTAGAACGTCCGAAAAAATATTTAAACTAAAGTCAGGAACCATAATTAACTCAAATATTAATAAGAAAAATTTGGTAAAAATTTTAGAAATAAAATACAACTGAGTTAAACGAGCCGGTGCCCAAGCGATGGGTAACCAGAGGGAAGTTGCGGTTCTCGCAACGAGGAGCCCTAGACCCGGGAGAAAAATTATAAAATAATTTTTGGGACTCCAGAGAAGGGTTATTGAGGTTCCCATGGCATTAGAATGCCAAGAAAATACCTAAAAAAAGTTTTCAATCGGTACAGACAATTTTGACCCGTTAAGCCAAACGGAGGGCATTTTGGTCATTTCGCTTTCCGAGGTGATTTTTTGCCAACTTGTCCAGTTGAGTAAATAATTAATATGACATAAAATATAAAGAAACATTACTAAAAATTTAAATTGAAATTGAGTAGTGAAGGAAGAAAAAGAAAATGAGAAAAATGCTTATTAATGACATCATGAAGATGTCATTTAAAAACTATAACCAATCCTATTTAAACAACTAATTAACCAACAAATAAAATGGACTAAATAAAGACCAAAATAAGAAAAATTCCAGCAGCCACCACTCCCACAAAAACACACCCGTAGCTCTCCATTTTCCATAACCATTCCACCATGAAAGCTCCACCAAAGCTTCCTTTCTCTCTTTGTTTCACTACTAAACCTTAAACACTCTTCACTAAAACTTGTCCCCACACCTTAAACAACCTTTTGGCAGCCTAGAAAGTGAAAGAAAGTGAAGTTTAGAGGTGGGAAAAATCTTCCCTAATCAAGGTTAGTGCATATATGTAGTTAAAATTCCTTAATTCCATGATTTAGGCTTGTAATGGATGAGAAATTGTAATTTAAATGAGCAAAAACTCATGTGTATGAAACATGAATTTCGGCTGCCCTAGCTATGGAATAGGAGGGAGTGTTTTTATGAGCTTGAAGTGAACTAGAGTTATGTTGGAAGGTTATAAACACAAGAATAATGGATTAAAAGTTAACTAAGATAACTTGTATAAAACATGAATTTGAAATAGGGTTTTGTGAGCAAAATGTAAACTTAGTTTAGAAAATTATTAGAGAGCATTTTAATGGTCAATTAGTGACCATTTTAGGTATGTTGACCATTAAATGGACTGAAAAATAGGATTGCAAAGTGAGGTTGCAGGCTGCCCTAGGACAGCAGTAAATGGACTGAAATTTCAGTCCAATTACAAAGCCATAACTTTGGCTGTGTTAGTCCAATTGGTGTTTGGCCAATTGGACATGAAACTAGGCTTGTAATGGCACATTTTTGCTGAAGAAACCATGCCCAAAAGACCAAAGCAAGAGGACCAAAACTTGGCCCCAATCCGGATACCCTGCAACTGATTCTGCAGAATTGACCAAATGAACAGTAACTGTTCATTTGGCCATAACTCACTGTAGATATGGTCAATTGACCTGCAATTTTTACAGCAACAATTTAAGACATAGACAAACAACTTTCATGAAGGAACCTACTCCAAATTATGGCCAGAACCTAACCCAAATGGCAGTGGAATTCACTGTTCATGTTACTGTAGATATGGTAATTTCTGCAGAATGCAAATCCGGCCAGCTGTGGTTTTTGGACCATATCTGGAGCTACAAAACTCCAAATGGAGTGATTCAAAAAAAGAAATTCAACTAGACAAAATAAGAAACAACTTTCATGTTTTACATTTCTTCAAATTCCCACAGAAACAGTGTCCAATGAAACAGTGAAGTTGACTCACCAAAACTGAAAATTCTGCTTGTGTTGGTTTAAACTTTGAAATGGCATAAATGCTTAATGCCAACAAGTTTGGAATGCCAAATGTGGTATGTTGGGAGTGCCAAAGTCAATGTACATATTTTTATTCTAAAAGTCAACATTTTTGTTGACCAATAAGATGAATAGTGACACTAAAAATTTGAAATTCACAAATTGAAGAATTTAAAAGTTTCAAATGCCCTAGTATACCTAACAAGATTGGTTTGGATAGCTTGGCATGCCAATAGGGTTCAGTTAGCAGTACTGCATATGGCAATATGCCATTCTGTGATTTTATGGCTTTTAGCCATTCTGACTTTGTATTGAGCTTTGGCCTTGTGCCTGATATATTTACAGCTTGTTAGTCGCATTTGCCTGCACCGGGAGATGCATATGTGACCGATGGTGTGACGGCTCGAGGTACTTGATACCTAGTGCCAGTTTACCCGTTATCCAGTCCAGTCGTCTAGTGTAGGTTACTTGGGCAACCAAATGAATGAAAGTGAACAAAGTTACTGAATTAATGTATATATAACCATACTAAACAAATGAATCATACACATTCACTATATATTCGTTTTCTTGCTATTTTCTTTTATTATATTATTGCACCACTAAGCATTATTGTTTAGCGCGTTGCTTTTGCCACGTGTAGGTACTGGAGATCCTGATCGTGAGCCCAGTAGACCGTAGACTGGGTGAGTTCATCCTGCAGATCTGCACAGTGTCCGTGTCACCTCACTACTTGCAGTGCATTGGTAGGGCACTAGGTGTCATTTTGTCATTTTGTAATTAAATTTTTATTTTCTCATATGTATTTGGGATTATGTAATGTATTTTGAGGTTCATGTAAATAATAAAGATTTATGGTTATGTATGGAAGTAATTTGAGCTTTTAATTGTTATTTATATATATGAGACCCTGAGAAATGGATGTTTGACCAAATGAAAAGGTTGTTGAGACCTGAAATTGAAAAATTGTTGAGATCTTGATATTGAGTTTTATGATGATATTGGAGTTGATAATGAATGAATTTGTTTATTGGAAGTGTTTTTAGCAGGTTCCGAAGAACTGTTTTCTCCATTTTTAGCCGGTACTCCGCCGGATTTTCTATAAAATTTTCGGAACCTCAAATAAATAATATTCTCGATAAATGGCTTAAATAAAGTATGTTTCATAAATTATGTTCAAAGACCTGATATAAATTAATTAAGGTATATTAGAGTGTGCCGGTACACCGTGTGGCATTACTTACTCGGGTATACTGTACACGGGTAAGGGGTGTCACATTTAGTGGTATCAGAGCACGGTTTAGGCGTTTCTGGGCCTAGATTGAGTCCATACCATGCATTGCATTTGTAAGAGTCGAGGTGACACCAACGTAGATCTGTTTATCTTTCTTATTTTGAATAGGATATGGACCCTTCATCTCAGAGAGCCGTTGAGGAGGAAGTGGAGAGTCATGCTCCACCTGCAGCAGCTGAGACTGGGGGCATGAGAGAATCTGCTCCGCCAGCTCAAGCAGAGCCTGCTCAGCCTCCACAGGCCATGTTCCAACAAATGGCCGACTTCTTCAGACAAATGGCGGGGGTAATGCCAGCACCACCACCACCACCACCAGCTCCACAACAGAAATCACACCTGGAAAGGCTAAGGAAGTTTGGATGTGACACCCCTTACCCGTGTACAGTATACCCGAGTAAGTAATGCCACACGGTGTA
Source organism: Hevea brasiliensis (assembly GCF_030052815.1). Classification (NCBI taxonomy): domain Eukaryota; kingdom Viridiplantae; phylum Streptophyta; class Magnoliopsida; order Malpighiales; family Euphorbiaceae; genus Hevea; species Hevea brasiliensis. The sequence continues at coordinate 67,692,364 of NC_079493.1, read as the reverse complement.
CCGGCACACTCTAATATTCCTCAATTAATTTATATCATACTTTTGCATATAATTTATGAAATACAATTTGTTTAAGCCATTTATCAAAAGTATTATTCATTTAAGGTTCCGAAAATTTTAAAGAAAATCCGGCGGAGTACCGGCTAAAAATGGAGAAACCAGTTCTTCGGAACCTGTGAAAAACACTTCCTATATTCATATTCCATCATCTCAACTCCATTTATCAAATTCTCAACATTTTTCAATCATTCATTCCTCATATACAAACAATAAATAAATGCTCAAGTTTTGCATTTATAACCATAAATTTCATTATTTACATGAAAATCAAAATACATTACATAGATCCAAATACATATGAGAAAATCAAAATTAATTACAGAATGCCAAAATGACACCTAGTGTCCTACCAATGCACTGCAGAAGTTGAGGTGACAAGGACACTGAGCAGAACTGCAGGACGGACTCACCCAGTCTGTGGTCTACTGGGCTCACGATCGGGATCTCCAGTACCTATGCGTGGCAAAAGCAACGTGCTAAGCAATGATGCTTAGTGGTGCAATAATATAATAGAAGAAAATAGCAAGAAAATAAATGTGTATGGAATGTGTATGCTTTCTTTGTTTGGTATTAGTACATTCGTGATTTCATTAACGTTGTTCACTTTTATTCATTTGGTTGCCCCAAGTAACCTACACTAGACGACATCGGATCGATAACGGTAACCGCACTGGGTACCTAGTACTCGCCGTCACACCATCGGTCACATATGCATCTCCGGTGTGCAATGTAACAACAAGTCAGAATAATATCGAGCACAAGGCCAAGTCTCAATACAAAGTCGAATGGCTAAAAGCCATGAAATCACGTAATATGTGCGATCGCTAATCGAACCCTATTGGCATTCCAAACTATCCAAACCAATCTTGTTAGGTATACTAGGGCATTTGAAACTTTTAAATTCTTCAATTTGTGAATTTCATGTTTTGGTGTTACTATTCACCTCATTGGTCAACAAAAATGTTGACTTTTGGATGGAAAATATGTACATTGACTTTGGCACTCCCAAAATACCACATTTGGTGTTTAAAACTTGTTGGCATTAAGTGTTAATCCCATTTCAAAGTGTAAACCCACACAAGCAGAATTTTCAGTTTTGGTGAGTCAACTTCACTGTTCCATTGGACACTGTTACTGTGGGAATTTGAAGAAATGTAAAACATGAAAGTTGTTCCTTATTTTGTCTAGTTGAATTTCTTTTTTTGAATCACTCCATTTGGGGTTTTTTAGCTCCAGATATGGCTCAAAAACCCAAGCTGGCCGGATTGCCAATCTGCAGAAATTACCATATCTACAGTAACATGAACAGTGACTGTCACTGCCATTTGGGTTAGGTTCTGGCCATAATTTGGGGTAGGTTTCTTCATGAAAGTTGTTTGTCTATGTCTTAACTTGTTGCTGTAAAAATTTCAGATCAATTGACCATATCTACAGTGAGTTATGGCCAAATGAACAGTTACATTCATTTGGTCAATTCTGCAGAATCAGTTGCAGGGTGTCCGGATTGGAGCCAAGTTTTGGTCCTCTTGCTTTGGTCTTTTGGGCATGGTTTCTTCAGCAAAAATGTGCCATTATAAGCCTAGTTTTATGTCCAATTGGCCAAATACCAATTGGACCAACACAGCCAAAGTTATGGCTGTGTAATTGGACTGAAATCTCAGTCCATTGCTGCTGTCCTAGGGCAGATTTCACCTTCACTTTACCATACTATTTTTCAGTTCTAATTATGGTCAACTTACCTAAAATTGTCACTAATTGACCATTAAAATGTGCTCTAACAATTTCCCAAGCCAAGCCAATTTTTCACTCTTCAAAACCCTAGTTCCATTATAGGTTTTCACAACACCTTAATTATTAGCTCCTTCAATAATCACATACACACATGGTTTAAACTTGATCTATAGCCCACTTTAAGTACATCAAAACAATCAAAATAATTCCTTCACAAGGGCTGCCAAAAATTCATAGTATGTGTACACAAAATTCTTGTTCATTTTAGTTACAATTCTTACTCAATTCAAGTTGCAAATCATGAAAAAAAGGAGTTTTAAGTATCTAATGCACTAACCTTGATTAGGGCAGATTTTTCCCAAGAAATTCCTTCACTTTCTTGGCTTTTCTTGGCTGCCAAACACTCCAACAAGGTGTGGGGGTAATTTTTATTGAAGGGATCTAGGTTTTTTTGGTGCAAGATAAGCAAGGTTTCAAAGCTTGGAAGCTTGAACTATGGTGGAAACCCTCTCTTTTCTCTCTCTACGTTTTTGGCTGGTTTTGGGGAAGGAGATGGCTGCTGGATCTTTGATGAATTTAGTCTTCAATTTGTCTCTTTATTAGTTAGTCAAATAAGGGCTTAATTGTGATTGGTTGGTAATTATAAATGACATCACCATGATGTCATAAATAGCCCTTTTTCCTCAATTTCTTTTCTTTTCTCCACTACTCAATTTCAATTTAATTTCTAGTAATATTTCTTCATATTTTATGTCATATTAATTATTTACTTAACTGGACAAGTCGGCCAAAAATCACCTCTGAAGGCGAAATGACCAAAATGCCCTCCGTTTGGCTTAACGGGTCAAAATTGTCTGTACCGATTGAAAAATTTTTCTAGGTATTTTCTTGGCATTATAATGCCATAGGAACCTCAATGACCCTTCTCTGGAGTCCCAAAAATTATTTTATAATTTTTCCCCGAGTCTAGGGCTCCTCGTTAGAATCGCAACTTCCTCCGATTACCCATTACTTGGGCACCTACTGCTTTTACTGGGTTGTATTTTATTTCTAAAATTTTTACTAAATTTTTCTTATTAATTTTTTTAGTTAATTATGGTTCATGACTTTTGTTTAAATATTTTTTCGGACATTCTAGCTGTCCGGACCGACACCTGGCCACCGAACAAGAGGATGTACGGAGTGGTTATCGGGAGGGTGTTACAACTCTTCCCCTCTAATTTAAATTTCGTCCTCGAAATTTACCTGATGCAAACAGTTGAGGGAACTTTTGCCTCATCGTCTCTTCACTTTCCCAAGTTACCTCCTCGGTGTTGTGGTGCCTCCATAGCACTTTCACCAATGGAATTTGCTTGTTTCTCAACTCTTTTACTTCCCGAGCCAAGATCCGTAGAGGTTCTTCTTCGTATGTCAAATCCAGCTGTATTTCAATTTCTTCTCTGGAGATGACATGTGAAGGATCTGAGCGGTATCTTCTGAGCATAGACACGTGGAACACATTGTGGATCTTGTCCACTACGGTGGTAAAGCTAGCCTATAGGCCACTGGACCCACACGTTCAATGACTTCATATGGGCCAATGAACCTAGGGCTTAACTTACCTTTCCTTCCAAACCTCAACACTTTCTTCCATGGTGACACCTTGAGGAACACTTTGTCGCCAACCCTATATTCTATTTCTTTTCTCTTCAGGTCGGCATAAGATTTCTGTCTGTCTGAGGCGACTTTGAGATTGGCTTTGATTAATTTTACCTTCTCCTCAGCCTGTTTCACTGTGTCAGCCCTACCGATTTGTTCGCCAATTCACCCAAAGACACCTGAGTTCTACATTTTCTCCCATACAAAGGTGCTTCATACGGAGCCATTTGGATACTAGCTTGGTAGCTATTGTTGTATGCAAATTACGCGATGGGAGGTATCTATCCCAACTTCCCTCAAACTCAATGACACAACTCCTCAGCATATCCTCAAGGACCTGACATATATTTCATGTTATTGTTATCATTTTAATTCATTATTTGTACTAATTCAATTGGTTCAATTGTTTACCTGGATTACTCTTTCGGATTGCCCATCCGTCTGAGGATGGAAAGTCTTTGAAATGGAGTTGTGTACCCAAGGATTCATGCAACTTCTTCCGAATCTCGATGTAAACCTCGGTCTCGATCGGATATGATGGAAAGTGGAATTCCATGCGATCTAACTATCTCAGCGATATACATTCGCTAACTTCTCCGGAGTAGTCATCCCTAATCGGCAGAAAGTGTGCTGACTTTGTCAATCTATCCACTATCACCCATGCTGCATCATGTTTCTTTCGGGTGAGAGGTAGACCACTTACAAAATCCATGGTGACCCGATCCCATTTCCATTCAGGTATGCGTATAGGCTGTAGCAAACCCGATGGAACTTGATGTTCTGCCTTGACTTGCTGACATGTCAAGCATTTAGTCACATAGTCAGCTATGTCCCTCTTCATACTAGGCCACCAATACTGAAGCTTCAGGTCATAATACATCTTTGTACTTCCTGGGTGCATAGCATATACACTGGTGTGTGCCTCTTTTAAAATACTGGCCCTCAATTCCCTATCATCTGGTACACACAGTCTTCCTTTATAATACAGACACCCATCTGCCTTCACTTCAAAGTCAGTTGCTTTTCCTTCTAGGATTTTACTCATAATGGCCGTTAGCTTCTCATCTACCTTCTGCCCATCTAAAATCTGTTGTAACAGGTTTGGCCTCACTTGCAACTCAGCCAAAATAGCTCCATTTCGAATCAAAGTTAGACGGGCATTCAATGATCTCAGAGCTGTGATGGATTTTCTACTCAAAGCATCAGCAACTACATTTGCCTTCCCAGGATGGTAGTCAATTACACAATCATAGTCCTTCAGGAACTCAATCCATCGCCTCTGTCTAAGGTTGAGCTTCCTCTGAGTTGGTAAATATTTTAGACTCTTGTGGTCTGTGTAAATGTAGCACTTTTCCCCATACAAGTAATGCCTCCATATCTTTAGTGCGAAGATAATTGCTGCAAGCTCTAGATTATGGGTAGGGTAGTTCTGTTCATGTGGCCTTAGCTGTCTGGAAGCATAGGCGATCACTTTCCCCTCTTGCATCAATACACACCCTAACCCATTATGAGAGGCATCACTATAGACCACAAAGTCCTTTCACGACCTGTTAACACCGTGCCTCTGTCAACATAGCCTTCAACTTCTCAAAGCCCAGTGCGACACTTGTCATTCCAGTCAAATCTGACATTCTTGTGTAATAACTTGGTCATTGGAGCAGCTATTAGGGAAAATCACTTCACAAATCTTCTATAATACCCAGCTAGCCCCAAGAAGCTTCTGACCTCAGTTGTATTTCTGGGAGGCTTCCATTCCATCACTGCTTCTATTTTCTTGGGATCCACCCTAATCCCATCAGCTGACACTATGTGTCCAAGGAATGCAATCTCATTCAGCCAAAAGTCACATTTGGACAACTTAGCATACAGCTCCTTTTCCCTTAGGGTTTGCAGAACAATCCTCAAATGCTCATCATGTTCTTCCCTGGTCTTGGAATACACCAAAATATCATCAATAAAGACCACTACGAACCGATCTAAGTGTGGATGGAAGATACGGTTCATAAGGTCCATGAATGCCGCTGGTGCATTTGTTAGGCCAAAGGGCATCACCAGAAACTCATAATGCCCATACGGGTCTGAATGCGATCTTGGGCACATCTACATCTTTCACCCTCGGTGATGATACCTCGATGCGAGATCAATCTTAGAAAATACTCCTGCTCCCTTCAGCTGATCAAACAGATCATCAATTCTAGGCAACGGATACTTGTTCTTCACAGTCACTTTATTCAACTGCCGGTAATCAATACATAGCCTCAAAGTCCCATCCTTCTTCTTTACAAACAGCACTGGAGCTCCCCAAGGTGACACACTGGGGCGTATGAACCCCTTATCCAGCAGCTCTTGCAATTGAGTTTTCAACTCCCTCAATTCAGTGGGTGCCATCCTATAAGGAGCAATAGAAATGGGTGCTGTACCCGGCAGTGTCTCAATAGCAAACTCGACTTCCTTTTCTGGTGGCAAACCAGGCAACTCTTCAGGAAATACTTCTGGGAAGTCTCTCACTGTGGGTATGTCACTCAAGTTTGGCTTAGCCTGCCTAGTATCCACCACATGTGCTAGGTAGGCTTCACACTTTTCTCATCATTCTTCTTGCAATCGTGGTGAGATGACATTGGACAAGAAATCATCCTTTCCCCACAACCGTGATCTCATTACCCTCTCAAGTTTTTAGAGAAATTCTCTTCAATTTGCAATCAACTATTGCCGATGACGTGACAACCATCCATTCCCAAAATCACGTCAAACTCATGGAAGGGCAACTCAATCAAGTCGCCAAGAATTCATACCCCAATCCTCAACGGGCAACCTTTGTATACTTTGTTCACCACTACATCGTGGCCTAATGGATTAGTGACCGAATGTCTTGGTCACTTTCCCTACCAAGATCCCCTTTCTACGGGTAGATTGATGCAGATGTATGAATGAGTGGATCCGGATCCACCAATGCATGCACAGGAGTATTGTAGAGGGAGAACGCACTCGATGACGCCCGGGCATCTTGCTCCTCCCGAGCTCTCGGGGCATAATTTACGGCGGTGGCCTATTATCCGCCTCTCTGGCGCTCGAGATGCGAGCCTCGTGATGGTCCCACCGCCGATTTACCAGACCTTCTACCCCTTGGTGGTGCAGGAGCAGGTCTGTCTGCTTGTGTCGGAGTAGCTGTAGTAGTTCTGCGTGGGCAGTTCCTCAACTGATGCTCTGTTGACCCACACCTCAAGCAGGCACCAGTCACTCTCCAACACTCCCCCTTATGCCATCTTTGACAGTGGACAGGCAGAAGATGCCGGGGCTGGTCCCCTGAACCCCATCCCTGGAGAGCTGCCCACTGATGGTGTGGACTGACCTCTCCTAGGGGTGAATCGTGGCTGGGCCTCGAGACCACGACCATGTGGCTGAGCTGAACTCTGTGCAGGTGGACCCTTGAACTTCTTTCCAAATGCAGGGGCTGAGCTAGACTGACTGGGTCCCCTCTTCTGCTGTCTCTCCCTTTTGGTATGCTCACTGATTCTCACTTTTTCAACTCTTATTGCAGCTTCCATTAGCTTGCTAAATTCTGTGATTCCCAAGGCAGTGAGCTGGATCTTGATGTTGTCATTTAGTCCCTCTTCAAATCTCTTGCACCTTTCAGCTTCATTAGGGACTATCTCCCTTCCGTAACGGCTTAATCGAACAAACTCCTTCTCATATTCGGCCACTGACAGCTGTCTCTGCCTCAGGTTAATAAACTCTCTTCTTGTTTCTTCCAGATATACAGTACCCACATATTTCTTCTTAAATTCTGAAAGAAAGAAGTCCCAAGTTCTGACTTCTATCCGCACTTCATTGGACACCGTGTCCCACCACTCATAAGCATCATCTTGCAATGAGATATGGTAGCCTCTAAATTTTGCTCAAGTGCGGTGGAGTTGTTTTAGAACTCACTGCTCGTTTCAACCAATTCTACCGCCACGTAATCATCTTCTCTCTTGCCGAAGAAATCCACCGCCCCAAACTTTCTTAGCCTTTCAGGTGTGATTTACTGTGGAGCCGGTGGTGGTGGTGGTGCCGGCATTACTCCGCCATTTGTTCGAAGAAGTCGGCCATTTGTTGGAACATGGCCTGTGGAGGCCGAGGTGCTCGCTCGAGCTGGTGGAGTAGGTTCTCCCCTACCCCCGCCTCACTGCCGCAGTGGAGCATGACTCTCCACTTCCTCCTCAACTGCCCTCTGAGATGAAGGGTCCATATCCTATTCAAAATAAGAAAAACAAACAGATCTGCATTAGTGTCACCTCGACTCTTACAAATGCAATGCATGGTATGGACTCAATCTAGGACCAGAAACGCCTAAACCGTGCTCTGATACCACTAAATGTGACACCCCTTACCCGTGTACAGTATACCCGAGTAAGTAATGCCACACGGTGTACCGGCACACTCTAATATTCCTCAATTAATTTATATCATACTTTTGCATATAATTTATGAAATACAATTTGTTTAAGCCATTTATCAAAAGTATTATTCATTTAAGGTTTCGAAAATTTTAAAGAAAATCCGGCGGAGTACCGGCTAAAAATGGAGAAACCAGTTCTTCGGAACCTGTGAAAAACACTTCCTATATTCATATTCCATCATCTCAACTCCATTTATCAAATTCTCAACATTTTTCAATCATTCATTCCTCATATACAAACAATAAATAAATGCTCAAGTTTTGCATTTATAACCATAAATTTCATTATTTACATGAAAATCAAAATACATTACATAGATCCAAATACATATGAGAAAATCAAAATTAATTACAGAATGCCAAAATGACACCTAGTGTCCTACCAATGCACTGCAGAAGTTGAGGTGACAAGGACACTGAGCAGAACTGCAGGATGGACTCACCCAGTCTGTGGTCTACTGGGCTCACGATCGGGATCTCCAGTACCTATGCGTGGCAAAAGCAACGTGCTAAGCAATGATGCTTAGTGGTGCAATAATATAATAGAAGAAAATAGCAAGAAAATAAATGTGTATGGAATGTGTATGCTTTCTTTGTTTGGTATTGGTACATTCGTGATTTCATTAACGTTGTTCACTTTTATTCATTTGGTTGCCCCAAGTAACCTACACTAGACGATCGGATCGATAACGGGTAACCGCACCGGGTACCTAGTACCTCGGGCCGTCACACCATCGGTCACATATGCCTCTCCCGGTGTGTAACAGCGGCTAACAAGTCAGAATAATATCAGGCACAAGGCCAAGTCTCAATACAAAGTCAGAATGGCTAAAAGCCATGAAATCACAGAATATGTGCAGTACTGCTAACTGAACCCTATTGGCATGCCAAACTATCCAAACCAATCTTGTTAGGTATACTAGGGCATTTGAAACTTTTAAATTCTTCAATTTGTGAATTTCATGTTTTGGTGTTACTATTCACCTCATTGGTCAACAAAAATGTTGACTTTTGGATGGAAAATATGTACATTGACTTTGGCACTCCCAACATACCACATTTGGTGTTTAAAACTTGTTGGCATTAAGTGTTAATACCATTTCAAAGTGTAAACCCACACAAGCAGAATTTTCAGTTTTGGTGAGTCAACTTCACTGTTCCATTGGACACTGTTACTGTGGGAATTTGAAGAAATGTAAAACATGAAAGTTGTTCCTTATTTTGTCTAGTTGAATTTCTTTTTTTGAATCACTCCATTTGGAGTTTTGTAGCTCCAGATATGGCTCAAAAACCCAAGCTGGCCGGATTGCCAATCTGCAAAAATTACCATATCTACAGTAACATGAACAGTGACTGCCACTGCCATTTGGGTTAGGTTCTGGCCATAATTTGGGGTAGGTTTCTTCATGAAAGTTGTTTGTCTATGTCTTAACTTGTTGCTGTAAAAATTTCAGATCAATTGACCATATCTACAGTGAGTTATGGCCAAATGAACAGTTACGTTCATTTGGTCAATTCTGCAGAATCAGTTGCAGGGTGTCCGGATTGGAGCCAAGTTTTGGTCCTCTTGCTTTGGTCTTTTGGGCATGGTTTCTTCAGCAAAAATGTGCCATTATAAGCCTAGTTTCATGTCCAATTGGCCAAATACCAATTGGACCAACACAGCCAAAGTTATGGCTGTGTAATTGGACTGAAATCTCAGTCCATTGCTGCTGTCCTAGGGCAGATTTCACCTTCACTTTACCATACTATTTTTCAGTTCTAATTATGGTCAACTTACCTAAAATTGTCACTAATTGACCATTAAAATGTGCTCTAACAATTTCCCAAGCCAAGCCAATTTTTCACTCTTCAAAACCCTAGTTCCATTATAGGTTTTCACAACACCTTAATTATTAGCTCCTTCAATAATCACATACACACATGGTTTAAACTTGATCTATAGCCCACTTTAAGTACATCAAAACAATCAAAATAATTCCTTCACAAGGGCTGCCAAAAATTCATAGTATGTGTACACAAAATTCTTGTTCATTTTAGTTACAATTCTTACTCAATTCAAGTTGCAAATCATGAAAAAAAGGAGTTTTAAGTATCTAATGCACTAACCTTGATTAGGGCAGATTTTTCCCAAGCAATTCCTTCACTTTCTTGGCTTTTCTTGGCTGCCAAACACTCCAACAAGGTGTGGGGGTAATTTTTATTGAAGGGATCTAGGGTTTTTGGTGCAAGATAAGCAAGGTTTCAAAGCTTGGAAGCTTGAACTATGGTGGAAACCCTCTCTTTTCTCTCTCTACGTTTTTGGCTGGTTTTGGGGAAGGAGATGGCTGCTGGATCTTTGATGAATTTAGTCTACAATTTGTCTCTTTATTAGTTAGTCAAATAAGAGCTTAATTGTGATTGGTTGGTAATTATAAATGACATCACCATGATGTCATAAATAGCCCTTTTTCCTCAATTTCTTTTCTTTCCTCCACTACTCAATTTCAATTTAATTTCTAGTAATATTTCTTCATATTTTATGTCATATTAATTATTTACTTAACTGGACAAGTCGGCAAAAAATCACCTCTGAAGGCGAAATGACCAAAATGCCCTCCGTTTGGCTTAACGGGTCAAAATTGTCTGTACCGATTGAAACATTTTTCTAGGTATTTTCTTGGCATTATAATGCCATAGGAACCTCAATGACCCTTCTCTGGAGTCCCAAAAATTATTTTATAATTTTTCCCCGGGTCTAGGGCTCCTCGTTGCGAGAACCGCAACTTCCCTCCGGTTACCCATTACTTGGGCACCGGCTCGTTTTACTTGGTTGTATTTTATTTCTAAAATTTTTACTAAATTTTTCTTATTAATTTTTTTAGTTAATTATGGTTCCTGACTTTAGTTTAAATATTTTTTCGGACATTCTAGCTGTCCGGACCGACACCGGTCACCGGAACAGTAGGATGTACGGAGTGGTTATCGGGAGGGTGTTACATTGGAGCTGTGGACTTCTATGGCAAGAGAGAAGATGACTCTGTTGCAGTCGAGAATTGGTTGAACAGAATAGGCAGAGTCCTAAAACAACTCCACTGCACCCCAGAGCAGAACTTAGAAGCTGCTGTATCCTTGTTACAAGACGATGCCTACGAATGGTGGGACACTGTGTCCAGTGAAGTGCAGCTAGAAGCTGTAACTTAGGACTTCTTCCTCTCTGAATTCAAGAAGAAATATGTGGGTACTGTATACCTGGAAGAGAGAAGAAGAGAGTTTATTAACCTGAGGCAGAGACAGCTGTCAGTGGCCGAATATGAGAAGGAGTTTGTTCGATTAAGCCGCTACGGAAGGGAGATAGTCCCTAATGAAGCTAAAAGATGTAAGAGATTTGAAGAGGGACTAAATGACAACATCAAGATCCAGCTCAATGCCTTGGGAATCACAGAATTTAGCAAGTTAGTGGAAGTTGCAATAAAGGTGGAAAAAGTAAGAATCAGTGAGCGGACTGAGAAGGATAGGCGAGAAGAGGGGCCGGTCGTCTAGTTCAGCTCCTGCATTCGGGAAGAAGTTCAAGGATCCTCCTGCACAGAGTTCGGGTCAACCATAGGGTCAGGGTCAGCCTCAGGGGCCCAGGCCACAGTTCACCCCTAGGAGAGGTCAGTCCACACCATCAGTGGGCAGCTCTCCAGGGATGGGGTTCAGGGGACTAGCCCCAACATCTTCTGTATGTCCGCATTGCCTGAAATGGCACAAGGGGGAGTGTTGGAGAGTAACTAGTGCCTGCTTGAGATGTGGGTCGACAGAGCATCAGCTGAGAAATTGTCCACGCAGAACCACTACAACTGCTCCAACACAAGCAGACAGACCTGCTCCTGCACCACAGAGAGGTAGAAAATCTGGCAAATCTGACGCAGTGGGACCATCACAGAGGCCTGCATTTGAGCTAGCAGAGAGGCCAGATAACAGACCACCTGCTAGAAATTATGCCCTGAGAGCTCAGGAGGAGCAAGATGCCCCATTCATCATCAGGGGTACGTTCTCCCTCTACAATACTCTTGTGCATGCATTGGTGGATCCAGGATCCACTCATTCCTACATTTGCATCAACCTACCCATAGAAAGGGGGATATTGGTAGGGGAGAGTGACCAAGACATTCTGGTCACTAATCCATTGGGCCACAGTGTGGTAGTGAACAAAGTATACAAGGGTTGCCCGTTGAGGATTCAGGGGTATGAATTCTTGACAGACCTGATTGAGTTGCCTTTCCATGAGTTTGACGTGATATTGGGAATGGACTGGTTGTCACGTCATCAGGCAATAGTTGATTGCAAATTGAAGAGAATTTCTCTAAAAACTTCAGATGGTAATGAGATCACAGTTGTGGGGGAAAGGACAGATTTCTTGTCCAATGTCATCTCACGATTGCAAGAAGAATGATGAGAAAAGGCTGTGAAGCCTACCTAGCACATGTGGTGGATACTAGGCAGGCTAAGCCAAACCTGAGTGACATACCCACAGTGAGAGACTTCCCAGAGGTATTTCCTGAAGAGTTGCCTGGTTTGCCACTAGAAAGGGAAGTTGAATTTGCTATTGAGACACTGTCGGGTACAACACCCATTTCCATTGCTCCTTATAGGATGGCACCCACTGAATTGAGGGAGTTGAAAACTCAATTGCAAGAGTTTCTGGATAAGGGGTACCTACGCTGATGTGTCACCATGGGGAGCTCCAGTGCTGTTTGTGAAAAAGAAGGATGGGACTTTGAGGCTTTGCATTGATTACCGGCAGTTGAATAAAGTGACTGTGAAGAAAAAATATCCGTTGCCTAGAATTGATGATCTGTTTGATCAGTTGAAGGGAGCAGGAGTATTTTCTAAGATTGATCTCAGATCAGGGTATCATCAGCTGAGGGTAAAGGATGTAGATGTGCCCAAGACTGCATTCAGGACCCGATATGGGCATTATGAGTTCCTAGTGATGCCCTTTGGCTTAACAAATGCACCAGCGGCATTTATGGACCTTATGAACCGTATCTTCCATCCATACCTAGATCGGTTCGTAGTGGTCTTTATTGATGATATTTTGGTGTATTCCAAGACCAATGAAGAACATGATGAGCATTTGAGGATTGTTTTGCAAACCCTGAAGGAAAAGAAGCTGTATGCTAAGTTGTCCAAGTGTGACTTTTGGATGAATGAGATTGCATTCCTTGGACACATAGTGTCAGCTGATGGGATTAGGGTGGATCCCAAGAAAATAGAAGCAGTGATGGAATGGAAGCCTCCCAGGAATACAACTGAGGTCAGAAGTTTCTTGGGGCTAGCTGGGTATTACAGGAGATTCGTGAAGGGATTTTCCCTAATAGCTGCTCTAATGACCAAGTTGTTACACAAGAATGTCAGATTTGACTGGAATGACAAGTGTCAGACCAGTTTTGAGAAGTTGAAGGCTATGTTGATAGAGGCACCAGTGTTAACACAGCCAGTGTCAGGAAAGGACTTCGTGGTCTACAGTGATGCCTCACATAATGGGTTAGGGTGTGTATTGATGCAAGAGGGGAAAGTGATCGCCTATGCTTCCAGGCAGCTAAGGCCACATGAACAGAATTACCCTACCCATGATCTAGAGCTCGCGGCAATTATCTTCGCACTGAAGATATGGAGGCATTACTTGTATGGTGAAAAGTGCTACATTTACACAGACCACAAGAGTCTAAAATATTTGCCAACTCAGAGGGAGCTCAACCTTAGACAGAGGCGATGGATTGAGTTCCTAAAGGATTATGACTGTGTAATTGACTACCATCCTGGGAAGGCAAATGTAGTTGCTGATGCTTTGAGCAGAAAATCCATGTGACTTTGAGATCATTGAATGCCGTCTATCTTTGGTTCGAGATGGAGCTATTTTGGTGAGTTGCAAGTGAGGCCAAACACCTTTCTACAGAGATACTAGATGGGCAAAGCGGATGAGAAGTTAATGGCTATTATGAGCAAGATCTCGGAGGAAAAGCAGCGACTATGAGGTGAAAGCGGATGGGTGTCTGCATGCTACAAAGGAAGACTGTGTGTACCAGATGATGGGGAATTGAAGACCAGTATTCTAAAAGAGGCACACACCAGTGTGTATGCTATGCACCCAGGAAGTACAAAGATGTATCATGATCTGAAGCTTCAGTATTGGTGGCCTGGTATGAAGAAAAACATAGCTGACTATGTGATTAAATGCTTAACATGTCAGCAAGTCAAGGCAGAACATAAAGTTCCATCGGGTTTGCTACAGCCTATACGCATACCTGAATGGAAATGGGATCGGGTCACCATGGATTTTGTAAGTGGTCTACCTCTGACCCGGAAGAAACATGATGCAACATGGGTGATAGTTGATAGATTGACAAAGTCAGCACACTTTCTGCGATTAGGGTGACTACTCACTGGAGAAGTTAGCAGAATTGTATATCAGTGAGATAGTTAGACTGCATGGAATTCCACTTTCCATCATATCTGATCGAGACCCAAGGTTTACATCGAGATTCTGGAAGAAGTTGTATGAATCCTTGGGTACACAACTCCATTTCAGCACAGCTTTCCATCCTCAGATGGATGGGCAATCTGAAAGAGTAATCCAGGTCCTTGAGGATATGCTGAGGAGTTGTGTCATTGAATTTGAGGGAAGTTGGGATAGATACCTCCCACTGGCAGAATTTGCATACAACAATAGCTACCAAGCTAGCATCCAAATGGCCCCATATGAAGCCTTTGTATGGGAGAAAATGTAGAACTCTAGTGTCTTTGGGTGAATTGGCGAAGACAAGCGCGGGCTGACACAGTGAAACAGGCTGAGGAGAAGGCAAAATCAATCAAAGCCAACTTAAAGGTTGCCTCAGACAGACAGAAATCTTATGCCGACCTGAAGAGGAAAGAAATAGAATATGTGGTTGGCGACAAAGTGTTCCTCAAGGTGTCACCATGGAAGAAGGTATTGAGGTTTGGAAGGAAAGGTAAGTTGAGCCCTAGGTTCATTGGCCCATATGAAATCATCGAACGTGTGGGTCCAGTGGCCTAGAGGCTAGCTTTACCACCAGAGCTGGACAAGATCCACAATGTGTTCCACGTGTCTATGCTCAGAAGATACCGCTCAGATCCTTCACATGTCATCTCCAGAGAAGAAATTGAAATACAGCCGGATTTGACATACGAAGAAGAACCTCTACGGATCTTGGCTCGGGAAGTGAAAGAGTTGAGAAACAAGCAAATTCCATTGGTGAAAGTGCTTTGGAGGCACCACAACACTGAGGAGGCAACTTGGGAAAGTGAAGAGACGATGAGGCAACAGTTCCCTCAACTGTTTGCATCAGGTACATTTCGAGGACGAAATTTAAATTAGAGGGAAAGAGTTGTAACACCCTCCCTGTACCAACTCCGTACATTCTACTGGTGACCGGTGTCGGTCCGGACAGCTAGAACGTCCGGAAAAATATTTAAACTAAAGTCAGGAACCATAATTAACTCAAATATTAATAAGAAAAATTTGGTAAAAATTTTAGAAATAAAATACAACCGAGTTAAACGAGCTGGTGCCCAAGCGATGGGTAATCAGAGGGAAGTTGCGGTTCTCGCAACGAGGAGCTCTACACCCGGGAGAAAAATTATAAAATAATTTTTGGGACTCCAGAGAAGGGTTATTGAGGTTCCCATGGCATTAGAATGCCAAGAAAATACCTAGAAAAAGTTTTCAATCGGTATAGACAATTTTGACCCGTTAAGCCAAACGGAGGGCATTTTGGTCATTTCGCTTTCCGAGGTGATTTTTGGCCAACTTTTCCAGTTGAGTAAATAATTAATATGACATAAAATATGAAGAAACATTACTAAAAATTTAAATTGAAATTGAGAAGTGAAGGAAGAAAAAGAAAATGAGAAAAATGCTTATTAATGACATCATGAAGATGTCATTTAAAAACTATAACCAATCGTATTTAAACAACTAATTAACCAACAAATAAAAAGGACTAAATAAAGACCAAAATAAGAAAAATTCCAGCAGCCACCACTCCCACAAAAACACACCCGTAGCTCTCCATTTTCCATAACCATTCCACCATGAAAGCTCCACCAAAGCTCCATTTCTCTCTTTGTTTCACTACTAAACCTTAAACACTCTTCACTAAAACTTGTCCCCACACCTTAAACAACCTTTTGGCAGCTTATAAAGTGAAGGAAAGTGAAGTTTAGAGGTGGGAAAAATCTGCCCTAATCAAGGTTAGTGCATATATGTAGTTAAAATTCCTTAATTCCATGATTTAGGCTTGTAATGGATGAGAAATTGTAATTTAAATGAGCAAAAACTCATGTGTATGAAACATGAATTTCGGCTGCCCTAGCTATGGAATAGGAGGGAGTGTTTTTATGAGCTTGAAGTGAACTAGAGTTATGTTGGAAGGTTATAAACACAAGAATAATGGATTAAAAGTTAACTAAGATAACTTGTATAAAACATGAATTTGAAATAGGGTTTTGTGAGCAAAATGTAAACTTAGTTTAGAAAATTATTAGAGAGCATTTTAATGGTCAATTAGTGACCATTTTAGGTAAGTTGACCATTAAATGGACTGAAAAATAGGATTGCAAAGTGAGGTTGCAGGCTGCCCTAGGACAGCAGTAAATGGACTGAAATTTCAGTCCAATTACAAAGCCATAACTTTGGCTGTGTTAGTCCAATTGGTGTTTGGCCAATTGGACATGAATCTAGGCTTATAATGGCACATTGTTTCTGAAGAAACCATGCCCAAAAGACCAAAGCAAGAGGACCAAAACTTGGCCCCAATCCGGATACCACAATCGATTCTGCGAATTGACCAAATGAGCGATGGCTGTTCATTTGGCTATAACTCACTGTAGATATGGTCAATTGACCTGAAATTTTTATAGAAACAATTTAAGACATAGAAAAACAACTTTCATGAAGGAACCTACCCCAAATTATGGCTAGAACCTAACCCAAATGGCAGTGGAAGTCACTGTTCATGTTATTGTAGATATGGTAATTTCTGCAGAATGCAAATCCGGCCAGCTGTGGTTTTTGGACCATATCTGGAGCTACAAAACTCCAAATGTAGTGATTCAAAAAACGAAATTCAACTAGACAAAATAACAAACAACTTTCATGTTTTACATTTCTTCAAATTCCCACAGCAACAGTGTCCAATGGAACAGTGAAGTTGACTCACCAAAACTGAAAATTCTGCTTGTGTTGGTTTAAACTTTGAAATGGCATAAATGCTTAATGCCAACAAGTTTGGAATGCCAAATGTGGTATGTTGGGAGTGCCAAAGTCAATGTACATATTTTTATTCTAAAAGTCAACATTTTTGTTGACCAATAAGATGAATAGTGACACTAAAAATTTGAAATTCCCAAATTGAAGAATTTAAAAGTTTCAAATGCCCTAGTATAACTAACAAGATTGGTTTGGATAGTTTGGCATGCCAATAGGGTTCAGTTAGCAGTACTGCACATGGCAATATGCCATTCTGTGATTTTATGGCTTTTAGCCATTCTGACTTTGTATTGAGCTTTGGCCTTGTGCACGATATATTCTGACTTGTTAGCATTACATTACCTGCCGGAGATGCATATGTGACCGATGGTGTGGCCGAGGTACTTGATACCCGGTGCGGTTGCCGTTATCGATCCGATCGTCTAGTGTAGGTTACTTGGGCAACCAAATGAATGAAAGTGAACAAAGTTACTGAATTAATGTATATATAACCATACTAAACAAATGAATCATACACATTCACTATATATTCGTTTTCTTGCTATTTTCTTTTATTACATTATTGCAACACTAAGCATTATTGCTTAGTGCGTTGCTTTTGCCACGCGTAGGTACTGGAGATCCCGATCGTGAGCCCGATGGGCGTAGGCGGGTGAGTTCATCCTGCAGATCTGCACAGTGTCCGTGTCACCTCACTACCTGCAGTGCATTGGTAGGGCACTAGGTGTCATTTTGTCATTTTGTAATTAAATTTTTATTTTCTCATATGTATTTGGAATTATGTAATGTATTTTGAGGTTCATGTAAATAATAAAGATTTATGGTTATGTATGGAAGTAATTTGAGCTTTTAATTGTTATTTATATATATGAGACCCTGAGAAATGGATGTTTGACCAAATGAAAAAGTTGTTGAGACCTGAAATTGAAAAATTGTTGAGATCTTGATATTGAGTTTTATGATGATATTGGAGTTGATAATGAATGAATTTGTTTATTGGAAGTGTTTTTAGCAGGTTCCGAAGAATTGTTTTCTCCATTTTTAGCCGGTACTCCGCCGGATTTTCTATAAAATTTTCGGAACCTCAAATAAATAATATTCTCGATAAATGGCTTAAATAAAGTATGTTTCATAAATTATGTTCAAAGACCTGATATAAATTAATTAAGGTATATTAGAGTGTGCCGGTACACCGTGTGGCATTACTTACTCGGGTATACTGTACACGGGTAAGGGGTGTCACAGCTTCTCTGAAGGACAAGAAGGATAGACCCTCAGAAGGTATGTCTATTTCTTATTATTTAGATTCTGATGATGCTCATAGTTCATCTACAGCTTGGGTTTTAGACACAGGTGTTAGTTCTCACATTACTTTTGATATATAGGAACTAGCAAGTAGCAGCAGCTTACAGATATGAGATGTTAGACTCCGGATTGGTAATGGCTCAACTGTTGAAGTTTTAGCCATAGGATCTAAATTTTTTGTATATGTATGAACATGTTTTATATTTGAATAATATTTTGTATGTACTTGATGCTTTTAAGAACATCATTTCTGTATCTAGTTTGACTAGAAATGGTTATGAATTTCAGTTCATAAATGATGTTTGCAATATTTATTTTAAAAATGAATATGTTGGCTCGGGCTATATGCATGATGGACTTTATTATTTGGATAATAATGTTGAATACAAATCTAATGCAAGCAATCTAAATGAATGTAATGCCATGATGAAAATCAACTCAAGTTCAAAATATATTTGGCACTTAAGATTAGGTCATGTTGCATAAGATAGGATTGCAAAGTTGGAGAAAATGAGAATTTTATCCTCATTAGGTTCTGAACCTACTCCAACATGTGAATCTTGCCTTCAAGGCAAAATGACTAGATCACCTTTTGTTGGACAGGGGTTAAAAGCTAAAAATATTTTGAAACTTATACATAGTTGTAACACCCCTATTGGTATAGCCTGGTATATTTCACTGTTTCAGTGACCAGAGTCGGTCCGAACAATTAAGAGGATTAGAACCACACTTAAGTCAATTAGAGAAGCCATAAACACAAATAATTAGTAATGTTCAATTAGTTAAGTATAAATAAGAAAAACAGAACATAAGAGGTTAAACGAGCCTAGAGTCACAGCGATGGATGACCTTCTCGGGAAGAACTGCGAAGTCATTTTAAACTCAAATTTCGAACCGTAAAATATGACGCTGCAGTCCTTAGGATCCTCATGAACACAGTGGAAAAGAGAAAATCACGAAAAAGAACTGTTAAGTCAGTCAAATAATTAGGTCAGGGAGCCGAAAGAAATATTGAATTATTTGCAAACCGGGATGAACTAGCGAGGGGCAATTTGGTCAATTGACCCCGATAGCTGACTCCTGACCCAAGTGTCAAATAAAATCGGAGAAAAGAAAATTTCGGAATCGAGAATTAAATTAAAGAGCGAATAGAAAAAAAAAAGAGAAAAAGAAAAAGTGTAGGGAGATGACATCATGCATGACATCATGCATGATTTCATAAAAGTAATAATTAATATAGTTAATTAATAAGATTTTTTTTGGGTCTTCCATAAGCAAATAAAAGAAAAGAAAAGAAAAAAAAATAAAACAAAAGTTATCTTCTTCTCCATATTGCCGTCCAAGTCTCTCTCCTTTCTTTCTCATTTACTCCACCATTTTTAAGCAAGAAAAGCTTGGGATTCTTTGGTTCCTTTCCATAAATCCTCTAAATCCTAACATTAAATCTTATCCCTAGACCTAGATAAACACTTTGGGAGCAAGAAGGAAAAGAAAACTTGGAGAATTGAAGAATTAGGAAATCTACAAATTGAGGTAAGTGCAATTTCAAGTTTTGGATTCTTATGGAATTCATGAATTTAAGTTTATGTGTGATGAGATTGCATTAGAAATAAAGGAAATTATGCTTAAATAAGGGAAGAAAGAATGTGGCAGCCATAGAACCCTAAGGTTTTAATGGTATTTAGTTAGGTTAAACATGAAATATTGGTGAATAGATGTTATATATGTGAATTGTATAATTAGATTACATGAATTGTGAAGATTGGACAAACTTAGGGTTTGAATACTAGGTTTTATGAACAAAAAATGTAAGAAATGAATAAATGGTGCCTTTGACCTATTGTGAAGTGAAAAATGGTCATTTATGACCAAATGAGTTGTGTTGGAATGATTGGAATTAAAACTAAATTCGGAGGGAGTGTGGTCATGCTGCTGGTAGCATGACCAAGTCAACTTTGAAGGACCAAAAATGAAATTTTACAAGTCCAATTGATATGGCACCAATTGGGGATGAACATAGACATAAAATGACACAATTTTAATTTATGAACCATGCCCAAAAAGTGACCAAAACCTAGTGAACAAATTGACCAAAGTTGGATAAGTGCAGGCTGCCCTGTACAAACTGACCAAATGAACAGTGTTTGTTCATTTGGTCATAACTCGAGCTAGGCAGGTCCAAATGACCTGAAATTTTACCAGTGGTTAGATGAGATATAGACCTAAAACTTTTATGAGGAACACAAACCCAAATTCTGCAAGCAACCAAGTCATTTGGTCACCCCAAGTTGGTGACCCAAAACTGCCAGCACCAAAATTGCCCAGAAAATCTGGGTTGTTTCCAATCCGGCAGCCATGGTTCAAATGGCCATAACTTGAGCTACAAAACTCCAATTGGGGTGATCCAAAAATGAAAATAAACTTAAGACAATAAGGAACATTTTCTATGAAGGAAGGTTTGTCAAATTCTAACAGTAGAATGACCAATGGAACAGTGCAACTAGGAGCACCAAAACTGAAAATTTGACAATTTTGCCTAAAGGACTTAAGCTTTGAGAAAATGACCAAAACCAACAAATTTAATGACCAAAATGTGGTATGTGGGTGAAGTTGGAGTTCCCATACCTATTAAGCTTTAGAAAGTCAATAATTTGAATTGAATAGTGTAGTGAATAGTAACCCGAAACACAAAAATTTCGAGAACGTCGAGTTTAGCACAATAAAGCTAGGTAAAAGTGAAGTTAAATTTATTTTTAGATTTATGCTAAGATATGGTACTAAAACACTATGAAACTGTGTGTTTCAGCTGAAAAAGACTTGGAAGCTCGGAGAGACTGAGTCAAGGCCTAGAGGCGACTCACGTCAGGTCTGTGAACAATATTTTTTTTTTAAATATATGATTCTTGAAATTTTGATTTTTTTGAGTTAAATATGAATTGTGTTGCCATTTATGATTGTGGATATGACTTTGAGAAATTTACTAGATTTCCTGTAACACCCCTATGTTCGGTAGTGCGTACTACTGTTCCGGTGACCAGTTTTGTCCGGACAGCTAGGATGCCTAGAACTACACTTCGATATGAGTAAGGAGACATAAAATAATGAAATACAAGAAAAGAAAATACAAGAAAAACAAAGGAAAAATAATAGCAAAGAAATGCAACCAAGTTAAGCGAGCCGAGAACCTTAGCGATGAGTGACCGCACCGGGAAGTCACGGCGTGGACCGTTGACTAGCCCTGGACCGCGGGAAACCCTGGAAAATATTTTTAGGACTTAAATATACCCCTATTGAAGTATAAATATCATTAGAAATATTAAATAAAAATTAAATAATTAGTAAAAAGAAAAGTGGGAAATCGAAAAACGAACAAAACCCGGTGTTACCGAAAAATTGGGAATGCAACCCGAACAGGGGCATTGTGGTCATTTGACATTCTGAATTGTCTTTTGACCTAAATGTCCATTAAAAATACATGGTATTACACTTGGAAAATATAATGAAAGATTAAATTTGGGGTACCTAATATAAATAGCCAAAAGTGGAGTGTAAATGGAGTAATTAACACATTTAACATATAATATTAATTAAATAAAGTTAGTGGAGAGTTAGTGGGAATTATCTACACCTAAGTAGACCACTAACTCACCCTTTGGACAGCAGATTGAAGTTCATCTCCAAGCTCCCAATTTCAGACGAAAATGGTGAAAAGAAGATCCACCATTGTTGTCCACTTGAAAGCTTCATGCATGCTTGATTTAAGCTTCATTCTTGGCACCTTTCTTCACTAAAAGTAACCACCACTCCTTGGGCAGCATTTAGGGAGTGAGAAAGGTAAGTTTTGATGAGTTTTTAAGAAGCTTCAAAAATAGGTAAGTTTGTGTTTTTGATTGTTGCTTTGTTAAAGTTTGTAAGGGTGTTATGGGTGTTTGATTTATGAAGAAAATTTTGAGGTTTGATGTTGAATGGGAATGTGTACTTTTGGCAGCCATGGAAACACTTTGAAGATAGTTTACTCTTGCTTGTAAATGGTGGATTAGAAGGTTGATTAATTATTTATATGTATGGGTAATCATTTGGGTGATGTATATTTAGAATATGTAAATGTGAAATGAAATTTAAAGCTTGGAAATTAATGGAATGTAAATGTACCATTGTGGCAGTTTGTTAGCTCTTGAGGAATGCTGGAATTCATGCTTGGTTTATGGAATAATGATGTTAAAATGTGTTGGTTGTTATGGCAGTTTGAGTGCATGAATGATGGTGTGAAGTTGGACATGTAAATGAGCATGAATTGGTGATTGAATTATTGTAAATTGAGTTGGACAAATTCTGCACTTGTTGGTGCACATTGAATGTAATTGTAAGCTGCCAAAATGACCTATAATATGTTGTAAATTATGTTTAGGTTGTGGTACAACCAGAATTGGTTTAAATGTTAAGTTTGGTAAGTGTTAAAAGTGATGCTTGATGTGTATGCAAGAATTTCAATAAGGCAGTTTGAGTTTTAGGCCTAGAACTTTAATTGTGTGGCTCCAATTGGTATGAGACCAATTGGAGGTGAAACTAGGCACAAAATGTGCCAACTTTCATGAAGGAAGCTTGCCAAAATTCTGTTTTCAAGGTAGCTTGAAAAATGACCAAATCCGGATTAAGTGCAAATGAGGCCTGAAAATTGACCATTTGGGCAGCAGTTAGTTTTTAGGCCATAACTCACTCAAAACAGGTCCAATTGACCTAAAATTTTAACCATGAATAGTTAAGACCCATATCTACAAGTCTTATGAAGACACCAAAGCCCAGAAATGACCATAAGCAAGTCAAAAAGCTTGCACAAATTCGGGTCCAAAAACTGGCCGAACCTAAAATGACCAAAAGTGACCTAAAATGACCAATTTTGGTGCAATTTGACCAGCAATAGTAAAATGACCATAACTTGGTCTACATAACTCAGAATGACCTGAAATTTTGCCCCGCGTTCCATAAGACATAGATCTACAAGTTTTTAGTTTTGACCGAAACCCGAAAACCGAGGGAACTAGGTCGTCCAGCTAGATCAAACTAGTATCCCGGAATCCAGCAAATTGCAAGAAAATGCAGTATACACGGAAATGAACTTGGTAAAATGTACCAACCCTAAAAGACTATCGAATGTGACATGCTAGTAACATTAAAACCTAATTTACCTAGAATGCATCGAGGGTCGACATATTAGGTTGATTAAGCAAATAATAGCATTCAGTGAATTATTTATCAAACATTATCGTTAGAGACATTTTAATTAAGTATTGAAACACTTCAAATTGTGTTTCTCAGTTAGCAAAGACTCAAGGAGAGGGAAGGAAACACTGAGTCAAGACCAATAGACAGTTATCAGAGGTTTGTGCACAACTAGTTTTTAACTGATTTTGTTTGAAAATTTCATATGATTAAATAACATACTTTTCTTATGTATTATGTTTAATAAGCATTGGATTTAATTCAATGATTGTTGAAATTGTTATAGTATGTATGAATTTAGCTTTGTGAAATGGTATTTCCACAAGTATTAAGCATTTTTATGGATTGAATAAATTATGTTTTGGAAAATTGTGATAGAACATGTTTTGAATTGTGATGGTAATTTTCATGGAAAAATGCAAATTTATGATTTGAATTGTGATGAGCATAAAAATTATTGGATATTGGAATTGACTTTGAATTGAATTATATTGTGATTTATGCTCACTAAAAGGATTGTGATATTGTTTTATATCTCACTATAGATGCTTGACTAGGTTATTACCCATCTCTCTCATTTGTTGGGAAGACAATGGAGTTAGTTGCGTTTTGATTACCATGGTACATGCACAGGCTTAGATTTTCCTCTGATTTGAGGTTAGATCTAAGTTTATTTTATAGTTATGGCCCTTGCGGAAGACTCATTATTGTGATGGTACTGTGCACGATGATTCGACCTCCCCGACCATAGGGAGTTAGAATCTGATTCGATCTCCCCGACCATAGGGAGTTAGAATCACATCGAATATGGCCCTTTCGGATTAGTCTTGCATAGTTAGTGAGATAAAGATTGATTTTTGAGATACATAATGATTTTTGAGATACAGAATGGCTTTTGAATGGTAAAGAATTGTGATTTCAATTATGGTTTATGTATAATTGATTTTGTTGGAATTACTTAAATGGTTAGTCATGATTTGATAAATTGAATTTTGTGATCAAAGTCATTTATACAAATGATTTACATTATTAGCAATGAATATTTTGAGTTTTGGAATTTGATGAGTATTCATATTTCCAAATTATTTACTGTAAATTTTGTCAATGTATATTGTACTATGTTTTAAATTATAGTTGTGCACCACTGAGTTCACCACTCAGCGATAGCTTTGTATGCTGTCGCAGGTAAAAAGAGCATAGAGCAGTGAATAAGTTTCTTTGAAGACATATTCAGATCAGCTCCAGGTATATCATAGGTATACCCATGTACATAGGTTTTGATGTATGCATGTAATAATATGTATGTAAATTATTTGAGCAGTTGTATAAAAACTCTTGTAAAATATTTTGGTATGTAATTAAATGTTAATTATTGTAAATATAAAGTTGAGATTTCATTTACTTGAATAGTTTTGTATTATAAATTTTGAGTCTTGTTATCAATGAAATGTTTCTTTATGATGAGAGTAGTTTGAAAATGAATTGATTGTTTATTGAGAATTGAATTGTGAATTGAAATGAAGTTATTGAAGTTGTATTTGAGAAAACATATTGGGAGCATTTTCTTTTGCAGGATTGAAGAACTGTTTTCTCAAAATACAGCCGGCACTTTGCCGAAATTCTGAAAAAAAAAAATTTATAACACCAGATTTTAACCGATGATTTAAATTTCACGAAAATTGTTTTAAAATCCCTTATAGTATATCTAATGGGTTGTCGGTAGGCGAAGTACGGTAATTCATTAGGTGTACTACGGGATCATGTTGCATCTTACAGGGGAGTAGGGTGTGACATGTTTTGTGGTATCAGAGCAATGGTTTTAAAGTGAATTTCGAACTGTGAATTTGAAATCTTTTTGTCGGTAACTACAACTGCTCAAATGTTTGATACATATAGTACATTTACATCATAAATATGAACTAATGGAGAGGAATCTCCTTATGTTGGTTGTACAGGAATAGAAAATCTTGTGAAAAGATATGGAAGAGAAGAATGAGACAATAGAACAGTCTGTGATGGCAGAAGAACAAGTTGAGGCCCCAGCTCCACAAAATGTCGAAGGCCTGACTGTACCAGTTTTGCCGGTACAAATTAGTGCATAAATGGCCAAGCAAATAGCCACTTTCTTTCAACAAATGGCTGATAATCTGTCAGCCCAAGCCCAAGTACAGACCCAACCCCCATAAGGGCAACATGAAATAGAGAAGAGGGAGAAACCTATGGGTCAGAGCTCAAGCAGTAATTTGAGAAACATAAAAGAAATTGAGGAGCCCCAAGCTCAGGGATATAACAGAGGTGGATCATCAAGGCAGAGACCACCAAGGTCCAGTCGTCGAACAACTAGAAGTTCCTACCCTTCTCGTCAATCTGAAGCTGGTGGAAGATATCATGGTGGGATATGCTATAAGGCTATTGGAGCCTGTTATAACTGTGGAGGCACAGGACACTTTGCCAAGGACTGCACCAGTAGTCGCAGAGTTGGACCACTTTCTACTACTGCAGAAGGTCGATTCGAGCCACTGTCACTAGAAGTTCACAACCACCTAGCAGGTAGAGGCGGGGTAGAGGTAGCCCAGTGACGACCAAGGCACAGTGAAACAATCAGAGCAAGACAGTGCTCCGGTTAGAGTCTACGCAACGAGACAGAGGGAAGAAGTCGAGACATCTGATGTTGTGGCTGGTACCTTCTCAACTTTTAACTAAGATGTGTTTGTGTTATTTGATCTGGGTTCTACCCATTCTTATGTGAGTGCTAGCATCATTGATTGCATTGCTGTTCCATGTACAAAAATGGACTTTGAGGTGCTAGTAACAAGTCCGCTAGGACAGGATGTCAGGGTTAATAGAATGTATAGAGATTGTCCTTTGGTGATCCAAGGACACACTTTTCTATCTGATTTCATTGAAATGCCCTTTAGAGATTATGATATCATCTTGAGCATGGAATGGTTAGCTAGGCATCATGCCATGATTGACTGTAGGTTGAAGACAGTCACTTTCGGTCTCCCTCAGTACAGTGATGTGGTAATACATGGGAAGAGGCAGCTATTGCCATCAAACATTATTTCGGCTACACTAGCCAGAAAATGATCAGCAAGGGGTGTGAAGCATACTTGGCACATGTGGTAGACACCCAAGTGGGGAGTCCAGCATTGAGGGACATCCCTATAATATATGACTTTCCAGACGTGTTTCCTGATGAATTGCCAGGATTACCTCCGGAAAGAGAGGTGTAGTTTGAAATTAATGTTATGCTTGGTGTGGATCCAATCTCCATAAAACCATACAGAATGGCACCAGCAGAGTTGAAGGAGTTGAAGGTACAGTTGCAAGAACTACTTGAAAAGGGCTTCATCCGCCCTAGTGTGTCACCATGGGAAGCGCCAGTATTGTTTGTTAAGAAGAAGGATGGCACTATTCATTTATGTATTGTTTGACCTAGGGTCTGCATACTTTTATGTTTGTAACACCCCGAACCTCCGAGTTATGAATAGTACCATTTTTGGTCCGTGACTAATACTATTCAAAAACACCTTGAGGACCAAAAATAAATAGAAAATTAATTGAGATAGACACAATAAAAAAATTGTAACACCCCGAACCTCCAAGTTATGAATAGTACCATTTTTTGTCCTCAAGGTGTCTTTGAATAGTATTAGTCACAGACCAAAAATGGTACTATTCATAACTCGGAGGTTCGGGGTGTTACAAAATTTGGGTTTGTTTTCTTCATGAAAATTGTAGGGCTATGTCTCAGCTTTCTACTGGTAAAAATTCAGGACAATTGAACTTTTCTACATTAATTTATGACCATTTGAACAAACACTGTTCATTTGGTCATTTTCCAGGGATAGCATGTTGGTCACCCAGATTAGGGTAGTTTTTAGGTCAACTTGGTTTGGTTTTCTGGGTAGGGTTTCTTCACCAAAGTTGTGCCATTAAGTGTCTGGTTTCATGTACAATTGGTCCTGCACCAATTGAACCTACACAACTCCAGTTATAGCTGCCCAAACTTGTTGGACTCACACCCAGCCCTGCAGGTCACCAAGGGCAGCATGCCTAACCTCAATTCCATTATCCTAAATCACTTCAATTCCTCCTCACATATAGTCAAATGGTCACTAATTGACCATTACAATGTTCATACACCATTACATGAGCAAACCCTAATTTTGTTCAAGTCTCCAAGTTTTCAAATTCCATTCATGCATTACACTTGCACTTAAATGTTCAATCACTCAACTCATGTCAAAGGTAGCTCACATACACTTTGTTTCAAGGAAATTCATCAAACCCTAACCATCACTAAGCTGCCGAAATTATAGGAATGAATACACATAAATTTTATTATGTTTTTCTTACAATTTCCACTTATCTCATGACCTTAAACATGAATTGAATAAGAGAGGGAAGAGATTGGACACTAACCTTTAATGGAGTCAATCTCAAGCTTGTAAAAGCTCTTCTTTGTTACTTCTTTTTACACCCAAAAGCTTCACTAAGAGGAAATATTAAGATTTTGTGTTGACAACTTAGGGTTTGGTTGAAGAAAAACCAAGGAAATGAATCTTTGAAAAGCTTGGCAATGGAGGAGAGGGATTAGGACTAGTTTCGGCCAAGGAGGAAGATAAGGATGGCTGATGGCTTTCTTTCAAAATTTGACTTCTTCTTTTCCTTTTTGATGTATTATAATGATTTTATTGCATTTTGATTGGCCAAAGGTTTTTTAATGATCTCATGCTTACTTCATTAAATCAATATTATCTCTTTTCTCTTTTTTTTTTTTTCTTTTCTTCTCATTACTACTCACTTTCAATTTCATTTTTAGCAATGTTTATTCATATTTGATATCATATAATTTATGCACTTAATTGGACAAGTTGGTCAAAAATCATCTCCGAAGACAAATGATCAAAATGCCCTTCGTTCGGCTTAACGAGCTAAAATTGTGTGTACCGATTGATTAAATTTTCCTTGTGTTTTCTTAGCATTTTATTGTCATTGAAACCCCAATAATCCTTCCCTGAGGTCCCAAAAATTATTTCATGAAGTTTTCCCCGGGTCTAGGGTTACTAATGGCCTTCGCCGTCACTTCCCATTAGGGTCACTCATCAATGGGGCTACGGCTCATTTAACCTTAGTGCATTTCATTTCTAAAAATTTTCCTTAATTTTTCTTATCATTATTTGGTTTATTTATAACTCCTCACTCTAGTCTAATTATGATTCTAAATATTCTAGCTGCCTGGATTGACATTGGTCACCGAAACAGTAGAACATACGGATTAGCTAAAGTGAGAATGTTACATATTTAGTACTTAACTAAGGGATTAACGGGAACGAAAATGTCAAGAAAATGTAAGGAAACCAATGCCAATTGGTAAAGACAAATCATGACACAATGAAGGGCATTCTGGTCATTTCACATGAAGAGTTGATTTTTGACCAAAATGTCAATCAAATTAAGTGAAATTTATGTAATAAATTATGAAGGAATTTTTAATGAAAATTTAAATAGAAATATGTAATGGAAAGGAAGAAAATAAAAGAAATGAAAATTTAATTCCCAATTATGACATAAGCATGACCTATGGATGACTTAATTAAAAATTATAACCAATTACAATTAGACAAATAATTATATATGGAACCAATAATTAAATAAATAAAAAAGTCTCATTTCTTCTTCCTACAACCTTGGCCAAACCCCTTTGTTCCTCTCCTTCCACCATTTTCAACTCCTCAAAGCTTGATTTTCCTTCAATTCTCACAATAAAAACCCTAGCCTCCAACATTAAATCTTGATAATTAACCTTGGTAGAGAGATTAGAAGCAAAAGGAAGCAAAGAAATTGAAGTTAGGCAAGAGAAAGAATTGATCAAAAGAGGTTAGTGCTAATTTTAAGTTTCTTCCTACTTCTAGCATTAAAATTAAGTTGAGTTATGATACAATTGAATGCAAATTGATGACATTAATACATATTTGAAAGTTGTGAATTTCAGCCAGCTTATGGGAGTTGAGAATTTGATGGGTTTAATTGGAATTAAACTGAATTCTAGTTTAGATGTGATGATATATACAAATGATATATTGTTTTGCATGTATTTTATATGAATTATGATTGTGAAAGTTAGAGTTTTTGAAGAATTTGGGGGTTTTGTGTCATGATGCTTAATGGAAGTTGTTGAGGTCAAATATTTACCATTTGATAGGAATTGGTTGAATTTTGAAGTTGGTTGAGTATTTGAATTGTGGAATTGGAAGTGTGTTTTCTGTACAAGAATTTTGGACCTTGAGTCTAGTGTGTTTATGTGGTTATAAGTTGATCTGCATAGCTCTAATTGGTGTGAGGCCAATTGAAGAGTAAACCTTAGACATAATGCTAGAAATGTTATGAAGAAACTTTGCCAAAAAACTGACCATAGCTTGCCCTAAAATTGGCTTCAATCCAGATGTGGCATTTTGGACCTGGACAGAATGATCATTTGAGTATAACTCACCCTAGAAAACTCCAATTGACCTTATTCTTGAACCCAGGAACTCTTGAGACATAGGAGAACATTTCTTATGTAGAACTTAGAGCCCAATTATGAACCAAACCCAACAAATTTACTAGACCAATTTAGTCCAGAAAACTTGACCAGAACCAAACTTGACCTGGAAAGTCTGAGTTTTAGGACACCTAACTAGTTGTGGCAAAAATTCCATAACTCAGTCTATAAAACTGCAAATGCAGTGATTAAAAAGCCAAAATTTCCATAATACCTAAAACTACAACTTTGATGTTTTGGCCAAAACTAGGATTGTCACACCTCACCCCTCCGTAAGGCATAATATGATCCAGTAGTATACTTAATAAATTACCGAACTTCATCTACCGATAACCCATTAAATACACTATAAGGGATTTTAAAATAATTTTGTCTTCTTTTGAAGGTGGCAAGCACTCTTGACAGGTATTAAAAACTTTTAATTTCATTTTAAAGACTAGGTTAAAATTTTGATAACTTTTATTTTTTCGCAAATTTTATAAAAGTTTTGGCAGAGTGCCGTCTGTAATTAGAAAAAATCTAAATTTTAAAGACATGTATAAAGCACTTCCAATTGATTTTCAATCACATCCCAACCTCCAATATATCAACACAACTCAATTCAACATAGTCAACCACAATTCAAATCAAAATTCACATTTCAAAATATTGTTGAAATAAATCCATGAAATCATAAACATTCCATTAAAGTTTATTTACATACACAAAATTCAAAAATAATATTATTACAAATTTACTATACAACTGCTCAATTTACATCAATACATATGAACAATTATATATCTACATCAAAATAAACTACAAGGGTATTAATAAATACCCGTACAAAAATTTCATTGTAGTCATTGTCTACTCAGCAGCTCACTCTTCTGCTTTTTCTTTTCCCTTATCTACGACTGCAAAATAAGCTATCGCTGAGTATAATTTACTCAGTGGTGCACAATAAAAATTTAAAATGCTGAACATAAAACATTTATTCCTAAATCACAATTCAAACATTTTACAATCACATTTCACAATTTTCAATTCACATTTATAATACAATTTTGTCAAATAATTTAATAAACACAGTGTTGCCAATCCATACACAACTTAGGTCATAACACAAAATTTTTTATCAATGTCATGTTATACACTACGACAAAGCAATCTCAAGCTCACAAATTGAAATCAATGAGGGAGGTGGCTAGCTAGCTATATAAGTACTCATCCGATCTCAACCTCAATTGGCAAGCCAGAGAGGAAGGAATATTGTCACACCCTACTCTTCCGTAAGGCATAACATGATCCCATAGTACACCTAATGAATTATCGTATTTCGCCTACCGATAACCTATTAAATATACTATAAGGAATTTTAATACAATTTCCATTCATTTTTAAGTTGGTGGGTAATTTTTATCAAGTATTAAAAACCGTTAATTGACACTAAGTCATAAATCAAATTCTCGATTAAAATCTGGTGTTACAAAAATTTTTTCAAATTTCGGCAGAGTGCCGGCTATATTTTGAGAAAACAGTTCTTAAAACCTGAGAAGAAAAATACTTTCAATATGTTTTCTCAACCACAACTCCAATACAAATCATTTTCATATCCCAATTCAACACAATCAACTCAATTCAATTTTCAAGCCATACATGGGTTTCAAAACTCAATAGGATGCTTGAATATCATACTCATTAGGATAATAAAAATTAATATTACAAAATATACAAGTAAAGAAATTCTCAAGATTACAATAATTTGATTTCATTACATAACAAAATAATATTACAAGAGTTTTTGTACAACTGCTCAAACAATTTACATACATATAATTTCATGCATACAAAGCTATTGCTAAGTGGTGAACTCAGTAGTGCACAACTATAATTTAAAATATAATATACAATACCTTGCCAAAATTTTAACAAAGAATTTGAAAATCTTGAAATTCAATCAAAATTCCTAAAATCAAAATATTAATTGCTAATAAAATAAATCATTTGTTAAAATAACTCTGCTCAAGAATTTCATTTTATCAAATCATAACTAAACATTTAAAGTAATTCCAGTAATTTATGGAAACAAATCTTACTTTCAATAAAATCAATTATGCATAATTCCCATTTGAAATCACAATTCTTACTATTCAAAACCCATTCTTTATCTCACTAACTATGCAAGACTAATCCGTAAGGGCCATCTTCGGGGTAATTCTAACTCCCTATGGTCAGGGACATCGAATCGGGATTTTAACTCCTTATGGTCTTAGAGGTCAAATCATCGTGCACAGTACACAACACAGTAATGCAACTTCAGAAAGGGCCAATGAAAAACTTAGATCTAACCTCTAATAAGAGGAGAATCTAAGCCTGTGCACGTACCATGGTTGTCACACCTTACCCCTCTGTAAGGCATAACATGATCCCGTAGAATACCCAATGAACTACCGAACTTCACCTATTGATAACTCATTACGTACCCTACAAGGGATTTTAAAAGTATTTTTTTACTTTTTAGAAGTGGTGAACATTTTAGTAGGAATTAAAAACATTTAATTGAAGTTTCAAAACTAGTAAAAATTTTTGTTCATTTTTATTTGTCCACAAATTTTGGAAAAATTTGGCAGAGTGCCATTTGTATTTTGAGAAAACAGTTCTTCAAAAACCTATAAAAACACTTCCAATACTTGTTTCCATAACTCCCAACACCAAAACAACTCAAGTCAACACAATTCAAATTAAGTCCACAATTCAACCAAAGTTTGTCATCTCAAAATACTTCATAAATTCATTCACATTGCATATAGTACATAATTTACAAATACAGATCTTAATTTATAAAAAGAAAATCCAAAATAACATTATTATAATTTACTATACAATAGCTCAACTCTATATTAATACATAAGACATTTCAATATTTACATCAAATAACTACAAGGGTATAAATAAATACCCGTACAAAAAGATCAGTTAAGTCCTTGTCAATTCAACAACTCACCCTGATACTTTTTCCTTGCCCTTATCTGCGACAACAAAATAAGCTATCCCTGAGTATAAAAATACTCAGTGGTGCACAATAAAAATTTAAAATGCAGTACATAAAACATTCATTGATAAATCACAATTTAAATATTTCACAAATTATCAAAACTCATTATAGCACAATTTTGGTCAAACAATTTAATAAACATAGTGTTGCCAATTCATACACAACTTAAGCCATGACACAAAATTTCAGATCAATGCCGCGTTGTACACCACAATAAAGCAATCTACAACCCCACTAATCGAAATCAATGAGGGAGTTGGCTAGCTAGCTAATGAGTACTCATCCGATCTACAACCTCAACTGGTAAACCAGAGAGGGAGGAAAATAATTGATCTCAACTCTATAAATGGAGGAGGAATAATAAGACACTGTCATGCTAAGTGTGAATCAGAAATTAATTTCAAACATTTTATTCAAATAATTCATGAGAAATCTGATAAATTTCCAAAGTCATAGTTTTATTCACAAAGTGGCAACACAATTCATGATTAACACCAAATTTTCATAAATCATACCCAATTAAATCGGTAATAAGAAAATGATGAAATAAGATTTATTGTGCACAAACCTGACGTGAGTCGCCTCTAGGCCTTGACTCAGTCTCTTATACCTTTCGGGTCTTTTTCAGCTGAAACACAAAGTTTATAGTATCTCAGTATCTTTGCCTCATAATAATTCTAATAATTAATTTATATATGGTCAATTCTAGCCCCAATATACTTAAACTTACATTCTTGAAAATTTTCATGTTGACGTTGCTATTCATGATACTATTCAAGTCAAAATATTAACTTTCTTATGCTTAATAGGTATGGGAAATCCAATTATACCCACATACCACATTTGGTTACCTA
This sequence comes from Hevea brasiliensis, assembly GCF_030052815.1. Taxonomy (NCBI): domain Eukaryota; kingdom Viridiplantae; phylum Streptophyta; class Magnoliopsida; order Malpighiales; family Euphorbiaceae; genus Hevea; species Hevea brasiliensis. The sequence goes on along the minus strand of NC_079493.1, from coordinate 67,658,275 downwards.
ACTTATTGGTTTTGGTCATTTTCTCCAATCTTAAGTCTTTTAGGTACAAATTTCAAATTTTCAGTTTTGGTGTCCTGTATTACACTGTTCCATTGGTTATGTTGCTGTTAGAATTTGGCTAAGTTTTCTTCATAGAAGTTGTTCCTTATTGTCTTAACTTTATTTCCCTTTTTGAATCACTCCATTTGGAGTTTTTTAGCCTAAGTTATAGCCATTGGAACATGGCTGGCCGGATTGGTCTAACCCAGATTTTTTGGGCACCAACTTGTTTCTGGCAGTTTTAGGTCACTAAATTTAGGTGGCTAAATGACTTAGTTAAGGGCATAATTTAGGTTTGTGTTCTTCATGAAAGTTGTAGGGCTATATCTCAGCTTTCTAATGGTAAAATTTTAGGTCATTTGGACCTGCCTAGCCCAAGTTATGGTCAAATGAACAAACATTGTTCATTTGGTCATTTTTGTATAGGGAGAACACCCAATTCACACTTCGATAATTTGGCGTATAGTTGTTTCTCTCTCAACGTTTGCAGCACAATCTGCAGATGTCTATCATGCTCTTTTGTACTCCTCGAATAAACCAATATATCATCTGTAAACACAACTACAAACTGATCGAGGTATGGTCTGAAGATAGTGTTCATCAAATCCATAAAAGCAGCCGGAGCATTAGTTAACCTGAATGGCATAACCAAAAACTCATAATGGCCATAACGGATTCTAAAGGCAGTTTTAGGAATACTCTGCTCTTATACTTTCAGCTGATAATAACCTGATCTCAGGTCAATTTTGGAGAACACAGCTGCACCCCTCAACTTATCAAATAAGTCATCAATGCGGGGCAATTTATATCTATTCTTTGTTGTCACCTTATTCAACTGTCGGTAGTCAATGCATAAATGGAGAGTGCCATCCTTCTTCTTTACAAACAACACTGGCGCTCCCCAAAGTGGCACACTAGGGCGGATGAAGCCCTTGTTAAGCAGCTCTTGCAACTGCACTTTCAACTCTTTCAATTTTGCTGGAGCCATTCTATATGGTGTTATGGAGATTGGGTCCACACCAAGCATAACATCAATCTCAAACTGCACCTCTCTTTCCGAAGGTAATCTTGACAATTCATCAGGGAACACATCCGGAAAGTCACATACTGTGGGGATGTCCTTCAATGCTGGACTACCCACTTGAGTGTCTATCACATGTGCCAAGTATGCCTCACACCCCTTCCTAATCATTTTTCTGGCCAGTGTAGCTGAAATGATGTTTGATGGCAATAACTGCCTCTCCCCATGTATTACTACATCACCATACTGAGGGAGACCAAAAGTGACTGTCTTCAGTCTACAATCAATCATTGCATGATGCCTAGCTAACCAATCCATGCCCAAGATAATATCATAATCTCTGAAGGGCATTTCAATCAAATATGACAGAAAAACATGTCCTTGGATCACCAAAGGACAGTCTCTATAGATTCTGTTAACCCTAACCTCATGACCTAATGGACTAGTTACTAGTACATCATAATCCATTTGTACACACTGGATAGCAGTAGAACACATCACACTAGCACTGACATATGAATGTGTGGAGCCAGGATCAAACAACACATATGCATCTTGGTCAAGGATAGAGAAAATACTAACTAGTACATCTGATGTTTCAGCCTCCTCTTTGTGTCTCATGGTATAGACTTTAGCTGGTACACCACTTGGTTCTGGCTGGTTAACAGTACTTTGACTTCCATGAATGCTACCCCTACCTCTGCCTCTACCTTGACCAGTTGGCTGTGACCCTCTAGGTGTAGAGACTTGGGCTGATCCCTCAGATGTAGTAGAAGGTCCAGATCGATGTGGACTAGTACAATCCTTAGCAAAATGTCCACTCCCTCCATAGTTGAAACATGCACCGGTGACCTTGAAACACACCCCACCGTGTGTTCTACCACAATTCTCACACTATCGGACTGATAAAGCTCCTCGAGAGTCTGCTGGGTCTGCTGACCAGACAGGGGTGGTTTTTGGCTAGAGAATCTGCCTCTGCTAGATTTGCGAGAGTTGGATCCCCTAAACAGTTTCCTCTTCCCAAAACCACTCTCAGTAGCCTGACCCATAGCCTTTTTAGTATTTTCTTTCTCTTGTGTACCCTTCTTAACGACCCCTTCTAGTTCTATCCTTTCCAGTTCCAGGGCCTGTGAGATCAACTCAGAGAAATTCTGATGTCAGAAGCCCACAACTTGCATTCTTAAGCTAGGCCTCAACCCAACCTCAAACCTCTTACATCTATCTCTAGGGTTAGAGACTAAGCTTCCAGCATAGTGACTTAGCCTTGAAAAGTCTCGCTCGTACTCTACTATTATTCTGTCCCCTTGCTTCAAGCTCAAGAATTCTTGTAACTTCATATCCACATAAGCATCAGAGACCCACTTCTGCCTGAATTCCCTTAGGAAGTCTACCCATGTCAGCACAGGTGGCTCAACCAGGCTGTGGGGGATGGTCTTCCACCATTCATATACATCCCCTCGCAATAGAGAAAAAGAGTACTCGAACTTCAGATATTCTGCACACTGTAGCTTTCTGAAAACCCGTTCCATTCTCTCTAACCACTGTTCTGCCTCCAGTGGATCCACAGTGCCCTTAAACTTGGTGGCCTCAAATTTCATTAATTTTTCATATTGCCGAGCCGAGGGCTGTGGTTGTGCTGCAGGTGCTTACTTCTAAGCTTGAGGTGGCACATTTCCCACCATTTGTTGGAAAAACGCAGCCATCTACTGTGCAAACTGAGCAAGAAACTGCGGTGCTAGAGTAAGAGCTGGAATGGCTAACCCACTCACGTTCTGGAGTGCTGGGGCTTCCCTTTGGACCTCAGCCTCGACAGATTGCTCCACGGAATGATCTCCGCCTTCCATTCCATTTTCCAAAAATTTCTACTTCTTGAGATCAAACACAAGGAGGTTGACCTCCATTAGTGCATATTCATGATGTAAATATGTCATATGTTTCAATTAAAGACACTTGAGCAGTTGTACTTATCAAAGCAATATTCACATACATAGTCAAAATTCATTGCAAAACCATGCTCTAATACCACTAAAACATGTCACACCTTACCCCTCTGTAAGGCATAATATGATCCCGTAGAATACCTAATGAATTACCGAACTTCACCTACCGATAACTCATTACGTACCCTACAAGGGATTTTAAAACTATTTTTTTACTTTTTGGAAGTAGTGAGTATTTTACTAGGAATTAAAAACATTTAATTGAAGTTTCAAAACTAGTAAAAATTTTTGTCCATTTTTATTTGTCCGCAAATTTTGAAAATATTTTGGCAGAGTGCCATTTGTATTTTGAGAAAACAGTTCTTCAACAACCTGTAAAAACACTTCCAATACTTGTTTCCACAACTCCCAACACCAAAACAACTCAAGTCAACACAATTCAAATTAAGTCCACAATTCAACCAAAGTTTGTCATCTCAAAATACTTCATAAATTCATTCACATTGCATATAGTACTTAATTTACAAATATAGATCTTAATTTACAAAAAGAAAATCCAAAATAATATTATTACAATTTACTGTACAACTTCTCAACTCTACATTAATACATAAGACATTGCAATATTTACGTCAAATAACTACAACGGTATAAATAAATACCCATACAAAAAGATCAGTGAAGTCCTTGTCAATTCAGTAGCTCACCCTGCTGCTTTTTCCTTGCTCTTATTTGCGATAGCAAAATAAGCTATCGCTGAGTATAAAAATACTCAGTGGTGCACAATAAAAATTTAAAATGCAGTACATAAAACATTCATTGATAAATCACAATTTAAATATTTCACAAATTATCAAAACTCATTATAGCACAATTTTGGTCAAACAATTTAATAAACATAGTGTTGCCAATTCATACATAACTTAAGCCATGACACAAAATTTTCAATCAATGCCACGTTGTACACCACGACAAAGTAATCTACAACCCCACTAATCGAAATCAATGAGGGAGGTGGCTAGCTAGCTAATGAGTACTCATCTGATCTACAATCTCAACTGGTAAACCAGAGTGGGAGGAAAATAATTGATCTCAACCCTATAAATGGAGGAGGAATAATAAGACACTGTCATGCTAAGTGTGAATCAGAAATCAATTTCAAACATTTTATTCAAATAATTCATGAGAAATCCGATAAATTTCTAAAGTCATAGTTTTATTCACAAGGTGGCAACACAATTCATGATTAACACCAAATTTTCATAAATCATACCCAATCAAATCGGTAATAAGAAAATGATGAAATAAGATTTATTGTGCACAAATCTGATGTGAGTCACCTCTAGGCCTTGGCTCAGTCTCTTAGATCTTTCGGGTCTTTTTCGGCTGAAACACGAAATTTATAGTGTCTCAATATCTTTGCCTCACAATAATTCCAATAATTAATTTATATATTTTCAATTTTAGCCCCAATATGCTTAAACTTACATTTTTGAAAATTTTCATGTTGAGGTTAATATTCAAGTCAAAATATTGACTTTCTTATGCTTAATAGGTATGGGAAATCCAATTATACCCACATACCACATTTTGGTTATCTAACTTATTGGTTTTGATCATTTTCTCCAATCTTAAGTCTTTTAGGTACAAATTTCAAATTTTCAGTTTTAGTGTTATGTTCTGCACTATTCCATTGATTATGTTGTTGTTAGAATTTGGCTAAGTTTTCTTCATAGAAGTTGTTCCTTATTGTATTTACTTTATTTGCCTTTTTGAATCACTCCATTTAGAGTTTTGTAGTTATAGCCATTTCAACATGGCTACCCGGATTGGTCTAACCCAGATTTTCTAGGCACCAACTTGGTTTTGGCAGTTTTAGGTCACTAAATTTGGGTGGCTAAATGACTTAGTTAAGGGCATAATTTGAGTTTTTGTTCTTCATTAAAGTTGTAGGACTATATCTCAGCTTTCTATTGGTAAAATTTCAGGTCATTTGGACCTACCTAGCCAAGTAATGGCCAAATGAACAAACACTATTTATTTAGACATTTTTGTACAGGGCAGAACACCTAATTCCGGATTTGGCTAATTTGTTCACTATGCTATGGTCACTTTTTGGGCATGATTCCTGAATGAAAAATGTGCCATTTTGTGTCTAGTTTCATTCCCAATTGGCCTCACACCAATTGGGTTGGTAAATTTTCAGTTTTGATCCCTGAAAGGGACCTTGGTCCTGCTGCCTGCAGAATGTCTATAACCAATCTGAATTTCCATTTGATTCCAATACTTCCAACATACCACAATTGGTCATACATGACCATTTTTCAGGTCAAACAAGGTCAAACACACCATTTGACCAATTCTCAAAATTTTGTCTCCCAAAACCCTAGGTCCAAAACCCTAACTACCATAAATTGTTACATTTTACTAATTCAAAGCATATAAACATAATTTCTCAACTCATTCAAGCATTCTAACATGTTTAATTCCATTAAAACTCTATGAACCTCAATATTCCCATATTGGCTGAATTCTCTAGAGGTTACTTATAGGTATAATTTTTTTTTTTCATGTTTTCATAATTTCTAAGTTTATTCAACTATAGACACAATAATTAAACTAGAAATTTCAAGTTTAGCTTACTAACCTTTCTTTGAATTTCAAATCCTTCAATTCTCTATCTTTTTTCCTTTCTTTTCTCCTTCAATCTTCTTATGTAGTGGTAATAGCAAGTTTTCTTTAGAAATTTGGGGCATTTTATGTCTAATTTGGGGAGTTTGAAAAGCTTGAAATCAAGCTCTAATAGAGGTTTAGAGAGGGAGAGGGTGAGGATAGAGATGAACCGGCTTTGGGTGAGGAAGAAAAATAATTTTCTTTTTCATTTTTTTGGTTTTATCCTCATTTTTGACTTGGTCAAAATAAATTCATTAATTTAATAATTATTTATGAGGTCTCCATGATGTCATGGAAGGTGATATCATAAACTTTTTCTTTCTTTCTTTCTTTCTTTTTCTTTTGCATTTATTTTTCCATTTTTTCTTTAATTTAATTCTTGATCCCAAAATTTTCTTTTCTTTGATTTTATTTGACAGTTAGGTTAAGAGTCAGCTCTAGGGGTCAATTGACCAAATTGCCCCTCGCTGGTTCGATCCGATTTGCAATTAATTCAATATTTCTTCTGGATCCATGACCTAATTATTTGACCGGCTTAACAATTCTTTTTTGTAATTTTCTCTTTTCCACTGTGTTCGCAATAGTCCTAAGGACCACAGCGTCACATTTTACGGTTCGAAATTTGAGTTTAAATCGACCTCGCAGTCCTTCTTGAGAAGGTCACCCATCACTGTGACTTTCGGCTCATTTAACCTTTTATGTTCTGCTTTTCTTATTTATACTTAACTAATTGACAATTACTAATTATTTGTTTTCAGGGCTTATCTAGTTGTCTTAGATGTGGTTCTAATCCCCTTAATTATCCGGACCGATATCGGCAGCCGGAACAGTGAAATATACCAGGCTATACAAATAGGGGTGTTACAATGGTAATCAAAACAAAGCTAACTCCATTGTCTCCTCAACAAATGAGAGAGATGGGTAATAACCTAGTCAAGCATCTATAGTGAGATATAAAACAATATCATGAATCTCTATGTCCTTTTTTTGTGAGCATAAATCAAAATACAATTCAATTCGATGTCAATTCCAATATCCAATAATTTTTATGCCCATCACAATTCAAAACATCAATTTGTATTTTTTTTCCATGCAAATCCCATTTCAATCACAAATTTCTAAAACTGGATTCATTCAATTCATATCAAAATAAAATCATAACTTAATCATTTTCCCATAACTAAACTCATTTATACCATAACACATTTCAATAATCATTGAAATAAATTCAATAATTGGTAAACATAGTACATAAAGAAACTAAAATCCTTTAATCAAATAAAATATGCAAAACTTTAACAATGTAAAATTAGTTGTGCACAAATCTCTTTGTTGACTAATTTACTCCACCTTTCATTTCTCCTTCTAAGATCCCTTTTTAACTGAAACACATAAATTTAAAGTGCTTAAGTATCCATTTTTAATACTTAAATTCCAACAATTTCTTTGCAGACTTATCCTACCTATTACGATTTATAATTTGGGGTCTTTCACATTTTTGTGTATAGTGGCACTATTTATGGCACTATTCAAGTCAAAATGTTGACTTTTCCATACTTCATAGGTTTATTAATTCTAATTGCACCCATATACCACATTTTTTATGTCAATTTTGTTGGCATTGATTGCCAATTAAATTTCTAATTTCCCTAAGTGCAAAATCCAAAATTTCAGTTTTGGTTCACTGTTTTGTATTGTTCCATTGATCTAGTTACTGTAGGAATTTGGCTAAGTGTCCTTCATCAGAGTTGTTCCTTAATATCTTAGCTTTAATTCCGTTTTTGAATCATTCCACTTAGAGTTTTGTAGATCAAGTTATGGTCATTTTCCTAAAGCTGGCCGGATTGGTTTTAACCTAGAATTTCTGGGCACTTCTAGGTTCTAGCAGGTTTGGTGACCCAACTTTGGGTGGCAATTTCACTTGTTTATGGGCAGAATTTGGATTGGTGTTCCTCATGAAAGTTGTAGTACTATGTCATATCTTTCCAATGCCACAAAAATCAGGTTATTTGGACCTTCCTTTGTACAGTAGCAGTGTACCAATTTCGGGTTTGACCTAATTGTTCACAAACTTAAAGTCACTTTTTGGGCATAGTTTCTACATGAAAAATGTGTCATTATATATCTATTTTCATCTCCAATTGGTCTCACACCAATTGGAGTGGCAAAATTATAGTTTTGGTCCCTGAAAGGGACCTAGGTCAGGCTGTCCTGTAATGACCCCTCACCAATCCAAATTTCGTTGCAATTCTAATCACTCCAACACTTCTCAATTGGTCCTAATTGACTATTTTAAACCTCACTTAGGTCAAAGTACCTTAATTTACCAAATTCTCAAATTTTCTCCCCAAAACCCTAAGGGTCAACAACCTTAATTTTACAATTTGTGCAACACATTCAAATTAAAGCTTATCAATTACTTCTACATAATTAATCAAGCCTAATTACATGTTTAATTCACATAAACATCATCAAAACCCTAAGGAACTAGGGCTGGCCGAAATTCATGGTGGTTATACATGCATGATTTATCATTTATTTCTACAATAATTCATCAATCTCAACTTAATTCAAGTATCTAACTCATAAAATAGAAAGAATTTGAAGGAAAATCACTAACATTTTTTTTGTGTAGTTTTCAATCTTTAATTTTCTTCACTATTTCTCCCAATTCCTTTCTACAATACTCTTCTTCTAAGGTAAATTAAGAGCTTTCTATAATTTTTGGATGGGGTTTATGGTAACAATTCAAGGTAGTAGAAGCTCAAGTTGGTTATTAATAGAGGAAAGGAAGAAAATGTGAGAGAGAGAGAGAGAGAGAGAGAGAGAGAGAAGAGGCCATTCGGCCAAATGAAGAAAAAAGGCCCTTTTTATTCTTTTTTTTTCTTTTTATGTATTAATTATCTTAAAATTGACTTAGTCAAATTTATAATTAAATGAAAATTCATTTATGTGTCATGCATGATGTCACCCTAGTGATGTCATTATTCTTTATTTTCTTTTCTTTTCTTTTCCTTCCTTTTTCCACACTTCTATAATTTAATTATATATTTCAAAATTTTCATTTCTCAGATTTTATTGGACAGGTCACCTCTAGAGGTGAATTGACCAATTTGCCCCTCACCGGTTTGATCCGGTTTGTAAATAATTCGATATTTCTTCTGGAGCCCTGACCTAATTATTTGACCTACTTATCTACTCTTTTCTATGATTTTCTCTTTTCCACTAGCTTCGCAATACTTCTGTAGAAAGAGATAATTCTTATTGATTTCAATTAATCTGTACATGGGTATATATATACAATTGATTCCTATAATTGTGTTCTACTAATTAGGAAGAAATCCTAAATAGGAATATAGAATACAGAATATACAAAGAAATAATATAGTGATTAACTTTCCATAACATAGTGATTGACTTTCCATAACACTCCCCCTCAAGTTGGAACATAGATGTTAATCATGCCTAACTTGTTACAAATGTAGTCAATCCTAGCTCCATTCAGAGCTTTTGTGAAAATATCTCCTAACTGCTCTCTAGTTTTGATGTGTCCTGTTGAGATGATTTGTTGTTGAATCTTTTCACGAATAAAGTGACAATAAATCTCAATATGTTTGGTCCACTCATGAAACACCGGATTAGAAGCAATATAAAGAGCAGCTTGATTATCACACCACAATTTCGCATGCAGGGAGGTCTTAAAACCTGTCTCATCTAGTAATTGAAGTATTCACATTACCTCACATATTGATTGTGCCATGGCTCTGTATTCGGATTCAGCACTAGATTGAAAAACTACACTCTGCTTCTTGCTTCTCCAAGACACCAAATTTCCTCCAATAAAAATGCAATATTCAGTAGTTGACCTCCTATCAACCTTAGATCTAACCCAGTCGGCATCTGAAAAACATTCAACATTCAAATGCCCATGATTACCATATAGCAAACCTCTTTCTAGAGCGCCCTTCAGATAACACAAGATTTGTTCTAAGGCTTTCCAATGAGCAATAGTTGGGGAAGATATAAACTGACTTACCACACTAACGGCATAATCAATGTCAGGATGAGTGACTGTAAGGTAGTTCAATTTTCCTACCAATCTCCTGTATCTCTCTGGATCTTCAAACAACTCACTATCCCCTGCTAACTGTTGTACAGTTAGAGTCATTGGTGCGCTACAAGGCTTAACACCTAATTTTCCTGTCTCTGTCAATAGATCGAGGACATATTTTCTTTGAGACAAGAAAATACCCTTCTTACTTCTCATAACTTCGATACCCAAGAAATACTTTAACAATCCCAAGTCTTTGGTCTGAAACTGAGTTTGGAAGAAGGTTTTAAGAGATAAATACCTGCAGAGTCACTCCCAGTGATGACAATGTCATCCACATTGACTACCAAGAGAATTAGACCAGCCTCAGATTGCCTATAAAATATTGAGTGATCACACTTACTCTTTTGCATACCAAATTCCTGTATTGCTTCACTGAATCTCCCAAACCATGCCCTAGGACTTTGTTTCAAGCCATAAAGAGACTTTCGAAGCCTACAAACTTTACCCAACTCCCCCTGAGCAACAAACCCAGGTGGTTGCTCCATATACACCTCCTTCTGAAGATCACCGTGAAGGAAAGCATTCTTGATATCCAATTGATACAGGGGCCAATCATATATAGCTACTAAAGAGATAAACAAGCGAATAGAAGTAAGTTTAGCTACAGGAGAAAAAGTATCAGAGTAATCAACCCCATATGTCTGAGCATATCCTTTTGCTACAAGGCGTGCTTTTAACCTAGCCACAAAACCATCAGGATTTACCATTTGCAACCAATAGCTTTCTTACCAGTGGGCAAAGGCAATAGTTCCCATGTACCATTAGCATCTAAAGCCTCCATTTCCTCTTTCATAGCATCACACCAGCCAGGATGAGATAGTGCCTCACCAACAGTATTAGGGATAGGAACAGAGTCTAAAGAAGTAACAAAACACCGAGAATAAGAAGACAATTGATTATAAGAAACAAAAGAAGAGATAGGGTAAGTACATGAACGTTTACCTTTACGAAGAGCAATGGGTAAGTCTAGATCAGAATCATGATCAGTATAAGGTACAGGATCTCCCAACGAAGTAGCTAGTGGAGGATCTGAGTCAGGAATCTCCAATCTCCTAGAATAAACATGAACAATGGGAGGTCGAGTAGGTCTAGAGATAGAAGGAACATGCTGTGGGAGAGGACTAGACATTGGTTGGACAGTATATATTAAGAGATCATCCTCCTCCCCCTGACTCTCATACACAGATGATGGAGGAAAAAATGGAGTGGACTCAAAAAATGTGACATCTGCAGAAACAAGATAACGATTAAGAGTAAGAGAGAAACAATAGTACCCTTTTTGGAGCCGGGAGTACCCAAGGAAGACACATTTGAGAGATTTTGGATCCAATTTAGTAACCTGTGGACGAACATCATGCACAAAATAGGTACAACCAAAAATACGGGGTTCAATAGGGAACAAAGATTTTGTAGGAAACAAAGCAGTATGAGGAATATCCCCATTAAGGACAGAAGACGGCATACGATTGATCAAAAAATATGCCGTAGAAACTGCATCCGCCTAAAAGTGTTTAGGTGCTTTCATCTGAAAAAGAAGTGCACGTGTTACCTTAAGAAGATGCCAATTTTTTCTTTCGGCCATGCCATTTTGGGATGGGGTATCCACACAGGAAGACTGATGAAGAATGCCATTTTGTGTCATATAAGGCTGAAATTGTGCTGAAAAGTATTCTTTGGCATTGTCACTTCTTAATATGCACACAGAAATATTAAATTGAGTTTTGATTTCATTACAAAAGGCACAAAAGATAGAAAACAACTCAGAACGATTCTTCATTAAATATAACCAGCTAACACGAGAGTAATCATCAACAAAAGTAACAAAATAACGAAATCCAGTTTTAGATGTAACAGAACAAGGACCCCAAACATCAGAATGAACTAACTCAAAAGGGGATGAAGCCCGTTTATTGACTCTAGACACAGCAGGCAAATGATGATGTTTTGCAAACTGACACGACTCACATTCTAGTACTAATAAAAACTGAAATTAAGGACACAGCTTCTTCATGGTAGACAAAGAAGGATGACCCAATCTACAATGAGTTTCAAGAGGTGTTAAGGTACTGGAGCAAACAAGCAACCGCGGTACATGATTTTTCATAATGTAGAGACCACCTGACTCGCGTCCTCTACCAATAATCAGCTTCGTCACAAGATCCTAAAATAAACACTGGCCAGGAAAAAAGGAAACAGAACAATATAAGGTAAAAATAAGTTTACTAACAGAAAGTAGATTAAAAGAGAATTTTGGTAGACACAAAACAGAAGACAAAGAAATTGATGAAGTCGGGTTCGCAGTTCCAGAACCCATGACACAAGAGGTAGAACCATCAGCTAAAGTAACAGTAGAGAAAGTGAGATTAGACTAAAAAGCAGATAGAAGACTAGAATTACCTGTCATGTGATCAGTCGCACCAGAATCAATAACCCATTTGGATGAAGAAGACACAAGGCATGTAGTGGATTTACCTGACTCAGCGATTGCAGTGACAGGGGAACTAGTAGGCTTTAGAGATGCCTGATACTGGGAAAATTGTGCAAAATCCTCTATAGATACCAAAATTGTTTTCTCAGAGGAAGATACTGTAGAATTCTCTGTTGCCATATTTGCCAACTGTGATTGCTGATTTTTCCTTTGAAGTTGCGTATGGCCAGGCTCATGGTAATAATAACAAATGACTCCTCTTAAGTCCTGATTAGAACTAGCCTCTCCATTACACTGATTATTTCTGTTGCCTGTAATTCCTCCTCTGCTTCCTCTTTTATTACCTTGTTGTCCATTTGGATTATGGCTAATAAGAGCACTACTGGCAGGCTGTGAAGATTGAGTACTCTCTGTACGAAGGACCCGTGTGAACGTTTCATGCAAAGAGGAAATCTCAGAACTAGAGAGAATATGAGATTTAGCAGTCTCATACTCTGAAGGAAGGCCTGCAAGAAAACTCATAACAGCCAGTTGCTCCCGTTGGGCCTGCTGAACTTTCACATCAGGACTAAAAGGCAACAATACATTAATTCCTCATATACCTGTTTAAAATCTATAAAATAAGCCGTGAGAGGCTTATCCTCTTTCTCAGTACGGTAGAATGCCTTACAAACATCATAAATACAGGAGATATTCCATTTACCAGAATACATAAAATCTAAGTAATCCATCAATTCCTTAACAAATTCACAGTGATTAATTAAACTAATTACCTCACTATGAATCGAGTTCCGAAGCTGCAAAAACAACCGAGCATCCTCCCTTAGCCAAGTTTGTCGTGTATCATCAGTGGGTGGATCTTTAGTAAGGTGATCATCCTTATCAATGCTACGCAAATAGACCCTAACAGTCTTACTCCATTCCAGGTAATTCGAACCATTAAGTTTGTGTTCCGTGATCTTAGTCATCGCCGGAATCACATCAGAAATAACATTCTTATTGTCTGCCATTTGTTGAGATAAAGAAAAACTAACCGAAACGCTAATCCAAAGTGCTTATAGCAGCAAAACAACCCAAAATCACAAATCAAGCATATACAGAAATAGGATCTGAGAGCCAAACCTCATAAGTCCTTTAATGGTATATTGGATCAGGCAACAGCACACAGTGGTGGAATGAGGGGGTTAAGGCGATGCTGGCGATGTTGATCGGGGTCGAAACGGGCCGGTCGGTGGCCAAGGTCTCTCCTAAGTTGGGTAGTGAGAACAAATAGTCACCCTAGATTGATGACCTGCTCTGATACCATGTAGAAAAAGATAATTCTTATTGATTTCAATTAATCTGTACATGGGTATATATATACAATTGATTCCTATAATTGTGTTCTACTAATTAGGAGGAAATCCTAAATAGGAATATAGAATACAGAATATACAGAGAAATAATATAGTGATTGACTTTCCATAACAACTTCTTAGGACTGCGGTGTCATAATTTCCCATTCAAAATTAGGGTTAGAACTGACCTCGCAGTCACTTTCGGGTAAGGTCACCCATCACTATGACCCCTGACTCATTTAACTTTTTATGCTCTGTTTTACTTATTTATACTTGCCCTTCTGGTAATCACTATTTATTTTCATTCAGGGCTTTTATAGGTGACTTAAATATGATTCTACTCCTCTTAATTGCCCGGATCGACACCGATCATCGAAACAGTGCTTTGCACAGGATTATACTTATAGGGGTGTTACAATTCTCCCCCCCTTAAAAGAAATTTTTACCTCGAAATTTTGCCCACTGTCAATCCTTAATCATCCTATGTGTTGTTTTCTCATGTCTCTCCCACATTTTCATGTAGCCTCATAATTTGAATAATTGTCTATAGCACTTTAGCCAATAATATTACAGATCGATTGCTCACCTCGTGTGCCCAGTTCCTTATGAGCTTCTATCATAAGTTAAATTTGAATTCATTTTAATTCTAGAGGTAAGCAAATATGTGTGCTAACGGATCAACTCTTTCTCAAACCTCATATAATCCTATGAAGTGAGAACTTAATTTTTCTCTCTTATAATCTTCTTATCTTTGAGTCTATGTAAAACTTCTAACAATCTAATACAATGTTTAATATGTGTATATAACACTAATCTTCTCTTACTATTTCTCTATTTAATATTTCGATTCATATTTCCTTATTGAATGACCATTGTGCTCGTATTAGAATTACTTATCTAATCATTGGCCATAGATTTATAACTATTATCTTGCCAACTTCATTTTGAATCTAGGCCTATGTACCATTTTATACCATCTTGTTTGCATTTATTTAATTTATTTCTTACCTGATAGAATAGTTCGGGATATCGTTATGCGTCTTAAATAGGTTGTTTGTCCTGATGGCAATCCTCAACTAATGTCTCTACCTTTGTTATAACTTAAAGGGATATTATCCCCATACTAGCTACTTCAACTTGAAATAGGGATAATAGAGGTTACCCTTATCCTATGCTTTTGAGCTCCATGGCAGGGCTCTTAACACTGTCCCAAGTTAACTTACTCTAAAGTTCGTGCTTCTATGTCTTTATACTATAATAATTATTTTATTCCTCTATCTTAGTTTCTTCCTTGACTCGACTGTTGAGTCAAAATTTAGCACCTCCTATCATCCCTAAGAAATTCGCTATACTTCAATATTATTTTGATTTGGTCCTCTGACTATTGTAGTCAATGCTCTTACTAATATTCATAACATTTCTTTGTTATATTTAAACCAACTATAACTTATTTTGCACTGATGCGCAATCATTATTTCCTTGTGTACTGAACTATAACCTTTTGATATTCTAACTTTAGAGTTTTAGATCCTAGGTTAGGATTTTCAAGCTCCCTTCCAATAATAAAATTCTATCCTGGTAGAACTCTATCAAAATAGATGCCGTTTGCAACTATTCTTATCTTGGTTTACTTATTAGTAGTATGCCCTAGAGCATATCATTTAGTATGCATCTTGTACATGTTTTTATTAATAAAAGGCATTTTCACTTTTCTATTTACATAATATATTTATGTGTAATAGAAAAGGTCCATTGATATTTTGCTAGAAATTCTATTCTTAAGTTGTTAAGAATATGAGTGACAGTATTTCTAGTATAAAGTATCATAAATAGGTTCACAATCGAGGATACTTCATAATAAGAACATGACTTATCCAGAAAGATTGTATTCAGGTTTGTTCCCAAGTTATTTACATGAGACATAAATAAGATGGAATGGTGAGTCTCATGCCATATGACAAACATGATAGGCACTTATACATGATAAGTAGGTCGAACCAGTAACACTTATGACAAGCACATGGAGCTTACTCTTGTCAATGTATTGTCATAAATCATATCAGTGCATATAATCTTTAGCCTGAGATAGTACAGTTATCTTGTATATAGGTGGTTTGAGTTTGATACTGCTTTCATACTTGTACTATGTATTGGTATATGGGCATGTATTGGCTCCTACTAGTTATATATGGAGGTAGGTGTTGATCAAGATGGAATCTGTTCCTCTAAGTAAATAGGGATAAAATCCTATGTTCATTTAATTATTCTTGATGTTTCAAGTTCCTGACCAGGACAGATAGATTTAATCAGAAAAGAGTTTCTGATGAGAAAATCTTTTTCATCAAGAACTGGAATTAAAAGAGAACACAATATTCATAGCAAATGAGGTTTGACATAAACCATGACTCCAGCTTGAATTGGGATTTTATAACAGAGAGATTCTAGTGCATGGTAACATATGATTATAGGTTCATTTAAGGTAAACCTTATTACTGATTGGGTGGCCACAGCATGCTATGCTAGGTGTTAACCATGGTCTATGAGGTGCATAAAATGATTTAGAGAAATCATTTATGGTAAGAAAGAGTTCTGATGATATTAAGAGTTGATATCATGTCACATTGCCAATTAGTAATGAGCCTAGTAAGTCACACACATACACAAGTAATCACCAAATTAAATATGATTTAATTAATTAATTAAAGAGTTTAATTGATTAATTAAATAGGTTTGGTTTGCAATTAGATTGCAAAGTCCCTAGCATGACTTGAAACTAAATCTAGGTTATTGGATGTATAGTATAAATTAAATTTATATTTAAAGTGTTTAAATATGAATTTAATTAATGAGAAATTAATTAATAGAGATTAATTAATTAATTTATATTTGATATAAATTGATTAGAAGAAGAGAAATAATTATTTTGGGTTGAGAACTCAAAATTAAGACACAGGGGCATTTTGGTCATTTCACAGGGTGATATGTGGCACCATGAGATGGTGACACATGACATTACACATAAGCTTGCCAAATGTCTTTGAATCATGTAGATGATTAAAATTAAGATTAAATATAGGTTTAACACTTGGCACAATGTGATTGGGTCAATTAAACTTAGAACCAATTAGAAGGTGACATGTGGCAAGGGTTTTAAATGATGACCTAACAACATAAGTGTTATTATGAAAGAACAAATAACACAAGCTACTGCCTCCTCTTTGTGCCGCCACCCAAAGGCTCCTCTCCCTTCTCTTCTTCTTCATCTCTCATCTATTCCAAGAGATTAGCAAACAATCTCTTGAATTAAAAATACAAGAAATCATTTCTAGTGTTCTGTTTACATATGTAATCTCTTAAAAGGCAAAACTTGATTTTCTAATTCATAGAAATAGCTTTAGAAGCTATTCAAGGGCTTCCATAGGTGATCTTGGTGTGGACAAGCTATAGGAATAACATCTGGTGTCCTAAAGACGCATCCCAAAGGTACAAATACACTGCAGTGCATCAAGAGGTTAGTGTATTTGTTCTTGATCTAATCTAGGGTTCTAAAAGTTAATCTGATTAATTCTAAAATCTTAAATGGAAAATACAGATCCAAAAATATATTAAAAGAGTTTTAATATGTTGTTTATCATTGAAATCAAATAGATAAAAATAAATCTTACATGATGTATGTGACCCTAGGTGAAAATTTTTGAATTCAATGATATAAACTTGTGTTTTTCATGCTTCTACTCCTTCAATTGGTATCAGAGCCACTATATTTGCCATTTAGATTGTTGATTATGTGATTTAATTGTGTGGAATAATCATGAGATGATAGATCCATTGCTAGTTGGATAAAGAAGTATGGCAACATGCTTGATCTCACCATCAATGGTGCGCCATCTTTGGGCTTTATGGGTGGCGCAAGGTTTGGTTTTAAATTCTGTAATTGTTGTATGATCTAAGGCCTATCCTATGACTAATTAAAGTGTTTAATTAGTAGTTTTAATCACACAATTAAAATGTGATTCAAATCAGAATTTTAAAAAATTGTTTGAATGTTATTCAAATCTGAATTTTAATAGTTGTTTGAATGTGATTAAAATCTGAATTTTAAAAGTTGTTTGAATAATATTCAAATCTAAATTTTTAAAAATTGTTTGAATGTGATTTAACTATAATTTTTAAAAATTGTTTGAATATCATTCAAATCTGAATTTTTAAGGTTGTTTGAATATGATTCAAATCTGAATTTTTAAATTTATTTGAATGTGATTCAAATTCGAATTTTAAAATTTGTTTGAATCATATTCAAATCTGGATTTTTAAGTTAAATATGAGATATTCAATTTAATTTAAGTATGTATGTTTTATTTAATTGTTAAATAGTGATATGCATGATGGATGATCATGGACTATAAAAGACCAATGTGATTGGATTTATTTCTTTTATGTTTCTTTGGGATTGTAAATTAATTAATTTATTTTAATTTATTTTGAGCATGTATTATTAAGGTTGTAATAATTTTGAGTTGTAATTTCATTTATTTAAGTTCTTGTAAATTCGCCTTGGTATGCCAAGGATTACTATGTAATTGGATTGCAAGAAGATCAAGGAGGTCAAGAGCATTGGTGGGACCAGTGGGAGGAATTCAATATTAAGTGTTGATTATGTACTCCTTCAGCAGCTCTTGTAATATGAATGAATGAAATACACCTAGGAATGCCCTGATTCAATTCTTGGTGGCTCGGAATTGAATCCCTTAGAAAGTCCATGATCATATTGTTAGTAGTATGCCCTAGAGCATATCATTTAGTATGTATCTTGTACATATTTTTAATAATAAAAGGCATTTCCACTTTTCCGTTTACATAATATATTTATGTGTAATAGAAAAGGTCCATTGATATTTTGTTAGAAATATTATTCTTAAGTTGTTAAGAATATGAGTGACAATATTTCTAGCACAAAGTATCATAAATAGGTTCACAATCGAGGATACTTCATAATAAGGACATGACTTATCCAGAAAGATTGTATTCATGTTTGTTCCCAAGTTATTTATATGAGATATAAATAAGATGGAATGGTGAGTCTCATGCCATATAACAAACATGATAGGCACTTATAAATGATAAGTAGGCCGAACCAGTGACACTTATGACAAGCACATGGAGTTTACTCTTGTCAATGTTTTGTCATAAATCATATCGATGCATATAATCTTTAGACACGAGATAGCACGCTTATCTTGTATATAGGTAGTTTGAGTTTGATACTGCTTTCATACTTGTACTATGTATGGGTATATGGGCATGTGTTGGCTCCTACTAGTTATATATGGAGGTAGGTGTTGATCAAGATGGAATCTGTTCCTCTAAGTAAATAGAGTTAAAATCCTATGTTCATTTAATTGTTCTTGATGTTTCAAGTTCATTGACTGGAAATATATATTTATTAAGAAAAGATTTTATGCTGAGAAAAATCTTATAATAAAGAACTGGAATAAAAGATAACATAATATTCATAGCAAATGGAGTTTGACATAAACCATGACTCCAGCTTGAGTTGGGATTTTGTATGCAGAGAGATTCTAGTGCATGGTAACATATGATTATAGGTTCATTTAAGGTAAATCTTATTACTAATTGGGTGGCCATGGCATGCTATGCTAGGTGTTAACCATGGTCTATGAGGTTCATAAAATGATTTAGAGAAATCATTTATGGTAAGAAAGAGTTCTGATGATATTAAGAGTTGATATCATGTCTCATTGCCAATTAGTGATGAGCCTAGTAAGTCACACACATACACAAGTTATCACCTATTTAAATATGATTTAATTAATTAATTAAAGAGTTTAATTGATTAATTAAATAGATTTGGTTTGCAATAAAATTGCAAAGTCCCTAGCATGACTTGAAACCAAATCTAGATTATTGGATGTGTAGTATAAATTAAATTTATATTTAAAGTGTTTAAATATGAATTTAATTGATGAGAAATTAATTAATAGAGATTAATTAATTAATTTATATTTGATATAAATTAATTAGAAGAAGAAAATAATTATTTTGGGTTAAGAACTCAAAATTAAGACACGAGGCATTTTGGTCATTTCACGATTGTGACACGTGGCACCATGAGATGGTGACACATGGCATAACACATAAGCTTGCCAAATATTTTTAATCATGTAAGATGATTAAAATCAAGATTAAATATAGGTTTGACACTTGGCACAATGTGATTGGGTCACTTAAACCTAGAGCTAATCAAAAGGTGACATGTGGCTAGGGTTTAATGTGTTAACCTAGCTATTTAAGTGTGGTTATGAATGGAAAACATAACCAGCAGCCTCTCCTCTCATATGTCACGCCACTTTGAGCCTCTCCAGCCATTCTTCTTCATCTCTCATCAATTCAAAGAGATTAGCCATCAATCTCTTGAATTAAGAACACTAGAAATTGTTTCTAGTGTCCTGTTTACATCTTTAATCTCTTAAAAGGCAGAACTTGATTTTCTAATTAATAGAAAAAGCTTTAGAAGCCATTCAAGGGCTGCCATAGGTGTTCTTGGTGTGGACAAGCTAGAGGGACAACATCTGGTGTCCTGAAGACGAATCTCAAAGGCGCAGACACGCTGCAGCACATCAAGAGGTTAGTGTAATCGTTCTTGATTTAATCTAGGGTTCTAAAATTAATCTGATTAATTTTAAAATCTTAAAT
Organism: Hevea brasiliensis; assembly: GCF_030052815.1. Taxonomy (NCBI): domain Eukaryota; kingdom Viridiplantae; phylum Streptophyta; class Magnoliopsida; order Malpighiales; family Euphorbiaceae; genus Hevea; species Hevea brasiliensis. Next base: position 67,638,009 of record NC_079493.1, on the reverse strand, counting down.
GGCAAATACAGATCCAAAAACATATTAAAAGAGTTTTAATATGTTGTTTATCATTGAAATCAAATAGATAAAAATAAATCTTGCATGGTGCATGTGACCCTAGGTGAAAATTTTTGAATTCAATGGTATAATCTTGTGTTTTTCACGCTTCCGTTCCTTCAATTGGTATCAGAGCCACTATATTTGCCATTTAGATTGTTGATTATATAATTTAATTGTGTGTTTGATCATGAGATCAAGAGATTCATTGCTGGTTGGATCATGAGATGTGGCGTCACACATGGAGAAGCCACCATTGGTGGCGGCAACAATGGTTCCATGGGTGATTCAAGGTTTGGCTTTTAATTCTGCAATTGTTGTATGATCTAAGGCCTATTCTTTGACTAATTAAAGTGTTTAATTAGTTGTTTTAATCACACAATTAAATTATGATTCAAATCAGAATTTTAAAAAATGTTTGAATGTGATTCAAATCTGAATTTTTAAAAGTTGTTTGAATGAGATTCAAATCTGAATTTTTAAAGTTGTTTGAATCATATTTAAATCTGATTTTTTAAAATTGATTCAATAAAATTCAGATATGATTTTTTAAAAAATATTTGAATGTGATTCAAATCTGATTTTTTAAAAAATGTTTGAATGTGATTCAAATCTGAATTTTTGAAGTTGTTTGAATGTGATTCAAATCTGAATTTTTAAATTTGTTTGAATGAGATTCAAATCTGAATTTTTAAATTTATTTGAATCATATTCAAATCTGGATTTTTAAGTTGAATATGAGATATTCAATTTAATTTAAGAATATATGTTTTATTTAATTGTTAAATAGTGATATGCATGATGGATGATCATGGACTATAAAAGACCAATGTGATTGGATTTATTTCTTTTATGTTTCTTTGGGATTGTAAATTAATTAATTTATTTTAATTTATTTTGGGCATGTATTATTAAGTTTGTAATAATTTTTGGGTTGTAATTTCATTTATTTAAGTTCTTGTAAATTCGCCTTGGTATGCCAAGGATTACTATGTAATATTGGATTGCAAGAAGTTCAAGGAGGTCAAGAGCATTGGTGGGACCTGGGAGGAATTCAATATCAAGTGTTGATTATGTACTCCTTCAGCAACTCTTGTAAAATGAATGAATGAAATGCACCTAGGAATGCCCTGATTCAATTCTTGGTGGCTCAGAATTGAATCCCTTAGAAAGTCCATGATCATACCATATTTACTGCTTATCCATGAATGCATGAGATGTATGGGAATGTATGCAATTATATGATATATGCATGCTAAATGGATAATGTGCAAAGTGAGACCTTAATAGTAATTAGGATGGCTATAAAATCTTCCAAACAAATGATTAAGTTGGAAATGCTATAATTAAAGTAATTATAACATAAGCCCTCCATTGGGGCAATTATTTTAAGAAATTTTAAATAGTTGCATGAGATGCAATTAATTTAAGAGATTTTCTTAAGAATAATTGTTAAGCATGAGATGTTGTAAATATGTAAATGGTTTGGTGGCCAATATTGGATGTACCTGAGGACATTAAAATTATTTGCATAATTACTGGCTCAATGGGATCAACTTAACTAATGCAAGATAAGTCAATAATGGATGTACCTGAGATTTTGAGCATTAGGGGCTAGGTAAAGGATTGAACCTCACATGAGATGTGATGGGCAAAGAGTTGCTCACTTATAGTTTATTGTAATTCCAATAATGGATGTACCTGAGGATGATCAATAGAATTATAAGAATTCAATCACCCACTAGAAATCCATCCAACTAGGATTTCCGTTTTCTACTTTGGAAGTGTAGGATTCGCTAAGTTAGTGGGAGAACCAATTTGATTAAAAGACCATAATCATATTTGGTTAATTACATGATACATTTACTAATTAATCTGGTTATTTCTGCAATTAATTTTCTGATAATAATGAGCACAGAACAACTACCACCATCCAATATCCTTGAAAGCATACTTGATCGCAATAGGTTGACAGACCTAATCATGCGATTGGCTAAGAAATTTGAAACTTGTCTTAAACCTTGAACATATAGGATATGTTCTAGATTCAAATGTTCCTGGTCCCTTACCTCCAGAGGCCACACAAGAGGAACATGAAACTTTGGACAAGTGGAAGGAGCATGTTATGAGACCTAAGTGTTACATGTTTGCTTCTATGAGTAATGAGTTACAGAAGCAACATGAGAACATGCAGAGTGCGAGTGAGATCCTCCTTCACCTACAAGAGTTGTATGGTGAGCACAGCAGGAATGCTAGGTATGAGATATCTAAACAGGTTATTCCGTATGAGGATGTCGAGGGATGTAATGTTGGGGATCATGTCCACAAGATGATTCGGTGATTGAGCGGTTGGAACATCTTGACTTCAACATGGATTTCCAACTACAAACGGATTTGATCCTTCATCCCTTCACGAGTCTTTTGGGAATTTTGTGACAAATTTCCATATGACTAAACAGAATGCACCTTAGTGAATTACTCAACATCTGGTTATTGCCCAAAAGAATATGCTGGGCAATAAAGGAAAAGAGGTAGCTTTGGTTGCATCTTCTTCTGCTGGAAAGTCCAACAAGAAGAAGGGCAATAAGAAAAAGAAACCTCAGATTCCTGGTCCTTCCAAGAAAATAGCTAAACAGAAAAGAAAGACTAAAGCTGATAAAGGAAAAGGAAAGTGTCTCCACTGCCAACAGGAAAGTGTTTCCATTGCCAACAGGAAAGTGTTTCCATTGTCAGTAAGAAAGTGTTTCCACTGGCCAGAGTATAGTAATCTAAATGAATGCAATGCCATGGTGAAAACCAACTCAAGTTCAAAATATATTTGGCACTTAAGGTTATGTCATGTTGCAGAAGATAGGATTGCAAAATTGGAGAAAATGGGGATTCTATCCTCATTGGGCTCTGAGCCTACTCCAACTTGTGAATCTTGCCTTCAAGGCAAAATGACTAGATCACCCTTTGTTGGACAAGGGCTAAGAGCTGAAAATATTTTGGAACTAATACATAGTGATGTATGTGGTCCGTTTAAAGAAATGGCTAGAGGGGGCTTTCATTATTTTATTACCTTTACTGATGATAAATCAAGGTTTGGGTATTTGTATTTGATGAAATACAAACATGAATCCTTTGAAAAGTTCAAAGAATTTAAATCTGAAGTAGAAAATCAAACAAGAAAAAATATTAAAGCTCTTCGATCAGATCGTGGAGGTGAATATTTGAGTACTGAATTTGATGAATACTTGAGAGAGCATGGCATTGTTTCTCAGCTGACTCCTCCAGAGCCATACGGTGAATGGTGTATCTGAAAGGAGAAATCGTACCCTATTGGATATGGTACGTAGTATGATGAGCTATACTGATATGCCAATCTCCTTTTGGGGATTTGCATTAGAATCAGCTTTATATATTCTGAATAGGATTCCATCAAAATCAGTTTCTTCCACACCTTATGAGATATGGCATGGAAGAAAACCAAGTCTTAAGCATGTTAAGATTTGGGGTTGTCCAGCTTATATCAAAAAGCTGAACACTGATAAATTGGAGACCAGATCAGAAAAAGGTCGATTTGTTGGATATCCAAAAGATAGTTTTGGATATTATTTTTATTTGCCTACTTCACAAAAGGTTGTGATAAGTAGAGATGCCACATTTCTTGAACAACAGTTTGTTCAAGAAGGAGGCAAAAGAAGGCAAATAGAGTTAGAATTGGAGAATTCTGACCAACCAACAGATCAGATGGATATAGATCCATCTAGTCAACCTATACCCGTTGATGAAACATCTACAGCTGTTCCTCGTCGAACAACCAGGGTATCTCACCCACCAGTGAGATATGGTTTTCTTCATAAAGAAGAACAAGAGTTGTCTACTCATGAAGAAGTAGATCATGGAGATGATCCACTTACCTATGAAGAAGCTATATCAGATATAGACTCTTCAAAATGGATTGATGCTATGAAATCCGAGATTGATTCCATGTATAAGAATCAAGTTTGGGATCTTGTTGACCCACCTGAAGGTATTGTACCTATTGGGAACAAATGGGTTTTCAAGAAGAAAATTGGTTCTGATGGAAAGGTAGAGACCTATAAGGCAAGGCTAGTAGCGAAAGGGTTTCGCCAAAGGCAAGGAATAGACTATGAGGAGACTTTCCGCTTTGTTGCCATGCTTAAATCAATTAGGATTTTATTAGCAATAGTGCATACTATGATTATGAGATTTGGCGGATGGATGTCAAAGCGACTTTTCTCAATGGATACATTGAAGAAAACATTTTCATGGAACAACCTAAGGGATTTGAATCCCAAGATGGTTCCAAGGTATACAAGCTAAAGCGATCCATTTATGGGTTGAAACAAGCTTCGAGGAGTTGGAACATTCGTTTTGATGAAGCCATTAAATCCTTTGGTTTTATCAAAAATGAGGATGAGCCATGTGTATATAAGAAGGTTAGTGACAGTGCTATCACTTTCCTTGTCTTATATGTGGATGACATACTATTGATGGGTAATGACACAGGTATGTTGACGACTATAAAGGTATGATTGTCAAATACATTCTCCATGAAAGACTTAGGGGAGGCAACCTATATTCTTGGGATTCGCATCTATAGAGATAGAGCGAAAAGAATAATTGGTTTATCCCAAAGTCTATACTTGGAAAAGGTGTTAAAGAGGTTTAACATGCTTGATTCCAAGAGAGGATTGTTACCAGTGAGACATGGTATCCACCTTTCTAAAGAGATGTCTCCAAAGACACCTGAAGAAAGAGATAAGATGGCCAGGATTCCATATGCTTCGGCTATTGGAAGTTTAATGTATGCAATGTTGTGTACTAGGCCGAATATCGCATATGCTGTTAGTTTGACTAGCAGGTATCAATCCAATCCAGGTTTGGAACACTGGATAGCTGTCAAGAATATTCTTAAGTACTTAAGAAGAACTAAGGATTTATTCTTGATTTATGGAGGTGGAGACTTGCAATTGGATGGTTATCGATTACGATTTCCAATCGGATATCGATGATAGAAAGTCTACCTCTGGATATGTGTTCATTTGTAATGGAGGTGCGATCGGTTGGAAGAGTTCCAAGCGAGCACGCATCGCAGATTCCACTTCGAGGTGAGTATATTCTTGCATCGAATCTCGCAAAAGAAGCTGTTTGGATAAAGAAGTTCGTGACAGAACTTACAGTAGTTCCTTCCATTGAGTCAGCAGTTCCACTACACTGTGACAATAATGGAGCAGTCATACAGGCTAAGGAACCAAGGTCTCACCCAAAATCCAAACACATAGAAAGGCACTACCACATTATCAGACATATAGTTGGGCAAAGGCGATATAGCCATGCAGAAAAATAACATCAGCTGAAAAATTCAGCTGATCCATTCACTAAGCCTTTGTCACAAGCTCAGTTAGACTGACATCTTGAGAAGATGGGTCTAAGGTATTGTAATGAATGGCTCTAGTGCTAGTGGGAGATTGTTAGTAGTATGCCCTAGAGCATATCATTTAGTATGTATCTTGTACATATTTTTAATAATAAAAGGCATTTCCACTTTTCCGTTTACATAATATATTTATGTGTAATAGAAAAGGTCCATTGATATTTTGTTAGAAATATTATTCTTAAGTTGTTAAGAATATGAGTGACAATATTTCTAGCACAAAGTATCATAAATAGGTTCACAATCGAGGATACTTCATAATAAGGACATGACTTATCTAGAAAGATTGTATTCATGTTTGTTCCCAAGTTATTTATATGAGATATAAATAAGATGGAATGGTGAGTCTCATGCCATATAACAAACATGATAGGCACTTATAAATGATAAGTAGGCCGAACCAGTGACACTTATGACAAGCACATGGAGTTTACTCTTGTCAATGTTTTGTCATAAATCATATCAGTGCATATAATCTTTAGACCTGAGATAGCACAGTTATCTTGTATATAGGTAGTTTGAGTTTGATACTGCTTTCATACTTGTACTATGTATGGGTATATGGGCATGTGTTGGCTCCTACTAGTTATATATGGAGGTAGGTGTTGATCAAGATGGAATCTGTTCCTCTAAGTAAATAGAGTTAAAATCCTATGTTCATTTAATTGTTCTTGATGTTTCAAGTTCCTGGTCAGACAGATAGATTTATTGAAAAAGAGTTTACGATGAGAAAAATCTTTTAATCAAGAACTGGAATTAAAAGAGAACATAATATTCATAGCAAATGGAGTTTGACATAAACCATGACTCGGCTTGAGTTGGGATTTTATGTGAGAGATTCTAGTGCATGGTAACATATGATTATAGGTTCATTTAAGGTAAATCTTATTACTAATTGGGTGGCCATGGCATGCTATGCTAGGTGTTAACCATGGTCTATGAGGTTCATAAAATGATTTAGAGAAATCATTTATGGTAAGAAAGAGTTCTGATGATATTAAGAGTTGAGATCAGGTCTCATTGCCAATTAGTGATGAGCCTAGTAAGTCACACACAGACACAAGTTATCACCTATTTAAATATGATTTAATTAATTAATTAAAGAGTTTAATTGATTAATTAAATAGATTTGGTTTGCAATAAAATTGCAAAGTCCTAGCATGACTTGAAACCAAATCTAGATTATTGGATGTGTAGTATAAATTAAATTTATATTTAAAGTGTTTAAATATGAATTTAATTGATGAGAAATTAATTAATAGAGATTAATTAATTAATTTATATTTGATATAAATTAATTAGAAGAAGAAAATAATTATTTTGGGTTAAGAACTCAAAATTAAGACACGAGGCATTTTGGTCATTTCACGATTGTGACACGTGGCACCATGAGATGGTGACACATGGCTTAACACATAAGCTTGCCAAATATTTTTAATCATGTAAGATGATTAAAATCAAGATTAAATATAGGTTTGATACTTGGCACAATGTGATTGGGTCACTTAAACCTAGAGCTAATCAAAAGGTGACATGTGGCTAGGGTTTAATGTGTTAACCTAGCTATTTAAGTGTGGTTATGAATGGAAAACATAACCAGCAGCCTCTCCTCTCATATGTCACGCCACTTTGAGCCTCTCCAGCCATTCTTCTTCATCTCTCATCAATTCAAAGAGATTAGCCATCAATCTCTTGAATTAAGAACACTAGAAATTGTTTCTAGTGTCCTGTTTACATCTTTAATCTCTTAAAAGGCAGAACTTGATTTTCTAATTAATAGAAAAAGCTTTAGAAGCCATTCAAGGGCTGCCATAGGTGTTCTTGGTGTGGACAAGCTAGAGGACAACATCTGGTGTCTCAAGACGAATCTCAAAGCGCAGACATGCGGCAAAGACATCAAGAGGTTAGTGTAATCGTTCTTGATTTAATCTAGGGTTCTAAAATTAATCTGATTAATTTTAAAATCTTAAATGGCAAATACAGATCCAAAAACATATTAAAAGAGTTTTAATATGTTGTTTATCATTGAAATCAAATAGATAAAAATAAATCTTGCATGGTGCATGTGACCCTAGGTGAAAATTTTTGAATTCAATGGTATAATCTTGTGTTTTTCACGCTTCCGTTCCTTCAATTGGTATCAGAGCCACTATATTTGCCATTTAGATTGTTGATTATATAATTTAATTGTGTGTTTGATCATGAGATCAAGAGATTCATTGCTGGTTGGATCATGAGATGTGGCGTCACACATGGAGAAGCCACCATTGGTGGCGGCAACAATGGTTCCATGGGTGATTCAAGGTTTGGCTTTTAATTCTGCAATTGTTGTATGATCTAAGGCCTATTCTTTGACTAATTAAAGTGTTTAATTAGTTGTTTTAATCACACAATTAAATTATGATTCAAATCAGAATTTTAAAAAATGTTTGAATGTGATTCAAATCTGAATTTTTAAAAGTTGTTTGAATGAGATTCAAATCTGAATTTTTAAAGTTGTTTGAATCATATTTAAATCTGATTTTTTAAAATTGATTCAATAAAATTCAGATCTGATTTTTAAAAATATTTGAATGTGATTCAAATCTGATTTTTAAAAATGTTTGAATGTGATTCAAATCTGAATTTTTGAAGTTGTTTGAATGTGATTCAAATCTGAATTTTTAAATTTGTTTGAATGAGATTCAAATCTGAATTTTTAAATTTATTTGAATCATATTCAAATCTGGATTTTTAAGTTGAATATGAGATATTCAATTTAATTTAAGAATATATGTTTTATTTAATTGTTAAATAGTGATATGCATGATGGATGATCATGGACTATAAAAGACCAATGTGATTGGATTTATTTCTTTTATGTTTCTTTGGGATTATAAATTAATTAATTTATTTTAATTTATTTTGGGCATGTATTATTAAGTTTGTAATAATTTTTGGGTTGTAATTTCATTTATTTAAGTTCTTGTAAATTCGCCATGGTATGCCAAGGATTACTATGTAATATTGGATTGCAAGAAGTTCAAGGAGGTCAAGAGCATTGGTGGGACCAGTGGGAGGAATTCAATATCAAGTGTTGATTATGTACTCCTTCAGCAACTCTTGTAAAATGAATGAATGAAATGCACCTAGGAATGCCTGATTCAATTCTTGGTGGCTCGAGAATTGAATCCCTTAGAAAGTCCATGATCATACCATATTTACTGCTTATCCATGAATGCATGAGATGTATGGGAATGTATGCAATTATATGATATATGCATGCTAAATGGATAATGTGCAAAGTGAGACCTTAATAGTAATTAGGATGGCTATAAAATCTTCCAAACAAATGATTAAGTTGGAAATGCTATAATTAAAGTAATTATAACATAAGCCCTCCATTGGGGCAATTATTTTAAGAAATTTTAAATAGTTGCATGAGATGCAATTAATTTAAGAGATTTTCTTAAGAATAATTGTTAAGCATGAGATGTTGTAAATATGTAAATGGTTTGGTGGCCAATATTGGATGTACTGAGGACATTAAAATTATTTGCATAATTCTTGGCTCAATGGGATCAACTTAACTAATGCAAGATAAGTCAATAATGGATGTACACGAGATTTTGAGCATTAGGGGCTAGGTAAAGGATTGAACCTCACATGAGATGTGATGGGCAAAGAGTTGCTCACTTATAGTTTATTGTAATTCCAATAATGGATGTACACGAGGATGATCAATAGAATTATAAGAATTCAATCACCCACTAGAAATCCATCCAACTAGGATTTCCGTTTTCTACTTTGGAAGTGTAGGATTCGCTAAGTTAGTGGGAGAACCAATTTGATTAAAGACCATAATCATATTTGGTTAATTACATGATACATTTACTAATTAATCTGGTTATTTACGCAATTAATTTTCGATAATAATGAGCACAAACAACTACCACCATCCAATATCCTTGCAAGCATACTTGATCGCAATAGGTTGTGAGGACCTAATCACATGCGATTGGCTAAGAAATTTGAAACTTGTCTTAAACCTTGAACATATAGGATATGTTCTAGATTCAAATGTTCTGGTCCCTTACCTCCGGAGGCCACACAAGAGGAACATGAAACTTTGGACAAGTGGAAGGAGCATGTTATGAGACCTAAGTGTTACATGTTTGCTTCTATGAGTAATGAGTTCTGAAGCAACATGAGAACATGCAGAGTGCGAGTGAGATCCTCCTTCACCTACAAGAGTTGTATGGTGAGCACAGCAGAATGCTAGGTATGAGATATCTAACAGTTATTCCGTATGAGGATGTCGAGGGAGAATGTTGGGGATCATGTCCACAAGATGATTGGTGATTGGCGATTGGAACATCTTGACTTCAACATGGATTTCCAACTACAAGCGGATTTGATCCTTGATCCCTTCTGAGTCTTTTGGGAATTTTGTGACAAATTTCCATATGACTAAACAGGAATGCACCTTAGTGAATTACTCAACATCTGGTTATTGCCCAAAAGAATATGCCGGCAATAAAGGAAAAGAGGTAGCTTTGGTTGCATCTTCTTACTGGAAAGTCCAACAAGAAGAAGGGCAATAAGAAAAGAAACCTCAGATTCTGGTCCTTCAAGAAAATAGCTAAGCAGAAAAGAAAGACTAAAGGCGATAAAGGAAAAGGAAAGTGTCTCCACTTAGCAGGAAAGTGTTTCCATTGCCAACAGAAAGTGTTTCCATTGTCGATGAAAGTGTTTCCATTGGCGAGTATAGTAATCTAAATGAATGCAATGCCATGGTGAAAACCAACTCAAGTTCAAAATATATTTGGCACTTAAGGTTATGTCATGTTGCGGAAGATAGGATTGCAAAATTGGAGAAAATGGGGATTCTATCCTCATTGGGCTCTGAGCCTACTCAACTTGTGAATCTTGCCTTCAAGGCAAAATGACTAGATCACCCTTTGTTGGACAAGGGCTAAGAGTGAAAATATTTTGGAACTAATACATAGTGATGTATGTGGTCCGTTTAAAGAAATGGCTAGAGGGCTTTCATTATTTTATTACCTTTCTTGATGATAAATCAAGGTTTGGGTATTTGTATTTGATGAAATACAAACATGAATCCTTTGAAAAGTTCAAAGAATTTAAATCAAGTAGAAAATCAAACAAGAAAAATATTAAAGCTCTTGATCGGATCGTGGAGGTGAATATTTGATCTTGAATTTGATGAATACTTGAGAGAGCATGGCATTGTTTCTCGGTGACTCCTCCGAGGCATACGGTGAATGGTGTATCTGAAGGAGAAATCGTACCTATTGGATATAGTGCGTAGTATGATGAGCTATCTTGATATGCCAATCTCCTTTTGAGGATTTGCATTAGAATCGACTTTATATATTGAATAGGATTCCATCAAAATCAGTTTCTTCCACACCTTATGAGATATGGCATGGAAGAAAACCAAGTCTTAAGCATGTTAAGATTTGGGGTTGTCGACTTATATCAAAAAGTTGAACAACGATAAATTGGAGACGGATCGAAAAGGTCGATTTGTTGGATATCCAAAAGATAGTTTTGGATATTATTTTTATTGCCTACTTCACAAAGGTTGTGATAAGTAGAGATGCCACATTTCTTGAACAACGGTTTGTTCAAGAAGGAGGCAAAGAAGGCAAATAGAGTTAGAATTGGAGAATTACGACCAACCAGCAGATCGGATGGATATAGATCCATCTAGTCAACCTATACCCATTGATGAAACATCTACACTGTTCCTCGTAGAACAACCGGGGTATCTCACCCACAGTGAGATATGGTTTTCTTCATGAAGAAGAACAAGAGTTGTCTACTCATGAAGAAGTAGATCATGGAGATGATCCACTTACCTATGAAGAAGCTATATCGGATATAGACTCTTCAAAATGGATTGATGCTATGAAATCAGATTGATTCCATGTATAAGAATCAAGTTTGGGATCTTGTTGACCCACAGAAGGTATTGTACCTATAGGGAACAAATGGGTTTTCAAGAAGAAAATTGGTTACGATGGAAAGGTAGAGACCTATAAGGCAAGGCTAGTAGCGAAAGGGTTTCGCCAAAGGCAAGGAATAGACTATGAGGAGACTTTCACTTTGTTGCCATGCTTAAATCAATTAGGATTTTATTAGCAATAGCTGCATACTATGATTATGAGATTTGGCGGATGGATGTCAAAGCGACTTTTCTCAATGGATACATTGAAGAAAACATTTTCATGGAACAACCTAAGGGATTTGAATCCCAAGATGGTTCCAAGGTATGCAAGCTAAAGCGATCCCTTTATGGGTTGAAACAAGCTGTGAGGAGTTGGAACATCCGTTTTGATGAAGCCATTAAATCCTTTGGTTTTATCAAAAATGAGGATGAGCCATGTGTATATAAGAAGATTAGTGACAGTGCTATCACTTTCCTTGTCTTATATGTGGATGACATACTATTGATGGGTAATGACACGGGTATGTTGGCGACTATAAAGGTATGGTTGTCAAATACATTCTCCATGAAAGACTTAGGGGAGGCAACCTATATTCTTGGGATTCGCATCTATAGAGATAGAGCGAAAAGAATAATTGGTTTATCCCAAAGTCTATACTTGGAAAAGGTGTTAAAGAGGTTTAACATGCTTGATTCCAAGAGAGGATTGTTACCAGTGAGACATGGTATCCACCTTTCTAAAGAGATGTCTCCAAAGACACACGAAGAAAGAGATAAGATGGCGAGGATTCCATATGCTTGGCTATTGGAAGTTTAATGTATGCAATGTTGTGTACTAGGCGGATATCGCATATCTTGTTAGTTTGACTAGCGGTATCAATCCAATCGAGTTTGGAACCTTTGGATAGTATCAAGAATATTCTTAAGTACTTAAGAAGAACTAAGGATTTATTCTTGATTTATGGAGGTGGAGACTTGCAATTGGATGGTTATCTTGATTACGATTTCCAATCGGATATCGATGATAGAAAGTCTACCTCTGGATATGTGTTCATTTGTAATGGAGGTGCGATCGGTTGGAAGAGTTCCAAGCGAGCACATTGCAGATTCCACTACGAAATTTGAGTATATTCTTGCATCGAATCTTTGCAAAAGAAGGCATTTGGATAAAGAAGTTCGTGAGAACTTACAGTAGTTCCTTCCATTGAGTCGGTTCCACTACTGCTGTGACAATAATGGAGCGATCATCTGAGCTAAGGAACCAAGGTCTCACCCAAAATCCAAACACATAGAAAGGCACTACCACATTATCGGACATATAGTTGGGCAAAGCGATATAGCCATGCAGAAAAATAACATCGGTGAAAAATTGGTGATCCATTCACTAAGCCTTTGTCACAAGCTCGATTAGGTGACATCTTGAGAAGATGGGTCTAAGGTATTGTAATGAATGGCTCTAGTGCTAGTGGGAGATTGTTAGTAGTATGCCTAGAGCATATCATTTAGTATGTATCTTGTACATATTTTTAATAATAAAAGGCATTTCCACTTTTCCGTTTACATAATATATTTATGTGTAATAGAAAAGGTCCATTGATATTTTGTTAGAAATATTATTCTTAAGTTATTAAGAATATGAGTGACAATATTTCTAGCACAAAGTATCATAAATAGGTTCACAATCGAGGATACTTCATAATAAGGACATGACTTATCCGGAAAGATTGTATTCATGTTTGTTCCCAAGTTATTTATATGAGATATAAATAAGATGGAATGGTGAGTCTCATGCCATATAACAAACATGATAGGCACTTATAAATGATAAGTAGGCGAACCGGTGACACTTATGACAAGCACATGGAGTTTACTCTTGTCAATGTTTTGTCATAAATCATATCGATGCATATAATCTTTAGACACGAGATAGCACAGTTATCTTGTATATAGGTAGTTTGAGTTTGATCTTGCTTTCATACTTGTACTATGTATGGGTATATGGGCATGTGTTGGCTCCTACTAGTTATATATGGAGGTAGGTGTTGATCAAGATGGAATCTGTTCCTCTAAGTAAATAGAGATAAAATCCTATGTTCATTTAATTGTTCTTGATGTTTCAAGTTCTGGCCGGAGACAGATAGATTTATTGAAAAGAGTTTACGATGAGAAAAATCTTTTAATCAAGAAGCTGGAATTAAAAGAGAACATAATATTCATAGCAAATGGAGTTTGACATAAACCATGACTCGGCTTGAGTTGGGATTTTGTATGAGAGAGATTCTAGTGCATGGTAACATATGATTATAGGTTCATTTAAGGTAAATCTTATTACTAATTGGGTGGCCATGGCATGCTATGCTAGGTGTTAACCATGGTCTATGAGGTTCATAAAATGATTTAGAGAAATCATTTATGGTAAGAAAGAGTTACGATGATATTAAGAGTTGATATCATGTCTCATTGCCAATTAGTGATGAGCCTAGTAAGTCACACACATACACAAGTTATCACCTATTGAAATATGATTTAATTAATTAATTAAAGAGTTTAATTGATTAATTAAATAGATTTGGTTTGCAGTAAAATTGCAAAGTCCTAGCATGACTTGAAACCAAATCTAGATTATTGGATGTGTAGTATAAATTAAATTTATATTTAAAGTGTTTAAATATGAATTTAATTGATGAAAATTAATTAATAGAGATTAATTAATTAATTTATATTTGATATAAATTAATTAGAAGAAGAAAATAATTATTTTGGGTTAAGAACTCAAAATTAAGACACGAGGGCATTTTGGTCATTTCACAGTGTAACACGTGGCACCATGAGATGGTGACACATGGCATAACACATAAGCTTGCCAAATATTTTTAATCATGTAAGATGATTAAAATCAAGATTAAATATAGGTTTGACACTTGGCACAATGTGATTGGGTCACTTAAACCTCGAGCTAATCAAAAGGTGACATGTGGCTAGGGTTTAATGTGTTAACCTAGCTATTTAAGTGTGGTTATGAAAAGAAAACATAACCAGCAGCCTCTCCTCTCATATGTCACGCCACTTTGAGCCTCTCCAGCTATTTCTCTTCATCTCTCATCAATTCAAAGAGATTAGCCATCAATCTCTTGAATTAAGAACACTAGAAATTGTTTCTAGTGTCCTGTTTACATCTCTAATCTCTTAAAAGGCAGAACTTGAATTTCTAATTAATAGAAAAGGCTTTAGAAGCTGTTCAAGGGCTGCCATAGGTGTTCTTGGTGTGGACAAGCTAGAGGGACAACATGCGGTGTCACGAAGGCGAATCTCAAAGCGCGAGACATGCTGCGGCACATCAAGAGGTTAGTGTAATCGTTCTTGATTTAATCTAGGGTTCTAAAATTAATCTGATTAATTTTAAAATCTTAAATAGCAAATACAGATCCAAAAACATATTAAAAGAGTTTTAATATGTTGTTTATCATTGAAATCAAATAGATAAAAATAAATCTTGCATGGTGCATGTGACCCTAGGTGAAAATTTTTGAATTCAATGGTATAATCTTGTGTTTTTCACGCTTCCGTTCCTTCAATTGGTATCTGAGCCACTATATTTGCCATTTAGATTGTTGATTATATAATTTAATTGTGTGTTTGATCATGAGATCAAGAGATTCATTGCTGGTTGGATCATGAGATGTGGCGTCACACATGGAGAAGCCACCATTGGTGGCGGCAACAATGGTTCCATGGGTGATTCAAGGTTTGGCTTTTAATTCTGCAATTGTTGTATGATCTAAGGCCTATTCTTTGACTAATTAAAGTGTTTAATTAGTTGTTTTAATCACACAATTAAATTATGATTCAAATCAGAATTTTAAAAAATGTTTGAATGTGATTCAAATCTGAATTTTAAAAGTTGTTTGAATGTGATTCAAATCTGAATTTTTAAAGTTGTTTGAATCATATTTAAATCTGATTTTTTAAAATTGATTCAATAAAATTCAGATCTGATTTTTTAAAAAATATTTGAATGTGATTCAAATCTGATTTTTAAAAAATGTTTGAATGTGATTCAAATCTGAATTTTTGAAGTTGTTTGAATGTGATTCAAATCTGAATTTTTAAATTTGTTTGAATGAGATTCAAATCTGAATTTTTAAATTTATTTGAATCATATTCAAATCTGGATTTTTAAGTTGAATATGAGATATTCAATTTAATTTAAGTATGTATGTTTTATTTAATTGTTAAATAGTGATATGCATGATGGATGATCATGGACTATAAAAGACCAATGTGATTGGATTTATTTCTTTTATGTTTCTTTGGGATTGTAAATTAATTAATTTATTTTAATTTATTTTGGGCATGTATTATTAAGTTTGTAATAATTTTTGGGTTGTAATTTCATTTATTTAAGTTCTTGTAAATTCGCCTTGGTATGCCAAGGATTACTATGTAATATTGGATTGCAAGAAGTTCAAGGAGGTCAAGAGCATTGGTGGGACCAGTGGGAGGAATTCAATATCAAGTGTTGATTATGTACTCCTTCAGCAACTCTTGTAAAATGAATGAATGAAATGCACCTAGGAATGCCACTGATTCAATTCTTGGTGGCTCGAAATTGAATCCCTTAGAAAATCCATGATCATACCATATTTCTTGCTTATCCATGAATGCATGAGATGTATGGGAATGTATGCAATTATATGATATATGCATGCTAAATGGATAATGTGCAAAGTGAGACCTTAATAGTAATTAGGATGGCTATAAAATCTTCCAAACAAATGATTAAGTTGGAAATGCTATAATTAAAGTAATTATAACATAAGCCCTCCATTGGGGCAATTATTTTAAGAAATTTTAAATAGTTGCATGAGATGCAATTAATTTAAGAGATTTTCTTAAGAATAATTGTTAAGCATGAATGTTGTAAATATGTAAATGGTTTGGTGGCCAATATTGGATGTACTGAGGACATTAAAATTATTTGCATAATTCTTGGCTCAATGGGATCAACTTAACTAATGCAAGATAAGTCAATAATGGATGTACTGAGATTTTGAGCATTAGGGGCTAGGTAAAGGATTGAACCTCACATGAGATGTGATGGGCAAGAGTTGCTCACTTATAGTTTATTGTAATTCCAATAATGGATGTACTGAGGATGATCAATAGAATTATAAGAATTCAATCACCCACTAGAAATCCATCCAACTAGGATTTAGTTTTCTACTTTGGAAGTGTAGGATTCGCTAAGTTAGTGGGAGGACCAATTTGATTAAAAGACCATAATCATTTTGGTTAATTACATGATACATTTACTAATTAATCTGGTTATTTTACGCAATTAATTTTACGATAAAAATGAGCACAAAACAACCACCACCATCAATATCCTTGCAAGCATACTTGATCACAATAGGTTGTGAGGACCTAATGCATGCGATTGGCTAAGAAATTTGAAACTTGTCTTGAACCTTGAACATATAGGATATGTTCTAGATTCAAATGTTCTGGTCCCTTACCTCCGGAGGCCACACAAGAGGAACATGAAACTTTGGACAAGTGGAAGGAGCATGATATGAGAGCTAAGTGTTACATGCTTGCTTCCATGAGTAATGAGTTCTGAAGCAACATGAGAACATGCAGTGCGAGTGAGATCCTCCTTCACCTACAAGAGTTGTATGGTGAGCACGGCGGGAATGCTAGGTATGAGATATCTAAGCGATTTATTCCGTATGAGGATGTGCGAGGCCAGAATGTTGGGGATCATGTCCACAAGATGATTGGTGATTGGCGGTTGGAACATCTTGACTTCAACATGGATTTCCAACTACAAGCGGATTTGATCCTTGATCCCTTCACGAGTCTTTTGGGAATTTTGTGACAAATTTCCATATGACTAAACAGGAATGCACCTTAGCTGAATTACTCAACATGCTGGTTATTGCCCAAAATAATATGCTGGGCAATAAAGGAAAAGAGGTAGCTTTGGTTGCATCTTCTTCCGCTGGAAAGTCCAACAAGAAGAAGGGCAATAAGAAAAAGAAACTTCAGATTCCTGGTCCTTCCAAGAAAATAGCTAAGCAGAAAAGGAAGACTAAAGCTGATAAAGGCAAAGGAAAGTGTTTCCACTGCCAGCAGGAAAGTGTTTCCATTGCCAATAGGAAAGTGTTTCCATTGCCAGTAAGAAAGTGTTTCCACTGGCCAGAGTATAGTAATCTAAATGAATGCAATGCCATGGTGAAAACCAACTCAAGTTCAAAATATATTTGGCACTTAAGGTTATGTCATGTTGCAGAAGATAGGATTGCAAAATTGGAGAAAATGGGGATTCTATCCTCATTGGGCTCTGAGCCTACTCCAACTTGTGAATCTTGCCTTCAAGGCAAAATGACTAGATCACCCTTTGTTGGACAAGGGCTAAGAGCTGAAAATATTTTGGAACTAATACATAGTGATGTATGTGGTCCGTTTAAAGAAATGGCTAGAGGGCTTTCATTATTTTATTACCTTTCTTGATGATAAATCAAGGTTTGGGTATTTGTATTTGATGAAATACAAACATGAATCCTTTGAAAAGTTCAAAGAATTTAAATCTGAGTAGAAAATCAAGCGGGAAAAAATATTAAAGCTCTTGATCGGATCGTGGAGGTGAATATTTGAAGTCTTGAATTTGATGAATACTTGAGAGAGCATGGCATTGTTTCTCGGTGACTCCTCCGAGGCATACGGTGAATGGTGTATCTGAAAGGAGAAATCGTACCCTATTGGATATAGTGCGTAGTATGATGAGCTATCTTGATATGCCAATCTCCTTTTGAGGATTTGCATTAGAATCGACTTTATATATTACGAATAGGATTCCATCAAAATCAGTTTCTTCCACACCTTATGAGATATGGCATGGAAGAAAACCAAGTCTTAAGCATGTTAAGATTTGGGGTTGTCGACTTATATCAAAAAGTGAACAACGATAAATTGGAGACGGATCGAAAAGGTCGATTTGTTGGATATCCAAAGATAGTTTTGGATATTATTTTTATTTGCCTACTTCACAAAGGTTGTGATAAGTAGAGATGCCACATTTCTTGAACAACGGTTTGTTCAAGAAGGAGGCAAAGAAGGCAAATAGAGTTAGAATTGGAGAATTCGACCAACCAACGGATCGGATGGATATAGATCCATCTAGTCAACCTATACCCATTGATGAAACATCTACATTTGTTCCTCGTAGAACAACGGGGTATCTCACCCACCGGTGAGATATGGTTTTCTTCATGAAGAAGAACAAGAGTTGTCTACTCATGAAGAAGTAGATCATGGAGATGATCCACTTACCTATGAAGAAGCTATATCGGATATAGACTCTTCAAAATGGATTGATGCTATGAAATCAGAGATTGATTCCATGTATAAGAATCAAGTTTGGGATCTTGTTGACCCACAGAAGGTATTGTACCTATAGGGAACAAATGGGTTTTCAAGAAGAAAATTGGTTACGATGGAAAGGTAGAGACCTATAAGGCAAGGCTAGTAGCGAAAGGAGTTTCGCCAAAGGCAAGGAATAGACTATGAGGAGACTTTCTACTTTGTTGCCATGCTTAAATCAATTAGGATTTTATTAGCAATAGCTGCATACTATGATTATGAGATTTGGCGGATGGATGTCAAAGCGACTTTTCTCAATGGATACATTGAAGAAAACATTTTCATGGAACAACCTAAGGGATTTGAATCCCAAGATGGTTCCAAGGTATGCAAGCTAAAGCGATCCATTTATGGGTTGAAACAAGCTTGAGGAGTTGGAACATCCGTTTTGATGAAGCCATTAAATCTTTTGGTTTTATCAAAAATGAGGATGAGCCATGTGTATATAAGAAGGTTAGTGGCAGTGCTATCACTTTCCTTGTCTTATATGTGGATGACATCTATTGATGGGTAATGATACGGGTATGTTGTGACTATAAAGGTATGGTTGTCAAATACATTCTCCATGAAAGACTTAGGGAGGCAACCTATATTCTTGGGATTAGCATCTATAGAGATAGGCGAAAAGAATAATTGGTTTATCCCAAAGTCTATACTTGGAAAAGGTGTTAAAGAGGTTTAACATGCTTGATTCCAAGAGAGGATTATTACAGTGAGACATGGTATCCACCTTTCTAAAGAGATGTCTCCAAAGACACTGAAGAAAGAGATAAGATGGCGAGGATTCCATATGCTTGGCTATTGGAAGTTTAATGTATGCAATGTTGTGTACTAGGCGGATATCGCATATCTTTGTTAGTTTGACTAGCGGTATCAATCCAATCGAGTTTGGAACCTTTGGATAGTATCAAGAATATTCTTAAGTACTTGAGAAGAACTAAGGATTTATTCTTGATTTATGGAAGTGGAGACTTGCAATTGGATGGTTATCTTGATTACGATTTCCAATCGGATATCGATGATAGAAAGTCTACCTCTGGATATGTGTTCATTTGTAATGGAGAGTGCGATCGGTTGGAAGAGTTCCAAGCGAGCCGCATTGCGATTCCACTCTGAAATTTGAGTATATTCTTTGCATCGAGATCTTTGCAAAGAAATTATTTGGATAAAGAAGTTCGTGTGAGAACTTACAGTAGTTCCTTCCATTGAGTCGTGGTTCCACTACCTTGTGACAACAATGGAAGCGATCATCTGAGCTAAGGAACTAAGGTCTCACCCAAAATCCAAACACATAGAAAGGCACTACCACATTATCGGAGATATAGTTGGGCAAGGCGATATAGCCATGCGAGAAAAATAACATCGGTGAAAAATTCGGTGATCCATTCACTAAGCCTTTGTCACAAGCTCAGTTAGATGACATCTTGAGAAGATGGGTCTAAGGTATTGTAATGAATGGCTCTAGTGCTAGTGGGAGATTGTTAGTAGTATGCGCTAGATCATATCATATAGTATGTATCTTGTAGATATTATTATAAATAAAAGGCATTTCAACTTTTCATTTTAAATAATATATTTATGTGTAATATAAAATGTCCATTGATATTTTTTTATAAATATTATTCTTAAGTTTTTAATAATATTATTGACAATATTTCTATAACAAAGTATAATAAATAGTTTAAAAATCGAGGATACTTCATAATAACTACATCACTTATCGGAAAGATTATATTCATTTTTGTTCCAAAGTTATTTATATTATATATAAATAAGATGGAATGGTGAGTCTCATGCCATATAACAAACATGATAGGCACTTATAAATGATAAGTAGGCCGAACCAGTGACACTTATGACAAGCACATGGAGTTTACTCTTGTCAATGTTTTGTCATAAATCATATCGATGCATATAATCTTTAGACACGAGATAGCACGATTATCTTGTATATAGGTAGTTTGAGTTTGATCTGCTTTCATACTTGTACTATGTATGGGTATATGGGCATGTGTTGGCTCGTACTAGTTAGATCTGGAGGTAGGTGTTGATCTAGATGGAATATGTTGCTCTAAGTAAATAGAGATAAAATACTATATTAATTTAATTGTTCTTGATTTTTCTAGTTGCTGGGAGGGACAGATAGATTTATTGAAAAGAGTTTACGATGAGAAAAATCTTTTAATCAAGAAGCTGGAATTAAAGAGAACATAATATTCATAGCAAATGGAGTTTGACATAAACCATGACTCCGGCTTGAGTTGGGATTTTGTATGAGAGAGATTCTAGTGCATGGTAACATATGATTATAGGTTCATTTAAGGTAAATCTTATTACTAATTGGGTGGCCATGGCATGCTATGCTAGGTGTTAACCATGTTCTATGAGGTAAATAAAATGATTTAGAGAAATCATTTATTGTAAGAAAGATTTATGATGATATTAAGAGTTTATATCATGTCTCATTGCCAATTAGTGATGAGCCTAGTAAGTCACACACATACACAAGTTATCACCTATTTAAATATGATTTAATTAATTAATTAAAGAGTTTAATTGATTAATTAAATAGATTTGGTTTGCAATTCAATTGCAAAGTCCTAGCATGACTTGAAACCAAATCTAGATTATTGGATGTGTAGTATAAATTAAATTTATATTTAAAGTGTTTAAATATGAATTTAATTGATGAAAATTAATTAATAGAGATTAATTAATTAATTTATATTTGATATAAATTAATTAGAAGAAGAAAATAATTATTTTGGGTTAAGAACTCAAAATTAAGACACGAGGGCATTTTGGTCATTTCACGGTGTGACACGTGGCACCATGAGATGGTGACACATGGCATAACACATAAGCTTGCCAAATATTTTTAATCATGTAAGATGATTAAAATCAAGATTAAATATAGGTTTGACACTTGGCACAATGTGATTGGGTCACTTAAACCTAGAGCTAATCAAAAGGTGACATGTGGCTAGGGTTTAATGTGTTAACCTAGCTATGTAAGTGTGGGTATGAAAGAAAACATAACCAGCAGCCTCTCCTCTCATATGTCACGCCACTTTGAGCCTCTCCAGCTATTTCTCTTCATCTCTCATCAATTCAAAGAGATTAGCCATCAATCTCTTGAATTAAGAACACTAGAAATTGTTTCTAGTGGCTGTTTACATCTCTAATCTCTTAAAAGGCAGAACTTGAATTTCTAATTAATAGAAAAGGCTTTAGAAGCTGTTCAAGGGCTGCCATAGGTGTTCTTGGTGTGGACAAGCTAGAGGACAACATCTGGTGTCTGAAGGCGAATCTCAAAGCGCGAGACATTTGCGGCACATCAACAGGTTAGTGTAATCGTTCTTGATTTAATCTAGGGTTCTAAAATTAATCTGATTAATTTTAAAATCTTAAATAGCAAATACAGATCCAAAAACATATTAAAAGAGTTTTAATATGTTGTTTATCATTGAAATCAAATAGATAAAAATAAATCTTGCATGGTGCATGTGACCCTAGGTGAAAATTTTTGAATTCAATGGTATAATCTTGTGTTTTTCACGCTTCCGTTCCTTCAATTGGTATCAGAGCCACTATATTTGCCATTTAGATTGTTGATTATATAATTTAATTGTGTGTTTGATCATGAGATCAAGAGATTCATTGCTGGTTGGATCATGAGATGTGGCGTCACACATGGAGAAGCCACCATTGGTGGCGGCAACAATGGTTCCATGGGTGATTCAAGGTTTGGCTTTTAATTCTGCAATTGTTGTATGATCTAAGGCCTATTCTTTGACTAATTAAAGTGTTTAATTAGTTGTTTTAATCACACAATTAAATTATGATTCAAATCAGAATTTTAAAAAATGTTTGAATGTGATTCAAATCTGAATTTTAAAAGTTGTTTGAATGTGATTCAAATCTGAATTTTTAAAGTTGTTTGAATCATATTTAAATCTGATTTTTTAAAATTGATTCAATAAAATTCAGATCTGATTTTTAAAAAATGTTTGAATGTGATTCAAATCTGATTTTTAAAAAAATGTTTGAATGTGATTCAAATCTGAATTTTTGAAGTTGTTTGAATGTGATTCAAATCTGAATTTTTAAATTTGTTTGAATGAGATTTAAATCTGAATTTTAAATTTATTTGAATCATATTCAAATCTGGATTTTTAAGTTGAATATGAGATATTCAATTTAATTTAAGTATGTATGTTTTATTTAATTGTTAAATAGTGATATGCATGATGGATGATCATGGACTATAAAAGACCAATGTGATTGGATTTATTTCTTTTATGTTTCTTTGGGATTGTAAATTAATTAATTTATTTTAATTTATTTTGGGCATGTATTATTAAGTTTGTAATAATTTTTGGGTTGTAATTTCATTTATTTAAGTTCTTGTAAATTCGCCTTGGTATGCCAAGGATTACTATGTAATATTGGATTGCAAGAAGTTCAAGGAGGTCAAGAGCATTGGTGGGACCGGTGGGAGAATTCAATATCAAGTGTTGATTATGTACTCCTTCAGCAACTCTTGTAAAATGAATGAATGAAATGCACCTAGGAATGCCACTGATTCAATTCTTGGTGGCTCGAATTGAATCCCTTAGAAAATCCATGATCATACCATATTTCTTGCTTATCCATGAATGCATGAGATGTATGGGAATGTATGCAATTATATGATATATGCATGCTAAATGGATAATGTGCAAAGTGAGACCTTAATAGTAATTAGGATGGCTATAAAATCTTCCAAACAAATGATTAAGTTGGAAATGCTATAATTAAAGTAATTATAACATAAGCCCTCCATTGGGGCAATTATTTTAAGAAATTTTAAATAGTTGCATGAGATGCAATTAATTTAAGAGATTTTCTTAAGAATAATTGTTAAGCATGAATGTTGTAAATATGTAAATGGTTTGGTGGCCAATATTGGATGTACTGAGGACATTAAAATTATTTGCATAATTCTTGGCTCAATGGGATCAACTTAACTAATGCAAGATAAGTCAATAATGGATGTACTGAGATTTTGAGCATTAGGGGCTAGGTAAAAGTTGAACCTCACATGAGATGTGATGGGCAAGAGTTGCTCACTTATAGTTTATTGTAATTCCAATAATGGATGTACTGAGGATGATCAATAGAATTATAAGAATTCAATCACCCACTAGAAATCCATCCAACTAGGATTTCCGTTTTCTACTTTGGAAGTGTAGGATTCGCTAAGTTAGTGGGAGGACCAATTTGATTAAAGACCATAATCATTTTGGTTAATTACATGATACATTTACTAATTAATCTGGTTATTTTACGCAATTAATTTTACGATAAAAATGAGCACAAAACAACCACCACCATCAATATCCTTGCAAGCATACTTGATCAATAGGTTGTGAGGACCTAATGCATGCGATTGGCTAAGAAATTTGAAACTTGTCTGAAACCTTGAACATATAGGATATGTTCTAGATTCAAATGTTCTGGTCCCTTACCTCCGGAGGCCACACAAGAGGAACATGAAACTTTGGACAAGTGGAAGGAGCATGATATGAGAGCTAAGTGTTACATGCTTGCTTCCATGAGTAATGAGTTCTGAAGCAACATGAGAACATGCAGTGCGAGTGAGATCCTCCGTCACCTGCAAGAGTTGTAGGGTGAGCACTGCAGGCCTGCTAGGTATGAGATATCTAAGCAGTTATTAGTATGAGGATGTCGAGGGACGAGAATGTTGGGGATCATGTCCACAAGATGATTCGGTGATTGGCGGTTGGAACATCTTGACTTCAACATGGATTTCCAACTACAAGCGGATTTGATCCTTGATCCCTTCACGAGTCTTTTGGGAATTTTGTGACAAATTTCCATATGACTAAGCAGGAATGCACCTTAGCTGAATTACTCAACATCTTTGGTTATTGCCCAAAAGAATATGCCAGGCAATAAAGGAAAAGAGGTAGCTTTGGTTGCATCTTCTTCCGCTGGAAAGTCCAACAAGAAGAAGGGCAATAAGAAAAAGAAACCTCAGATTCCTGGTCCTTCCAAGAAAATAGCTAAGCAGAAAAGGAAGACTAAAGCTGATAAAGGCAAAGGAAAGTGTTTCCACTGCCAGCAGGAAAGTGTTTCCATTGCCAATAGGAAAGTGTTTCCATTGCCACTAAGAAAGTGTTTGAGTATAGTAATCTAAATGAATGCAATGCCATGGTGAAAACCAACTCAAGTTCAAAATATATTTGGCACTTAAGGTTATGTCATGTTGCAGAAGATAGGATTGCAAAATTGGAGAAAATGGGGATTCTATCCTCATTGGGCTCTGAGCCTACTCCAACTTGTGAATCTTGCCTTCAAGGCAAAATGACTAGATCACCCTTTGTTGGACAAGGGCTAAGAGCTGAAAATATTTTGGAACTAATACATAGTGATGTATGTGGTCAGTTTAAAGAAATGGCTAGAGGGGGCTTTCATTATTTTATTACCTTTACTGATGATAAATCAAGGTTTGGGTATTTGTATTTGATGAAATACAAACATGAATCCTTTGAAAAGTTCAAAGAATTTAAATCTGAAGTAGAAAATCAAACAGGAAAAAATATTAAAGCTCTTCGATCAGATCGTGGAGGTGAATATTTGAGTACTGAATTTGATGAATACTTGAGAGAGCATGGCATTGTTTCTCGGTGACTCCTCCGAGAGCATACGGTGAATGGTGTATCTGAAAGGAGAAATCGTACCCTATTGGATATAGTGCGTAGTATGATGAGCTATCTTGATATGCCAATCTCCTTTTGAGGATTTGCATTAGAATCGACTTTATATATTACGAATAGGATTCCATCAAAATCGGTTTCTTCCACACCTTATGAGATATGGCATGGAAGAAAACCAAGTCTTAAGCATGTTAAGATTTGGGGTTGTCGACTTATATCAAAAAGTGAACAACGATAAATTGGAGACGGATCGAGAAAAAGGTCGATTTGTTGGATATCCAAAGATAGTTTTGGATATTATTTTTATTGCCTACTTCACAAAAGTTGTGATAAGTAGAGATGCCACATTTCTTGAACAACAGTTTGTTCAAGAAGGAGGCAAAGGAAGGCAAATAGAGTTAGAATTGGAGAATTCTGACCAACCAACAGATCAGATGGATATAGATCCATCTAGTCAACCTATACCCATTGATTAAACATCTCTGTTTGTTCCTCGTAGAACAACGGGTATCTCACCCACGGTGAGATATGGTTTTCTTCATGAAGAAGAACAAGAGTTGTCTACTCATGAAGAAGTAGATCATGGAGATGATCCACTTACCTATGAAGAAGCTATATCGGATATAGACTCTTCAAAATGGATTGATGCTATGAAATCAGAGATTGATTCCATGTATAAGAATCAAGTTTGGGATCTTGTTGACCCACAGAAGGTATTGTACCTATAGGGAACAAATGGGTTTTCAAGAAGAAAATTGGTTACGATGGAAAGGTAGAGACCTATAAGGCAAGGCTAGTAGCGAAAGGGTTTCGCCAAAGGCAAGGAATAGACTATGAGGAGACTTTCTACTTTGTTGCCATGCTTAAATCAATTAGGATTTTATTAGCAATAGCTGCATACTATGATTATGAGATTTGGCGGATGGATGTCAAAGCGGCTTTTCTCAATGGATACATTGAAGAAAACATTTTCATGGAACAACCTAAGGGATTTGAATCCCAAGATGGTTCCAAGGTATGCAAGCTAAAGCGATCCATTTATGGGTTGAAACAAGCTTGAGGAGTTGGAACATCCGTTTTGATGAAGCCATTAAATCTTTTGGTTTTATCAAAAATGAGGATGAGCCATGTGTATATAAGAAGGTTAGTGGCAGTGCTATCACTTTCCTTGTCTTATATGTGGATGACATACTGTTGATGGGTAATGATACAGGTATGTTGGCGACTATAAAGGTATGGTTGTCAAATACATTCTCCATGAAAGACTTAGGGAGGCAACCTATATTCTTGGGATTCGCATCTATAGAGATAGGCGAAAAGAATAATTGGTTTATCCCAAAGTCTATACTTGGAAAAGGTGTTAAAGAGGTTTAACATGCTTGATTCCAAGAGAGGATTGTTACCAGTGAGACATGGTATCCACCTTTCTAAAGAGATGTCTCCAAAGACACCTGAAGAAAGAGATAAGATGGCGAGGATTCCATATGCTTGGCTATTGGAAGTTTAATGTATGCAATGTTGTGTACTAGGCGGATATCGCATATCTTTGTTAGTTTGACTAGCGGTATCAATCCAATCGAGTTTGGAACCTTTGGATAGGTGTCAAGAATATTCTTAAGTACTTGAGAAGAACTAAGGATTTATTCTTGATTTATGGAGGTGGAGACTTGCAATTGGATGGTTATCTTGATTACGATTTCCAATCGGATATCGATGATAGAAAGTCTACCTCTGGATATGTGTTCATTTGTAATGGAAGTGCGATCGGTTGGAAGAGTTCCAAGCGAGCACATTGCAGATTCCACTCTGAGAATTTGAGTATATTCTTTGCATCGAGATCTTTGCAAAAGAAGCTGTTTGGATAAAGAAGTTCGTGCCAGAACTTACGGTAGTTCCTTCCATTGAGTCGTGGTTCCACTACCTTGTGACAATAATGGAAGCGATCATCTGAGCTAAGGAACCAAGGTCTCACCCAAAATCCAAACACATAGAAAGGCACTACCACATTATCGGACATATAGTTGGGCAAAGCGATATAGCCATGCAGAAAAATAACATCGGTGAAAAATTCGGTGATCCATTCACTAAGCCTTTGTCACAAGCTCAGTTAGGTGACATCTTGAGAAGATGGGTCTAAGGTATTGTAATGAATGGCTCTAGTGCTAGTGGGAGATTGTTAGTAGTATGCCTAGAGCATATCATTTAGTATGTATCTTGTACATATTTTTATTAATAAAAGGCTTTTCCACTTTTTCGTTTACATAATATATTTATGTGTAATAGAAAAGGTCCATTGATATTTTGTTAGAAATATTATTCTTAAGTTGTTAAGAATATGAGTGATAATATTTCTAGCACAAAGTATCATAAATAGGTTCACAATCGAGGATACTTCATAATAAGGACATGACTTATCGAGAAAGATTGTATTCATGTTTGTTCCCAAGTTATTTATATGAGATATAAATAAGATGGAATTGTGAGTCTCATGCCATATAACAAATATGATAGGCACTTATAAATGATAAGTAGGCCGAACCGGTGACACTTATGACAATCACATGGAGTTTACTCTTGTCAATGTTTTGTCATAAATCATATCGATGCATATAATCTTTAGACACGAGATATACAGATTATCTTGTATATAGATAGTTTGAGTTTGATACTGTTTTCATACTTGTACTATGTATGGGTATATGGGCATGTGTTGGCTCCTACTAGTTATATATGGAGGTAGGTATTGATCAAGATGGAATCTGTTCCTCTAAGTAAATAGAGTTAAAATCGTATGTTCATTTAATTGTTCTTGATGTTTCAAGTTCTGGCGGAGACAGATAGATTTATTGAGAAAGAGTTTACGATGAGAAAAATCTTTTAATCAAGAAGCTGGAATTAAAAGAGAACATAATATTCATAGCAAATGGAGTTTGACATAAACCATGACTCGGCTTGAGTTGGGATTTTTGTAGAGAGATTCTAGTGCATGGTAACATATGATTATAGGTTCATTTAAGGTAAATCTTATTACTAATTGGGTGGCCATGGCATGCTATGCTAGGTGTTAACCATGGTCTATGAGGTTCATAAAATGATTTAGAGAAATCATTTATGGTAAGAAAGAGTTACGATGATATTAAGAGTTGATATCATGTCTCATTGCCAATTAGTGATGAGCCTAGAAAGTCACACACATACACAAGTTATCACCTCTTTAAATATGATTTAATAAATTAATTAAAGAGTTTAATTGATTAATTAAATAGATTTGGTTTGAAATAAAATTGCAAAGAACCTATCATGACTGCAACCCAAAACTAGATTATTGGAGGTGTAGTATAAATTAAATATAAATTTATAGTGTATAAATAAGAATTTAATTGATGAAAATTAATTAATAGAGATTAATTAATTAATTTATATTTGATATAAATTAATTAGAAGAAGAAAATAATTATTTTGGGTTAAGAACTCAAAATTAAGACACGAGGAGCATTTTGGTCATTTCACGGTGTGACACGTGGCACCATGAGATGGTGACACATGGCATAACACATAAGCTTGCCAAATATTTTTAATCATGTAAGATGATTAAAATCTAGATTAAATATAGGTTTTACATTTGGATCAATGTGATTGGGTCACTTAATCCTAGAGATAATCTAAAGGTGTCATGTGGCTAGGGTTTAATGTGTTATCCTAGCTATTTAAGTGTGGTTATGAATGCAAAACATAACCAGCAGCCTCTCCTCTCATATGTCACGCCACTTTGAGCCTCTCCAGCCATTCTTCTTCATCTCTCATCAATTCAAAGAGATTAGCCATCAATCTCTTTAATTAAGAACACTAGAAATTATTTCTAGTGTCTGTTTACATCTTTAATCTCTTAAAAGCAGAACTTGATTTTCTAATTAATAGAAAAAGCTTTAGAAGCTGTTCAAGGGCTGCCATAGGTGTTCTTGGTGTGGACAAGCTAGAGGGACAACATGCTGGTGTCTGAAGGCGAATCTCAAAGCGCAGAACAGCTGCAGCACATCAAGAGGTTAGTGTAATCGTTCTTGATTTAATCTAGGGTTCTAAAATTAATCTGATTAATTTTAAAATCTTAAATGGCAAATACAGATCCAAAAACATATTAAAAGAGTTTTAATATGTTGTTTATCATTGAAATCAAATAGATAAAAATAAATCTTGCATGGTGCATGTGACCCTAGGTGAAAATTTTTGAATTCAATGGTATAATCTTGTGTTTTTCACGCTTCCGTTCCTTCACATATCATATTTATTGTTTATCCGCGAATGCATGAAATGTATGGGAATGTATGCAAGTATGTGATATATGCATGCTAAATGGATAATGTGCAAAGTGAGACCTTAATAGTAATTAGGATGACCATAAAATCTTTCAAAAAAATGATTAAGTTGACTATGCTATAATTAAAGTAATTATAACATGGGCCCTCCATTGAGGTAATTATTTTAAGAAATTTAAATACTTGCATAGGATGCAATTAATTTAAGAGGTTTTCTTAAGAATAATTGTTAAGCATGAGATGTTGTAAATATGTAAATGGTTTGGTGGCCAAAATTGGATGTACCTGAGGACATTAAAATTATTTGCATAATTACTGGCTCAATGGGATCAACTTAACTAATGCAAGATAAGTCAATAATAGATGTACTTGAGATTTTGAGCATTAGGGGCTAGGTAAAGGATTGAACCTCACATGAGATGTGATGGGCAAAGAGTTGCTCACTTATAGTTTATTGTAATTCCAATAATGGATGTACTCGAGGATGATCAATAGAATTATAAGAATTTAATCACCCACTAGAAATCCATCCAACTTGGATTTTCGTTTTCTACTTTGGAAGTGTAGGATTCGCTAAGTTAGTGGGAGGACCAATTTGATTAAAAGACCATAATCATTTTGGTTAATTACATGATACATTTACTAGTTAATCTGGTTATGTTTTGCAGTTAATTTTCTAATAATAATGAGCACAAAATAACCACCACCATCAAATATCCTTGCAAGCATACTTAATCGCAATAGGTTGACAGGACCTAATTTGTCTGATTGGTTAAGAAATTTGAAACTTGTCCTAAACCTTGAACATATAGGATATGTTCTAGACTCCAATGTTCCTGGTCCCTTACCTCCAGAGGCCACCCAAGAGGAACATGAAACTTTGGACAAGTGGAAGGAGCATGATATGAGAGCTAAGTGTTACATGCTTGCTTCCACGAGTAATGAGTTATAGAAGTAGCATGAGAACATGCAGAGTGCGAGTGAGATCCCCCTTCATCTAAAAGAGTTGTATGGTGAGCACAGCAGGAATGCTAGGTATGAGATATCTAGGCATGTAACGATCGGACTCCAACCACTAGAGGAATTGTCTGCTTTGGCCATAAGCCTCACGGTTTTGTTCTATAGGTGGACCAGGAGGTCACCCATCCTAAGATTTCTCTCAAGCGAGCACGCTTAATCCTGGAGTTCTTCCAACTCTCCAGGCCATTCCACCAAAAGGCGCCTCTAGTGATTAGTTCCCCCATTTTATATATCATTACTTTTTGAACCCAAGACCATCTTTGTGCTTTGCCGATGTGGGATTTGCCTAAGGGACCTTTAATTGTAACACCCCTATTTGCATAGCCTGGTATATTTCACTATTCCAGTGATCAGAGTCGGTCCGGATAATTCAGGGGATTAGAACCACATTTAAGACAACTAGATAAGCCATAAACACAAATAATTAGTAATTGTCAATTTGTTAAGTATAAATAAGAAAAACAGAACATAAGAAGTTAAACGAGCTGAGAGTCACAGTAATGGGTGACCTTCTCAGGAACGACTGCGAAGTCGATTTAAACTCAAATTTCGAACCGTAAAATGTGACGCCACAGTCCTTAGGACCATTACAAACACAGTGGATAAGAGAAAATCACGAAAAAGAATTGTTAAGCCTGTCAAATAATTAGGTCAGGGATCCAGAGGAAATCTTGAATTATTAGCAAACCGGGTTAAATCGGTGAGGGGCAATTTGGTCAATTGACCCCGAGAGCTAACTCCTAACCTAACTGTCAAATAAAATTGGAGAAAATAAAATTTCAGAGTTGGGAATTAAATTAAAGAACTAATAGAAATATAAAAAAAAAACAAAGAAAAAATGAAAAAGGTGTAGGGAGATGACATCATGCATCACATCATGCATGATGCCATAAAGATTATAATTAATAAATTTAATTAATTGAATTTTGGTCTTCTTAAAGGCATAAAAAAGAAAATAAAAGAAAATAAAAAAAAAACTAAAAGTCCTTCTTCTTCCCTAAGTGCCGCCTCACTCCCTCTCTCATCCTCTCCCTCACAAAACCACCATGAAAGCTCATCTTTGAGCTTGAAAAACCAAAAATCTCACCATAGAAAATTATTATACCATGGTTAAAGATTGTTTTGGCAACCTAAGAAGAAGATTAAAAGAGAAAAAAGGGAGAAAGGAAGAAGTTTGAAGGAAAGAAATTATGCACTAAGGTTAGTAAACTAAATTTGATTTTCTAGTTGAATTAGTTGTGTTTATAGCTTAATTAACTTAGAAATAAACTTAAAATGAAATGAAATTAATTGTTGGAGGACTAAACATGGATTTTGATTAGCTAGAGTTTGCTATGGTAGTGCATGAATTTGATTGGATTATAAGTGCAGGCAAGCTTATATGAATGTAGAGGTGATATTGAGATACTTGGATGTGGTTAAATGTAATTACTAGTGTAGTTAGGGTTTTGGACCTACGGTTTAGAGGCAAAAATGTGAGAAATGGTAAAATGATGTGTTTGACCTAGTTTGAAGTGAGAAATGGTCATTTGAGACCAAATGAAATGTGTTGGAAGTGTTGGAGTTGAGACTAAATTCGGACTCAATGTAGTCATGCTGGTCTCTTGAGAGACGAAAACTAAAAATTTATAAGTCCAATTGGTATGAGACTAATTGGGAATGAAAATAGACACTAAATGACACAATTTTCATTTAGGAAGCATGCCCAAAAAGTGACCAAAACCTAGTGAACAAATTGACCAAACTTGGAAAATCTCAGTCTGCCCTGTACAAACTGACCAAATGAATAGTATTTATTCATTTGGCCATAACTGGAGCTATGTAGGTCTAAATGACCTAAACTTTTTCCAATGGACAGATGAGATATAGACCTAAAACTTTCATGCAGAACACAAACCCAAATTATGCCATTAACCAAGTCATTTGGCCACCCCAATTTGGTGACCTAAAACTGCCAGAACCAAAATTTGCCCAGAAAACTGGGTTGAGTCCAATCCGGCAGCCTTGGTTCAAATGGCTATAACTTGAGCTACAAAACTCCAATTAGAGTGATTCAAAAAGGATAATAAACTTAAGATAATAGGGAACAATTTATATGAAGAAAGTTTTGCCAAATTCCAACACTAAGATGACCAATGAAACAGTGCAACCTTAGACACCAAAACTGAAAATTATCAAATTTGCCTAAAAGACTTAGAATTTTAATAAACAACCAAAACCAACAAATTTAGTGACCAAAATGTGGTATGAGAGTAAAGTTGAAGTTCCCATACCTATTAAGCCTTAGAAAGTTAACAAATTGACTTGAATAGTACCATGAACAGTAACTCTAAAATGAAAATTTCCAAGAATGTTAGTTTAAGCATTTTTGGGCTAGAATTAAGTATTTATGAATTAATTATTGGATTTACTGTGAAATAAGATACTGAAACACTATAAATGTTGTGTTTCAGCTGAAAAAGACCCGGAAGGTATAAGAGACTGAGTCAAGGCCTAAAGGCGACTCACGTCAGGTTTGTGCACAAAAATTTTTAAATTATAGTTTTCATAATGGAAATTCATTTGTTATACATTCTGAATCTGTTTTGTTCATTATGAATTTTGAGAATGTTGTGTTGCCTATTCTACAATGGAAATTTGTAATGAAAATTATTTATTGATTTGTATGAAATATTTGAACAATATGGTTTTGAATTTAGTTATGGCTTTGAAAATCTTATTTGAAAAATAGTATGTTGCCTATTTTGTAAATGAAAAGTTTAGAGTGAAATATGATTTGTGAATTGTATAAAATATTTGAATAACTTAATTTAAATTGTTTTTAATTCACACTTGGCATGGCAATACTAATATGTTCCTCCTCCACTTGTGGGGTGAGTTTGATATTTGATCACTTTCCTCCCTCTCTGGCTTTCCAGTCTGAGGAGCGAGTTTGGATGAGTACTCATTAGCTTCCTAGCCACCTCCTTGAATGATTTCGATTAGTGGGGTGACTATGCCTTGTCGTGATGTTCACACGAAATGTTCAGAAATTTTGTGTCATGGCCTAAGATGTGTTATTGTTTGGCAACACTATGTTTATTAAATTGTTTTATCAAGTTGTGCTATATTAAGTTTTGAAAATTATGATTTGTTATAAATGTGATTTGAGAAAAAATTTGTGAAATGCGATTATGAGATTTTTGAATGATGATTTGTTCATAAATATTTTATATTATGCATTTTATGCTTTATTGTGCACCACTGAATATTAATATACTCAGCAATAGCTTTAACTTGCTGTTGCAGATAGAAAAAAGGACATAGCAGCTGAGCGAGCTGCTACAGTTAGAGAGGAGTACAATTGAAGAATTTTTGTACGGGTATTTGTTTATACCCTGGTAGTTTAGTTTGATGTAAATATGATAGTATGCATATGTATCTCTGTAATTTGAGCAGTTGTACAGATAAAATTGTAATAATATTATTTTTGAGATTTCGAATCTGTAAATTAACTTATGATTGTAAATTAATGATTTAAAATGCAATGTGCATGAGTTATGAAATGTTTTGAGATATTAATTCTTGATTTGAAATTTGGATTTTAAATTAAAGTGTTACTATTGCTGTTGATTTGAAGTTTGGTGGCTGCAAATGGAGTTATGATTGAGAAATATATTGGGAGTATTTCTATTTTCAGGTTTTGAAGAATTATTTTCTCAAAATACAGACGGCACTCTGTCAAAATTTTTTAAAAATTGCAGAGATTTTAAATATCCAAAACTTTGATTTAAGTTTCGACTCTAAATGAAGGTTTTTAAAATTTGAAAAAAAAAATTTACCACCAATTCCATAATGAATGAAAAATATTTTAAAATCCCTTGTAATATATTTAATGGGTTACTGGTAGGTGAAGTACGGTAATTCATTAGGTGTACTACGGGAACATGTTACATCTTACGAGGAGTAGGGTGTGACATGTTTAGTGGTATCAGAGCAAGGTTTTAGAATAAATTTTAAACTGTGAATTTGAAATATTTTGTCTGTAAATAAAACTGCTCAAATGTTTGATATATATGACATATTTACATCATGAATATGCACTAACGGAGGTCAACCTCCTTGTATTTGTTATCAGAGAGTAGAAAATTTTTGGAAAATGGAATGGAAGAGGGAGATCATTCCGTAGAGCAATCTATCGAGGCTGAGGCCCGAGGAGAGGCTCCAATACTCCAGAACGTGAGTGGGTCAGCCACTCCAGCTCCTCCTCAAGCACCACAGTTCCCCGCTCAGTTTGCACAGCAGATGGCTACGTTTTTCCATCAAATGGTGAGAAATGTGCCACCCCAAGCTCAGATGTAAGCACCTGTAGCACAACCACAGCCCTCAGCTTGACAATATGAAAAATTGATGAAATTTGTGGCTACAGAATTCAAAGGAACAGTGGATCCACTGGAAGCAGAACAGTGGTTAGAGAGGATGGAACGGGTTTTCAAAAAACTACAATGTACTAAAGAGTTGAAGTTCGAATATTCAGTATCACTTCTGCAAGGGGATGCATATGAGTGGTGGAAGACCATCCCCTACAGTCTGGTAGAGCCACCAGTCCTCACATGGGCAGACTTTTTAAGGGAATTTCAGCAAAAGTGGGTCCCCGATACTTATGTAGACATGAAGCTGTAAGAGTTTTTAAGGTTAAAGCAAGGGGATAGAACTGTAGCAGAGTATGAGCGGGACTTTTCAAGGCTAAGCCATTATGCTGGAAGCTTAGTCTCCACCCCCAGAGACCAGTGTAAAAGGTTTGTGGCTGGGTTGAGGCCTAGCTTGAGAATGCAAGTGGTAGGGTTCCGACAGCAGAATTTTTCTGAATTGATTTCTCAAACCCTGGAACTGGAAAGGATAGAATCAGAATGGGCAGTGAAAAAGAGTACACAAGAGAAAGAGAAAATTGAAAAGGTTACTGGTCAAGCTACTAAGAGTGGCTCTGGGAAAAGAAAATATTTTGAAGGATCTAGTTCGCGCAAATCAGGTGGAGGTATATCTTCTAGACAGAAATCATCCAAATCCGATCAACAAACTCAATAGAGACGCAGAAATACATTGTCGGATCGACTTTGTGAGATTTGTGGTAAACCACATAGTGGAGTATGTTATAGAGCTATAGGAGCATGTTTCAATTGTGGAGGGACTGGTAATTTTGCTAAGGATTGCATAAGTCCATGCCATTATGGATCATTTACCATGGCAGAATGATCAGCCCAAGTTTTTACCCTGAAGAGTTTACCAACAGTTGGTAGAGGCAGAGGCAGAGGTAGGGGTAGTACACCTGGAAGTCAGAGTACTGTGAATCAACCAGGACAAGGTGATGCTCTAGTGAGAGTATACATTATGCGACAGAAGGACGAGGATGAGACTTCTGGTATGGCTGCTGGTATTTCCTTAATTCTTAACTAAGATATGTATATGTGTAAAAAAAAATATATTTTGATATGCTAGTGACTAGTCTTTTTAAAATTAATTTTGGAAGAGCTTGTCAGTGAAAAGTAATTGCTAGCACACAAGAATTTCTAAAGTTAATTAGTAAGCCGAATTATGAAAGGAAAGAGAACCTAAAAGTAAGTGTAATACCCCTATGTTCGGTAGTGCGTTCTACTGTTCCGGTAACCAATGTTGTCCGGACAGCTAGGATGCCTAGAACTACACTTGGATATGAGTGAGGAGACATAAAATAATGAAATACAAGAAAAGAAAATACAAGAAAAACAAAGGAAAAATAATAGCAATGAAATGTAACCAAGTTAAACGAGCCGAGAACCTTAGCGATGGGTGACCGCACCGGGAAGTCGCGGCGTGGACCGTTGACTAGCCTTGGACCGCAGGGAACCCAAGAAAATATTTTTAGGGCTTAAATAAATATCTATTGAAGTATAAATATCATTAGAAATATCAAATAAAAATTAATTAATTAGTACAAAGAAAAGTGAGAAATCGAAAAACGGACAAAACCTGGTGTTACCCAAAAATCGAGAATGTAACCCGAACAGGGGCATTGTGGTCATTTGACACCCCGAGTTGTCTTTTGACCTAAATGTCCATTAAAAATATATGATATTATGCTTGGAAAATGTCATGAAAAATTAAATTAGTGGTACCTAATGTAAATAGCAAAAATGGGAAGCTTAATGTGGGAAAATGAAACCTTAGATCAATTTAATATTTAATTTTAACTTAGTGCTCCACTCACCCATCAAAGTGGACCACTAACTCATCATCTCGGGAAAAATACTCATCATCTTCTTCAACCTTAGAACCAGCCGAAATTGCTCCCAAGAAACTCCATTGCCGCATGGTTTGAAGCTCCATGCAAGTGTGATCCAAGCTTGTTTCTTGGCACTTTCCTTCATTAAAAGTTGTCCATACACCTTGGGCAGTAGATAGGCAACAAGAAGACCAAGTTTTGGAGAGGTTTTGAAGAGTTTCCAAAGTGGTAAGTTTGTGTTTTTGATTATTGCTTCATTAAAGTTTGTGAGGATGTTATGGGTACTTGAATTGTGGAGAGATTTTTGAAGTTTGATGTTTAAAGGGAGATGTGTATTTTTGGCAGCCATGGAAACTCCTTAAGGGAAGTTTATTCTTGCTTGTAAATGGTAGATTAAAGGGTTGATTAAGTTTTTATGTGTGTAGGAATTAATTTGGGTGATGTATACTAAGTATATGTGAATGTGTACTTGAATTTGGAAGCTTGGAAATTAATAGAGAGTGATGTATGAATCGGCAGCTTGAATGGTGAACCATAAAAATGTTATTTCATGGTTTGGTTTATGGAATACTAATGTTGAATTGTGATACTTGCTTTGGCAGCTTGTGTATATGTATGATGGTGTGAGGTTGGACATGTAAATGAGCTAGGTTAGGAGATTGAATTGTTTGTAATTTGAACTTGAAAAAATTCTGTACTATAAGGTGCATATTGAGTGTGGTTATAAGCTACCAAAGTGACCAAAAATATGTTGTGAAATGTGTTTAGGTTAGAGTACAAAACATAAATGGCATGAATGTGTAATTTGCTAGGTGTTAAATGTATCCTTGATGAGTGATGGACAATGTGCAATAGGACAGTGTGCATTTTGGCCTATAACTTTAATTGTGTAGCTCCAATTGGTGAAACTAGGAACAAAATGTGCCAACTTTCATGAAGGAAGCTTACCAAAATTCTGCTTGTAAAGTAACTTGAAAAATGACCAAATCCGGATTAGTGCATTTAAGGCCTGAAAATTGACCATTTGGGCAGTAGTTAGTATTTTGGCCATAACTCACTCAAAACAGGTCCAATTGAGCTGAAAGTTTTATCATGAATAGTTGAGACATATATCTACAAGTCTTATGAAGACACCAAAGCCCAGAAATGACCATAAGCAAGTCAAATAGCTTGCACAAGTTCGGGTCCAAAAACTGGCTAAACCAAAATTGACCTAAAATGACTTAAAGTGACTAATTTTGGTACATTTTGACCAGCAATAGTAAAATGACCATAACTTAGTCTAGTAAACTCAGATTGACCTGAAATTTTGCTCGGCATGCAATAAGACATAGATCTAAAAGTTTTTAGTTTTAACCGAAACCCAGAAACTGATGGAACTAGGTCATCCGGCTAGGTCAAATTAGTATACCGGGATCCGGCAAATTGCAATAAAATGCAATATACATGGAAATGAATTGGGTAACATGTACCAACCCTAAAAGGCTACAAATGTGATATATTGGTAACATTAAAATCTAATTCACCTAGAATGCATCGAGGGTCGACATCTTAGGTTGACTAAGGAAATAATAGAACTCAATGAATTAATTATTAAGCATTATCATTAGAGACAATTTAAATGAGTACTTAAATACTTCAAATTGTGTTTCTCAGTTAGCAAGGACTCAGGGAAAGGGAAGGAAACACTGAGTCAGAGCCAAGAGACAGTTATCAGAGTTTTGTGCACAATAGTTATTTCTTTTAAATTTTTCAATTAAAATAAATTATGATTATTTGTATGTTATTGTTTTAAATTGTGTTTGTGCACAATAGTTATTTCTTTTGAATTTTTCAATTGAAATAAATTATGATTATTTATACGTTATTATTTTAAATTGTGTTTGTGCACAATAATTTTGATTTCTTATTTTTTACTTAAAAATTTATTTGAACATTATAGTTTTAAATTGTGTTTGTGCACAATAGTTATTTCTTTTGAATTTTTCAATTGAAATAAATTATGATTATTTGTATGTTATTGTTTTAAATTGTGTTTGTGCACAGTAATTTTGACTTCTCATTTTCTACTTAAAATTTAATTGAACATTATAGTTTTAAATTGTGTCCGTGTACAATACTTTTATATTCATTGCTTTTACTAGCAAATGTATTTGGAGAAATGAGTTATGAATAATTTTTTATTATTTTGGTTTTGGGAATATTATTTGGAAATTATTGTGGTGCCTACTTTGTAAATGGAAATTTTGAGATAAATTGTGTTTAGTGGTATCGGAGCAAAGTAAGGACGGCGATGCGTAACGCCTATGATTCTTGGGAGCTCTCATGCGTGAACCCAGGAGCTTGCAGGGATGGGGATACGTAACGCCTGCAAGTGCTTTGATAAGTGCACTATGTTCTTCCTCCATTTATGGGGTGAGTGTGATTGTATTCCTCCCTCTTTGACTTATCAGTCTAGGGTGAGTCTGATTATTTTCCTCCCTCTCTGGTTTACCAATTGAGGTTGTAGATCGAATAAGTACTCATTAGCTAGCTAGCCACCTCCCTCATTGATTTCGATTAGTGGGGTTGTAGATTGCTTTATCATGGTGTACAACGTAGCATTAATCGGAAATTTTGTATCACAGGTTAAGTTTTGTAGGAATTGGCAACACTGTATTTATTAAATTATTTGACTCAAAATTTTTCTATAATGAGCTTTGATAATTTGTGAAATGTAATTGTGCAGCGTTTAAATTGTGTTATTGATTCGCAAAACGGTATTATTCAATTATTTGATCAAATTGTGTTATAGATTGGCAAAACTGTTTTATTCAGTTATTTGATCAAATGGTATTATTGATTGGCAAAACTGTATTATTCAGTTATTTGATCAAATTTGTGTTACATGAACTTTGTAAATTGTGAAATGGAATTGTAAACTATTTGATTTGTGAATTGTCAATAGAAGATTTATGTATTGCATTTCAAATTGTTATTGTGCACCACTAAGTAAATTTTACTCAGCAATAGCTTTTCATTGCTGTCGCAGGTAGACAGACTGATAGGGCAGCAGACTAGGCTGCTAGTGCTTTAGTGAGAGATCATCGGGTATATTGAGTATACCATATTTTGCATTTTGTATTGTAATGTATGTTCACTGTATATATATAATGTTCTTGGTTTTGAGTAGTTGTAAATTAAAATTGTACATTGAAGTTATAAAATAAATTGTAAATTATTTTGGTTTGTAAATATTGTGATATATTTCTTTTATCTCAGCCTTTGAAAAACTGAAAAATTTTTATGGATTTGAGTTGAGAAACACATTGTGTTAATTAAATGTTGGAGTTTGAGATTGAGAAATATAATTGAAGTGCTTTTTTACAGGTTTTTGAAGAACTACTTTATTCAAAATACAAATGGCACTCTGCCAAAATTTTTACAGAAATTATTATTTCTTCAAATGTGTTAGTTGTTTCACTTCAGTTCAAAAAAAAAAAAAAAACACCTGTAAATAGTACTCACCACTGTAAAAAGAAGTAAGAAAAGTTTTAAAATCCCTTGTAGCATATTTAATGGGTTATTAGTAGACGAAGTTGGTAATTCATTAGGCATACTACGGGATCATGTTATGCCTTACAGAGGGGTAGGGTGTGACATGTTTTAGTGGTATCAGAGCTAGTTTTTAAATTCTATTTTCACCTATGATTTGAATATTCTTTCTTCATAGTACAACTGCTCAATGTCATTATTTGATACATACAGTACATTACATTATAAATATGCACTAACGGGAGGAAATCTCCTTGTGTTAATTGTTCAGGAGGTCTAAGATCCTCGAATTGACTTTGGAAGAGGGTGATCATTCAGTCGATCAATCGATAGAGGTTGAGGTACAAGTTGAGGCCCCAGCTCCACAAAGTGTTGAAGGCTTGACTGCAGCTTTACCAAAGATAAATTATCAGATAAATGGCCCAAAGAAATGGCCACTTTCTTTCAACAAATGGCTGATAATCTGTCAGCCCAAGCCCAAGTACAGACCCAACCCCCACAAGGGTAGTGTAAAATAAAGAAGAGGGAGAAACCTATGGGTGAAAGCTCAAGCATTAATTTAAGAAAGAGAAAAGAATTTGAGGAGCCCCGAGCTCAGGGATATAACAGTGGTGGATCATCAAGGCAGAGACCACCAAGGTCCAGTCGTCGAACAACAAGAAGTTCCTACCCTCCCTGCCAATGTGAAACTTATGGTAGAAATCATGGTGGGGTATGCTACAAGGCCATAGGAGCCTGTTATAACTGTGGAGGCATAGGACACTTTGCTAAGGACTACACTAGTGCCCGTAGAGTTAGACCACCTTCTACTGCTACTGAAGGGTTAGTTCAGAGCCCTATCACTAGAGGTTCACAATCACCCAGCAGAGGTAGAGGCAGGGGTAGAGGTAGCCCAGCAGGCAGCCAAGGCACAGTGAAACAGTCAGGGCAAGGTAGTGCTCCAGTCAGAGTCTAAGCAATGAGATAGAGAGAAGAGGCCGAGACATCTGATGTTGTGGCTGGTACCTTCTCAACTTTTAATTAAGATGTATTGTGTTATTTGATCCGGGTTCTACCCATTCTTATGTGAGTGCTAGCATCATTGATTGCATTGTTGTTCCATATACAAAAAAATGAACTTTGAGGTGCTAGTAACAAGTCCATTAGGACAAGAGTTCAGGGTTAATGGAATGTATAGGGATTGTTCTTTGGTGATCCAAGGACATACTTTTTTGTCTGATCTCATTGAAATGCCCTTCAAAGATTATGATATCATATTGGGCATGGATTGGTTAGCCAGGCATCACGCTATGATTGATTGTAGACTGAAGACCGTCACTTTTGGTCTCCCTCAGTATAGTGATGCGGTAATACATGGGGAGAGGCAGCTATTGCCATCAAACATCATTTCGGCTGCACTAGCCAGAAAAATGATCAGAAAGGGGTGTGAAGCATACTTGGCACATATGGTAGACACCCAAATGGGGAGTCCAGCATTGAGGGACATCCCTACAATATATGACTTTTCAGATGTGTTTCCTGATGAATTGCCAGGATTACTTCCGGAAAGAGAGGTGCAGTTTGAAATTAATGTTATGCCTAGTGTGGATCCAATCTCCATAACACCATACAGAATGGCACCAGCAGAGTTAAAGAAGTTGAAGGTACAGTTGCAAGAACTACTTGAAAAGGGCTTCATCCGCCCTAGTGTGTCACCATGGGGAGTGCCAGTATTGTTTGTTAAGAAGAAGAATGGCACTCTTCGTTTATGTATTGTTTGACCTGGAATCTGCATACTTTTATGTTAGTGTTAGAACTATATGTTCTGTTATTATTCCTTTACAAGGGAATAAATTTTGATGCATTAGTG
Source organism: Hevea brasiliensis (assembly GCF_030052815.1). Classification (NCBI taxonomy): domain Eukaryota; kingdom Viridiplantae; phylum Streptophyta; class Magnoliopsida; order Malpighiales; family Euphorbiaceae; genus Hevea; species Hevea brasiliensis. Next base: position 67,595,476 of record NC_079493.1, on the reverse strand, counting down.
ATTAGTCCTTTGAGATAAGGATTGGAAGAGTTTATCAGCGAAAAGTATTTTCTAACACACCATAAATTATAAAGCTAAATGACAAACCTATTTAATGTAAGGCAAGAGGAAGTAAAAGTAAGTTGTGGTAATAGACTTGCTCTAAATGAGGGCAAAGATGTTACAGTTAGTAATTGTCAGTGGATATTATAATCAGAATAAGTTTCAGATATTAGTGAAATCGAAAAGGATAAAATATAGAAAAAATTGATCTATTGGGATGTATTGTAGTAACTATGCAATGTTCTTGATGTTTATATTGTAAGCTACAGATTACAGTACTAACTTGAGATTATTGTGTAGAGCTACGTACTACTCGATAGTACACCTAGATGAGAATAGTTGCCAACGGCATCTGTTTTGGTATAGTTATGCCAGGACATAATTTAATTGTTAGAAATAAGTTTGAAAATCCTACTTAGGGATCTAAAACTCAAAAGATAGAGTATCGAAAGGTTATAGTTTAGTACAAAAGGAGGTAAGTTATAGAATATTGATAGATAAAAAGAGTTATGGAAGTAAAAATTTGAACAGTTGGTTCAGATATAACAAAGAAATGTTATGAATATGAGAAAGACTATTGACTAGAATAGTCAGAGGACCAATGACTAGATAAATCATTCTAACATGACCTCAAGGGTCATTCAAGAAGGAACATGAACCGAAATATTAGACAGCACAATAGTAAGAGAAGATTGGTATTATACAAACAAATTAAATGTTGCATTAGATTGTTAAAAGTCTTATACCAATGCGAGGGAAAGAAGATTATACGATCATATAGAAAGGAGAAAATAAACGCATGACTATTGTAAGATGGCTATTGGGTAAAATTTAGTGGACGAAATTTATTTTAAGGGGGGAAGAATTGTAATACCCCTATGTTCGGTAGTGCGTTCTACTGTTCCGATGTCTAGTGTTGTCTGGACAGATAGGATGCCTAGAACTACACTTGGATATGAGTGAGGAGACATAAAATAATGAAATACAAGAAAAGAAAATACAAGAAAAACAAAGGAAAAATAATAGCAATGAAATGTAACTAAGTTAAACGAGCCGAGAACCTTAGCGATGGGTGACTGCACCGAGAAGTCGCGGCGTGGACCGTTGACTAGCCCTGGACCGCAGGAAACTCTGGAAAATATTTTTAGGACTTAAATAAATGTCTATTGACGTATAAATATCATTAGAAATATCAAAGAAAAATTAATTAATTAGTACAAAAAAAAGTGAGAAATCGAAAAACGGACAAAACCTAGTGTTACCAAAAAATTGGGAATTTAACCCGAACAGGGGCATTGTGATCATTTGACAACCCGAGTTGTCTTTTGACCTAAATTTCCATTAAAAATATATGATATTACACTTGGAAAATGTCATGAAAAATGAAATTAGTGGTACCTAATGTAAATAGCAAAAATGGGAAGCTTAATGTAGGAAAATGAAACCTTAGATTAAACTAATATTTAATTTTAACTTAGTGCTCCACTCACCCATCAAAGTGGACCACTAACTCATCATCTCGGGCAGAATACTCATCATCTTCTTCAACCTTAGAACCAGCCGAAATTGCACCCAAGAAACTCCATTGCCGCATGGTTTGAAGCTCCATGCAAGTGTGATCCAAGCTTGTTTCTTGGCACTTTCCTTCATTAAAAGTTGTCCATACACCTTGGGCAGTAGATAGGCAACAAGAAGACCAAGTTTTGGAGAGGTTTTGAAGAGTTTCTAAAGTGGTAAGTTTGTGTTTTTGATTATTGCTTCATTAAAGTTTGTGAGGATATTATGGGTACTTGAATTGTGGAGAGATTTTTGAAGTTTGATGTTTAAAGGGAGATGTGTATTTTTGGCAGCCGTGGATACTCCTTAAGGGCAGTTTATTCTTGCTTGTAAATGGTAGATTAAAGGGTTGATTAAGTGTTTATGTGTGTAGGAATTAATTTGGGTGATGTATACTAAGTATATGTGAATGTGTACTTGAATTTGGAAGCTTGGAAATTAATGGAGAGTGATGTATGAATCGGCAGCTTGAATCGTGAACCATAAAAATGTTATTTCATGTTTTGCTTTATGGAATATTAATGTTGAATTGTGGTACTTGCTATGGCAGCTTGTGTATATGTATGATGGTGTGAGGTTGGACATGTAAATGAGCTAGGTTAGGAGATTGAATTGTTTGTAATTTGAACTTGAAAAAATTCTGTTCTATAAAGTGCATATTGAGTGTGGTTATAAGCTGCCAAAGTGACCAAAAATATGTTGTGAAATGTGTTTAGGTTATGGTACAAAACAGAAATGGCATGAATGTGTAATTTGGTAGGTGTTAAATGTATCCTTGATGAGTGATGGACAATGTGCAATAGGGTAGTGTGCATTTTGGCCTAGAACTTTAATTGTGTGGCTCCAATTGGTATGAAACCAATTGGAGGTAAAACTAGGCACAAAATGTGCCAAATTTCATGAAGGAAGCTTACCGAAATTCTGCTTGTGTAACACCCCTATGTTCGGTAGTGCGTACTACTGTTCTGATTACCAGTGCTGTCCTGACAGTTAGGATGCCTAGAACTACACTTCGATATGAGTGAGGAGACATAAAATAATGAAATACAAGAAAAGAAAATACAAGAAAAACAAAGGAAAAATAATAGCAAAGAAATATAATCAAGTTAAGCGAGCCGAGAACCCTAGCGATGGTGATCAGACAGGAAGTCACGGCGTGGACCGTTGACTAGCTCTCGGATCATGGAACCACGAAAATATTTTTAGGACTTAAATAGACCCCTATTGAAGTATAAATATCATTAGAAATATAAAAAAAAATTAAATAATTAGTACAAAGAAAAGTGGGAAATCGAAAAATGGTCAAAACCCGTTGTTACCGAAAAATTGGGAATACAACCCGAACAGGGGCATTGTGGTCATTTGACATCCCGAATTTTCTTTTGACCAAAATATCCATTAAAAATACATGATATTACACTTGGAAAATATAATGAAAAATTAAATTAGGGGTACCTAATGTAAATAGCCAAAAGTGGAGTAAAATTTGGGTAATTAGCACTTAAATAATATTAAATCAATTTCTTATGTGAGTGGACCACTAAGGGATTATAAAATGCATTAAGTGGGCAGATTACTCCACTAAAACTTCATCTTCAACCTTTGAAGACCACCATTGCCGTAAAGAAAGCCTTAGAAACCACCATTGTTGTCCCATTTGTGAGCTTCATGCATCCATGATCCAAGCTTCAAGTGGTTAGGGTTTCTTCACTAAAAGTAACCACCACACCTTGGGCAGCATTTAGGGAGTGAGAAAGGTAAGTTTTGATGAGTTTTTAAGAAGCTTCAAAATAGGTAAGTTTGTGTTTTTGAATGTTGCTTTGTTAAAGTTTGTAAGCATGTTATGGGTGTTTGATTTATGAAGAAATTTTTGAGTTTTGATGTTGAATGGGAATGTGTACTTTTGGCAGCCATGGAAGCACCTTGAAGGTAGTTTATTTGTGCTTGTAAATGGGGAATTAAATGATTGATTAAATGTGTATTGTGTAGGAAATTGTTTGGGTGATGTATACTTAGTATATGTAAATGTAAAATGAAATTTAAAGCTTGGAAAGTAACGGAATGTAAGTGTACCATTGTGGCAGTTTGCTAACTCTTGGGGAATGCTGGAATTCATGCTTGGTTTATGGAATAATGATGTTAAAATGTGTTGGTTGTTATGGCAGTTTGAGTGCATGTATGATGGTGTGAAGTTGGATATGTAAATGAGCATGAATTGGTGATTGAATTGTTGTAAATTGAGTTGGACAAATTCTGCACTTATTGGTGCACATTGTGTCACACTTAACCCCTCTGTAAGGCATAACATGATCCCGTAGAATACCTAATGAACTACCGCACTTCACCTACCGATAACTCATTAAGTACCCTACAAGGGATTTTAAAACAATTTTCTTACTTTTGTTAAGTGGCGAGCATTTTCTAATAGGTATTTAAAACATATGATTAAAAATAAATCTAGTTAATATTTTTAGTCCATTTTATTTTTCCGCAAATTTTATAAAAATTTTGACATAGTTCTCTCTGTATTTTGAGAAAACAGTTCTTCAAATACCTGTAAAAAGCACTTCTAAAAATTTTTCTCAACAACTGCTTCAGTTTCATACTCAATCTCAATCAATTTCTCAACACATTTATCAACTTTCAAATTTCAAATCCACTATCCAATGATCATCAAAATACTAGCAATCCATTTCATTCAAATTAAATAAAATAGTTCCATTCATATTTCATTAGAAACAAAACAATTTCAATACATTATTACAAAATTTACATTAAGAGAATTTCAAACTACAATATATATTACAAACTTCATACAAATTTTTGTACAAGTTGCTCAAGACCCATTTACACGTCCATACATTTATATGTAATACATACATGAAAAGAAATATTTACAATTAGGGTATAAATTATACCCGAAGATTTTAAGCTGATAGCTCCTCACACCTCAGCGGCTCAGTCTGCTGCTCCTCTAGTCTCTGTATCTACGACAGCAATAAAAGCTATCGCTGAGTACTAGGACTCAGTGGTGCACAACATACTAAAATAATCTTTATGCAAAACTTAAATCACATTTATTCAAAAATTTGGCTGAACATGAGAATTAAGTACAAATCATGCATTGTGAGATTTTAAATGCAACCAAGTTCATTTCAAAGTATCAAAACACATTTCATAAAACCCACAGTTAGATCATGCCATTCGAAACAAATAGAATCTCAATAGCCAGAGGCTAAAGAGAAATCACATCACAAGGCTAGCTAGCTCAAATATATGGATATACTGGCACACCTCAACACTTCTCCAGAGAAGGAATCAAAATTCGAAACTAATTACCCCCACTAGTCGTGCTAGTGAGGTGTTCAAATATATGGTCATGACACTGTGGTTTCAAAACTTATCTTAACAATTTGCTAAACATTGTCATTTCAATATACATAATAACTTTCAACAATTTAAATCAAAACATCATAAGAATGCCATAATCCAATATTTCACATTATTCAAAACAGTATGCAAAAGATGATTACAAAAAGTATACGTTGTGCACAAACCTCAAACGAGTCGCCTCTTGGCCTTGACTCGGTTCCTCGGGTTCTTTCTCGATACTCCTTTCAACTGAAACACACAATTTTACAGTGTTTCAGTACCATAATTTAACATAAATCCAAAAATAAATTTAACTTCACTTTTACCTAGCCCTAACGTGCTAAATTCGACGTTCTTGAAATTTTTGTGTTTCGGGTTACTATTCACTACACTATTCAAGTCAAATAATTGACTTTCTAAGGCTTAATAGGTATGGGAACTCCACTTCACCCACATACCACATTTTGGTCACTAAACTTGTTGGTTTTAGTTGTTTACTCAAATCCTAAGTCTTTTAGGCAAATTTGGTAAATTTCAGTTTTGGTGTCCCTACTTGTACTGTTTCGTTAGTCAGTTTACTATTGGAATTTGGCAAAACTTTCTTCATAGAAAATGTTCCTTATTATCTTAAGTTTATTCTCCTTTTTGAATCACCCCAATTGGAGTTTTGTAGCTCAAGTTATAAGCAAGTTACTATTACTGTTCATGCTGCAGAATTTGGTTCTGCAGATTTGTTGATCCAAAATCATTTAGTAATTTGATCAAGTTAAGTCCATAATTTGGTCTAATTTTCTTCATATGAAATGTTCTACTATGTCTTAGGTTTCCATCAGTTCAAGAATCGCCTAAATCGGAGTTTTCTAGAGAGATTTATAGCCATTGTAACTTTACTGTTCATATGGCAATCTGCAGTTCTGCAGATTCAGGTCACCAACTTTGCTCAGTAATTTGATTGGGTTAATGGCATAATTTGGGTTGGTGTTCTTCATGAAAGTTTTAGATCTATATCTCATCTAACCCTTAGTAAAATTTCAGGTCATTTTGACCTGCCTAGCTCGAGTTATGACCAAATGAACAAACACTGTTCATTTGGTCAGCAGGCGACTGCGATTTTCCGACTTCGGCCACTTTGTTCACTAGGTTTTAGTCACTTTTTGGGCAGGCTTCCTAAATGAAAATTGTGTCATTTAGTGCCTATTTTCATCGCCAATTGGTCCCATATCCATTGGACTTGTAAAATTTCATTTTTGGTCCCTCAAAGGAAGTTTTGGTCATGCTGCCAGCACATGACCTTATCCAATCCGAATTGGCTTTTAATTCCAGCACTTCTAACACACCTCATTTGGTCACAAATGATCATTTTTCACTTCACATTAGGTCAAAGACACCATTTACAAATTTCTCCAAATTTTTGCCTCAAAACCCTAGGTTTCAAACCCTAACCACACTAATTCATTGTAATTAACTAATTCAAAGCATATAAACATAATCTTTCAACTCATTCAAGCATTTTAACATGTTTAACTCACTCAAACTCATGCAAATCACTCTCCCCTCCCTACTGGACGAATTTCAGTTTAGTCCCTCATACATATTTTTTTTGATTTTAAGCATATTACAAGCTAATTCAAGCTAAAAACACAACAAGTAAACTAATTCTTGCACCTTAAATCACTAACCTTTGTGTAGCAACTTCTAACTCCCATTTTTTCCAATTTTCTTTCTTCTTTTCTTCTTTCTTTGATGACCAATCTTCTTCCCAAGTTGCCTAGACAAGCTTTAACTATGGTGGCTTACTTTTTTATGGTGAAATTTTATAATATGCAAGCTCAAAATTGAGCTTTAATGGAGGTTTTGGTGTGGGAGAGAGAGAGTGACGTTTTTGAAGAAGACTTGTGTTTTTTTTTTCTTTTCTTTTATTTTGTCTTTTATCTCTTTAGGAAGACCAAAAATCCAAATAAATAAATTAATTAATTATATTCTTTATGGCATCATGCATGAGGTCATTCATGATGTCATCACCTTTTAACTTTTCCATTTTCTTCCCCTTTTTTTTTATTTTTCTATTAGTTCTTTAATTTAATTCTCGATTCCGAAGTTTTCTTTTTTACGATTTTATTTGACAGTTAGGTCAGGAGTCAGCTCTCGGGGTCAATTAACCAAATTGCCCCTCGCCGGTTCAACCCGGTTTACAAATAATTCCATATTTCTTCCGGCTCCCTGACCTAATTATTTGACTGGCTTAACAGTTCTTTTTCATGATTTTCTCTTTTCCACTGTGTTTATAATGGTCCTAAGGACCGCAGCGTCACATTTTACAGTTCAAAATTTGAGTTTAAAATGACTTCGCAGTCGTTCCCGAGAAGATCACCCATCGCTGTGACTCTCGGCTCGTTTAACCTCTTATGTTCTGTTTTTCTTATTTATACTTAACTAATTGAACATTACTAATTATTTGTGTTTATGGCTTCTCTAATTGACTTAAGTGTGGTTCTAATCCCCTTAATTGTCCGGACCGACACTGGTCACCGGAACAGTGAAATATACCAGGCTATGCAATTAGGGGTGTTACAATTCTCCCCTCCCTTAAAATAAATTTCGTCTCGAAATTTTACCTGGTATCAATTTCTGAACAGCTGTGGGTGTTGTCTCCTCATGTCCTCTTCTCGTTCTCAAGTAGTCTTCTGGCTCAAATGATGGTTCCACAACACTTTTACCAATGGTATCTGATTGTTCCGTAACTGCTTCACCTCATAAGCCAGAATCTTTATGGGTTCTTCCTCATATGTGAGGTCTGGATTTACTTCAATTTCTTCTACTGGTAGTACATGAGATGGGTCTGATCGATACCTCCTCAACATAGACACATGGAAGACATTATGTATCTTCTCCAACTCTGGAGGTAGTGCCAACCGATATGCCACAGGACCCACTCTTTCCAAAACCTCATATGGCCCAATGAAACGAGGACTCAGTTTCCCCTTTTTGCCGAATCTCATAATTCTCTTCCAAGGAGAAACCTTGAGGAAAACTTTCTCACCTACTGCATACTCAATATCCCTTCTTTTCATATCAATGTAGGACTTCTGACGGTCTGATGCAGTCTTAAGTAGATCTCGAATCACCCTGATTTTCTCTTTAGTTTGTTGAACAATTTCGGGTCCAATCATCTTTCTTTCACCCACGTCATCCCAACACAACGGGGTTCTACATTTTCTGCCATACAAAGGTTCATATTGAGGCATCCCAATGCTTGATTGGTAGCTGTTGTTGTAAGCAAACTCAATCAAAGGCAAGTGTGTATCCCAACTGCCCTCAAACTCAATCACACAAGCCCGTAGCATATCCTCCAAGATCTGAATTACCCTCTCAGATTGGCCATCTGTCTGTGGGTGGAATGCAGTACTGAAATTCAATCTAGTTCCTAGGGCTCTCTGAAGACTACCCCAGAATCTAGAAGTGAATTTAGGATCTCTGTCTGATACAATGGATACTGGCACTCCATGCAGTCTCACAATCTCATCAATGTACAACTTGGCCAATCTTTCTAAACTGTAGTCCAACCAAACTGGCAGAAAATGAGCAGACTTGGTCAGTCTGTCAACAATGACCCAAATCGCATCATGACTCTTCTGTGTCCTCGGAAGTCCCATCACAAAATCCATCGTTATTCTCTCCCATTTCCATTTTGGTACTGGTAGTGGATGTAACAACCCAGTGGGTACTTGATGCTCTGCCTTCACTTGCTGACAAGTTAGGCATTTGGATACAAACTCTGCCACATCTCTTTTCATACCCATCCACCAGTAATGCTCCTTTAGCCCCCTATACATTTTTGTGCCACCAGGATGCATGGAAAAAGGAGACTCATGTGCTTCCTTCAAAATGATCTGCCTCAAATCAACATCATTAGGAACACACATTCTGCCCTGGTGTAGCAATAAACCATCATCTCTGATTGAGAATTCTGGTTTCTTGCCCTGTCGGACTTCTTCCATCAACTTTTGATACTTCTGATCATTCTGAGTAGCCATTCTAATCTGATCAATCAACACTGGCTATACATGCCATGCAACTGCTGTCTGCCCATCACCATTAATCTCTAAGCTGGCATGCAATGATCTTAACTTATGTACCAAAGACAAAGGAGTAACCCGTAGATTTGCCATAGTCTTGCGACTTAAGGCGTCAGCCACAACATTAGCTTTCCCTGGCTGATAGTCTATTAGACAATCATAGTCTTTTATCAACTCTAACCATCTCCTCTATCTCAAATTAAGCTCTTTCTGAGTGCCCAAATACTTCAAACTCTTATGATTTGTGTAGATGTAGCACTTTTCCCCATACAAATAATGTCTCCAGATCTTAAGAGCAAACACAATAGCTGCAAGCTCTAAGTCTTGTGTCTGATAGTTACTCTCATGCGGTTTTAGCTGGCGTGATGCATAGGCAATGACATTTCGATCTTGCATCAATACACAGCCTAACCCATTGTGAGAAGCATCACTATATACTATATATTCTTTACCCGGAGTAGGTAAAGTCAGGGCTGGAGCTTCAGTCAAACATCTTTTCAATTCATCAAAACTTTGTTGGCATTTGTCCGTCCACTGAAATTTTACATCTTTTCTAAGCAGCTTGGTCAATGGAGATGCCAACATGGAGAATCCCTTCACAAATCTACGATAGTATCCAGCTAAACCCAGAAAACTGCGAATCTCTGTGACATTTCTGGGTGGCCTCCAATTAAGGACAGCTTCAATCTTACTTGGATCTACCTTGATGCCCTCTTCTGATACAACATGCCCCAAGAAAGATATTTCTTTCAGCCAAAATTCATACTTCGACAATTTGGCATATAGCTGTTTCTCCCTCAAAGTTTGCAGTACAATCCGCATATGTCTATCATGCTCTTCTGCATTCCTCGAATTGACCAATATATCATCTATGAATACCACAACAAACTGGTCGAGGTATGGTCTGAAGATAGTGTTCATTAGATCCATAAAAGCAGCCGGAGCATTAGTTAACCCGAATGACATAACAAAAACTCATAATGGCTATAACGGGTTCTGAAGGCAGTTTTAGGAATACTCTGCTCTTGTACTTTCAGCTGATAATAACCTGATCTCAGGTCAATTTTGGAGAACACAGCTGCACCCCTCAACTGATCAAACAAGTCATCAATGCGGGGCAATGGATATCTATTCTTTATTGTCACCTTATTCAACTGCCGATAATCAATGCATAACCGGAGAGTGCCATCCTTCTTCTTTACAAACAATACTGGCGCTCCCCAAGGTGACACACTAGGGCGGATAAAGCCCTTATCAAGCAACTCTTGCAATTGTACTTTCAACTCTTTCAATTCTGCTAGTGCCATTCTATATGGTGTTATGGAGATTGGGTCCACACCAGGCATAACATTAATCTCAAACTGCACCTCTCTTTCTGGAGGTAATCCTGGTAATTTATCAGGAAATACATCCGGAAAGTCACATGCAGTAGGGATGTCCCTTAGTGCTGGACTCCCCACTTGGATGTCTATCACATGTGCCAAGTATGCTTCACACCCCTTTCTGATCATCCTTCTGGCTAATGCAGCCGAAATGATGCTTGATGGCAGTAAATGCCTCTCCCCGTGTATTACCACATCACCGTACAGAGGGAGACCAAAAGTGGTATCTTGATCTACAAATCAATCATAGCGTGATGCCTGGCTAACCAATCCATGCCCAAGATGATATCATACTCTCTGAAGGGCATTTCAATCAAGTCTGACAGAAAAACATGTCCTTGGATCACCAAAGGACAGTCCCTAGAAATTCTATTGATCCAGACCTCTTGTCCTAACGGACTAGTTACTAGCACTTCAAAACCCATTTGCACACATGGAACAGCAAGTGAACTGACTATGCTAGCACTAACATATGAATGAGTTGAACCCGGATCAAACAATACAAATACTTCTTGATCAGAGATAGAGAATGTACCAGCTACCATATCAGAAGTCTCAGCCTCTTCTCGCTGTCTCATTGCGTAGATTCTGGTTGAAGCACTTCCTTGTGCTGATTGACCAATCGCGTGCTCGATCGCTCAAGCAAAGTGCCTCTACCTCTGCCTCTTCCTGCCGCTAACCGATCGTGAACCTCTGGGAGCAGGACTCTGAATAGAACCCTCGGCAGTAGTAGGAGTTGGACCATATCTCGAAGACGGAGCACTAGTGCAGTCTCTTGCTAAATGACCCTTGCCTCCGCAATTAAAGCAGGCTCCAGTGGCCCAATAACACTCCCCTCCATGAATCTTGCCACAAGTCTCATAGGGGCGGGCAGAATATGAACCCTCGCCGATCACGACCAAACCTAGGGGTCTCTCCGTAAAATCTGCCTCTACCAAATCTTCCACCTCGACCCCTGCTGGGTCCACTAAACTTCTTTCTCTTTCCAGAGGTAGCACCAGAACTCTGTTCAACTGATTTTTCCCCCTTGTCTTTTTCTGATTTCTCAGTTTTTTCTGATTTTTCTTTCACTGGGGTTGCTTCTTATTCAATTCTCTCCAGTTCAAGTGCTTGAGACATAAGCTCTGACAAGTTGCTGTGTCGAAATCCCACAACTTGCATCCTTATGCTGGGCTTCAAACCCGTCTCAAATCTCTTGCATCTTGCCTTGCTGGTAGTAAGGAGACTCCCCGCATAGTGACTCAGGCAGGAGAACTCCCTCTCATACTCTGCCACTGATCGGTTCCCTTGTTTTAGACTTAGAAACTCTTGTAACTTCTGATCAACATATGCATCTGGGATGTATTTCTGTCTGAACTCTCTGATGAAGTCATCCCAGGTTAGCACTGATGGTTCAGCTAAGCTGTGGGGAATGGTCTTCCACCAATCATACGCATCCCCTTGCAGTAGCGACACGGAATACTCAAACTTTAATTCATCTTGGCAGTGCAGCTTCTTAAATACTCTGTCCATTCTTTCAAGCCATTGCTCTGCCTCTAAAGGGTCCACTGTACCCTTGAATTCTGCAGCCCCTTACTTCAATAACTTGTCATACTGTCTGGCTAGAGGCAGTGGTTGTGCCATAGGTGGTTGTGGTGGAGTTTGAACAGGCATACCCCAAGCCATTTGTTGAAACATTGCCGCCACCTGCTGTGCAAACTGTGCAGGAAACTGCGGCATTTGCAGGGCTGGTGCTACTGACCCACTGACATTCGGTAAAGCTGGGGCTTCCTCTTGTGCCTCAACTTCAACAGACTGCTTAACTGAGCGATCCCCTTCTTCCATTTCAGTCTGAAGTTAGGGTATCTCCTGAACAAGTAACACATGGAGATTTCCCTCCGTTAGTTCATATTCATGATGTAATGCACTGTATGTAACAATTATGGACATTAAGCAGTTGTACTTAACAAAGAAAAACACAAATTCACAAGTTAAAACATACTTCAAAAATTTGCTCTGATACCACTAAAACATGTCACACCTTACCCCTCTGTAAGGCGTAACATGATCCCGTAGAATACCTAATGAACTACCGCACTTCACCTACCGATAACTCATTAAGTACCCTACAAGGGATTTTAAAACAATTTTCTTACTTTTGTTAAGTGGCGAGCATTTTCTAATAGGTATTTAAAACATATGATTAAAAATAAATCTAGTTAATATTTTTAGTCCATTTTATTTTTCCGCAAATTTTATAAAAATTTTGACATAGTTCTCTCTGTATTTTGAGAAAACAGTTCTTCAAATACCTGTAAAAAGCACTTCTAAAAATTTTTCTCAACAACTGCTTCAGTTTCATACTCAATCTCAATCAATTTCTCAACACATTTATCAACTTTCAAATTTCAAATCCACTATCCAATGATCATCAAAATACTAGCAATCCATTTCATTCAAATTAAATAAAATAGTTCCATTCATATTTCATTAGAAACAAAACAATTTCAATACATTATTACAAAATTTACATTAAGAGAATTTCAAACTACAATATATATTACAAACTTCATACAAATTTTTGTACAAGCTGCTCAAGACCCATTTACACGTCCATACATTTATATGTAATACATACATGAAAAGAAATATTTACAATTAGGGTATAAATTATACCCGAAGATTTTAAGTTGATAGCTCCTCACACCTCAGCGGCTCAGTCTGCTGCTCCTCTAGTCTCTGTATCTACGACAGCAATAGAAGCTATCGCTGAGTACTAGGACTCAGTGGCACACAACATACTAAAATAATCTTTATGCAAAACTTAAATCACATTTATTCAAAAATTTAGCTGAACATGAGAATTAAGTACAAATCATGCATTGTGAGATTTTAAATGCAACCAAGTTCATTTCAAAGTATCAAAACACATTTCATAAAACCCACAGTTAGATCATGCCATTCGAAACAAATAGAATCTCAATAGCCAGAGGCTAAAGAGAAATCACATCACAAGGCTAGCTAGCTCAAATATATGGATATACTGGCACACCTCAACACTTCTCCAGAGAAGGAATCAAAATTCGAAACTAATTACCCCCACTAGTCGTGCTAGTGAGGTGTTCAAATATATGGTCATGACACTGTGGTTTCAAAACTTATCTTAACAATTTGCTAAACATTGTCATTTCAATATACATAATAACTTTCAACAATTTAAATCAAAACATCATAAGAATGCCATAATCCAATATTTCACATTATTCAAAATAGTATGCAAAAGATGATTACAAAAAGTATACGTTGTGCACAAACCTCAAACGAGTCGCCTCTTGGCCTTGACTCGGTTCCTCGGGTTCTTTCTCGGTATTCCTTTCAACTGAAACACACAATTTTACAGTGTTTCAGTACCATAATTTAACATAAATCCAAAAATAAATTTAACTTCACTTTTACCTAGCCCTAACGTGCTAAATTCGACGTTCTTGAAATTTTTGTGTTTCGAGTTACTATTCACTACACTATTCAAGTCAAATAATTGACTTTCTAAGGCTTAATAGGTATGGGAACTCCACTTCACCCACATACCACATTTTGGTCACTAAACTTGTTGGTTTTAGTTGTTTACTCAAATCCTAAGTCTTTTAGGCAAATTTGGTAAATTTCAGTTTTAGTGTCCCTACTTGTACTGTTTCGTTGGTCAGTTTACTGTTGGAATTTGGCAAAACTTTCTTCATAGAAAATGTTCCTTATTATCTTAAGTTTATTCTCCTTTTTGAATAACCCCAATAGGAGTTTTGTAGCTCAAGTTATAAGCAAGTTACTATTACTGTTCATGCTGCAGAATTTGGTTCTGCAGATTTGTTGATCCAATTTCATTCAGTAATTTGATCAAGTTAAGTCCATAATTTGGTCTAATTTTCTTCATATGAAATGTTCTACTATGTCTTAGGTTTCCATCAGTTCAAGAATCGCCTAAATCGGAGTTTTCTAGAGAGAGTTATAGCCATTGCAACTTTACTGTTCATATGGCAATCTGCAGTGCTGCAGATTCAGGTCACCAACTTTGCTCAGTAATTTGATTGGGTTAATGGCATAATTTGGGTTGGTGTTCTTCATGAAAGTTTTAGATCTATATCTCATCTAACCCTTGGTAAAATTTCAGGTCATTTTGACCTGCCTAGCTTGAGTTATGACCAAATGAACAAACACTGTTCATTTGATCAGTTTGTGCAGAGGCAACCTACGATTTTCCGACTTCGGCCACTTTGTTCACTAGGTTTTAGTCACTTTTTGGGCAGGCTTCCTAAATGAAAATTGTGTCATTTAGTGCCTATTTTCATCCCCAATTGGTCCCATATCCATTGGACTTGTAAAATTTCATTTTTGGTCCCTCAAAGGAAGTTTTGGTCATGCTGCCAGCACATGACCTTATCCAATCCGAATTGGCTTTTAATTCCAATACTTCTAACACACCTCATTTGGTCACAAATGATCATTTTTCACTTTACATTAGGTCAAAGACACCATTTACAAATTTCTCCAAATTTTTGCCTCAAAATCCTAGGTTTCAAACCCTAACCACACTAATTCATTGTAATTAACTAATTCAAAGCATATAAACATAATCTTTCAACTCATTCAAGCATTTTAACATGTTTAACTCACTCAAACTCATGCAAATCACTCTCCCCTCCCTGCTGGACGAATTTCAGTTTAGTCCCTCATACATATTTTTTTTCATTTTAAGCATATTACAAGCTAATTCAAGCTAAAAACACAACAAGTAAACTAATTCTTGCACCTTAAATCACTAACCTTTGTGTAGCAACTTCTAACTCCCCTTTTTTTTCCAATTTTCTTTCTTCTTTTCTTCTTTCTTTGATGACCAATATTCTTCCCAAGTTGCCTAGACAAGCTTTAACTATGGTGGCTTACTTTTCTATGGTGAAATCTTGTAATATGCAAGCTCAAAATTGAGCTTTAATGGAGGTTTTGGTGTGGGAGAGAGAGAGTGACGTTTTTGAAGAAGACTTGTGTTTTTTTTTTTTTTTTTCTTTTCTCTTGTCTTTTATCTCTTTAGGAAGACCAAAAATCCAAATAAATAAATTAATTAATTATATTCTTTATGGCATCATGCATGAGATCATGCATGATGTCATCACCTTTTAACTTTTCCATTTTCTTCCCCTTTTTTTATTTTTCTATTAGTTCTTTAATTTAATTCTCGATTCCGAAGTTTTCTTTTTTCCGATTTTATTTGACAGTTAGGTCAGGAGTCAGCTCTCGGGGTCAATTAACCAAATTGCCCCTCGCCGGTTCAACCCGGTTTGTAAATAATTCCATATTTCTTCCGGCTCCCTGACCTAATTATTTGACTGGCTTAACAGTTCTTTTTCATGATTTTCTCTTTTCCACTGTGTTTATAATGGTCCTAAGGACCGCAGCGTCACATTTTACGTTTCGAAATTTGAGTTTAAAATGACTTCGCAATCGTTCCCGAGAAGGTCACCCATCACTATGACTCTCGGCTCGTTTAACCTCTTATGTTCTGTTTTTCTTATTTATACTTAACTAATTGAACATTACTAATTATTTGTGCTTATGGCTTCTCTAATTGACTTAAGTGTGGTTCTAATCCCCTTAATTGTCCGGACCGACACCGGTCATCGGAACAGTGAAATATACCAAGCTATGCAATTAGGGGTTTTACACATTGAATGTAATTGTAAGCTACCAAAATGACCTATAAAATGTTGTAAATTATGTTTAGGTTGTGATACAACCAGAATTGGGTTGAATGTTAAGTTTGGTGAGTATTAAAAGTGATGCTTGATGTATATGCAAGAATTGCAATAAGGCAGTTTGAGTTTTAGGCCTATAACTTTAATTGTGTGGCTCCAATTGGTATGAGACCAATTGGAGGTGAAACTAGGCACAAAATGTGCCAACATTCATGAAGAAAGCTTACCAAAATTCTGCTTGCAAGGTAGCTTGAAAAATGACCAAATCCGGATTAAGTGCAAGTAAGGCCTGAAAATTGACTATTTGGGCAGCAGTTAGTGTTTAGGCCATAACTCACTCAAAACAGGTCCAATTGACCTGAAATTTTAACCATGAATAGTTAAGACCCATATCTACAAGTCTTATGAAGACACCAAAGCCCAGAAATGACCATAAGTAAGTCAAATAGCTTGCACAAATTCGGGTCCAAAAACTGGCCGAACCTAAAATGACCTAAAATGACCTAAAGTGACCAATTTTGGTGCAATTTGACCAGCAATAGTAAAATGACCATAACTTGGTCTACATAACTCAGAATAAACTAAAATTTTGCCCCGTGTTCCATAAGATATAGATCTACATGTTTCTAGTTTTGACCGAAACCCAAAAACTGAGGGAACTAGGTAGTCCGGCTAGGTCAAACTAGTATCCCGGAATCCAGCAAATTGCAAGAAAATGCAAAATACATAGAAATGAATTTGGTAACGTGTACCAACCCTAAAATACTATCGAATGTGACATATTAATAACATTAAAACCTAATTTACCTCGAATGCATCGAGGATCGATATATTAGGTTAATTAAGCAAATAATAACATTCAGTGAATTATTTATCAAACATTATCATTAGAGACAGTTTAATTTAGTACTGAAACACTTCAAATTGTGTTTCTCAGTTAGCAAAGACTCAGAAAAAGGGAAGGAAACACTGAGTCAAAACCAGGAGACAGTTATCAGAGGTTTGTGCACAACAACTATTTCTTTTGAATTTTTCAATTGAAATGAATTATGACTATTTGTACATTATTGTTTTAAATTGTGGAAATGTGTTTGAATGGATATTTATCGCTTGAAAAGCACTGTAAATGGTTTGAAATTGTGAGAAATTGTTTGAATGATATTGATGGATACTTATTGATTGAAAAACATTGGAAATGGTTTGAAACCACAGCTATCATGTATATTGATTGTATTCCTCGCTAGCTTGTCTAGTGGGACGAATTGAATTCCCTCTCTGGCTGAAGTGTTGAGGTGTGTGCCTGTTGAGGACGAATAGAATGAGTACTCATATTTTTGCTAGCTAGCTATGTTATTCCTCATTAGTCATTGACTTTTGGGACGAATTGAACTTTGGAACATGATTAAGCTGTGCGTGATTTATTGATTTGTATTATGAGATTTGTAAACATAGTCGACATCTTAGGTTGACTAAGGAAATAATAGAACTCAATGAATTAATTATTAAGCATTATCGTTAGAGACAGTTTAAATGAGTATTGAAATACTTCAAATTTTGTTTCTCAGTTAGCAAGGACTTAGGGAAAGGGAAGGAAACACTGAGTCAGAGCCAAGAGACAGTTATCAGAGGTTTGTGCACAATAGTTATTTCTTTTGAATTTTTCAATTGAAATAAATTATGATTATTTGTATGTTATTGTTTTAAATTGTGTTTGTGCACAATAGTTATTTCTTTTGAATTTTTCAATTGAAATAAATTATGATTATTTGTATGTTATTGTTTTAAATTGTGTTTGTGCACAATAATTTTGATTTCTTATTTTTTACTTAAAAATTTATTTAAACATTATAGTTTTAAATTGTGTTTGTGCACAATAGTTATTTCTTTTGAATTTTTCAATTGAAATAAATTATGATTATTTGTATGTTATTGTTTTAAATTGTGTTTGTGCACAATAATTTTGACTTCTCATTTTCTACTTAAAAATTTAATTGAACATTATAGTTTTAAATTGTGTCCGTGCACAATACTTTTGTATTCATTGCTTTTACTAGCAAATTTATTTGGAGAAATAAGTTATGAATAATTTTTTATTGTTTTGGTTTTGGGAATATTATTTGGAAATTATTGTGTTGCCTACTTTATAAATGGAAATTTTGAGATAAATTGTGTTTAGTGGTATTGGAGCAAAGTAGGGACGGCGATACATAACGCCTACGATTCTTGGGAACTCTCATGCGTGAACCCAGGAGCTTGCAGGGATGGCGATACGTAACTCCTGTAAGTGCTCTGATAAGTACACTATGTTCCTCCTCCATTTATGGGGTGAGTGTGATTATATTCCTCCCTCTTTGACTTATCAGTCTGGGGTGAGTGTGATTATTTTCCTCCCTCTCTGGTTTACCAGTTAAGGTTGTAGATCGAATGAGTACTCATTAGCTAGCTAGCCACCTCCCTCATTGATTTCAATTAGTGGGGTTGTAGATTGCTTTGTCGTTGTGTACAACACGACATTGATCGGAAACTTTGTGTCATGGCTTAAGTTGTGTATGAATTGGCAACACTGTGTTTATTAAATTACTTGACTCAAAATTTTTCTATAATGAGCTTTGATAATTTGTGAAATGTAATTGTGCAGCATTTAAATTGTGTTATTGATTTGCAAAACGATATTATTCAGTTATTTGATCAAATTGTGTTATTGATTGGCAAAACTATATTATTCAGTTATTTGATCAAATGGTATTATTGATTGGCAAAACTGTATTATTCAGTTATTTGATCAAATTTGTGTTATATGAACTTTGTAAATTGTGAAATGGAATTGTAAACTATTTGATTTGTGAATTGTCAATAAAAGATTTATGTATCGCATTTCAAATTGTTATTGTACACCACTGAGTAAATTTTACTCAGCGATAGCTTTTCATTGCTGTCGCAGGTAGACAGACTGACAGAGTAGTAGATTAGGCTGCTAGTGCTTCAGTGAGAGATCATCAGGTATATTGAGTATACCATATTTTGCATTTTATATTGTAACGTATGTTCACTGTATGTATACAATGTTCTTAGTTTTGAGCAGTTGTAAATTAAAATTGTACATTGAAGTTATAAAATAAATTATAAATTATTTTGGTTTGTAAATATTGTGATATATTTCTTTTATCTCAGCCTTTGAAAATACTGAAAAATTTTTATGGATTTGAATTGAGAAACACATTGTGTTAATTAAATGTTGGAGTTTGAGATTGAGAAATATAATTGAAGTGCTTTTTTACAGGTTTTTGAAGAACTGCTTTATTCAAAATACAAATGGCACTCTGCCAAAATTTTTACAGAAATTATTATTTCTTTAAATGTGTTAGCTGTTTCACTTCAGTTCAAAAAAAAAAAGAAATTAACACCTGTAAATAGCGCTCACCACTGTAAAAAAAATTAAGAAAAGTTTTAAAATCCCTTATAGTATATTTAATGGGTTATTAGTAGACGAAGTTGGTAATTCATTAGGTATACTACGGGATCATGTTATGTCTTACAGAGGGGTAGGGTGTGACAGTAAGTTATAGTAATATAGCTACCTTAGATGCGGGTAAGGGTATTACTGCTGATAGATGTCAGTGGGTACCATAATCAAAATAAGTTTAAGATATTAGTGAATTTAAAAGAAATAAGATATAGGGAAGTTTGTTCTATTGGGATGTATCGTAGTAACTATGCAATATTCTTGATGTTTGTGCTGTAAGCTGCAGATTACAGTACTGACTTGGGATTTATTGTGTAGAGCTACGTACTACCCTATAGTACACAAGAATAAGAATAGTTGCAAACGGCATCTGTTTTGGTGCAGTTATGATAAGATAAATTTTTCTTATTGGAAAGGAGTTTGAAAATCCTAACCTGGGATTTAAAACTCTAAAGTTCGAATATTGAAAGGTTATAGTTCAGTACAAAAGAAAATAATGACTACACATCAGTACAAAATAAGCTATAGAATATCGATAGATAAAAATAAATAGAACAGTAAGAAATGAGAAAAATACTAGATGAGGAATTGCCACCAAGGCAAGCAATTTACTTAAGATGCGTAACGATATCCCGAACTATTTTATCAAGAAAGAAATAAGTTAAACCAAAGCAAACAAGATAGTGCAAAATGGCACATAGGCCTTGGTCATAAATGGAGATGGTAAGATAATGGTTATGGACCTATGGCTAAGAAAGAAAATACTAAAATATTCTAAACTAAACTGAAGGTTACATCAAATGATTAAGAGATTTGATAAGAAAAGAGTAAAACTAAGTTCTCACCCATAGGATCACACGAGGTCCTAGAAAAGCGGATCCACTAGCACACAGATTTGCTTACCTCTAAAATTGAAATGAATTTGAATCTAACTTGTGACAGGAGCTCATAAAAAACTTGGCACACGAGGTAAGCAATCGATGAGTAAATAATATTGGTTAAAGTACTAAGAAACTATCGTTCAGGCCAGGAAGCTACTTAAGAGCGTGAATAGGATATGAGAAGATAGCACCCACAACTGTTCAGAGACTGAAACCAGGTAAAATTTCAAGGACGAAATTATTTTAACGGGGGGAGAATTGTAACACCCCTATTTGCATAGCCTGGTATATTTCACTGTTCCAGTGATCGGAGTCGGTCTGGACAATTTAGGGGATTGGAACCAAATTTAAGACAACTAGATAAGCCATAAACACAAATAATTAGTAATTGTCAATTAGTTAAGTATAAATAAGAAAAAAAGAACATAAGAAGTTAAACGAGCCGAGAGTCACAGTGATGGGTGACCTTCTCGGGAACGATTACGAAGTCGATTTAAACACAAATTTCGAACAGTAAAATGTGACACCGCGGTCCTTAGGACCAGTACGAACACAGTGGATAAGAGAAAATCACGAAAATGAATTGTTAAGCCGGTCAAATAATTAGGTCAGGGATCCAGAGGAAATCTTGAATTATTTGCAAACCGGGTTGAACCGGCAAGGGGCAATTTGGTCAATTGACCCCGAGAGTTGACTCCTGACCTAACTATCAAATAAAATCGGAGAAAAGAAAATTTCGGAGTCGGGAATTAAATTAAAAAAACTAATAGAAAAATAAAAAAAAAGAAAGAGAAAATGAAAAAGGTGTAGGGAGATGACATCATGCATCACATCATGCATGATGCGATAAAGATTATAATTAATAAATTTAATTAAATTGAATTTTGGTCTTCCTAAAGACATAAAAAAGAAAAGAAAAAAAAAACTAAAGGTCCTTCTTCTTCCCTAAGTGCCGCCTCACTCCCTCTCTCATCCTCTCCCTCATAAAACCACCATGAAAGCTTATCTTTGAGCTTGAAGAACCAAAAATCTCACCATAGAAAATTATTATACCATGGTTAAAGCTTGTTTTGGCAACCTAAGAAGAAGATTGAAAGAGAAAAAAGGAAGAAAGGAAGAAGTTTGAAGGAAAGAAATTATGCATTAAGGTTAGTAAACTAAATTTGATTTTCTAGTTGAATTAGTTATGTTTATAGCTTAATTAACTTAGAAATAAACTTAAAATGAAATGAAATTAATTGTTGGAGGACTAAACAAGGATTTTGATCAGCTAGGGTTTGCTATGGTAGTGCATGAATTTGATTGGATTATAAGTATAGGCAAGCTTATATGAACGTAGAGGTGATATTGAGATACTTGGATGTGGTTAAATGTAATTACTAGTGTAGTTAGGGTTTTGGACCTAGGGTTTAGAGGCAAAAATATGAGAAATGGCAAAATGATGTGTTTGACCTAGTTTGAAGTGAGAAATGGTCATTTGAGACCAAATGAAATGTGTTGGAAGTGTTGGAGTTGAGACTAAATTCGAACTCAATGTGGTCATGCTACTGGCAGCATGACCAAGGTCCCTTGAGGGACCAAAAATGAAAATTTACAAGTCCAATTGGTATGAGACCAATTGAGAATGAAAATAAACACTAAATGACACAATTTTCATTCAGGAAGCATGCCCAAAAAGTGACTAAAACCTAGTGAACAAATTGACCAAACTTGGAAAATCTCAGTCTGCCCTGTACAAACTGACCAAATGAACAATATTTGTTCATTTGGCCATAACTGGAGCTAGACAGGTCTAAATGACCTGAAATTTTACCAATGGACAAATGAGATATAGACCTAAAACTTTCATGAAGAATACAAACCCAAATTATGCCATTAACCAAGTCATTTGGCCACCCCAAGTTGGTGACCTAAAACTGCCAGAACCAAAATTTGCCCAAAAAACTGGGTTGAGTCCAATCCGGCAACCATGGTTCAAATGGCTATAACTTGAGCTACAAAACTCCAATTGGAGTGATTCAAAAAGGAGAATAAACTTAAGACAATAGGGAACATTTTCTATGAAGAAAGTTTTGCAAATTCCAACAATAAGATGACCAATGGAATAGTGCAACCTTAGACACCAAAACTGAAAATTATCAAATTTGCCTAAAAGACTTAGAATTTGAATAAACAACCAAAACCAACAAATTTAGTGACCAAAATGTGGTATGAGGGTGAAGTTGAAGTTTCCATACCTATTAAGCCTTAGAAAGTCAACAAATTGATTTGAATAGTACCATAAACAGTAGCTCTAAAATGAAAATTTCCAAGAATGTTAGTTTAAGCATATTTGGACTAGAATTAAGTATTTATGAATTAATTATTGGATTTACTGTGAAATAAGATACTGAAACACTATAAATGTTGTGTTTCAGCTAAAAAAGACCCGAAAGGTATAAGGGACTGAGTCAAGGCCTAAAGGCGACTCACGTCAGGTTTGTGCACAAAAATTTTTAAATTATAGTTTTCATAATGGAAATTGATTTGTTATACATTGTGAATGTGTTTTGTTCATTATGAATTTCGAGAATGTTGTGTTGCCTATTCTACAATGGAAATTTGTAATGAAAATTATTTATTGATTTGTATGAAATATTTGAACAATATGGTTTTGAATTTAGTTATGGCTTTGAAAATCTTATTTGAAAAATAGTGTGTTGCCAACTTTGTAAATGACAAGTTTAGAGTGAAATATGATTTGTGAATTGTATAAAATATTTGAATAACTTGATTTAAATTGTTTTTAATTCATACTTGGCATGGCAATACTAATATGTTCCTCCTCCACTTGTGGGGTGAGTTTGATATTTGATCACTTTCCTCCCTCTCTGGCTTTCCAGTCTGAGGGGCGAGTTTGGATGAGTACTCATTAGCTAGCTAGCCACCTCCCTCATTGATTTCGATTAATGGGGTGAGTATGCCTTGTCGTGATGTACATACGACATGTTTGAAAATTTTGTGTCATGGCCTAAGATGTGTTATTGTTTGGCAACACTATGTTTATTAAATTGTTTGATTAAGTTGTGATATATTAAGTTTTGAAAATTATGATTTGTTATAAATGGGATTTGAGAAAAAATTTGTGAAATGCGATTATGAGATTTTTGAATGATGATTTGTTCATAAATGTTTTATATTATGCATTTTATGCTTTATTGTGCACCACTGAGTATTTATATACTCAGCGATAGCTTTAACTTGCTGTCGCAGATAGAGAAAATGACATAGCAGCAGAGTGAGCTGCTACAGTTAGAGAGGAGTACAATTGAAGAATTTTTGTACGGGTATTTGTCTATACCCTGGTAGTTTAGTTTGATGTAAATATGATAGTATGCATATGTATCTCTGTAATTTGAGCAGTTGTACAGATAAAATTGTAATAATATTATTTTTGAGATTTTGCATCTGTAGATTAACTTATGATTGTAAATTAATGATTTAAAATGCAATGTGCATGAGTTATGAAATGTTTTGAGATATTAATTCTTGATTTGAAATTTGGATTTTGAATTAAAGTGTTGCTATTGCTGTTGATATGAAGTTTGGTTGTTGCAAATGGAGTTATGATTGAGAAATATATTGGGAGTGTTTCTGTTTTCAGGTTTTGAAGAACTGTTTTCTCAAAATACAGACGGCACTCTGCCGAAATTTTTGTAAAAATTACGGAGATTTTAAATATCCAAAACTTTGATTTATGTTTGGACTTTAAATAAAGGTTTTTAAAATTTGAAAAAAAAAATTTACCCACTAATTCCATAATGAACGAAAATTGTTTTAAAATCTCTTGTAGTATATTTAATGGGTTACCGATAGGTGAAGTACGGTAATTCATTAGGTGTACTACGGGAACATGTTACATCTTACGAGGAGTAGGGTGTGACAAGGCAGTTGTTCCACATGAGGATGTCTGAGGGACAGAATGTTGGGGATCATGTCCACAAGATGATTCGGCTAATTGAGCAGCTGAAACATCTTGACTTTAACATGGATTTCCAACTACAGAAGAATTTGATCCTTCAGTCCCTTCCTGAGTCTTTTGGGAATTTTGTGACAAATTTTCATATGACTAAACAGGAATGCACCTTGGCTGGTTTACTCAATATGCTGGTTATTGCCCAAAAGAATATGCCGGGCAATAAAGAAAAAGAGGTTCTTTGATTGCATCTTCTTCTACTGAAAAGTCCAACAAGAAGAAGGGCAATAAGAAAAAGAAATCTCAGATTCCTGGTCCTTCCAAGAAAATAGTTAAAAAGAAAGGGAAGACTAAAGCTGATAGAGGCAAAGGAAAGTGTTTCCACTGCCACAAGGATGGGCACTAGAAAAGGAACTGCCCAGAGTATCTTGCTTCTCTAAAGGACAAGAAGGATAGACTTTCGGAAGGTATGTCTATATCTTGTTATTTAGATTCTGATGATACTCATAGTTCATCAACAGCTTGGCTTTTAGATATTGGTGCTAGTTCTCACATTTCTTATGATATGCAAGAACTAGCAAATAGTAGCAGCTTGCGTTCTCAAGATGTTAGAGTCCAGATTGGCAATGGCTCAACTGTTGAAGCATTAGCCATAAGATCTAAATCTTTTTAGATATTTGGACATGTTTTGTGTTTGGATAATATTTTATATGTACCTGATGCTTTTAAGAACATCATTTCTATATCTAATTTTACTAGAAATGGCTATGAATTTCAATTCACAGATGATGTTTGCAATATTTATTTTGGAAATAAATATGTTGGTTCGGGTTATATGAATGATAGTCTTTATTATTTGGATAATAATGACAAACACAAAATGAATACAAGTGATCTGAATGAATGCAATGCCATGGTGAAAATCAACTCAAGTTTAAAATATATTTGGCACCTAAGGTTATGTCATGTTGCAGAAGATAGGATTGCAAAACTGGAGAAAATGGGGATTCTATCCTCATTAGGCTCTGAGCCTACTCCAACTTATGAATCTTGCCTTCAGGGCAAAATGACTATATCACCCTTTGTTGGACAAGGGCTAAGGGCTGAAAATATTTTGGAGCTAATTCATAGTGATGTATGTGTTCTATTTAAGGAAATGGCTAGAGGCAGTTTTCATTACTTTATTACCTTTACTGATGATAAATCAAGGTCTGGGTATTTGTATTTGATGAAAAACAAACATGAATCCTTTGAAAAGTTCAAAGAATTTAAATCTGAAGTAGAAAATCAAACAGGAAAGAGTATTAAAGCTCTTCGATCAGATCGTAGAGGTGAATATTTGAGTACTGAATTTGATGAATACTTGAGAGAACACGGCATTGTTTCCCAGCTGAATGATGTATCTGAAAGGAGAAATCGTACCTTATTAGATATGGTATGTAGTATGATAAGCTATACTGATATGCCAATCTCCTTTTGGGGATTTGCATTAGAATCAGCTTTGTATATTTTAAATAGGATTCCATCAAAATTAGTTTCTTCCACACCTTATGAGATATGGCGTGGAAGAAAACCCAGTCTTAAGCTTGTTAAGATTTGGGGTTGCCCAACTTATATCAAAAAGTTAAACACTGATAAATTGGAAACCAAATCAGAAAAGGGTCGATTTGTTGGATATCCAAAAGATAGTTTTGGATATTATTTTTATTTTCCTACTTCACAAAAGGTTATGGTAAGTAGAGATGCCACATTTCTTGAACAACAGTTTGTTCAAGAAGGAGGAAAAGGAAGGCAAATAGAGTTAGAATTGGAGAATTCTGACCAACCGACAGATCAGGTGGATATAGATCCATCTAGTCAACCTACACCCATTGATGAAACATCTACAGCTATTCCTCGTAGAACAACCAGGGTATCTCAACCACCAGTGAGATATGGTTTCCTTCATGAAGAAGAACAAGAGTTGCCTAATCATGAAGAAGTAGATTATGGAGATGATCCACTTACCTATGAAGAAGCTATATCAGATATAGACTCTTCAAAATGGATTGATGCTATGAAATTCGAGATTGATTCCATGTATAAAAATCAAGTTTGGGATCTTGTTGACTCACCTAAAGGTATTGTACCTATAGGGAACAAATGGGTTTTCAAGAAGAAAATTGGTTCTGATGGAAAGGTAGAGACCCATAAGGCAAGGCTAGTAGTGAAAGGGTTTCGCCAAAGGCAAGGAATCGACTATGAGGAGACTTTCTCGCCTGTTGCCATGCTTAAATCAATTAGGATTCTATTAGTAATAGCTGCATACTATGATTATGAGATTTGGCAAATGGATGTCAAACCAACTTTTTCTCAATGGATACATTGAAGAAAACATTTTCATGGAACAACCAAGGGGTTTTGAATCCCATGATGGTTCCAAGGTATGCAAGCTAAAGCGATCTATTTATGGGTTGAAGCAAGCTTCGAGGAGTTGGAACATCCATTTTGATGAAGCCATTAAGTAATTTGGTTTTATTAAAAATGAGAATGAGCCATGTGTATATAAGAAGGTTAGTGACAGTGCTATCACTTTCCTTATCTTATATGTGGATGACATACTGTTGATGGGTAATGACATAGGTATGTTAACAACTGTAAAGGTATAGTTGTCAAATACATGCTCCATGAAAGACGTAGGGGAGGCAACCTATATTCTTGGGGTTCGCATCTATAGAGATAGAGCGAAAAGAATAATTGGTTTATCCCAAAGTCTATACTTGGAAAAGGTGTTAAAGAGATTTAACATGCTTGATTCCAAGAGAGGATTGTTGCTAGTGAGACATGGTATCCACCTTTCTAAAGAGATGTCTCCAAAGACACCTGAAGAAGGAGATAAAACGGCCAGGATTCCATATGCTTCGACTATTGGAAGTTTAATGTATCCAATGTTGTGTACTAGGCCGGATATCACATATGCTATTAGTTTGACTAGTAGGTATCAATCCAATCCAGGTTTGGAATACTGGATATGTAACAGCCCTCACCCGACTACAATGTAGCCGAGCAAAGTATGATACATTATGTGCCGGAGCACCTTATCTTATCTCACTTTATTCCTTTAATAATTTGATCTCGTTACATTTTAATATCAATTATTTTTAAACGGAGAAACCAGCAGAGTTTCCCCTATTTTATTATCAGTTAGCATACTTCACTATTCACCTGCTTGAAATTTTCAATAATATTTTACAATAAAAATCTCATCAATTATTCTCATAACCATCTCATAATTCACATCTCATTCATATATCTCAATTTCATATTTATTTCCATGCATTTCCATTTATGCACAATTTATATATATAAATTCTCAAGTTTCATTAATTTATATGATTTACAAATTAATTACAGTTCTATAATCTATATTTTAACATACAATTCATAGTTTATATTACAAATAATAACTAATTATTATGTACAAAATACATAATATGATCTATATGGACCCTATCTACATGCATTACTGAGGAGATGACAACCTTTAACACTCTGTAGATCAGAACTCCAAAATCTCTATTTGGTATTCACTGGGCTTTAACTTTAGTACCTGCGCGAGGAAACAAATCCATCGCGCTAAGCATTGCTGCTTAGTGTTGCAATAATATAATAAGGAAATATTATAATAAGTAAAAGTAATTAGAACATATTTTCTATACTCAAGAATTTTACTGGGTTCATATGAAATTTTCCATACAATATATCTTTCGTTATTTATGTTGCTCTCTAGAATCACTTCTTTCATAAGTTTACCATAATCATTTATATCATGCACAAATAAATCTAAAATTTATACTTATACTTATATTCTTATGAAAGTCACATTTGTAATGTTATTTAAGTTATAATTTTTCTACTAGTCTTTTTATCACTTCCTTGATACTTTCTAAGTTGTTTACAATCATTTCATAATATTTAAAATTTTTAGAACTAGTTTAATTTACTTCAAATTATTCTAAGGAACAAATTTTTTTTTGAGCTAATCTAATTTATTTCAGAACTTCTTCTCATTTATTTACTTTATAGCATTTTTAATTGCTAATAATCATAACTTATTTTAATAAATTAGACTGCCCAAGTAACCTACGATAGGCTGACTAAACTGGATAACGAGTCATTGGCACTGGACACCGCGGTACCTTGGGCCGTCATACCATGGGAGGCAGAACGTCAACCACGTATGCAGTCAGTATGGCTAAAAAGCCATGATAACACATAATCGAGCATTAAGCCATGAGTGCGGGCATAAAGCCATGAATACGGGCATAAAGCCATGAATACAGGCATAAAGCCATGAATATAGGCATAAAGCCTTTCGCAATACTGCTAAAACAATACCCTATTGGCATGCCAATCTATCCAATCTGACACACATGTCTAGGCAATACAAGGGCACATAATATCATTAAATATTAATATATTGTGTTTTATGACTTCATTATTTCATAATAATTTTCAATTATAATGTATACATTCATTTTGATCATATATATGATCACAATTCACATTAATTATCCCTTTACATCATTGTACTCAAAGTACTTTTTCTTTCTACAATAATGAAAACTAATGTCGGATTCATACATTAGTATGGTTCAATTATTCATTCCTTATGTTATTCATATTGATCACAATTCAAAACAATTGTTCACATGTACCATTGTATTCAAAACATTTTTCCTTTCTCATTTATACATTTTATGAATTCTATTTGTGATGGGCATATAAGCCCTAACTACCTATTCACATCAATTAGGTGACTTACTTTTCATGTTTCAAGCAATTCATGAACATTTAATGGATTTCAAATTGATGGCCTTAATTTCCCTTTAACAATATAGTTCTTACACTTTGTGTCTTTACATTACTATTCACTCAAATTGTTGACTTTTTAATATATAATAAATTTATTGAACCTAAGTTCACCAAGATACCACATTTTGCATTTTATTTTTATTGGTATTGATTTCCAATACCATTTCAAAGCTTATCTTATGTTATTCAAAATTTTCAGACTTCATATCCTAGGTTTACTGTTCCATTGGTCATTTGTACAGTAGAAATTTGGCAAACTTGTCTTCATGAAAGTTATTCCTTATTGTGTCTAGTTGCATTTTCTTTTTGGAATCACTCCATTTGGAGTTTTGTAGCTCAAGTTATTGTCATTTTACCATAACTGGCCTGATTGACCTATACCCAGAATTTCTGGGCAATTTGGTTCTGCCAGATTTGGTGACCTAAGTTTCGTTGGCAATTTGGCTAGGTTATGGTTATAATTTGGATTTGTGTTCTTCATGAAAGTTGTTGGGCTATGTCTCAGCTATATTATGGTAAAATTTTAGGTAAATTGGACCTTTCTTCACTGAGTTATGACCAAATGAATAAATACTATTCATTTGGTCATTTTGCCCAAGCAGAATGCAAGTCACCCCGATTAGGGCAATTTTTAGGTCAACTTGGTTTGGTTTTCTGGGTAGGGTTTCTTCACCAAAATTGTGCCATTATGTGTCTAGTTTCATGTATAATTGGCTTTGCACCAATTGAACTTATACAACTCCATTTATGGGTCAAACAATACATTGGACTCAAAGGTCCAAATTTCCTACATAAGAATCAACGCTCCCAACTCCAATTCTCCCAACTCCACAAACTTCATTTGACATATTTGGAACTTCTAATGGTCATTAAATCATCTGAAAATCATCAAATTCCAAGCAATAATACAAAAACTAAGTTAGGTTAAAACCCTAACTTATAATTTCAATCTCAATCATACATCCATGCAATTTGATTTCTAATGCCTTAAACTTCATTAGTCATCTTTACTAACTAAAACAAAATCATCAAAACCATCAAATTCATTTACTTCCTATGGCTGCCACAAATTGAAACTTCAACATATTCCAAGTTTTCTTTTCTTTTCATGCCATTTCAACTTAATCAAGCACTAACCTCTTTGGAGCTTCGCTTATAAGCTTGGTAAACCTCACTTTTTCTTCTTCTAATTGCTGCCCTAAGCTTGCTCTAGTGGTAATGACAAGTTTTTATGAAGGGAAGATGGGCTTTTGAGGTGATTTGGTAGGTGAGATGAAGCTAGGGTAAAGTTTGTTAATGGTGGAATGGAGGGAGAGGGTGTGTTACGGCTGGAAAGAGGAAGAAGTGAGTAGAATTCCTTTTGATTTTTCAGCCCATTTAACTTCTTTAATTGAGTTTATAATGGGGTGTCAAAATGTGATTGGGTGAGAGTGCTTTAGTGACATCATGTGATGTCATAATTCCCAATTTCTTTCATTTTTCTTTCCTTTTCTTTTCCACTCATTTCCAATTAAATTTTTAGCAATATTTATTCATATTTTAGATCATAATAATTATTTACTTAACTGGACAAGTCGGCTAAAAATCACCTCTGAAAGCGAAATGATCAAAATGCCCTCCATTTGGCTTATTGAGCCAAAATCGTCTGTATCGATTGAAAAATTTTCCTAGCCTTTTCTTGGCTTCTAATGCCATAGAAACCTCAATGACTCTTCTCTGGAGTCCAAAAAATTATTTTATTAATTTTCTCACGGGTCTGGAGTCGGTAACTGTCTTTACCGATACTTCCCCGTATGGTCACCCATTGCTAGGGCACCGGCTCATTTAACTTAGCTGTATTTTATTTCTAAAATTTTTCCTAAATTTTTCTTATTAATATTTGAGTTATTTATGATTCCTTACTTTAGTCTAAATATTTTTTCAGACGTTCTAGCTGTCCGAACAGACACCGGTCACCGAAATAGTAGAATGTGCGGAATTGCTACAGTGAGGGTATTACAGGATAACTGTCAAGAATATCCTTAAATACTTGATAAAAACTAAGGATTTATTCTTGATATATGGAGGTGGAGACTTACAATTGGATGGTTATACTGATTCTGATTTCCAATCAGATATTGATGATAGAAAGTCCGCCTCTAGGTATGTGTTCACTTGTAATGGAGGTGCAGTCAGTTGGAAGAGTTCCAAACAGAGTACGACTGCAGATTCTACTACCGAGGCTGAGTATATTGCTGCATCAGATGCTGCAAAGGAAGCTGTTTGGATAAAGAAGTTTGTGACAGAATTTACAGTAGTTCTTTCCATTGAGTCAGTAGTTCCACTACACTGTGACAACAATGGAGCAGTCATACAGGCTAAGAAACCCCGGTCTCACTAGAAATCCAAACACATAGAAAGGCGCTACCACATTATCAGAGCAATAGTTCGATGAGGCGATGTAGCCATGCAGAAAATAGCATCAGCTGAAAATTCAGCTGATCCATTCACTAAGCCTATGTCACTGACTCAGCTAAACCGACATCTTGAGAAGATGGGTCTAAGATATTGTAATGAATGGCTCTAATGCTAGTGGGAGATTGTTAGTAGTATGCCCTAGAGCATATCATTTAATATGTATCTTGTACATGTTTTTATTAATAAAAGGCATTTCCACTTTTCTGTTTACATAATATATTTATCTGTAATAGAAAAGGTCCATTGATATTTTGTTAGAAATTCTATTCTTAAGTTGTTAAGAATAGGAGTGACAGTATTTCTAGTGTAAAGTATCATAAATAGGTTCACAATTGAGGATACTTCACAATAAGGACATGACTTATCCAGAAAGATTGTATTCATGTTTGTTCCCAAGTTATTTATATGAGATATAAATAAGATGGAATGGTGAGTCTCATGCCATATGACAAACATGATAGCCACTTATACATGATAAGTAGGTCGAACCAATGACACTTATGACAAGCACATGGAGTTTACTCTTGTCAATGTATTGTCATA
This sequence comes from Hevea brasiliensis, assembly GCF_030052815.1. Lineage (NCBI taxonomy): Eukaryota > Viridiplantae > Streptophyta > Magnoliopsida > Malpighiales > Euphorbiaceae > Hevea > Hevea brasiliensis. The sequence continues at coordinate 67,563,171 of NC_079493.1, read as the reverse complement.
AATCATATCAGTGCATATAATCTTTAGACCTGAGATAGCATAGTTATCTTATATATAGGTGGTTTGAGTTTAATAATGCTTTCATACTTGTACTGTGTATGGGTATATGGGCATGTGTTGGCTCTTACTAGTTATATATGGAGGTAGGTGTTGACTAAGATGGAATCTATTCCTCTAAGTAAATAGGGATAAAATCCTATGTTCATTTAATTGTTCTTGATGTTTCAAGTTTCTGGCTAGGACAGATAGATTTAATCAGAAAAGAGTTTCTGATGAGAAAATCTTTTTAATAAAGAACTGGAATTAAAAGAGAACATAATATTCATAGCAAATGGGGTTTGACATAAACCATGACTCCAGCTTGAATTGGGATTTTGTAACAGAGAGATTCTAGTGCATGGTAACATATGATTATAGGTTCATTTAAGGTAAACCTTATTACTGATTGGGTGGGCATAGCATGCTATGCTAGGTGTTAACCATGGTCTATGAGGTGTATAAAATGATTTAGAGAAATCATTTATGGTAAGAAAGAGTTCTAATGATATTAAGAGTTGATATCATGTCTCATTGCCAATTAGTAATGAGCCTAGTAAGTCACACACATACATAAGTAATCACCAAATTAAATATGATTTGATTAATTAATTAAAGAGTTAAATTATTAATTAAATAGGTTTGGTTTGCAATTAGATTGCAAAGTCCCTAGCATGACTTGAAACCAAATCTAGGTTATTGGATGTATAGTATAAGTTAAATTTATATTTAAAGTGTTTAAATATGAATTTAATTAATGAGAAATTAATTAATAGAGATTAATTAATTAATTTATATTTGATATAAGTTGATTAGAAGAAGAGAAATAATTATTTTGGGTTGAGAACTCAAAATTAAGACACAGGGTCATTTTGGACATTTCACAGGGTGATATGTGGCACCATGAGATGGTGACACATGGAATTACACATAAGCTTGCCAAATGCCTTTTAATAATGTAAGATGATTAAAATTAAGATTAAATATAGGTTTGACACTTGGCACAATGTGATTGGGTCAATTAAACCTAGAACCAATCAGAAGGTGACATGTGGCAAGGGTTTTAAGTGATGACCTAACTATATAAGTGTTGTTATGAAAGAACAAATAACACAAGCTGTTGCCTCCTCTTTGTGCCTCCACCCAAAGGCTCCTCTCCCTTCTCTTCTTCTTTCTCTCTCATCTATTCCAAGAGATTAGCAAACAATCTCTTGAATTAAAAATACTATAAATCATTTCTAGTGTTCTATGTATATCTGTAATCTCTTAAAAGGCAAAACTTGATTTTCTAATTCATAAAAAAAGCTTTAAAAGCTATTCAAGGGCTGTCATAGGTGATCTTGGTGTGGATAAGCTAGAGGGACAACATCTGGTATCCTAAAGATGCATCCCAAAGGTACAAATACGCTGCAGTGCATTAAGAGGTTAGTGTATTTGTTCTTTTCTAGGGTTCTAAAAATTAATTTGATTAATTCTAAAATCTTAAATGGCAGATACAGATCCAAAAACATATTAAAAGAGTTTTAATATGTTGTTTATAATTGAAATCAAATAGATAAAAATAAATCTTGCATGATACATGTGACCCTAGGTGAAAATTTTTGAATTCAATGATATAAACTTATGTTTTTCATGCTTCCGCTCCTTCAGTACTATCGGGTAGTACGTAGCTCTACACAATAATCCTAAGTCGGTACTGTAATCTGCAGCTTGCAGTACAAACATTAAGAACATTGTATAGTTATCACGATACATTCCAATAGATCAAACTTTCCTATATTTTATCCCTCTTGAATCTATATCTTATTCTTATTATGGTACTCACTAATATCTATTGGCGGTAATACCTTTGTCCTCATCTAGGATAGTTATATTATTATAGTTCATTTTTAGGTCTTTTTACCTTACACTAAACAGGTAAACTAATTAACTTTATAATTTATGGTGTGTTAGAAAATACTTTTCGCTGAGAAACTCTTCCAAAATTAATATTAATCACACTTATTATCGTAGTTTTTATCCTGAAGGACTAGTCATTAATACATCAAAATTTATTCCCATACAAAGGAATAATAGCAAAACATATAATTCTAACACTAATATACAAATAAATAGTGCTGAGATCAAATAATAACTAGTTGTTTCTTCCAAAATAAAGAACTTACCAGCAGCTACATTTGAAGTTTCTGCTCTTTCTGGCATATAGTGGACGCTCTGACTGATGCGCTACTTTATTCAGGTTGATTCGCTGTGCTATGATTGCAAGGAATACCAACTCTATTTCTATCTCGACTCTAATCGACTATCTGTGAACTCTAGAGAGCAGAGCAATGTGCTCTAGTACAATCTCTAGCAAAATGTTCAAGCTTTCTAGAATTGTAGCAGGCTCCAGTGGCTTTACGACAAATGCCACCATGTAGTTTACCACAAGAGTTGCAGATGCGGGGAGGATAGGAACTTCTAGTTGTTCAATGACTGGACCTTAGTGGCTTCTGTTCTGATAATCCGCCTTTATCATATCCCTAAGCTCAGGGTTCCTCAAATTCTTTTATCTTCCCTAAATTTCTACTTGAACTCTGACCCATAGGTTTCCCCCTCGTCTCTATTTCACACTGCCCTTGTGGGGGTTGGGTTTGTGCTTGAGCTTGAGCTGAAAGAGTATCAGCCATTTGCTGAAAGAAAGTGGCCATTTATTAGGCCATTTGTGCAGTAATTTATACCGGTGGAACTGGTACAGTCAGGCCTTTGACGCTCTGAGGAGCTGAGGCCTCCCCTTGTGCCTCAACTGTAACTGCTTGTTCTACTGGTTTATCTCCTTCTTTCATTTCTATTCACAAAATCTTCTTTTCCTAGGACAACCTACACAAAGAGATTCCTTCTCGTTAGTTCATATTTATGATGTAAATGTACTATATGTATCAAACATTTGAGCTGTTGTATTTATCGACAAAATATTTTAAATTAACAGTTTAAAATTTACTTTAAAACCATTGTTCTGATACCACTAAATATGTCACACCCTACTCCTCTGTAAGGCATAACATGATCTTGTAGTACACTTAATGAATTACCGTACTTCGCCTAACGATAACCCATTAAATATACAACAAGGGATTTTAATACAATTTTCATTCATTTTTAGGTGGGTAATTTTTATCAAGTATTAAAAATCTTTAATTGACACTAAGTCATAAATCAAATTCTCGATTAAAATCTAGTGTTATAAAAAATTTTCTAAATTTTGGCAAAGTGCCGGCTGTATTTTGAGAAAACAGTTCTTCAAACCTAAAAGGAAAAACACTTCCAATATGTTTTCTCAACCACAACTCCAATACAAATCATTTTCATATCCCAATTTAACACAATCAACTCAATTCAATTTTCAAGCCATACATGGGTTTCAAAACTCAAGAGGAAGTTTGAATTTCATACTCATTAGGATAATGAAAATTAATATTACAAAATATATAAGTAAAGAAATTCTCAAATTAAGATTACAATAATTTGATTTCATTACATATCAAAATAATATTACAAGAGTTTTTGTACAACTGCTCAAATAATTTACATGCATATAATTTCATGCATACATGAAAATCTAATGTGCAAGGGTATACCTCTAATATACTAGAAGCTAATCCTAATGAGTCTTCAAGGCGCAACTATCGAAAATCTCACTCAGCTGCTTTATCTTTACTTTTACCTGCGATAGCATACAAAGCTATCGCTGAGTGGTGAACTCAGTAGTGTACAACTATAATTTAAAATATAATATACAATACCTTGCCAAAATTTTAGCAAAGAATTTGAAAATCTTGAAATTCAATCAAAATTCCAAAAATCAAAATATTCGTTGCTAATAAAATAAATCATTTGTTAAAATGACTCTGCTCAAGAATTTCAATTTATGAAATCATAACTGAACATTTAAAGTAATTCTACTAATTTATGGAAACAAATCTTAATTTCAATAAAGTCAATTATGCATAATTCCCATTTGAAATCACAATTCTTACTATTCAAAGCCCATTCTTTATCTCACTAACTATGCAAGACTAATCTATAAGGGCCATCTTCAAGGTAATTCTAACTCCCAATGGTCCAGGAGATCGAATCAGGATTCTAACTCCCTATGGTCGAGGAGGTCAAATCATCGTGCATAGTGCACACCACAATAATGCAACTTCTAAAAGGGCCAATGAAAAACTTAGATATAACTTCTAATAAGAGGAGAATCTAAGCCTGTGCACGTACCATGGTAATCAAAACAAAGCTAACTCCATTGTCTCCTCAACAAATGTGAGAGACGGGTAATAACCTAGTCAAACATCTATAGTGAGATATAAAACAATATAGTGAATCTCTTTGTCCTTTTTTTGTGAGCATAAATCACAACACAATTCAATTCGATGTCAATTCCAATATCCAATAATTTTTATGCCCATTACAATTAAAAACATCAATTTGTAATTTTTTTTTCTATGCAAATCCCATTTCAATCACAAATTTCTAAAACTGGATTCATTCAATCCATATCAAAATAAAATCATAACTTAATCATTTTTCCATAACTAAACTCATTTATACCATAACACATTTCAATAATCATTGAAATAAATCAATAATTGGTAAACATAGCACATAAAGAAACTAAAATCCTTTAATCAAATAAAATATGTAAAACTTTAACAATGTAAAACTAGTTGTGCACAAACCTCTTTGTTGACTAATTTACTCCACCTTTCGTTTCTCCTTCGAAGATCCCTTTTTAACTAAAACACATAAATTTAAAGTGCTTCAGTATCCATTTCCAATACTTAAATTCCAACAATTTCTTTGCAGACTTATCCTATCTATTACAGTTTATAATTTCGAGTCTTTCACATTTTTGTGTATAGTGGCACTATTCATGGTACTATTCAAGTCAAAATGTTGACTTTTCCATACTTCATAGTTTTATTAATTCTAATTGCACCCATATACTACATTTTGGGTGTCAATTTTGTTGGCATTAATTGCCAATTAAATTTCTAATTTCCCTCGTTGCAAAATCTAAAATTTCAGTTTTGGTTCACTGTTTTGTACTGTTCCATTGATCTGGTTACTATGGGAATTTGGCTAAGTGTCCTTCATCAAAGTTGTTCTTTAATGTCTTAACTTTAATTCCCTTTTTGAATCACTCTATTTAGAGTTTTTTAGATCAAGTTATAGTCATTTTCCTAAGGCTGGCCAGATTGGTTTTAACCCAGAATTTCTGGACACTTCTAGGTTCTGGCAATTTTGGTGACCCAAATTTGGGTGGCAATTTCACTTGTTTATGGGCAGAATTTGGATTGGTGTTCTTCATGAAAGTTGTATTACTATGTCATATCTTTCCAATGCCACAAAAATCAGGTCATTTGGACCTTCCTAGACCAAGTTATGGCCAAATGAACAAATACTATTCATTTAGTTATTTTTGTACAGTGGTAGTGTACCAATTCCGAGTTTGACCTAATTGTTCACTAACTTAGAGTCACTTTCTAGGCATAGTTTCTGCATGAAAAATGTGTCATTATGTGTCTATTTTCATCTCCAATTGGTTTCACACCAATTGGAATGGCAGAATTATAGTTTTGATCCCTGAAAGGGACCTAGGTTAGGCTGTCTAGTAATGACCCCTCACCAATCCGAATTTCATTGCAATTCTAATCACTCCAACATATCTCAATTGGTCCCAATTGACCATTTTAAACCTCATTTAGGTCAAAGTACCTTAATTTACCAAATTCACAAATTTTCCCCCCAAAACCCTAAGGGTCAAGAACCCTAATTTTACAATTTGTGCAACACATTCAAATTAAAGCTTATTAATTACTTCTACCTACTTAATCAAGCCTAATTATGTATTTAATTCACATAAACATTATCAAAACCCTAAGGAACTAGGGCTGGCCAAAATTCATGGTGGTTATACATGCATGATTTATCATATATTTCTATAATAATTCATCAATCTCAACTTAATTCAAGTATCTAACTCATAAAATAGAAAGAATTTGAAGGAAAATCACTAACCTTTTTGTGTAGTTTTCAATCTTCAATTTTCTTCACTATTTCTTCCAATTCCTTTCTTCAATACTCTTCTTCTAAGGTAAATTAAGAGCTTTCTATAATTTTTGGGTGGGGTTTATGGTAACAATTCAAGGTAGTAGAAGCTCAAGTTGGTTGTTAATGAAGAAAAAGAAGAAAATGAGAGAGCTTTCTATATTTTCTTTTCTTTTCTTTTCCTTCATTTTTCCACACTTCTATAATTTAATTATATATTTCAAAATTTTCATTTCTCAGATTTTATTGGACAGTTAGGTCATGAGTCACCTCTAGGGGTGAATTGACCAATTTGCCCCTCACCGATCTGATCCAGTTTGCAAATAATTCGATATTTCTTCTGGAGCCTTGACCTAATTATTATCAACTCTTTTCTATGATTTTCTCTGTAACATCCTCATTTTCGTAGTCCGTACATTCTACTGTTCTGACAGCTAATGTCTGTCCCAGAAAATCGGAATGTCTGGAACTACACTTCGGTGATAATGAACAGACATATAATGATGAAATAAATAAGAAGAAAATGCAAGAAAAATCAAAGACAAATGAAAGAGAGAAAATGAAGCTAAGTTAAACAGTGGCACCGGCGATGGGTGACCTTTGGGAAGGCGTTGCAGGCCAGGGCTGAGGAACCCTCAGAATTAAATCCGGGATGTAAGTAAAGGTCTATTGAAATATAATTGACACTACAATTATTAAAGAAAAATTAATAAATTAGTACAAAGAAAAATGAAAAATCGAGAAACAGACAAAAATCGGTGTTACCGAAAAATCAGGAATATAACCCGAAGTGGGGTATTTTGGTCAATTGACACCTAGAGTTTACTTTTGACTTAAATGTCCATGAAACATAAGTGGTATTATATTTTTAAAATTTAATGAAAAATGAAATTCAAGATAACATGTAATTTAAGGGAATTGGAGGGCATAATTGCAATTAAAGGAAATCTTGAATTAATCTAATTTTTAATTGTGATTAGTGGGGCATTAGTGGAGTATATAAGGACCACTAGGACAGATTTTTCCACTATTCATCTTCTTCTTCATTCTTCTTCTTTGCTGAATTGAAATTTCTCCAAGCTTCTGAAGGAACGGAAGCGTGAAAAACACAAGTTTATACCATTGAATTCAAAAATTTTCACCTAGGGTCACATGCATCATGCAAGATTTATTTTTATCTATTTGATTTCAATGATAAACAACATATTAAAACTCTTTTAATATGTTTTTGGATCTGTATTTGCCATTTAAGATTTTAAAATTAATCAGATTAATTTTAGAACCCTAGATTAAATCAAGAACGATTACACTAACCTCTTGATGCACTGCAGCGTGTCTGCGCCTTTGAGATTCGTCTTGAGGACACCAGATGTTGTCCCTCTAGCTTGTCCACACCAAGAACACCTATGGCAGCCCTTGAACAGCTTCTAAAGCCTTTTCTATTAATTATAAATTCAAGTTCTGCCTTTTAAGAGATTAGAGATGTAAACAGGACACTAGAAACAATTTCTAGTGTTCTTAATTCAAGAGATTGATGGCTAATCTCTTTGAATTGATAAGAGATGAAGAAGAAGAGATAAAAACCCTCAAAGTGGCGTGACAAAGGAGTGTGGCTGCTGGTTGTATTTTATTTTCTCATAACAATACTTAAATAGCTAGGTTAACACATTAAACCCTTGCCACATGTCACCCTTTGATTAGCTCTAGGTTTAAGTGACCCAATCACATTGTGCCAAGTGTCAAACCTATATTTAATCTTGATTTTAATCATCTTACATGATTAAAAAACATTTGGCAAGCTTATGTGTTATGCCATGTGTCACCATCTCATGGTGCCACGTGTCACACTGCAAAATGACCAAAATGCCCATGTGTCTTAATTTTGAGTTCTTAACCCAAAATAATTATTTTCTTCTTCTAATTAATTTATATCAAATATAAATTAATTAATTAATCTCTATTAATTAATTTCTCATTAATTAAATTCATATTTAAACACTTTAAATATAAAGTTAACTTATATTATACATCCAATAATCTAGATTTGGTTTCAAGTCATGCTAGGGACTTTGCAATCTAATTGCAAACCAAACCTATTTAATTAATCAATTTAAACTCTTTAATTAATTAATTAAATCATATTTAATTAGGTGATAACTTGTGTATGTGTGTGACTTACTAGGCTCATCACTAATTGGCAATGAGACATGATATCAACTCTTAATATCATCAGAACTCTTTCTTACCATAAATGATTTCTCTAAATCATTTTATGAACCTCATAGACCATGGTTAACACCTAGCATAGCATGCCATAGCCACCCAATTAGTTATAAGGTTTACCTTAAATGAACCTATAATCATATGTTACCATGCACTAGAATCTCTCTGTTACAAAATCCCAACTCAAGCTGGAGTCATGGTTTATGTCAAACTCCATTTGCTATGAATATTATGTTCTCTTTTAATTCCAGTTCTTGATTAAAAGGATTTTCTTATCAGAAACTCTTTTCTGAATAAATCTATCTATCCTGGCCAGGAAATTGAAACATCAAGAACAATTAAATGAACATAGGATTTTATCTCTATTTACTTAGAGGAACAGTTTCCATCTTGATCAACACCTACCTCCATATATAACTAGTAGGAGCCAACACATGCCCATATACCCATACACAGTACAAGTATGAAAGCAGTATCAAACTCAAACTACCTATATACAAGATAACTGTGCTATCTCAGGTCTAAAGATTATGTGCACTGATATGATTTATGACAAAACATTGACAAGAATAAACTCCATGTGCTTGTCATAAGTGTCACTGGTTCGGCCTACTTATCATTTATAAGTGCCTATCATGTTTGTTATATGGCATGAGACTCACCATTCCATCTTATTTATATCTCATATAAATAACTTGGGAACAAACATGAATACAATCTTTCTGGATAAGTCATGTCCTTATTTTAAAGTATCTTCGATTGTGAACCTATTTATGATACTTCGTGCTAGAAATATTGTCACTCATATTCTTAACAACTTAAGAATAATATTTCTAACAAAATATCAATGGACCTTTTCTATTACACATAAATATATTATGTAAACAGAAAAGTGGAAATGCCTTTTATTAATAAAAATATGTACAAGATACATACTAAATGATATGCTCTAGGGCATACTACTAACAATCTCCCACTAGCACTAGAGCCATTCATTACAATATCTTAGACCTATCTTCTCAAGATGTCAGTATAACTGAGTCTGTGACATAAGCTTAGTGAATGGATCAGCTGGATTTTCAGCTGATGCTATTTTCTGCATGGCTACATCGCCTCGCCCAACTATTTCTCTGATAATGTGGTAGCGCCTTTCTATGTGTTTGGATTTCTGGTGAGACCTTGGTTCCTTAGCCTGTATGACTGCTCCATTATTGTCACAGTGTAGTGGAACTGCTGACTCAATGGAAGGAACTACTGTAAGTTCTGTCATGAACTTCTTTATCCAAACAGCTTCCTTTGCAGCATCTGATGCAGCAATATACTCAGCTTCTGTAGTGGAATCTGCAGTCATGCTCTGTTTGGAACTCTTCCAACTGACTGCACCTCCATTACAAATGAACACATATCCAGAGGTAGACTTTCTATCATCGATATCTGATTGGAAATCAGAATCAGTATAACCATCCAATTGCAAGTCTCCACCTCCATAAATCAAGAATAAATCCTTAGTTCTTCTCAAGTACTTAAGGATATTCTTGTGACTATCGATGTTCCAAACCTGGATTGGATTGATACCTGCTAGTCAAACTAACAGCATATGCGATATCCGGCCTAGTACACAACATTGCATACATTAAACTTCCAATAGCCGAAGCATATGGAATCCTGGCCATCTTATCTCTTTCTTCAGGTGTCTTTGGAGACATCTCTTTAGAAAGATGGATACCATGTCTCACTGGTAACAATCCTCTCTTGGAATCAAGCATGTTCTCTTTAACACCTTTTCCAAGTATAGACTTTGGGATAAACCAATTATTCTTTTTGCTCTATCTCTATAGATGCGAATCCCAAGAATATAGGTTGCCTCCCCTAAGTCTTTCATGGAGAATGTATTTGACAACCATACCTTTATAGTCATCAACATACCTGTGTCATTACCCATCAACAGTATGTCATCCACATATAAGACAAGGAAAGTGATAGCACTGTCACTAACCTTCTTATATACACATGGCTCATCCTCATTTTTGATAAAACCAAAGGATTTAATGGCTTCATCAAAACGAATGTTCCAACTCCTCGAAGCTTGTTTCAACCCATAAATGGATCGCTTTAGCTTGCATACCTTGGAACCATCTTGGGATTCAAATCCCTTAGGTTGTTCCATGAAAATGTTTTCTTCAATGTATCCATTGAGAAAAGCTGTTTTGACATCCATCTACCAAATCTCATAATCATAGTACGCAGCTATTGCTAATAAAATCCTAATTGATTTAAGCATGGCAACAGGCGAGAAAGTCTCCTCATAGTCGATTCCTTGCCTTTGGCGAAACCCTTTCGCTACTAGCCTTGCCTTATAGGTATCTACCTTTCCATCAGAACCAATTTTCTTCTTGAAAACCCATTTGTTCCCTATAGGTATAATACCTTCAGGTGGGTCAACAAGATCCCAAACTTGATTCTTATACATGGAATCAATCTCGGATTTCATAGCATCAATCCATTTTGAAGAGTCTATATCTGATATAGCTTCTTCATAGGTAAGTGGATCATCTCCATGATCTACTTCTTCATGAGTAGACAACTCTTGTTCTTCTTCATGAAGAAAACCATATCTCACTGGTGGGTGAGATACCCTGGTTGTTCTACGAGGAACAGCTATAGATGTTTCATCAATGGGTATTGGTTGACTAGATGGATCTATATCCATCTGATCTGTTGGTTGGTTAGAATTCACCAATTCTAACTCTATTTGCCTTCCTTTGCCTCCTTCTTGAACAAACTGTTGTTCAAGAAATGTGGCATCTCTACTTATCACAACCTTTTGTGAAGTAGGCAAATAAAAATAATATCCAAAACTATCTTTTGGATATCCAACAAATCGACCTTTTTCTGATCTGGTCTCCAATTTATCAGTGTTCAGCTTTTTGATATAAGCTGGACAACCCCAAATCTTAACATGCTTAAGACTTGGTTTTCTTCCATGCCATATCTCATAAGGTGTGGAAGAAACTGATTTTGATGGAATCCTATTCAGAATATACAAAGCTGATTCTAATGCAAATCCCCAAAAGGAGATTGGCATATCAGTATAGCTCATCATACTACGTACCATATCCAATTGGGTACGATTTCTCCTTTCAGATACACCATTCAGCTATGGCGTTCTTGGAGGAGTCAGCTGAGAAACAATGCCATGCTTTCTCAAGTATTCATCAAATTCAGTACTCAAATATTCACCTCCACGATCTGATCGAAGAGCTTTAATATTCTTTCCTGTTTGATTTTCTACTTCAGATTTAAATTCTTTGAACTTTTCAAAAGATTCATGTTTGTATTTCATCAAATACAAATACCCAAACCTTGATTTATCCTCAGTAAAGGTAAGAAAATAATTAAAACCCCTCTAGCCATTTCTTTAAATGCACAACATACATCACTATGTATAAGCTCAAAAAAATTTTCACTCTTAGCCTGTCCAACAAAGGGTGATCTAGTCATTTTGCCCTGAAGGCAAGATTCACAAGTTGGAGTAGGCTCAGAGCCCAATGAGGATAGAATCCCCATTTTCTCCAGTTTTGCAATCCTATCTTCTGCAACATGACATAACCTTAAGTGCCAAATATATTTTGAACTTGAGTTGGTTTTCACCATGGCATTTCATTCTTTTAGATCACTTGCATTCAATTTGTGTTTGTCATTATTATCCAAATAATAAAGACCATCATTCATATAACCTGAACCAATATATTTATTTCCAAAATAAATATTGCAAACATCATCGATGTTGAAATTCATAGCCATTTCTAGTCAAACTAGATATAGAAATGATGTTCTTAAAAGCATCAGGTACATATAAAATATTATCCAAACACAAAACATGTCCAAACATGTAAAAAAATTTAGATCCTATGGCTAAAGCTTCAACAGTTGAGCCATTGCCAATCCGGACTCTAATATCTTGAGAACGCAAACTGCTACTATTTGCTAGTTCCTGCATATCATTAGAAATGTGAGAACTGGCACCAGTATCTAAAACCCAAGCTGTAGATGAACTATGAGTATAATCAGAATCTAAATAACAAGATATGGACATACCTTCCAAAGGTGTATCCTTCTTGTCCTTCAGAGAAGCAAGATACTCTGGGCAGTTCCTTTTCCAGTGCCCATCCTTTTGGCAGTGGAAACACTTTCCTTTGCCACCATCAGCTTTAGTCTTCCTTTTCTGTTTAGCTATTTTCTTGGAAGGACCAGGAATCTGAGGTTTCTTTTTCTTATTGCCCTTCTTCTTGTTGGACTTTCCAGTAGAAGAAGATGCAACTAAAGCTACCTCTTTTCCTTTATTGCCTGGCATATTCTTTTGGGCAATAACCAGCATGTTGAGTAAACCAGCTAAGGTGCATTCCTGTTTAGTCATATGGAAATTTGTCACAAAATTCCCAAAAGACTCAGGAAGGGACTGAAGGATCAAATCCGTCTGTAGTTGGAAATCCATGTTAAAGTCAAGATGTTCCAACTGCTCTTTCATCCGAATCATCTTGTGGACATGATCCCCAACATTCTGTCCCTCAGACATCCTCATACGGAATAGCTGTCTAGATATCTCATACCTAGCATTCCTGCTGTGCTCATCATACAACTCTTGTAGTTGAAGGAGGATCTCACTCGCACTCTGCATGTTCTCATGTTGCCTCTGTAACTCATTACTCATGGAAGCAAGCATGTAACCCTTAGCTCTCATATCATGCTCCTTCCACTTGTCCAAAGTTTCATGTTCCTCTTGTGTGGCCTCTGGAGGTAAGGGACTAGGAACATTTGAATCTAGAACATATCCTATATGTTCAAGGTTCAGGACAAGTTTCAAATTTCTTAGCCAATCGCATGATTAGGTCCTGTCAACCTATTGTGATCAAGTATGCTTGCAAGGATATTGGATGGTGGTGGTTGTTTTGTGCTCATTTTTATCAGAAAATTAACTGCAGAAAATAACCAGATTAATTAGTAAATGTATCGTGTAATTAACCAAAATGATTATGGTCTTTTAATCAAATTGGTCCTCCCACTAACTTAGCGAATCCTACACTTCCAAAGTAGAAAACAGAAATCCTAGTTGGATGGATTTCTAGTGGGTGATTGAATTCTTATAATTCTATTGATCATCCTCAGGTACATCCATTATTGGAATTACAATAAACTATAAGTGAGCAACTCTTTGCCCATCACATCTCATGTGAGGTTCAATCCTTTACCTAGCCCCTAATGCTCAAAATCTCAGGTACATCCATTATTGACTTATCTTGCATTAGTTAAGTTGATCCCATTGAGCCAGTAATTATGCAAATAATTTTAATGTCCTCAGGTACATCCAATATTGGCCACTAAACCATTTACATATTTACAACATCTCATGCTTAACAATTATTCTTAAGAAAATCTCTTAAATAAATTGCATCTTATGCAACTATTTAAAATTTCTTAAAATAATTGCCCCAATGGAGGGCCTATGTTATAATTACTTTAATTATAGCATTTCCAACTTAATCATTTGTTTGGAAGATTTTATGGTCATTCTATTTACTATTAAGGTCTCACTTTGCACATTATCCATTTAGCATGCATATATCATATAATTGCATACATTCCCATACATCTCATGCATTCATGGATAAGCAGTAAATATGGTATGATCATGGACTTTCTAAGGGATTCAATTCTGAGCCACCAAGAATTGAATAAGGGTATTCCTAGGTGCATTTCATTCATTCATTTTACAAGAGTTGCTGAAGGAGTACATAATCAACACTTGATCTTGAATTCCTCCCACTGGTCCCACCAACGCTCTTGACCTCCTTGAACTTCTTGCAATCCAATATTACATAGTAATCCTTGGCATACCAAGGCGAATTTACAAGAACTTAAATAAATGAAATTACAACCCAAAAATTATTACAAACTTAATAATACATGCCCAAAATAAATTAAAATAAATTAATTAATTTACAATCCCAAAGAAACATAAAAGAAATAAATCCAATCACATTGGTCTTTTATAGTCCATGATCATCCATCATGCATATCACTATTTAACAATTAAATAAAACATACATACTTAAATTAAATTGAATATCTCATATTCAACTTAAAAATCCAGATTTGAATATGATTCAAATAAATTTAAAAATTCAGATTTGAATCTCATTCAAACAAATTTAAAAATTCAGATTTGAATCACATTCAAACAACTTCAAAAATTCAGATTTGAATCACATTCAAACATTTTTTAAAAAATCAGATTTGAATCACATTCAAACATTTTTTAAAAAATCAGATCTGAATTTTATTCAATCAATTTTAAAAAATCAGATTTAAATATGATTCAAACAACTTTAAAAATTCAGATTTGAATCACATTCAAACAATTTTTAAAATTCTGATTTGAATCATAATTTAATTGTGTGATAAAAACTACTAATTAAACACTTTAATTAGTCAAAAAATAGGCCTTAGATCATACAACAATTGCAGAATTAAAAGCCAAACCTTAAACCACCCATGGAAGCCAAACAATGCGCACCATTGATGGTGTTTTTTTTTTAAGTATGCCGCCAACTTGCTTTGCAACCAGCAATAAACTTTTGATCTCATGATCAAACACACAATTAAATCATATAATCAACAATCTAAATGGCAAATATAGTGGCTCTGATACCAATTGAAGGAACGGAAGCGTGAAAAACACAAGTTTATACCATTGAATTCAAAAATTTTCACCTAGGGTCACATGCATCATGCAAGATTTATTTTTATCTATTTGATTTCAATGATAAACAACATATTAAAACTCTTTTAATATGTTTTTGGATTTGTATTTGCCATTTAAGATTTTAAAATTAATCAGATTAATTTTAGAACCCTAGATTAAATCAAGAACGATTACACTAACCTCTTGATGCACTGCAGCATGTCTGCGCCTTTGAGATTCGTCTTCAGGACACCAGATGTTGTCCCTCTAGCTTGTCCACACCAAGAACACCTATGGCAGCCCTTGAACAGCTTCTAAAGCCTTTTCTATTAATTAGAAATTCAAGTTCTGCCTTTTAAGAGATTAGAGATGTAAACAGGACACTAGAAACAATTTCTAGTGTTCTTAATTCAAGAGATTGATGGCTAATCTCTTTGAATTGATAAGAGATGAAGAAGAAGAGATAAAAACCCTCAAAGTGGCGTGACAAAGGAGTGTGGCTGCTGGTTGTATTTTAGTTTCTCATAACAACACTTAAATAGCTAGGTTAACACATTAAACCCTTGCCACATGTCACCCTTTGATTAGCTCTAGGTTTAAGTGACCCAATCACATTGTGCCAAGTGTCAAACCTATATTTAATCTTGATTTTAATCATCTTACATGATTAAAAACATTTGGCAAGCTTATGTGTTATGCCATGTGTCACCATCTCATGGTGCCACGTGTCACACTGCAAAATGACCAAAATGCCCCTGTGTCTTAATTTTGAGTTCTTAACCCAAAATAATTATTTTCTTCTTCTAATTAATTTATATCAAATATAAATTAATTAATTAATCTCTATTAATTAATTTCTCATTAATTAAATTCATATTTAAACACTTTAAATATAAAGTTAACTTATATTATACATCCAATAATCTAGATTTGGTTTCAAGTCATGCTAGGGACTTTGCAATCTAATTGCAAACCAAACCTATTTAATTAATCAATTTAAACTCTTTAATTAATTAATTAAATCATATTTAATTAGGTGATAACTTGTGTATGTGTGTGACTTACTAGGCTCATCACTAATTGGCAATGAGACATGATATCAACTCTTAATATCATCAGAACTCTTTCTTACCATAAATGATTTCTCTAAATCATTTTATGAACCTCATAGACCATGGTTAACACCTAGCATAGCATGCCATAGCCATCCAATTAGTTATAAGGTTTACCTTAAATGAACCTATAATCATATGTTACCATGCACTAGAATCTCTCTGTTACAAAATCCCAACTCAAGCTGGAGTCATGGTTTATGTCAAACTCCCTTTGCTATGAATATTATGTTCTCTTTTAATTCCAGTTCTTGATTAAAAAGATTTTCTCATCAGAAACTCTTTTCTGAATAAATATATCTGTCCTGGCCAGGAACTTGAAACATCAAGAACAATTAAATGAACATAGGATTTTATCTCTATTTACTTAGAGGAACAGATTCCATCTTGATCAACACCTACCTCCATATATAACTAGTAGGAGCCAACACATGCCCATATACCCATACACAGTACAAGTATGAAAGCAGTATCAAACTCAAACTACCTATATACAAGATAACTGTGCTATCTCAGGTCTAAAGATTATGTGCACTGATATGATTTATGACAAAACATTGACAAGAATAAACTCCATGTGCTTGTCATAAGTGTCACTGGTTTGGCCTACTTATCATTTATAAGTGCCTATCATGTTTGTTATATGGCATGAGACTCACCATTCCATCTTATTTATATCTCATATAAATAACTTGGGAACAAACATGAATACAATCTTTCTGGATAAGTCATGTCCTTATTTTGAAGTATCCTCGATTGTGAACCTATTTATGATACTTCGTGCTAGAAATATTGTCACTCATATTCTTAACAACTTAAGAATAATATTTCTAACAAAATATCAATGGACCTTTTCTATTACACATAAATATATTATGTAAACGGAAAAGTGGAAATGCCTTTTATTAATAAAAATATGTACAAGATACATACTAAATGTATGCTCTAGGGCATACTACTAACAGCTTCATCCATGGCCGCCCCATATACAAGCCTTCATCTACCCATCTTCAAGCCTTGATTTTCATAAGTTCCTTCATTAAACTTAGTCTATACATCATGGGCAATATAATGGAAGCAAAAAGAAGAGGATTTGATGAAGTTTTGGTCAAGCTCAAAAAAAGGTTAGTGCTACTTTTTCATCCCTTGCTTCATTAAAGTTTGTATTAAGGTTGAGATGAGTTGGATGGTGAAGAAATTTGAAGGATTCGATGAGTTATTGATATATTCAATTTTGGACAACCATGAAAGTTTATTGTAGTTGAGTTTTTCTTACCTATAATGGATGAAAATTAAGGTTGAATAACTTAAATGGAGGAAGTAGTAAGTTAAAATCTAAGTATGTGCATGTAGTGCTTAAATTAAGGGTGTGTAATGGAACCTTAATGCTTTGGGCAAACTGCCATGTTTGGCAGTCTATTAAACCATGAATTTGTGTGTGAACATGTAGTTACTAATGAAATATGCTAATGTTAAATTGTGGGCAGCAAGTGTAAGTGATATTGAAGTATGATTATGTTGAAGTGTATGTGTAATATTGACATTGAGATATGTTGAATTTTGGTGGAAGTGAATGTTGAACTTAATGGTTAATTGTGTGCATTGAGCACTTGAATATTCTGCCCAAAAGTGTTGCTGGAATTGTGTACAATATATATATATGGAAGTGTTATTGATTGAATATTGAAGTAATGAGGAGGAGAAGGAATATCAAATTGGAAGTGTATGTGTTTTGTGCAGGTTGTGTATTGAAGGCAATACATAAATTAGGCCATAAGTGCCAAACTATGAACCCAATTGGTATGAGGCCAATGGGAGATGAAACTAGACACCAAATAGGCCATCTTTTATGTAGAAATGTTGCCAAAATTCTGCCTAGAAACTGACCTTAAAAATGACCAAATCCGAAATAGCAACCTTGCAACCCAGATTTTTGACCATATGAATAGTAGTCCTTGGGATGACCATAACTCACTCAAAATAGGTCCAATTGATCTGAAATTTTTTACCATGGTTAGTTTAGACATAGGTCTACAATTCTTATGAAGACACCAAAACCCAGAAATGGCCAGAACTAAGTCAAATAGCTTGCACAATTTCAGGTACCAAAACTGCCAGAACTAAAATTGACCAAATTTTGCACTAAAGGTGCAATCTGTCCACCTTTAGTAAATTGACCATATCTTGGTCTATACAACTTAGAATGACCTGAAATTTTACCCCGAGTGCAATAAGACATAGAACTACAATTCTTATGAAGACACCAAAACTCAGAAATAGCCAGAACCAAGTCAAATAGCTTGCATAAATTCAGGTACCAAAACTGCCAGAACTAAAACTGACCAAATTTTGCACTAAAGGTGCAATCTGTCTAGCTTTAGTAAACTGACCATATCTTGGGCTATACAACTTAAAATGTCCTGAAATTTTTCCCCGAGTGCAATAAGACATAGAGCTACAATTCTTATGAAGACACCAAAACCCAGAAATGGCCAGAACTAAGTCAAATAGCTTGCACAATTTCAGGTACCAAAACTGACAGAATTAAAATTGACCAAATTTTGCACTAAAGGTGCAATCTGTCCACCTTTAGTAAATTGACCATATCTTGGTCTATACAACTTAGAATGACCTAAAATTTTGCCCCGAGTGCAATAAAACATAGAGCTACAATTCTTATGTAGACACCAAAACCCATAAATGGCCAGAACCAAGTCAAATAGCTTGCACAAGTTTAGGTACCAAAACTGCCAGAACTAAAACTGATCAAATTTTGCACTAAAGGTGCAATCTATCGAGCTTTAGTGAATTGACCATATCTTGGTCTATACAACTTAGAATGACCTGAAATTTTACCCCGAGTGTAATAAGACATAGAGCTACAATTCTTATGAAGACACCAAAACTCAGAAATGGCCAGAACCAAGTCAAATAGCTTGCACAAGTTCAGGTACCAAAACTGGCCGAACCAAAAGTGACCTAAAAATGACCTAAGCCTACTATTTTATTGCTTTCTGTCCAGCATTGGTAAATTGACCATATCTTGGTCTACACAACTCAGAATGACCTGAAATTTTGCCTCGCGTGCAATAAGACATAGACCTACAAGTTTGTAGTTTGGACCGAAACCCAAAAACCAAGGGAACTAGGTCATCCGGCTAGGTCAAAATAGTACACCGAAATCCGGTAAATTGCAATAAAATGCAATACACTTAGAAATGAAATTGATAACATATACCAACACTAAAGGGCTATAAAATGTGACATATTGGTAATATTAGAATTGACTCACGTAGAGTGCATCAAGGGTCAACATTATAGGTTGACTAAGGAAATGAATTGAAGGGAATAGTACCAAGAGAAATAGGACTTTAAGCTAGACAAATCTAGCACACAAAAATTGAGAAATTGACAAAATTTTGAAGTAAAGGTGCAATCTGTTCAGCTTTAGTAAATTGACCATAACTTGGTCTATACAACTTGAAATGACCTGAAATTTTACCCCGCGTGCAATAAGACATAGAGCTACAATTTTGCTTCTTTGACCAGAAGCTAAAAACCAAGGAAAATAGGACTTTAAGCTAGACCAATCTAGCATACTAAAATTGAAAATTGGTAATTAAATAAAATGATGCTTGAAGTGATTTGGCAATGAATGCCAACTTGTGAAAAGGGTAAATTGCATTATATTGACAACATATTGAATTGTAAATTGTGACATGTTGATGCTAGAATCAACCTATCCATGATGCATAAAAAGGTAAATAATTTTATTGACCAGTGAAAGGCATAAAGATGTATAAACCCTATGAATAAAGAATTAAATATGTAACATTGTAATATGCCCTAATTTGCCTAGTTGACTAGTTTGGATAGGTTGGCATGCCAATAGGATTCTGACAGTTGTTCTGTAAATGACTTTACGTCATACTGTGTTTTATGGCTTATTATGCCATACTATGATTTTAATAGCCTATGGCTGTACAGATTGTGTTATTATACTCAGCTTAATGCCTAATTGATTATATGGCTTTTTAGCCACACTGTTTGCACACCAGGAGATACTTTGTGACCGATGGTGTGACGGCCCGAGGTACTAGGTACCCAGTGCTAGTGTATCCGTTTATCCAGTCTGGTCAGTGTATAGGCTATATAGGCAGTCATTTAAAACATTATTCAATTCAGGAAGTTAAGTTAAGTTAAGTATAATGAAATTTCAGTACAATTAAATTAAGTATTGAATAAATGAGTAAAAGAGATTAGCAAAAGAAACATAACAAAATATAAATTGCAGAACAGTAGAGACTTGAAATACAATACAGTTAGAATAATTTGAATACTGGGTAGTATTACTGAAAAGTTATAAACTAAGCACTTCCAAAGAGGAACAAACTAGTACATAAGATCATTGATACTAGAAATACCATACCAAATTAAATTGATTCCTAGATATCCGAATTATGAGTTATTTTTTCTTTATTTGTATATATTATTTCTTGTTATACTATTCCACCACTAAGCAGAAATGCTTAGCGCGATGGAATTGCTTCCTCGCACAAGTACTGAAGGTAAAACCAGTAGACTGTCGACTGAGATTTTTGGAGTCCAGATCTGCAGAAGTGTCAGAAGAGTTCAAGATTGTCACCTCCTCAGCAATGCATGTAGATAGGGCTCATAATTATACATGTTATGTATTTTATTTATTCTAAGTATATTGTAATTTCATTTGTATATCCTGTACTTGACAAATTTATGCACTTAATTGGAAAATTATATAAGTTAATGAAATGTAAGAATTCTGATGTCTGAATTGATTGTCTAATCATAATGATTCTGAATGAGATTGAGTTTAAGAAATTTTGAGAAACTGATGAGATATTATTGAGATAAATTGAGCTATGAATTTGAATATGTTTTTAATTGTGTTTGGCAGGTTCAGAAGAACTGTTAGTCCAAATTAAAGCCGACACTTTGTCGGATTATTGTTAAAATTTTTGAAATTTCCAAATTAGTTAGGATAAAAGTAAAAATAGCCTAAACCTTAAATAAAGTTTTTGAATAAATAAATCAAGAACTGTAATGAAATCAGATAAGATCAGGTGCTCCGGCACGCTGTGTAGCACGCCTCACTCGGCTACACTGTAGACGGGTGAGGGGTGTTACATTCTCTTTTCCACTAGCTTCGCAATACTTCTTAGGACTGTGGTGTCACAATTTCCCATTCAAAATTAGAGTTAGAACTGACCTCGCAGTCACTTTCTGGTAAGGTCACCCATCGTTGTGACCCCGGGCTCATTTAACCTTTTATACTCTGTTTTTCTTATTTATACTTGCCCTTCTAGTAATCATTATTTATTTTTATTCAGGGCTTTTCTAGGTGGCTTAAATATGATTCTACTCCTCTTAATTGCCCGGACCGACATCGGTCATCAGAACAGTGATTTGCACAGGACTATACATATAGGGGTATTACAAATATAGTCGATCTCAACCCCATAAACGGAGGAGGAATATAATGATGCTATTATGCTAAGTGTGAATCCGAAATCAATTTAAATCAAGTTATTCAAACATTTCACGCAAAACACAAATTAATTTCCAATTCAAATTTCCATTTATAAAATAGCAACACAGCATTTCTCAAAACCCATAATTAGTACAATTAATTCACAATGCATAGCTAAATAAATTTTCAATTAGAAAATGATAAATTAAAGTTTATTGTGTGCAAACCTGGATTGAGTCGTCTCTAGGCCTTGACTCACTTGTCCTTATCCTTCTCAGGGTCTTTTTCAACTGAAACACACAGTTTACAGTGTTTTAGTATCACATCTCATAATAAATCTAATAATTTATTTCATACTTATTTAATTATATCTCTACATAGGCTTACAATGGCATTCTCTAGACTTTTCATTTTAGGGTTACCATTTATGGCACTATTTAAGTCAAAATATTGACTTTCTCATACTTAATAGTTATGTGAATTTCAATTACACCCACATACCACATTTTAAGTGCCTAATTTGTTGGCTTTATTTTCCATTTCAATTTCTAAGTCTCCAAAGAGAAATTTTAATTTTTCAGTTTTGGTCCCCTGTCTTATACTGTTCCATTGGTCTAGTTATTGTGGGAATTTGGCTAAGTGTTCTTCATCAAAATTGTTCCTTATTGTCTTAGCTTTAATTCCCTATTTGAATCACTCCATTTGGAGTCTTGTAGCCCAAGATATGCCTATTTTTCTAAGGATGGCCGAATTGATAGCTACCTAGAATTCTAAGCACTTTCTTGGTTCTGGTAGCTTTGGTACGCTGATTGCAGCACACTTTTTAGATAGATTATGGTCAAAATTTGGGTTTGTGCTCTTCATAAAAGTTATAGTGTTATGTCTCCGCTTTCCATCAGTATAAAATTCAGGTCATTTGGACCTTCCTACACCAAGTTATGGCCAAATGAACAAACATTGTTCATTTGGTCATTTTTGTATAGTGGTAGTGTGCATTACCCAGATTTGACCTAATTTTTCACTAACCTAATGTTAGTTTCAGGGCATGGTTTCTGCATGAAAATTGTGGCATAATGTGTCTAATTTCATATCCAATTGGCCTCACACCAATTGGAGTGGCAGAATTACAGTTATACCCTCCTAAGTTGACCAAGGTCAAACTACCAAAAAGTGAACCCTCACTAATCCAAATTGCCTTTCAATTCTCACCATTCTAACACACCCCAATTAGCCCCAATTGACCATTTCTAACCTCAATTAGGTCCAATTGCATCAAATTCCAATTTTCACCAAATTTTCCCCCAAATTCATTGGCTTAAGAACCCTAATTTTTGCATCTTGTTCAATTAATGCAATTAAAGTGTCTAAATATAGTCTACACACTTAATTACACTTAATTAAACTTTTAATTGTATCAAACTCAAGCTAACCCTAGTTCACTACTTGATGGCCGAAATCCATATATGTGTAGATGTGTATGATTTGTTTGATTTTTACACAATACCTAAGTTAACTCAAACATATATACATGAATTTAAAGAGTGAAATTGAATTTCACTACTAACCTCTTTTTTTGAATTTCAATTCTTCAAATCCTTCACTTTCTTCACTTTTTCTTTTCTCAATTCTCCTTTTAAAGTTGCAAGAGCAAGGTTTAATGGAGTAAGTGGGGAAATTTAGGGCTAGGGTTAGTGTTTAATTAAGCTCAAAGTGAGCTTTAATAGAGGTTTTTAGAGAGAGAGTTGGGAGAGGGAGTGTGCCAGCCAAAATGGTAAAGAAGGTGACTAGATTTCTTTTTAATTTTTTGTGTTTTTATTTCCTTTTTGACATAGTCAAAATTTAAATTAAATAGAATTTATTTTTAATGTCATGCATGATGTCATCTTTATGATGTCATAATTAAATTTTCTTTTCTTTTCTTTTTTCTTTGTTTCTCCATTATTCTTTAATTTAATTTCATATTTTAAAATTTTCATTTCTCAGATTTTATTAGACAATTAGGCCATGAGTCACCTCTAGGGGTGAATTGACCAATTTGCCCCTCGTCGGTCTGATCCGGTTTGCCAATAATTCGGTATTTCTTTCCGAACCCTGATCTAATTATTTGAACTACTTATCAACTCTTTTCTGTGATTTTCTCTTTTTCATTAGCTTTTCCATAGTCCGTAGGACCGCAGTGTCACCATTTCCCATTCAAAATTAGGGTTAAAACTGACTTCGCAATCATTTCCCGGAAAAGGTCACCCATCGCTGTGACCCCCAGCTCATTTAACCTTTTATGCTTTGTTTTTCTTATTTATACTTAACCTTCTGGTAATCACTTTTAATTTTCATTCAGAGCTTTTCTAAGTGTCTTAAACATAGTTTTAATCCCTTTAATTTTTCGAACCGATACCAGTAATAGTGAAATATACCAGGCTATGCATATAAGGGTGTTACACAGATACTAAAAGAACTTAGGGAAATTTTTAAGGCAAGTCAGGAACTCCAATCCTAGAATTCCTGCACGTGGTGCAATTTGACAATTGACCCTTGCACAGTAATCATACCATATCTTCCACTAGAAAACTCCAACTGGAATGAGCCAAACTGATATGAAAACTTAAGAAATAGAGCTATAACTTTGGCTCAGAAACCTTACTCAAATTTGGAGTGTAAGACCCTTAGATATTAATTGTAATACAGACCTGGAACATAAAATCCTGGAGTTACAAAATCAAGGAGTCAGGGTTAGTTAATTGGCTATAACTCATCCTACACAGCTTCAAATTTAGAAATTTTTAAACTTATGTAACCATGAGACATAGGGAAACAACTTATATAAAGAATACCAAGCCAAATTATGCCTATAACTTGTCCAAATAGCTTGATAAAGTTGAGTTTCAAAATCTGTCCTGTTCTGGAATAGTGTTGATCACTAGATCAGTACTTAGTAAATTGACTATAACTGAAGCTACATAACTCCAAATTGACTGATTCAAAAATTAAAGATAAGACAATAAGGAACAACTTTCATGAAGAAAGTGTGGTCAAATTACTACTGTAGCTTGGCCTAAGATAAGAGTCAAGTCAAGATTGAAATTCTAAAAATTGTGATGTACTCCAAAAATGAATTGAAATATGATTGGTAATTAATACCAATAGTCCAATGAACATGAATGTGATATGAATATGTATTTAGGACTCATGTTCCCAACATGATTGAAACAGAAATGCTATGAAGTATGAACACAACATATGGTAAAATTATATAACTTATGGATGTCTAAGAATACTAATTGCCCATATATGCCTAAATATGTGTGTATGGGTTGGATAAATTGGCATGCCAGTAGGGTTCTAATTTGCAATACTACTTATGGCTTTATGCCATTCTATTATCATGGCTTTCATGCCATTATGTTATTATGGCTTCTAGCCATTCTATTATATGATGATGTATATGGCTTTATGCCCGATTGCAGATAAAGCCCTATAGATAAAGCCCTGTAGATATCATACTGGGATTTTAGAGTGGAGATCTGCATCAGTGTCGGATAGTGTCACCTCCTCACACAGTGCATTTTGGTAGGGTCCACCAGACCACAGTTGTATATTTTGTACATTGTAAATATTTATTAAATTTTGTGATGTAAATTATGAATTTTTGGAATTACATTTATATATGATGTAAATTATAAATTTTTATAATAAATTGTACATTGATGTAAATTAATGAAATTTGAGTATTTCATGTATGAATTGAGATGAATGGATATGTATGAAAATGGTTACACGAATTGAGTTTGAGATGATGATGAAGGTATATGAATTGATATGAAATATTTTTAAACAAGTGAATAGTATTATACACCAAATATTAATAAAACATGGGAAACTCCGTTAGTTTCTCCAGTTGAAAATTTTGATATTAAAATGTATAATTGAGATTTAAATTAAGGATGAATTAAATAAGATAAGATAATATTCTCAGGCACATAATGTAGTATTCCTTACTCAGCTACACTGTAGATTGGGTACAGGAGTGTTATATTTAGTGGTATCAGAGCACAGTTTAGGTGTTCCTAGGCATAGATAGATAGAAAGAGATAGTGTGCATAACATGCATTGCATCCAAAAAGAGTGGAGGTGATACTAATGCAGATATGTTTTTCCTATTTATTTTAGGTTAAGGTATGGACCCAGAGTCCCAGAGAGCCATAGAGGAAGAAGTAGAAGTCATGCTCCGCCTATGGCTAATGTTGGAGGCAGGGGAGATCCTACTCCACCAGTGCCAGAGGGGCCTGCACAACCCCAATGGGCTTTGTTTGAGCAGATAATCGAATTCTTTAGACAGATGACTGGGGCAATTCCACAACCCCAACCACAGAAAAGTCCCATTTGGAGAAAATAAGGAAATATGAGGCTGTAGACTTTAAGGGGAAGAAAGAAGATGATCCGTCTGTAGCCGAGTATTGGCTAGAAAGGATAGAAAGAGTCCTTCAGCAGCTCCACTACACACCAGAGTAGAGTGTGGAGTGTGTAGTATCTTTGCTCGAAGAAGAAGCTTATCAATGGTGGGATACAGTTTCACATGTGGTTCAGCCAGAGCAGTTGACATGGGATTTCTTCTTAGCAGGTTTCTGGAAGAAGTATGTTAGCCAGATCTACCTAGAAGTAAAGAGGAGGGAATTCATTAGTCTAAGACAGAGGCAGTTAACAGTAGCAGAGTATGAACAAGAGTTTGTAAGGTTGAGCCATTATGGCAGGGAGATAGTCTTGTCTGAAGCAGACCGATGTAGAAAGTTTGAAGAGGGGCTAAATGATAATATCAAGCTACATATCACAGCCTTCAGGATCACTGATTTCTCTTAGTTGATCAAGGCTACATTAAATGTGGAGAGAGTCAAGAATAGTTAGCAGAGCCCTAAAGGCAGGCAACATAAGAGAGAATTTAGATCGAGGAAATCTAGCATGCAGACTTCTTATAGTAAAAAGTCCAAGAGATTATAGGACTAGACACAAGGCTAGAGAGGCCAATCTAGAGTATTTGTGGCTCGTTCCCCGGGTACAGTAGCAAGGGGATCAATCCTAGTGCCAGAATATATGCACTGTGGTAGGAGACATAGAGGGGAGTGTCGATTGTTGACTGGAAGGTATTTCAAGTGTAGGGCTACGGATCATTACTTGAGAGATTTCCCCTAGAAGAGTGGTTTAATAGCTCCAGCACAAGCTGATAGATCGACCGCCACAGCTCAAAGGGGTAGGAAACTTGATAGAGCAGAAGTGGCTAATACTTCACAGAAGGATGCTTCTGAGACAGTCGATAGGCTCGAAACTAGGGTAGTACCACGGGTATATGCCATGGACGCTCAAGAGCAGCCGAATCTAGACATTGAAGAGGCAACACGGGAAAGTGGAGAAGCAAGGAGGTAGTAATTCCTCTACCATTTACATTAGGCAAATTTCGAGGATGAAATTTCTATTTAGAGGGGAAGAATTGTAACGCCCTCACCTTAGGTAGTTTCGTACATTCTATTGTTTCGATGACTAACGTCTATTCGAATAGTTAGGATGTCTAGAACCACACTTAAACTAGAGTAAGGAGTCATAAATTAATTGAAAATGTAACAGTCAGGCTCCAATAACTAGAGGAATTATCCATTTTGGCCATAAGCCTCACGGTTTTGTCCCATAAGTGGAATGGAGAACTTCCTAGGAGGTTACCCATCCTAGGATTTCTCTGAAGTGAGCACGCTTAACCCCGGAGTTCTTCCAACTCTCTAGGCCATTCCACCAAAAGGCGCCTCTAGTGGTTGGTTCCCCCATTTTATATATTAATATCATTACTTTCTACTCCCATTCCGATGTGGGATGGGTCTCCCATCCATCCTAAGTGAGGGTCTACCACTTCTGTGGCATACTAATCGGTCTTTCATGATGGCCTCTCCTCCTCCATAAGACTTGAGCATCCTTGCTCGATGCATCGTACTAGGGGAGCATCCAACTCTGATACCAATTGTAACGTTCAAGCTCCAACCACTAGAATAATTATCCGCTTTGGCCATAAGCCTTATGGTTTTGTCCCATAGGTGGAATGGAGAACTTTCAAGGAGATCACCCATCCTATGTAATGCCCTCACCGTAGGTAGTCTGTACATTTTACTATTTTGATTACTAATGTCTATTTGGACAGTCAGAATATCTGGAACTACACTTAAACTATAATGAGGAGGCATAAATTGAAGGAATAAATGTTAAGAAAATATAGGAAAAATTTAGAGAAAATAAATTTTAATTTAGGGAATTTATAAATTGGTGCAAAAATAATAAAAATTACCTGATATGCATTATGAAGGGCATTTTGGTCATTTCACCCTCAAATGTGAATTTTGACCTAAGTGTCAAAGATTTAAAATTTGAGAGAATTAAAATAATTAAATGAATTAAAATTTTATAAATTGAATTAGAAAAGAAAAGGAGAAAAGAAGAAGAAAAGAAAAGAAAAGGAGAAAGAAAAATAAGCATATGGAAATTTAAAAAATGAAAGTACAAAAATTAGAATATATATATATATATATATATAAGACACAAGAAGACAAATTTCCACCAATCCTTTCTTCTCCACTCTTTCTTCTCTCTCTCTCTCCTTCTCTCCCATGGCTGGCTGCATGCTCCATTTTCCTCCATTGTTGTCAAGCTTTCAAGTTTGATTTCCCAAGCTTCTACCCATCAAAACCCATAGCTCACTTCACAAAAATTACTCCCCACTCCATAAGGAAGCCATATATACCCATAAGAAGCAAAGAAAGTGAAGTTTAACAAGTTACAAAAAAGGTTAGTGCACTAATCTCTCTTTTTCTCTTCATTAAACATGAAAAGCACGTTTAGCCAAGTATAAAATTCATGAAATTTAAAGAAAATTTTGTGGAAAGAAATCCCTTGAATTTCAGCAGCCCTAGATCAAGCATGAAATGATGATTTTGATAGTTTTAATTTAGTTAGGGAAGTGAATTAACAAGGTATTATATGTTGGAATTGATTTGCATAGACATATGTGTAAATTTGAAACTTTGAAAACTAAGGTTTGTGTAAATGATTGAGTACTTAATGTAAATGCTTGAAAATGACCTATTGAGTTGAGATTATTGCTTATAGAAGTGTTATGTATGCAAATTGAAGTAAGGAAGTTGGAGGAGATTAAATTTTGGGAGTGTCAATTTTTCTGCAGATTGGGACTCAATGAGTCCAGTGGGTTTGTCGAACCATAACTGAAAATGTGTGACTCCAATTGGTATGAGGCCAATTGAAGGTGAAATTAGACTCAAAATAGCCCATTTTTCATGCAAACACCATGCCCAAATTTTGTAAAAAACTTGACCTAAACAATACCCAAATCTGGATGACCCTGCATAAAACCCAAAAAATGACCAAATGAACAATACATATTCATTTGGTCATAACTCTCTCTATACTAGTCCAAATGACCTGAATTTGATACCATTGGAAAGCTTAAATATAGGGCTACAATTTTCATGAGCACCACTGAACCCAGAAATGCCAAAAACCAAACCAAATTGCTGGCCCAATTTGGGTTATAAAAATGCCCAGAATTTGGTTGCCCAGAAACTGCTGAACAGAAACTCACCCGACCAGTTTTGGCAAAATGGCCATAACTTGGTCTACAAGAATTAAAATGTAGTGAAACCAGTAGTAAAATGTCCACAAGACATAGGTCTAAAAATTAGTATTTTGACCAAAACCTAGAAATCAAGAGAACTAGGTCAAATAGTTAGAACAATCACTATATCAAAATCTACAATCTGACCAAACTTCACTTGACCCCAGAACAGTCTTTTAGTCATAACTCTCACTAGAAAAATCCAATTGAGATGAGCCATACCTTTACAGAAATCTGAGAGACAGGGATACAACTTTATCTTAGAGACCTTCCTCAAATTATGCCTGTAAGAACCTCAAAAAGTGACCTAAATTCACTGTCCTGAACTGAGCCCCTGTTGGCACAAGGTACATGAGCCCAGGTCAGTTATTTGGTCATAAATAACTCAACAAAACTTGAAAATTATGATTTAAAATTCTAAGTGACCACAAGACATAGGGCAATAGTTTCTATGAAGATCACCATGCCTAAAAGTGACTGCAACCTGTTCCATTAATTAGGTAAACTCTAAGTCAAAAAGCTGCCTAGTTAAGGAACCAAAATCTAGAAATGAGTCAGTTATCGTTATCTGACCATAACTTGAGTTCTAAAAATCAAACTGACATGATTCAAAAGGGGAAATAAAGATAAGACATAGGGGAACAACTTTCATGAAGGAAGTGTGGCCAAACAGTGGGTACAAACTGATCAAATGGATAGGTAAATATGAAACACAAAAACTGAAACTAAAGAAAGGTCCATGAGATAAATTATCTTATGGTAGGGAATTTAACCCTAACAAGTCATTAAACACTAAACAATATGAAAGAGGTATGTAGGACCTATTTTCCCACTATAAAGTAATATGAACACTCAAATAAATATGTAATAATGTGTAATTGCCCATAGTATACCTAGACTTATTTATTTAGTTTGGATCGATTGGTATACCAATTAGGGACTACAGATAGTAGTACTGCCTACTGAGAAAATCATGAACTGACAATATATGTCTATTATGATTGTTCTACAAGCTATATGCCTACTTGCTGGCCATTGTGCCTACTTTATTTCTAGCTTTACAAGCCTGACAGCTGGTCTCGTGCCTGATAGATGTATACAAGGTAGACATATGACTGTCTAATCTGTATACTCTCATGTATCCAGCTTTTATAGTCTGTTATAATTTTCTTGGGTACTAATAATAATTAATTAAGACTGAATATACAATAAGTAAACAGAAAAGATCCCAACAATTTTAATTATTTCCAAAGTGCAATAAAAATGTAAAAGAGCCAGAAATTATGAATTGCTATTATTATTTCAATTACTAGTTATTGTTATTATAAATCATACACCACTAAGGGTTATGCTTAGCGTGTTGGTTTTCCACCGTGTAGGTACTGAAGATCAGTAGCCGCCACAGCAGCCGCTATAGTAGTGTTCTGTAATACCCCTCACCCGATTACAGTGTAGCCAAGGCGTGCTACATTCGGTGCCGGAGCACCCTAACTTATCTTAATTTATTTTTTTAAAAGTTTTGAATTCATTTAATTTAATATCAATTATTTTTCTATAGAGAAACTAACGGAGTTTCCCCTACTTTATTATCGTTTGACGTGTTTTACTATTCACCTATTTGAAATTCAAAATATTATTTTAAATTAATAATCTCATCATTTCATGCATCATCTATATATTTCAATTACGTATTCAAATCCATACAATTTCTTTCATATCCATTCCCATACATTCCCATTCATGCTCAACTCATATATGAGAATTTTCAATCTTCATTAATTTGTATGATATATAATTTAATCACTTATGAACTAACCAATTTATTAATTTACATCACATACCTATTAATTACATTTCCATAATCTACATTACGATACTATAACTAAGTATTTTATACAACATACAAATTATGATCTATATGGGCCCTATCTACATGCATTACTGAGGAGGTGACATTCTTGAATACTTAAGACACTTCTGCAGATCAGAACTCTAAAATCTCTGTTTAATATCCACTAGGTTTTAGCTTCGGTACCTGCGCGAGGGAAACAAATCAGCGCACTAAGCATTTCTGCTTAGTGGTGCAATAATATAATAAAGAAAATAATATACAAAATACAGATGAAAATAAAATATGGTTCAGATAATTTAGATCTAATTATGCTTCAATAAGGTTTCTAAAATTTAATATCCTTTTTTTTTCTAATTTAGTCCTCTTTGGAGGTGCTTAGTTCATAAGGTTACAGTAAGAATATACAATATACTAATATTTTAATAGCATTATTCTTAACTTAATATTATTATGAAAGGTACATTTGTAACATTTATTTAAATTATATTTCTATTATTAATCTTTTTGTATCATTTAATTCAATACCTTCTAGGTTATCTTAAATTATTTCATAATAATTAAAGTTCCCAGTGCATTCAATAATAGATAACTTTTTTTTTTATCATCAACCCAGTTCATTTTAATTCTTTCTAGCATTTTGTTAATCGTTTTCTTTGATGATTTTGAGCCTCATTTTATTGTAATCATTCTTGTTCTTTATCTTGATATTTAATTTCCTTGCTTCCTTTAATAATCAATTCAATTACATTTTACATTTATACTTTTCCATGCCCAAGTAACCTATACAAATTGACCGGATTGGATAAACGGGTAAACTAGCACTGGGTACCAAGTACTTCGGGCTGTCACACCATCGATCACAATGTATCTCCCGATGTGCAAACAGAATGGCTAATAAGCCATAAAATAAATAAGACATAAAGCCAAGTATAACATCATAATCAGCATAGCCATAGGCTATCATATCACAAAATGGCATGGAGCCATACATCATATGCAGTACTGCTATCATAACCCTATTGGCATTGTGACACCCCTTACCTGTCTACAGTATAGCCGAGCAAGATATGTCACACTATGTACCAGAACACCATATTTTATCTCAATTATTTTTATCTTTCCTTAATTTATTTTTTTTCTTATGATAATGAAATGCAATTTGGGAGATTTGACTCATTTAAGTCATTTATAGAAATTATAAATTCATTGAGGTTCCGAAAATTTTATAGAAAATTCAGCAGAATACAGGC
The DNA here is from genome assembly GCF_030052815.1 of Hevea brasiliensis. NCBI lineage: Eukaryota > Viridiplantae > Streptophyta > Magnoliopsida > Malpighiales > Euphorbiaceae > Hevea > Hevea brasiliensis. Next base: position 67,530,703 of record NC_079493.1, on the reverse strand, counting down.
TAAAAATGGAAAAATAGTTCTTCAGAATCGGTAAAAAACACTCCCAAATATTCATCCATATTCTCAAACTCCAATAACCATCAACATGGTCTCAACAATTCTTAACATTCACAACCATCTCAAGTTTTCAATATGAGTCCACAATTTCATTCAAATCAAAATCAAATTTAATTTCATGAAGATATTCTCAAATTATATTAACTAACGAAATTTTACAAAATATGTGCATCAACATATGATTACATCAATTTACTATTTACATGAGTTCATAATTTACAAATCACAAACTGCTACCAGTTACAAAATGCAAAATCAAAATTTTAAAAGGAACCTAAAGGTCCTACCACTGATGCACTGTAGACGAGAGGTGACTCTGACTCTATGCAGATCTGTGACCTAACCTAGTCAGTGGTCTGCTGGGCTCTCTATCAGTCTCTCCAGAACCTACGCGTAGCAAAAAGCGACGTGCTAAGCAATAATGCTTAGTGGTGCTAATAATAAAATAAAAAAAACTAAAAGAAAAATAAATATGCAGTGTGTATATTGATGTCTCATGCAGATAAATTTTTGGTAATTATTTATAGTCTTATTTATTTGGTACTTGTTATATCCATTATTTTATTAAATTTATCAACTTTCATTTTTGGTTGCCCAAGTAACCTATAATGGATGAATGGACTAGATAAACGGGTAAACTGGAACTGGATACCAAGTACCTCGGGCCATCACACCATCGGTCACATAGTGTCTCCCGGTGTGCAACAGAACAGCTACTAAGCTGTAATAACATTAGGCACAAGGCCATGTATTACCATAATATCAGAATGGCTAAAAGCCATAAAATCACAGAATGGCATAATGCCATGTGCAGTACTGCTAACTGAACCCTATTGGTGTTAGTAGTATGCCCTAGAGCATATCATTTAGTATGTATCTTGTACATATTTTTATTAATAAAAGGCATTTCCACTTTTTCGTTTACATAATATATTTATGTGTAATAGAAAAGGTCCATTGATATTTTGTTAGAAATATTATTCTTAAGTTGTTAAGAATATAAGTGACAATATTTCTAGCACAAAGTATCATAAATAGATTCACAATCGAGGATATTTCATAATAAGGACATGACTTATCCAGAAAGATTGTATTCATGTTTGTTCCCAAGTTATTTATATGAGATATAAATAAGATGGAATGGTGAGTCTCATGCCATATAACAAACATGATAGGCACTTATAAATGATAAGTAGGCCGAACCAGTGACACTTATGACAAGCACATGGAGTTTACTCTTGTCAATGTTTTATCATAAATCATATCCGTGTATATAATCTTTAGACCTGAGATAGCACAGTTATCTTGTATATAGGTAGTTTGAGTTTGATACTGCTTTCATACTTGTACTATGTATGGGTATATGGGCATGTGTTGGCTCCTACTAGTTATATATGGAGGTAGGTGTTGATCAAGATGGAATCTGTTCCTCTAAGTAAATAGAGATAAAATCCTATGTTCATTTAATTGTTCTTGATGTTTCAAGTTCTGGCAGACAGATAGATTTATTCAGAAAAGAGTTTCTGATGAGAAAATCCTTTTAATCAAGAACTAGAATTAAAAGAGAACATAATATTCATAGCAAATGGAGTTTGACATAAACCATGACTCCAGCTTGAGTTGGGATTTTATAACAGAGAGATTCTAGTGCATGGTAACATATGATTATAGGTTCATTTAAGGTAAACCTTATTACTAATTGGTTGGCCACGGCATGCTATGGTAGGTGTTAACCATGGTCTGTGAGGTTCATAAAATGATTTAGAGAAATCATTTATGGTAAGAAAGAGTTCTGATGATATTAAGAGTTGATATCATGTCTCATTGCCAATTAGTGATGAGCCTAGTAAGTCACACACATACACAAGTTATCACCTATTTAAATATGATTTAATTAATTAATTAAAGAGTTTAATTGATTAATTAAATAGGTTTGGTTTGCAATTAGATTGCAAAGTCTCTAGCATGACTTGAAACCATATCTAGATTATTAGATGTGTAGTATAAATTAAATTTATATTTAAAGTGTTTAAATATGAATTTAATTAATGAGAAATTAATTAATAGAGATTAATTAATTAATTTATATTTTATATAATTAATTAGAAGAAGAAAAATAATTATTTTGGGTTAAGAACTCAAAATTAAGACACAGGGGCATTTTGGTCATTTCACAGTGTGACACGTGGCACCATGAAATTGTGACACATGGGATTACACATAAGCTTGCCAAATGTTTTTTAATCATGTAAGATGATTAAAATCAAGATTAAATATAGCTTTGACACTTGGCACAATGTGATTGGGTCACTTAAACCTAGAGCTAATCAAAGGGTGACATGTGGCAAGGCTTTAATGTGTTAACCTAGCTATTTAAGTGTGGTTATGAAAGGAAAAAAATAACAGCAGCCACTCCTCTCCTTTGTCACGCCACTTTGAGGCTTTTCATCTATTCTTCTTCATCTCTTATCAATTCAAAGAGATTAGCCATCAATCTCTTGAATTAAGAACACTAGAAATTATTTCTAATGTCCTGTTTACATCTCTAATCTCTTAAAAGGCAGAACTTGAATTTCTAATTAATAGAAAAAGCTTTAGAAGCTGTTCAAGGGCTTCCATAGGTGTTCTTGGTGTGGACAAGCTAGAGGGACAACATCTAGTGTCCTGAAGACGAATCTCAAAGGCGCAGACACGCTGCAGTGCATCAAGAGGTTAGTGTAATCGTTCTTGATTTAATCTAGGGTTCTAAAATTAATCTGATTAATTTAAATATCTTAAATGGCAAATACAGATCCAAAAACATATTAAAAGAGTTTTAATATGTTGCTTATCATTGAAATCAAATAGATAAAAATAAAACTTGCATGATGCATATGACCCTAGGTAAACATTTTTGAATTCAATGGTATAAACTTGTGTTTTTCACGCTTCCGTTCCTTCAATTGGCATGCCAACCTATCCAAACCAATCTTACTAGGTGTGCTAGGGCACATTACAAAATTATTGATTGAATTTTCATGTTTTATATATAAGGTTACTATTTATTTTACTATTTAGGTCAAATTATTGACTTTTCAATGCATAATAGTTACATGAGTCTTAACCACAAAATTTTACCACATTTTGGTTCCCAAAAGTGTTGGCATTAGTTGCCAATCAATATTTCTAACAAATGGAGATTAAATCAGAAATTTCAGTTTTGGATGCTAAAGTTCACTATTCCATTAGACCATTCTACAGTGAGAATTTGGCTAAATGTTCTTCATCAAAGTTGTTCCTTATTGTGTCTAGTTACATTTCACTTTTTGAATCACTCCATTTGGAGTTTTGTAGCTCAAGTTATGGCCAAAACACCATAACTGGCCGGATTGTAATTTTTCCAGAATTTTTGGGCAAAATCAATTCTGCAGTATTTGTACACTGATTACAGGTCAGTTTTTGGACATGTTATGGTCCAATTTTGGGTTTGTTTTCTTCATGAAAGTTGTAGGGCTATGTCTCAGCTTTCTACTGGTAAAATTTCAGATCAATGGGACCTTTCTACACTGATTTAGGACCAAATGAATGAATACTGTTCATTTAGTCATTTTGCCCAGGCAGAATGTAAGTCACCCAGATTTGGTCAATTTTTAAGGCATCCTATGTTTAGTTTCTGGATAGAGTTCCTTCACCAAAATTGTGCCATTATGTTTCTAATTTCATGTCCAAATGGCCTTGCACTAATTGAACCTATACAGCCCAAGTTATAGCTGCCCAAACATGCTGAACTCACATCCAGACCTGCAGGGCACTCAAGGCAGCACACCCAACCTCAAATCCTAAGCTACCATTCACTTCAATTCCTCATTATACTCAGAAAAATGGTCACTAATTGACCATTAGAACTTCCATTACCAACACATAAGTGGAATCCCAAGTTTTCCCCTAAACCCTAAATCTAACAACTTCAATGCTTCACATACATGCAATCAATGAGTTAAGGCATCAAGTTCATATTCAATGGTAGCCATGTACAATTATGATTCATTCAAATTAAAGGAACCCTAATGTACCCTAAGGCTGCCAAAATTTGATGAAATTCAACCATGCAAAATTTATTTAAATTAGCTTAGTTTCATACTCATTTCATGTTCTCCATGATGCATACACAAAGTGATTAAGACTAATTAGCACTAACCTTGATTTAGTCACTTTCCAAGACTTCAAAACTTCACTTTCTTGCTTTCTTTTTGCTGTCCAAAGCTTGCTCTTGGTGTGAGGATGAGTTTTTGTGAAGGAAAGCTAGGGTTTTGAAGTGGTTTTGGGGGTAGAACATAAGCTTGAAAGGGTGCTTCAATGGTGGTTTCTCTCCTCTCTCTCTATAAATTTGGCTGCCCAAGGTTGATGGTGGCTGCTGGAGTTTTCTTTTTGTTTTTATCTTATTTTTTGTCCCCTTTATCTCTTAAGTCATTTTGTTAAGTGGTGATTAGGTGGAAATTCTTAATTACATAAGCATGACATCATAATTCCCAATTTAAGTTTTTTTTTTCTTTCTTTTCTTTTCTACCAAATTTCAATTCAATTTTTTAGCGATATTTATTCACAATTTATGTAATAATAATTATTTACTTAACTGGAAAAGTCGGTCAAAAATCATCTCCGTAGACGAGATGACCAAAATGCCCTCTGTTTAGCTTATTGAGCCAAAATCGTCTGTACCAATCGAAAAATTTTTCTAAGCCTTTTCTTGGCATTCTAATACCATAGAAACCTCAGTGACTCTTCTCTAGAGTCCCAAAAATTATTTCATGAAATTTCTCTCGGGTTTAGGGCTCTTAGTTACAAGGACCACAACTTCCCATTAGGTTACCCATCGCTAGGGCACCGGCTCATTAACTTGGTTGTATTTTATTTCTAAAATATTTCCTACATTTTTCTTGTTAATATTTTAGTTAATTATGGCTCCTCACTTTAGTCTAAACATTTTTTTTTCTAGACATTCTAGCTGTCCAGACCGATACCGGTCACCTGAACAGTGGAATATACAGAATTGTTATAGTGAGGGTGTTACAGGCATGCCAACCTATCCAAACCAATCACATTAGGCCTACTAGGGCATATTACAAAGTTATTTAATGAATATTTATAATTAACATGTGAGGTTACTATTCATTTAGTTTAAGTCAAAATATTGACTTTCTCATATAAAATAGTTACATGAGTTTTAATCACATAGATTTAACACATTTTGGTTCCCAAAAGTGTTGGCATTAGTTGCCAATCCATACTTCTAACCAATGAAGAATAAATCAAAATTTTAGTTTTTGGGTGCTAGAGTTCACTATTCCATTAGGCCATTCTACAGTGAGAATTTGACTAAGTGTTCTTAATAAAAGTTGTTCCTTATTGTGTCTAGTTACATTTCACTTTTAGAATCATCCCATTTGGAGTTTTCTAGCTCAAGTTATGGCTATTTCACCATAACTGGTCGGATTGCCTTTACCCAGAATTTCTGGGCAATTTTTGGTTTTGCTAGATTTAGTAGTTCAAATTTGGCTAGCAATTTCATTTAGTTGAGTCTAGAATTTGAGTTTGTGTTCTACATGAAAGTTGTTCTAAATTGTCTAAGCTTTTCATTGATATAAATTTCAGATCAATTGGACCTTTCTACACTAAGTTATGACCAAATGAATGAACACTGTTCATTTGGTCATTTTGTCCAGGCAGAATGTGTGTTACCTTGATTTGGTCAATTTTTAGGGCATCCTAAGTTTGTTTTCTGGATATGCTTCCTTCATCAAAGTTGTGCCATTATGTGTCTAATTTCATTTCCAATTGGCCTTGTACCAATTGAACCTACACAACCCAAGTTCTAGCTGCCCAAACATGCTAGACTCACATCCAGACCTGTAGGGCACTCAAGGCAACACCTCTAACCTCAATTCCTATAGCACAATTCACTTCAATTCTTAGTCAAACACAACCAAATGGTCACTAATTGACCATTAGAATTTCCTTTCACCAATACATGAGCAAAATCATAAATTTGTTACCTAAACCCTAACTCTAACAACTTCAATTCTCCATATACATGCAATCAATGAATCAAAGCATCAAATTTATGTTCAATGGCAGCCATGTACAACTATAACTCAATCTAATCAATGAAAACCTAATGTATCCTAAGGCTCCGAAATTGGTGGAATTTATTCATGCAAAACCTGTTTCAATTCGCTTAATTTCACCCTCATTTCATACTCCACATGATATATATACAAAGTTTTAAGGATGAATTAGCACTAACCTTTTCAAAACCAAACTTGAGCTTGTTATTCTTTAAGATTTCTTCTAGAACCATAATAATCATAATCAATTATAACTTCACTTTCCCAAATTACATATCCAATAAAAATTTAACAGCATTTCCCCTTAAATTGGACTAAACTTCTATCATAAATCTCAAATCCACAAACCATTAATACCCAATCTGGCAGCTTGTGCATTCAAATTTATATATAATGATCTAACCGTTAGATAAATCCCAAATTTTAACCATATATTCAAGACATCCTTATACAATATCAGTAAAAATTTTAGCATCAAATCATATCATGAGATATCAAAATATTCATTCAACCCTTCAAAATCTAAATTTTTGCAGAAATCAGTCTTACTCAGACAGCTCATGCAAAATAATTTATATCTCATAAACCACAAGTCTAAAATTCACCAAATTTTAACACAACAGCCTCAACATCCCAAATATCATTTTTGCAAAATTTCATAATTTTATAAACATACTAACTATTTATTTTTCTCAAATTTTAGTAGCTAAAATTTAGAATTCAACTTGCAGACAGCCTGTGTTCAATAATATATCTCTCCAAATCCAACCGTTGAACAGTCACCAAATTTTAACCATAACTTCTACACATATATAACTGAAACATATCTAAAAATCAATGGTATAAGTTGAGCCAAACTCACATGGACGGAAGAGAAACAAGCTGCCCCTGCTGAACCCCTATTTATGCTACTGTTCATCTCCTTCTCCTTCTTCCTTTCTTTCTTTCTTTCTTTTCCTTTTCTCTCTCTCTTGATTCGGCTGATTGGGGAAGATGAAATAGATTTCTTTTTCATTTTTGTCTCATTTTTATTTATTTTTTATCCATTTTAAGTGACTCGTCCATTTCCCATTGGTTAGCAATTTTAATTACCTCATGCATGATGTCATTAATCTACTTATATTTCATTTTTCTTTTCTTTTCTTTTCTAGTCAATTTCAATTAAATTTTTAGCAATATTTTTTTCATATTTTATGTCATTATAATTATTTACTTAACTGGACAAGTCGGTCAAAAATCATCTTCGAAGACGAAATGACCAAAATGCCCCCCATTTGGCTTATTGAGCCAAAATTATCTGTACAAATCGAAAAAATTTTCTAAGCCTTTTCTTGGTATTCTAATACCATAGAAACCTCAATAACTCTTCTCTGGAGTCCCAAAAATTATTTTATGAATTTTCTCTTGGGTTTAGGGCTCCTAGCTGCGAAGATCGCAACTTCCCACTGAGTTACCGATCGCTAGGGCACCGGCTCATTTAACTTTATTATTTTCATTTCTAAAATTTTTTCTAAATTTTTCCTTATTATTATTTGAGTTATTTATGACTCCTCACTCTAGTCTAAATATTTTCCAAACGTTCTAGCTGTTCAGACCGACACCGGTCATAGGAATAATAGAATGTACGGAATTGCTACATTGAGGGTGTTACATGTTCGGACAGAGCTCCAACCAGATCTGCCACCGTCCAGAGTCACCTCACTAGTCCTTTGTATTTTGGTAAGGCCCACGTATAGACTAGTATTTTGATTCATTATGTCTAATCATGATGTAATTACTAGTTATGGTGTATTTCATTTTTGACTTGTAATTAAACTTTGAGATTGTAATGAAAACTTGTAATTTATTATCTATGAATTTCTATATGAATGCAATAGATGAGACTTCATTTTGAGATCTCATAAATAGTTGTGAATGGTATTATAAAAGAGAATATTGTATGAAAATGTGTGAAATGAATATGAACATGTTAACAGGTGATTAATAGAACCCGCTAGATGCTAATAAAACAGGGGAGACTCTGTCCGGGTCTCCACAAAAATAAGTTATATAAAAAAAAAATTTCTACACATGGATTACTACTTCTAAATGATATTAAAAATTCACAATGGTTATGATAAGACAAGATAGGCTGCTTTAGCACCGAATGTGGCACTTCTTGCTCGACTATATAGTAGACGGGTAAGGGGCGTCACATCCTAGGATTTCTCTCAAGCGAGAATGTTTAACCCCGGATTTGTTCCAACTCTCCAGGCCATTCCACCAAAAGGCATCTCTAGTGGTTATGTAACACCCTCACTTTAGCTAGTCCATACATTCGACTATTTCGGTGACCAATATCTGTCCGGACAGCTAGAATGACTGGAACTATGTGTATATTAGAGTGAGGAGTCATAAATAACTCAAATATTAATAAGAAAAATTTAGGAAAAATTTTAGAAATCAAATACAACCAAGTTAAATGAGCCGGTGCCCTAGCGATGGGTAACCTAGTGGCAAATTGCGGTCTTCGCAGCTAAAAGCCCTAAACCCAGGAAAAAATTCATGAAGTAATTTTTACACTTCAGAGAAGAGTCATTGAGGTTTCTGTGGCATTAAAATGTGAAGAAAAGGCTTAGAAAAATTTTTAGATCGGTACAGACGATTTTGGCCCGATAAGCCAAACGAAGGGCATTTTGGTCATTTCGTCTTCAGAGATGATTTTTGACCAACTTGTCCAGTTAAGTAAATAATTATTATGACATAAAATATGAATAAATATTAGTAAAAATTTAATTAAAAGTGAGTGAAAAAGAAAATGAAAAAGAAAGAATTAAAAATACAAATATTAGTTATGACATCATAAAAGTGGTAACCAATCAAAGCTTGCAAACAAATTAAAGGGACAAGAGAGATTATACAAGACAAAAATTTGACTAAAAATTTCAGCTCATCTTCTCACTTTCTCTCCCTCAAGTGGCCGGCCATCCATGAGAGCCTAACTCCTCCATTTTCATCAAGCTTTAAGCTTGATTTCCATGCTTTCTTCACCTCAAAACCCTAGTTTGCCTTCACTAAAGTTAGTCCCCATACCAAGAGGAAGCTTTTGATTTTTATAAAGTGAAGAAATTCTAAGGTTTACATAAGTCAAGAATTGAATTACAAGAGGTTAGTGCCTAATATCATTATCTCTTTTGTTTAAAGTTTGATTTAGACTTAATAAGAGTTGAAATTACTTGAAATAAAAAGAAAATGATAACTTTGTGTAGAATTAAATTTTCGGTACCTATGATAATTGATAGGATTTTGATGACATGAAGGTTATACTTGTGGTAATAAGTGTTGATTAATAAGTGAATGTGATTAACATGTTGATTTACATGTGGTGTGCATAAATTGAGACCTTGAGTTAGAGTTTGAGTTAATTTTGTTACCTTGGTGATATGGCTTGAGATTGATCTTGTTGAGACTATTTGTTGATCATTTGAAGTGTTATGAGTGATAAATTGTTGTTGGGAGTAAGGAGGATGGAATATTGGAAGTGATGTTTCATGTGCAGGAATTATAGACCTATGAGTCTAGGAAGATTAAATAGTCATAAGTAGAGTCATGCTGCTCCAATTGGTGTGAGGCCAATTGAAAATGAAACCTAGGACAATTTGTCACATTTTTCATGAAGAAACTCTACCCAGAAAATAAACTTAGGATGCCCTAAAAATTGATCAAATCCACATAACCAACCTGCTGGTCCTGGAAATTGACCAAATGAATAGTATTTGTTCAAAATGCTCATAACTCAGTGTAGAAATGTCCAAATGACCTAAATTTTATATTAATGAAAAGATTAGACAATTTAGAACAACTTTCATGAAGAACATAATTCCAAAATTTGACCAGAACTTAATGGAATTGTCCACCAAAGTCAAGATACCAAATCTGGCACAACCAGGATTGCCCAGAAATTCTGGGTAGAGGTCAATCCGCCCAGTTATGGTAAAATGGCCATAACTTGAGCTAGAAAACTCCAAATGGAGTGATTCAAAAGGAAATTAAAGAAGACACATAAAGGAACAACTTTGATGAAGAAAAGTTAGCCAAATTCTCACTGTAGCTTAGACTAATGGAACAGTAAACTTAAGGTATGAAATTTGAAAATTTTGAATAACATAAAATAAGCTTTGAAATGGTATTGGAAATTAATGCCAACAAAAATAAAATGTAAAATGTGGTATATTGGTGAACTTAGGCTTAACAAATCTATTATGAATCAAAAAGTCAACCTTTGAATGGAAATGGTCAAATGAATAGTAACCACTAAATTATGTGAAGTAGAAAAATAAACTAAAGAACCATTGTAGTTGTTAATATAGGATATGGTAGGTAAATTATGAATGGTGCAGTAGAGTGACCCCAATGATATAGGAAAGGGTATAATAAATTAGAAAGCTATTGTAATGGTTAAGTTATAGATAATGTAAATAGTTAATTTAAATTTTTGAATTTGAGTGACACTAGGATTTAAGAAAAATTTAGCTAAATTTGAAATCCATGAAATATTCATGGACTACTTGGAATATGAATAATAATTTATATAAATAGGGCAATGAATAAATGAATGTATAAATAAGACTTTAGTTCCCATTATTGGAGAAAGGACAAGAAAAAGTATTTTGAGTTCAATGGTGCATGAGAACCATTATTTTGAATTGTGATCATTATGGATAACATAATGAATATATAAATTACAATGAATGCATAAATTATGTAAATATTAGACTTAGAGATTTATGTTTCTATTATGAAAAAGATTAAAAGGCTAGAAATTATAATTAGAACCTATAATGAAATAATGAAACTTATGAACACTTAATAGTACTATGTGCCAATGTATTTCCTAGACACGTGTGTCAGATTGGATAGATTGGCATGCCAATAGGGTATTATTTTAGCAGTACTGCGAAAGGCTTTATGCCTGGATTCGTGGCTTTATGCTCGCACTCATGGCTTTACGCCCGTACTCGTGGCTTTTATGCCTGATTATGTGTTATCATGGCTTTTATGCCTGATTATGTGTTATCATGGCTTTTTAGCCATACTGACTGCATACGTGGTTGACGTTCGGCGTCCTATGGTATGACGACCCAAGGCACTGCGGTATCCAGTGCCAACGACCCGTTATCTAGTTTAGTCAGCCTGTCATAGGTTACTTGGGCAGTGAAATTTATTGAAATAAGTTAAGAATATTAGCAACTAAAAATATTAACAACTAAATAAATGAGTAAGAATATTTAAAATAAATTAAATTAGTTATTTAGCAGAAAGAATTAAAATAAATTGGAATGATATTAAAATTTAATTATTATGAAAGAATTGAGCACTTTTGAAGAGAAATAAATTAGAACAAATGATTATTAATACTAGAAGTATTATATGAAATTAGATTAAATTCCAGAGCATCCAAATTTTGATCCATTTTTTTTTATTTGTATATTATTTTTTTGTTATATTATTGCACCACTAAGTAGCAATGCTTAGCGCGATGGATTTGTTTCCTCGCGCAGGTACTGAAGGTAAAGCTCAGTGAATATTAAATAGAGATTTTGGAGTTCTGATCTGCAGAAGTATCTGAAGTATTCAAAGTTGTTACCTCATCAGCAATGCATGTAGATAGGGCCCATATAGATCATAATTTGAATGATGTATAAAATGCTTAGTTATAGTATTGTAATGTAAACTATGAAAGTGTAATTAATAGGTATATGATGTAAATTAATAAATCGGTTAATTCATATGTGATTAAATTGTATATCATGTAAATTAATGAAGATTGAAAATTTTCATATATGAGTTGAGCATGAATGGGAATGTATGGAAATGGATATGAATGAATTTATATAAATTTGAATACGAAATTGAAATATATAGATGATGCATGAAATGATGACATTTTTATTTTAAAATATTATTAAAATTTTCAAATAAGTGAAAAGAGAAACACGTCAAATGATAATAAAATAGGGAAAACTCCATTAGTTTCTCCGTTGAAAAATAATCGATATTAAAAGATAATAACTTGAAAATGATTAAAGGAATAAAGTAAGATAAGAAAGGTACTTCGGCACCGAGTGTGACATGTCTTGCTCAGCTACATTGCAGATGGGTGAGGGGTGTCACAGGTTAGTTCCCCCATTTTATATATGCAACACCCTTATTTGTATAGCCTGGTATATTTCACTGTTCCGGTGATCGGTGTCGGTCCAAACAATTAAAGGGATTAGAACCACACTTAAGACAACTAAAGAAGCCATAAATACAAATAATTAGTAATTGCCAATTAGTTAAGTATAAATAAGAAAAACAGAACATAAGAACTTAAACAAGCCGAGAGTCACAGCGATGGGTGACCATTTCGGGAACGACTGCGAAGTCGTTTTAAACTCAAATTTCGAATCATAAAATGTGACGCCGCGGTCCTTAGACCCTTATAAATACAGTGGAAAAGAGAAAATCACGAAAAAGAACTGTTAAGCCAGTCAAATAATTAGGTCAGGGAGCCGGAAGAAATATGGAATTAATTATAAACCGGGATGAATCGGCGAGGGGCAATTTGGTCAATTGACCCCGAGAGCTGACTCATAACCTAACTGTCAAATAAAATTGGAGAAAAGAAAATTTTGGAATCGAGAATTAAATTTAAGAACTAATAGAAAAAAAAAAATGGAAAAGTCAAAAGGTGATGACATCATGCATGACCTCATGCATGATGCCATAAAAATAAGAATTTGTAAATTTAATTAATTGAATTTTTGGGTCTTCCATAAGGATAAAAACAAAAGAAAAGAAACAAAAAAAATTCATTTGGTCATCTTTTTTTTTTCCTTGTTGCCGCCTCCCATCCTTCTCTCTCCCTCACCATTGCAAACCTCCATTAAAGCTTACTTCAAGCTTTGAAACCCTCATTAAACCTCAACTTCTCCCATACTTGCTTCACAAAAACTTGTTCTAGTCACTTGGGAAGGAGCTTGACAACAAAAAGAAAAAAAAGGAAGAAGTTTTGAAGAAAAAGAAATTCTACATAAAAGGTTATTAATCAAATTTGATAATTTGAGTTTGATTCTTACATTTCTAACTTATTGAGCTTGTAAATAAACTTAAAATGGAAAGAAAATTTGTTGAGGGATTATATAGAATTTTGGACAGCTAGGGTTTGGTTGGACAAAGTATAAATTTGTTTGAGCTAAACATGTTAGGAAGCTTAATTGAGTTAAGGGAGCATGTTTATAAGTGTTTAATTAGCTAAATGCAACAAATGACATGAATTAGGGTTTTGAACATTAGGGTTTAGAGACCAAAAATGTGAAGAAGTGCTAAATGATGTCTTTGACATAGTTTAAGGTGAGAAATGGTCATTTGTGACCTAATTAAGTGTGTTAGAAGTGTTTGAATCAAAGCCAAATTCGGATTGGGTATGCACCATGACCAAAAGTCAACTTTGAGGGACCAAAAATGGAATTTTACAAGTCCAATTGGTATGAGACCAATTGGGAATGAAAATAGGCACTAAATGACACAATTTTCATTTAGGAAGCATGCCCAAAAAGTGACCAAAACCCAATGAACAAACTGACCAAACTTGAAAATCTGCAGTATGAATAGTGCAAATAAATAGTAATCGTGTTTGGGTCATAACTTGAGCTAGGAAGGTCTAAATGACCTGAAATTTTACCAGTGGTTAGACGAGATATAGAACTAAAACTTTCATGAAGAATGCAAACCCAAATTATGCCATTAACCAAGTCATTTGGCCACCCAAATTTGGTGACTCAAATCTGCCAGCACCAGAAAATTACCCAGAATTCTGGGTTGTGTCCAATCCGGCAGCCATGGTTCAAATGGCCATAACTTGAGCTACAAAACTCCAATTGGGGTGATTCAAAAAGGATAATAAACTTATGACATTGGGGAACATTTTCTATGAAGAAAGTTTTGCCAAATTCCAACAGAAAAGTGACCAATGGAATAGTGCAACCTTAGACACCAAAAACTGAAAATTGACAATTTTGCCTAAAAGACTTAAGTGTTGAGAAAATGACCAAAACCAACAAGTTTGGTGACCAAAATGTGGTATGTGGGTGAAGTTAGAGTTCCCATACCTATTAAGCCTTAGAAAGTCAACAATTTGACTTAAATAGTGTAGTGAATAGTAACCCGAAACACAAAAATTTCAAGAACGTCGAGTTTAACACGTTAGAGCTAGGTAAAAGTGAAGTTAGATTTATTTTTGGATTTATGCCAAGTTATGGTACTGAAACACTGTGAAAATGTGTGTTTCAGTGGAAAAGAATACCGGGACAGAACCCGAGGAGTCGAGTCAAGGCCCACGGGCTACTCGTTTGAGGTTTGTGCACAACGTATACTTTTTATAATCATCTTTTGCATACTGTTTTGAATAATGTGAAATATTGGATTATGGCATTCTTATTATGTTTGATTTAAATTGTTAAAAGTTATTATGTATATTTGAAATGACAATGTTTAGCAAATTGTTAAGATAAGTTTTAAAATCACAGTGTCATGACCATATATTTGAACACCTCACTAGCACGACTAGTGGGGGTAATTAGTTTCGAATTTTGATTCCTTCTTTGGAGAAGTGTTGAGGTGTGCCAGTAGAAGAGGATGTGAATGGATATCCATATATTTGAGCTAGCTAGCCTTGTGATGTGATTTCTCTTTAGCCTCTGGCTATTGAGATTCTATTTATTTCGAATGGTATGAACTAACTGTGGGTTTTATGAAATGTGATTTGATCCTTCAAAATGAAATTGTTTGGGATTAAAATCTCATAATGCATGATTTGTACTTAATTCTCATGTTCAGTCGAATTTTTGAATAAATGTGATTTAAGTTTTGCATAAAGATTATTTTAGTATGTTGTGCACCACTGAGTCCTAGTACTCAGCGATAGCTTCTATTGCTGTCGTAGATACAGAGACTAGAAGAGTAGCAGACTGAGCTACTAAGGATTAAAGATCATTCAGCTTGAAGTTATCGGGTATAATTTATACCCTAATTGTAAATATTTCTTTTGATGTATGTATTGCATATAAATGTATGGACATGTAAATGGGTCTTGAGCAGCTTGTACAAAATTTGTATGAAGTTTGTAATAAGGTTTAGTTTGTATTTCTTTTGATGTAAATTTTGTAAGGATGTATATAAATTGTTTTGTCTCTAATGAAATATGAGTAGAACTATTTATTTAATTTGAATGAAATGTATTGCTAGCATTTTGAGGATTATTGATTTTTGAACTTGATAAATTGATTGAGTTGATTGTGAAATTGAAGTAGTTGTTGAGAAAAATTTTTAGAAGTGCTTTTTACAGGTATTTAAAGAACTGGTTTTTCAAAATATAAATGGAACTCTGTCAAAATTTTTATAAAATTTACGGAAAAATAAAATGGGCCAAAAGTTTTAACTAGTTTTAATTTCAATTAAATGTTTTAAATACCTATTAGAAAATGCTCACCACTTGTCAAAAGTAAGAAAATTGTTTAAAATCCCTTGTAGGGTACTTTATGAGTTATTGGTAGGTAAAGTTCGGTAGTTCATTAGGTATTCTACGGGATCATGTTATGCCTTACAGAGGGGTAAGGTGTGACATGTTTTAGTGGTATCAGAGCAAGTTTTTGAAGTATGTTTTAACTTGAGAATTTGTGTCTTTTCTTTATTAAGTACAATTGTTCAATGTCCATATTTGTTACATACAGTGCATTACATCATAAATATGAACTAACGGAGGGAAATCTCCTTGTGTTACTTGTTCAGGAGATACCCTACTTCAGACTGAAATGGAGGAAGGGGATCGCTCAGTTGAGCAATATGTTGAAGCTGAGGCACAAAAGGAAGCCCCAGCTTTACAAAACGTCAGTGGATCAGTAGCACCAGCCCCGCAAATGCCACAATTTCCTGCACAGTTCGCACAGCAGATGGCGGCAATGTTTCAACAAATGGCTAGGGGTATGCCTATTCAAGCTCCACCCCAACCACCTGTGGCACAACCACTGCCTCCAGCCAGACAGTATGATAAATTACTGAAGTATGGGGCTATAGAATTTAAGGGTACAGTGGACCCTTTAGAGGCAGAGCAATGGCTTGAAAGAATGGACAGAGTATTTAAGAAGCTGCACTGCCAATATGAACTGAAGTTTGAGTATTCTGTGTCGCTACTACAAAGGGATGCGTATGATTGGTGGAAGACCATCCCCCACAACTTAGCTGAACCACCAGTACTGACCTGGGATGACTTCATCAGAGAATTCAGACAGAAATACATCCCAGATGCATACGTTGATCAGAAGTTACAAGAGTTTCTGAGTTTAAAACAAGGTAACAGATCAGTGGCAGAGTATGAGAGCGAGTTCTCCCGCTTAAGTCATTATACTGGGAGTCTCTTTACTACCAGCAAGGCAAGATGCAAGAGATTTGAGACGGGTTTAAAGCCCAGCATAAGGATGCAAATTGTGGGATTTCGACACAGCAACTTCTCAGAGCTCATGTCTCAAGCACTTGAGTTGGAAAGAATAGAATCAGAAGCAACCCCAGTGAAAGAAAAATCAGAAAAACTTAAGAAATCAGAAAAAGACAAGGGGCAAAAGTCAGTAGAGCCAAGTTCTGGTGGTACCTCTGGGAAGAAAAAGAAGTTTAGTGGACCCAGTAGGGGTCGAGGTGGAAGATTTGGTAGGGGCAGATTTTCTGGACAGAGACCCCCTAGGTCTGGTCAGCAGTCCAGCAAGGGTTCACATTCTGCCCGCCCCTGTGAGACTTGTGGCAAGATATTCATGGGGGGGAATGCTATTGGGCCACTGGAGCCTGCTTTAACTGTGGAGGCAAGGGCCATATAGCTAAAGACTGTACTAGTGCTTTGAGATATGGTCCAGCTCCTACTATTGCCGAGGGATCTATTTAGAGTCTTGCTCCTAGAGGTTTACAGTCAGTTGGCAGAGGAAGAGGCAAAGGTAGAGGCACTGCTTCAGGCAGTCAGGGCACAATTGGTCAATCAGCACAAGGAAGTGCTTCAGCCAGAGTTTACACGATGAGACAGCGAGAAGAGGCTGAGACTTCCAGCATGGTAGCTGGTGCATTCTCTATCTCTGATCAAGAAGTATTTGTATTGTTTGATCTCGGTTCAACCCATTCATATGTTAGTGCTAGCATAGTCGGTTCACTTGCTGTTCCATGTGTGCAAATGGGTTTTGAAGTGCTAGTAACTAGTCCATTAGGACAAGAGGTCCAGGTCAACAGAATTTATAGGGACTATCCTTTGGTGATCCAAGGACATGTTTTCCTGTCAGACTTGATTGAAATGCCCTTCAAAGAGTATGATATTATCTTGGGCATGGATTGGTTAGCCAGGGATCACGCCATGATTGACTGTAGACTGAAGACAGTAACTTTTGGTCTCCCTTTGTTCGGTGATGTGGTAATACATGGGGAGAGACATTTACTGCCATCAAACATCATTTTGGCTATACTAGCTAGAAGGATGATCAGAAAGGGGTGTGAAGCATACTTAGCACATGTGATAGACACCCAAGTGGGGAGTCCAGCACTGAGGGACATCCCTATGGTATGTGACTTTCCGGATGTGTTTCCTGATGAATTGCCAGGATTACCTCCAGAAAGAGAGGTGCAGTTTGAGATTGATGTTATGCCTGGTGTGGACCCAATCTACATAACACCATATAGAATGGCACCTGCAGAATTGAAAGAGTTGAAAATGCAGTTGCAAGAATTGCTTGACAAGGGCTTTATCCGCCCTAGTGTGTCACCTTGGGGAGCGCCAGTGTTTTTTGTAAAGAAGAAAGATGGCACTCTCCGCTTGTGTATTGATTATCGGCAGTTGAATAAGGTGACAATAAAGAACAGATACCCATTGCCCTGTATTGATGACTTGCTTGATCGGTTAAGGGGTACAGCTGTGTTCTCCAAAATTGACCTAAGATCAGGTTACTATCAGCTGAAAGTACAAGAGCAGAGTATTCATAAAACTGCCTTTAGAACCCACTATGGCCATTATGAGTTCCTAGTCATGCCATTTGAGTTAACTAATGCTCCGGCTGCTTTTATGGATTTGATGAACACTATCTTCAGACCATACCTCTGTAACATCCTCATTTTAGCTAGTCCGTACAGTCTACTATTCAGGTGACCAGTGTCGGTTCGGAGAGCTAGAATGTTTGAAAAAAAAAAATTTAAACTAAAGTGAGGAACCATAAGTAACTCAAATATTAATAAGAAAAATTTAGGAAAAATTTTAAAAATAAAATACAACCAAGTTAAATGAGCCGGTGCCCTAACGATGGGTAACCTAGTGAGAAATTGCGGTTCTCGCAACCAGGAGCCCTAGACCTGGGGGAAAAATTATAAAATAATTTTTGGGACTCTAGAGAAGGGTTATTGAGGTTCTTATGGTATTAGAATTCCAAGAAAATACTTAGAAAAAATTTTCAATTGGCAAAGACAATTTTGGCCCTTTAAGCCAAACGGATGACATTTTGGTCATTTCGTCTTCAGAGATGATTTTTGGGCCAACTTGTTCAGTTAAATAAATAATTTATATAACATAAAATATGATTAAATGTTGTTAAAAATTTAATTGAAATTAATTAGACAAAAAAAGGATGGAACAATGGAAGAAATTGAAATTATGACATCATAATGATGTCATTAAAAGTCTCCAACCCAATCAAGTGTTGACACATGGCACCAAGGTATTTAAAAAGACTTAATTGGCAGAAAAAGAAAGAAAAGAAGTCCAAAAGTCGTGAACCACCATCTGCTCTTCTTCTCTCCTTCCTTGCCTCCCCCTTTGCCCTCCATAACCAAGCTTTACTAAGCTTGATTTCTTGGGTTTCCATCCATTAAAACCTAAATTTCCCAACACAAAAAAATTGTTCTATCATCTTAGTGATCCTTTTGGGAGCAAAAAGAAAAGGAAAGGAAGAACTTTAGCAAATTGGAAAGCTCACTCCTTTAAGGTTAGTGACCTAACCCTAAATTTTTACTTTGAATACATGTTTAGGGACATGAATAAGTGTGAATTGCAAGGAAAAATTATTGAATACCATTTGGATGGAAACCCTAGATTTTGGGCAGCCATGGTTAGGGCTTGATTGGGTTGAGTTTAATGAAGTTAAGAGACTATTATGGCTGCCCACAACATGTATTTACTAAGTGGATTGATGAAATGCAAGTTAAATGCATGATTTGAGAAGTTAGGGTTAGGGTTTGGGTATAAAAATGGGATTTTGACCATGTGATGATAAAAATAGGTTTTAATGGTCAATTAGTGACCATTTAGTTCTGTTTAAATAAAAAATAAAGTGTGTTGAGTGATGGGATTGGGTTTGGTGTGGCTGCCATGAAAGAGACCTGCAGAATGGAGTGACCTGCAGAATTGAACTTGAGTCCAGCAGGTTTGGACAGCCATAACTTGAATTTTAGAGGTTCAATTGGTGCAAGGCCAATTGGACATGAAATTAGACACATAATTTCACAACTTTGGTGAAGAAACCATGCCCATAAAACCAAACCAAGTAGACCAAAAGCTTGCCCAAATCCGGGTGACCTGCAGTCTGTTTCTGCAGAATGACCAAATGAACAGTGATTGTTCATTTGGCCATAACTCAATGTAGAAAGGTCCAATTGACCTGAAATTTTACCAGAAACAAGATAAGATATAGACCAACAACTTTCATGAAGAAACCTACCCCAAATTATGACCAAAACCTATCCAAAAAGTGAGTTGTAATCGGTGACCTGTAGTCTGATTTTGCAGAATGACCTGATTGTTCATTTGGCCATAACTCAATGTAGAAAGGTCCAATTGACCTGAAATTTTACCAGAAACAAGCTAAGATATAGACCAAAAACTTTCATGAAGAAACCTATCCCAAATTATGACCAGAACCTATCCAACAAGTGAGTTACAGTCACTGTTCACTGCACTGTAGATATCGTCAGCCTAGAAAAATTTCAATCCGGCCAGTTGTGGTTTTTGGACCATAACTTGAGCTAAAAAACTCCAAATGGAGTGATTCAAAAAAGGAAATTCAACTAGACAAAATAAGGAACAACTTTCATGTTGATCATTTTGCCAAATTCCCACTGCAAAAATGACTAATAGAACAGTAAAAATGAAGCAAGAAAACTAAAATTTCTGCTCAATTAGCATTAAGCTTAGAAATGGTATGGGCAACCAATACCAACAAATTTTGAATGCAAAATGTGGTATGTTGGGAGTATTAAAACCAATGTACCTATTGTCTATGCAAAAGTCAATATTTTGGTTGACTAATGAAATGAATAGTAACACCAAAACTTGAAATTCAAAAATTGTAAAACTCAAAAGTGTAAAATGCCCTAGTATACCTAACAAGATTGATTTGGATAGCTTGGCATGCCAATAGGGTTCTGTTAGCAGTACTGCATATGGCTTTATGCCATTCTGTGTTTCATGGCTTTCCCATGCCATTCTGTGTTTCATGGCTTTCCCATGCCATTCTGTGAAATAATAGCCTTTGGCTATGTTATTTGAGTTGATATACTTGGGTTTTAACTCTGATCATTATTACAGCTTATTACCTGTTCTGTTGCACACCGAGAGACACAATGTGACCGATGGTGTGATGGTCCGAGGTACTTAGTACCCAAAGGCGCTTTACCCGCTTATCCACCTACCAATTAGTATGGGTTACTCGGGCAATGTTAAAGAACCTTACCAAAATTTTAATTGAATAATAATGCAAATAATATCAGAAGTTAAGTCTACCAAAAATTGTAAATACACATTCTGCATCTTTGTTTTATTTTATTTTATTTCATTTTATTTTATTTTATATTGTCACTACTAAGCAGAATTGCTTAGCGCGTCACTTTTGCCAAGCGCAGGTACTAGAGACCTAGCTGGTGTGCATAGCAGACATCAGACCGGGTGAGCCTTCAGATTTGCATCCGGAGTCCCGAGTCACCTCACACCTGCAGTGCATATGGTAGGACATAGGATTTTGGGAGTATTTTGTATTTTGGCATTTTGTATTAATTTTGATTGTAACTATAAACTCCTGTAATTATGTATTAATGTAAATATATGAAATTTCATATTATTGAGATTTTCTGCATTATATATGTTGATAAATGAAATGTTGAGAATTATTTGTGAATATGCTTCAAGTGAAGAAGTGAACAGAAAAGTTTTGAAAATAATATCATGATTGATATTGAGATTTTGAGATTGACTTGAATATATATAATGGAGTTTGGATTTGGAAATTATTTTGGAAGTGTTTTTAAACAGGTTCAGAAGAACTGTTTTTCCAATTTACACTAAGCACCTGCCGGATTTTCTATAAAATTTGCGGTTAAATTCAGATTTATCAAAATTGAAAATAAATGAATTATAAAGGGATAAATTGTAATAGAAACATAAATTGGTGCTCCGGCACACTGAGTGGCATAACTTGCTCGGCTACACTGTAGACGGGTAAGGGGTGTCACAACCTCGACTAGTTTGTTGTGATATTTATAGATGATATATTGGTCTATTCGAGGAGTGCAGAAGAGCATGATAGACATCTACAGATTGTACTGCAGACTTTGAGGGAGAAACAACCATATGCCAAATTGTTGAAGTGTGAATTTTGGCTGAAGGAAATATCTTTGTTGGGGTATGTAGTATCAGAAGAGGGCATTAAGGTAGATCCAAGTAAGATTGAAGCTATCCTTAATTGGAGGCCACCCGGAAATGTCACAGAGGCTTGCAGTTTTCTAGGTTTAGCTGGATATTACCGTCGATTTGTGAAGGGATTTTCCATGTTGGCATCTCCATTGACTAAGCTAGTCCGAAAAGATGTAAAATTTCAGTGGACAGATAAATGCCAACAGAGTTTTGATGAATTGAAAAGATGTTTGACTAAAGCTCTAGTCCTGACTTTACCTACACCGGGTAAAGAATACACCGTTTATAGCGATGCTTCTCACAATGGGTTAGGCTGTGTATTGATGCAAGATCAAAATGTCATTACCTATGCATCACGCCAGCTGAAACCGCATGAGAGGAATTATCCAACACATGATTTAGAGCTTGCAGCTATTGTGTTTGCTCTTAAGATCTGGAGACATTATTTGTATGGGGAGAAGTGCTACATCTACACAGATCATAAGAGTTTGAAGTATTTGGGCACCCAGACAGAGTTGAATTTGAGACAGAGGAGATGGTTCGAGTTGATAAAAGACTATGATTGTCTAATAGACTATCATCCAGGGAAAGCTAATGTTGTGGCTGATGCCTTAAGTCGCAAGACTATGGCAAGTCTACGGGTTACTCCTTTATCTTTGGTACATCAGTTAAGATCATTGCATGCCAGCTTATAGATTAATGATGATGGGCAAATAGCAGTTGCATGGCATGTACAACTAGTGTTGATTGATCAGATTAGAATGGCTACTCAGAATGATCAGAAGTATCAGAAGCTGATGGAAGAAGTCCAACAGGGCAAGAAACCATAATTCTCAATCAGAGATGATGGTCTACTGCTACACCAGGGTAGAATATGTGTTCCTAATGATGTTGATTTAAGGCAGATCATTTTAAAGGAAGCACATGAGTCTCCTTTTGCCATGCACCCTGGTGGCACAAAAATGTATAGAGGGCTAAAGGAGCATTACTAGTGGATGGGTATGAAAAAAGATGTGGCAGAGTTTGTATCCAAATTCCTAACTTGTCAGCAAGTAAAGGCAGAGCATCAAGTACCCTATGGGTTGTTACATCCACTACCAGTACCGGAATGGAAATGGGAGAGAATAATGATGGATTTTGTGATGGGACTTTCGAGGACACAGAAGAGTCATGATGCAGTATGGGTCATTATTGACAGACTGACCAAGTCTGCTCATTTTCTGCCAGTTCGGATGGACTATAGTTTAGAAAGATTGGCCAAGTTATACATTGATGAGATTGTGAGACTGCATGGAGTGCCAGTATCCATCGTGTCAGACAGAGATCCTAGGTTCACTTTTAGATTCTGGGGTAGTCTTCAGAGAGCCCTAGGAACTAGATTGAACTTCAGTACTGCCTTCCACCCATAGACAGATGGCCAGTCTGAGAGGGTAATTCAGATCTTGGAGGATATGCTACGGGATTGTGTGATTGAGTTTAAGGGTAGTTAGGATACATACTTGCCTTTGATTGAGTTTGCTTACAACAGCAGCTATCAATCAAGCATTGGGATGCCTCCATATGAAGCTTTGTATGGTAGAAAATGTAGAACCCCGTTATATTGGGATGACGTGGGTGAAAGAAAGATGATTGGATCAGAAATTGTTCAGCAAACTGAAGAGAAAATTAGGGTGATCAGAGATCGACTTAAGACTGCATTAGACCGTCAGAAGTCCTACATTGATCTGAAGAGAAGGGATATTGAGTATGTAGTGGGTGAGAAAGTATTCCTCAAGGTTTCACCTTGGAAGAGAATTATGAGATTCGGCAGAAAGGGGAAACTGAGTCCTCATTTCATTGGGCCATATGAGGTTCTGGAAAGAGTGGGTCCTTTGGCATATCGGTTGGCACTACCTTCAGAGTTGGAGAAGATACATAATGTTTTCCATGTATCGATGTTGAGGAGGTATCGATCAAACCCATCTCATGTACTACCAGTAGAGGAAATTGAAGTAAATCCAGACCTCACATATGTGGAAGAACCCATAGTGATTCTAGCTTATAAGGTGAAGCAGCTACGGAACAAGCAGATACCGTTGGTAAAAGTGCTATGGAACCATCATTCTGGCTAAGAAGCTACGAGAGGAGGACATGAGGAGACAGCACCCACAGCTGTTCAGAGATTAATACCAGGTAAAATTTCGAGGTGAAATTTATTTAAGGGGGGGGGGGGGGAGAATTGTAACACCCCTATTTGTATAGCCTGGTATATTTCACTGTTCCGGTGACCGGTGTCGGTCCGGACAATTAAGGGGATTAGAACCACACTTAAGACAACTAAAGAAGCCATAAATACAAATAATTAGTAATTGCCAATTAGTTAAGTATAAATAAGAAAAATAGAACATAAGAAGTTAAACGAGCCGAGAGTCACAGCGATGGGTGACCGTCTCGGGAACGACTGCGAAGTCATTTTAAACTCAAATTTCGAATTGTAAAATGTGACGCTGCTATCCTTAGGACCCTTATAAACACAGTGGAAACGAGAAAATCATGAAAAAGAACTGTTAAGCCAGTCAAATAATTAGTTCAGCGAGCCAGAAGAAATATGGAATTAATTACAAACCGGGATGAACCGGCGAGGGGTAATTTGGTCAATTGACCCCGAGAGCTGACTCCTGACCTAACTGTCAAATAAAATTGGAGAAAAGAAAATTTCGGAATCGAGAATTAAATTTAGAACTAATAGAAAAATAAATAAAAAATAAAAAAAAAGAAAATGGAAAAGTCAAAAGGTGATGACATCATGCATGACCTCATGCATGATGCCATAAAAATAAGAATTTGTAAATTTAATTAATTGAATTTTTGGGTCTTCCATAAGGATAAAAACAAAAGAAAAGAAAAAAAAAATTCATTTGGTCATCTTTTTTTTTCCTTGTTGCCGCCTCCCATCCTTCTCTCTCCCTCACCATTGCAAAGCTCCATTAAAGCTTACTTCAAGCTTTGAAACCCTCACTAAACCTCAACTTCTCCCATACTTGCTTCACAAAAACTTGTTCTAGTCACTTGGGAAGGAGCTTGACAACAAAAAGAAAAAGAAAGGAAGAAGTTTTGAAGAAAAAGAAATTCTACATAAAAGGTTAGTAATCAAATTTGATAATTTGAGTTTGATTCTTACATTTCTAACTTATTGAGCTTGTAAATAAACTTAAAATGGAAAGAAAATTTGTTGAGGGATTATATAGAATTTTGGACATCTAGGGTTTGGTTGGACAAAGTATAAATTTGTTTGAGCTAAACATGTTAGGAAGCTTAATTGAGTTAAGGGAGCATGTTTATAAGTGTTTAATTAGCTAAATGCAACAAATGACATGAATTAGGGTTTTGAACATTAGGGTTTACAGACCAAAAATGTGAAGAAGTGCTAAATGATATCTTTGACATAGTTTAAGGTGAGAAATGGTCATTTGTGGCCTAATTAAGTGTGTTAGAAGTGTTTGAATCAAAGCCAAATTCGGATTGGGTATGCACCATGACCAAAAGTCAACTTTGAGGGACCAAAAATGAAATTTTACAAGTCCAATTGGGAATGAAAATAGGCACTAAATGACACAATTTTCATTTAGGAAGCATGCCCAAAAAGTGACCAAAACCTAGTGAACAAACTGACCAAACTTGAAAATCTGCAGTATGAATAGTACACATGAACAGTAATCGTGTTTGGGTCATAACTTGAGCTAGGAAAGTCCAAATGACCTGAAAGTTTACCAGTGGTTAGACGAGATATAGACCTAAAACGTTCATGAAGAACACAAACCCAAATTATGCCATTAACCAAGTCATTTGGCCACCCCAAGTTGGTGACTCAAATCTGCCAGCACCAGAAAAGTACCCAGAATTCTGGGTTGTGTCCAATCCGGCAGCCATGGTTCAAATGGCCATAACTTGAGCTACAAAACTCCAATTGGGGTGATTCAAAAAGGATAATAAACTTATGACATTAGGGAACATTTTCTATGAAGAAAGTTTTACCAAATTCCAACAGAAAAGTGACCAATGGATCAGTGCAACCTTAGACACCAAAAACTGAAAATTGACAATTTTGCCTAAAAGACTTAAGTGTTGAGAAAATGACCAAAACCAACAAGTTTGGTGACCAAAATGTGGTATGTGGGTGAAGTTGGAGTTCCCATACCTATTAAGCCTTAGAAAGTCAACAATTTGACTTGAATAGTGTAGTGAATAGTAACCCAAAACACAAAAATTTCAAGAACGTCGAGTTTAACACGTTAGAGCTAGGTAAAAGTGAAGTTAAATTTATTTTTGGATTTATGCCAAGTTATGGTACTGAAACACTGTGAAATTGTGTGTTTCTGTGACACCCCTTACCCGTGTACAGTATACCCGAGTAAGTAATGCCACCTGGTGTACCGGCACACTCTAATATTTCTTAATTAATTTAGAAAATGCTTTTGCACATAATTTATGAAATACAAATTATTTAAACCATTTATCAAAAGTATCATGCATTTAAGGTTCCGAAAAATTTTAAGAAAGTCAGTGAATCTGGCTAAAAATGGAGAAAACCGTTCTTCGGAACCTGTTAAAAACACTTCCAATACTTTTATTTCATCATCTCAAACTCCAATATCCCAAAATCTCAACAATATTTCTCAAACATTCATTATCAACACCAAATTCAATATCATGATTTCCACATTTCAATTTCCATTTTCATTCATCATTCACATGTGATGTTCGCATGTAAATCACAAGTAAACATCTACTTTTCCATTAACAAATACAATTTTCATAATTTACATATACATCAAAATATATTACATGAGATCAAATACATATGAGAAAATACAAATCTACTACAAAATATCAAAATGACAAGCGACACCTAGTGCCCTACCGATGCTGCAGTAGTGAGGTGACACAGGACAGCGAAGCGTCGGATGGACTCACCCGATCTGTGGTCTCACGGGCTCACGATCGGGATCTCCGGTACCTACGGCGTGGCAAAGCAACGCGCTAAGCAATAATGCTTAGTGGTGCAATAATATAATAGAAGAAAATAGCAAAAAATAAATGTGTATGCAAAGTGTATGCTTTCTTTGTTTGATTTTGGTATATTCATTAATTCATTAACTTTGTTCACTTTTATTCATTTGGTTGCCCCAAGTAACCTACACTAGGCATCTGGATCGGATAACGGGTAAGCGCACTTTGGGTACCTAGTACCTCGGGCCGTCACACCATTGGTTGCATATGCATCTCCCGGTGTAATGAGCGACTAACAAGTCGTAAATAATGTCGAGCACAAGGCCAAGTCTCAATGTAAAGTCAGAATGGCTAAAAGCCATGAAATCACAGAATGGCATTGTTGCCATGTGCGATCGCTAACGGAACCCTATTGGCATGCCAAACTATCCAAACCAATCTTGTTAGGTATACTAGGGCATTTGAAACTCTTAAATTTGTCAATTTGTGAATTTCAACTTTTTTGGTGTCACTATTCATCATTGATCAACAAAAATGTTGACTTTTAGAATAAAAATGTGTACATTGCCTTTGGCACTCCCAACATACCACATTTGGTGTTTAAAACTTGTTGGCATTAAGTGTTAATGCAATTTCAAAGTGTAACCCACACTAGCAGAAAATTTCAGTTTTGATGCCCTAACTTCACTGTTCCATTGGACACTGTTACTGTTGGAATTTGAAGAAATGTAAAACATGAAAGTTGTTCCTTATTTTGTCTAGTTGAATTTCCTTTTTTGAATCACTCCATTTGGAGTTTTGTAGCTCCAGATATGGCTCAAAAACCCAAGCTGGCCGGATTTCAAATTCTGCAGATTTACCATATCTACAGTAACATGAACAGTGACTTGAGTCACTTGGTTGACTGGGTTCTGGCCATAATTTGGGGTAGGTTCCTTCATGAAAGTTGTTTGTCTATGTCTTAACTTGTTGCTGTAAAAATTTCAGACCAATTGACCAAATCTACAGTGAGTTATGGCCAAATGAACAGTTACTGTTCATTTGGTCAAATTCTGCAGAGGCAGTTTCAGGGTTCGGATTGGGGCCAAGTTTTGGTCCTCTTGCTTTGGTCTTTTGGGCATGGTTTCTTCAGCAAAAATGTGCCATTATAAGCCTAGTTTCATGTCCAATTGGCCAAAATTCAATTGGACTTACACAGCCCAAGTTATGGCTGTGCAAAGAGACTGAAATTTCAGTCCCTATGCTGCTGTCCATAGGGCAGATTTCACCTCACTTTGCCATAGCATTTTTCAGTCCCATTTATGGTCAACATATCTAAAATGGTCACTAATTGACCATTACAATGTGCCCTAACAATTTCCTAAGCCAATTCACATTTTCACCCTTCCAAACCCTAATATCCAACTAAATTTACTCATGAACTTAATTAACATACTTAGTTTAATGTCCATGTGTTTTAATACTTTAACCATCATTTCTAGCCACTTTAAATTTATCAAAACAATCAACCTCATACTTCCATAGGGCTGCTGAAAATTTAAAGTACCATAACTCATGTAATTTACTTCAATTCTTTAAAATTTCTTAGCTCAAATGATATTCTAACTAAGATTAAAAGAAGGAGAATGAAGTTTGTAGCACTAACCTCACTTAGGGCAGATTTTCCCACCTCTAAACTTCACTTTCCTTCACTTTCAAGGCTGCCAAAAGGTTGTTTAAGGTGTGGAGTAAAATTTTAATGAAGAGAGGTTAGGGTTTTGTGGTGAAACAAGGGAGAAATTAAGCTTGAGAAGTGAGGTTTAATGGAGTTTGAGAGAGGAGAGAGGTTCACGTTTTGGCTGCACTAAGGAGAGAAGGATGGCTGCTGAAATTTTGTTGAATTTGGTCTTCTCTTATCTCTTTTAATGGTTAGTCAAACAATGGCTTAAGTGTGATTGGTCCAACTTTTTAAATGATGTCATTTTTGCCTTATTTTTGCATTTTCTTTTCTTTTCTTCCACTACTCATTTCAATTTTCATTTCTAGTAATATTTCTTCATATTTTATGTCATATTAATTATTTACTCAACTGGACAAGTCGGCCAAAAATCACCTCGGAAATGACCAAAATGCCCTCCGTTTGGCTTAACGGTCAAAATCGTCTGCAGATTGAAAAATTTTCTAAGTATTTTCTTGGCATTATAATGCCATGGGAACCTCAATTACCCTTCTCTGGAGTCCCAAAAATTATTTTATAATTTTTCCCAGTCTAGGGCTCCTCGTTGCGAACCGCAACCTCCTCCGATGACCCATCGCTTGGGCAGGCTCGTTTATTTCGGTTGTATTTTATTTCTAAAATTTTTACTAAATTTTTCTTATTAATATTTAAGTTAATTAGGGTTCCTAACTTTAGTTTAAATATTTTTTCGGACGTTCTAGCTGTCCGGACCGACACCGGTCACCGGAACAGTAGAATGTACGGAGTGTACCGGGAGGGTGTTACAACTCTTCCCCTCTAATTTAAATTTCGTCCTCGAAATTTACCTGATGCAAACAGTTGAGGGAACTGTTGCCTCATCGACTCTTCACTTTCCCAAGTTGCCTCCTCGATGTTGTGGTGCCTCCAAAGCACTTTCACCAATGGAATTTGCTTGTTTCTCAACTCTTTCACTTCCCGAGCCAGGATCCGTAGAGGTTCTTCTTCATATGTCAAATCCGGCTGTATTTCAATTTCTTCTCTGGAGATGACATGTGAAGGGTCCGAGCGGTATCTTCTGAGCATGGACACATGGAACACATTGTGGATCTTGTCCAGCTCTGGTGGTAAAGCTAGCCTATAGGCCACTGGACCCACACTTTCAATAACTTCATATGGGCCAATAAACCTAGGGCTCAACTTACCTTTTCTTCCAAACCTCAACACTTTCTTCCATGGTGACACCTTGAGGAACACTTTGTCGCCAACCGCATATTCTATTTCTTTTCTCTTGGTCGGCATAAGATTTTTGTGCATGCGAGGCAACCTTCAAGTTGGCTTTGATTAATTTCACTTTTTCCTCGGCTGTTTCACAGTGCAGTCCTACTGATTTGTCTTCTCCCAATTCAGTCCGGCCTGCTGGAGTTCTACATTTCTCCCATCTACAGCTTCATATGGGGCCATTTGAATGCTAGCTTGGTAGCTATTGTTGTATGCAAATTACGCGATGGGAGGTATCTATCCCAACTTCCCTCAAACTCAATGACACAACTCCTCAGCATATCCTCAAGGACCTGACATATATTTCATGTTATTATTATCATTTCAATTCAATATTTGTATCAATTTCGTGGGTTTCAATTGTTTACCTGGATTACTCTTTCTGATTGCCCATCCGTCGAGGATGGAAAGGCATCTTTGAAATGGAGTTGTGTACCCAAGGATTCATGCAACTTCTTCCAAAATCTCGATGTAAACCTTGGGTCTCGATCAGATATGATGGAAAGTGGGATTCCATGCAGTCTAACTATCTCACTGATATACAATTCTGCTAACCTCTCTAGTGAGTAGTCAGTCCTAACTGGCAGAAAGTGTGCTGACTTTGTCAATCTATCCACTATTACCCATGCTGCATCATGTTTCCTCTGGGTGAGAGGCAGACCACTTACAAAATCCATGGTGACCCGATCCCATTTCCATTCAGGTATGCGTATAGGCTGTAGCAATCCTGATGGAACTTGATGTTCTGCCTTGACTTGCTGACATGTCAAGCATTTAGTCACATAGTCACCGATATCTCTCTTCATACCAGGCCACCAATACTGAAGCTTCAGGTCGTGATACATCTTTGTACTTCCTGGGTGCATAGCATATACACTAGTGTGTGCCTCTTTTAGAATACTAGCTTTCAATTCCCCATCATCTGGTACACACAGTCTTCCTTTGTAGTACAGACACCCATCTGCTTTCACCTCATAATCAGTTGCTTTTCCCTCTGAAATCTTGCTCACAATAGCCATTAGCTTCTCATCTACCTTTTGCCCATCTAATATCTGCTGTAGCAGGTTTGGCCTCACTTGCAACTCAGCCAAAATAGCTCCATCTCGAACCAAGGATAGACGGGCATTCAATGATCTCAAAGCTGTGATGGACTTTCTGCTCAAAGCATCAGCAACTACATTTGCCTTCCCAGGATGGTAGTCAATTACACAGTCATAATCCTTCAGGAACTCAATCCATCGCCTCTGTCTAAGGTTGAGCTCCTTCTGGGTTGGCAAATATTTTAGGCTCTTGTGGTCTGTGTAAACGTAGCACTTTTCACCATACAAATAATGCCTCCATATCTTGATGCGAAGATAATTTGCAAGCTCTAGATCATGGGTAGGGTAGTTACATTCATGTGGCCTTAGGTATGCGGAAGCATAGGCGATCACTTTCCCAACTTGCATCAACACACACCCTAACCCATTAAGAGAGGCATCACTGTAAACCACAAAATCCTTCACGACCTTGTGTGTTGCTGCTGGTGCCTCTGTCAACATAGCCTTTAACTTCTCAAAGCCAGTGCGGCACTTGTCATTCCAGTCCGTCGACATTCTTGTGTAACAACTTGGTCATTGGAGCGGCTATTAGGAAAATCCTTCACAAATCTTCTGTAATACCCGGCTAGCCCCAAGAAGCTTGACCTCGATTGTGTTTCTGGGAGGGTTCCATTCCATCACTGCTTCTATTTTCTTGGGATCCAACCTAATCCCATCAGCTGACACTATGTGTCCAAGGAATGCAATTTCATTCTGCCAAAAGTAACACTTGGACAACTTAGCATCTGACTTCTTTTCTTTCGGGGTTTGCGAACAATCCTCAAATGCTCATCATGTTCTTCCTGGTCTTGGAATACACCAAAATATCATCAATAAAGACCACTACGAACCGATCTAAGTGTGGATGGAAGATACGGTTCATAAGGTCCATGAATGCATTTGGTGCATTTGTTAGGCCAAAGGGCATCACTAGAAACTCATAATGCCCATATCGGGTCTGAATGCGATCTTTGGCACATCTGCATCCTTCACCCTCAAGCGATGATACCACGATGCGAGATCAATCTTGGAAAATACTCTGCTCCCTTCAAGCGATCAAGCAGATCATCAATTCTAGGCAACGGATATTTGTTCTTCACGGTCACTTTGTTTAGCATCGTGTCGATGCATAGTCTCAAAGTCCCATCCTTCTTTTCACAAGCAAGACCTTTGGAGCTCCCCATGGTGACACCTTTGGGCGTATGAACCCCTTATCCAGCAACTCTTGCAGCGAGTTTTCAACTCCTCAATTCGATGGGTGCCATCCTATAAGGAGCAATGGAAATGGGTCTTTGTGCCGCGATGTCTCAATAGCAAATTCAACTTCCCTTTACGGTGGCAAACCGGGTAATTCTTCAGAAATACCTGCAGGAAGTCTCTCACGTGGGTATGTCACTCAAGTTTGGCTTAGCTTTGCCTAGTATCCACCACATGTGCTAGGTAGGCTTCACAGCCTTTTCTCATCATTCTTCTTGCAACTGTGGCTGAGATGACATTGGACAGGAAATCTGTCATTTCACCCACAACTGTGATCTCATTACCCTCAGGGGTTTTCAAAGAAATTCTCTTCAATTTGCAGTCAACCATTGCCTGATGACGTGACAACCAGTCCATTCCCAAAATCACGTCAAACTCATGGAAAGGCAACTCAATCAGGTCTGCCAAGAATTCATACCCCTGAATCCTCAATGGGCAACCCTTGTATACTTTGTTCACTACCACTTTGTGACCCAATGGATTAGTGACCGAGAATGTCTTGGTCACTCTCCCTACCAGTATCCCCTTTCTGGGTAGATTGATGCAGATGTATGAGTGAGTGGATCCTGGATCCACCAATGCATGCAGTGTAGTGTAGAGGAGAAGCGTACCCACGATGACGTCGGGGCATCTTGCTCCTCTGAGCTCTCGGGGCATAATTTACGGCGGTGGCACATTATCGGCCTCTCTGTGGCTCAGTCTGAGCCTCTGTGATGGTCCCACCGCTTGGATTTACGGACCTTCTACCCCTTGGTGGGGCAAGAGCGGTGCATGCGCTGTGTCGGAGTAGGCGTAGTAGTTCTGCGTGGGCCGTTCCTCAACTGATGCTTTGTTGACCCACCCCTCAAGCAAGCACCAGTCACTCTCCAACACTCCCCCTTATGCCATCTTTGTGGTGTGGACATGCGAGAAGATGTTGGGGCTGGTCCCTGAACCCCATCCACAGAGCTGCCCAGCGATGGTGTGGGTGACCTCTCCTAGGGGTGAGCGTGGCACAGGCCTGAGGTGACCACGACCACGTGGTGACCAGAACTGCGTGCGGGAGGACCCTTAAACTTCTTCCCAAATCCGGGGTGGAACTAGGTGACTGGTCCCCTCTTCTCTGTCTCTCCCTTACAGTGCGCTCATTGATTCTCACTTTTTCAACCCTTATTGCAGCTTCCACTAGCTTGCTAAATTCTGTGATTCCCAAAGGCGGTGAGTGTATCTTGATATTGTCATTCGATCCCTCTTGAATCTCTTGCACCTTTACCTCATTAGGGACTATCTCCCTTCCGTAGCGGCTTAATCGGACGAATTCTTTCTCATACTCAGCCACTGACAATTGTCTCTGCCTCAGGTTAATAAATTCCCTTCTTCTCTCTTCCAGGTATCGGTACCCACATATTTCTTCTTGAACTCAGAGAGGAAGAAGTCCCAAATTCTGACTTGGTGCACTTCACTGAACCTGATGTCCCACCATCCGTAGGCATCGTCTTGTAACAAGGATATAGCGACTTCTAAGTTACGCTGCGGGTGCAGTGGAGTTGTGTTAAGACTCTGCCCATTCGATTCAACCAATTCTACGGCTGTGAGTCATCTTCTCTCTTGCCATAGAAGTCCACGGCTCCAAATTTTCTTAACCTTTCAGTGTGATTTACTGCTGTGGAGTGGTGGTGGTGGTGGTGGTGGTCTGGCATTACCCGACCATCTGTCTAAAGAAGTCGGCCATTTGTTGGAACATGGCTGTGGAGGCTGGCGAGCTCTGCTTGGTGGCGGGCGATTCTCTCATGCCTCCGTCTCATTGCTGCAGTGGAGCATGACTCTCCACTTCCTCCTCAACGGCTCTACGAGAGGAAGGATCCATATCCTATTCAAAATAAGAAAGATAAGCAGATCTGCATTAGTGTCACCTCGACTCTTACAAATGCAATGCATGGTATGGACTCAATCTAGGCCCGAAGCGCCTAAACCGTGCTCGATACCACTAAATGTGACACCCCTTACCCGTGTCTGGTATACAGAGTAAGTAATGCCACACGTGTACCGCACACTCTAATATTTCTTAATTAATTTAGAAAATGCTTTTGCACATAATTTATGAAATACAAATTATTTAAACCATTTATCAAAAGTATCATGCATTTAAGGTTAGAAAAATTTTAAGAAAGTCAGTAGTCTGGCTAAAAATGGAGAAAACCGTTCTTGAACTGTTAAAAACACTTCCAATAATTTTATTTCATCATCTCAAACTCAAATATCCCAAAATCTCAACAATATTTCTCAAACATTCATTATCAACACCAAATTCAATATCATGATTTCCACATTTCAATTTCCATTTTCATTCATCATTCACATGTGATGTTCGCATGCAAATCACAAGTAAACATCTACTTTTCCATTAACAAATATAATTTTCATAATTTACATATACATCAAAATATATTACATGAGATCAAATACATATGAGAAAATACAAATCTACTACAAAATATCAAAATGACAAGCGACACCTAGTGCCCTACCGATGCCTGCGGTAGTGAGGTGACACAGATCGAGCAGAAGCGTCGGATGGACTCACCCGATCTGTGGTCTACTTTGGGCTCACGATCGGGATCTCCGGTACCTACGCGTGGCAAAGCAGCGCTAAGCAATAATGCTTAGTGGTGCAATAATATAATAGAAGAAAATAGCAAAAAATAAATGTGTATGCAAAGTGTATGCTTTCTTTGTTTGATTTTGGTATATTCATTAATTCATTAACTTTGTTCACTTTTATTCATTTGGTTGCCCCAAGTAACCTACACTAGACGATCGGATGGATAACGGGTAAGCGCGCTGGGTACCTAGTACCTCGGGCCGTTACACCATTGGTTGCATATGCATCTCCAGGTGTGCCACAGAACAGCTCACACGCTGTAAATAATGTCAGGCACAACGCCAAGTCGCAATGTAAAGTCAGAATCGCTAAAAGCCATGAAATCCTGAGAATGGCATTGTTGCCATGTGCGATCGCTAACGGAACCCTATTGGCATGCCCAACTATCCAAACCAATCTTGTTCGGTATACTAGGGCATGTGAAACTCTTAAATTTGTCAATTTGTGAATTTCAACTTTTTTGGTGTCACTATTCATCATTGATCAACAAAAATGTTGACTTTTAGAATAAAAATGTGTACATTGCCTTTGGCACTCCCAACATACCACATTTGGTGTTTAAAACTTGTTGGCATTAAGTGTTAATGCAATTTCAAAGTGTAACCCACACTAGCAGAAAATTTCAGTTTTGATGCCCTAACTTCACTGTTCCATTGGACACTGTTACTGTTGGAATTTGAAGAAATGTAAAACATGAAAGTTGTTCCTTATTTTGTCTAGTTGAATTTCTTTTTTGAATCACTCCATTTGGAGTTTTGTAGCTCCAGATATGGCTCAAAAACCCAAGCTGGCCGGATTTCAAATTCTGCAGATTTACCATATCTACAGTAACATGAACAGTGACTTGAGTCACTTGGTTGACTGGGTTCTGGCCATAATTTGGGGTAGGTTCCTTCATGAAAGTTGTTTGTCTATGTCTTAACTTGTTGCTGTAAAAATTTCAGACCAATTGACCAAATCTACAGTGAGTTATGGCCAAATGAACAGTTACTGTTCATTTGGTCAAATTCTGCAGAGGCAGTTTCAGGGTTCCGGATTGGGGCCAAGTTTTGGTCCTCTTGCTTTGGTCTTTTGGGCATGGTTTCTTCAGAAAAAATGTGCCATTATAAGCCTAGTTTCATGTCCAATTGGCCAAAATTCAATTGGACTTACACAGCCCAAGTTATGGCTGTGCAAAGGGACTGAAATTTCAGTCCCTATGCTGCTGTCCATAGGGCAGATTTCACCTCACTTTGCCATAGCATTTTTCAGTCCCATTTATGGTCAACATATCTAAAATGGTCACTAATTGACCATTACAATGTGCCCTAACAATTTCCTAAGCCAATTCACATTTTCACCCTTCCAAACCCTAATATCCAACTAAATTTACTCATGAACTTAATTAACATACTTAGTTTAATGTCCATGTGTTTTAATACTTTAACCATCATTTCTAGCCACTTTAAATTTATCAAAACAATCAACCTCATACTTCCATAGGGCTGCTGAAAATTTAAAGTACCATAACTCATGTAATTTACTTCAATTCTTTAAAATTTCTTAGCTCAAATGATATTCTAACTAAGATTAAAAGAAGGAGAATGAAGTTTGTAGCACTAACCTCACTTAGGGCAGATTTTTCCCACCTCTAAACTTCACTTTCCTTCACTTTCAAGGCTGCCAAAAGGTTGTTTAAGGTGTGGAGTAAAATTTTAATGAAGAGAGGTTAGGGTTTTGTGGTGAAACAAGGGAGAAATTAAGCTTGAGAAGTGAGGTTTAATGGAGTTTGAGAGAGGGAGAGAGGTTCACGTTTTGGCTGCACTAAGGAGAGAAGGATGGCTGCTGAAATTTTGTTGAATTTGGTCTTCTCTTATCTCTTTTAATGGTTAGTCAAACAATGGCTTAAGTGTGATTGGTCCAACTTTTTAAATGATGTCATTTTTGCCTTATTTTTGCATTTTCTTTTCTTTTCTTCCACTACTCATTTCAATTTTCATTTCTAGTAATATTTCTTCATATTTTATGTCATATTAATTATTTACTCAACTGGACAAGTCGGCCAAAAATCACCTCGGAAGGCGAAATGACCAAAATGCCCTCCGTTTGGCTTAACGGGTCAAAATCGTCTGTACCGATTGAAAAATTTTTCTAAGTATTTTCTTGGCATTATAATGCCATGGGAACCTCAATTACCCTTCTCTGGAGTCCCAAAAATTATTTTATAATTTTTTCCCCGGGTCTAGGGCTCCTCGTTGCGAGAACCGCAACCTCCCTCCGGTGACCCATCGCTTGGGCACCGGCTCGTTTGACTCAGTTGTATTTTATTTCTAAAATTTTTACTAAATTTTTCTTATTAATATTTAAGTTAATTAGGGTTCCTAACTTTAGTTTAAATATTTTTTCGGACGTTCTAGCTGTCCGGACCGACACCGGTCACCGGAACAGTAGAATGTACGGAGTGTACCGGGAGGGTGTTACAGTTTCAGTGGAAAAGAATACTGGGATAGAACCCGAGGAGTCGAGTCAAGGCCCACGGGCTACTCGTTTGAGGTTTGTGCACAACGTATACTTTTTATAATCATCTTTTGCATACTGTTTTGAATAATGTGAAATATTGGATTGTGGCATTCTTATTATGTTTGATTTAAATTGTTGAAAGTTATTATGTACATTTGAAATGACAATGTTTAGCAAATTGTTAAGATAAGTTTTGAAATCACAGTGTTATGACCATATATTTGAACACCTCACTAGCACGACTATGAAGGAACGGAAGCGTGAAAAACACAAGATTATACCATTGAATTCAAAAATTTTCACCTAGGGTCACATGCACCATGCAAGATTTATTTTTATCTATTTAATTTCAATGATAAACAACATATTAAAACTCTTTTAATATGTTTTTGGATCTGTATTTGCCATTTAAGATTTTAAAATTAATCAGATTAATTTTAGAACCCTAGATTAAATCAAGAACGATTACACTAACCTCTTGATGCGCTGCAGCGTGTCTGCGCCTTTGAGATTCGTCTTCAGGACACCAGATGTTGTCCCTCTAGCTTGTCCACACCAAGAACACCTATGGCAGCCCTTGAACAGCTTCTAAAGCCTTTTCTATTAATTAGAAATTCAAGTTCTGCCTTTTAAGCGATTAGAGATGTAAACAGGACACTAGAAACAATTTCTAGCGTTCTTAATTCAAGAGATTGATGGCTAATCTCTTTGAATTGATGAGAGATGAAGAGAAATAGCTGGAGAGGCTCAAAGTGGCGTGACAATTGAAAGGAGAGGCTGCTGGTTATGTTTTCTTTTCATAACCACACTTAAATAGCTAGGTTAACACATTAAACCCTAGCCACATGTCACCTTTTGATTAGCTCTAGGTTTAAGTGACCCAATCACATTGTGCCAAGTGTCAAACCTATATTTAATCTTGATTTTAATCATCTTACATGATTAAAAATATTTGGCAAGCTTATGTGTTAAGCCATGTGTCACCATCTCATGGTGCCACGTGTCACAATGAAATGACCAAAATGCCCATGTGTCTTAATTTTGAGTTCTTAACCCAAAATAATTATTTTCTTCTTCTAATTAATTTATATCAAATATAAATTAATTAATTAATCTCTATTAATTAATTTCTCATTAATTAAATTCATATTTAAACACTTTAAATATAAATTTAACTTATATTATACATCCAATAATCTAGATTTGGTTTCAAGTCATGCTAGGGACTTTGCAATCTAATTGCAAACCAAACCTAATTAATTAATCAATTAAACTCTTTAATTAATTAATTAAATCATATTTAAATAGGTGATAACTTGTGTATGTGTGTGACTTACTAGGCTCATCACTAATTGGCAATGAGACATGATATCAACTCTTAATATCATCAGAACTCTTTCTTACCATAAATGATTTCTCTAAATCATTTTATGAACCTCATAGACCATGGTTAACACCTAGCATAGCATGCCATGGCCACCCAATTAGTAATAAGGTTTACCTTAAATGAACCTATAATCATATGTTACCATGCACTAGAATCTCTCTGTTACAAAATCCCAACTCAAGCCGAGTCATGGTTTATGTCAAACGCCATTTGCTATGAATATTATGTTCTCTTTTAATTCCAGTTCTTGATTAAAAGATTTTTCTCATCGAAACTCTTTTACGAATAAATCTATCTGTCTGGCCAGAACTTGAAACATCAAGAACAATTAAATGAACATAGGATTTTATCTCTATTTACTTAGAGGAACAGATTCCATCTTGATCAACACCTACCTCCATATATAACTAGTAGGAGCCAACACATGCCCATATACCCATACAGTACAAGTATGAAAGCGTTATCAAACTCAAACTACCTATATACAAGATAAGCTGTGCTATCTCAGTCTAAAGATTATATGCCTTGATATGATTTATGACAAAACATTGACAAGAGTAAACTCCATGTGCTTGTCATAAGTGTCACTTAGTTCGACACCTTATCATTTATAAGTGCCTATCATGTTTGTTATATGGCATGAGACTCACCATTCCATCTTATTTATATCTCATATAAATAACTTGGGAACAAACATGAATACAATCTTTGGATAAGTCATGTCCTTATTATGAAGTATCCTCGATTGTGAACCTATTTATGATACTTTGTGCTAGAAATATTGTCACTCATATTCTTAACAACTTAAGAATAATATTTCTAACAAAATATCAATGGACCTTTTCTATTACACATAAATATATTATGTAAACGGAAAAGTGGAAATGCCTTTTATTAATAAAATATATACAAGATACATACTAAATGATATGCTCTAGGGCATACTACTAACAATCTCCCACTAGCACTAGAGCCATTCATTACAATACCTTAGACCCATCTTCTCAAGATGTCGGTCTAAGCGAGCTTGTGACAAAGGCTTAGTGAATGAATCACCGGATTTTCAGTGATGCTATTTTCTGCATGGCTATATTGCCTTGCCCAACTATATCTCACGATAATGTGGTAGCGCCTTTCTATGTGTTTGGATTTACGGTGAGACCTTAGTTCCTTAGCTCAGTATGACTACTCCATTGTTGTCACGGTGTAATGGAACTGGCGACTCAATGGAAGGAACTCTGTAAGTTACATCATGAACTTCTTTATCCAACAGACTTCCTTTGCGACATCGATGCGACAATATACTCGACCTCGATGAGTGGAATCTGCGATCGTGCTCTGTTTGGAACTCTTCCAACCGATGCACCTCCATTACAAATGAACACATATCCAGAGGTAGACTTTCTATCATCGATATCGATTGGAAATCGAATCGTATAACCATCCAATTGCAAGTCTCCACCTCCATAAATCAAGAATAAATCCTTAGTTTTCTTAAGTACTTAAGAATATTCTTGTGACTATCCATGTTCCAAACTGGATTGGATTGATACCGCTAGTCAAACTAACGACATATGCGATATCAGGCCTAGTACACAACATTGCATACATTAAACTTCCAATAGTGAAGCATATGGAATCTGGCCATCTTATCTCTTTCTTCAGGTGTCTTTGGAGACATCTCTTTAGAAAGGTGGATACCATGTCTCACTGGAAACAATCCTCTCTTGGAATCAAGCATGTGAACCCTCTTTAACACCTTTTCCAAGTATAGACTTTGGAATAAACCAATTATTCATTTCGCTCTATCTCTATAGATGCGAATCCCAAGAATATAGGTTGCCTCCCTAAGTCTTTCATGGAGAATGTATTTGACAACCATACTTTTATAGTCGTCAACATACCGTATCATTACCTATCAACGATTATGTCATCCACATATAAGACAAGGAAAGTGATAGCACTGTCACTAACCTTCTTATATACACATGGCTCATCCTCATTTTTGATAAAACCAAAGGATTTAATGGCTTCATCAAAACGGATGTTCCAACTCCTCGAAGCTTGTTTCAACCCATAAATGGATTGCTTTAGCTTGCATACTTTGGAACCATCTTGGGATTCAAATCCCCTAGGTTGTTCCATGAAAATGTTTTCTTCAATGTATCCATTGAGAAAAGCTGTTTTGACATCCATCTGCCAAATCTCATAATCATAGTATGCAGCTATTGCTAATAAAATCCTAATTGATTTAAGCATGGCAACAGGCGAGAAAGTCTCCTCATAGTCTATTCCTTGCCTTTGGCGAAACCCTTTCGCTACTAGCCTTGCCTTATAGGTCTCTACCTTTCCATCAGAACCAATTTTCTTCTTGAAAACCCATTTGTTCCCTATAGGTACAATACCTTCAGGTGGGTCAACAAGATCCCAAACTTGATTCTTATACATGGAATCAATCTCGGATTTCATAGCTTCAATCCATTTTGAAGAGTCTATATATGATATAGCTTCTTCATAGTTAAGTTGATCATCTCCATTATATACTTCTTCATGATTAGACTACTCTTTTTATTATTCATTAAGAATTCGATATCTCACTGTTTGGTGTGATTCCCTGGTTGTTATACGAGGAGCAGTGTAGATGTTTCATCAACGGGTATAGGTTGACTAGATGGATCTATATCCATCGATGCATTGGTTGGTCAGAATTCTCCAATTCTAACTCTATTTGCCTTCCTTTGCCTCCTTCTTGGACAAATTGTTGTTCAAGAAATGTGGCATCTCTACTTATCACAACCTTTTGTGAAGTAGGCAAATAAAAATAATATCCAAAACTATCTTTTGGATATCCAACAAATCGACCTTTTTCTGATCTGGTCTCCAATTTATCAGTGTTGACTTTTGATATAAGCTGGACAACCCCAAATCTTAACATGCTTAAGACTTGGTTTTCTTCCATGCCATATCTCATAAGGTGTGGAAGAAACTGATTTTGATGGAATCCTATTCAGAATATATAAAGCTGATTCTAATGCAAATCCCCAAAAGGAGATTGGCATATCAGTATAGCTCATCATACTACGTACCATATCTAATAGGGTACGATTTCTCCTTTCAGATACACCATTCAGCTGTGGCGTTCCTGGAGGAGTCAGCTGAGAAACAATGCCATGCTCTCTCAAGTATTCATCAAATTCAGTACTCAAATATTCACCTCCACGATCTGATCGAAGAGCTTTAATATTCTTTCCTGTTTGATTTTCTACTTCAGATTTAAATTCTTTGAACTTTTCAAAAGATTCATGTTTGTATTTCATCAAATACAAATACCCAAACCTTGATTTATCATCAGTAAAGGTAATAAAATAATGAAAACCCCCTCTAGCCATTTCTTTAAATGGACCACATACATCACTATGTATTAGTTCCAAAATATTTTCAGCTCTTAGCCCTTGTCCAACAAAGGGTGATCTAGTCATTTTCCCTTGAAGGCAAGATTCACAAGTTGGAGTAGGCTCAGAGCCCAATGAGGATAGAATCCCCATTTTCTCCAATTTTGCAATCCTATCTTCTGCAACATGACATAACCTTAAGTGCCAAATATATTTTGAACTTGAGTTGGTTTTCACCATGGCATTGCATTCATTTAGATTGCTATACTCTGGCTAGTGGAAACACTTTCTTACTGGCAATGGAAACACTTTCCTGTTAGCAATGGAAACACTTTCCTGTTGGCAGTGGAAACACTTTCCTTTGCCTTTGTCAGCTTTGGTCTTCCCTTTCTGTTTAGCTATTTTCTTGGAAGGACCAGGAATCTGAGGTTTCTTTTTCTTATTGCCCTTCTTCTTATTGGACTTTCCAGCAGAAGAAGATGCAACCAAAGCTACCTCTTTTCCTTTATTGCCCAGAATATTCTTTTGGGCAATAAATAGCATGTTGAGTAAACCAGATAAGGTGCATTCCTATTTAGTCATATGGAAATTTGTCACAAAATTCCCAAAAGACTCGGGGAAGGATGAAGGATCAAATCCGTTTGTAGTTGGAAATCCATGTTGAAGTCAAGATGTTCCAAGCTGCTCAATCACCGAATCATCTTGTGGACATGATCCCCAACATTACATCCCTCGGACATCCTCATACGGAATAACTGTCTAGATATCTCATACCTAGCATTCTGCTTGTGCTCACCATACAACTCTTGTAGGTGAAGGAGGATCTCACTTGCACTCTGCAAGTTTTCATCTTTATACGTAACTCATTACTCATGGAAGCAAGCATGTAACACTTAGCTCTCATATCATGCTCCTTCCACTTGTCCAAAGTTTCATGTTCCTCTTAAGTGGCCTCTGGAGGTAAGGGACCAGGAACATTTGAATCTAGAACATTTCCTATATGTTCAAGGTTCAGACAAGTTTCAAATTTCTTAGCCAATCGCATGATTAGGTCTGTCAACCTGTTATGATCAAGTATGCTTGCAAGGATATTGGATGGTGGTGGTTGTTTTATGCTCATTTTATCGGAAAATTAACCACGAGAAAATAACGATTAATTAGTAAATGTATCATGTAATTAACCAAAATGATTATGGTCTTTTAATCAAATTGGTCCTCCCACTAACTTAGCGAATCCTACACTTCCAAAGTAGAAAACGGAAATCCTAGTTGGATGGATTTCTAGTGGGTGATTGAATTCTTATAATTCTATTGATCATCCTTAGGTACATCCATTATTGGAATTACAATAAACTATAAGTGAGCAACTCCTTGCCCATCACATCTCATGTGAGGCTCAATCCTTTTACTAGCCCCTAATGCTCAAAATCTCGGTACATCCAATATTGACTTATCTTGCATTAGTTAAGTTGATCCCATTGAGCGAGTAATTATGCAAATAATTTTAATGTCCTCAGTACATATAATATTGGCCACGATACCATTTATATATTTACAACATCTCATGCTTAACAATTATTCTTAAGAAAATCTCTTAAATTAATTGCATCTCATGCAACTATTTAAAATTTCTTAAAATAATTGCCCCAATGGAGGGCTTATGTTATAATTACTTTAATTATAGCATTTCCAACTTAATCATTTGTTTGGAAGATTTTATAGCCATCCTAATTACTATTAAGGTCTCACTTTGCACATTATCCATTTAGCATGCATATATCATATCATTGCATACATTCCCATACATCTCATGCATTCATGGATAAGCGATAAATATGGTATGATCATGGACTTTCTAAGGGATTCAATTGAGCCACCAAGAATTGAATCAGGGCATTCTAGGTGCATTTCATTCATTCATTTTACAAGAGTTGCTGAAGGAGTACATAATCAACACTTGATATTGAATTCCTCCCACGGTCCCACCAATGCTCTTGACCTCCTTGAACTTCTTGCAATCCAATATTACATAGTAATCCTTGGCATACCAAGCGAATTTACAAGAACTTAAATAAATGAAATTACAACCCAAAATATTATAAACTTAATAATACATGCCCAAAATAAATTAAAATAAATTAATTAATTTACAATCCCAAAGAAACATAAAAGAAATAAATCCAATCACATTGGTCTTTTATAGTCCATGATCATCCATCATGCATATCACTATTTAACAATTAAATAAAACATACATACTTAAATTAAATTGAATATCTCATATTCAACTTAAAAATTCAGATTTGAATATGATTCAAATAAATTTAAAAATTCAGATTTGAATCTCATTCAAACAAATTTAAAAATTCAGATTTGAATCACATTCAAACAACTTCAAAAATTCAGATTTGAATCACATTCAAACATTTTTTAAAAAATCATATTTGAATCACATTCAAATATTTTTTAAAAAATCAGATCTGAATTTTATTGAATCAATTTTAAAAAATCAGATTTAAATATGATTCAAACAACTTTAAAAATTCAGATTTGAATCTCATTCAAACAACTTTTAAAATTCAGATTTGAATCACATTCAAATATTTTTTAAAATTCTGATTTGAATCATAATTTAATTGTGTGATTAAAACAACTAATTAAACACTTTAATTAGTCAAAGAATAGCCTTAGATCATACAACAATTGCAGAATTAAAAGCCAAACCTTGAACCACCCATGGAACCATTGTTGCCGCCACCTATGGTGGCTTCACCATGTGTGCCGCCACACCTCATGATCCAACCAGCAATGAAT
Organism: Hevea brasiliensis; assembly: GCF_030052815.1. Lineage (NCBI taxonomy): Eukaryota > Viridiplantae > Streptophyta > Magnoliopsida > Malpighiales > Euphorbiaceae > Hevea > Hevea brasiliensis. The sequence goes on along the minus strand of NC_079493.1, from coordinate 67,485,807 downwards.
CTCTTGATCTCATGATCATACACACAATTAAATTATATAATCAACAATCTAAATGGCAAATATAGTGGCTCTGATACCAATTGAAGGCAGGCGTGAAACACACAAGATTATACCATTGAATTCAAAAATTTTCACCTAGGGTCACATGCACCATGCAAGATTTATTTTTATCTATTTAATTTCAATGATAAACAACATATTAAAACTCTTTTAATATGTTTTTGAATCTGTATTTGCCATTTAAGATTTTAAAATTAATCAGATTAATTTTAGAACCCTAGATTAAATCAAGAACGATTACACTAACCTCTTGATGTGCTGCAGCGTGTCTGCGCCTTTGAGATTCGTCTTCAGGACACCAGATGTTGTCCCTCTAGCTTGTCCACACCAAGAACACCTATGGCAGCCCTTGAACAGCTTCTAAAGCCTTTTCTATTAATTAGAAATTCAAGTTCTGCCTTTTAAGCGATTAGAGATGTAAACAGGACACTAGAAACAATTTCTAGCGTTCTTAATTCAAGAGATTGATGGCTAATCTCTTTGAATTGATGAGAGATGAAGAGAAATAGCTGGAGAGGCTCAAAGTGGCGTGAAAATTGAAAGGAGAGGCTGCTGGTTATGTTTTCTTTTCATAACCACACTTAAATAGCTAGGTTAACACATTAAACCCTAGCCACATGTCACCTTTTGATTAGCTCTAGGTTTAAGTGACCCAATCACATTGTGCCAAGTGTCAAACCTATATTTAATCTTGATTTTAATCATCTTACATGATTAAAAATATTTGGCAAGCTTATGTGTTAAGCCATGTGTCACCATCTCATGGTGCCACGTGTCACTGTAATGAAATGACCAAAATGCCCCTGTGTCTTAATTTTGAGTTCTTAACCCAAAATAATTATTTTCTTCTTCTAATTAATTTATATCAAATATAAATTAATTAATTAATCTCTATTAATTAATTTCTCATTAATTAAATTCATATTTAAACACTTTAAATATAAATTTAACTTATATTATACATCCAATAATCTAGATTTGGTTTCAAGTCATGCTAGGGACTTTGCAATCTAATTGCAAACCAAACCTAATTAATTAATCAATTAAACTCTTTAATTAATTAATTAAATCATATTTAAATAGGTGATAACTTGTGTATGTGTGTGACTTACTAGGCTCATCACTAATTGGCAATGAGACATGATATCAACTCTTAATATCATCAGAACTCTTTCTTACCATAAATGATTTCTCTAAATCATTTTATGAACCTCATAGACCATGGTTAACACCTAGCATAGCATGCCATGGCCACCCAATTAGTAATAAGGTTTACCTTAAATGAACCTATAATCATATGTTACCATGCACTAGAATCTCTGTTACAAAATCCCAACTCAAGCTGGAGTCATGGTTTATGTCAAACGCCATTTGCTATGAATATTATGTTCTCTTTTAATTCCAGTTCTTGATTAAAAGATTTTTCTCATCAGAAACTCTTTTCTGAATAAATCTATCTGTCCTGGCCAGGAACTTGAAACATCAAGAACAATTAAATGAACATAGGATTTTATCTCTATTTACTTAGAGGCAGATTCCATCTTGATCAACACCTACCTCCATATATAACTAGTAGGAGCCAACACATGCCCATATACCCATACACAGTACAAGTATGAAAGCGATCAAACTCAAACTACCTATATACAAGATAAGCTGTGCTATCTCAGTCTAAAGATTATATGCATCGATATGATTTATGACAAAACATTGACAAGAGTAAACTCCATGTGCTTGTCATAAGTGTCACTGGTTCGGCCTACTTATCATTTATAAGTGCCTATCATGTTTGTTATATGGCATGAGACTCACCATTCCATCTTATTTATATCTCATATAAATAACTTGGGAACAAACATGAATACAATCTTTCTGGATAAGTCATGTCCTTATTATGAAGTATCCTCGATTGTGAACCTATTTATGATACTTTGTGCTAGAAATATTGTCACTCATATTCTTAACAACTTAAGAATAATATTTCTAACAAAATATCAATGGACCTTTTCTATTACACATAAATATATTATGTAAACGGAAAAGTGGAAATGCCTTTTATTAATAAAATATATACAAGATACATACTAAATGATATGCTCTAGGGCATACTACTAACAGACTAGTGGGGGTAATTAGTTTCGAATTTTGATTCCTTCTCTGGAGAAGTGTTGAGGTGTGCCAGTAGAAGAGGATGTGAATGGATATCCATATATTTGAGCTAGCTAGCCTTGTGATGTGATTTCTCTTTAGCCTCTAGCTATTGAGATTTTATTTGTTTCGAATGGCATGAACTAACTGTGAGTTTTATGAAATGTGATTTGATCCTTCAAAATGAAATTGTTTGGGATTAAAATCTCATAATGCATGATTTGTACTTAATTCTCATGTTCAGTCAAATTTTTGAATAAATGTGATTTAAGTTTTGCATAAAGATTATTTTAGTATGTTGTGCACCACTGAGTCCTAGTACTCAGCGATAGCTTCTATTGCTGTCGCAGATACAGAGACTAGAAGAGCAGCAAACTGAGCTGCTAAGGATTAAAGATCATTCAGCTTGAAGTTATCGGGTATAATTTATATCCTAATTGTGAATATTTCTTTTGATGTATGTATTGCATATAAATGTATGGACATGTAAATGGGTCTTGAGCAGCTTGTACAAAATTTATATGAAGTTTGTAATAAGGTTTAGTTTGCATTTCTTTTGATGTAAATTTTGTAAGGATGTATATAAATTGTTTTGTCTCTAATGAAATATGAGTAGAACTATTTATTTAATTTGAATGAAATGTATTGCTAGCATTTTGAGGATTATTGATTTTTGAACTTGAGAAATTGATTGAGTTGATTGTGAAATTGAAGTAGTTGTTGAGAAAAATTTTTAGAAGTGCTTTTTACAGGTATTTGAAGAACTGGTTTCTCAAAATATAAATGGAACTCTGTCAAAATTTTTATAAAATTTGCGGAAAAATAAAATGGGCCAACAGTTTTAACTAGTTTTAATTTCAATTAAATGTTTTAAATACCTATTAGAAATGCTCACCACTTGTCAAAAGTAAGAAAATTGTTTAAAATCCCTTGTAGGGTACTTAATGAGTTATCGGTAGGTAAAGTTTGGTAGTTCATTAGGTATTCTAAGGGATCATGTTATGCCTTACAGAGGGGTAAGGTGTGACAATATATCAATATCATTACTTTCTGCCCCCATTTCGATGTGGAATGGGACTGGTTGCTTCACTTAGGATGAACGAGGCAAAAAGCTCCCTGAAAAATGGAAAACTCATCGAGGCCGTCATGAAAGACCGATTGGTACGCCATAGAAGTGGTAGACCCTCGCTTAGAATGGATGGGAGACCCATCCCACATTGGAATGGGAACGTAAAGTAATGATATATAAAATGGAGGAACTAATCACTGGAGGCGCCTTTTGGTGGAATGGCCTGGAGAGTTAGAAGAACTCCAGGGTTAAGCGTGCTCGCATGAGAGAAATCCTAGGATGGGTGACCTCCTGGGAAGTTATCCATTCCACCTATGGGACAAAACCGTGAGGCTTATGGCCACAGTGAACAATTCCTCTAGTAGTTAGAGCCCGACCATTACAATAAAGATCAAGTAAAGTTAAAGGAAAATAAAAGAAGCGAAGTGCAAATCGGTTAAATGAGTAGGAGGTCCCAGCGATGGGTGACCTTACGGGAAAGTAACTGAAAGTTCAGTTGCCACCCCAAACTCATGGGAAACCCTATGGGACATTTATTTAGGACTTAATTGAGGGATTAATGGGAATGAAAATATCAAGAAAATGTAAGGAAACCAATGCCAATCGGTAAAGATAAATCATGACCTGATGAAGGGCATTTTAATCATTTCACATGAAGATTTGATTTTTGACCAAAATGTCAATTAAATTAAGTGAAATTTATGTAATAAATTATGAAGGAATTTTTAATGAAAATTTAAATAGAAATATGTAATGGAAAGGAAGAAAAAAAAGAAAATGAAAATTTAATTCCCAGTTATGACATAAGCATGACCTATGGATGACTTAATTAAAAATTATAACCAATTACAATTAGACAAACAATTATATAAGGAACCAATAATTAAATGAATAAAAAAAGTCTCATCTTCTTCTTCTTACAACCTTGGCCGAATCCCTTTGTTCCTCTCCTTCCACCATTTTCAACTCCTCAAAGCTTGATTTTCCTTCAATTCTCACCATAAAAACCCTAGCCTCCAATATTAAATCTTGATAATTCACCTTGGTAGAGAGATTAGAAGCAAAAGTAAGCAAAGAAATTAAAGTTAGGCAAGAGGAAGAATTGATTAAAAGAGGTTAGTGCTAATTTTAAGTTTCTTCCTACTTCTAGCATGCATTAAAATTAAGTTGAGTTATGATACAATTGAATGCAAATTGATGAAATTAATACATATTTGAAAGTTGTGAATTTCAGCTAGCTTATGGGAGTTGAGAATTTGATGGGTTTAATGGGAAGTAAACTTGAATTCTAGTTTAGATGTGATGATATATACAAATGATATATTATTTTGCATGTGTTTTGTATGAATTGTGATTGTGAAAGTTAGGGTTTTGGGAGAATTTGGGGGTTTTGTGCCATGATGCTTAATGGATGCTTTTGAGGTCAAATATTGACCATTTGATGAGAATTGGTTGAATTTTGAAGTTGGTAGTGGAATTGAATTGTGGAATTGGGAGTGTGTTTTCAATGTAGGAATTTTAGACCTTGAGTTTAGTGCTTTATGTGGCTATAAGTTGAGCTACATAGCTCTAATTGGTGTGAGGCCAATTGAAGAGTAAACATTAGACATAATGCTAGAAATGGTATGAAAAAACCTTGCCCAAAAACTGACCATAGCTTGCCCTAAAATTGGCTTGAATCCAGATGTGGCATTCTGGACCTAGACAGAATGACCATTTGAATAATGCTCAGTAATTTGAGCATAACTCATTCTAGGAAACTCCAATTGACCTGATTCTTAAACCCATGAACTCCTGAGACATAGGAGAATATTTCTTATGAAGAACTTAGAGCCCAGTTATGAACCAAACCCAACCAATTTGCTAGACCAATTTAGTCCAGCAAACCTAACCTGGAAACCCTGAGTTTCAGGACACCTGACCAGTTGTGGCAAAAATGCCATAACTCAGTCTAAAAAAATGTAAATTTAGTGATTCAAAAGCTAAAATTTCCATTAGACCTAAAACTACAACTTTGATGTTTTGGCCAAAACCCAGATCCTAAAGGAACTTAGGGAAATTGTTAGGGTAAGTCAGGAACTCCAATCCTAAAATTCCCGCACTTAGTGCAAATTGCCATTTGACCGCTAGACAGTAATCATACCATAAATTCCACTAGAAAACTCCAATTGCAATGAGCCAAATTGGTTTGAAAACTTAAAAAATAGAGCTATAACTTTGGTTTAGAAATTTTACTCAAATTTTGAGTGTAAGACCCTTAGATATTAATAATAACACAGACCTATAACTTGAAATCCTTGAGCTACATGATCCAGGAGTCAAGGTTAGTTAATTAGCTATAACTCATCCTACACAACTTCAAATTTATAAATTTTTGAACCTGTGTAACAATGATACATAGGAGAACAACTTATGTAAAGAACACCAAGTCAAATTATGCCTATATCTTGTCCAAATAGCTTGATAAAATTGAGTTCCAAAATTTACCATGCTCTGGAACAGTATTGGTCACTGGACTAGTACTTAGTAAATTGACTATAACTAGAGCTACATAACTCCAAATTGACTGATTCAAAAAGGAAATTAAAGCTAAGACAGTAAGGAACAACTCTCATAGAGAAAGTGTGGTCAAATTACTATTGTAGCTTGGCTTAAGATAAGAGTAAATTCAAGATTTAAATTCTGAAAATTGTGATGTAATCCAAAAATAAATTGAAATATGATTAGTAATTAATACCAATAGTCCAATGAACATGCATGTGATATGAATATGTATTTGGGACTCAAGTTCCCAAGATGATTGAAATAAAAGTGCTATGAAGTATGTGACACCCCTTACCCGTCTACAGTGTAGCCGAGCAAGATATGCCACACAGTGTACCGGAACACCCTATTTTAATTGAATCATTTTTATTCATTCTAATTTATTTTTTTTCATAGTTATGAAGTATAATTTATGAAATATAATTCATTTCAGTCATTTATTGAAATCATAAATTTATTTGAGATTCCGCAAGTTTTATAGAAAATCCGGCAGAGTACCGGCTAAAAATAGAGAAAATAGTTCTTCGAAATCTGTGAAAAACATTTTCAAAATTTTCTATCAATCCCAGACTCCATTTCATCAACAAAATCTCAATATTTCTCAAATATACTCCCATTTCTCATTCATTGATTTCATATGATATTTGTATAAAAGTCATAAATAAATATTCACTTTTTTATTCATAAACACAGTTTCCATTATTTATATCAATACCCAAAATACATTACATAAGTCTTAATTACACATAAAAAAATAAAAGTTAATTACAATATACCAAAATGAAACCTAGTGTCCTACCAATGCACTGAAGACGGTGAGGTGACACAGACACAATGCAGAGCTACAGATGATCTCACCCAGTCTATGGTCTACTAGGCTCTCTATCAGTCTCTCCAGAACCTATGCATGGCAAAAAGCAATGCGCTAAGCAATAATACTTAGTGGTGCAAATAATAGAATAAAAAGAAATAACAAAAAATAAATATGCAGTGCATGTTCTGATGTCTTATGCAGACCATTTTTCGATCATTATTGGTAATCTTATTTATTATGTACTTATTATATTCATAATTTTGTTAAATTTATCCATTTTCATTTTTGGTTGCCCAATTAACCTATACTGGACAATTGGACTGGATAAACGGGTAAACTGGCACTAGGTATCAAGTATCTCGGGCCGTCACACCATCGGTCACATATGTATCTCCCGAAGTGCAACAAAACAGCTAATAAGCCGTAATAATATTAGGCACAAGGCCAAGTATGTAACACCCCTATATTCGATAGTGCGTACTACTGTTTCGGTGACCAGTGTTGTCCGGACAGCTAGGATGCCTAGAACTACACTTTGATATGAGTGAGGAGACATAAAATAATGAAATACAAGAAAAGAAAATACAAGAAAAACAAAGGAAAAATAATAGCAAAGAAATATAATCAAGTTAAGCGAGCCGAGAACCCTAGCGATGGGTGACCGCACTGGGAAGTCACGGCGTGGACCGTTGACTAGCCCTGGACCGCGGAGAACCCTGGGAAATATTTTTAGGACTTAAATAGACCCCTATTGAAGTATAAATATCATTTGAAATATTAAATAAAAATTAAATAATTAGTACAAAGAAAAGAGAGAAATCGAAAAACGGACAAAATCCGGTGTTATCGAAAAATCGGGAATGCAACCCGAACAGGGGCATTGTGGTCATTTGACACCCCGAGTTGTCTTTTGACCTAAATGTCCATTAAAAATAAATAATATTACACTTAGAAAATATAATGAAAAAATTAATTTAGTGGTACCTAATGTAAATAACAAAAATGGAGTGTAAATGGAGTAATTATCCTAGCATGAGTGGAGCACTATGGGAATTAAAAATTCACTAAGTGGGCAGATTACTCCACTAATTTCTTCTTCTTCCTCTCAAATCCTCACTTTACCGAATTGAATTTTCTCTCCATTGTCCACCATGGCCACACCTTGCATGCAAGCTCCACTCCTAATGATCAAGCCACAATTTCTCTAATTGTTCTTCATTAAACTTGTTCTACACATCATGGGCAGCATGTAGGAAGCAAGAAAGAGAAGTTTTGGTGAGGTTTTGAAGAATTTCCAAAGTGGTAAGTTTTTGTTTTTTTTATTTTTGTTTAATTAAAGTTTGTAAGGATGTTATGGGTGTTTGAATTATGGAGAAAATTTTGAGGTTTGATGTTTAAATGGAGAAGTGTACTTTTGGCAGCCATGGAGACACTTTGAAGGTAGTTTATTTGTGCTTGTAAATGGTGAATTAAGTGATTGATTAAATGTATATTGTGTATGAAATTGTTTGGGTGATGTATACTTAGTATATGTAAATGTAAAATGAAATTTAAAGCTTGGAAAGTAATGGAATGTAAGTGTACCATTGTGGCAGCTTGCTAATTCTTGAGGAATGCTGGAATTCATGCTTGGTTTATGGAATAATGATGTTAATTTGTGATAGGAGTTATGGCAGTTTGAGTGCATGTATGATGGTGTGAAGTTGGGCATGTAAATGGGCATGAATTAGTGATTGAATTGTTGTAAATTGAGTTGGACAAATTCTGCACTTGTTGGTGCACATTGAATGTAATTGTAAGCTGCCAAAATGACCTATAATATGTTATAAATTATGTTTAGGTTGTGGTACAACCAGAATTGGTTTGAAGGTTAAGTTTGGTGAGTGTTAAAAGTGATGCTTGATGTGTATGCAAGAATTTCAATAAGGCAGTTTGAGTTTTAGGCCTATAACTTTAAGTGTGTGACTCCAATTGGTATGAGACCAATTGGAGGTGAAACTAGGCACAAAATGTGCCAACTTTCATGAAGAAATCTTGCCAAAATTCTGCTTGCAAGATAGCTTGAAAAATGACCAAATCCGGATTAAGGGCAATTAAGGCCTGAAAATTGACCATTTGGGCAGCAGTTAGTGTTTAGGCCATAACTCACTCAAACCAGGTCCAATTGACCTGAAATTTTAACCATGAATAGTTAAGAGCCATATCTACAAGTCTTATGAAGACACCAAAGCCCAGAAATGAACATAAGTAAGTCAAACAGCTTGCACAAGTTCGGGTCCAAAAACTGGCCGAACCTAAAATGACCTAAAGTGACCTAAAATGACCAATTTTAGTGCAATTTGATCAGCAATAGTAAAATGACCATAACTTGGTCTACATAACTCAGACTGACCTTAAATTTTTGCCCCACGTTCCATAAGACATAGATCTACAAGTTTGTAGTTTTGACCGAAACCCGAAAACCGAGGGAACTACATCGTCCGGCTAGGTCAAACTAGTATCCCGGAGTCCAGCAAATTGCAAGAAAATGCAGTATACACGGAAATGAACTTGGTAACATGTACCAACCCTAAAATGCTATCGAATGTGACATATTAGTAACACTAAAACCTAATTTACCTAGAACGCATCGAGGGTCGATATATTAGGTTGATTAAGCAAATAATAGCTTTCAGTGAATTACTTATCAAGCATTATCGATAGAGACAGTTTAATTTAGTACTGAAACACTTCAAATTGTGTTTCTCAGTTAACAAAGACTCAGGGAAAGGGAAGGAAACACTGAGTCAGAGCCAAGAGGCATATATCAGAGGTTTGTGCACAACGGCTATTTCTTTTGAATTTCAATTGAAATGAATTATGACTATTGTACATTATTGTTTTAATTTATGTTTGTGCACAATACTTATTTCTTTTGAATTTTTTAATTAAAATAAATTATGATTATTGTATGTTATTATTTTAAATTGTGTTTGTGCACAATATTTATTTCTTTTGAATTTTTCAATTGAAATAAATTATGATTATTTGTATGTTATTGTTTTAAAATGTGTTTGTGCACAATAGTATTTCTTTTGAATTTTTCAATTGAAATAAATTACGATTATTTATATGTTATTGTTTTAAATTGTGTTTGTGCACAATAGTATTTCTTTTGAAATTTTCAATTGAAATAAATTACGATTATTTATATGTTATTGTTTTAAATTGTGTTTGTGCACAATAGTATTTCTTTTAAAATTTTCAATTAAAATAAATTACGATTATTTATATGTTATTGTTTTAAATTGTGTTTGTGCACAATAGTATTTCTTTTGAATTTTTCAATTGAAATAAATTACGATTATTTATATGTTATTGTTTTAAATTGTGTTTGTGCACAATAGTATTTCTTTTGAATTTTTCAATTGAAATAAATTACGATTATTTATATGTTATTGTTTTAAATTGTGTTTGTGCACAATAGTATTTCTTTTAAAATTTTCAATTGAAATAAATTACGATTATTTATATGTTATTGTTTTAAATTGTGTTTGTGCACAATAGTATTTCTTTTGAATTTTTCAATTGAAATAAATTACGATTATTTATATGTTATTGTTTTAAATTGTGCTTGTGCATAATAAGTATTTCTTTTGAATTTTTCAATTAAAATAAATTACGATTATTTATATGTTATTGTTTTAAATTGTGTTTGTGCACAATAATTTTGACTTCTCATTTTCTACTTAAAAATTTAATTCAACATTATAGTTTTAAATTGTGTCCGTGCACAATACTTTTATATTCACTGCTTTTACTAGCAAATTTATTTGGAGAAATGAGTTATGAATAATTTTTTATTGCTTTGTTTTTGGGAATATTATTTGGAACTTATTGTGTTGCCAACTTTGCGAATGAAAATTTTGAGATAAAATGTGATTTATGGTTTGTATAAAATATTGTGATTTGAAATTGTTTTGATTCACACTTGGCATGACACTGTTACTATGTTCCTCCTCCATTTATGGGGTGAGTGTGATATTCCTCCCTCTTTGACTTATCAGTCTGGGGTGAGTGTGATTATGTTCCTCCCTCTTTGACTTCCCAGTCTGAGGTGAGTGTGGATGAGTACTCATTATTTAGCTAGCTTCCTCCCTCATTGATTTCGATTATTGGGGTGAGTGTGTCTTGTCGTGGTGTACAACACGGCATGTGCGAAAAAAAAATTGTGTCATGACCTAAATTATGTTATCGATTGGCAACATTGTATTATTCAGTTATTTGATCGAATTGTGCTATTGATTTGCAAAACGGTATTATTCAGTTATTTGATCAAATTTGTGTTAGATGAATTTTGTAAATTGTGAAATGGAATTGTGAATCATTTGATTTGTGAACTGCCAATAAAAGATTTATATATCGCATTTCAAATTGTTATTGTGCACCACTGAGTAAATTTTACTCAGCGATAGCTTTTCATTGCCGCCGCAGTAGACAGATCGACAGTATGGCAGACTAGGCCGCTAGTACTACATTGAGAGATCATCGGGTATATTGAGTATACCACATTTTGCATTTTGTAATCAGAATGTATATTCACTGTATGTATATATTGTTCTTGGTTTTGAGCAGTTGTAAAATAAAATTGTACATTAAAGTTGTAAAATAAATTATGAGTTATTTTGACTTGTAAAAATTGTATTATATTTCTTGTATCTCAGTCTTTGAAAAATTACTATTGATTTGAGTTGAGAAATATGTTGTGTTGAGAAACATGTTGGAGTTGAGATTTGGAAATATATATTGAACTGCTTTTTATAGGTTTTTCTGAAGAACTGTTTTATTCAAAATATAGATGGCACTCTGCCAAAATTTTTACAGAAATTCCAAATAATTCAAATGTGTTAGTTCTATCACTTCAGTTCAAAAAGGTTTTTAACACCTGTAAATAGTGCTCACCACTGTAAAAGAAGTAAGAAAAGTTTTTAAAATTCCTTGTAGTGTATTTAATGGGTTATCAGTAGACGGAGTTGGTAATTCATTAGGTATACTACGGGATCATGTTATGCCTTACAGAGGGGTAGGGTGTGACATGTTTTAGTGGTATCAGAGCAAAGTTTTTAAATTATGTTTTCACATGTTATTTGAATATTCTTTCTTCATAGTACAACTGCTCAATATCATTGTTTGATACATACAGTACATTACATTATAAATATGCACTAACGGGAGGAAATCTCCTTGTATTAATTGTCCAGGAGGTTTAAGATCCTTGCACTATGGAAGAGGGTGATCGTTCAGTCGATCAATCTATAGAGGCTGAGGTGCAAGGGGATGCCCCAGCCCTACATAATGTCAGTGGTTCAATAGCACCAAATTTCACAAGATCGCAGCTCCTCGCTGGGCCAAAGCAGATGGTCGCAATGTTCCAACAAATGGTCGGTAATGTGCCTACTCAAGCCCCAATACAGACACGGTGGTACAACCACGATCTTACGCTAGACAATATGACAAATTGATGAAATATGGGGCTACAGAGTTTAAGGACATGAGATCCTCTAAAGGCGTAATGTGGTTAGAAAGGATGGATAAGGTATTCAAGAAATCAGATCGCATTGCAGAAGCTCAGATTTGAATACTCAGTATCTTTGCTACAGGGGGATGCTTATGACTGGTGGAAAACCATTTCCCACAGTTTGGTAGAACCTGCAGTGCTAACCTGGAGTGACTTTCTCAGGGAATTCAGACAAAAATATGTCCCTGATGCTTATGTAGATCAGAAACTATAAGAGTTCCTAAGTCTGAAACAGGGGAGTAGATCGGTGGCTGAGTATGAAAGGGAATTTTTCTGCCTGAGCCATTATGCAGTAAGTCTACTTTCTACCAGTAGGGAGAGATGTAAGAGGTTTGAAACCGGCTTGAAGCCTAGTATCAGATTACAAGTGGTCGGATTCAAACATAACAACTTCTCTGAACTTATTTCTCAAGCACTAGAATTAGAAAGAATTGAATCTGAAGCGGCTCCTGAGAAAAAGAAATCAGAGAAGACAGAAAAAGAGGGAAAGTCAGTAGAACAGAGTTCTAGTGGTCTTACTGGAAAGAGGAAAAACTTTGGGGGATACAACAAAGATAGTAAGAAGTCCGATAGAGATAGATCTTTTGGACAGAAACCACCTCGATCCGATCAGCAAACTCAACAGAAACCCAGGAATGCGCTGTCAGATTGACTTTGTGAAACTTGTGGTAAACCACATAGTGGGGTATGTTATAGAGCCGTAGGAGCATGTTTTAACTGTGGAGAGACTGGCCATTTTGCTAGGGATTGTGTAAATCCAGGTCGTTCTGGATCATTTACTACACCAAAGGGATCAACCCAAGTTTCTACCCCAAAGAGTTCACCATCAGTTAGTAGAGGCAAAGGTAGAGGTAGGGGTAGTACACCTAGAAGTCAGAGTACTGTGAATCAGCCAGAACAGGGTGATGCTCCAGCTGGAGTATACGCTATACGGCAGAGAGAAGAGACTTAAGACTTTTGATATTATTGCTGGTACTTTCTCAAATAGTAACTAAGATATATATATATGTATTGTTTGACCTGGGGTCTGCATACTTTTATGTTAGTGTTAGAACTATATGTTCTATTGTTATTCCTTTATAGGGGAATAAATTTTGATGCATTAGTGATTAGCCCTTTAAAATAAGGATTGTGATAATAAGTGAAATTAGTTTTGAAAGAGTTTATTGGCGAAAAGTATTTTCTAACACACCATAAATTATAAAGCTAATTGGCGAGCCTACTTAATGTAAGGCAAGAGGACATAAAAGTAAGATGCAGTAATGGAATTGCTCTAGATGAGGGCAAGGATGTCACTGTTAGTAATTGTTAATGGATATTGTAATCATAATAAGTTCGGGATATTAGTGAATTCGAAAAGGATAAAAGATAGGAAAATTTGATCTATTGGGATGTATCGTAGTAACTATGCAATGTTTTTGATGTTTATACTGTAAGCTGCAGATTACAGTACTGACTTGAGATTATTGTGTAGAGCTACGTACTACCCGATAGTACACCTAGATAAGAATAGTTTCCAACGGCATCTGTTTTGGTATAGTTATGCCATGACAGAATTTAATTGTTAGAAATAAGTTTGAAAATCCTACTTAGGGATCTAAAACTCAAGGGTTAGAATATCGAAAGGTTATAGTTCAGTACAAAAGAAAGTAAGTTATAGAATATTGACAGATAAAAAGAGTTATGGAAGTAAAAATTCGAACAGTTGGTTCAAATATAACAAAGAAATGTTACGAATGTGAGGAAGACTATGGACTAGAATGGTCAGAGGACCAATGACTAGATAAATGATTCTAACATGACCTCAAGGGTCATTCAAGAAGGAACATAAATCGAAATATTAGACAGGACAATAGTAAGAGAAGATTGGTGTTATACAAACAAATTAAATGTTGTATTAGATTGTTAAAAGTCTTATACAAATTCAAGAGAAAGAAGATTATACGATCATATAGAAAAGAGAAAATAAACGTATGACTATTGTAAAATGGCTATTGGGAAAAATTTCGTGGACAAAATTTATTTTAAGGGGGAGAGAATTGTAACACCCCTATATTCGGTAGTGCGTACTACTGTTCTGGTGACCAGTGTTGTCCGGACAGCTAGGATGCCTAGAACTACACTTTGATATGAGTGAGGAGACATAAAATAATGAAATACAAGAAAAGAAAATACAAGAAAAACAAAGGAAAAATAATAGCAAAGAAATATAATCAAGTTAAGCGAGCCGAGAACCCTAGCGATGGTGATCATGACAGGAAGTCACGGCGTGGACCGTTGACTAGCCCTGGACCGCGGGGAACCCTGGAAAATATTTTTAGGACTTAAATAGACCCCTATTGAAGTATAAATATCATTTGAAATATTAAATAAAAATTAAATAATTAGTACAAAGAAAAGTGAGAAATCGAAAAACGGACAAAACCCGGTGTTACCGAAAAATCGGGAATGCAACCCGAACAGGGGCATTGTGGTCATTTGACACCCCGAGTTGTCTTTTGACCTAAATGCCCATTAAAAATAAATAATATTACACTTGGAAAATATAATGAAAAAATTAATTCAGTGGTACCTAATGTAAATAACAAAAATGGAGTGTAAATGGAGTAATTATCACTTAAAACTTATTAAATGATTATCCTAGCATGAGTGGAGCACTATGGGAATTAAAAATTCACTAAGTGGGCAGATTACTCCACTAATGTCTTCTTCTTCCTCTCAAATCCTCACTTTACCGAATTGAATTTTCTCTCCATTGTCCACCATGGCCACACCTTGCATGCAAGCTCCACTCCTAATGATCAAGCCACAATTTCTCTAATTGTTCTTCATTAAACTTGTTCTACACATCATGGGCAGCATGTAGGAAGCAAGAAAGAGAAGTTTTGGTGAGGTTTTGAAGAATTTCCAAAGTGGTAAGTTTGTGTTTTTTTATTATTGTTTAATTAAAGTTTGTAAGGATGTTATGGGTGTTTGAATTATGGAGAAAATTTTGAGGTTTGATGTTTAAATGGAGAAGTGTACTTTTGGCAGCCATGGAGACACTTTGAAGGTAGTTTATTTGTGCTTGTAAATGGTGAATTAAGTGATTGATTAAATGTATATTGTGTATGAAATTGTTTGGGTGATGTATACTTAGTATATGTAAATGTAAAATGAAATTTAAAGCTTGGAAAGTAATGGAATGTAAGTGTACCATTGTGGCAATTTGCTCATTCTTGAGGAATGCTGGAATTCATGCTTGGTTTATGGAATAATGATGTTAATTTGTGATAGGAGTTATGGCAGTTTGAGTGCATGTATGATGGTGTGAAGTTGGGCATGTAAATGGGCATGAATTGGTGATTGAATTGTTGTAAATTGAGTTGGACAAATTCTGCACTTGTTGGTGCACATTGAATGTAATTGTAAGCTGCCAAAATGACCTATAATATATTATAAATTATGTTTAGGTTGTGGTACAACCAGAATTGGTTTGAAGGTTAAGTTTGGTGAGTGTTAAAAGTGATGCTTGATGTGTATGCAAGAATTTCAATAAGGCAGTTTGAGTTTTAGGCCTATAACTTTAAGTGTGTGATTCCAATTGGTATGAGACCAATTGGAGGTGAAACTAGGCACAAAATGTGCCAACTTTCATGAAGAAAGCTTGCCAAAATTCTGCTTGCAAGATAGCTTGAAAAATGACCAAATCCGGATTAAGGACAATTAAGGCCTGAAAATTGACCATTTGGGCAGCAGTTAGTGTTTAGGCCATAACTCACTCAAACCAGGTCCAATTGACCTGAAATTTTAACCATGAATAGTTAAGAGCCATATATACAAGTCTTATGAAGACACCAAAGCCCAGAAATGAACATAAGTAAGTCAAACAGCTTGCACAAGTTCGGGTCCAAAAACTGGCCGAACCTAAAATGACCTAAAGTGACCTAAAATGACCAATTTTAGTGCAATTTGATCAGCAATAGTAAAATGACCATAACTTGGTCTACATAACTCATACTGACCTTAAATTTTTGCCCTGCGTTCCATAAGACATAGATCTACAAGTTTATAGTTTTGACCGAAACCCGAAAACCAAGGGAACTAGGTCGTCCGGCTAGGTCAAACTAGTATCCTGGAATCCAGCAAATTGCAAGAAAATGCAGTATACACGGAAATGAACTTGGTAACATATACCAACCCTAAAATGCTATCGAATGTGACATATTAGTAACACTAAAACCTAATTTACCTAGAACGCATCGAGGGTCGATATATTAGGTTGATTAAGCAAATAATAGCTTTCAGTGAATTACTTATCAAGCATTATCGATAGAGACAGTTTAATTTAGTACTGAAACACTTCAAATTGTGTTTCTCAGTTAGCAAAGACTCAGGGAAAGGGAAGGAAACACTGAGTCAGAGCCAAGAGGCATATATCAGAGGGTTGTGCACAACGACTATTTTTTTTGAATTTTTCAATTGAAATGAATTATGACTATTGTACATTATTGTTTTAAATTATGTTTGTGCACAATATTTATTTCTTTTGAATTTTTCAATTGAAATAAATTATGATTATTTGTATGTTATTAATTTAAATTGTGTTTGTGCACAATATTTATTTCTTTTGAATTTCTCAATTGAAATAAATTATGATTATTTGTATGTTATTGTTTTAAATTGTGTTTGTGCACAATAGTATTTCTTTTGAATTTTTCAATTGAAATAAATTACGATTATTTATATGTTATTGTTTTAAATTGTGTTTGTTCATAATAAGTATTTCTTTCGAATTTTTCAATTGAAATAAATTACGATTATTTATATGTTATTGTTTTAAATTGTGTTTGTGCACAATAATTTTGACTTCTCATTTTCTACTTAAAAATTTAATTCAACATTATAGTTTTAAATTGTGTCCGTGCACAATACTTTTATATTCACTGCTTTTACTAGAAAATTTATTTGGAGAAATGAGTTATGAATAATTTTTGATTGCTTTGTTTTTGGGAATATTATTTGGAACTTATTGTGTTGCCAACTTTGCAAATGGAAATTTTGAGATAAAATGTGATTTATGGTTTGTATAAAATATTGTGATTTGAAATTGTTTTGATTCACACTTGGCATGACACTGTTACTATGTTCCTCCTCCATTTATGGGGTGAGTGTGATATTCCTCCCTCTTTGACTTATCAGTCTGGGGTGAGTGTGATTATGTTCCTCCCTCTTTGACTTCCCATTCTGAGGTGAGTGTGGATGAGTACTCATTATTTAGCTAGCTTCCTCCCTCATTGATTTCGATTATTGGGGTGAGTGTGTCTTGTCGTGGTGTACAACACGGCATGTGCGAAAAAAAAATTGTGTCATGACCTAAATTATGTTATCGATTGGCAACATTGTATTATTCAGTTATTTGATCGAATTGTGCTATTGATTTGCAAAACGGTATTATTCAGTTATTTGATCAAATTTGTGTTAGATGAATTTTGTAAATTGTGAAATGGAATTGTGAATCATTTGATTTGTGAACTGCCAATAAAAGATTTATATATCGTATTTCAAATTATTATTGTGCACCACTGAGTAAATTTTACTCAGCAATAGCTTTTCATTGCTGTCGCAGGTAGACAGACTGACAGGGCAGCAGACTAGGCTGCTAGTACTACATTGAGAGATCATCGGGTATATTGAGTATACCACATTTTGCATTTTGTACTGTAATGTATATTCACTGTATGTATATATTGTTCTTGGTTTTGAGCAGTTGTAAAATAAAATTGTACATTAAAGTTGTAAAATAAATTATGAGTTATTTTGACTTGTAAAAATTGTATTATATTTCTTGTATCTCAGTCTTTGAATAATTACTATTGATTTGAGTTGAGAAATATGTTGTGTTGAGAAACATGTTGGAGTTGAGATTTGGAAATATATATTGAAGTGCTTTTTACAGGTTTTTCTGAAGAACTATTTTATCCTAAATATAGATGGCACTCTGCCAAAATTTTTACAGAAATTCCAAATAATTCAAATGTGTTAGTTCTATCACTTCAGTTCAAAAAGGTTTTTAACACCTGTAAATAGTGCTCACCACTGTAAAAGAAGTAAGAAAAGTTTTTAAAATCCCTCGTAGTGTATTTAATGGGTTATCAGTAGACGGAGTTGGTAATTCATTAGGTATACTACGGGATCATGTTATGCCTTACAGAGGGGTAGGGTGTGACAAAGTATCAATACAATGTCAAAATGGCTAAAAGCCATGAAATCATAAAATGGCATAGCGCCATGTGCAGTACTGCTAACTAAACCTTATTGGCATACCAACCTATCCAAACCAATCTTGCTAGGTGTACTAGGGCATGTTACATTTTTAAATTTCACAATTCTTGAAATTAAAGTTTAAGTGTTACTATTCATTCCATTAGTCAACTAAAATATTGACTTTTGCATAGATAATAGGTACATTGGTTCTAATATTCCCAACATACCACATTTTGCATTCTAAAATTGTTGGTATTGATTGCCAATACCATTTATAAACATAGTGTTAGTTATTCACAATTTTCAGATTTCAAGTATTATGTTTACTGTTCCATTGGTCATTTGTACAGTAGGAATTTGGCAAAGTTGTCTACATGAAAGTTGTTCCTTATTGTGTCTAGTTACATTTCTTTGTTTTGAATCACTCCATTTGGAGTTTTGTAGCTCAAGTTATGGCCTAAACACCATAACTGGCCGGATTACAATTTTCCAGATTTTTCTGGGCAGAATCAATTCTGCAGGTTTTGTGCATTGAATGCAGATCAGTTTTTGAACATGTTATGATTAAAATTTGGGTTTGTTTTCTTCATGAAAGTTGTAGGTCTATGTCTTAGCTTTTTCCCGGTAAAATTTCAGGTCAATTGGACCTTTCTATACTGAGTTATGACCAAATGAATAGACACTGTTCATTTAGTCATTTTGCCCAGGCACAATGCAAGTCACCCAGATTAAGGCAATTTTTTGGTTAACTTGGTTTGGTATTCTGGGCAGGATTTCTTCACCAAAGTTGTGCCATTATGTGTCTAATTTCATTTTCAATTAGCCTTGCACCAATTGAACCTCTACAACTCCATTTATAACTACCCAAACTTGCTAGACTCATGCTCAGTCCTGCAGGTCAGCCAAGGCAGCTCACTCATACACAAATGCCAAGCCTCAACTCACTTCATTTCCTCATCATACGCATTCAAATGGTCACTAATTGACCACTACAAGATTAATGAACCATCACATGAGCAAACCCTAATGTTGTTAAGTGTCCATATTTTTCCATGTTCATACATGCCTAATCTTTGTATTTCACCTACATAACTAAGTTCAATCATGCATTTAGCACTAAGGGCTGCTCATCAACACTTTGCTATCAAGCAAAATCACCAAACCTAACCCTAGCTACCTAAACTTGTAGGGTGCACACACACACTTGTTTGTTTCATTTTCTTACATTTCCTACACATATCATGCCATTAAAGATGAATTAAACTAAAAATAGCAAGAGTATGGTCACTTACAACTTGGAGCAGAATTTTTGCCCTTCACAAACTTTAGTTTCTTGGCTTTTCTTGACAGCTAATCACCTTGCGAAGTTGTATAGACAAATTTTGTTGAAGTGGACTTAGGGTTTCAAGTGAAATTTGGTGAGTTAGAAAGCTTATATAAGCTTTAATGGTGGTTTTGGGCTAGGAGAGGAAACGGCTGGAAATGGAGAAGGAGAAGAACTGATTTTTTTTCTTTCTTTTTTTCTGCCCATTTAGTCATTTTAAATAAGTTAATGCCATGTGTCAAAGTTTGATTGGGTGGGAGGATGTTTAATGACATCATAATGATGTCATAATTCCAATTTCTTTCATTTTCTTTCCTTTTCTTGTCTACTTAATTTTAATTTAATTTTTAGCAATATTTATTCACATTTTATGTCATAATAATTATTTACTTAACTAGACAAGTCGGCCAAAAATCACCTCTGAAGGCGAAATGACCAAAATGCCCTCTGTTTGGCTTAACAAACCAAAATTGTCTGTACCGACTAAAAAATTTTTCTAAACATTTTCTTGGCATTCTAATGCCATAGGAACCTCAATGACCCTTCTCTGGAGTCCCAAAAATTATTTTATGAATTTTCCCCCTGGTCTAGGGCTCCTAGTTGCGAGAACCGCAACTTCCCACTGGGTTACTCATTGCTAGGGCACCGGCTTATTTAACTTAGTTGTATTTTATTTCTAAAATTTTTTCTAAATTTTTCTTATTAATATTTGACTTAATTATGGTTTCTCACTTTAGTTTAAATATTTTTTCCGAATGTTCTATGTAACATCCTCACTTTAGCTAGTTCGTATAGTCTACTGTTCTTGTGACACCCCTTACCCGACTACAGTGTAGCCGAGCAAGTTATGCCACTCAGTGTGCCGGAGCACTCTATTTTATCTTAATTCATTTTTATCATAGTTTTTGAAAATAATTTGTGAAATATAATTCATTTATTGAAATTGTAATTTATTTGAGGTTCCGAAAATTTTATAGAAAATCCGGCAAAGTATCGGCTAAAAATGGAGAAAACAGTTCTTCGGAACCTGTGAAAAACACTTCCAATATTCATGTCTCATCATCTCAAACTCCAATATCAAAATCTCAATATTTTTCAGTTCACATTCATTTCTCAATCATCCATCACATGTGATAATCATATATATATCACAGATAAGCATTCACTTCTTCATTTACAAACACAATTCTCATTATTTACATGAGCATCAAATTACATTTCATAAGTTCATTTACACATGAGAAAATAAGATCAATTACAAAATACCAAAATGACACCTAGTGTCCTACCAATGCATCAGAGTTGTGAGGTGACACGGACACTATGCAGAACTGTGAACTGCCTTATCGAATCTGTGGTCTACTGGGCCCTCTGTCCAAATCTTCAGTACCTACGCGTTGCAAAAGCAACGCGCTAAGCATAAAGCTTAGTGGTGCAAATAATAAAATAGAAAGAAATAATATGCAAATAAAAATCATAATTTTTATTTTAGCCATTGTGTTCATAAGAACTGAATAATTACCAACTTAATGTTTAGTCGAGGGCTAATTACGTTTTATGATATTAACTTCTTCATGCATTTTGTTTATTTATTTTCTTCCTGATCTTGAGTTTCTTTGTATTCCATCGTAATCATTCCTGATATTTAATTTTCGTATTTTCTTTAACAATCAGTTCGATTCTGATTATACTTTTCCATGCCTAAGTAACCTATCTTGAACGAATGGATCGATAACGGTCGTTGGCATCGACACCGCGGTGCCTCGCCGTCATTATACCATGGGACGGTAACGCCAACCACGTATAAAATCAAGATGGCTAAAAAGCCATGATATCACATAATCAGCATAAAAGCCATGAATACGGGCATAAAGCCATGAATACGGGCATAAAGCCGTGAATACAGGCATAAAGCCTTTCCTTTCGCAGTACTGCTAAAACAATACCCTATTGGCATGCCAACCTATCCAAACCAATCACATTAGGCCTACTAGGGCATTTTGCACTTTTAAGTTTCACAATTTTTGAATTTCAAGTTTTCATGTCACTATTCATTTCATTAGTCAACTAAAATGTTGACTTTTGCATAAACAATAGGTACATTGGTTTTAGTACTCCAAACATACCACATTTTGTATTCAAAACTTGTTAGTTTTGGTCACTTTCTCAAAGCTTAGGTCATTTTGGCAAAATTGCCAATTTTTGGTTTTGGTGTCACTATTCACCTCATTGATCAACAAAAATGTTGACTTTTGGATAGAAAATAGGTGTATTGGTTTTAACACCCCAAACATACCACATTTTGTATTTAAAACTTGTTGGAAGTGATTACCATTACCATTTCTAGGCTTAAACCAAGGGAAACAAAATTTTCGATTTTTGAAGCTTAACTTTACTATTCCATTAAGCACTGTTACAGTGGGAATTTGAAGAAATGGTAAACATGAAAGTTGTTCCTTATTTTGTCTAGTTGAATTTCTTTTTTTGAATCACTCCATTTGGAGTTTTGTAGCTCAAGTTATGGCAAAAATAAGTTTATTGTTCACGGGTACTGTTCCTGCTGAAATTTTGGGTTTTGGCAGATTTTGGTCCAAGTTTGGTCAATAATTTGACCAAGTTAAGTTCATAATTTGGTCTAACTTTCTTCATATGAAATGTTCTACCATGCCTTAGGTTTCCATCGGTTCAAGAATCGCCTAAATCCGAGTTTTCTAGAGAGAGTTATAGCCATCCAAACATTACTGTTCAAATGTAAATCTGCAGAGTTGCAGGTTTGATAACTCAACTTTGTTCAATAATTTGAATGGGTTAATGGCATAATTTGGGGTAGGTTTCTTCATGAAAGTTGTTTGTCTATATCCTATCTTATTGCTGTAAAAATTTCAGGTCAATTTGACCACTCTACAGTGAGTTATGGCCAAATGAACAGTTACTGTTCATTTGGTCATTTCTGCAGGGGCTGTTTGCAGGGTATCCGGATTGGGGCCAAGTTTTGGTCCTCTTTCTTTGGTCTTTTGGGCATGGTTTCTTCAGCAAAAATGTTCCATTATAAGCCTAGTTTCATGTCCAATTGGCTAAACATCAATTGGACTAACACAGCCAAAGTTATGGCTGTGTAATTGGACTGAAATCTCAGTCCATTGCTGCTGTCCCTAGGCAGCATAGTCATTCCCTTTTACCATGCTATTTTTCAATCCATATTATGGTCAAATCTCCTCAAATGGTCACTAATTGACCATTAAAATGTCCTTTAACAATTTCATAAGCCAAGTCCACATTTTCACTCCCAAACCCTAGTTTCCCATTATGATTCACACATACACCTTAGATACACACTTTAATTCATCACATATGTGTATATGCACCTTAAACATAATCTCTAATTCATTTTAAGTCCATTAAAACCATCAAAAATACTCCATCATTGTTCCTTCCTTAGGGCTGCCAAAATTTATGGTACACATACACATGAGTTTTAGTCCATTTAACTTACAATTTCATACTAAATTCAAGTCCTTAACATGGAAGTAAAGGAATATTAGCATAAGTAAGCACTAACCTCACTTTAACCTCTTGTAGGGCAGATTTCTCCAAGTTAAATCTTCATTTTCTTGTACTCTCTTGGCTGCCAAACACTTCCTCTAGGTCCAAGGATTCATTTTAGTGTTGGGGTCTTGAGGAAATATGGTGAGGAAGCATGAGAAATGAAGCTTTTGTTTGAAAATCAATGGAGGGAGAAGAGGGAGAGATTCACGTTTTGGCTGAAGAAGAAGAAGGAAACAACAGAATTTTGAGTCCATTTGTCTCTTTTAATTGTTTAAAAAAAGACTTATTGAATGGTGATTGGTGGAGGGTATGTAAATGACATCATGTGATGTCATTATCCCTAATTTCCTTCATTTTTCTTTTCTTTTCTTTTCTACCACATTTCAATTTAATTTTTAGCAATATTTCTTCATATTTTATATCATATTAATTATTTACTTAACTGGACAAGTCGGCCAAAAATCACCTCTGAAGGCGAAATGACCAAAATGCCCTCCGTTTGGCTTAACGGGTCAAAATTGTCTGTACCGATTGAAAAATTTTTCTAAATATTTTCTTGGCATTCTAATGCCATAGGAACCTCAATGACCCTTCTCTGAAGTCCCAAAAATTATTTTATGAATTTTTCCCCGGGTCTAGGGCTCCTCATTGCGAGAACCGCAACTTCCCTCTGGTTACCAATCGCTTGGGCACCGGCTCATTTGACTTAGTTGCATTTTATTTCTAAATTTTTTTCTAAATTTTTCTTATTAATATTTGAGTTAATTATGGTCCCTCACTTTAGTTTAAATATTTTTTCGGACGTTCTAGCTGTCCGGACCGACACCGGTCACCGGAATAGTAGAATGTACGGAGTTGCTACCGGGAGGATGTTACAGTTCTTGTGACCAATGTCAATCTGAGCAGCTAAAATATTTGAAATTATAATTCGACTAGAGTGAGGAGTTATAAATAAATCAAATAATGATTAGAAAAATCAAGGAAAAATTTTAGGAATGAAATACACTAAGGTTAAATGAGCCAAAACCCCAGTGATGAGTAACCCGAAGGGGAAGTGACGGTGAAGGCCGTTAACAACCCTAGAGCCAAGGAAAACCTCATAAAATAATTTTTGGGACCTCAGGGAAGAATTATTGGGGTTCCCATGACAACAAAATATTAAGGAAATACAAGGAAAATTTACTCAATCAGTACACACAATTTTAGCTCGTTAATCCAAACGGAGGGCATTTTGGTTATTTCGTCTTCAGAGATAATTTTTGTCCAACTTGTCCATTTATCTAAGTGAATTATATGACATAAAATATGAACAAATATTGATGAAAAATTTATTAAAAATGAATAGCAAGAGAAAGGAAAGAAAATGAAAATAAATGGGATTTATTACCTAATGCTTATGTAAGCATAAGGTAATTAAATCCTATGGCCAATCAAAATAAAGAACCACAATTAAAATACATTAAAAATAAAGAAAAGAAGGCAGAAATCTGGAACAAACCAACAGCTCTCTCTCCCTTCTTCAAGCCGCCCCCTTTGTTCCTCCATTGTCAAGCTTACCAAATCTTGATTTCTTTGATTTTTAACCAACTAAAGCCTAAGTTCCCAACACAAAATCTTGCTCTTTTATCTTGGTGAAGCTTTTGGGAGCAAAAATAAGTGTAAAGGAGGAGCTTTTACAAGTTTAAAATTAACTCCATTAGAGGTATGTGGCCAAACTTAATCTTTCTCTTTCAATTCATGTTGAAGGAGTGAAATTGAATGCAAATTTACAAGAAAATTGAATAAACAATATGTGTATGCCTTGCTTAAAATTTTAGTAGCCTTGGGCTTGGTAGGGTTTTGAAGATTTTCTTGAATTAAAATAGTACCCTAGCTTCCCTTAACACTAACTTATTGTTTAGGATGGTCAAAGGTAAGTGAATGCAAGATTTGAGATGGAATGGGTTAGGGTTTGGGTATGAAATTGGGACTTTGATCATGTAATGGCGAAAGTAAGTTTTAATGGTAAATTAGTGACCATTTGGTTATGTGTGAATAAGAAATGAAGTGGTTTCTTTAGTGGGAATTGAAGTTAGTGTTGCTGCCTTGGCTGACCTGCAGGATTGAGCATGAGTCCAGCAGGTTTAGGCATCAATAACTGGAGTTATAGAGGTTCAATTGGTGCAAGGTTAATTAGAAATGAAACTACACATATAATGGCACAACTTTGGTGAAGAAACTATGCCCAGAAAATCAAACCAAGTTGACCTAAAGATTACCCTAATCCGAGTGACCTGTATTCTACCTGGGCAAAATGACCAAATGAACAGTGTTTATTCATTTGGTCATAACTCAGTGTAGAAAAGTCCAATTGACCTGAAATTTTATCAGCAGAAAGCTGAGATATAGACCTACAACTATCATGGAGAAACCAAACCCAAATTGTGACCATAACATGTTCAAAAGGTGACCTGCAGCCACTGCACAAAACACTGTAGATTTGGTCAATCCAGAAAATCTGGCAAGTTTGCAATCCGGCTAGTTATGGTGTTTAGGCCATAACTTGAGCTATAAAACTCCAAATGGAGTGATCCAAAAAACGAAATGCAACTAGACACAATAAGGAACAACTTTCATGTTGACAACTTTGCCAAATTTCCACTGTAAAAATAATTAATGGAATATTAAACAGAAGGCTTGAAATTTGAAAATTTTGAATAACTAACACTAAGCTTAGAAATGGTATTGACAAACAATACCAACAACTTTAAAATGCAAAATGTGGTATGTTGGGAGTATTAGAACCAATGTACCTATTGCCTATGCAAAAGTTAACATTTTAGTTGACTAATAAAATGAATAGTAACACCTAAACTTAAATTTCAAGAATTGTATAATTTAAGAGTGTAACATACTCTAGTACACCTAACAAGATTGGTTTGGATAGGTTGGCATGCTAATAGGATTCTGTTAGCAGTACTGTATATGGCTTCATGCCATTCTATGTTTTATGGCCTTCCGTGCCATTTTATGATATAATAGCCTTTGGCTATGTTTATTGAGTTGTTATACTTGGGTTTTATCCCTAATAATTATTACAGCTTATTAGTTGTTTTGTTGCACACCAGGAGACACAATGTGACCGATGGTGTGATAGTCCGAGGTACTTGGTACCCAGTGCTAGTTTATCCGTTTATCCAGTCAAGTCGACTAGTATAGGTTACTTGGGCAATTAAAATAAATCTTATCAAATTTTATTCGAATAATACTACAATAAATGTCAGAAATTAAGTCTACATAAAATGTAAACATACATTCTGCATATTTATTTTATTTTAGTTATTTTATTTTATATTGTCACCACTAAGCAGAATTGCTTAGCGCGTCGCTTTTGCCACGCGCAGGTACTGGAGACATAGCTGGGGAGTCCAGCAGACCTCAGACCAGGTGAATTGTTAGATCTGCACACAGAGTCCAGAGTCACCTCACATTTGCAGTGCATTGGTCGGACATTAGGCTACTTTTGGTATTTTGTATTTTGTAAACTTTTATAATCAGACCTTTATTTTTCCGTGTATATTATAAACTTATGTAATTATGTTTTGATGTAATTATCTATAAATCATGTTCAGTAATAAATTTGAGTATTTCTTATTGAGTTGAGTATGATATGAAATGAATTAAATTTTGAAATATTGAAGTCATTTGAGAAATTGTTGAAAATATGTTGGTGGTAGACTGAGATTGAAATTATGATTATATTGGAAGTGTTTTTAACAGATTCAGAAGAACTGTTTTTCCAATTTACAGCCAGCACTCTGCCAAATTTTCTATAAAATTTGTGAAAAATTCAGATTAATCAAAATTTGTAAATAAATGAATTAAAGAGGGTAAATTGTAATGGAAATATGAATTAGTGCTCTGGCACACTATGTGGCATATCTTGCTCGGCTACACTGTAGACGGGTAAGGGTTGTCACATTTAGTGGTATCAGAGCAATGGTTTAGGCGTTTATGGGCCTAGATAGAGTGCATACCATTGCATTGCATTTGTAAGTGTTGAGGTGACACTGATGCAGATCTGTTTGTTTTCTTATTTTGAATAGGATATAGATCCTGCTTCTCAAAGAGTAGTTGATGAAGAGGTGGAGAGTCGTGCTCCACCAAGGGCTGAATCTGGAGGCAGGGGAGAATATGCCCTACCAGTAGCTGAGGCACCTGCCCAACCTCAGTTTGCATTATTTCAACAAATGAACAAATTTTACGGACAAATGATGGGGGTAATTCCACCACCACAACCACAGCCACAACCTCCACCAGCACCACATAAGTCCCATTTAGAGAAACTATGAAAAAATGGGGCTGTGGATTTCTTTGGGAAGAAGGAGGATGATCCCATGATAGCTGAAAACTAGTTGGATAGAATAGTCAGAGTGTTGAAATAGCTTCATTGCACCCCCGAGTATACTAGGGTGCTGTGTCCCTACTTCAAGATGATGTATACCAGTGGTGGGACACAGTAACTAGTGAGGTGCAACCGGATCAGATCACCTGTGATTTCTTCCTCACAGAGTTTAGCAAGAAGTATGTTAGTAAAGTGTATTTAGAAGAGAGAAGAAGAGAATTTATTAGTCTGAGACAGAGGCAATTATCAGTGGTAGAGTATGAGCGAGAATTCGTCAGATTGAGCCGGTATGGGAGGGAGATAGTCATGAATTTTGCCAAATTAGTAGATATTGCATCAAAAGTAGAAAGAGTCCGAATAAATGAGCAAAATAGAAGGGAAAGATAGCAGAAGAAGGGTCCAGGTCAATCCAGTTCATTCTCTGCTCCCAGTAAGAAGAGTAAGGGTCCTCCTGCTAAGGGTTCGGGACAACCACAAGGTCAGGGTCAGTCCTAGGGGCCCAGACCACAATTTACACCTAGGAGAGGCCAGTCCACACCATTAGTGGGAAGCTCTCCAGGGACGGTGTTCAGGGGACCAGCCCCAGCATCTTCTGCCTGTCCATACTGCCAGAAGTGGCATAAGGGGGACTGTTGGTGAGTGACTGGTGCATGCTTACGATGTGGATCTACAGAATATCAGATCAAAAATTGTCTGAAGAGGACTACTACAGTTGCCCTAACACAAGCTGATAGGCCTGCCCCTGCACCTCAAAGGGGTAGGAAGCCTTGTAAATATGTGGCAGCTGGTCCATCACTGAGTCAGCTGAGAGGCCAGAGGTTAGATTACCTACTAGAGCCTATGCCATGAGAGCCCAGGAGGAGCAAGATGCCCCAGATATTATCAGGGGTACATTTTCCCTCTACAACACATTTGTGCATGCATTGGTGGATCCAGGATCCACTCATTCATACATCTGCATCAAACTACCCGTAGAGAGGAGAGTTTCAGTAGAGGAGAGTGATCAAGACATTCTAGTCACAAATCCACTAGGCCACAGTGTGGTAGTGAATAATATGTATAAAGGTTGCCCGTTGAGGATTTAGGGGTATGAATTCTCAGCAAACCTAATTGAATTGCCCTTTCATGAGTTTGACGTGATTTTGAGAATGGACTGGTTGACATGTCATCAGGCAATAATTGATTACAAACTGAAGAGGATTTCTCTGAAAACTCCTGAGGGTAATGAGATTATAGTTGTGGGGGAAAGGACAGATTTCATGTCCAATGTTATCTCAGCCACAGTTGCAAGAAGATTGATGAGAAAAGGCTGTGAAGCTTACCTAGCACATGTGGTTGATGCTAGGCAGGCTAAGCTGAACCTGTGTGATATACCCACAGTAAGAGACTTCTCAGACGTATTTCTTAAAGAATTGTTTGGTTTACCACCAGAAAAGAAAGTCGAATTTGCTATTGAAGTAATGTCGGGTACAGCACCAATTTCTACTGCTCCTTATAGGATGGAACCCACTGAATTGAGAGAGTTGAAAATTTAGTTGCAGGAGTTACTCGATAAGGGGTTCATACGCTCCAGTGTGTCACTATGGGGAGCTCTGGTGCTGTTTATGAAGAAAAAGGATGGAACCTTAAGATTATGCATTGATTACCGGTAGTTGAATAAGTAACTATGAAGAATAAATATCTGTTGCCCTGAATTGACGATCTATTTGATCAGTTAAAGGAAGCTGGTGTATTTTCAAAAATTGATCTTAGATCAAGGTATCATCAGTTAAGGGTAAAGGATGTAGATGTGTCAAAAATTGCATTCAGAACCCGGTATGGGCATTATAAATTTCCAATAATGCCGTTTGGGTTAACAAATGCACCAGCAGCATTTATAGACCTTATGAACCGTATCTTCCATCCATATTTAGATCAGTTTGTAGTGTTCTTTATTAATGATATTCTGGTGTATTCCAAGACTAAGGAAGAACATGATGAACATTTGAGGATTGTTCTGCAAACCCTACGAGAAAATAAGCTGTATGTTAAGCTATCCGAGTGTGACTTTTGGATGAGTGAAATCTCCTTCCTTGGACATATAGTATCAGCTGAGGGGATTAGAGTGGATCCCAAAAAGATAGAAGCAGTGATGGAATAGAAGCCTCCCAGAAATACAACTGAGGTCAGAAGTTTCTTGGGGCTAACTGGATATTACAGAAGATTTGTGAAGAGGTTATATCTTATAGCTGCTCCAATAACCAAGTTGTTACACAAGAATGTGAAATTTGGCTGGAACGACAAGTGCAAAGCTAGTTTTGAGAGGCTGAAGGCTATGTTGACAGAAGCACCAGTGTTAACACAGCTAGTGTTGGGAAAAAACTTTGTGGTATATAGTGATGCCTCGCATAATGGGTTAGGTTGTGTATTAAAGCAAGTGGGGAAAGTGGTCAGCTATGCTTCCAGGCAGTTAAGGCCACGTGAACAGAACTACCCTACTCATGACCTGGAGTTAGCAGCAATTATCTTCGCATTGAAGATATGGAGGCATTATTTGTATGGTGAAAAATGCTACATCTATACAGACCACAAAAGTCTAAAATATTTGCCAACCCAGAAGGAGCTCAATCTTAGACAGAGCCGATGGATTGAATTCCTAAAGGACTACGATTGTGTGATAGATTATCATCCTGGGAAGGCAAATGTAGTTGCTGATGCCTTGAGCAGGAAGTCCATCACAGCTTTAAGTTCACTAAATGCCCGTCTATCCATAGCTCAAGATGGAGCTATTTTGGCTGAGTTACAAATGAGGCCAAACCTGCTATAGCAGATACAAGATGGGCAGAAGGCAGATGAAAAATTAATGGCTATTATGGGTAAAATCTCAGAGGGGAAGGAAACTGATTATGAGGTGAAAGCAGATGGGTGTCTGTACTATAGAGGAAGAGTGTGTGTACCAGATGATGGGGAACTAAAGACTAGTATTCTGAAAGAAGCACACACTAGTTTTTATGCTATGCATCCAGGAAGCACAAAAATGTATAATGATTTGAAGCCTCATTATTGGTGGCCTGGTATGAAGAGGGATATAGCTGACTATGTGACTAAGTGTTTGACATGTTAGCAAGTTAAAGCAGAACATCAAGTTCCATTAGGATTGCTACAGCCTATAAGCATACCTGAATGGAAATGGGACCGAGTCACTATAGATTTTGTTAGTGGTCTACCTCTCACCCAGAAGAAACATGATGCAGTATGGGTGAAAATGGATAGATTGACAAAGTCAGCACATTTTTTGCTAGTTAGGGCTGACTACTCACTGGAGAAGCTAGCAGAATTGTATATCAGTGAGATAGTTAAACTGCATGGAATCCCACTTTCCATCATATCTGACTGAGACCCAAGGTTTATCTCGAGATTTTGGAAAAAGTTGCAAGAAGCCTTGGGCACACAATCTGCTTTAGCACAACTTTTCATCCTCAGATGGATGGACAGTCAGAACGAGTAATCTAGGTAAACCTAAAAACTAATTGAATTTTCACAATTAATAAATTGAAATTATAGTAACAATGTGAATTATGTGATAGATCCTAGAGGATATGCTAAGGAGTTGTGTCATTCAGTTTGAGAGAAGTTGGGATAGATATCTCCCACTGGCAGAATTTGCATATAATAATAGCTATCAAGCTAGCATTCAAATGGCCCCGTATGAAGTGCTGTATGGGAGGAAGTATAGAACCCCAGTGTGTTGGACTGAATTGGGCGAAGATAAGCTGGTAGGACCAGACCTGGTGAAACAAACTGAGGAGAAAGTGAAGATAATCAAAGCTAACTTGAAGGTTGCCTCAGATAGAAAAAAATCTTATGCCGACTTGAAGAGAAAAGAGATAGAGTATGTAGTTGGTGATAAAGTGTTTCTCAAAGTCTCACTGTAGAAGAAAGTACTGAGGTTTGGAAGAAAGGGTAAGTTAAGCCCTATGTTCATTGGCCCATATAAAATCATTGAACGTCTGGGACCAGTGGCCTATCTGTGACACCCTTTACCCGTCTACAGTGTAGCCAAGCAAGATATGTCACACAGTGTGCCGAAGCACCAAATCATATTTTCATTACAATTTACCCATTTTTAATTCATTTATTTGTAATTTTGATTAATCTGAATTTTCTGCAAATTTTATAGAAAATTCGGTAGAGTACCGGCTGTAAATTGGAAAAATAGTTCTTTTGAATCTATTAAAAACACTTCCAATATAATCATAATATCAATCTCAGTCAACCACCAATATATTTTTAACAATTTCGAATGACTTCATTATCTCAAATTTCAATTCATTTCATATCATACTCAATTCAATAAGAAATACTCAAATTTATTACTGAACATGGTTCATAAATAATTACATCAAAAGCATAATTACATGAGTTTATAATATACATTACAGAGGTTTACAAAATACAAAAGACTAAAAGTTGCCTAATGTCCTACCAATGCACTACAAATGTGAGGTGACTCTGGACTCTGTGAACAGATCTGAAAGTTCACCCAGTCTGAGGTCTGCTGGACTTGTCACACCCTACCCCTCTGTAAGGCATAACATGATCCCGTAGTATACCAAATGAATTACCAACTTCGTCTACAGATAACCCATTAAATACACTACAAGGGATTTTAAAACTTTTCTTACTTCTTTTACAGTGGTGAGCACTATTTATAGGTGTTTAAAAAAATATTTTTTTGAACTGAAGTGAAACAGCTAACACATTTGAAGAAAGAATAATTTCTATAAAAATTTTGGCAGAGTGCCATTTGTATTTTGAATAAAGCAGTTCTTCAAAAACCTGTAAAAAGCACTTCAAATATATTTCTCAATCTCAACTCTAATATTTGATCAACTCAATATGTTTCTCAACTCAAATCCACAGTAATTTTCAAAGGCTAAGATAAAAGAAATATAGTACAAATTTTACAAGTCAAAATAATTCCCAATTTATTTTACAACTTCAATGTACAACTTTAATTTACAACTGCTCAAAACCAAGAACACTATATACATACAGCGAACATACATTACAATATAAAATAAAAAATATGGTATACTCAATATACCCGATGATCTCTCACTAAAGCACTAGCAGCCTAGTCTGCTGTCCTGTCAGTCTGTCTACCTGCGACAGCAATGAAAAGCTATCGTTGAGTAAAATTTATTCGGTGGTGCACAATAACAATTTGAAATGCGATACATAAATCTTTTATTGACAATTCACAAATCAAATAGTTCACAATTCCATTTTACAATTTACAAAGTTCATATAACACAAATTTGATCAAATAACTGAATAATACAGTTTTGCCAATTAATAATACCATTTGATCAAATAACTAAATAATATAGTTTTTCCAATCAATAGCACAATTTGATCAAATAACTGAATAATACCGTTATGCAAATCAATAACACAATTCGATCAAATAACTAAAGAATACAGTTTTGCCAATCAATAACACAATTTAATCAAATAACTGAATAATACCGTTCTGCAAATCAATAACACAATTTAAATGCTGCACAATTATATTTCACAAATTATCAAAGCTCATTATAGAAAAATTTTGAGTCAAATAATTTAATAAACACAGTGTTGCCAATTCATACACAACTTGAGCCATGACACAAAGTTTTCGATCAATACCGTGTTGTACGCCATGACAAAGCAATCTACAACCCCATTAATCGAAATCAATGAGGGAGAAACTAGCTATATAATGAGTACTCATCCGATCTACAACCTCAACTGGTAAACCAGAGAGGGAGGAAAATAAACGATCTCAATCCCATAAATGGAGGAGGAATAATGTGATACTGTCATGCTAAGTGTGAACACAAAATCAATTCCAAACATTTTATTCAAATGATTCATGAAAAATCCAATCAATTTTCAAAGTCATAATTTCATTCACAAGATGGCAACACATTTCATAATTAACTTCAAATTTCCATAAATCACACTAAATCAATTTTTCAATGACTAAAGGCTCAAATAAAGTTTATTGTGCACAAACACAATTTAAAACAATAACATACAATTAATCATAATTTATTTCAATTAAAAAATTTAAAAAAAATAACTATTGTGCACAAACACAATTTAAAACAATAATATAAAAATAATCATAATTTATTTTTCAATAATTATAATTTATTTCAATTGAAAAATTCAAAAGAAATAATTATTGTGCACAAACCTCTGATATATGCCTCTTGGCTCTGACTCAGTGTTTCCTTCCCCTTCCCTGAATCTTTGCTAACTAAGAAACACAATTTGAAGTGTTTCAGTACTCATTTAAACTGTCTCTAACGATAATGCTTAATAATTAATTCATTGAGTTCTATCATTTCTTTAGTCAGCCTAAGATGTTGACCTTCGATACAGTCTAGGTGAATTAGGTCTTAATATTACCAATATGTCACATTTGATAGCCTTTTAGTATTGGTACATGTTACCCAATTCATTTCCATGTTTGTTGCATTTTATTGCAATTTGTCGGATTCCGGTGTACTAATTTGAGCTAGCCGGATGACCAAGTTCCCTCGGTTTTCGGGTTTCGGTCAAAACTACAAACTTGTGTCTTATTGCACGCGGGGTAAAATTTCAAGTCATTCTGAGTTATGCAGACCAAGTTATGGTCATTTTACTATTGCTGGTCAAAATGCATCAAAATTGGTCACTTTAGGTCATTTTAGGTCACTTTTGGTTCGGCCAATTTTTGGACCCGAACTTGTGCAAGCTATTTGACTTTCTTATGGCCATTTCTGGGCTTTGGTGTCTTCATAAGACTTGTAGATATATGTCTCAACTATTCATGGTAAAACTTTCAGGTCAATTGGACCTGTTTTGAGTGAGTTATGGCCTAAACACTAACTACTGCCCAAATGGTCAATTTTCAGGCCTCAATTGCACTAATCCGGATTTGGTCATTTTTCAAGTTACCTTACAAGCAGAATTTTGGTAAGCTTCCTTCATGAATGTTGGCACATTTTGTGCCTAGTTTTACCTCCAATTGGTTTCATACCAATTGGAGCCACACACTTAAAGTTCTAGGCCAAAATACACACTGCCCTATTGCACAATGTCCATCACTCATCAAGGATACATTTAACACCTACCAAATTACACATTCATGCCATTTCTGTTTCGTACCATAACCTAAATACATTTGCAACATATTTTTGGTCACTTTGGCAGCTTATAATCACACTCAATATGCATCTTATAGTACAGAATTTTTCAAACTCGAATTACAACACTTCAATCACCTAACCTAGCTCATTTACATGTCCAACCTCACGCCATCATACATATACACAAGCTGCCATAGCAAGTACCACAATTCAACATTAATATTCCATAAACCAAACCATGAAATAACATTTTTATGGTTCCCTATTCAAGCTGCCGATTTATACATCACTCTCCATTAATTTCCAAGCTTCCAAATTCAAGTACACATTCATATATACTTAGTACACATCACCCAAATTAATTCCTACACACATAAACACTTAATCAACCCTTTAATCTACCATTTAAAAGCAAGAATAAACTGCCCTTAAGGAGTTTCCATGGCTGCCAAAAATAAACATCTCCCTTTAAACATCAAACTCCAAAAATCTCTCCATAATTAAAGTACCCATAACACCCACACAAACTTTAATAAAGCAAGCATCAAAAATACCTACGTACCACTTTGGAAACTCTTCAAAACCTTGACTAAACTTGATCTTTTTGCTGCCTATCTACTGGCTAAGTGGTGTAGAGCAATTTTAGTGAAGGGAGCTAGTGGAAAAATGGCTTGGATCATGGTTGCATGGAGCTTGGCCATGGATGGCCATGGAGGATTCTTCTCTCTTCCATTTTCTTTGGTTTCGGCTGGAATTTTGAGAGGTTGAAGAAGGTGAATTCTGCTATCCAAAATGAAGAGTAAGTGGTTCAATTTAGGTGTGAGTGGAGCACTAAGTGATATTTAATGATTGTTTATTCATAACTTTCCTTATTCCCACATTAAGCTCCCAATTTTTGCTATTTAAACTATGTACCACCCATTTAATTTTTCATGACATTTTCCAAGTGTAATATCATTTATTTTGAATAGACATTTAGGTCAAAAGACAACTCGGGGTGTCAAATGACCACAATGCCCCTATTCGGGTTGCATTCCCGATTTTCTGGTAACACCGGGTTTTGCCATTTTTCGATTTCTCACTTTTTCTTTGTACTAATTAATTAATTTTTCTTTGATATTTCTAATGGTATTTATACTTCAATAGACATTTATTTAAGTCCTAAAATTATTTTCTAGGGTTTCTCGCAGTCCAGGGCTAGTCAACGGTCCACGCCGCGACTTTCCAGTGCTGTCACCTATTGCTATGGTTCTCGGCTCATTTAACTTGGTTACATTCCATTGCTATTATTTTTCCTTTATTTTTCTTGTCTTTTCTTTTCTTGTATTTCATTATTCTATGTCTCCTCACTAATATTTAAACATAGTTTTAGGCATTCTAGCTGTCCGGATAGACACTGGTCACTGGAACAGTAGAACGCACTACCAAACTTGGGGGTGTTACAATTCTCCCCCCCTTAAAATAAATTTCATCCGCGAAATTTTACCCAATAGCCATCTTACAATAGTCATACATTTATTTTCTCCTTTCTATATGATCGTATAATCTTCTTTCCCTCACATTTGTATAAGACTTTTAATAATCTAATACAACATCTAATTTCTTTGTATAATGCCAATCTTCTCTTACTATTGTACTGTCTAATATTTCGATTCATGTTCCTTCTTGAACGACCTTTGAGATCATGTTAGAATGATTTATCTAGTCATTGGTCCTCTGACCATTCTAGTCAATAGTCTTCCTCATATTTATAACATTTCTTTATTATATATGAACCAACTGTTCAAATTTTTACTTCCACAATTCTTTTTATCTATTAATATTCTATAAGTTACTTCCTTTTGTACTAAACTATAACCTTTCGATTTTCTAACTTTTGAGTTTTAAATCCCTAAGTAGGATTTTCAAACTTATTTCTAACAATTAAATTCTGTCCTGGCATAACTATACCAAAATAGATGCTGTTGGCAACTATTCTCATCTTGATGTACTATCAGGTAGTACGTAGCTCTACATAATAATCTCAAGTCAGTACTGTAATGTGCAGCTTACAGTATAAACATCAAGAACATTGCATAGTTACTATGATACATCCCAATAGATCAATTTTTCCTATATTTTATCCTTTCAAATTCACTAATATCCGAAACTTATTCTGATTACAATATCTACTGACAATTACTAACTGTAACATCTTTGCCCTCATTTAGAGCAAGTCTATTACCACAACTTACTTTTACTTCCTCTTACCTTACATTAAATAGGCTTGTCATTTAGCTTTATAATTTATGGCGTGTTAGAAAATACTTTTCGCCGATAAACTCTTCCAAAACTAATTTCACTTATTATCACAATCCTTATCTCAAAGGACTAATCACTAATGCATCAAAATTTATTCCCCTGTAAAGGAATAATAACAGAACATATAGTTCTAACACTAACATAAAAGTATGCAGATTCCAAGTCAAACAATACATAAACGAAGAGTGCCATTCTTCTTCTTAACAAACAATACTGGTACTCCCCATGGTGACACACTAGGGCGGATGAAGCCCTTTTCAAGTAGTTTTTGCAACTGTACCTTCAACTCCTTCAACTCTGCTGGTGCCATTCTGTATGGTGTTATGGAGATTGAATCCACACCAGGCATAACATTAATTTCAAACTGCACCTCTCTTTCTGGAGGTAATCCTGGCAATTCATCAGGAAACACATCTGGAAAGTCATATACTGTAGAGATGTCCCTCAATGCTGGACTCTCCACTTGGGTGTCTACCACATGTGCCAAGTATGCTTCACACCCCTTTCTGATCATTTTTCTGGCTAGTGCAGCCGAAATGACGTTTGATGGCAATAGCTGCCTCTCCCCATATATTACCACTTCACTGTACTGAGGGAGACCAAAAGTGATCTTGATCTCTGATCAATCATGGCGTGATGCCTGGCTAACTAATCCATGCCCAAGATGATATCATAATCTCTGAAGGGCATTTCAATGAGATCAGACAAAAAAGTATGTCCTTGGATCACCAAAGGACAATCCCTATACATTCTATTAACCCTGACCTCTTGTCCTAACGGACTTGTTACTAACACCTCAAAGTTCATTTTTTTTTTTTGTATATGGAATAGCAATGCAATCAATGATGCTAGCACTCACATAAGAATGGGTAGAACCTGGATCAAATAACACAAACACATCTTGATTAAAAGTTGAGAAGGTACCAGCCACAACATCAGATGTCTCAGCTTCTTCTCTCTGTCTCATTGCGTAGACTCTGACTGGAGCACTGTCTTACTCTGATTGTTTCACTGTGCCTTAGCTGCCTACCGGGTTACCTCTACCCCTACCTCTACCTCTGCTGGGTGGTTGTGAACCTCTGGTGACAGGGCTCTGAACTAACCCTTCAACAGTAGTAGGAGGTGGTCCAACTCTACGGGCACTGGTGCAGTCCTTGGCAAAGTGTCCTATGCCTCCACAGTTATAACAGGCTCCTATGGCCTTGTAGCATACCCCACCATGATTTCTACCACAAGTTTCACATTGGCAGGGAGGATAGGAACTTCTAGTTGTTCGACGACTAGACCTTGGTGGTCTCTGCCTTGATGATCCACCTCTATTATATCCTGAGCTTGGGGCTCCTCAAATTCTTTTCTCTTTCTCAAATTCTTTTCTCTTCCTCAAATTACTGCTCGAGCTCTGACCCATAGGTTTCTCCCTCTTCTTTATTTCATATTGCCCTTGTGGGGGTTGGGTTTGTACTTGGGCTTGGGCTGACAGAGTATCAGCCATTTATTGAAAGAAAGTGGCCATTTGTTGGGCCATTTGTGCAGTAATTTGTACCGGTAAAACTGGTACAGTTGGGCCTTCGACATTTTGTGGAACTGGGGCCTCAACCTGTACCTCAGGCTCTATCAATTAATCGACTGAACGATCAACCTCTTCCATAGTCAATTCGAGGATCTTAGACCTCCTGAACAGATAGCACAAGGAGATTTCCTCCCGTTAGTGCATATTTATAATGTAATGTACTATATGTATCAAACAATGACATTGCGCAGTTGCACTATGAAGAAAGAATATTCAAATTACAGGTGAAAACAGAATTTAAAAACTAGCTCTGATACCACTAAAACATGTCACACCCTACCCCTCTGTAAGGCATAACATGATCCTGTAGTATACCTAATGAATTACCAACTTCGTCTACTGATAACCTATTAAATACACTACAAGGGATTTTAAAACTTTTCTTACTTCTTTTACAGTGGTGAGCACTATTTACAGGTGTTAAAAAAAAAATTTGAACTGAAGTGAAACAGCTAACACATTTGAAAAAAAAATAATTTCTGTAAAAATTTTGGCAGAGTGCCATTTGTATTTTGAATAAAGCAGTTCCTCAAAAACCTGTAAAAAGCACTTCAAATATATTTCTCAATCTCAACTCTAATATTTGATCAACGCAATATGTTTCTCAACTCAAATCCACAGTAATTTTTTAGTATTTTCAAAGGCTGAGATAAAAGAAATATAGTACAAATTTTACAAGTCAAAATAATTCACAATTTATTTTACAACTTCAATGTACACCTTTAATTTACAACTGCTCAAAACCAAGAACACTATATACATACAATGAACATACATTACAATATAAAATGCAAAATATGGTATACTCAATATACCCGATGATCTCTCACTGATGCACTAGCAGCCTAGTCTGCTGTCCTATCAGTCTGTCTACCTGCGACAGCAATGAAAAGCTATCATTGAGTAAAATTTATTCAGTGGTGCACAATAACAATTTGAAATGCGATACATAAATCTTTTATTGACAATTCACAAATCAAATAGTTCACAATTCCATTTTACAATTTACAAAGTTCATATAACACAAATTTGATCAAATAACTGAATAATATAGTTTTGCCAATCAATAATACCATTTGATCAAATAACTGAATAATACAGTTTTGCCAATCAATAGCACAATTTTATCAAATAACTGAATAATACCGTTTTGCAAATCAATAACACAATTCGATCAAATAATTGAAGAATACAATTTTGCCAATCAATAACACAATTTGATCAAATAGCTGAATAATATCGTTTTGCAAATCAATAACACAATTTAAATGCTGCACAATTACATTTCACAAATTATCAAAGCTCATTATAGAAAAATTTTGAGTCAAATAATTTAATAAACATAGTGTTGCCGATTCATACACAACTTAAGCCATGATACAAAGTTTTCAATCAATGCCGTGTTGTACACCACGACAAAGCAATCTACAACCCCACTAATCGAAATCAATGAGGGAGGAAGCTAGCTATATAATGAGTACTCATCCGATCTACAACCTCAACTGGTAAACCAGAGAGGGAGGAAAATAAACGATCTCAACCCCATAAATGGAGGAGGAATAATGTGATACTGTCATGCTAAGTGTGAACACAAAATCAATTCCAAACATTTTATTCAAATGATTCGTGAAAAATCCAATCAATTTCCAAAGTCATAATTTCATTCACAAGATGGCAACAAAATTCATAATTAACTTCAAATTTCCATAAATCACACTAAATCAATTTTTCAATGACAAAAGGCTCAAATAAGGTTTATTGTGCACAAACACAATTTAAAACAATAACATACAATTAATCATGATTTATTTCAATTGAAAAATTGAAAAGAAATAACTATTGTGCACAAACACAATTTAAAATAATAATATAAAAATAATCCTAATTTATTTTTCAATAATCATAATTTATTTTAATTGAAAAATTCAAAAGAAATAATTATTGTGCACAAACCTCTGATATATGCCTCTTGGCTCTGACTAAGTGTTTCCTTCCCCTTCCCTGAGTCTTTGCTAACTGAGAAACACAATTTGAAGTGTTTCAGTACTCATTTAAACTGTCTCTAACGATAATGCTTAATAATTAATTCATTGAGTTCTATCATTTCTTTAGTCAGCCTAAGATGTTGACCTTCGATACAGTCTAGGTGAATTAGGTCTTAATGTTGCCAATATGTCACATTTGATAGCCTTTTAGTGTTGGTACATGTTACCCAATTCATTTCCATTTTTGTTGCATT
The DNA here is from genome assembly GCF_030052815.1 of Hevea brasiliensis. Taxonomy (NCBI): domain Eukaryota; kingdom Viridiplantae; phylum Streptophyta; class Magnoliopsida; order Malpighiales; family Euphorbiaceae; genus Hevea; species Hevea brasiliensis. Next base: position 67,444,845 of record NC_079493.1, on the reverse strand, counting down.
TTATTGCAATTTGTCGGATTCTAGTATACTAAATTGAGCTAGCCGGATGACCTAGTTCCCTTGGTTTTCGGGTTTCGATCAAAACTACAAACTTGTAGATCTATGTCTTATTGCATGCGGGGCAAAATTTCAGGTCATTCTGAGTTATGTAGACCAAGTTATAGTCATTTTACTATTGCTGGTCAAAATGCATCAAAATTGGTCACTTTAGGTCATTTTAGGTCACTTTTGGTTCGGCCAGTTTTTGGACCCGAACTTGTGCAAGCTATTTGACTTGCTTATGTTCATTTCTGGGCTTTGGTGTCTTCATAAGACTTGTAGATATATGTCTCAAATATTCATGGTAAAAATTTCAGATCAATTGGACCTGTTTTGAGTGAGTTATGGCCAAAACACTAACTATTGCCCAAATGGTCAATTTTCAGGCCTCAATTGCACTAATTCAGATTTGGCCATTTTTCAAGTTACCTTACAAGCAGAATTTTGGGAAGCTTCCTTCATGAAAGTTGGCACATTTTGTGCCTAGTTTCACCTCTAATTGGTTTCATACCAATTGGAGGTGAAACTAGGCACAAAATGTGCCAACTTTCATGAAGGAAGCTTCCCAAAATTCTGCTTGTAATTGGAGCCACACACTTAAAGTTCTAGGCCAAAATGCACACTGCCCTATTGCACATTGTCCATCACTCATCAAGGATACATTTAACACCTACCAAATTACACATTCATGCCATTTCTGTTTTGTACCATAACCTAAACACATTTCACAACATATTTTTGGTCACTTTGGCAGCTATAATCACACTCAATATGCACCATATAGTACAGAATTTTTCAAACTCAAATTACAACAATTCAATCACCTAACCTAACTCATTTACATGTCCAACCTCACACCATCATACATATACACAAGCTGCCATAGCAAGTACCACAATTCAACATTAATATTCCATATACCAAACCATGAAATAACATTTTTATGGTTCGCCAATCAAGCTGCCGATTTATACATCACTCTCCATTAATTTCCAAGCTTCCAAATTCAAGTACACATTCACATATACTTAGTATACATCACCCAAATTAATTCCTACACACATAAACACTTAATCAACCCTTTAATCTACCATTTACAAGCAAGAATAAACTTCCCTTAAGGAGTTTCCATGGCTGCCAAAAATAAACATCTCCCTTTAAACATCAAACTCCGCAAATCTCTCCACAATTAAAGTACCCATAACACCCACACAAACTTTAATAAAGCAAACATCAAAAATACCTCCTTACCACTTTGGAAACTCTTCAAAACCTTGACTAAACTTGATCTTCTTGCTGCCTATCTACTGGCTAAGTGGTGTGGAGCAATTTTAGTGAAGGGAGCTAGTGGAAAAATGGCTTGGATCATGGTTGCATGGAGCTTGGCCATGGATGGCAATGGAGGATTCTTTTCTCTTCCATTTTCTTTGGTTTCGGCTAGAATTTTGAGAGGTTGAAGAAGGTGAATTCTGCAGTCCAAAATGAAGAGTAAGTGGTCTACTTTAGGTGTTAGTGGAGCACTAAGTGATATTTAATGATTGTTTATTCATAACTTTCCTTATTCCCACATTAAGCTCCCAATTTTTGCTATTTAAACTATGTACCACCCATTTAATTGTTCATGACATTTTTCAAGTGTAATATCATTTATTTTGAATAGACATTTAGGTCAAAAGACAACTCAGGGTGTCAAATGACCACAATGCCCCTGTTCGGGTTACATTCCCGATTTTCCGGTAACATCGGGTTTTGTCATTTTTTGATTTCTCACTTTTTCTTTGTATTAATTAATTAATTTTTCTTTGATATTTCTAATAGAATTTATACTTCAATAGACATTTATTTAAGTCCTAAAATTATTTTCTAGGGTTTCTCGCAGTCCAGGGCTAGTCAACGGTCCACGCCGCGACTTCCCGGTGCGATCACCCATCGCTATGGTTCTCCGCTCGTTTAATTTGGTTACATTCCATTGCTATTATTTTTCCTTTATTTTTCTTATCTTTTCTTTTCTTGTATTTCATTATTCTATGTCTCCTCACTAATATTTAAATATAGTTCTAGGCATTCTAGTTGTCCGGACAGACACTGGTCACCGGAACAATAGAACGCACTACCGAACTTGGGGGTGTTACAGGACTCCCCAGCTATGTCTCCAGTACCTGCGCATGGCAAAAGCGACGCGCTAAGCAATTCTGCTTAGTAGTGACAATATACAATAAAATAGCAAAAATAACATAAATATGCAAAATGTATGTTTACATTTTAGGTAGACTTAATTTGTGGCATTTATTGCAGTATTATTCGATTAAAATTTGGTAAGATTCATTATCATTGCCCAAGTAACTCATACTAGTTGACTGGACTCGATAAATGAGTAAATTGGCACTGGGTACTATGTACCTAGGACCATCACGCCATCGGTCACATTGTGCCTCCTAGTGTGCAACAGAGCAGCTAATAAGCTGTAATAATTATCAGGGATAAAACCCAAGCATAATAACTCAATCAACATAGCCAAAGGCTATTTTATCACAGAATAGCATGTGACGCCATAAAACACAGAATGGCATGAAGCCATATGCAGTACTGCTAACAGAACCCTATTGGCATGCCAACCTATCCAAACCAATCTTGCTAGGTGTACTAGGGCATGTTATACTTTTAAACTTTACAATTCTTGAAATTTAAGTTTAGGTGTTACTATTCATTTCATTAGTCAACTAAAATGTTGACTTTTGCATAGGCAATAGGTACATTGGTTCTAATACTCCCAACATACCACATTTTGCATTCTAAAATTGTTGGTATTGGTTGTCAATACCATTTCTAAGCTTAATGTTAGTTGTTCAAAATTTTAAGATTTCAAGCCTTGTATTTTCTGTTTCACTAGTCATTTTTGCAGTGGGAATTTGGCAAAGTTGTCAACATGAAAGTTGTTCCTTATTGTGTCTAGTTACATTTCTTTTTTTGAATCACTCCGTTTGGAGTTTTGTAACTCAAGTTATGGCCTAATTACCAGGATTGGCCAGATTGCCAACTTCCCTGATTTTCTAGACTGACCAAATCTACAATGTTTTGTGCAGTGATTGCAGGTCACCTTTTAAACATGTTATGGTCAAAATTTGGGTTATATTTCTTTATGAAAGTTGTAGATTTATATCTCAGCTATTTTCTGGTAAAATTTCAGGTCAATTTGACCTCCCTACTCTGAGTTATGACCAAATGAATAAATACTGTTCATTTGGTCATTTTGCCCAGGCAGAATGCAGGTCACCTGGATTAGGGCAATCTTTAGGTCAACTTGGTTTGATTTTCTGGGCATGGTTTCTTCACCAAATTTGTGCCATTATGTGTGTAGTTTCATGTCCAATTGGCCTTATACCAATTGAACTGTACAACTCTAGTTATTGCTGCCCAAACCTGCTCAACTCATGCCCAATCCTGCAGGTCACCAAGGGCAGCAACACTAACTTCAATTCCCACTACACAACCCACTTCATTTCTCATTCACACATAACCAAATGGTCACTAATTGACCATTAAAACTTCCTTTCACCATTGCATGATCAAAGTCTCAATTTCATACTCAAACCCTAACCCTACTATCTCCAATCATGCATTTACTTTCCTTTCATTATCCTAAACAATATATTAGTGTTCAAGGCAGCCACAATATCATTTTAATTCTAAGAAATCTTCAAACTCAACCAAGTTCAAGGCTGCCGAAAATTTGGGATGGGCATACACATGATATTTATCAAGTTTCTTTATAAATTTACACTCATTTTCACTCCTCCAACATGAATGGAAAGAGAAAGATCAAATTTAGTCACTAACCTCTAATGGAGCTAATTCCAAGCTTGTAAGAACTCTTCTTTTTTACTTCTTTTTACTCCCAAAAGCTTCACTAAGATGAAAGAGTAAGATTTTGTGTTGAGAACTTAGGCTTTAATGGGTGAAAAACCAAAGAAATCAAGCTTTGGTAAGCTTGACAATGGTGGACAATGGAAGAGAGGTGGTTCGGCTTGGAGAAGGTTGAGAAGCTTTTGATTTTTTTCTTTACTTTTTCTACCCATTAAGTCTTTTTAAATAAATTAGTGCCATGTGTCAACATTTGATTGGGCGGGAGGATTATAATGATATCATAATGATGTCATAAGTCTAATTTCTCTCATTTTCCATCCTTTTTTTGTCTATTTAATTTCAATTAAATTTTTTTAACAATATTTATTCACATTTTATGTCCTATAAATTATTTATTTGACTGGACAAGTTGGCCAAAAATCATTTCTGAAAACGAAATGACTAAAATGCCCTCCGTTTGGCTTAACGAGCTAAAATTGTGTGTATCGATTGATTAAATTTTTCTAAGCATTTTCTTGGCATTCTAATGCCATAGAGACCTCAATGACTCCTCTCTGGAGTCTCAAAAATTATTTTATGAATTTTCTCCTGGGTTTAGGGCTCCTAGTTGTGAGGATCGCAACTTCCCACTGGGTTACCCATCGTTAGGGCACCGGTTCATTTAACTTGGTTGTATTTTATTTCTAATTTTTTTCCTATATTTTTATTTTTATTATTTGAGTTAATTATGGTTCCTCACTTTAGTTTCAATATTTTTCAGACGTTCTAGCTGTCCAAACTGACACCGGTCACTGGAACAGTAGAATGTATAGAATTGCTACAGTGAGGGTGTTACAACTCTTCCCCTCTAATTTAAATTTCGTCCTCGAAATTTACCTGATACAAATAGTTGAGGGAACTATTGCCTCATCGTCTCTTCACTTTCCCAAGCTGCCTTCTCAGTGTTGTGTTGCCTCCAAAGTACTTTCACCAGTGGAATTTGTTTATTTCTCAGTTCCTTCACTTCCCGAGCCAGGATCCGTATAGGTTCTTCTGTATATGTCAAATCTAGTTGGATTTCAATCTCTTCTATAGAGATGACATGTGAAGGGTCTGAGAGGTATCTTCTTAGCATAGACACATGGAATACATTATGGATTTTATCCAGTTCTGGTGGTAAAGCTAGCCGATAGGCCATTAGTTCCACACGTTCAATAACTTCATATGGGCCAATGAACCTAGGGCTTAACTTACCCTTTCTTCTAAACCTCAGTACTTTCTTCCACTATGAGACTTTGAGAAACACTTTGTCACCAACTGCATACTCTATTTCTTTTCTCTTCAAGTCGGCATAAGATTTCTGTCTACCTGAGGCAACCTTTAAATTTGCTTTGATTATTTTTACTTTCTCCTCAGTCTGTTTCACCAGGTCTAGTCCCACTAGCTTATCTTCGCCCAATTCAGTCTAACATACTAGGGTTCTACACTTCTTCCCATACAGTGCTTCATAGGGGGCCATTTGAATGCTAGCTTGATAGCTATTATTATATGCAAATTCTGCCAGTGGGAGGTATCTATCCCAACTCCCCTCAAACTCAATGACATAACTCCTCAGCATATCCTCTAGGATCTATCACATAATTCACATTGTTACTATCATTTCAATTTATTAATTGTGAAAATTCAATTAGTTTTTAGGTTTACCTCGATTACTCATTTCGACTGTCCATCCGTCTAAGGATGAAAAGCCATGCTAAATCGGAGTTGTGTGCCTAAGGCTTCTTGCAACTTTTTCCAGAATCTCGATGTAAACCTTGGGTCTCGATCACATATGATGCAAAGTGGGATTCCATGCAGTCTAGCTATCTCACTGATATACAATTCTGCTAGCTTCTCTAGTGAGTAGTCAGTCCTAACTAGCAAAAAATGTGCCGACTTCGTCAATCTATCCACTATCACCCATACTGCATCATGCTTCTTCTAGGTGAGAGGTAGAACACTAACAAAATTCATAGTGACCCAGTCCCATTTCCATTCAGGTATGCTTATAGGCTGTAGCAATCCTGATGGAACTTGATGTTTTGCTTTAACTTACTGACATGTCAAACAATTAGTCGCATAGTCAGCTATATCCCTCTTCATACCAGGCCACCAATAATGAGGCTTCAAATCATTATACATTTTTGTGCTTCCCGAGTGCATAGCATAAACACTAGTGTGTGCTTCTTTTAGAATACTAGTTTTCAATTCCTCATCATCTGGTACACACACTCTTCCTCTGTAGTATAGACACCTATCCGCTTTTACCTCATAATCAGTTTGCTTCCCCTTTGGAATTTTACCCATAATAGCCATCAATTTGTCATCTACCTTCTGCCCATCTTGTATCTGCTGTAGCAGGTTTGGCCTCACTTGTAACTCAGCCAAAATAGCTCTATCTTGAGCTAAAGACAGACGGGCATTTAGTGATCTTAAAGCTGCGATGGATTTTCTGCTTAAAGCATCAGCAACTCCATTTGCATTCCCAGGATGGTAATCTATCACACAATCATAGTCCATCAGGAACTCAATCCATAGTCTCTGTCTAAGATTGAGCTCCTTCTGGGTTGGCAAGTATTTCAAACTTTTATGGTCTGTATATATGTAGCATTTTTCACCATATAAATAATGCCTCCATATCTTCAGTGCGAAGATAATTGCTGCTAACTCCAGGTCATGAGTAGGGTAGTTCTGTTCATGTGGCCTTAATTGCCTGGAAGCATAGGCGACCACTTTCCCCTCTTGCATCAATACACACCCTAACCCATTATGCGAGGCATCACTATAGACCACAAAGTCTTTTCCCGACACCTTGGTGTGTGCTGGTGCTTCTGTCAACATAGCCTTTAGCCTCTCAAAACTGGCTTGGCACTTGTCGTTCCAGCCAAATTTCACATTCTTGTGTAACAACTTGGTCATTGGAGTAGCTATAAAAGAAAACCCCTTCACAAATCTTCTGTAATACCCAGCTAGCCCCAAGAAACTTCTGACCTTAGTTGTATTTCTTGAAGGCTTCCATTCCATCACTGCTTCTATCTTTTTGGGATCCACCCTAATCCCCTCAACTGATACTATGTGTCCAAGGAAGGACATTTCACTCATCCATAAGTCACACATGGACAGCTTAGCATACAGCTTCTTTTCTCACAAGGTTTACATAACCATCCTCAAATGTTCTTCATGTTCTTCTCTAGTCTTGGAATACACCAGAATATCATCAATAAAGACCACTACAAACTGATCTAAATATGGATGGAAGATACGGTTAATAGGGTCCATAAATGCTGCTGGTGCATTTGTTAACCCAAATGGCATCACCAGAAATTCATAATGCCCATATCGGGTTCTGAATGCAGTTTTTGACACATCTGCATCCTTTACCCTTAACTGATGATACCCTGATCTGATATCAATTTTTGAAAATACACCGGCTCCCTTTAACTAATCAAACAGATCATTAATTCTGGGCAACGGATATTTATTCTTCACAGTTACTTTGTTCAACTGCCGGTAATCAATACACAATCTCAAGGTTCCATCCTTCTTCTTCACAAACAGCACCGGAGCTCCCCATGGTGACACATTGGGGCGTATGAACCCCTTATCGAGCAATTCTTGTAACTGAATTTTCAACTCTCTCAATTCAGTGGGTGCCATCCTATAAGGAGTAATAGAAATTGGTGTTGTACCCGGTATTAGCTCAATAGCAAATTCGACTTCCCTTTCTGGTGGTAAACCAGGCAATTCTTCAGGAAACACATCAGGGAAGTTTTTTACTATGGGTATATCACACAGATTTGGCTTAGCCTACCTAGTATCAACCACGTGTGCTAGGTAAGATTCATAGCCTTTTCTCATCAATCTTCTTGCAACTGTGGCTGAGATAACATTAGACAGGAAATCTGTCCTTTCACCCACAACAGTAATCTCATTACCCTCAGAAGTTTTCAGAGAAATCCTCTTCAATTTACAATCAACTGTTGCCTGATGATGTGATAACCAGTCCATTCCCAAAATCACGTCAAACTCGTGGATGGGCAATTCAATTAGGTCTGCTGAGAATTCATACCCCTGAATCCTCAATGGGCAACCTTTATACACCTTATTCACTACCACACTGTGGCCTAGTTGATTTGTGACTAGAATGTCTTGATCATTCTCCTCTACTGAAACTCGCCTCTCTATGGGTAGTTTGATGCAAATGTATGAATGAGTGGATCCTGGATCCACCAATGCATGCACAAATGTGTTGTAGAGGGAGAACGTACCCCTGATAACATCTGGGGCATCTTGCTCCTCCTGGGCTCTCATGGTATAGGCTCTAGCAGGTACTCTAGCCTCTGGCCTCTCAGCTAACTCAGATGCATGCCTCAGTGATGGACCAGCTGCCTCAGATTTACCAGGCTTCCTACCCCTTTGAGGTGCAGGGGCAGGCCTATTAGCTTGTGTTGGGGCAACTATAGTAGTCCTCTTTGGGAAATTTTTGATCTGATGTTCTGTAGATCCACACCGTAAGCATGCACCAGTCACTCGCCAATAGTCCCCCTTGTGCCACTTCTGGCAATATGGACAAGCAGAAGATGCTGGGGCTGGTCCCCTAAACACCGTCCTTGAAGAGCTGCCCACCGATGGTGTGGACTGACCTCTCCTAGGTGTGAGCGTGGTGCAGGCCTGGGACCGACGACCTTGTGGTTGTCTGAACCACGAGCGGGAGGACCCTTACTCTTCTTCTTTGGGAGCGAGAATGAAGCTGCGACTTGGACCCCTCTTCTACTGTCTTTCCCTTCTATTTTGCTCATTTATTCGGACTCTTTCTACTTTCGATGCAGCATCTACTAATTTGGCAAAATCTGTGATCTCCAATGCTATTATCATGACTTTGATATTGTTATTGAGCCCTTCTTTGAACCTTCTGCACCTTTCTACCTCTGTAGGGACTATCTCCCTCCCATACCGGCTCAGTCTGATGAATTTTCACTCATACTCTACCACTGATAATTACCTCTATCTCAGACTGATAAATTCTCTTCTTCTCTCTTCTAAATACACTTTACTGACATACTTCTTCCTGAACTCTATAAGGAAGTAATCCTAGGTGATTTGATCCGATTGCACCTCATTGGTTACTGTGTCCCACCACTGGTATGCATCATCTTGAAGTAGGGACACGGCAACTTCTAGGTTCTGCTCGGGGGTGCAATGAAGCTGTTTCAACACTCTGACTGTTCTATCCAATCAGTTTTTCGCTGTCATATGGTCATCCTCCTTCTTTCCAAAGAAATCCACAGCCCCATGTTTTCGCAGTTTCTCTAAATGGGACTTCTGTAGTGCTGGTGGAGGTTGTGGTTGTGGTTGTAGTGGTGGAATTGCCCCCATCATTTGTCGGTAGAATTCGGTCATTTGCTGAAATAATGCAAACTGAGGTTGGGCAGTTGCCTCAGCTGCTGGTGGAGTAGATTCTCCCCTGCCCCTAGAGTTAGCCTTTGGTGGAGTATGACTCTCCACCTCTTCATCAACTGCTCTTTGAGAAGCAGCATCCATATCCTGATCAAAATAACAAAACAAATAGATCTGCATCAGTGTCACCTCAACACTTACAAATGCAATGCAATGGTATGCACTCTATCTAGGCCCAGAAACGCCTAAACCGATGCTCTGATACCACTAAATGTGACACCCCTTACCCGTCTACAGTGTAGCCAAGCAAGATATGTCACACAGTGTGCTGGAGCACCAAATCATATTTTCATTACAATTTACCCCTTTTTAATTCATTTATTTATAATTTTTATTAATCTAAATTTTTTGCAAATTTTATAGAAAATTCTTTAGAGTTCCGGCCGTAAATTGGAAAAATAGTTCTTTTGAATCTATTAAAAACACTTCTAATATAATCATAATATCAATCTCAGTTAACCACCAACATATTTTCAACAATTTCTCAAATGACTTCATTATTTCAAATTTCAATTCATTTCATATCATACTCAAATTTATTACTAAACATAGTTCATAAATAATTACATCAAAAGCATAATTACATGAGTTTATAATATACATTATAGAAGTTTACAAAATACAAAAGACCAAAAGTAGCCTAATGTCCTACCAATGCACTACAAATGTGAGGTGACTCTGGACTCTGTGTGCATATCTGAAAGTTCACCCAGTCTGAGGTCTATTGGACTCCCCAGCTATGTCTCTAGTACCTGCACGTGGCAAAAGTGACGCGCTAAGCAATTCTGCTTAGTGGTAACAATATAAAATAAAATAACTAAAATAACATAAATATGCAGAATGTATGTTTATATTTTAGGTAGACTTAATTTCTGGCATTTATTGCAGTATTATTCGATTAAAATTTGGTAAGATTCATTATCATTGCCCGAGTAACCCATACTAGTCGACTAGACTAGATAAATGAGTAAACTGGCACTGGGTACTAAGTACCTCAGACCATCACACCATCGGTCATATTGTGCCTCCTGGTGTGCAACAAAATAGCTAATAAGTTGTAATAATTATCAGAGATAAAACCTAAGCATAATAACTCAATCAACATAGCCAAAGGCTATTTTATCACAGAATGGCACGTGAGGCCATAAAACACAGAATGGCATGAAGCCATATACAGTACTGCTAACAGAACCCTATTGGCATGCCAACCTATCCAAACCAATCTTGCTAGGTGTACTAGGGCATGTTACACTTTTAAACTTTACAATTCTTGAAATTTAAGTTTAGGTGTTACTATTCATTTCATTAGTCAACTAAAATGTTGACTTTTGCATAGGCAATAGGTACATTGGTTCTAATACTCCCAACATAACACATTTTGCATTCTAAAATTATTGGTATTTGTTGCCAATACCATTTCGAAGCTTAATGTTAGTTGTTCAAAATTTTAAGATTTCAAGCCTTGTATTTACTGTTCCATTAGTCATTTTTACAGTGGGAATTGGGCAAAGTTATCAACATGAAAGTTGTTCCTTATTGTGTCTAGTTATATTTCGTTTTTTTTTTTTTGAATCACTCCATTTGGAGTTTTATAGCTCAACTTATGGCCCAATTACCATGATTGGCCAGATTGCCAACTTCCCAGATTTTCTGGACTAACCAAATCTACAGTGTTTTGTGCAGTGACTTCAGGTCACCTTTTGAACATGTTATGGTCAAAATTTGGGTTAGCTTTCTTCATAAAAGTTGTAGTTCTATGTCTCAGCTATTTTATGGTAAAATTTTAGGTCAATTGGACCTTTTTATACCAAGTTATGACCAAATAAATAAACACTATTCATTTGGTCTTTTTGCCCAGGCAGAATGCAGGTCACCCGGATTAGGGAAATCTTTAGGTTAACTTGGTTTGATTTTATGAGCATGGTTTCTTCACAAAAGTTGTGCCATTATGTGTCTAGTTTCATGTTCAATTAGTGTTGAACCAATTGAACCTCTATAACTCTAGTTATTGCTGCCCAAACCTGCTGGACTCATTCCCAGTCCTGTAGGTCACCAAGGGCAGCAACACTAACTTCAATTCCTACTGCACAACCCACTTCATTTCTCATTCACACATAACCAAATGGTCACTAATTGACCATTAAAACTTAATTTCACCATTACATGATCAAAGTCTCAATTTCATACTCAAACCCTAACCCTACTATCTCCAATCATGCATTTACTTTTCTTTCATTATCCTAAACAATATATCAGTGTTAAAGGCAGCCATAATATCATTTTAATTCTAAGAAATCTTCAAAACTCAACCAAGTTCAAGGATGCCAAAATTTTGGGATGGGCATACACATGATATTTATCAAGTTTCTTTATAAATTTACACTCATTTTCACTCCTCCATCATGAATGGAAAGAGAAAGATCAAATTTAGTCACTAACCTCTAATGGAGCTAATCCCAAGCTTGTAAGAACTCTTCTTTTTTACTTCTTTTTTCTCCCAAAAGCTTTACTAAGATAAAAGAGCAAGATTTTGTGTTGGGAACTTAGGCTTTAATGGGTGAATAACCAAAGAAATCAAGCTTTGGTAAGCTTGACAATGGTGGACAATGGAAGAGAGGTGGCTCGGCTTGGAGAAGGTTGAAGAAGCTTTTGATTTTTTTTCTTTACTTTTTCTGCCCATTAAGTCCTTTTAAATAAATTAGTGCCATGTGTCAACATTTGATTGGGTGGAAGGATTATAATGACATCATAATGATGTCATAAGTCCAATTTCTCTTATTTTTCATCCTTTTCTTGTCTATTTAAATTTAATTAAATTTTTTTAACAATATGTATTTACATTTTATGTCATATACATTATTTATTTCACTGGATAAGTTGGCCAAAAATCATCTCTGAAGACGAAATGACCAAAATGCCCTCCGTTTGGCTGAACGATCTAAAATTGTGTGTACCGATTGATTAAATTTTTCTAAGCATTTTCTTGGAATTCTAATGCCATAGAGACCTCAATGACTCCTCTCTGGAGTCCCAAAAATTATTTTATGGATTTTCTCCCGGGTTTAGGGCTCCTAATTGCGAGGACCGCAACTTCCCACTGGGTTACCCATCGTTAGGGTACCGGCTCATTTAACTTGGTTGTATTTTATTTCTAAAATTTTCCTATATTTTTCTTTTTATTATTTGAGTTAATTATGGTTCCTCACTTTAGTTTTAATATTTTTCCAGATGTTCTAGCTGTCTGAACTGACACCGGTCGCCGAAACAGTAGAATGTACAGAATTGCTACAGTGAGGGTGTTACAGTGAGGGTGTTACAGTGAGGGTGTTACACTATCGGCTAGCTTTACCACTAGAACTGGATCAGATCCAGAATGTATTCCATGTGTCTATGTTAAGAAGATACCGCTCAGACCCTTCACATGTCATCTCCATGGAAGAGATTGAAATCCAACCGGACTTGACATATGCAGAAAAACCTATATGGATCTTGGCTCGGGAAGTGAAAGAACTGAGAAATAAACAAATTCCGCTGGTGAAAGTACTTTGGAGGCACCATAATACCGAGGAGGCAACTTGGTAAAGTGAAGAGACGATGAGGCAACAATTTCCTCAACTGTTTGCATCAGGTAAATTTCGAGGACTAAATTTTTATTAGAGGGGAAGAGTAGTAACATCCTTACTTTAGCTAGTCTGTACAATCTACCGTTCTGGTAACCAATGTTGATCCGGGCAGCTAGAATATTTGAAATTATAATTAGACTAGAGTGAGGAGTTATAAATAAACCAAATAATGATCAGATAAATCAAGAAAAAATTTTTAGGAATGAAATACACTAAGGTTAAATGAGCCGAAACCCCAGTGATGAGTAACCCAAAGGGGAAGTGACGGTGAAGGCCGTTAATAACCCTAGACCCAGGGAAAACTTTATAAAATAATTTTTGGAACCTCAGGGAAGAATTATTGGGGTTCCCATTGAAGGAACGGAAGCGCGAAAAACACAAGTTTATACTATTGAATTAAAAAATTTTCACCTAGGGTCACATGCATCTTGCAATATTTATTTTTATCTATTTGATTTCAATGATAAACAATATATTAAAACTCTTTTAATATGTTTTTGGATCTGTATTTGCCATTTAAGATTTTAAAATTAATCAAATTAATTTTAGAGCCCTAGATTAAATCAAGAGCAGATACACTAACCTCTTGATGCACTGCAATGTATTTGTGCCTTTCAGATGCGTCTTCAGGAACTAGATGTTGTCCCTCTAGCTTGTCCACACCAAGAACACCTATGGCAGCCCTTAAACAGCTTCTAAAGCTTTTTCTATTAATTAGAAAATGAAGTTCTGCCTTTTAAGAGATTAAAGATGTAAACAGGACACTAGAAACGATTTCTAGTATTTTCAATTCAAGAGATTGTTTGCTAATCTCTTGGAATTGGTGAGAGATGAAGAAGAAGAGAAGGGAGAGCCTCAAGCTGGCGGCACAAATGAGAACAGCAGCTGGTTGCATTTTTTTTTCTTCATAACAACACTTATATAGCTAGGTCAACACATTAAACCCTTGCCACATGTCACCCTCTGATTGGTTCTAGGTTTAATTGACCCAATCACATTGTGCCAAGTGTCAAACCTATATTTAATCTTAATTTTAATAATCTTACATGATTAAAAGACATTTGGCAAGCTTATGTGTAATGCCATGTGTCACCATCTCATGGTGCCACATGTCACCCTGTGAAATAACCAAAATGCCCCTGTGTCTTAATTTTGAGTTCTCAACCCAAAATAATAATTTATCTTCTTCTAATCAATTTATATCAAATATAAATTAATTAATTAATCTTTATTAATTAATTTCTCATTAATTAAATTCATATTTAAACACTTTAAATATAAATTTAACTTATACTGCACATCCAATAATCTAGATTTGGTTTCAAGTCATGCTAGGGACTTTGCAATCTAATTGCAAACCAAACCTATTTAATTAATCAATTAAACTCTTTAATTAATTAATTAAATCATATTTAATTAGGTGATAACTTGTGTATGTGTGTGACTTACTAGGCTCATCACTAATTGGCAATGAGATATGATATCAACTCTTTATATCATCAGAACTCTTTCTTACCATAAATGATTTCTCTAAATCATTTTATGCACGTCATAGATCATGGTTAACACCTAGCATAGCATGCCATGGTCACCCAATTAGTAATAAGGTTTACCTTAAATGAACCTATAATCATATGTTACCATGCACTAGAATCTCTCTGTTACAAAATCCCAACTCAAGCTGGAGTCATGGTTTATGTCAAACTCCATTTGCTATGAATATTATGTTCTCTTTTAATTCCAGTTCTTGATTAAAAAGATTTTCTCATTAGAAAACTCTTTCTGAATAAATCTATCTGTCCTGGCCAGGAACTTGAAACATCAAGAACAATTAAATGAACATAGGATTTTATCTCTATTTACTTAGAGGAATAGATTCCATCTTGATCAACACCTACCTCCATAAATAACTAGTAGGAGCCAACACATGCCCATATACCCATACACAGTACAAGTATGAAAGCAATATCAAACTCAAACCACCTATATACAAGATAACTGTGCTATCTCAGGTTTAAAAATTATATGCACTGATATGATTTATGACAATGCATTGACAAGAGTAAACTCCATGTGCTTGTCATAAGTGTCACTGGTTCGGCCTACTTATCATTTATAAGTGCCTATCATGTTTGTCATATGGCATGAGACTCACCATTCCATCTTATTTATATCTCATATAAATAACTTGGGAACAAATATGAATACAATCTTTCTGGATAAGTCATATCCTTATTATGAAGTATCCTCGATTGTGAACCTATTTATGATACTTTGTACTAGAAATACTGTCACTCATATTCTTAACAACTTAAGAATAGAATTTCTAACAAAATATCAATGGACCTTTTCTATTACATATAACTATATAATGTAAAAGGAAAAGTGGAATTTCCTTTTATTAATAAAAACATGTACAAGATACATACTAAATGATATGCTCTAGGGCATACTACTAACACCCATGACAATAAAATGTTAAGGAAACACAAGGAAAATTTACTCAATCGATGCACACAATTTTAGCTCGTTAAGCCAAACAGAGGGCATTTTGGTCATTTCATCTTCAGAGATAATTTTTGACCAACTTGTCCATTTATGTAAGTGAATTATATGACATAAAATATGAACAAATATTGATGAAAAATTTATTAAAAATGAATAGCAAGAGAAAGGAAAGAAAATGAAAATAAATGGGATTTATTACCTAATGCTTATGTAAGCATGAGGTAATTAAATCCTATGGCCAATCAAAATAATGAACCACAATTAAAATACATTAAAAATAAAGAAAAGAAGGCAGAAATCTAGAACAAACCAGCATCTCTCTCTCCCTTCTTCAAGCTGCCCCCTTTGTTCCTCCATTGTCAAGCTTACCAAACTTGATTTCTTTGGTTTTTAACCAAATAATGCCTAAGTTCCCAACACAAAATCTTGCTCTTTCATCTTGGTGAAGCTTTTGGGAGCAAAAAGAAGTGTAAAGGAGGAGCTTTTACAAGTTTTAAATTAACTCCATTAGAGGTATGTGACCAAACTTAATCTTTCTTTTTCAATTCATGTTGAAGAAGTGAAATTGAATGCAATTTTAAAAGAAAATTGAATAAACATTATGTGTATGCCTTGCTTAAAATTTCAACAGCCTTGGGCTTGGTAGGGTTTTGAAGATTTTCTTAAATTAAAATGGTACCCTAGCTGCCCTTAACACTAACCTATTGTTTAGGATGGTGAAAGGTAAGTGAATGCATGATTTGAGATGGAATGGGTTAGGGTTTGGATATGAAATTGAGACTTTGATCATGTAATGGTGAAAGTAAATTTTAATGGTCAATTAGTGACCATTTGGTTATGTGTGAATAAGAAATGAAGTGGTTTGTTTAGTGGGAATTGAAGTTAGTGTTGCTACCTTGGCTGACATGCAGGACTGAGCATGAGTCTAGCAGGTTTGGGCAGCAATAACTAGAGTTGTAGAGGTTTAATTGGTCCAAGGCCAATTGGAAATGAAACTAGACACATAATGGCACAACTTTGGTGAAGAAACCATGCCCAAAAAATCAAACCAAGTTGACCTAAAGATTGCCCTAATCCGGGTGTCCTGCATTCTGCCTGGGAAAAATGACCAAATGAATAGTGTTTATTCATTTGGTCATAACTTAGTGTAGAAAAGTCCAATTAACCTGAAATTTTACCAACAGAAAGAGATATAGGCCTACAACTTTCATGAGGAAACCAAACCCAAATTGTGAACATAACATGTTCAAAAGGTGACCTGCAGTCACTGCACAAAACACTGTAAATTTGGTCAGTCCAGAAAATCTGGAAAGTTTGCAATCCGACCAGTTATGGTGTTTAAGCCATAACTTGACAAAACTCCAAATGGAGTGATTCAAAAAATGAAATGTAACTAGACACAATAAGGAACAACTTTCATGTTGACAACTTTGCCAAATTTCCACTATAAAAATGACTAATGGAACAGTAACTACAAGGCTTAAAATCTAAAAATTTTGAACAACTAACACTAAGCATAGAAATGGTATTGACAACCAATACCAACAACTTTAAAATGCAAAATATGGTATGTTGGGAGTATTAGAACCAATGTACCTATTGCCTATGCAAAAGTCAACATTTTAGTTGACTAATGAAATGAATAGTAACACCTAAACTTAAATTTCAAGAATTGTACAATTTAAGAGTGTAACATGCCCTAGTACACCTAACAAGATTGGTTTGGATAGGTTGGCATGCCAATAGGGTTCTGTTAGCAGTACTGCATATGGCTTCATGCCATTCTGTGTTTTATGGCTTTCCATGCCATTCTATGATATAATAGCCTTTAGCTATGTTGATTGAGTTGTTATACTTGGGTTTTATCCCTAATAATTATTACAACTTATTAGCTATTCTGTTCCACACCAGGAAACACAATGTGACCGATGGTGTGATGGTCCTACGTACTTGGTACCCAGTGTCAGTTTACCCGTTTACCTAGTCTAGTCGACTAGTATAGGTTACTTGGGCAATTAAAATAAATCTTACCAAATTTTAATCGAATAATACTGCAATAAATGTTAGAAATTAAGTCTACATAAAATGTAAACATACATTCTGCATATTTATTTTATTTTAGTTATTTTATTTTATATTGTCACCACTAAGTAGAATTGCTTAGCGCGTCACTTTTGCCACGCATAGGTACTGGAGACATAGCTAGGGAGTCCAGCAAACCTCAGACCAGGGGAATTGTCAGATCTGCACACAGAGTTCAGAGTCACCTCACATTTGCAGTGCATTGGTAGGACATTAGGCTACTTTTGGTATTTTGTATTTTGTAAACTTTTGTAATCAAACCTTTATTTTGCCATGTATATTATAAACTCATGTAATTATGTTTTGATGTAATTATCTATAAATCATGTTCAGTAATAAATTTGAGTATTTCTTATTGAGTTGAGTATGATATGAAATGAATTAAATTTTGAAATATTGAAGTCATTTGAGAAATTGTTGAAAGTATGTTGGTGGTAGACTGAGATTGAAATTATGATTATATTGGAAGTGTTTTTAACAAATTCAGAAGAACTGTTTTTCCAATTTACAGCCGGCACTCTGCCGGATTTTCTATAAAATTTGCTAAAAATTCAGATTAATCAAAAATTGTAAATAAATGAATTAAAAGGGGTAAATTGTAATGGAAATATGAATTAGTGCTCCAGCACACTGTGTGGCATATCTTGCTCGGCTACACTGTAGACGGGTAAGGGGTGTCACATTCTAGCTGTCCGGAACAACACTGGTCACCGAAACAGTAGAATGTACAGAGTTGCTACAGGTAGGGTGTTACAAAGTATGAACACAACATATGGTAGAATTATGTAACTTATGGATGTCTAAGAATACTAATTGCCCATATATGCCTAAATATGTGTGTATGGGTTAGATAAATTGGCATGCCAGTAGGGTTCTAATTTGCAGTACTGCTTATGACTTTATGCCATTTTGTTATCATGACTTTCATGCCATTCTGTTATTATGGCTTCTAGCCATTCTTACATGATGATGTATATGGCTTTATGCCCAATTGCTACTATGGCTTTTTAGCCATTCTATTGCATACCTAGTTGACATTATGTGTCCCATGGTATGACAGCCTGAGGCACAAGTGTATCCAGTGCTAGTTTACCCGCTTATCCAATCCAGTCAGTTTGTTATAGGTTACTTGGGCATTGAAGTGAGAGGTTGAAAAGTATATCAAAATGAAATCAATGAAAGGATCAACAAATCAATGTAATTCAAATATTTATTAAAAATATATTGAAATAAGGTAATGAAATGGAATAATAAGATAAAGAAAAAGAAAGATCCAAAAAAAAAAAGGTTCCCAAAGATCAAAAAAATGTAAAATGATGTTCAAGATCATTATGGGATCGACCAATAAGATGCTAGAAAGAATTGATATTATAAATCTTAATTAGCCTTAAATTAATCCATAATTCATTAATTATTCATTTTCCTTATAAGTATTACAATTATGAAATTATTGCTTTTATTTGTATAGTATATCTTCATGGTATTGTTGCACTACTAAGTAGAAATGCTTAGCGCATTAGTTTTTTTTCACGCATAAATATTGAAGATAAAGGCCTGCAGATATCAGACTGGGATTTTGGAGTGGAGATCTGCATCAGTGTCGGATAGTGTCACCTCCTCATGTAGTGCATTTTGGTAGGGTCCACCAGACCACAATATTATATTTTATACATTGTAAATATTTATTAAATTTTATAACGTAAATTATGAATTTATAGAATTACATTTGTATATAATGTAAATTATAAATTTTTGTAATAAATTGTACATTGATGTAAATTAATGAAATTTGAGTATTTCATATATGAATAGAGCATGAATGGATATGTATGGAAATGGTTACATGAATTGAGTTTGAGATGATAATGAAAGTATATGAATTGATATGAAATATTTTTAAACAGGTGAATAGTATTATACGCCAAATATTAATAAAACAGGGGAAAGTCCGTCAGTTTCTCCGATTGAAAATTTTGATATTAAAATATATAATTGAGATTTAAATTAAGAATGAATTAAATAAGATAAGATAAGGTACTCTGGCACAGAATGTAATATTCCTTGCTTAGCTACACTATAGATCGGGTAAGGGGTGTCATACTTCTTAAGCCATGATAGCCAAATAAATTCTCCTACCTTATTAATTAATCAATTAAACTCTTTTAATTAATTAATAAAGCTTATATTTAAACACTTTAAATATTAGCTTAAATTCTTCCATTAAATCCAATGGTTGAATTTAGTTTCAAGTCATACTAAACACTTTGCAATCTAATTGAAAAGTAAATATATTAATTTAATTAATTAATTAATCAAAATAATTATGCTTTGATTATTTGTTCTTATGTGTGTGACTTATTAGGTTCATTATTAAATGATAATGAGATTAATATTAACTCTTTAATATTATTGGAACTCTTTCTACACCAAAAGTAGAATTCCCTTTTCACTTTTAGTTTTTATAAATCATAGTTAATACCTAGCATAGTAAACCATGACTACCCAACTAGTGATGAATTAATTCATCCCTTAATATTTGAACCTTGATTATACATACCATACATTAAAATCTCTCAGTTACATAATCCTAATTCTAGCTAGGTCACTGTTTAGATCAAACCCTAATTGCTTGAAATCATATGTGTAACATCCTAACCCTATCTGCAGCTAGAGTAGTATGTACATGCCCCTGAGACACACCTAATAATATATGTCAAGGGTTAGCACCCCCTCTGTTAGATCTTATTTTCCTTATTCCAATAATGTTTCATTTTAGAGAAAACAGTGGAAATTTTAAAACTTCAAATTTATTTAAGTCATAAGAAAACCCAACCTATAGGTTTTCCATCTATTTACAATCTATCAAATAATGAAATTTAATTTCAAATTTCAAGACAAAATTTTGACAGAGTTTCCTTTAAATTTTTAAGTAATTGTAAGTGACCTATTAAAATACCTATCAACAGTTATCATATTTTTTTCAACACACACATGAAACCTATGTGGTTTCACTCACAACCCATCCCACAACAAACATAATGTGTACACACATCTCATCAGTTAAAAGTAAATTCTCATACTTGGAAATTTACAATATATGCATGTGACAATGTTTACAAAATATAAGACTTGTTACAACATCCATGTAGTTTATGGAATTTAAATGGCTACACATTAAAGGATTACATTATATATCAAAATGCCTATACAATGTAATCTCCTAATGTGTACAAAATAATCTAGTGTCTTCTTAAGTCTTGAGCAAAATGTCACTTATCCACCTTTACTCTAGTGTCTACTCCTTCTTTTTACTTTTATTACCTACAGAAAGTTTAAACAACTCTCTGCTAAGCAACTTGCTTAGTGGTGCTATAACTTAATGATATTATGTTACACAACACATGTTAAAATCCCTCAATTAGTGTAAATCCCTTAATCAATGTAAATTAGCTATAAATTAGAATATAATTAGGAATCATTGTATTTATTGGCTATTATTAGTTCCTAGTTATTCCTAGCCTTTATATATAAATTAGAATGCTTGTAAATCATTTTAGTATGAAGAAATATAAAAGAAAATTTTCCAAATTCTCTGTTTTCTACATGGTATCAGGGCAGTGCCAAAATTTATTGGCGTGAACAATGTAGTTTTGGGTAATTTTTTTTTTTGGGTCAAGCTTCTACGTCGTTCTAGGAAGGGAGGTGACTGTCACTACCCATTTGAGGAGGAAGGACACCAGCCGATCGCCTTATGCCCGGAGTCCCGTCGTCGTTCGGTAAAGTGCGTGAGCTCATGCACCTCCAGAAGTCTCACGTCATTCTTCACGCACTAGTGAGTGCACCCTTTTTTTTGGTGATTTCTCCGACCGTGCCTCTTGCCGATGACCTTCCCTGTTTGGCGCGCCTCTGACCAACATGTTTCCACACCTGGTTTGCACATTTATTTTTTTGGGTACCTTCTGTTGTCCAGTTTCTTGCTTTCTGTCTCAGTATCTATTTTTTTTTAATTGAAAAATGACTGATGAAAAGAAGAAAGCCTCTAAAACAAAGGCTGAATTTGTTGGTGATAATCCCTCTTTACAAATTAGTCTTGTAATGTTGGATGGAACTAATTATTTGGCATAGTCTAGATCTTGTCTACTATTCATTCAGGCTAGAGGACTGTAGGGGTATGTCACTGGAGATAGAAAAAAGCCAGAAAGTACTAGTTCTACCTATAGCCAGTGGGAGTCAGAGAACTCTCTTGTTATGTCATGGCTCATTAATTCTATGCAATCTCATATAGCTCATGAGTATTTACTATTGGACAGTGCTGCTACCATTTGGAGTGCTGTTTCTCAGACTTATTCTCAAGTTAGGAATGATGCATAAGTTTATGAGCTTAGGAATTCATGGAATGAGATAAGGTGAGTTAACTATTGCTTAGAATTATGCGGAACTGAGTGGTCTATGGCAAGAGTTGGATTTCTATTAGGACTTTCAGGCTTTATGTTCGGCTGATGCAGTTAAGTTTCAGAAATTGTTTGAGAATGAGCGCATATATGATTTTCTTACTGGGCTAAATATGGAGTATGATCAAATTTAGGTCCAAGTGCTTGGTAAGGATCCTTTGCCCACCTTAAGGCAGACATATTCTTATGTTCAGCAGGAGGAGAGCAGAAAGAGTGCCATGATCAATTCTACAGTTGTTGATAAGGCTAGGCTAGTTACTAACTCCTTACGAGAACAGTCATATGGTCCATCAGATAAGGATCACTTGCATTGTGACTACTGTGGGAAATCTCGGCACACCAAAGAACAATGTTGGAAGCTGCATAGCTGCCCAACTAAAGGGCATGGAGGAAAAATGATGGGCTCTGCTAGATCACAAGTAAATGTATCTGAGGCTGTGAGTGTTTCTGAAGATATTGCTATCACTGGAATATTTTCCAATAAAGAGGTACAAACTCTAAGACGATTCCTATCACAACTTAATTACAATCCACTACAGTTGCCTCTTCTAACTTCGTCAACTCAGGTAATGCTTTCTTGGCAATCATAATAATTCATTTTAGGTTATAGATTCTGGAGCAAAGAAACATATGACAAGCTCTTCGAATAAATTCATATCCTATTCTCCACGTTCAGGCAAAGAAAATGTCTGCATTGCGGATGGATCCTTATCTAATATTTCTGGAACAGGTTTTGTTAAATGCACTCCTACTATAAGTCTTAGTTCTGTCTTACATGTGCCTAGCTTTCCTATTAACCTTTTGTCTGTCAGTTCTATCACAAAAGCTCTCAACTGAAAAATTGAATTTTTTTTCCCACTCACTGTGTTTCAGGAGTTGATAACAGGGAGAACGATTGACAGTGGTAGACTACAAGATGGTCTATATCTATTGAATGATTGTGTTGATCAGGCTATGTTGGGACAGTCTATGGGTGCTGAGGAAGAAATTATTCAGTGGCATAGGAGACTTGAACATCCTTCATACTGTTTTAGAGAAACTTTATGCTCTTTTGTTTTAGCAATGCAAAACTGAATTATTAGTATGTGATGCTTGTGAGTTTGCCAAACATACTAGACAATCTTATCTTGTAATAAATAATAAGGCTTCAGTTCCTTTTATGACTATCCATTCTGATGTGTGGGGGCTTACTCAAATTGTCTCTTTATCAGGTTATAAATGGTTTGTGACCTTTATTGATTGTTGCAGTAGGTTAACTTGGGTATATCTGATGAAAGGAAAAAATGAAGTATTTTCATGTTTTCAGCAGTTTCATAAAATTATTAGCACCCAGTTTGATGCTCATGTTAAAATACTGAGAACTAATAGTGGTACAGAGTATATGAATGGAGTTTTTCATGAATATTTGAAGTCACAAGGAATTTTGCATCAGACTAGTTGTGTTAACACTAGTGCTCAAAATGGAGTGTCTGAGAGAAAAAAATAAACATTTACTTAAGGTTGCTATGTCTCTTATGTTTACAATGAATATTTCCAAATCTTACAGTGGGGATGCAATTCTT
Source organism: Hevea brasiliensis (assembly GCF_030052815.1). Lineage (NCBI taxonomy): Eukaryota > Viridiplantae > Streptophyta > Magnoliopsida > Malpighiales > Euphorbiaceae > Hevea > Hevea brasiliensis. The sequence continues at coordinate 67,421,241 of NC_079493.1, read as the reverse complement.
TCTGCTGCATATCTTATTAACAGGATGCCACTCCAGACTTTGGAGTTTAAGAGTCCTTTAGAGGTTTTGCAAGGTAAAAATTCATATATTGTTCCTCCAAAGGTCTTTGGTTGTGTTTGCTTTGTTGATCAGCCTAATGGGGGGAAGTTAGAACCTCCAGCCTTTAAGTGTGTCTTTGTTGGTTATTCCAGTACTCAGAAGGGGTATAGGTGTTACCACCCTCCTACACGGAAATATTTTGTGAGCATGGATGTTACCTTTAGGGAATCTGAATCTTATTTCCATCCACCTCTTCAAGGGCAGCATAGGAAGGAAGAAGAGGTCTCTTTCCCTTCTTCTTTGTGCTCTCCCAACTTTCAACTTCAAAGGGAAAATCTGGGTCTAAAGCATATACCTAATAATAATACTCAGGGGGAGTCACCTAAATCTAGAGGGAGACTGAATGGACCAAATTTGAGAATATATGCTAGGCGTAACAAGACAAATATAGCCATCGAGCAGGAGACTACTGATCAACTAAAATCTTTGGATTCAATTCCTGAACATCCTGAGGTATGTGATGAGTCTCCTTTGGTTTATGAAGAGTCTAATTTTAATTCTCAGTCTATTCTTCCTTCTTCTAATAATGATCTTGATATTCCTATTACTCTCAGAAAAGGTATTAGAACCTGTATTGAACATCCCATCTCTAACTTCATTTCCTATGATTCTTTGTCTCCATCATATAGAGCATTTCTATTGTCTGTTTCCTCTGTTTCTATCCCACAAGATTAGAAGAAAGCATGTCTTGATCCAAAATGGAAGGCAACCATGGTAGAGGAGATGAAAGCTCTAGCAAAGAATAAGACATGGGAACTTGTTACTCTTCCAATGGGGAAAAAACCAGTTGGATGCAAGTGGCTTTTCACTGTGAAACATAGAGCAAAAGGCTTCACACAGATGTATGGGGTAGATTACCAGGAAATATTTATTCCTGTTGCTAAAATGAATACCATCGGAATTTTACTATCATGTGCAATAAATCTTAAGTGGGATTTGCAGTAGTTTGATATAAAAAATGCCTTTCTACATGGTGATTTAGAAGAAGAAGTATATATGGAAATCCCTCTAGGGTTTGAGAATGGGAAGACCAAAGGAAAACTTTGCAAATTGAAGAAAGCACTGTATGGTTTAAAATAGTTACCTAGGGCATGGTTTGACAGGTTTAGTAAGGCTATGGTTTCTTTTGGTTACTGACAAAGCAATGCTGATCACACCTTATTTATAAAACACTATAGGGGTAAGATCACTCTGCTTATTATTTATGTGGATGATATTATGGTAACTGGTGATAATAAAGACTATGCGGATGATATTGTGGTAACTGGTGATGATAGGGAAGAAATGATTCATCTAAAGGAACAACTAGCACAAGAGTTTGAAATCAAAGATTTGGGAAGGCAAAAGTACTTTCTTGGAATAGAGGTTGCCAGATCAGATAAAGGAATTTTTATGTCTCAAACGAAGTATATACTAGATCTGTTGGAGGAGACAGGAATGCTAGGTTGTAAACCAATAGAGTCTCCTATTGAGGCACATCACAAATTGCAAGCTGGAGTTGGAGAATCCATGGATATTGGGAGATATCAGAGGTTGGTTGGCAGACTGATTGACCTTTCACATACCAGACCAGATATAGCATATGCAGTGGGTCTAGTGAGTCAGTATATGCATGATCCCCGTGAACCTCATTTGGAGGCTATTTTCCGCATTTTGCGATACTTAAAATCTGCACCTGGGAAAGGACTTCTTTTCTCAAAGCATGGCCATCTTCATATTAAGGCCTTTACAGATGTAGATTGGGGTGGATCTCTTGATGATAGGAGATCGACATCTGATTACTGTACTTTTGTTGGTGATAATCTAGTCACTTGGAGAAGCAAGAAGCAAAATGTGACAGCTAGATCCAGTGCAGAGGTTGAGTTTAGAGCAATGGCTCAAGGTATTTATGAACTATTATGGTTACGAAAGTTGATGGAGGAATTAAAATTACTGGAAACTAGTGGTTTGTCCCTATTCTGTGATAATAAAGCTGCCATCAGTATAGTTCACAATTCAGTTCAGCGTGATCGGACCAAGCATATAGAGATTGACAGACACTTCATAAAAGAAAAAGTTGTCAATGGTTCCTTAAGTATCTCTTACATAGGGTCGAAAGACCAGTTAGCTAATGTATTCACTAAGGGATTAAGTTGTAAGGGGTTTCATACCCTAGGTTGCAAGTTGGGCATGTGCAACATACATGAACCAACTTGAGGGGTAGTGTTAAAATCCCTCAATTAGTTTAAATCCCTTAATCAATGTAAATTAGCTATAAATTAGAATATAATTAGGAATCATTGTATTTATTGGCTATTATTAGTTTCCTACTTAGTCCTAACCTTTGTATATAAATTAGAGTGCTTGTAAATCATTTTAGTATGAAGAAATATAAAAGAAAAATTTTCCAAATTCTCTGTTTTCTACTACATATATGTAAGCCAATCATGCATGATCTCATGAATCATGTTTCTAAAAATTTTATTTCAATAATACATGTGCAATCTCACACAATTTGATAATGACATGATATAATTTTTAATTACATAAAGTTCTTGCATGATAAAATTAATAATATTTATAATTAAAGTGCATGACATTTCTTGAATAATCTTTTTCATTTATTTTCTTAGCCCAATTACAATGTCTAGACAATTCAAGCGACAAGTATCCTCATCATGGCATAAGCCAAGTATCCTCATTATGGCATAAACCTAAGTATCCTCATCATTACAAAAATGTGACACCCCTTACCCGTCTACAGTGTAGCCGAGCAAGTTATGCCACTCAGTGTGTCGGAACACCAATTCATGTTTCAATTTCAATTAATCCCTTTTTATTCATTTATTTATAATTTTTGATAAATCTAAATTTTTCCGCAAATTTTATAGAAAATCCGGTAGAGTGCCGGCTATAAATTGGAAAACAGTTCTTCTGAACCTATTTAAAAACACTTCCAATATAATTATAATCTCAATCTCAGTCAACCACCAACATTTTTCAATAATTTCTCAAATCAATTCAGTATCTCAAAATTCACATTCATCTCATATCACACCCAACTCAATGAGAAATACTCATATTTATTTCTGAACACAGCTCATAGGTAATTATAGCAAAAATATGATTACATGAGTTTATAATATACATAACAAAAGTTTAAAAATACAAAAGACTTAGGTAGCCCAATGTCCTACTAATGCACTGCAATTTGTGAGGTGACTTTGAACTCTGAGTGCAGATATGAAAACTTACCCTGTATGAGGTCTGTTGGACTCCCAGCTATGTCTCCAGTACCTGCGCGTGGCAAAAGTGACGCGCTAAGCAATTCTGCTTAGTGGTGATAATATAAAATAAAATAAAATAAAATAATAACATGTATGCAGAATGTATGTTTACATTTTTGGTAGACTTAATTTCAAATATTTATTGCAATATTATTCGATTAAAGTTTGGTAAGATTTATTAATATTGCCCGAGTAACCTATACTAGTTCACTGGACTGGATAAACGGGTAAAATGGTACTGGGTACTAAGTACCTCGGACCATCACACCATCGGTCATATAGTGTCTCCCGGTGTGCAACAGAATAGCTAATAAGCTGTAATAATTATCGGGGATTAAACCCGAGCATAACAACTCAATATCATAGCCAAAGGCTATTATGTCACAGAATGGCATGGAAAGCCATGAAATACAGAATGGCATGAAGCCATATGCAGTACTGCTAACAGAACCCTATTGGCATGCCAACCTATCCAAACCAATCACATTAGACCTAATAGGGCATTTAACACTTTTTATTTATGTAATTCTTTGAAATTGAATTTTTATGATTACTATTCATTTCATTGGTCAACCAAAATGTTGACTTTTGCATTGGCAATAGGTAAATTAGTTTAAATATCATCAACATACCACATTTTTCATTTTAAACTTGTTGGTATTGGTTGCCAATACCATCTCTAAGCTTAATGTGAATTGGACAGAATTTTCCATTTTCAAGCTTTGGGTTTACTGTTACATTAGTTACTGTTGCAGTGGGAATTTGGAAAAATGATAAACATGAAAGTTGTTCCTTATTTTGTCTAGTTGAATTTCCTTTTTTGAATCACTCCATTTGCAGTTTTGTAGCTTAAGTTATGGTCCAAAAGCCACAACTGGCTGGATTGAAATTTTTCTGGACTGACCATATCTATAGTGCGGTGAACAGTGATTTCAACTCACTTGTTGGATAGGTTCTGGTCATAATTTGGGTTAGCTTTCTTCATGAAAGTTGTTGGTCTATACCTCAGCTTGCTGTGGGTAAATTTTAGGTCAATTGGACCATTCTACACTGAGTTATGGCCAAATGACCAAATACTGTTCATTTGGTCATTCTGTGAGCAATTGCGCAGGTCACCCGGATTGGGGCAAGCTTTTGGTCCACTTGGTTTGGTCTTATGGGCATGGTTTCTTCACTAAAGTTGTGCCATTATGTGTCTAGTTTCATGTCCAATTGTCCAAACACCAATTAAACCTCTACAATTCAAGTTATGGCTGCCCAAACCTGCTGGACTCATGTCCAATTCTGCAGGTCACCTAGGGCAACCACACTAAACCTAAATCCCATCCCTCAACACACTTCATTTTTGGTTTAAACAGAACTAAATGGTCACTAATTGACCATTAATACCCATTTTCATCATCACATGGTCAAAGTCCCATTTCTCCACCCCAAACCCTAACTCAAACATTACCATTCATGCATTTTCATTGCATTTCTTCAATCCACTTACAAAATGCACATTAAGGGCAGCCATAATAACCTTTTAACTTCATTAAATTATCATAAACAAACCCTAACCATGGCTGCCAAAAATTTAGGGTTTACATACAATTGGTATTCAACAATTTTTCTTTGTAATTTTCACTCTTTTATACTTACTCAACATAAATTTGAAGAGAAACATAAGTTTAAGTCAGTAACCTCTTTTTGCTCAAATCCAAGCCAACCAAAACTTTAATTTTTCTTCAAAATTTTGCTGCCCAAAGCTTCCTCAAGGTGTGGGGTGAATTTTTTGTGAAGACAACTAGGGCTTTTATGGTGTGGAAGCTAGGGAAAATCAAGCTTGAAAAAGCTTGTCCATGGAGGTTAGGGAAGGAATGGTTTACGGCAAGGAAGAAAGAAGAAATGAGAAATCTAGTTTTTCTCTCATTTTTCAGCCCATTTGTCTCTTTTAAATATAGTTATGCCATGTGTCAACATTGGGTTGGGTGAAAGCACACTAATGACATCATGTGATGTCATAAATTCCCATTTAATTCTTTTTTTTTTCTTTTCTTTTCTACTCATTTTCAATTCAATTTTTAGTAATATTTATTCGCATTTTATGTCATAATAATTATTTACTTAATTGGACAAGTTGGCGAAAAATCACCTCTGAAGGCGAAATGACCAAAATACCCTCCGTTTGGCTTAACGGGCCAAAATTGTCTGTACCGATTGAAATTTTTTCTAAGTATTTTCTTGGCATTCTTGTAACACCCTAAGTTCGGTAGTGCGTTCTGCTGTTCCGGTGACCAGTGCTGTCCGGACAGCTAGGATGCCTAGAACCACACTTCAATGTGAGTGAGGAGACATAAAATAATGAAATACAAGAAAAGAAAATACAAGAAAAACAAAGGAAAAATAATAGCAAAGAAATGTAACCAAGTTAAGCGAGCCGAGAACCCTAGCGATGGGTGACCGCACCGGGAAGTCACGGCGTGGACCGTTGACTAGCCCTGGACTACGGGGAACCCTGAAAAATATTTTTAGGACTCCAATAAATATTTATTGAGGTATAAATATCATTAGAAATATCAAAGAAAAATTAAATAATTAGTACAAAGAAAAGTGAGAAATCGAAAATCGGACAAAACCCGGTGTTACCGAAAAATCGGGAATGCGACCCGAACAGGGGCATTATGGTCATTTGACACCCCGAATTGTCTTTTGACCTAAATGTCCATTAAAAATAAATAATATTACACTTAGAAAATAAAATGAAAAATTAGTTTAGTGGTACCTAAAGTAAATAGCTAAAATCATGGGTTAAATGTGGAATAAGTGGGAGTTAAGTTTATAAAATGATTAAATTTGTGAGTGGACCACTAATGCATAAATTAAATACATAATAGGGCAGCTGTAACTCCACTAAACCAGCAGAAATAGTCATCTTCTCCAAAACAACCAAAGTTGCCGAATTGAGAGGAAATGAAAAAAAACCATGGCCATTTTTCATGCAAGCTCTCTTAACCTCCCATTTTCAACTCCAATCCTTTAAGTTCCTTCACAAAAAATGGTCTACACACCAAAAGGAAGATATTGATACCAATTTTGAGAAGTTTGGTGAAGGTTTAGCAAGTTACAATTAAAGGTAAGTTTGCATTTTTGAGAAATTCTTTGTTAAAGTTTATGTTCATGTTATGGGTGTTAGATTGGTGAAGGAAAATTTTGAGTTTGAAGGGTTATTGTTGTTTTCATTTTGGACAGCCATGAGTCACGTTTTTGATGAGGTATTTGTGCATATAATTGATGAGAAATAATGTTAATCATGGTGATTTAGTAACTTAGTGAATTATTTCATGTTTATATGGTGAATTATGCACTTTGATGGGAATTGGTATATGGGACGGCAATGTGATGTTGAAGAATGGTTTGTGGCAGCTTGTGGACACTTGAGTAATGGTATATATTGAAGGAAGTGTGGGCAGAATATTGACCTAGAAGGATTGATGATATGTATGTAAATTAACATTGTAAAGTGTATGTAAAGTTTGTAATGTTTAGGTGTGTTTGTAATGGTACTTAGAAATTGTAATTGTGAATGATATTTGGTGTGTTGAGGGTGATTGGAATCTGCCCAAAATAATGCTAATGTAATGTAGAAAATGCTTTTGGTAATGTGCCAAAACAGTTTGGTAGGTAAGTAAACAAATGGCAAAGGTAAGTGTGTGTTTGAAGTTGGGGTGTGAAATGCATATTGAGGGCAGTGCATATTTTAGCCTATAACCTTGAATGTGTAACCTCAATTGGTATGAGACCAATTTGAGGTGAAACTAGGCACAAAATGTGCCAACTTTCATTGAGAAACCATGCCAAAATTCTGCTTGCAAGGTGACCTAAAAAAATGACCAATTCGGATTAGGTGCAATTAGGACCTGAAAAATGACCAATTGGGCAGCAGTGAGTGTTTAGGCCATAACTCACTCAAACCAGGTCCAATTGACCTGAAATTTTGACCAAGAATAGTTAAGACCCATACCTACAAGTCTTATGAAGACACCAAAGCCCAGAAATGACCATAAGCAAGTCAAACAACTTGCACAAGTTCGGGTCCAAAAACTGGCCGAACCAGAATTGACCAATTTGACCTAAAATTGACCTAAAATGGTACCATTTGACCAGCAAGAGTATAATGACCATAACTTGGTCTACTTAACTCGGATTGACCTAAAATTTTGCACCGCGTGCAATAAGACCTAGATCTACAAGTTTGTAGTTTCGACCGAGACCCGAAAACCGAGGGAACTAGATCGTCCGGTTAGGTCAAACCAGTGTCCCGGAATCCAGCAATTTGCATTAAAATGCACTAAGCAAGGAAATGACTTTGGTAAAACGTACCAAACCTAAAACCCTATCGAATGTGACATATTAATGACATTAAAACCTAATTTACCTAAAATGCAATGAGGGTCGGTATATTAGGTGATTAAGTGAATAATTGAGTTCAGTGCATTATTTACCAAACACCATCGATAGAGACAGTTTAATTTAGTACTGAAACACTTCAAATTGTGTTTCTCAGTTACCAAAGACTCAGGAAAAGGGAAGGAAACACTGAGTCCAGATCAGGGAGACAGTCATCAGAGGTTTGTGCACAACTAGTTTTTAACTGATTTTGTTCTGAATATTTTATATGATTAAATGACATATTTTCTTATGAACTATGTTTAACAGGCATTGGATTTAATTCAATGATTATTGAAATTGCTATAGTATGTATGAATTTATCTTTGTGAAATGGTATTTCCACAAGTATTAAGCATTGTTATGGATTGAATAAATTATGTTTCAGAAAATTTTGATATAACATGTTTTGAATTGTGATGGAAATTTTCATGGAAAAATGTAAATTTATGATTTGAATTGTGATGAGCATAAAAAAATTATTGGATATTGGAATTGACTTTGAATCAAATTATATTGTGATTTATGCTCACTAAAAGGATTGTGATATTGTTTTATATCTCACTATAGATGCTTGACTAGGTTATTACCCGTCTCTCTCATCTGTTGAGAAGACAATGGAGTTAGTTGTGTTTTGATTACCATGGTACGTGCACAGGCTTAGATTTTCCTCTAATTTGAGGTTAGATCTAAGTTTATTTTATCGTTATGGCCCTTGCGGAAGATTCATTATTGTGATGGTACTGTGCACGATGATTCGACCTCCCCGACCATAGGGAGTTAGAATCTGATTCGATCTCCCCGACCATAGGGAGTTAGAATCACATCGAATATGGCCCTTTCGGATTAGTCTTGCATATTAGTGAGATAAAGATTGATTTTTGAGATACAGTATGATTTTTGAGATACTGATATGATTTTTGAATCTGATATGATTTTGTGATACTGATATGATTTTTGAGATCTGATATGATTTTGAGATACAATATGATTTTTGAATCTGATATGATTTTTGAGATAAAGATTGATTTTGAGATCTGATGATTTTGAGATCTGATATGATTTTGAATCTGATATGATTTTTGTGATCTGATATGATTTTTGAGATCTGATATGATTTTGAGATCTGATATGATTTTTGAATCTGATATGATTTTTGAGATCTGATATGATTTTTGAGATCTGATATGATTTTTGAGATCTGATATGATTTTTAGATCTGATATGATTTTTGAGATACAGAATGGCTTTTGAATGGTAAGGAAGGGTGATTTCAATTATGGTTTGTGTGTAATTGAGTTTGTTGGAATTACTTAAATGGATAGTCAAGATTTGATAAATTGAATTTTGTGCTCCAAGTTATTTATACAAATGATTTACATTATTGGCAATGAATATTTTGAGTTGTGAAATTTGATCGAGATTGATTCTCAAATTATTTCTTGTAAAATTTGTCAATGTATATTGTACTATGTTTTAAATTATAGTTGTGCACCATCGAGTTCACCACTCAATGATAGCTTTGTATCTTTGTCAGTAAGCAGAGCATAGAGCAGTGATTAAGTTGCTTTGAGGATACATTCAGATCAGCTCCAGGTATATCATAGATATACCCATGTACATAGGTTTTGATGTAAGCATGTAATAATATGTATGTAAATTATTTGAGTAGTTGTATAAAAACTCTTGTAAAACATTTTGGTATGTAATTAAATGTAAATTATTGTAAATGTAAATTTGAGATTTCATTTACTTGAATAGTTTTGTATTATAATTCCTTTATCTCAGTCTTCGAAAAATCACTATGGATTTGAGTTGAGAAATATGTTGTGTTGAAAAATATGTTGGAGTTGAGATTTGCAAATACATATTAAAGTGCTTTTTTACAGGTTTTCTGAAGAACTGTTTTGTCCAAAATATAGATGGCACTCTGCCAAAATTTTTACAGAAATTCCAAATAAACCAAATGAGTTAGTTGTTTCACTTCAGTTCATCAAAGTCTTTAACACCTGTAAATAGTGCTCACCACTGTAAAAGAAGTAAGAAAAGTTTTTTTTAAAATCCCTTGTAGTGTACTTAATGGGTTATCAGTAGACGGAGTTGGTAATTCATTAGGTATACTACGGGATCATGTTATGCCTTACAGAGGGGTAGGGTGTAACAATTCTAATGCCATAATAACCTCAATAACCCTTCTCTGGAGTCCCAGAAATTATTTTATAATTTTTCCCTGGGTCTAGGGCTCCTAGTTGTGACAACCGCAACTTCTCACTAGGTTACCCATCGCTAGGGCACCGGCTCATTTAACTTGGTTGTATTTTATTTCTAAAATTTTTCCTAAATTTTTCTTATTAATATTTGAGTTAATTATAGTTCCTCACTTTAGTTTAAATATTTTTCTAGACATTCTAGCTGTCCGGACCGACAGCGATCACCGGAACAGTAGAATGTACGAAATTGCTACAGGGAGGGTGTTACAACTCTTCCCCTCTAATTTAAATTTCATCCTCGAAATTTACCTGATGCAAACAGTTGAGGGAACTGTTGCCTCATCATCTGTTCACTTTCCCAAGTTGCCTCCTCGGTGTTGTGGTGCCTCCAAAACACTTTCACCAGTGGGATCTGCTTATTTCTCAACTCTTTCACTTCCCGAGCCAGGATCCGTATGGGTTATTCTTCATATGTCAAATCCGATTGTACTTCAATTTCTTCCATGGAGATGACATGTGAAGGATCTGAGTAGTATCTTCTTAACATAGACACGTGGAACACATTGTGAATCTTGTCCAGCTCTGGTGGTAAAGCTAGCCTATAGGCCACTGGACCCACACATTCAATGACTTGATATGGGCCAATGAACCTAGGGCTTAACTTACCTTTTCTTCCAAACCTTAGTATCTTCTTCCACGGTGAAACTTTGAGAAACACTTTATCGCCAACCGCATATTCTATTTCTTTTCTCTTTAACTCGACATAGGATTTCTGTCTGTCTGAGGCAACCTTCAAATTGGCTTTGATTAGTTTTACCTTCTCCTCAGTCTGTTTCACCAGGTCTGACCCTACTAGTTTATCTTCACCCAATTCAGTCCAGCACACTGGAGTTTTACATTTTCTCCCATACAATGCTTCATACAGGGCCATTTGGATGCTAGTTTGGTAGCTATTGTTGTATGCAAATTCTGCCAGTGGGAGTTATCTGTCCCAACTTCCCTCCAACTCAATGACACAACTCCTCAGCATATCCTCAAGGACCTAACATATATTTCATGTTATTATTACCATTTCAGTTCAATATGTGTATTAGTTTAATTGGTTTCAATTGTTTACCTGGATTACTCTTTCTGATTGCCCATCCGCCTGAGGATAGAAAGCTGTGCTGAAGTAGAGTTATGTACCCAAGGACTCATGCAACTTCTTCCAGAATCTCGATGTAAACCTTGGGTCTCGATCAGATATGATGGAAAGTGAAATTCCATGTAATCTAACTATCTCACTGATATACAATTCTGCTAACTTCTCCAGTGAGTAGTCAGTCCTAACTGGCAGAAAGTGTGATGACTTCGTCAATCTATCTACTATCACCCATACTGCATCATGTTTCTTCTGGGTGAGAGGTAGACCACTCACAAAATCCATGGTGACCCGATCCCATTTCCATTCAGGTATGCGTATAGGCTGTAGCAAACCTGATGGAACTTGATGTTCTGCCTTGACTTACTGACATGTCAAGCATTTAGTCACATAGTCAGCTATGTCCTTCTTCATACCAGGCCACCAGTACTGAAGCTTCAGATCATGATACATCTTTGTACTTCCTGGGTGCATAGCATAAACACTGGCATGTGCCTCTTTCAGAATATTGGCTTTTAATTCCCCATTATCTAGTACACATACTCTTCCTTTATAGTACAGACACCCATCTGCTTTTACCTCATAGTCAGTTACTTTTCCCCCTGAGATTTGGCTCATAATAGCCATTAACTTTTCATTTGCCTTTTGCCCATCTAAAATCTGTTGTAGCAGGTTTGGCCTCACTTGCAACTCAGCTAAAATAGCTCCATCTCGAACCAAAGATAGATGGGCATTCAATGATCTCAAAGCTGTGATGGATTTTCTGCTCAAAGCATCAGCAACTACATTTGCCTTCCCAGGATGGTAGTCAATTACACAATCATAGTCCTTCAGGAACTCAATCTATCGCCTCTGTCTAAGGTTGAGCTCTTTTTGGGTTGGCAAGTATTTCAAGCTTTTGTGGTCTGTGTAAATGTAGCACTTTTCACCATACAAGTAGTGCCTCCATATCTTCAGTGTGAAGATAATTGCTGCAAGCTCTAGATCATGGGTAGGGTAATTCTATTCATGTGGCCTTAGCTGCCTGGAAGCATAAGCAACCACCTTCCCCTCTTGCATCAATACACACCCTAACCCATTATGAGAGGCATCACTGTAGACCACAAAGTCCTTTCTCGACCTTGTGTGCTGCTGGTGCCTCTGTCAACATAGCCTTCAACTTCTCAAAACTGGTCTGACACTTGTCATTCCAGTCAAATCTGACATTCTTGTGTAACAACTTGGTCATTGGAGCAGCTATTAAGGAAAATCCCTTCACAAATCTTCTGTAATACCCAGCTAGCCCCAAGAAATTTTTGACCTCAGTTGTATTCCTGGGAGGCTTCCATTCCATCACTACTTCTATTTTCTTGGGATCCACTCTAATCCCATCAGCTGACACTATGTGTCCAAGGAATGCAATCTCATTCAACCAGAAGTCACACTTGGACAACTTAGCATACAGCTTTTTTTCTCTCAGGGTTTGCAGAACAATCCTCAAATGTTCATCATGTTCTTCCCTGGTCTTGGAATACACCAAAATATCATCAATAAATACCACTACGAATCGATCTAGGTATGGATGGAAGATACGGTTCATAAGGTCCATGAATGCTGCTGGTGCATTTGTTAGGCCAAAGGGCATCACCAGAAACTCATAATGCCCATACCGAGTCCTGAATGCAGTCTTTGGCACATTTACATCCCTCACCCTCAACTGATGATACCCTGATCTGAGATCAATCTTAGAAAATACTCCTGCTCCCTTCAACTGATCAAACAGATCATCAATTCTAGGCAACGGATATTTATTCTTCATAGTTACGTTATTCAACTGCCGATAATCGATGCATAGCCTCAAAGTCCCATCCTTCTTTTTCACAAACAGCACTGGAGCTCCCCATGGTGACACACTGGGGCGTATAAACCCCTTATCAAGCAACTCTTGCAACTGAGTTTTCAACTCCCTCAATTCAGTGGGTGCCATCCTATAAGGAGCAATGGAAATGGGTGCTGTACCCGGCATTACCTCAATAGCAAACTCGACTTCCCTTTCTGGTGGTAAACCAGGCAACTCTTCAGGAAATACATCTGAGAAGTCTCTTACTGTGGGTATATCACTCAGGTTTGGCTTAACTTGCCTAGTATCAACAACGTGTGCTAGGTAAGCTTCACAGCCTTTTCTCATCACTGTTCTTGCAACTGTGGTTAAGATAACATTGGACAGGAAATCTGTCCTTTCACCCACAACAGTGATCTCATTACCCTCAGAAGTTTTCAGAGAAATTCTCTTCAATTTACAATCAACTATTGCTTGATGACGTGACAATCAGTCCATTCCCAAAATCACGTTAAACTTGTGGAAGGGCAACTCAATTAGATTTGCCGATAATTCATACCCCTGAATCCTTAACGAGCAACCCTTGTACACTTTGTTCACCACTACACTGTGGCCCAACGGATTAGTGACCAGAATGTCTTGGTCACTCTCCCCTACTAGTATCCACCTTTCTACGGGTAGGTTGATGCAGTTGTATGAATGAGTGGATCCTGGATCCACCAATGCATGCACAGATGTATTGTAGAGGGAGAACGTACCCCTGATGACATCCGGGGCATCTTGCTCCTCCTGAGCTCTCATGGCATAGGCTCTAGCAGGTGGTCTGCCCTCAGGCCTCTCTGCTGGCTCAGATGTAGGCCTCTGTGATGGTCCCACTGCCTCAGATTTGCCAGATTTCCTACCCCTTTGTGGTGCAGGGCAGTGCATGCGCTTGTGTTGGAGCAGCTGTAGTAGTTCTACGTGGACAGTTCCTCAACTGATGCTCTGTTGACCCACACCTTAAGCAGGCACCAGTCACTCTCCAACACTCCCCCTTATGCCATTTCAGACAATGTGGACATGTAAAAGATGCTGGGGTTGGTCCCTTAAACCCTGTCCCTGAAGAGCTGCCCACTGATGGTGTGGACTGACCTCTCCTAGGGGTGAACTGTGGCCTGGGCCCCTGAGACTGACCTTGACCTTGTGGTTGAACTGAACTCTGTACAGGTGGACCTTTGAACTTCTTCCCAGGTGCAAGAGATGAACTAGACTGACCCGTGCCCCTCTTCTGCTGTCTCTCTCTTCTGGTCTACTCACTTATTCTAACCTTTTCAACTTTTATTGCAGCTTCCACTAACTTGGTGAAGTCGGTGATTCCCAAGGCAATAATTATGATCTTTATGTTTTCATTTAATCCCTCTTCAAATCTCTTACACCTTTCGGCCTCATTAGGGACTATCTCCCTTCCGTAGTGGCTCAATCTGACAAATTCCTTTTCATACTCAGCCACTATCAACTGTCTCTGCCTCAGGTTAACGAATTCCCTTCTTCTCTCTTCTAGGTATACACTACCCACATATTTCTTCTTGAATTCGGAGAGGAAGAAGTCCCAAGTTATTACTTCTGGCTGTACTTCACTGGACACCGTATCCCACCATTCATATGCATCATCTTGCAACAGAGATACAACAGCTTCTAGATTTTGTTCAAGAGTGTAGTGGAGTTGTTTTAAAACTCTCCCTGTTCTGTTCAACCAATTTTCGACTGCAACAGAATCATCTTCTCTCTTGCCAAAGAAATCCACTGCTCCAAATTTTTTTGTTTAAAGAATTCGGCCATTTGCTGGAACACGACCTGTGGAGGTTGAGCAGGCTCTGATGGAGCTGGTGGAGCAGGTTCTCCCCTACCCCCAGTCTCAGCTACTGCAGGTGGAGCATGACTCTCCACTTCCTCCTCAACTGCCCTCTGAGATGAAGGGTCCATATCCTATTTAACAAAGACAACAGATCTGCATTAGTGTCACCTGGACTCTTACAAATGCAATGCATGGTATGGACTCAATCTAGGCCCAGAAACGCCTAAACAGTGCTCTGATACCACTAAATGTGACACCCCTTACCCGTCAACAGTGTAGCCGAGCAAGTTATGCTACTCAGTGTGTCCGAACACCAATTCATGTTTCAATTTAAATTAATCCCTTTTTATTCATTTATTTATAATTTTTGATAAATCTAAAATTTTTCGCAAATTTTATAGAAAATCCGGCAGAGTGCCGGCTATAAATTGGAAAACAGTTCTTCTGAACCTGTTTAAAAACACTTCCAATATAATTATAATCTCAATCTCAGTCGACCACCAACATTTTTCAACAATTTCACAAATCAATTCAGTATCTCAAAATTCACATTCATCTCATATCACACCCAATTCAATGAGAAATACTCATATTTATTTCTGAACACAGCTCATAGGTAATTACAGCAAAAATATGATTACATGAGTTTATAATATACATAACAAAAGTTTACAAATACAAAAGATTTAGGTAGCCCAATGTCCTACTAATGCACTACAATTTGTGAGGTGACTTTGAACTCTGAGTGCAGATCTAAAAACTCACCCTGTATGAGGTCTGCTGGACTCCCCAGCTATGTCTCCAGTACCTGCGCGTGGCAAAAGTGATGCGCTAAGCAATTCTGCTTAGTGGTGACAATATAAAATAAAATAAAATAAAATAATAACATGTATGCAGAATGTATGTTTACATTTTTGGTAAACTTAATTTCAAATATTTATTGCAATATTATTCGATTAAAGTTTGGTAAGATTTATTAATATTGCCCGAGTAACCTATACTAGTTGACTGGAAAGGATAAACGGGTAAAATGGTACTGGGTACTAAGTACCTCGGACCATCACACCATTGGTCATATAGTGTCTCCCGGTGTGCAACAGAATAGCTAATAAGCTGTAATAATTATCGGGGATTAAACCCGAGCATAACAACTCAATATCATAGCCAAAGGCTATTATGTCACAGAATGGCATGGAAAGCCATGAAATACAGAATGGCATGAAGCCATATGCAGTACTGCTAACAGAACCCTATTGGCATGCCAACCTATCCAAACCAATCACATTAGACCTAATAGGGCATTTAACACTTTTTATTTATGTAATTCTTTGAAATTGAATTTTTATGATTACTATTCATTTCATTGGTCAACCAAAATGTTGACTTTTGCATTGGCAATAGGTAAATTAGTTTAAATATCATCAACATACCACATTTTGCATTTTAAACTTGTTGGTATTGGTTGCCAATACCATCTCTAAGCTTAATGTGAATTGGACAGAATTTTTAGTTTTCAAGCTTTGGGATTACTGTTACATTAGTTACTGTTGCAGTGGGAATTTGGAAAACTGATAAACATGAAAGTTGTTCCTTAGTTTGTCTAGTTGAATTTCCTTTTTTGAATCACTCCATTTGGAGTTTTGTAGCTTAAGTTATGGTCCAAAAACCACAACTGGCCGGATTGAAATTTTTCTGGACTGACCATATCTATAGACAAAGGAATGTTGATTTCAACTCACTTGTTGGATAGGTTCTGGTCATAATTTGGGTTAGCTTTCTTCATGAAAGTTTTTGGTCTATACCTCAGCTTGCTGTGGGTAAAATTTTAGGTCAATTGGACCATTCTACACTGAGTTATGGCCAAATGACCAAATACTGTTCATTTGGTCATTCTGCAGAAACAGACTACAGGTCACCCAGATTGGGGCAAGCTTTTCATCTACTTGGTTTGGTCTTATGGGCATGGTTTCTTCACCAAACATCAATTGAACCTCTACAATTCAAGTTATGGTTGCCCAAACCTGCTGGACTCATGTCCAATTCTGCAGGTCACCTAGGGCAGCCACACTAAACCTAAATCCCATCCCTCAACACACTTCATTTTTGGTTTAAACAGAACTAAATGGTCACTAATTGACCATTAATACCCATTTTCATCATCACATGGTCAAAGTCCCATTTCTCCACCCCAAACCCTAACTCAAACATTACCATTCATGCATTTTCATTGCATTTCTTCAATCCACTTACAAAATTCACATTAAGGGCAGCCATAATAACCTTTTAACTTCATTAAATTATCATAAACAAACCCTAACCATGGCTGCCAAAAATTTAGGGTTTACATACAATTGGTATTCAACAATTTTTCTTTGTAATTTACACTCATTTATACTTACTCAATATAAATTTGAAGAGAAACATAAGTTTAAGTCACTAACCTCTTTTAGCTCAAATCCAAGCCAACCAAAACTTTAATTTTTCTTCAAAATTTTGCTGTCCAAAGCTTTCTCAAGTTGTGGGGTGAATTTTTTGTGAAGACAACTAGGGCTTTTATGGTGTGGAAGCTAGGGAAAATCAGGCTTGAAAAAGCTTGTCCATGGAGGTTAGGGAAGGAATGGTTTACGGCAAGGAAGAAAGAAGAAATGAGAAATCTGGTTTTTCTCTCATTTTTCAGCCCATTTGTCTCTTTTAAATATAGTTATGCCATGTGTCAACATTGGGTTGGGTGAAGGCACACTAATGACATCATGTGATGTCATAAATTCCCATTTAATTTATTTTTTTTTCTTTTCTTTTCTACTCATTTTCAATTCAATTTTTAGTAATATTTATTCACATTTTATGTCATAATAATTATTTACTTAACTGGACAAGTTGGCCAAAAATCACCTCTGAAGGCAAAATGACCAAAATGCCCTCTGCTTGGCTTAACGGGCCAAAATTGTCTATACCGATTGAAAATTTTTTCTAAGTATTTTCTTGGCATTCTAATGCCATAAGAACCTCAATAACCCTTCTCTGGAGTCCCAGAAATTATTTTATAATTTTTCCCTCGGGTCTAGGGCTCCTAGTTGTGAGAACCGCAACTTCTCACTAGGTTACCCATCGCTAGGGCACCGGCTCATTTAACTTGGTTGTATTTTATTTCTAAAATTTTCCCTAAAATTTTCTTATTAATATTTGAGTTAATTATAGTTCCTCACTTTAGTTTAAATATTTTTCTAGACATTCTAGCTATCCGGATCGACACAGATCACCGGAACAGTAGAATGTACGAAATTGCTACAGGGAGGGTGTTACAAATAAGCCAAGTATCCATATCATGGCATAAAGCCAAGCATCCATATCATGGCATAAAGTCAAGTATCCTCATCATGCCACTTATTCCTAGACTTGTAATAGGCATACATATTATCAATCTTACATGTAATTTATTCAATCAAGACATGCTTCCCAATTTTCCCTTTTATTCATAACTCATTCACAATCAATATCATTAAAACATACAATTACCCTTTTTTCTAGTCAATCTAGGTATACAGGGCAGTAAATTTAAAATTCCACCAAAAATCATAAAAATAGGGTTTTACTGCCATATTTTCCAAAATTCAACTCTCAAATGTCTATTTTAATCTTCAATTTGAATCATATCAAAATCAGGTCTACATCTTAAGTTATGAACAAAAATGTGCAACCTGTTCTAGACTTCAATCACATCTAAAGTAGTAATAAGAAATGTAAAAATATCACTATGTAACCAGCAAATTCAATTCTTGGCCATAACTACATAGTTTTAAGGCATTCATTAAACTTTCCAACGGTTCAAAAATTACACTATTTCAGGTTTTGTAGCTCAAGTTATGAATTTTTAAATTTGATTATCTTGCTTCTGGAAATCATAAGGTCAGTTTTTCAGATTTTAGCAATAAAAAGTTTTACCTTCAAACACCATATTAACAGACGAATTAGGTGTAGTACAAAACTGCATTGTAACACCCTCACTGTAGCAATTCCGCACAGTCTACTGTTCCGGTGACCAGTGTCGATCCGGACAGCTAGAACGTCCGGAAAAATATTTAAACTAAGGTAAAGAACCATAATTAACTCAAATATTAATAAGAAAAATTTAGAAAAAATTTTAGAAATAAAATACAACCAAGTCAAATGAGCCGGTGCCCAAGCGATGGGTAACCAGAGGGAAGTTGCGGTTCTCGCAACGAGGAGCCCTAGACCCGGGGAAAAATTCATAAAATAATTTTTGGGACTCCAGAGAAGGGTCATTGAGGTTCCTATGGCATTAAAATGCCAAGAAAATACTTAGAAAAATTTATCAATCGGTACAGACAATTTTGACCCATTAAGCCAAACGGAGGGCATTTTGGTCATTTCGCCTTCAGAGGTGATTTTTGGCCGACTTGTCCAGTTAAGTAAATAATTATTATGACTCAAAATATGAATAAACATTACTAAAAATTAAATTGAAATGTGGTAGAAAAGAAAAGCAAAGAAAAATCAAAATAATGCAAATAATGACATCACATGATGTCATTTATAAATTACCAACCAATCACAAGCTAATAAGCTTTCTTAAATACTTAAAAGAGACAAATTAAAGACCAAAGGAAAGGAAAAAAAAGTGAGCAGCCATTTTCATCCTCCCAACCAGCCGAAAATGTCTTTCTCTCCTCCATAAACATTTTCTTTCATCTCTCTTTCATTCCCATGAATTCTCACCATTAAAACCTAAATTGCCTTCATTAAAAATTGTCTACCTCTTTTGGGGAAGTGTTTGGTTACTAAAAAAAGTTAAGGAAATGAAGGATTGTGAAGGGACAAAAAGCTCATGCAAAGGTTAGTGCTTACTTATGCTAATATTCCTTTATCTCCATGTTAAGGACTTGAATTTAGTATGAAATTGTAAGTTAAATGGACTAAATTCATGTGTATACATACCATGGATTTCAGCTGCCCTAAGGAAGGAATATGATTGAGTGTTGATGATGGACTTAGAATGAATTAGAGCTTATGTTTAAAGTGTATAAACACATATATAATGAATGGAAGTGTGTAACTAAGGTGTATGGGTGAATTGCAATGAGAAATTAGGGTTTTAAGGGTGAAAATTGGACTTGGCATTTGAATTGAGTAATGGAAATTTTAGTGGTCAATTAGTGACCATTTTAGGTATGTTGACCATGAATTGGACTGAAAAATAGGATTGCAAAGTGAAGATGTAGGCTGCCCTAGGACAGCAGAAATGGACTGAAATTTCAGTCCAATTACACAGCCATAACCTTGGCTGTGTTAGTCCAATTGATGTTTGGCCAATTGGACATGAAACTAGGCTTATAATGGCACATTTTTGCTGAAGAAACCATGCCCAAAAGACCAAAGCAAGGGGACCAAAACTTGGCCCCAATCCGGACACACTGCAACAGCCCCTGCAGAATTGACCAAATGAATAGTAACTGTTCATTTGGCCATAACTCACTGTAGATTTGGTCAATTGACCTGAAAATTTTACAGCAACAAGTTAAGACATAGAAAAACAACTTTCATGAAGAAACCTACCCCAAATTATGACCAGAACCTAACCAAAATGACAGTCACAGTTACTGTTCAAACCTGCAACTCTGCAGATTTTCATTTGAGCAGTAATGTTTGGATGGCTATAACTCTCTCTAGAAAACTCGGATTTAGGCGATTCTTGAACCGATGAAAACCTAAGGCATAGTAGAACATTTCATATGAAGAAAGTTAGACCAAATTATGAACTTAACTTGATCAAATTACTGATCAAAATTGGACCAAAATCTGCCAAAACCCAAAAGTGCAGCATGAACTGTGCACGTGAACAGTAAACTTATTTTGGCCATAACTTGAGCTACAAAACTCCAAATGGAGTGATTCAAAAAAGGAAATTCAACTAGACAAAATAAGGAACAACTTTCATGTTTACCATTTCCTCAAATTCCTACTGCAATAGTGCCCAATAGAATAGTAAATTTGAGTTAGCAAAATTGAAAATTTTGCTTCTCTTGGTTTAAGCTTAGAAATGGTATTAATGCTTAATGCCAACAAGTTTTAAATGAAAAATGTGGTATGTTTGAAGTGCCAAAGTCAATGTACATATTTTCTATGCAAAAGTCAACATTTTTGTTGACCAATGAGGTGAATAGTGTCACCAAAACCAAAAATTGGCAATTTTGCCAAAATGACCTAAGCTTTGAGAAAGTGACCAAAACCAACAAGTTTTGAATACAAAATGTGGTATGTTGAGAGTATTAAAATCAATGTACCTATTGTTTATGCAAAAGTCAACATTTTAGTTGACTAATGAAATGAATAGTGACACCAAAACTTGAAATTCAAAATTTGAAATTAGAAATGCATCTAGGGGACTTTAAATTGCAATTGGCAATTAATACTAGCAAATGTAAAACTCAAAATGTGGGATCTTGGTGTAATAAGAATTAATATATTCATTAAGTATAAAAAGGTCAACATTTTGGTTGACTAGTAAGGTGAATAGTAATCAAAATGATTAGTAAATTAAGATGAAGACCTAGAACCAATTCTAAGCTTAAATACTTAGAATTGTATGACAAATATGGACTATGCATCCTAGTCAAAATTGTTAAAAAGAAATTTAGGCCATAAATTTGAAATCCATGAAATATTCATGGATTACTTGAAACATGAAAAATAAGTCACCTAATTGATGTGAATAGATAGTTAGGGCATATATACCCATCACAAATGGAATTCATAAAATATTAGAAACTCAACTTGAAATATAAAATTTGTAATTACATAAGTAGATTCTTGAATGTATAAATGAGAAAGGAAAAATGTTTTGAATACAATGGTACATGTGAACCATTGTTTAGAATTGTGATCAATATGAATAACATAATGAATGGACAAATAAACCGTATTAATGTATGAATGAGACATTAGTTCTCATTATTGTAAAGAGGAGAAGTATTTTGAGTACAATGGTATAAAAGGATAATTGATGTGAATTGTGATCATATAAATGATCAAATGAATGTATGAATTATGATTGAAATTTATCATGAAATAATGAAGTCATAAAGCACAATATATTAATATTTTAAACTATCAAATGCCCTAGTATACCTAACAAGATTGGTTTGGATAGTTTGGCATGCCAATAGGGTATTGTTTTAGCAGTACTGCGAAAGGCTTTATGCCCGTATTCATGGCTTTTATGCCGATTTCATGGCTTTTATGCCCGATTATGTGATATCATGGCTTTTTAGCCATACTGACTGCATACATGGTAGACGTTTTGCGTCCCATGGTATGACGCCCAAGGCACCGCGGTGTCCAGTGCCAACGACCCGTTATCCAGTCCAGTCATCTAGTATAGGTTACTTGGGCAGTCAATTAAAGTATTATTCAATTCAGGCAGCTAAGTTAAGTTAAGTATAATGAAAATCCAGTACAATTAAATTAAGTATTGAATGAATAAGCAAAAGAGATTAGCAAAAGAAACATAACAAAAATATAAATGGCAGAACCGTACAGACTTGAAATACAATACAGATAGAATAAATTATATACCTGCTAGTATTACTGAAAAGTTATAAACTAAGCATTTCCAAAGAGGAACAAACTAGTATATAAGATCGTTGATACTAGAAATACCATACCAAATTAAATTGATTCTTGAGTATCTGAATTATCATTTATTTCTTTCTTTACTTATATATATTATTTCTGGTTATATTATTGCACCACTAAGCAGAAATGCTTAGCGCGATGGAATTGCTTCCTCGCACAGGTACTGAAGGTAAAACCAGTAGACTGTCGACTGAGATTTTTGGAGTCCAGATCTGCAGAAGTGTCAGAAGAGTTCAAGATTGTCACCTCCTCAGCAATGCATGTAGATAGGGCTCATTTTATACATGTTATGTATATTGTTCATTCCTAGCACATTGTAAATTATTTGTATATCTTGTACAAAATAAACTCATGTAATTAACCTATGAATTATGGAAGCTATTCAAAGTAAGTATTTTAGTATGTGAATTGAATTTGAGTTATAATGAGATTATACTTGTGAATATTGAGATATTGAAAATCTAATGAGATTTATGAGAAATCTGGATACTGTATTGAGATACATTATGTTTGAAAATTTTTGAGACTATTAAGTTTGAGAAATTGAGTATATATTGAAATTGTCTTTGTGAGTTCGGAAGAATCTAGTCCAAATTACAGCCGACACTTTGTCGGATTATCGTTAAAATTTTTGAAATTTCCAATTTAGTTAGATTTTGATAAAAGTAAAAATAGCCTAAATCTTCAATAAAGTTTTTGAATAAATAAATCAAGAACTATAATGAAATCAGATAAAATAGAGTGCTCCGGCACACTGAGTGGCATAACTTGCTCGGCTACACTGTAGTCGGGTAAGGGGTGTCACATGCATAGTTTTAGAACATTCATCAAAGTTTTCATAAACATAGAGATCATAGCAATCTAACTTTCCTAGCTTAAGTTATGAATTTCTAAATGTGACAATCATGCAGTCTACTGGCAAAACCAAAGTTCCATCACGCATGCTAGCTATCCTTTTTATTATCTTGTATTTCTCCCTTATCCCTAGTGATATCCCTACTCAAACATGATAAAAAATAAAGGTTATAGTACTAACCTCAGTTGTGAGCCAGTTGCTGCCCCCCTTTTCCTTCAATGTCCACCAAACCTTTTAAGGAGTTGGGGTTCTTCAAGCTTGAACACCAAGTTCTCTTGCTCCCTTTTGCTTAGGCCTCCAAAATTGGGATGATCTAGGGCTTTTTTTTTTTTATTCTTCTTCAAATTTTTGAGAGAATTTGCTATTGAAATTAAAAAAAAAAAAAAAAAAACAAAGAGAGAGGAAGATGAGAATTAGCCAGCTCATTTGGGAAAGGATAAGGCAGATTTTTATTTGCTTTTACCCATTGGTCCTTCATCTTTACCCATTGGTCCATGAGGTATTTTTTATTATTTCTAATCTTTCTCCAAAACTTTGTAATTTATTCAAATTAGTTCTCCAATCATTTGTTTTCCCCTTAACTTATTAATTAATTTAATTCGGTCCTCTAACCTTTGGTGGCTGGATTCCTAGGTATGCATGGAGGGAATTTCACACACAAATAAATTCTACAATTTATATAAATATCTTTTAGGGTAAATTGAGGATGTTACAATATGTCTCATCTTAATTCTAATCCTTGATTAATAAAACTTTTCAATCAAAAACTCTTTTCTAACTTAATCTATCTATCTTAGGCAGGAACTTCATTTATCAAGAACAATTTAGATAGGCGTAGGATTATATCCCTATATACTTAGGGCAACAGATCCCATTTTGACTAAACACCTATCTCCATATATAACTAGTTAAAGCCAACATAAGCCCGTATAACCATACTTAGTAAAAGTATGTAAGTGGTATCAAACTCAAACCATCTATATACAAGATAACCATGTTATCTCATGTCAAGAGTTTATATACACTATTATGATCTAGATGACAATGTATAGACAAGAGTAAACTCCATGTATATGTTACTTTATGTTTCTAGTTTGGCCTGCTTATCTTATAAGTGTCCACTATGCTTGTTATATGGCATGAGACTCACCATTTCAACTTATTAGTATCTCATACTAATTCATGGAAACAAACAAAGATAACAGTCTAAATGGTAAAATCATACCCAATGAGGTATCATCAACTATGAACTATAATTTATAGCACTTGCGCTAGATTATTCCATCACTTATATTCTTAACATCTTAAGAATGGAACATCTAACGAGCCACAAAAGGATATTTTCATTTTAAATATAAATCATTTAAATTAAAAGAAAAGATATTTGCTATTGATTGGGAATTAATATTTATAAGATATAAATTACAAGTTATGCTCTATGTCATATAACTAACATTAAACACCTAAAGTTTATAAGCTAATTTTTATAAGTTAGGCCAAGCACTCTCTTAGTTTTCTTAAAAATAAAGAGTGGCGCTACATATATAATCAAGTTATATATGAATAATAATGTATTTTTATATTATTTAGTTATTTTTTTTAGAAAGAGAAATATATTAATCCTTGCAAATCAATGTCAATAAAAGGGTTACAAGCATTTGGAAGGATATCTCAAACATAAGGATTAGCCTAAAAAAAAAAAACCACTTTATCAAAAGAATGAGCAACTTCATTAGCTTATCTTCTAACTCATTGAAGTGAAAATTCTTTTTCTTGACTAAGGATAAATTCACAATTTTGGATAATGTGACCTTATTCGGAAGTGTCGGCATCACTAGACTTGACTGCAAAGAAGAGCTCCTGAGCATTTTGTTCAATTCAACCTTGGAGTAACTATTGTTAAGGAGCCAAGAGAGAGCCTCCCTTATATCAGTGGCTTCTGCATCACGGGCCTGAGAGATACTAGGTGCATTACTAGACAATGCAACAACAATCGAACCTAAAAAATCTTAAAGGACTGCTCCATAGCTCATAGCACCTTCTTGTTCCTGGATTGTAGCTTCAACATTGTATTTCAAGAATCTAGTTAGAAAAATAGTTTTCTATTTTCCATTTTTCATTTTATAAGAAAACTACAATTTTCATTTTCTATGGAAAATAAGTGAAAACATGGAAACATGTTCACCTGCAAATATTAGAAAATGATTTTCTAATTAAAAAATTAAAAAATAATCCATATCTTTTTATAATTAAAAAATAAATCATTATAAAAACATATTTAAAACTTATTCTATTTTAAAATTTTTTAATGAGTATTATTAACTTATTTTATAATAATATGATTAATTTTTTTTATCATTTTGTAAATAAATATTTTTTAAAATAATTATTCACTTTTAGAAATTAAAAAGTTATAGTGTAATTTTGATTATAAAAAAGTCATAGTTTTTCATTTGTAAAATAGTTCAAAAAATAATCTTTGTTATAAAAGAAAACAGTGGAAAAAAACTTAAAGCTGTTTTCTAAATTTTAGTTAAATTTTGAAAAACTAATTTTCCAACTCTCCATTTAGACAACTGGCACCTGTGAACACAAAACTCTATTTTTTAATTTTCTTAGAAAATTTTTTCAAAAAACTATCCCAATTTTCTACAAGTGAATAGGCTCTTAATAATTCACCAATTGCAGCAAAAAAACAATATAAAAAAGACATGAGAAACAGAATAAGAGCACTAGCACCAACAATTGGTTCACAATAAGTCCCAGCCATAAGAAACAAACACCAACACTAATAAGTGTTTCACAACTAGTCATAGACATAAGAGAACAAGTCGTATCACCAATAATTGTTTCATGATTATTCTTAGAGAGAACAAGCTATAGTAATGGCAACTAATTTATAACTTTTCAACCTTGAGATAATCATTAGTAGCAGTAGTAGAAACATGTGGAGGGAAAAGAACAAAATGGCAACTAATTTATAACCTTTCAACCTTGAGAAATTGTCACACCTTACCCCTCCGTAAGGTATAACATGGTCCCATAGTATACTTAATGAATTATCGAACTTCACCTACCGATAACCCATTAAATACACTACAAGGATTTTAAAATAATTTTGTCTTCTTTTGAAGGTGGTGAGCACTTTTAACAGGTATTAAAAACTTTTAATTTCATTTTAAAAATTAGGTAAGCATTTTGACCATTTTTATTTTTTTGCAAATTTTGTAAAAATTTCGATAGAGTGCCATCTATAATTGAGAAAAATCAAAATTTAAAACCTGTAAAAAGCTCTTCCAATAAATCACTTCACAAATCTCAACCTCCAAATAATCTCAAACTAACATCATCAACCACAATTCAACTCAAAATTCTCAAATCAAAACATTTCAAAATAATTCCATTAACATTGCATTTAATGTAGCTAATTTACATTTACAAGTTTAATTTACAGATACAAAATCCAAAAATAAGATTATTACAATTCATTATACAAATGTTCAATTTTGCATTAATATATATGACACTATGATGATTACATCAAAATAAGTACGATGGTATAAATAAATACCCATACAAATTGTCAATGCGGTCCTTGTCAATTCAGCAGCTCACTCTGCTATTTTTTCCTTTCCTTTATCTGTGCTAGTAAAATAAGCTATCGCAGAGATAATTTACTCAGTGGTGCACAATAAGAAAAAATTTAAAATACTGCAAATAAAACATTTATTGACAAATCATAATTCAATCATTTCGCAATCTCATTTCACAATTTTCAAATCACATTAATAATACAATTTTATCAAATAATTTCATAAACATAGTGTTGCCAATCCATACACAACTTAAGTTATGACACAAAATTTCTGATCAATGCAGTGTTGCATACCACGACAAAGTAATCTACAACCTCACTAATCGAAATCAATGAGGGAGGTGGCTAGCTAGCTAATGTGTACTCATCCAATCTCCACCTCAACTAGTAAGCCAGAGAGGGAGGAAAATAATCGATCTCAACCTCATAAATGATGGAGGAATAATATGGCACTGTCATGCTAAGTGTGAATCCAAAATTAATTTAAAACAATTTGTTAAAGTATTGCATACAAAATCCAATCAATTTCCAAAGTCACATTTTTCATTCACAAAGTGGCAACACAAAAGTTCTTAAACTCATAATTAACACAAAAATTTCATAATGCATACTAAATCAAATTTTCAATAATAAAATGCTTAAATAAGGTTTATTGTGCACAAACCTGATTTGAGTCGCCTCTAGGCCTTGACTCAATGTTCCTTATCTTTTCCCAAATCTTTTTCAACTGAAGCACGCAAATTACAGTGTTTCAGTATTATAACTCATAATAATTCTAATAATTTATTACATATTTATTTAATTGTATCCCTACATAGGCTTAAAATGATATTCTCTAAACTTTGCATTTCGGGGTTACTATCCATGGTACTATTTAAGTTAAAATATTGACTTTCTCATGCTTAATAGATATGTAAATTCCAAATACACTTACATACCACATTTTGAGTGTCTCATTTATTGGCAATAGTTGTCATTTTAATTTCTAACTCTCCTAAGAGAAATTGCCATTTTTTCAGTTTTGATCCTCTATTTTGCATTGTTCCATTAGTCTGGTTACTGTGGGAATTTGGCTAAGTGTCCTTCATCAAAGTTGTTCCTTATTGTGTTGTCTTTAATTCCTTTTTGAATCACTCCGTTTGGAGATTTGTAGCCCTAGGTATGGTCATTTTTTTAAGGCTAGCTGGATTAGTTCAAATCCAAAATTCTGGGCACTTTCTTGGTTCTAGCAGTTTTGGTGTGCTGACTACAGCTCACTTTTTAGATGGGTTATGGTCAGAATTGGGGTCTGTGTTCTTCATAAAAGTTGTAGTTCTATGTCTCAGCTTTCCATCGATATAAAATTCAGGTCATTTGAACCTTCCTACACCAAGTTATGGCCAAATGAACAAACACTATTGATTTGGTCATTTTGGTACAGTGGCTGTGCACATTACCCCGATTTGACCTAATTGTTCACTATCTTAATGTCATTTTTTGGGTATGATTTCTATATGAAAATTGTGTCATTATGTGTCTAATTTCATATCCAATGGGGTTGGCTAAATTATAGTTTTGGTCCCTGAAAGGGACCTAGGTCATACTGCCTAAAATTGACCCTTCTCTAATCCAAATTGCATTGCACTTCTAATCACTCCAACACATCTCAATTGGTCACAATTGACCATTTCTAACCACAATTAGGGTCAATTGTATCAATTGACCATTTCCTCCAAAATTTTCCCCAATTTCTAAAGCTCAAGACCCTAATTTTTGAAAATGTCCAATTAATGCAATTTAAGTAAATATTCAACATCTATGCACTTAATTACACTTCCATACCACTTTAATTTCATCAACCTCAAACAATTTCAACTCCCCTAAATGCTGGCCAAATTTCACATATAGTCCACACTCTTGATTAGTTTCAATTATTTGTCAATTTCTAGTATAATTTAGCTACTTAAACATGGATTTGAAGAGAAATTGAGGAGAATAATCACTAACCTTTTCTTTGGATTTCAACTCTTCAATTTTCTCACTTTCTTCCTTCTTTTCCTTCTTCAATCTTCTTGTCTAGTTGTAATAACAAGGTTTATCAAGAAATTTGGGAGAATTTATGGTTAATTTGGGGATTTAAAAAGCTTGAAATCATGCTTTAATGGAGTTTTTTGAGAGAGAGAGAGGGAGAAGAAAGGTGGGTGCCGGCAAAATTTGGGGAAAAGATGACGAATTGATTTCAAATTTTTTTTTTTGTTTTTATATGCTTTTTTACTTAGTCAAATTTCATTTAATTAATTATTCATTTATTGCATCATGCATGATGTAATTTGATGATGTAAAAATTCAAATTTTCTTTTCTTTTTCTTTTTCCTTTATTTTTACATTCTTCTTTAATTTAATTCTATATTCTGAAATTTTCATTTCTTCGATTTTAATGGACAGTTAGGTCATGAGTCACCTCTATGGGTGAATTGACCAATTTGCCCATCACCGGTCTGATCCAGTTTACAATTAATTCGGTATTTCTTTTTGAAACCTAACCTAATTATTTGACCTACTTATCAACTCTTTTATGTGATTTTCTCTTTTCCACAAGCTTTGCCATAGTCCTTAGGACTGCAGTGTCACAATTTCTCGTTCAAAATTAGGATTAGAATTGACCTCGCAGTCACTTCTCGGTAAGGTCACCCATCGCTGTGACCCCCGGCTCATTTAATCTTTTATGCTTTGTTTTTCTTATTTATACTTCACTATCTGGTACTCACTATTTATTTTCATTCAAGGCTTTTCTAGGTGTCTTACACATAGTTCTAATATTTTTAATTGTCCAGACAGACACCGGTTATCGGAATAGTGCCTTACTCATAGCTATGCATATAGGGGTGTTACAATTCTTCCCCCCTTAAAATAAATTTCGTCTCGAAATTTTACCTATCCTTAGTTTTTGAACAACTGTGGGTGCTGTCTCCTTATGTCCTCCTCTCATTCCCAAGTAGCTTCTTGGCCTGAATGATGGTTCCACAGCACTTTCACCAGTGGTATATGCTTATTCCTTAGCTGTTTCACCTCATATGCCAGAATCTCAATGGGTTCTTCCTCATATGTGAGGTTTGGATTCACCTCAATCTCTTCTACTAATAGTACATGAGATGGGTCTGATCTATACCTCCTCAACATGGACACATGGAAGACATTATGTATCTTCTCTAACTCTGGAGATAGTGCCAATCGGTATGCCAGAGGACCCACTCTTTCCAGTACCTCATATGGTCCAATGAAATGAGGACTCAGTTTCCCCTTTCTGCCAAATCTCATAATTTTCTTCCAAGGGGAAACCTTGAGGATCACCTTATCATCCACTGCATATTCGATATCCCTCCTCTTTCAAGCAATGTAGGAGTTCTAAAGGTCTGATGTAGAATTGAGTCGATGTCTGATAAGTCTAATCTTTTCCTCAGTCTGTTGAACAATTTTTGGCCCAATCATCTTTCTTTCGCCCACTTCATCCCAACACAAGGGAGTTCTGCACTTTCTGCTATACAAAGCTTCATATGGAGGCATCCCAATGCTTGATTGATAGCTGTTGTTGTAAGCAAACTCAAGCAAAGGCAAGTGTGCGTCCCAACTACCCTCAAACTCAATCACAAAAGCCCATAGCATATCCTCCAATATCTAAATTACCCTTTCAGACTAGCCATCTGTCTGTGGGTGGAATGTAGTACTGAAGTTCAATCTAGTTCCTAGGGCTCTCTGAAGACTACCCCATAATCTAGAAGTGAACCTAGGATCTCTGTCTGACACAATTGATACTGGCACTCCATACAGTCTCACTATCTCATCAATGTATAGTTTAGCCAATCTCTCTAGATTGTAGTCCATCCTCACTGGTAGAAAATGAGTAGACTTGGTTAATCTGTCAACTATGACCCATACTGTATCATGACTCTTCTGTGTTCTCGGAAGTCCCATTACAAAATCCATAATTATCCGTTCCCATTTCCACTCAGGTACTGGCAATGGATGTACTAAACCAGCTGGGACTTGATGTACTGCCTTCACTTGCTGACAAGTTAGGCATTTAGAGACAAAATCAGCTACATCCCTTTTCATACCCATCCACCAGTAATGCTCCTTTAGCCCTCTGTACATTTTAGTGCCACTAGGGTGCATAATAAAAGGAGACTCATGTGCTTCCCTCATAATGATTTGTCTCAAGTCAACATCATTAGGAATGCACATCTTGCCCTGGTGTAGCAGTTGTAACACCCCTATATTCGGTAGTGTGTTCT
Source organism: Hevea brasiliensis (assembly GCF_030052815.1). Classification (NCBI taxonomy): domain Eukaryota; kingdom Viridiplantae; phylum Streptophyta; class Magnoliopsida; order Malpighiales; family Euphorbiaceae; genus Hevea; species Hevea brasiliensis. The sequence continues at coordinate 67,390,069 of NC_079493.1, read as the reverse complement.
ACTGTTCTGGTGACCAGTGTCTGTCCGGATAGCTAGAATGCCTAGAACTACACTTAAATATTAGTGAGGAGACATAAAATAATGAAATACAAGAAAAGAAAATACAAGAAAAACAAAGGAAAAATAATAGCAATGAAATGTAACCAAGTTAAACGAGCCGAGAACCATAGCGATGGGTGACCGCACCAGAAACTTGCGGTGTGGACCATTGACTAGCTCTGGACCTCGGGGAACCCTGGAAAATATTTTTTAGACTTAAATAAACATCTATTGAAATATAAATGTCGTTAGAAATATCAAAGAAAAATTAATTAATTAGTACAAAGAAAGACGAGAAATCGAGAAAATGACAAAACTCGGTGTTACCGAAAAATCGGGAATGCAACCCGAACAGGGGCATTGTGGTCATTTGACACCCCGAGTTGCCTTTTAACCTAAATGTCCATTAAAAAAAAGTAATATTAAATTTTGGAAAACCTATGAAAAAATTGCAATTATACATGTAATGAAATTTAGGGAAATGTGGGGGATTAAATGCAATTATGAAAACTTTAGATTAAACTAATTTTAATTTGAGTTAGTGGAGGAGTATGTGTCATATAAAAGCTTAAAAAAATAGAATTCCTTTCCATTATCTTTTGCAACCTTCTTCTTCCTTAAAGTTTGCCCTGGCCGAACCAAAGCTTGGAAGAAACCCTCCCATGGCCGCCTCACAAACAAGCTCTCTCTCACCATGATCCAAGCTTCCATTTGTTAAAGTTCCTTCACTAAAGTTGTTCTATATAGCTTGGGCAGCATTTTGGGAGCAAGAAGGAAAAGTTTTGGTGGAGTTTTGAAGAACTTCAAAAGTGGTAAGTGAGTGTTTTCAATTCTTGTTTCATTAAAAGTGTAACCAAGGTTGTGGGTAATTGATTTATGGAAGAATTTTTGAAGTTTGATGTTTTAATGGAGATGTACATTTTGGCAGCCATGGAAATTCAGTATATGTAGCTTGTTCTTGCATGTAAATAGTGGTTTGAATAAAGATTTAAATGTTTGATTGTATTGTAGTTGAATTCCATGAGTAAGGTTTGATTTGTAAGCTTGAAAATTGCAAATGGAGGTTGAAGGGTATGTGTAAATTTGTGGCAGCCTCATGAAGAAGATTGAAGTGTTTGAGTTCATGAAATATTGTTGAATTATGTTGTCAATGATGGTAGCATGTGTATATAAATAATTGTTTGAATTTGGACATGGAAATGAGGTATGTTCATGTGGTTGAATTATTGTAAATGGGACTTTAATTATTGTAAATGGGACTTTGGAAAATTCTGTATTATAGTGTGTATGTTGAGAGTGGTTACAAGTTGCCAAAATGACAAAAAATGTGAAGTAAAATGTGTTAATGGTATGGTACAACCAGAATTGGCATGGAAGAGTTAACTTGGTAAGTGTTGAATGTGTAATTGGTAAAGGATGAACAATGTGTAGTAGGGCAGTGTATGTTTTGGCTCAGAACCTTAAGTGTGTGGCTCCAATTGGTATGAGACCAATTGGAGGTAAAACTAGGCACAAAATGTGCCAACTTTCATGAAGGAAGCTTACCTAAATTCTGCCTAGAAGGTGACTTGAAAAATGACCAAATCCGGATTAGTGAATTGAAAGCCTGAAAATTGACCACTTGGGCAGTAGTTAGTGTTTTGGCCATAACTCACTCAAAACTGGTCCAATTGACCTGAAATTTTTACCATGAATAGTTTAGACATATATCTACAATTATTATGAAGACACCAAAGCCCAAAAATGGCCAGAACCAAGCCAAATAGCTTCCAAAAGTTCAGATACCAAAACTGGCCGAACCAAAAGTGACCTAAAAATGACCTAAACTTACCATTTTGATGCATTCTGTGTAGCGTTGGTAAATTGACCATAACTTAGTCTACACAGCTCAGAATGACCTGAAATTTTGCCCCGCGTGCAATAAGACATAGACCTACAAGTTTGTAGTTTGAACGGAAACCCGAAAATCGAGGGAACTAGGTCGTCCGGCTAGGTCAAATTAGTATACTGAAATCTAGCAAATTGCAATAAAATGCAATATACTTGAAAGTGAATTTGGTAACATGTACCAACACTAAAAGGCTATAAAATGTGACACATTGGTAACATTAAACCTAATTTGCCTAGAGTGCATCGAGGGTCAACATTTTAGGTTGACTAAGGAAAATAATAGAATTTAATAAATTAATTATTAAGCCTTATTGTTAGAGACAGTTTAAATGAGTACTGAAACACTTCAAATTGTGTGTTTCAGTTAGCAAAGACTCAAGGAAGGGAAAGGAAACATTGAGTCAGAGCCAAGAGACATTTATCAGAGGTTTGTGCATAACAGTTACTTCTTTTGAATTTTCAATTGAAATGAATTATGACAAATTGTCAATTATTGTTTAAATTGTGAAAATTTGTCTTAATGATATTTGATGGATACTTATTGCTTGAAAAAACATTGTAAATGGTTTGAAATCACAGCTATCATGTATATTGATTGAATTCCTCGCTAGCTTGGCTAGTGGGATGAATTGACTTTGAATTCCCTCTCTGGCTGAAGTGTTGAGGTGTGTGTCTGTTGAGGACGAATAGAATGAGTACTCATATTATTGCTAGCTAGCTATGTTATTCCTCATTAGCCATCAGCTCTTGGGATGAATTGGACTTTGGAACATGATTAAACTGTGTGTGTGTGATTTATTGATATTTATTGTGATATTGTGAAATAGATTTTAAATTCTTTATGACATTCACTATCTTTGAATTTAACTATGGTTTTAAGTATCCACTATTTATATGACTTACGATTTGTGATTTAAAGTTGCATTTTGTTAATGTTGTGCACCACTGAGACATTGGCTCAGCGATAGCTTTTCATTACTGTCTCAGGTAGACAGACTGACAAGGCAGCAGACTAGGCTGCTAGTACTACACTGAGAGATCATTGGGTATATTGAGTATACCATATTTTGCATTTTGTATTGTAATGTATGTTCACTGTATATATATTATTCTTGGTTTTGAGCAGTTGTAAGTTAAAATTGTACATTAAAGTTGTAAACTAAATTTGTAAATTATTTTGGTTTGTAAATATTGTGATATATTCTTTTATCTCAGATTTTGAAAACACTGGAAAATTATTGTGAATTTGAGTTGATAATTGTTGAGAAACTTATTATGTTGATTGAATATTGGAGTTTGGGAATTGAACAAAATAATTGAAGTGCTTTTTTACAAGTTTTTGAAGAACTGTTTTATTCAAAATACAGATGGCACTCTATCAAAATTCTTACAAAAATTATTAATTCTTCAAATGTGTTAGCTATTTCACTTCAATTCAAAAATTTTTTTTAACACTTGTAAATAGTGCTCACCACTCTAAAAAGAAGTAAGAAAAAGTTTAAAATCTCTTGTAGTGTATTTAATGGGTTATCAGTAGGCAAAGTTTGGTAATTCATTAGGTATACTACGGGATCATGTTATGCCTTATAGAGGGTAGGGTGTGACAGCAGTAAGCCATCATCTCTCATAGAGAATTCAGGTTTCTTGCCATCCTGAGCTTTCTTCATCAATTTCTAATATTTCTTATCATTCTGTGCAGTCGTTTTAATCGGATCAATCAATACTGGTTGTACATGCCATGCAACTACTGTCTATCCCTCATTATTAATCTCTAAATTAGCATGCAGTACTTTCAACTCATATACCATTGATAAAGGAGAAATTCTTAGACTTTCCATAGTCTTTCGACTTAAGGCATCAGCCACCACATTAGCTTTCCCTGGTTGGTAGTCTATTAGATAATCATAGTCCTTTATCGGCTCTAACCATCTCCTCTGTCTCAAATTCAATTCTCTCTGGGTGCCCAAGTACTTCAAGCTCTTGTGATCTGTGTAGATGTAACACTTCTCCCCATACAGATAATGTCGCCAGATCTTCAGAGCAAATACAATGGCAGCAAGCTCCAAGTCATGTGTTGGGTAATTTCTCTCATGCGATTTCAGCTGGCGTGATGCATATGCAGTGAAATTCCAATCTTGCATTAGTACACAGCCTAACCCATTGTGAGAAGCATCACTATAAACTGTATACTCTTTACCCGGTGTCGGTAAAGTCAGAACTAGTGCTTCAGTCAAACATCTCTTCAATTCATCAAAAATTTACTGGCATTTATCCGTCCACTAAAATTTTACATCCTTCTGAAGCAGCTTAGTCAGTGGAGAAGCCAACATGAAAAATCCCTTCACAAACCGACGATAGTATCCAGCTAAACCCAGAAAACCGTGAATTTCTGTGATATTCCCGAGTGGCTTCCAATTAAGGATAACTTCAATCTTATTGGTATCTACCTTAATACCCTCTGCCAATACTATGTGCCCCAAGAAAGAAATTTTTGTTAGCCAAAATTCACATTTTGACAATTTGGCGTATAGCTGTTTTTCTCTCAAAATTTGTAGCACAATCCGCAGATATCTATCATGCTCCTCTGCACTCTTAGAATAGACCAATATGTCATCAATGAATGCCACCACAAACTGATCTAAGTATAGCCTGAAGATAGTGTTCATCAAGTCCATAAATACAGCCGGAGCATTAGTTAACCCAAATGGCATAACCAGAAACTCATAATGGCCATATCGAGTTCTGAAAGTAGTTTTTAGGATACTCTGCTCTTGCACCTTCAGTTGACAATAACTCGATCTCAAATCAATTTTGGAGAACTCAACTACACCCTTTAGTTGATCAAATAGGTCATCAATACGGGGTAATGGCTATCTATTCTTTATGTCACCTTATTCAACTGCCGGTAATCAATACACAAGCAGAGAGTGCCATCTTTCTTCTTAACAAACAACACTGGTGCTCCCCAAGGCGACACACTAGGGCGAATAAAGCCCTTGTCAAGTAACTCTTGCAACTGCACTTTCAATTCTTTTAGTTTTGCTAGTGCCATTCTGTATGGTGTTATGGAGATTGGATCCACACTAGGCATAACATCAATCTCAAACTACACTTCTCTTTCCGGAGGTAATCCTAGCAAGTCATCAGGAAACACATCCGAAAAGTCACATATGGTTGGGATGTCCCTTATTGCTGGACTCCCCACTTGTGTGTCTACCACATCTGCCAAGTATGCTTCACACCCCTTTCTGAATATTTTTCTGGCCAGTGCAGCCGAAATAATGTTTAACGGCAATAGTTGCCTCTCCCCATGTATTACCACATCACCGTACTGAGGGAGACCAAAAGTGACTGTCTTCAGTCTACAGTCAATCATGGCATGATGCCTGACTAACCAATCCGTGCCCAAGATAATATCATAATCTCTGAAGGGCATTTCAATCAGATCGGACAGAAAAGTATGTCCTTGGATCACCAAAGGACAATCTCTATACATTCTATTTACCCTGACCTCTTGTCCCAACGAACTTGTTACTAGCACCTCAAAATCCATTTTCATACAAGTAACAGCAGTAAGGCAAGCAATGCTGGCAATAACATATGAGTGTGTAGACCTGGGGTCAAACAAAACATACACATCTTGATTAAAGATTGAGAAAGTACCAATAACTATGTCTGAAGTCTCAGCCTCTTCTCGCTGTCTCATAGTGTAGACTCTAGCTGGAGCTTGCTCAGGCTAATTTACTGTGCTCTGACTTCCTGGGATACTACCCCTACCTCTACCTTTGCCTCTGCTAGCTGGCTGTGAACCCTTCAGTGTAGAGGCTTGGGCTGATCCCTCTAATGTGGTAGATGGTCCAAAACGGTGTGGACTGGTACAATCTTTTGCAAAATGTCTGGTCCCTTCACAGTTAAAACATGCACTTATGGCTTTGAAGCATACCCCACCATGTGTTCTGCCATAAGTCTCACATTGATGAATTAATGTAGACACCATATTTTGGCTGACCTTCGAATGCAAGGTTCTTTTAAAATTGAAACTTTATTATCCATTCTCGAACGATGTTCCGATCACAGGCAGCTTTTTCGAACTCACTAATGGCTCGTCTCTGGAACAAATCGATCTTACGCTCAAGTCAGATTGTTTTCCAATCCCTTGGTCTTTATCCGATGAGTTCGAGTCAATATTGGATCTTCGGACCATCCAATCTCGCCTGCTATTGTTCTCCGATCTCTCTATGTACAAATACAACAAAATTCCATTTGACTAATGTTGTGATAGGGTTTCTCGCTTTAATTGCCTAAATATTCCTCAAATGAAGTTAAGGTTTTATCCGGTCTCTAAATAATGGTTCCAACCTTGAAAAAGTTCAAGTCATTTTCAAATCTTTGCAATTCTAATATTATAAAGTTCCATTCAATATTTGGTCAAGGTTTCATCTAATCTCATGTTCACATTTATATGTTTTTACGATCTCTTAGAGTAGCTTGATATCTTATGATTAATAGTCACTCTCAGGTTTAATATTCAACTGCATTCAATCAATTAAGTACTCAAGACAATTTGGTTTGGATGCTTTCCGATCCTATCAAGCAATTGAACATAAAAGACTTCGATTCATTTTAAAATAAAAATGTATAAGTCATTCGGTAAGAGGGTCTTCGCTAACCTGCTCTCTGGGTACATTATTAGTTCTATCATCCTCTCTCTCTCTCTCAGGCTCCTCCTCGCTCTCCTCTTCATCTCTAGGGACAAGATCCACCATCCAGGAGAAGTCTTCCTTAGGATAGTTCCTTACAAGCTCGGCCAGAAGATCACCATGAGCATTCACATAAGCACTAGCTTCCCTCACCACGACCTCTTCTTCTTTCACTTTGATCTCCTCGGTAAGGCAAGTGACATGGGTAGTTCGGTAGGCTCGAGCTTCTTTGAGTTCCCGCTCTAGTTCAGCTCTCCTATCCTCATAAGATTTCGTCTAACCCTCAATCTCAGCGATATAGTCCTGAGCAGACAAAAGTTGGGTTTTGGTGAAAGTAGCATCCTGGACTGCCTTCTGAATTTCTTATCTTAAGAGATAAGCCTTTTCTCTGATTATTTGTTGATTCACAAGGCTTGCTACTCTCAAGTTCATCATTTGAGCCAGAAGGTCATCAATGCTATTCGGAGTCAGCCTATTTCTGTCATTCTGAAAGCAGATGGTAGCACCCAAGACCTTGGCCATGCTAGGATTCCCCTGAACCGAGTGATTCTTCTCTAGCGAGTGGATGAGGACCTGGGCACCATGAGAGAGGGTCCTCATAGCAGGTTGGGAAGATCCTCCTTTCACACTTAAAGAAACCAGCAGAGGTGGTGGTTCATCTTGTCGAGGAGGGGAAAGAGCGATCTCTTTTTATGGGGTCAGCTGTCCCGAAGGTCGAGACGAAGAGCCCGGCACTTCTACCGAGTCTTGCCTTGGAATCTGGGATACAGCAACAATCTTCTTTTCTGGCACTTTCCAGGTGACCTCCCTTTTTCCCTTACGACTCTCCTTCGCACCCTCGCCTCCAGCCATACCTGCACAAAAAATAAGTTAGTGAGATCACCTAAGTCAGGAGGCTAAAGATTTAGGTTGTATCGATCCTGGGTCCAAGGTCAGAGAGCTACAACTCATAATCCTCATGGGCAATCATCTGCATTAGCCACCACTTCAGTTCGACCATAACTGCATCTAAACATGAATACTTGTGAGTAGCCACCACCTGATCCTTCAATTCCTTTACCATGACGTCCTCATCTTTATTTAGGGCGATCTTCTTTGGAACTGAAGGGACCAGGTACTGCCAACTGCGTGGGATACCCTCAAAGCCATTCGGGATCTTACTCCTCAATATGAAGAACAGATTCTTCCGATTCTTCAACGAAGAATGGAGATCGATAAAAAGCCCACAATGTGGCTTAGCTTGGAAAAACCAATACTCGTCGTCCTTTCGTTGAGCGAGCCTATGCAACTCAGCGAAAACCTTTACTATAGGGAGGACTAGCAGCTCTCTGACCATCGGTACCACTCTTTTTCAGAAAACAAAAGTGAGAATCAACCAAGAATAGATCAAAACCTTTACCAGAGTGTGAATCGGTGCTTGAAAACTTTAGAAAGCGAACGGGAGTGTTGAAGTCACTAGGGGAAGGTCTGAAAATGACATAAGGGAACAAATGACTAACCTTTCCCCTATTTATATCCATCTGAGCATTAAATGCTCACGAAGTCCCAAGTGACGCATCGGTTAGCAGAATCGGGCCGCCTTCATGACACGTCACAAGAAGATTCCAGAAACATAGTAAAAAGGTCGGATAAATGAGATCAGTCAACGAAGGTCATCAGATTGAACAAGTTTCCAAACTCTCTGATTAGCAAATGGCAATTCGTCCAGGGATCAGATCGGGCACATTTATCAGAGATCAAAAAAATAACCAATGAAATAATAAAACAAATATTCAAGTAAAATTTCATTTCCAAAAGATCAGATAACATCATTTGGGCGATCTCAAAAGATTAAATTACATCATTTGGTTGATCTCAAAAGATCAGATTACATCATTTGGACGATCTCAAAAGATCAGATTACATCATTTGGGCGATCTCTCAAAATCAGCACTACATTTTACCTAACTTAAGACTACTCTGAAGCCTAGAATGCTGGCCTATGTCAAAACCTAGTCTTGTGGCTGAATCAAAAGATGTCTTTGATTAGAAAGCCAGCAATAAATATTGGGCAGATGTACAGCTCAAATGGGGTGACTATGACTCTCATAATATTGAGCGGCATCATTGTTGATGTCATTAACCAGAACCGAGCTGTAATCGGGACCCTTGAGATGGTAAGGAACCAAGTGAACTTCAAGAGGCGGTCACCGATATTAAGATTGAAATTAGCGGTCCTCTTGTTAGAGATCAGTCTACGAGCCATACCGATGGGCTGACCCAAGATCGGTGCGGTAGTTAGTTTCGACCTTGATCAGTTAATTAGTCCAATCCCCTCACCATCATCAAATGACACCCTCATAAACCTCTGATCATCAAAGTTGCTCATTTTTAGGAAATGAACAAAGAAAGCATTTGGAAAAAGATTAAAGTGGCTGTCATAGGAAGGATTCTTGCCGAAAAAGCCAAGAACTGAAGAATGAAACATTAAAGATTCACTGGAGAAAGTTTTGAATATGCAAAGGAAAATCCCTCGGCATATATATAGGGCCCCAGCATTTATTGCATATAGAACTTAAAGTGAACACATCGGTAATTGAAAAATTTATTGCTTTGATCGATACAGGTCAGATAGAGAGGAAAGATCAGGAATAAGAGAGATTGAGAAATAAGAAGGGACCTAATGCAAGAGATAGAGATCAGAATAATGACCCTAAAAGGGGGCGGTCATAATGGGAAGATCGCAAAAGCAAGGAACGACCCGTAAGATCGGAGAATTCAGGGAGTTTAATAACTTCTGATCATGGCCTTTAATTAGCTCCCTCCACCATCAGATCTGAGTTAGTTAGAGCATTACAGGCATGATCTGATCCTCACCACACATCTCATTTGTAAGGACACATTCCTAGCCGCCAGATTCCAAACAGTTAAAGTAGCCTAGTACATCTTAATCTACACCATTGTTTCAATTGTAAGGATGGATTTGGAGCCCTCGGATCAAAAGTAGACGGCAGATTCGGCACCTTTTATTCCCAACCTTTGGATCCATTTCATAAGGTAAGCCCCTTGAGTGTTGGATCAAGGGGGAAAGGACATAAATTCTGAATGAAGTCCCAACTCTCAATTTTGATTCTCTTTAATTCCCAGACATCAAATTATGTCCTTTTGAATCTAGGCCTTTCATCTCCACTTGATGTAATCCTGACCCTCTACTTTGAGCACCAATTCCCTATAAATACCTGTATGTATTACTATAGAAAGGAGGTAGTAATTATCGTGAGAAAACTCTAAACTTTAACAGAGCCTTATTACTTGCCATTCAAAGCTCTCAAAGTTTTGAGAAACTTCTGAAACCAGTTTTTTGGAGTATCTCGCTCAAAAAGAGCTCTAAACCTTACTGCTTTCATCCTCAGTATTTGTGCATTGTCCTGTGAGCCCAAACCCACTTCACTTTAGGTCACCTCCAGTGTCTCGGCCATCCCAGTCTTCAGCGCCCAAAGATTTATCGATACCAGTGTCAGCTCATCCGTCGTCTCAACTTTCTACAGGTAAGCATCCAACCTATTATTTGTCGAATATCCTTGGCTCATTTTCTTAAGTTTTTAAGGTATCTAATCATGCTGAATCTTAGGATAGGTTGTCTTAAATCGTAATTCATATTTTTGTCTATTTTCGTTGGTGCACAAATTTCATCTTTATCGTCACTTTATTTTATTTCCCTAAAAAATGAATGTTCGAGTCATCGGGAACTCATAGATACTCTGAAGAGTATAGGTCGGGGTACTGCCTTGATAGCTTTTAGTCCTGTGAAATGAAAATAATAAGAGAATGAGTGTGACACAAGTGATCATAGAAAAATCACTATAAGCGAAAAAGGTCAGAAGGAGAAAATAAGTTAGGAGTGAGCCCAGATGACAAGACAATGGATCGAGAATCGAGACAAAGTTCGGACCTCGAATAGGCGACCCGAAAGAGACGGAGCCAAAACAAAACCAAAGAGTTCAGGTAAAGCAACCGCATGAAAGATCAACAAGAAGCTTGGCTCGACATAGTTCCATAGCCCAGGAAAAGCCTTTTAAAGGGGGCTCCGCACCTTCGATAATTCTTTCCAATATGAAGGGGGTTGGGACAGAACCCTTACCCGAATCCCTAGGTTAGAATTTTAATAAAATGCCATTCTTAACATTAAGAGATCAGGGGAGAGTTCTCACCCGAGTTCTCATCTTAAATCCCTAATACACTAAGAGATTGGGGGAGAGTTGTTGCCCGATTTCTCAACTTAAATCCTTAATGCACTAAGAGAGATCGGGGGAGAGTTCTTACCCGACTTCTCAACTTAAATCCTTAATACACTAAGAGATCAGGGAAGAGTTCTCAACTTAAATTCTTAACACTAAGAGATCGAGGGAGAGTTCTTATCCAAGTTCTCAACTTAAATCCCTAATACACTAAGAGATTGGGGGAGAGTTCTTACCCGAGCTCTCAACTTAAATTCTTAATACACCAAGGGATCAACGGAAGAGTTCTTCCAAAGTACCCTGAATGTTATGTTGAGGCCCGATAGGGGATCCTCTTCAAGGTGCTCATACCTGTGAAGCAAAATTCCTTATAAAAACATCATAACTTCAATATTCACATTAATTTTCAAAATACCTATCATACAATGCCCATTCACTGAAGGGTCATCTCATATACTCGTGTTCTTGGGCAACCAGTGATAGTGAAACATCAAATATTCCTTTTGTCCATTACAAAGGTTTAACATCATCATTCTCCCCTCCTAAACTAATGATTTCAATTTATAAAGAACACTTCATTAAATTCGCTTACCCTTGTCAAGGGATGAGGTAGGGTGCTTAACACCTTCCCTACCCGTATATAGACTCCGAACCTATAATCTCTATTTTCGAAGTGATCCTTAATCTTTGCAGATGGTTTTCTTTAATTTTCCTCGAAATTAGAGTGGCGACTCCTCACTTTTCCCACTTCGGTGAGAATCGTCCAACAATCGCAAAGTCCTTGTGACAGCTTGGCTACTCCACTGGGAACTCCTACCAAAGTAACCCTGGTTAGAAGTCCAAAGAGCAAACTTAATTTTGTGTTCTGATGAGTCAGTAATTATGGAGAGTAACTTAAAAAATCAAAGTTTTTAATATTTGATTATTATTCTCTCTAACCATTTTGTTTTTTTCGATTGTTTTACAGTAATCTTCGCTAAAATCCCCTTAAATAAGGAAGAGGTAAATATGTCCCTTCACACACAAATCACCTACATAATGTCCTCACATACTTTAGCCCTATACCCGAGCTCTTTTACCCTGTAGGAAGTAGGAGGGGGTCATGTAGCAGTGCCCGTGGGTTTTTACCCTGTTAGTATCTGTGAAGACTTCTGCTCAGATTGGAACTTATTTCACTTATCATGATAATCGTGGATTTTTCCCATCATTATCATAATGGTGAAATGGGGCTCTACTATTTGCAGTAGCGACAATTTGGGAACCTATGGCTTTAGAAAATTAGATCTCGAGCTAAACCGTCACACTAGTCAGAACCTATGATAAGCCATCCTTGAAGGTAGGACCATCCGACTAGATAGTACCTACCCCGTGTCACGGTCACCCTATTTTAGGACAAAAGGGACATACTTGCTTTTACCCTACTCTGGTTGTATCTTCAAATTTTTCTTAAATAATATAAGGATAATTTTGAATCATGCTGCCAGGATGAATCTAAACACCTTCCTACTTTGATAGGTGTGTAGATACGGTAGCGTAAGTAGCATAATTCAAAATTACCTGAATTTACACTGCTAACCTTTTCTTTTACAGGTATTAAAAGTTGGCATTTGCCGGGGGTTGGGAAAACTTTAAAATGGCATCTTCGAGTCAATCAGCAGAAAGGGTTTCAAAATAAAAGCAGGGTGCTCAATAAAGATCTGAACCAGTCCATGGCTCCGAGTCACTACAGAATGATGAAATAGAAGCAGAAGCCCGTTCATTGCCTCCACTGAACCCTAGTAAAATTGAGATTAGAACAGTTGGTTTTGGTGACTTATTAAATGTTTGGAAATCATTGCCTAATCATGCCCAGACATAGTTCGAGGAAAAATATGGGAAGATTGCCTCCTTGAAACAGGTCAAAGCGCAGGCTCCGCGCGATAAAGGCCATGTTGTCTACTAGGAATCCCAGTTATAGAGTATTTTCTTTCAATTATGTCAATATAACCCCTACGATAGAGGAATATCAGGCGCTACTGAAAGTCCCTTGTATAGCTCATAATCGTATTTATCTCCCCCTTGATCATAGGCAGACATGGAAACGGTTCACACACACTGTAGGAGTCTCAGCAGAGGAAGCTAGAATAAAAGAAACCACTAAAGAAAACTCACGTGGGTGGCCTTGGGTCTACATTAAGAAGCAACTGGATCAGTACATTCAAAGTGAGAAATGGGATAAGGCATTATCAGTTTTTGCTCTAGGGATTTATGGACTGGTTTTTTTCCCCAGACCTCTGGGAATTGTTACCCATGGCGTCATGAAATTATTTTGGGCGGTGGAAAAATAGAATGTCAATCCAATAGTGGCTATACTTGCCGAGAGCTTCTTAACCTTGACGTATTGTCATCATCAAGTAAGGGAATCATCAAGTGCCGCATTCCACTGCTATACCTATGGATCCTCAGTCACATCTGTCCACTGGAAACTAAGGGTCTGACTTGGTACTCTGACCAACCCATTATCAAAAAGATGGTCAAATTAGTAATTCAATGGAGGGATGAATGACAACGGCAAGAGCAGATTCTGAATTTTAGTAGTCACAATTACTGTTGGAGGAAATTGTGGACTACCGGTCAACACACCTTGATCAGCACGAGAGATCATCATTTCATACCGTTGATAGGGCTAACCGGATGCATGAGCTACATCCTAGCTATGATAATGAGACAATTTAGCTTGACTCAACTTGTCCTTAATATTGACTGATTCTATCAAACTCACTTCTATCATGAGCCACACAAAGAGGATGAATTTGTAACATCCCTATTTACATAGCCCGGTATATTTTACTGTTCCTGTGATCGGTATTGGTCCGGACAATTAAGGGGATTAGAATCACATATAAGACACCTAGATAAGCCCTAAATACAAATAATTAGTAATTGTCAAATAGTTAAGTATAAAGAAGAAAAACAAAGCATAAAAAGTTAAATGAGCTAGGAGTCACAACGATGGGTGACCTTCGTGGGAAATGACTGTGAGGTCAATCGTAACTCGAATTCTGAGATGGAAAATGTGATGCCACAGTCCTTAGGACTATTACAAATACAGTGGAAAAGAGAAAATCACAAAAAGGAGTTGTTAAGCAGGTCAAATAATTAGGTTAAGGATCCGGAAGAAATATCGAATAACTTGCAAACCGGATTAAACAGGCGAGGGCGGATTTGGTCAATTCACCCCTAGAGCTGAATACTGACCTAACTATCCAATAAAATAGGAGAAAAGAAAATTTTGGAATCGAGAATTAAATTAAAGAACTAATAGAAAAATAAATGCAAAAGAAGAAGAAAAAAAAAAGAGAAAAAATGTTATTACATCACTTGGATGACATCATGGGTGATGTCAAAATCCAATTTAATTTTTCCACAATCTTTGACCAAGTTAATTAAAGTTAATTACATATAGAATAACAAAAAAAAAAAAGGAAAAAATCACTCTTCTTCTTCTTCCCTAGTTGCCGCCCTTCCTCTCTCTTCCACCACCATTGTAGAACCACCACGAAAGCTTGAATCCAAGCTTGATTTCAACCACTTAAACCTACTTTGACCCTAAACTAATCCATAAAAACTTGTTAGATCAACTTGAGAAAGCTTTAGAAGAAGGAAAGAAAAGAAGAAAAGGAATAAAGTGAAGATTGAACTTCAAAGCTTAAAGTTAGTGAGTTAAATTGAAAATTTATGTTTAGTACTTATGTTTTTAGTGTAAGTAGCTTAGATTTTAACTTAAAATTAAAAGAAAACAATTATTGGGGGATCAAAAGAGAATTTCAGCTAGCCTTAGGTTAGGGTTTAAAATGAATGATTTTGATGTGTTTGATTGGTTGTTTAGGTTGAATGAAGTATGTAGACATTGAATGTGCACTTTGAATGCATTAGATTTGAACTTTATGTAATTAGGGTTTTGAGAATGTGAAAAAAATGGGAGAAAAAGTTGAGAATTTGTCAATTGATGTCATTGACCTTATTTGAGTTGAAAAATGGTCAATTGTGACCTTTTTTGGTGTGTGTGAATTGCTAGAACCAAGCTACAATTCGGATTGGTTAGTGATCAGATTCTGGCAGCTTGACCTAGGTCCCTTTCAGGCACCAAAACTGAAAATTTACCAACCCAATTGGTGTGAGGCCAATGGAGAATGAAACTAGACACAAAATGGACCATTTTTCATTTAGGAATTATGCCCATAAAATGACAATAACTTAGTGAACAATTAGGCCAAATCTGGATTTGGGCACACAGCCCTATACAAAAATGACCAAATGAATAGTAGTTACTTAAATGACCATAACTTGGTCTAGGATGGTCCAAATGACCTGAATTTTATACTGATGAAAAGCTGAGACATAGCCCTACAACTTTCATGAAGAAAACAAACTCAAATTTTGACCATAACCTATCTGAAAAACCACTTGTAGTCAATACACCAAAAACTACCAATATCTAGAAAATGCCCAGAATTTTGGGTAACACCAAATCCGGCCAGCCCCATTCAAATAGTCATATCTTAGGCTACAAAGCTCCAAATGGAGTGATTCAAAAAGGAAAATAAAGTTAAGACAATAAGTAACAACTTCTATGAAGAAAACTTAGCCAAATTCTCACAGTAACCAGACTAATGGAACAGTAGAAAACAGCAGACCAAAACTAAAAAATTATACTTTCTCTTAGGAGACCTAGAAATTGAATTGCCAATTAATGCCAACAAAATTGACACCCAAAATGTGGTATATGGGCGCAATTATAACTAATAAACCTATTAAGTATAGAAAAATCAATGTTTTGACTTAAATAGTACCATGAATAGTGCCCCATACACAAAAATGTGAAAGACCTAAAATTTATAAACCGTAAAAGGTAGGATAAGTCTACAAAGAAATTATTAGAATTTAAGTATTAGAAATGGATACTAAAGCACTTTAAATTTATGTGTTTTAGTTGGAAAGGGATCTTCAACTCCGCCTAAGTAGTTTGCGCTTAGCCAGTCCCAAGGCTGGATAAAGGAGGAGGGTTGCAGTAGGTGACAACCAGCGTAAAAATTTCATCACTCCTTATGATATGGATTCAAATGATATAAATGTTGGGGCGTCCTCTACCAATGACACACTACATCGAAGCCTGGGTGTAGTGAGAAATATGCAAGGGTGTAGGGCTTTCACTGAAAGCGACGTGCCATACAGGCACCCGGGTGTGGTGTTAAGTGAGCAAGGGTTCCCACATCATGGATGGGTGTGGGTAAAGAATTTAGTCCATAGGACAGATAGTAGAACAGATAGTGGAACAGAACACAAGATAGACATAGAAAATAATAGAAGATATCATAAAAGGAGACCAATTAGGAAGGAGCAGGATAGGAGGAGGATCAGGGTTGGTACTTGGAATGTTGGATCACTTACAGGAAAATTAATGGAGCTTGTGGATACCTTAGAAAGGAGAAGGGTGAATATTGCTTGCATTCAGGAGACTAAATGGGTGGGAGAGAAAAGTAAGGAAGTGGGTAATTCAGGGTACAAACTATTATTTACTGGAAAGGAGAGAAACAAGAATAGAGTGGGCATAATCATAGACAGGACATTAAAAGATGCAGTAATAACTGTGCAAAGAGTAGGAGATAGAATTATATTAGTAAAGCTAGTACTAGAAGGAGAAACAATAAATATAGTTAGTGCTTATGCCCCACAAATAGGACTAGACAGTGAGAGTAAACAAAAGTTTCAGGAAGATATGGATGATTTAATGCAAAGCATACCGAATGAAGAGAATGTTTTCATTGGTGGAGATTTGAATGGACATGTAGGAAGTGATAGACAAGATTATGAGAATGTTTATGGAAGTTTTGGTTTTGGCAGTCGAAATGAGAAGGGAAAAAGCATCCTGGATTTTGTTATGGCATATGACCTAATACTAGCAAATACCTACTTTATAAAAAGAGAGTCACATTTAGTGACTTTCAAAAGTGGGAAACATAGAAGCCAAATTGACTTCCTCTTAACCAGGAAGACAAATAGAGCTCTATGCAAGGATTGTAAGGTCATTCCAAGAGAGGCTTTAACAAGTCAACATCGGTTGGTGGTCTTGGATGTCAAGTTTAGGAACAATTCAAGTAAGGTCAGAAGAAATAGTGTAGCTCGAACAAAATCGTGGGAGTTCAAAGGAGTAAAGCAAGTGAAGTTCAAAAATGAGCTTCTTGAGACCGAAGTATGGAAGCTGGGTATGGAAGCCAATGATATGTGGATACAGATGGCATCAAAGATTAGAGAAGTAGCTAGAAAAGTACTTGGAGAGTCTAAAGGACATGGACCACCCTCAAAAGAGAAATGGTGGTGGAATGAGGAAGTACAAAAGGCAGTGAAGAGAAAAAGTGAATGGTATAAGAAATTACCTAAATGTGATGATAATGAGGCATATGAATAGTACAAGATAGCAAAGAAAGAGGCAAAAAGGCAGTTAGTCAAGCAAGAGCACAGGCCTTTGAAAAGTTATATGAGAAACTTGGAACTAAAGAATGAGAGAAAAATATTTATAGATTAGCAAGGAGGAGAGAAAGGAAATGTTAAGATCTTAATCAAGTTAGGTGCATTAAGGATAAAGAAGGAAAAGTGTTGGTGAAAGATGAGGACATTAAAGAAAGATGGAGAAATTATTTTAATGATCTCTTTAATAATAGTCAAAATGGTAATAGCGTGAATATAGACTATAGAAAAATAGAAAAGAATTTGAATTATACTAGAAGGATTAGATCTTTAGAAGTAAAGGAAGCACTTAAGAGAATGAAAGTGGGTAAATCCTGTGGACCCGATGAAATACCAATTGAAGTGTGAAAGTGTTTGGGAGATATGGGAGTGGCATGGTTAACTAAATTATTTAATAAGATTCTAAACTCAAAGAAAATACCTGATGAATGGAGGAGTATTTTAGTACCTATTTTTAAAAATAAGGGAGACATGCAGAGTTGCTCAAACTATAGGGAAATTAAACTCATGAGTCATACTATGAAGTTGTGGGAGAGAGTTGTGGAGCATCAACTATGTCATGATACTTCTATCTCTCCCAATCAATTTGATTTCATGCCCGGTCATTCAACTATGGAAGCGATCTTTCTCATTAGAAGCTTGATGGAGAAATAAAGAGATGTGAAAAAAGATCTACACCTGGTTTTTATTGATTTAGAGAAGGCTTATGATAGTGTTCCAAGAGATGTCTTATGGAATCTGTTAGAACAGAAGAGGGTATCTATTAGGTACATACAAGTGTTGAAAGATATGTATGAAGGAGCAACTATTATTGTGCGCATAGTGGGAGGGGACACAAGAGATTTTTCAATCTCAATTGGATTACACCAAGGATAAGCCATAAGCCGTTACCTTTTTACATTAGTTTTAGACGAATTGACGAAACATATATAAGAAAGTATTCCTTGGTGTATGATGTTTGCAGATGATATTATTCTGATAGATGAGACACGAGAAGGAGTCAATAGAAAGCTAGAGCTTTGGAGAAGTACTCTAGAGTCAAAAGGTTTTAAGTTAAGTAGAGCAAAGACATAATACATGCATTGCAAGTTCAGTGAAGGCCAAACTGGTGATAGGGAAGGAGTTAATTTGAATGGAGCAGTACTGTCCCAAAGTAATCACTTTAAATATCTAGGCTCAGTCCTTCAAGTAGATGGAGGATGTGAGGAGGATTTTAATCATAGGATTGAAGCTGGATGGTTGAAGTGGAGACGTGCCATGGGAGTTTTATGTGATCATAAGATTCTCAATAAGTTGAAAGGAAAATTTTACTGTACAGCCATACGATCGACTATGTTATATGGTAGTGAGTGTTGGGCACTGAAAGAGTCGTATACGTCTAAGATAAGAGTTGCAGAGATAAGAATGTTAAGGTGGATGAGTGGCCATACTAGACTAGATAAAGTCCATAATGAGAGTATTAGAGAAAAGGTAAGAGTGGTGCCAATTGAAGATAAGTTGAGGAAAGGGAGATTAAGATGGTTTGGTCATGTGAAGCATAGACATACGGAGGCTCTAATTAGACAAGTAAAGCACATTAGGTTAGAGGATAGAAAGAAAAAAGGGATAGACCTAAATTGACTTGGAGTAGAGTAGTACAATATGATCTAGAAACATTACACATTTCTGAGGATTTAACCCAAAATCGTTTAGAGTAGAGAAAGCGAATCCATATAGCCGACCCCAAATTTTTGGGATAAAGGCTTAGTTGAGTTGAGTTGAGTTGAGTTGGAAAGGGATCTTCGAAGGAGAAATGAAAGTTTAAGTAAATTGAGTTGACAAAAGAGGTTTGTGCACAATTAGTTTTTAATTGAATTTGTTTTGAATATTTTACGTAATTAAATGATTTTATTTTTCCTTATGTACTACGTTTATCAATTATGGGATTTATTTCAATGATTATTGAAATTGGTATAGCAAGCATGAGTTTAGTTTTGTGAAATATTATTTTAACAATTATTGGATATTGTTTTGGACTGGATAAATTATATTTGAAAATTTTCGTTTGAATTATGTTTTGAATTGTGACAGGTAATTTGCATGAATAAAATACAAAATTTTGTTTTGGATTGTGATGAGCATAAAAAAATTATGGAATATTGGAATTGACATTGAATTGAATTGTGTTGTGATTTATGCTCACAAAAAAAAAAAAAAAAACAAAGAGATGCATGATATTGTTTTATATTTCACTATAGATGCTTGACTAGGTTATTATCCATCTCTCTCATTTGTTGATGTGACAATGGAGTTAGCTTTTTTTTGTTTTGAATACCATGATATGTGCACAGGCTTAGATTTTCCTCTTATTATAGGTTAGATCTAAGTTTTTCATTGCCCTTTTGGAAGTTTCATTATTGTGTTGTGTACTATGCATGATGATTCGAACTCTCTGACCATAGGTAGTTAAAATCCCGATTCGACCTCTCCAAGGGAGTTAGAATCGCCCTCGAAGATGGCCCTTTCGGATTAGTCTTGCATAGTTAGTGAGATAAAGAATGGGTTTGATTGATAAGAAATTGTGATTTTAAATGAGATTGTGAACAAATGGTTTTGTTAAAATAATTGTTTATTTCCATAATTGTAGAATTATTTTTATTGTTCAGTTGTGATTTGACAAATTGAAATTTTGATCAAGGTTATTTTAACAAGTGACTATTATTATTGGCAATGAAAATTGTGACATTTGGAAATTGGATAAATTTTGAGACTTTAAAATTTATGGTATAATTATTATCAATGTATATTGTATTATATTTTAAATTATATTTGTGCACCACTGAGTTCACCACTCAGTGATAGCTTTGTATGCTGTCGCAGATGAGAGTAGAGATAGAGCAGTTGAGTGAGATTCCTACAGCTGTACCTTGAAGACTGCTTGTGACTAGCCTCGGGTATATTATAGGTGTACCCTTGTACATTAAATTTTGATTATGCATGTAAATATATGTGTGTAAATTATTTGAGCAGATGTATAAAACTTTTGAAATGTTATTTTGGGTGTGTAATGGAAATGCAAATTTAGTTGTAACAATAATTTTAGTACCTTAATGAATGTATTATTTATTTTCTTCTGAAAATTGAAAATTCTGAACAGTTTAGTTTATTTTATGATCAGTTTGGCTTGATAAGTGAATTGAATTGATTATGATGAATGAGGATATGAAAATGAGTGTATTGGAGTTGTGGTTGTTTTGAAAACAGTGTTAGTGTATTTCTTTGCAGGTTTTAAGTTTGGTTTTCTCAAAATACAACCGACACTCTGCCAGAATTTTTGTAAAAATTGTGAAAAAATTTTAATGACTTGAAAATTTGATTTTGACTTAGTGTCAAATAAAGGTTTTGATAGTAGAAAAAAAAAATTGCTCACCACTTTCAAAATGAACGAAATTGTTTTAAAATCCCTTATAGTATTTTAATGGGTTACCGGTAGGCCAAGTACGGTAATTCATTAGATGTACTATGGGAACATGTTACATCTTACTAAGGGGTAGGGTGTGACATGTTTAGTGGTATCAGAGCAATGGTTTTAAAGTAAATTTTGAACTGTGAATTTGAAATATTTTGTCAGAAATTACAACTGCTCAAATATTTGATACGTATATTACATTTACATCATAAATATTAACTAATGGGGAGAAATCTCCTTGTATAGGTTGTCTCGGAAAAGAAGATTTTGTAAATAGAAATGGAGGAGGGAGATAAACCAGTAGAATAACCAATTATAGTTGAGGCACAAGAGGAGGCCTCAGCTCCTCAAAGTGTTGAAAATCCGACTGTACCAGTTCTACCAGTACAAATAACCGTATAAATGGCCCAGCCAATGGCCACTTTCTTTCAACAAATGGATGATCTATAAGCCCAAGCCCAAGCACAAACCCAACCCTCGCAAGAGTTACATGAAAAAGGAAGAAGTGGAGAACAGACTGGCCAAAGTTCTAATAGTAATTTAGGAAAAAGGAAGAACACTGGAGAGCTTAGTGGTTATAGATCTGATAGAGGCAGATCTTCAGGGCAAAAGCAATTGAGAACCCGTCGGCAAAGAATCAGAAGTTCCTACCTTATCCGTGTCTGTGAGGTATGTAGCAAGTTACACGGGGATATGTGTCTTAAGGCCATTGGAGCCTGCTACAATTTTGGTGAATATGGACACTTTGTTAGAGATTGTACTGGAGCACATTGATCTGCTCCCTAGAGTAAACAGACAGTCGGCCAGGGCTAAGCTAGAAATACAGTTAGTACTCCTCGTAATCCAAGCATAGCGAATCCACCAAATCATAGCAACGCATCAGTCAGAGCATCCACTATGCGCCAGAGAGAAATAGCAGAAACTTCAGATGTAGCTGCTGGTAAGTTTTTAATTTTTAGAGGAAACAATTAGTTATTATTTGACCCCACTACTACTTATTTGTATATTAGTGTTAGAATTATGTGTTCTGCTGTTATACCTTTGCATGGGAATTGTTAGTAGTATGCCCTAGAGCATATCATTTAGTATGTATCTTGTACATATTTTATTAACAAAAGGCATTTTCACTTTTCTGTTTATATAATATATTTATGTGTAATAGAAAATGTCCATTGATATTTTGTTAGAAATTCTATTCTTAAGTTGTTAAGAATATGAGTGACAGTATTTCTAGCACAAAGTGTCATTAATTGGTTCACAATCGATGATACTTCACAATAAGGACATGACTTATCTAGAAAGATTGTAATCATGTTTATTCCCTAGTTATTTATATGAGATGTAAATAAGATGGAATGGTGACTCTCATGCCATATAACAAACATGATAGGCACTTGTACATAATAAGTAGGTCGAACCAGTAACACTTATGACAAGCACATGGAGTTTACTCTTGTCAATGTATTGTCATAAATCATATTAGTGCATATAATCTTTAGACCTGAGATAGCACAGTTATCTTGTATATAGGTGGTTTGAGTTTGATACTGCTTTCATATTTGTACTGTGTATGGGTATATGGGCATGTGTTGGCTTTTACTAGTAATATAAGGAGGTAGGTGTTAATCAAGATGGAATCTGTTACCCTAAGTAAATGGGGATAAAATCCTATGTTCATTTAATTGTTCTTGATGCTTCAAGTTCCTGGCCAGGACAAATAGATTTAATCAGAAAAGATTTTCTGTTAAGAAAATCTTTTTAATCAAGAACTAGAATTAAAAGAGAACATAATATTCATAGCAAATGGGGTTTGACATAAACCATGACTCCAGCTCGAATTGGGATTTTATAATAGAGAGATTGTAGTGCATGGTAACATATGATTATAGGTTCATTTAAGGTAAACCTTATTACTAATTGGGTGGCCATGACATGCTATACTAGGTGTTAGCCGTGGCCTATGAGCTGCATAAAATGATTTAGAGAAATCATTTATGGTAAGAAAGAGTTATGATGATATTAAGAGTTGATATCATGTCTCATTGCCAATTAGTGATGAGCCTAGTAAGTCACACACATGCACAAGTAATTACCAAAATAAATATGATTTAATTGATTAATTAAATAGGTTTGGTTTGCAATTTGATTGCAAAGTCCTTAGCATGGCTTGAAACCAAATCTAGGTTATTGGATGTATAGTATAAGTTAAATTTATATTTAAAGTGTTTAAATATGAATTTAATTAATGAGAAATTAATTATTAGAGATTAATTAATTATTTTATATTTGATATAAATTGATTAGAAGAAGAGAAATAATTATTTTGGGTTGAGAACTCAAAATTAAGACACAGGGGTATTTTGGTCATTTCACAGGGTGACATATGGCACCATGAGATGGTGACACATAGCACTACACATAAGCTTGCCATATGTCTTTTAATCAGGTAAGATGATCAAAGTAAAGATTAAATATAGGTTTGATACTTGGCACAATGTGATTGGGTCAATTAAACCTAGAGCTAATCAAAAGGTGACATGTGGCAAGGGTTTTTAAGTGGTGACCTAGCTATATAATGTGTTGTTATGAAAAAGAAAAATAACAAGCTGCCACTCACTCTTTGGTGTTGCCACCTAAAGAGCACTCTTCCTCTCTTCTTCTTCATTTCTCATCAATTCAAAGAGAATAGCAAACAATCTCTTGAATTAAAAAAATACTAGAAATCGTTTCTAGTGTCCTGTTTACATCTGTAATCTCTCAAAAGGCAAATTTTGATTTTCTAATTCATAGAAAAAGATTTAGAAGCTGTTCAAAGGCTGCCATTGGTGATCTTAGTGTGGACAAGCTAGAGAGACAATATCTGGTGTCCTAGACGCATCCCAAAGTTGCCAAACACACTGCAGTGCATCAAAAGGTTAGTGCACTTATTCTTGATCTAATCTAGGGTTCTAATGAATTAATCTGTTAAGTCTAAAATCTTAAAGGGCAAATGTAGATCCAAAAACATATTAAAAGAGTTTTAATATGCTGTTTATCATTAAAATCAAATAGATAAAAATGAATCTTGCATGATGCATGTGACCCTAGATGAAAATTTTTTTGAATTCAAAGATCTAAACTTATGTTTTTCATGCTTCCGCTCCTTCAGAAATAAATTTTGATGCATTAGTAACTAGTCCTTTAGGATATAAACTACGATAATAAGTATGATAGACATTAGTTTTGGAAGAGTTTATCAACGAAAAATAATTATTAGTATACAATAAATTATAAGTTAATTAGTGAGCCTATTTAATATAAGGCAAGAGGACTTAAAAGTAAATTATAGTAATATAATTGCTCTAGATGAGGGCAAATATGCTACTGTTAGTAATTGTTAATGAATATTGCAATCAGAATAAGTTCTGGATATTAGTGAATTTGAAAAGGATAAGATATAGGAAAGTTTGATCTATTAGAATGTATCGTAGTATCTATGCAATGTTCTTAATATTTATACTGTAAGCTGCAGAGTACAGTACCGACTTAGTATTATTGTGTAAAGCTATGTACTACCCGATAGTGTAACAAGATAAGAATAGTTACAAACGACATCTGTTTTGGTATAGTTATGATAAGATAAAGTTTTCTTATTGGAAAGGAGTTTGAAAATCCTAACCCAGGATTTAAAACTCTAAAATTAGAATATCAAAAGGTTATAATACAGTACAAAAGGAAGTAATGACTACACATTAGTGCAAAATAAGCTATAGAATATCGATATATAAAAGAGTTATGGAAATAAAAATTAGAATAGTTGGTGCAAATGTAATAAAGAAACGTTATGAATATTAGTTAAAGTGTAAATTAAAATGGTCAGAGGACCAAATCAAAGTAATATTGAAGTATAACGATTTATTAGGGATGATAAGAGGTGCTAAATCATGACTCGACAGTCAAGTTAAGGAAGAAGATGAGATTGAGGAATAAAACAATTAAAGTTAAGTTATGGAATGAAAAAAAAAAAGGAAACAAATAGAACAGTAAGAAATGAGAAAAACACTAGATGAGGAATTGCCACCAAGGCAAACAACCTACTTAAGACGCGTAACGATATCCCAAACTATTTTATCAAGAAAGAAATAAGTTAAACAAAAGCAAACAAGATAGTGCAAAATGACACATAGGCCTTGGTCATAAATGGAAATGGTAAGATAATGGTTATGGACCTATGGTCAATAAAGAGATAAGCAGTTCATATATGACCAACAAGGTCATTTAAAAAAAAAAAAAAAAGACTACAAAGAAAAATAATTGCTAAAATAACAACAAGAAAAGACTAAAATATTCCAAACTAAAATGAAGGTTGCATCAAATGATCAAGAGATTTGAAAAGAAAAGAGTAAAACTAAGCTCTCACCCATAGGATCATATGAGGTTCTAGAAAAAGTGGATCCACTAGCGCATAGATTTGCTTACCTCTAAAATTGAAATAAATTTGAATCTAACTTATGACAGAGGCGCATAAGAAACTTGGCACACGAGGTGAGCAATTGATGAGTAAATAGTATGGGTTTAAGTGCTGTGGAACCATCATTCGGGCCAGGAGGCTACTTGAGAATGAGAGGAGGACATGAGGAGACAGCACCCATAGCTATTCACAGACTGATACCAGGTAAATTTTCAAGACAAAATTTATTTAAGGGGGAGGGGGGGTGGGGGAGAATTATCACACCCATATTGCATAGCCCGATATATTTTACTGTTCCTATGACCGGTATTGGTCTGGATAATTAAGGGGATTAGAATCACATCTAAGACACCTAGATAAGCTTTGAATACAAATAATTAGTAATTTCCAAATAGTTAAGTATAAAGAAGAAAAACAAAGCATAAAAAGTTAAATGAATTGGGAGTCACAACGATGGGTGACCTTCACGGGAAATGACTGCGAGGTCAATCGTAACCCAAATTCTGAACCAAAAAATGTCATGCAGAGGTCCTTAGGACTATTGCGAACACAGTGGAAAAGAGAAAATCATGAAAAAGAGTTGTTAAGCAGGTCAAATAATTAGGTTAGAGATCCGGAAGAAATATCGAAAAACTTGCAAACCGAATTGAACCGGCGAGAGGTGATTTGGTCAATTCACCCCTAGAGCTGACTCCTGACCTAACTGTCCAATAAAATTGGAGAAAAGAAAATTTCAAAATCGAGAATTACATTAAAAAACTAATGAAAAAATAAATGCAAAAGAAAAAGAAAAAAAAAAAAGAGAAAAAGTGTTATTACATCACTTGGATGACATAATGGGTGATGTCAAAATCTAATTTAATTTTCCCACAATCTTTGAACAAGTAAGTTAAAGTTAATTACATATAGAATAACAAAAAAGAAAAGGAAAAAATCACTCTTCTTCTTCTTCCCTAGTTGTCGCCCTTCCTCTCTCTCTCACCACCATTGTAGAACCACCATGAAAGCTTGTATCCAAGCTTGATTTCAACCACTTAAACCTACTTTGACCCCAAACTAATCCATAAAAACTTGTTAGATCAACTTGAGAAAGCTTTAGAAGAAGGAAAGAAAAGAAGAAAAGGAAGAAAGTGAAGATTGAACTTCAAAGTTTAAGGTTAGTGAGTTAAATTAAAAATTTATGTTTAATACTTATGTTTTTAGTGTAAGTAGCTTAGATCTTAACTTAAAATCAAAAGAAAACAATTGTTGGGGGACCAAAAGAGAATTTTGGCCAGCCTTAGGTTAGGGTTTGAAATGAATGATTTTAATATGTTTGATTGGTTGTTTAGGTTGAATGAAGTATGTAGACATTGAATGTGCACTTTGAATGCATTAAATTTGAACTTTATGTAATTAGGGTTTTGAGCATATGAAAAAAATGGGAGAAAAAGTTAAGAATTGGTCAATTGATGGCATTAACCTTATTTGAGTTGAGAAATGGTCAATTGTGACCATTTGTGGTGCATGTGAATTGCTAGAACCAAGTTATAATTTGTAATGGTTAGTGATCAGATTCTAGCAACTTGACCTAGGTCCCTTTCAGGGACCAAAACTGAAAATTTATCAACCCAATTGATGTGAGGCCAATTGGGAATGAAACTAGACACAAAATGGACCATTTTTTATTCAGGAATCATGCCCAGAAAATGACAATAACTTAGTGAACAATTAGGCCAAATCCGGATTTGGGCACACTGTGTTTGCTGGTTTTACAACCACCGCAAGTGCACGGATTGCTAACAAGTAATAAAGTGATGAATAGAGTGCCATTCCCACGAGGAATTTGTTTAGCAATTACTAATTTACATAGTAATTTTGACTGTCTAGGCTATCGAATATTTAGGGAATGAAGTTTATAAATTTTAGACACTAGAATGGTAGACTTAAAATGAAGTAATCTATTTTGGAACAATTCTGGAGTTAAGATTTTGCACTTGAATCTTATTAGGGATGTTATCTAGTTTATTTACTGGATTGAGGGTCATTCTCCTTGATGGAAATCAGTTCTAAGCTATCCTAAATTCTCTCTCAAGGCACCTAGGGTGTATTCTAATTAACTCAAACCCTACTTTTCGTGGTGATTAAATTAATTAAAATCCTTTAAGATTTTTGATCAATTTTTAAGTTTTACAAAGGTATCAGCCTATGTCTAGGTCAGAATTCCTAGGTTCATGATCTTGATTTTCTATTATTAATCTTCACCTTTCAATCCTTCAATTAACATTTACAATCATGACTAAGTGGATACCAGTACATAGCATGCTTTAAGGTCACAAGAAATTAAATCAAGAAATGAATCTCAAATCCAATAAATAAAATTTGGTGTTCATCCATAATAATAATTACAAGAGCTACTCTCCCAAATCCAGAATAAGAAAACTACTCACTCATGGTGAGTTCAGCAAACATCATGATAAAAGGTAAAAGCACTAAAAAGAGAGTTATACAGAAGAAATAAAATAATAAAAATCTGCCTAGGGAGATGAAACGAAGGAACCAAAGAGAGTTTGCAGCTTTGATCTTGTAGAGCTTCAGCTGGAAAACTTCTTTTGGTACTGACATAGAGCCTGACAATAGCAACCTTTAGCAGCAGTCCCGACGACAGTGACGGCCCTCCCGTTTCCTAATGTTTTCTTTTCTATTTATATTGGTTGCTGTAAGGTTAGGTCATTTTGAGTCCAAAAGGCTTTAAGAGTCTCGTTTTAATCAGAAAATAGGAGAGGAATTCGAGTTATAAAACTGGCTGCAGCATAGTACACGGCCCGTGTGTCACTACACGGGTCTCGTAATGTAGGGCCGTGTAACTTGCTAGAGGAGAATTACGAAATTTTGTTATGGCACAGAAAGTTACACGGGTCTGCCCCAACTACACGGGCCATGTACTGTTGTTCCCATAAGGTTCTTCAAGCTGTTTCTCGACAGAGACTTATACGGGTCCCTGCAGATTACACAGGTCTACTTACACGACCCGTGTACTTGTGTTTCTCCATTGATTTTCTTGACTTTCATTTGGCAGAGAATTACACAAGTCTGGGGCTTGGTTTACACGACTCGTGTACTTTGTATCAGCAGCAATTCTCTGTCTTTTTACCTCTCCAAGCTTTCCTTTGCAATCCCATACTCTGGGGCTTCACCCAAACACCTGAAATGATGCAGAGAACATGGAATTAAGGGCTTGATAATAGAAATTATGAAAACTAATGAATTCAACTATTATGCATGAAAATACTTGCCTAAATGCTATGAATTAGTATATAAATGTGTTTAAAAACATCTATACAATTAAAGTGTATCAAATACCCCTAAATTCAAATTTTTGCTTGTCCTCGAGCAAAATAAAACTCTGTTTTAAAGCACATTTCAGGGGATACTTAGGAATATAGCCAACAACTTAATAAGCACAGAATTGAACTCCTCTAACCTTCATTCCAATTTCCCTCTTTCAAGGCATAAGGGTTCTAATAGCTGCCTGCTTAGAATCTTCACATCCTTTCATGGTGTTTCGACTAATTATTCCTTTATACAAGACCATTAATAAGCCACAAATAACCTGTTTTATCAGGATAGATTTGAGAAACACTAACTCCCTCAAATTTGCCTCTTTGTGAGTAATTGTGATGAGGTATTTCGATTCGAACTCCATAGGCTTATCTCAATTTTCTATGTCACACCTTACCCCTCTGTAAGGCATAACGTGATCCCGTAGAATACCTAATGAACTACCGAACTTCACTTACCGATAACTCATTAAGTACCCTACAAGGGATTTTAAACAATTTTCTTACTTTTGACAAGTGGTGAGCATTTTATAATAGGCATTTAAAATATATGATTAAAAGTAAATCTAGTTAATATTTTTTGTCCATTTTAGTTTTCCGCAAATTTTATAAAAATTTTGACAGAGTTCTATCTGTATTTTGAGAAACCAGTTCTTCAAATACCTATAAAAAGAACTTCTAAAAATTTTCCTCAACAACTATTTCAATTTCACAATCAAACTCAATCCATTTTAACAACTCCACAATCATTTTCTCAAGTTCAAAATTCAATAATCCTCAAAATACTAGCAATACATTTCATTCAAATAAAATAAATAGTTCCACTCATATTTCATTAGCGATAAAATAATTTATATACATCCTTATAAAATTTACATCAAAAGAAATATATACTAAACTTTATTACAAACTTCATACAAATTTTGTACAAGCTGCTCAAGACCCATTTACATGTCCATACATTTATATGCAATACACATATCAAAAGAAATGTTTACAATTAGGGTATAAATTATATCTGATAACTTCAAGCTGAATGATCTTCAATCCTTAGCAGCTCAGTCTGCTGCTCCTCTAGTCTCTGTATCTACGACAGCAATAGAAGCTATGGCTGAGTACTAGGACTCAGTGGTGCACAACATACTAAAATAATCTTTATGTAGAACTTAAATCACATTTATTCAAAAATTCGACTGAACATGAGAATTAAATACAAATCATGTATTACGAGATTTTAATCCCAAATAATTTCATTTTGAAGTATCAAATCACATTTCATAAAACCCATAGTTAGATCATGCCATTCGAAACAAATAGAATCTCAATAGCCAGAGGCTAAAGAGAAGTCACATCATAAGGCTAGCTAGCTCAAATATATGGATATCCATTCACATCCTCTTCTACTGGCACACCTCAACACTTCTCCAGAGAAGGAATCAAAATTCAAAACTAATTACCCCCACTAGTCGTGCTAGTGAGGTGTTCAAATATATGGTCATGACACTGTGGTTTCAAAACTTATCTTAACACTTTGCTAAACATTGTCATTTCAAATATATACAATTAACTTTCAACAATTCCGATCAAAGCATCATAAATAATGTCTCAATTCACTTTTTCAAATCATTCAAAGCAATATGCAGTAAATAATTTACAAAAATTACACGTTGTGCACAAACCTCAAGCGAGTCGCCTCTTGGCCTCGACTCGGTTCCTCGGGTTCTTTCCCGATATTCTTTCCAACTGAAACACACAGTTTTACAATGTTTCAGTACTAGAACTTAACATAAACCCAAAATAAATTTAGCTTCACTTTTACCTAACTCTAATGTGCTAAACTCGACATTCTTGAAATTTTTGTGTTTTGGGTTACTATTCTTTACACTATTCAAGTCAAATTGTTCACTTTTTAAGTCTTAATAGGTATGGAAACTCCAATTTCACCCACATACCACATTTTGGTCACTAAATTTGTTGGTTTTGGTCATTTTCTCAAAACTTAGGTCTTTTAGGCAAAATTGCCAATTTTCAATTTTGGAGTCCTAAGTTGCACTATTTCATTGGTCCTTTTACTATTGGAATTTAGCAAAAATTTCTTCATAGAAAATGTTCCCTATTGTCTTAAGTTTATTCTCCTTTTTGAATCACTCCAATTGGAGTTTTTTACCTCAAGTTATATCCAAAATACAGTTACTGTTCATGCTGCAGAATTTAGTTCTGCAGATTTATTGCTCCAACTTCGTTCAGCAATTTGATCAAGTTAAGTCCATAATTTGGTCTAATTTTCTTCATATGAAATGTTCTACTATGTCTTAGGTTTCCATCGGTTCAAGAATCACCTAAATCGGAGTTTTTTGGAGAGAGTTATAGCCATTGAAACTTTACTATTCATATGGCAAATCTACAGTTCTGCAGATTCAGTGACTCAACTTTGCTCAGTAATTTGATTGCATTAATGGCATAATTTGGGTTTGTATTCTTCATGAAAGTTTTACATCTATATCTCATCTAACCACTGGTAAAATTTCAGGTCATTGTGACCTGCCTAGCTCGAGTTATGACTAAATAAACAAACACTATTCATTTGGTCAGTTTATACAGGGAAGCCTGCAATTTTCCAACTTTGGTCAATTTGTTCACTAGGTTTTGGTCACTTTTTGGGCATGCTTCCTAAATGAAAATTGTGTCATTTAGTGCCTATTTTCATTCCCAATTGTTACCATACCAATTGGACTTGTAAAATTTTATTTTTGGTCCCTCAAAGTTGACTTTTGGTCATGGTGCATACCCAATCCGAATTTGGCTTTGATTCAAACACTTCTAACACACTTAATTAGGTCACAAATGACCATTTCTCACTTCACATTTGGTCAAAAACACCATTTACAAGTTTCTCAAATTTTTGGTCTCCAAACCCTAATGTCCAAAACCCTAAGTTTGTCCAATCTTCACAATTCATGTAATCTAATTATACAATTCACATATCTAACATCTATTCACCAAGATTTCATGTTTAACCTAACTAAATACCATCAAAACCTTAGGGTTCCATGGCTGCCACATTCTCTCTTCCCTTATTTAAGCATGATTTCCTTTATTCTAATGCAATTTCACCACACATAAACTTAAATTCATGAATTCAATAAGAATTTAAACTTGAAATTGCATTTACCTCAACTTAAATTTGAATTCTCTAATTTCCCTCTTCTTTTCCTCTTTCTTTGATGACCAAGCTTCTTCTTAAGTGACTAAATCAAGTTTTTGTGACGCAAGTATGGAAGGATTTGAGGTTTAATGGTGGTTTCAAAGCTTGAAGCAAGCTTTAATGGAGGTTTGCAATGGTGAGGGGGAGAGAAGGATGGGAGGCGGCAACTTTGCTTAGGAAGAAGAATTTTTACTTTTTTTTGTCTTTCCTTTTGTTTTGTTTTTATCCTTATGGAAGACTCAAAAATCCCAATTAAATAAATATATTAAGTATTATTTTTATGGCATCATGCATGAAGTCATGCATGATGTCATCACCTTTTGACTTTTCCATTTTCCTTTTTTTTTCTATTTATTTTTCTATTAGTTCTTTTATTTAATTCTCAATTCTGAAATTTTCTTTTCTCCGATTTTATTTGACAGTTAGGTCAGGAGTCAGCTCTCGGGGTCAATTGACCAAATTGCCCCTTGCTGGTTCATCCCGGTTTGCAATTAATTCCATATTTTTTTCGGCTCCCTGACCTAATTATTTGACTAGCTTAACAGTTCTTTTTCGTGATTTTCTCTTTTCCACTGTGTTTATAAGGGTCCTAAGGACTGCGGCGTCACATTTTATGGTTCGAAATTTGAGTTTAAAATAACTTTGCAGCCATTCCCGAAAAGGTCACCCATCATTGTGACTCTCAGCTCGTTTAACTTCTTATGTTATGTTTTTCTTGTTTACACTTAACTAATTGGATATTACCAATTATTTGTGTTTATGGTTCATCTAGTTGTCTTAAATATGATTCTAATCTCCTTAATTGTCCGGACCGACTCTGGTCACCGGAACAGTGAAATATACCAGGCTTTGCAAATGGGGGTGTTACATTCTATCTCCACTAATATAGCATGCACTTTTCAAAAGATCAAAAGGTCTTTAAAAAGGGTTGTAATGGGGCTAAGGGATAATGACTTGGTTGCCAATGAAAGGTTTTCAGGGAATGCAAATACGAGGATAGCATGTGTGCATAAAGCACTGATTTTGTATAAAGAGGAAGGGCTTTTGGCTTTTTACAGTGTCAAGCACGCTTCCATGATACTTATCTTAGAACTTCTTTTCTTTTCTCATTTTTTTCTTCTTTTTATGTCCCTTTTGTCCTCCACCCCAAACTCATTGCTTTTGCTGGTTTGGAAAGGCAAGTTTTTCTTTGATTTCAATTGCACACTTGCACTCTTTCTTGCGTTCTACATCCTCTCTTCATTTTCCTTATGCATGTTGCTTTCTCAAAAGGGTATGGTAGGTTTTTAGGCTAGGAGTAAGGTAAATAACATGGTTAATCAATAAATTTTAAGGGGTAAACATAGGCTTCAAGTTGGCTACAAGGGATAGTGCATTTTAATTAGGGATGGCTAAGGCTTAGTGAGGCTATGTCAAAGAATGCCTTAATCATTTCTTCATCAAGCATATGCTAGGATTTCGCCTTGATAAGTCCAATAGATATGTTCTAGAGCTAGTGTCACACCTTATCCCTAGTAAGGCATGACATGTTCCCGTAGCATACCTAAGGAATTACCGAACTCCACCTACCGATAACCCATTAGTTATGCTACAAAGGATTTTAAAACAAACCATAACTTTTTATCTTATCAATTCTTTTGCGGAAAACTGCATGAGAATAGTTAAAAATAATGATAGACTAAATATTGCAAAAGTTACATTTTCATAAGTCTCAAAGTAAATACAAAATAGTTATAAACTCAAAATGTGATAGCAATGCAATGCTTTTAAATACAAACTGCTCAATGTCCGTACATCCATACATATAGGTGCAAAATACATCAAAAGGAAATTACAGGGGTATAACTACAATATATATCCACAAAGAATACCAAAATGCTGCTTCCAAGTCTCTCACTCGGCAGCCTTCTCCTTTCCCTTACCTGCGATAGCATAAAGAAGCTATCGCTGAGTATATCACTCAGTCGTGCACAACTAATAACTTTAAAACTTAAGGTAAAACACAATTTGTCAAAGCATAATAAATCACTTTTTTCTTAAGCATGAAAACTTAACAATAGTTCTAAGTTCATAAGAGCCATTTATTGGAATAAAATTTCAAATGAGAAATCATATTTCATAAATCACAATTCATAAAGCATTAGTGTTGCCAACATCAACACACAGTTCAGGCCATGACACAAAATTTCACGATCAGTGCCGTGTTGTACACCACGATAAAGCAATCTCAACCTCACTAACCGTTATTAATGAGGGAAGGGCTAGCAAGCTAATGAGTACTCATGTAGTCTTACCCCACTAACCATTATTAATGGGAGACATAATTAATATTAATTATAAAACCCCAAATAGCCGTTACTACTGGGGAGTTCCGAAGGGACTGTCATGCTAACTGTGGTTTCAAACCAATTTTCAAGAGTTTCTAAATCAATAATCACGTTTGCTAAATAATAACATATTCAAATCATCATAAAACCCATAAAAAGGGGTGGCAACACACAAATTCCTCAAATACAAGAGAAAAACATACCTCATTCAAAATAAATTCATTTCAATCCAAACTCATTCAAATAAACTCATTCAAATCAATTTACAAAGCTAAAACAAAGAAAAAGATTAGTTGTGCACAAACCTTCAATAATTCTCCTTCCTTGTTACCTACTTCTCCTTGTCCGTTCCAACTTCTTTTTCTACTGAAAATACACAAATAGAATACCTCAATACCAATCTCAATTGCTGCCAAGAGCTCATTACATGCATGTCTAATGCATCCCAAGTTAGCTTTGAAAATTTTAGAATATTTTGGTTTTGGGACAGCTTGGTGCCCCAATTTTTGAACCCAATTTGTACCTAGTTTCGATCATAATTTGATGAGGTGTTCTTCATGAAAATTGTTCATTTAGGTCTTAACTTTATTTTCTTTTTGAATCGCCTAATTCGGAGCTGTGTAGCTCAAGTTATGCCTAAAACACGATTACTGTTTACGCCACTGTTCATGCTACAGATTTAGTTCTAGCATATTTATTGATCCAACTTCGTTCAGCAATTTGATCAAGTTAGGTCCATAATTTGGTCTAATGTTCTCCATATGAAATGTTCTAATATGTCTTAGGTTTCCATCGGTTCAAGAATCAACTAAATCAGAGTTTTCTAGAGAGATTTATAGCCTTGGAAAGTTTACTATTCATTTGGTCAATTTTAGGTGTCCAGATTCTAGCAGATTCAGTGACCCGAATTCATTCCGTAATTTGATTGAGTTAAGTTCATAATTTGGTCTAATATTCTTCACATGAAATGTTCTACTATGTCTTAGGTTTCCATCAGTTCAAGAATCACCTAAATCAGAGTTTTTTAGAGAGAGTTATAGCCTTGCAAAATTTACTATTCATTTTGTCAATTTTAGGTGCCCAAATTCTGGCAGATTCGGTGACCCGAATTCGTTCCACACTTTGATTGAGTTAAGTTCATAATTTGGCCTAAAATTCTTCATATAAAATGTTCTACTATATCTTAGGTTTACATCAGTTCAAGAATCACCTAAATTAGTGTTTTCTAGAGAGAGTTATGGCTTTTTAAACTTTACTGTTCACGTGCATAATTCTGTAGGTTCCAGAATTTTATCTCCCATTTCAAGGCTCATTTCGGGTAGCTTAAGGTCATTTTCGGGGCAAGGTATATTAATGAAAATTCTAGCCCTATGTCTTAAGTTTTGTTTCCAATTGGTTTCACAACAATTGGAGTTGTGTAGCTTAAGTTATGGGCTTCCAAACACACTGATATCAGTGTGCAAAATTCTGCCCTAAGTTCAATTTTTCATTTCTTCAATTACTTCCATTAACCAACCTCAATTCACATTTTATTCACCCAAAATGACTTTAATTTAGCATTGACACATCAATGGCACTTCCTAGCACAAACTCCACAATTTTCAAACACCAAAGTTTGTAATTTTCCCTAATCCTACCATTTCATTACTTCCATTCATCAACCCAATGTCAATTCAAACTAAATAAACCTCAAATGATCATAATTTAACACTACACACACCAACTTCACTCTCTAGCACCAAAACCCAATTTTCCCATGAACCCTAATCTCCCATAATTAAATTTATGCAATCCTATGAAATCTTACTACTTCCAATCATGCATACTACTTCAGTTTAACTTAGATTTATCATCAATTTAACTAAAAATACATCAAACCCTAATTTTTCTCTCATTTGGCCAAAACCCTAATTTAGGTTCCATACAAGTTTTCTTTCATTTTCTTATGAAATTTCATCATAAATTAACTTCATTCCAAGTTTATACAACTAATCTAACATGAAAAGAAAATTACCTCTTGTTGATTTCTTTCCAACTTCACTTTTCTTCCAATTCTTGTCCTCCTTGCTTTTAATCTCTCAATCAAAGATCTCTTTGATGATTTCTTTTAGTGGGATATGGAGTTTATGAAGGGAATTTAAGGGAATTAAAACTTGGGAGGGGAAATCAATGAGGGGAAGAAGTGGAAGAAGAAGAGAAAAAGAGAGAGAGAGAGGAAGAGAGAGGAGAGGGTGGTGGCATCTTATGAAAAAAAAGAAATGAAAAAGATATTTGTCTTCTTATTTATATATATATATACATACATACATACATACATACATACATACATATATTTATCCCCAAAATTAGCTTATTAAAATTATAAATTTTAATTGTGTCATAAGGATAATTAAACTTAAATTTTTATTCCTTTTTTTTTTTTGACATTTACACTTAATTTTTCCTTTTAATTAAATAATTAAATTTAACTATCAAAAGCCCATAAGTCTTTCGTTTTAATTTTGTCATAATGAAAATGAAAGTTTAAGTTTTTATTTCATAAATTTTCCCTTACAAATTTTTACTTGAATTTTTCTTCAATTTTTACCCCATAATTCAATTCATTAATTTCATTTACTTTAATTGACATTTTGGTCAAAAGTCAACTCTTGAGGTGAATTGACCAAAATGCCCCTCATCGGGTCATAATCCTTCTTTTTATAATACCCGATGAGTCATTAGCTTTTTTATTCACTAGAATTTTTATTATGTCTATCTCAATTAATTTTCTATTTATTTTTGGTCCTCAAGGTGTCTTTGAATAGTATTAGTGACGGACCAAAAAAGGTACTATTCATAACTCGAAGGTTCGGGGTGTTACAGCTAGTGAGGCAATTTTTAGGATTGCTTGTATTTGAAAAAAAAAATTTTTTTTTTCTAATTTTACAATTTCAATGTGATAAATTAATAGTTATGAAGAGGTTTAACTAGTCTAGTTCCATTAGAGAGATTAGTTTCTTCACAAACAACATGTTAGAATCCCTTTTTGCCTATCTAGATACGTTCATTCCTCTATCCCGTGGAGTCCAATTATTAGCTTACTAGAAATTGGTTATGATGCTAAGTTTCATAATAAAATTTTGATACACAAGATTAATATAACTGAATTTAAACAATGCAATGATGTGCATGTAATGATATGCAAATGCAATTGTATCCCCCCCCCCCCCCCCCCAAACTCGATCCAGACATTGTCCTCAATGTTAGAATAATATGCAAAATTAGAAAAGACATACAAAAATTTTAAGGAAGCATATTATTTATTAAGCATGTAAAATTTTTGAATATAAAGCAAATAAAAGAGACCTATGATTGCAGTATAGGACTAAGGTATGTAAGATATTACAATAAAGATTTTATCCTATAGTCCTAGCTCTAAAAGGCCTCTAATGATGATGATGGTGATGCTGGTGATCCTAGCTCCTCATCCTCCTCATCCTCCTCATCTAGCTTATCCATTAGCATGTCCAGCTTATTGTGTGCTTCCTGGAGGCTATCCTCGATAGCTCGCATCCTACCGTATATTGTGGTCTCCATGCGCTGCAGGTATGAAAGGACCGGGTCTGTAGGTGGTGGTGTGTATGGAGGCACTCGAGTGGGAGACTCCTGAAATATTAGCTCTTGGCCTTCTTCTTGAGGTTGCAAAGTCTCACTGGGTCCCTCTCGCGCTTTGTCTCTCCTAGGTATGCTGTTTCCTTCAGCATCCACCAAGTAGCATGTGTTGCCTACCTTCTTACATATCTCTATAGATATATAGATAGTTTGGTCGATTCTTAACGTTCCAGTGATGAAGAGCAGCCTGTGGTGTCCTGGAACGAAGCCGAAGTGGAGGGCAATAGTTGTGACAAGGCCACCAAGCACAATGTACCCGGTAGATTATTGACAGAGCTAGCGGAGATGGTTGCACAAGAAGAAGCCGATGTTGCACCACTGTCCAGTGACCATGCACCACAAGAAGAAAAGCTTATTGGAGTTGACAACGCCAAGGCTGTCGCCAAGGCCCATGATGGTGTGGGTGGCAAATCGGTGCATATAGCGCAATGCTAGACTAGTGATGCCCGTGAATTTGGATTTGCTGGAGTTATGCTGCTCTGAGTTTAGGGCAATGGAACTCTAGAAGTTGATGTTGTTGTAGAGCATGTGGTTCCTTGGAATCTCTTGGTGGCTGGCGCTGTCAAAGCCAAAGATGGCGTTGAACTCATCCATGTTCATTACTCGGTCGACACCAAGGAGGAGAAACTCAATCCTGCCCCTGTCCTCCCTGTCGGTAGGCCATAAGGTGGCTTTGAAGCTACCCAAAAATTCCAGCATGATGTCTTTATCTGCTGGGAATTGGAGTTGGGTGAACCTTGTCCACCCAATGCTGTCAAGTAGCCCATTGATTTCATCTTGCAACCCGATTTGCTCCAAAAGTGGAAAATCCATGTATTTAGTGGAGGATATTTTTCGGGCGTGAAGTTGGCTGCACATTGCTTTGTGAGCATCATCACGAAATCCCCAAGGAATGGAGATTCTGGGTTGTGGCTGTGGTTGTGGTTGTGATTATTGTGGAGGATGAGATGGTTGGGATGATTGGGGAGTGGTTACCCTCATTCTTGGGTCTTGGGATGGAGGCTGAGGTGGAGAAGGTGAGGATTCTCCTCTTTGCCTTGAAGAAGAGCTGATCCTTCTTGTAGATCTCTTTGCAGGGGGCCATAGGTGAGTTTTTGGTAAGGAGAATAGTAGGGTTTTGGTGTAGGGAGATGAGATTTGAGAGGTTTTTATAGGCTAGGAAGGGAAGAGATGAAGGGTTTTGCATTTATGAAGGGTTTTAATGTTAGGGGTGCATTTAAAGAGCAATTAGGACTCTTCGTTTCACACGTTTCACCCACCAGGAGTTGTGTCTGCAACATGATACACGGGTCATGTATCACTACATGGGTCCCGATATGTAGGGCCATGTAACTTTCTGCCAGAAATTTTCAAAATCTGTCGTAGTACACGGCCCATGTAAAAGAGCTTTGGGACCCGTGTAACTTTCTATTTCTCGAGTTGTTTTTCTGCATATGTTACACGGACTGTGTCAAATACAAAGAGGCTTGTGTAACTTTTTGGCTTTAACTTTTTTTGTTAGAGACATTACACGGTCCGTGTAAATTAGTCTATGGACCTGTGTAACTTTTTGTCTCCCAAAGAGTTGAAAATGTATGAAATTAACTGTGACACCCCTTACTCGTCTATTGTATAGAGGAGTAAGATATGTCACACAGTGTATCGGAACACCCTATTTTATTTTAATCCTTTTTATCCTTCCTTATGTATTTTTATCATAGCTATGAAGTACAATTGGTGAAGTATAATTTATTTAAGTCATTTATGGAAAACATCAATTTATTTGAGGTTCCGTAAATTTTATAGAAAATTCGGCAGAGTACAGGCTAAAAATGGAGAAAATAGTTCTTCGGAACCTGAGAAAAACACTTCCAAAATTCTCAATCAATCCCAAACTCCATATCATCAACAAAATCTCAATATTTTTTAACAACATTTCTATTTCTCAATCATTTATTTCATAGGATATTCATGTACAAGTCATAAATAAATATTCACTTTTTCATTCATAAACAAAATTTCCATTATTTACATCAATACCCAAAATACATTACATAAGTCTTAATTACACATGAGAAATTAAAAGTTAATTACAAAATACCAAAATAAAACATAGTGTCCTACCAATCCACTGATGATGGTGAGGTGACACAGATACTATGCAGAGCTGCAGATGATCTCACCCAGTCTGTGGTCTACTGAGCTCTCTATCAGTCTCTCTAGAACCTACACATGGCAAAAGCAACGCGCTAAGCAATAATGCTTAGTGGTGCCAATAATAAAATAAAAAGAAATAACAGAAAATAAATATGCAATGCATGTTCTGATGTCTTATGCAGACAATTTTACGATCATTATTGGTAATCTTATTTATTTTGTACTTGTTATATTCATAATTTAATTAAATTTATTTACTTTCATTTTTGGTTGCCCAAGTAACCTATACTGGATGACTGGACTTGATAAACGGGTAAACTGGCATTGGGTATCAAGTACCTCGGGCCGTCACACCATCGGTCACATATGTATCTCCCGGTGTGCAACAGAACAGGTAATAAGCTGTAATAACATTAGGCACATGTCCAAGTATCAACAAAATGTCAGAATGGCTAAAAGCCATGAAATCATAGAATGGCATAATGCCATGTGCAGTACTGCTACTTGAACCCTATTGGCATGCCAACCTATCCAAACCAATCTTGCTAGGTGTACTAGGGCATGTTATACTTTTAAATTTTACAATTCTTGAAACTTAAGTTTAGGTATTACTATTCATTTCATTAGTCAACTAAAATGTTGACTTTTGCATAGACAATAGGTACATTGGTTCTAATACTCCCAACATACCACATTTTGCATTCTAAAATTGTTGGTATTGGTTGCCAATACCATTTCTAAGCTTAGTGTTAGTTATTCAAAATTTTCAGATTTCAAGTCTCATATTTACTATTCCATTGGTCATTTATACAGTAGGAATTTGGCAAAATTGTCTTCATGAAAGTTGTTCTTTATTTTGTTTAGTTACATTTCCTTTTTTGAATCACTCCATTTGGAGTTTTGTAGCTCAAGTTATGGCCTAAATACCATAACTGGACGGATTGGACAGAATTCAAAATTCTGGGCAAAACTGGTTCTGCCAGATTTGGTAACCTAAGTTTGGTTGGCAATTTGACTAGGTTATGGTCAGAATTTGGATTTTGTTCTTCATGAAAGTTGTAGGTTATGTCTCAGCCTTCTGCTGGTAAAATTTCAGGTCAATTGAACCTTTCTACACTGAGTTATAACCAAATGAATAAACACTGTTCATTTAGTCATTTTGCCCAGGTAGAATGTAAGTCACCCGAATTAGGGCAATTTTTAGGTCAACTTGGTTTAGTTTTCTGGGCAGGGTTTCTTCACCAAAGTTGTGCCATTATGTGTCTAGTTTCATTTCCAATTATCCTTGTACAATTGAACCTATATAACTCCATTTATGGCTGCCCAAACATGCTGGACTCACATCCAGACCTGCAGGGCCGATTAAGGCAGCATACCATTTCAATTCCAATACCACAATGGTCTCCAATTTAAGGTCAAAATTCATCAAATGGTCACTAATTAACCATTAGAATTTAATTTAAACAACTAAGCATTAAACCCATAATTAAATCTCAAAACCCTTACCCTAACAATCCATCACTTTATCTAACATACATAAATCAACTTCTAACTCTAATATAATTATCAAACATCATTCCCAAGCAATTTAATTCAATCAAATCAACAATTCTCAACCTTCCCCTATGGCTTCCAAAAATTAGAATGTTCATAACATGCATATTTTCTTCAAAATTTCTCCATTTTCTAACTTAACTCAAGGTTCAAATCAAAAATACAAAGAGAGAAGTAAGAGATTTAGCACTAACCTTGAATTGGCTAACCCTTGACTTGTTAAAACTCCAATCTCTCTTCAATTTTTTGCTACTTAAAGCTTCCTCAAGGTGTAAGATGAAATTTTAGTGAAGACAACTAGGAGTTTTGGGGTGAGATAAGGGAGAAAATGAAGCTTACAAGCTTCATCAATGGTGGAACCCCTTCTCTCTCTCTCTCTCTTTCTCTCTATGGTGCGACTGTTTGAAAATGAGAGTGCAGATTGGTTTTTCATTTTGTCTCTTTTTAATTAGTTTTTATCCCTTTTAATTAGTTTGTCAAGTTGTGATTGGGTGGAGAGTGTTTAATGACATCATATGATGTCATAATTCCTAATTTCTTTCATTTTCTTTTCTTCTTTTCTCTACTCATTTTCAATTCAATTTTTAGCAATATTTATTCACATTTTATGTCATAATAATTATTTACTTAACTGGACAAGTCGGCCAAAAATCATCTCTGAAGACGAAATGACCAAAATGCCCTCCGTTTGGCTTAACAGACTAAAATTGTCTGTACCGATTGAAAATTTTTTCTAAGCATTTTCTTGGCATTCTAATGCCATAAAACCCTCAATGACTCTTCTCTGGAGTCCCAAAAATTATTTTATGAATTTTCCCCTTGGTCTAGGGCTTCTAGTTGCGAGAACCGCAACTTCCTACTAGGTTACCTATCGCTTGGGCATCGGCTCATTTAACTTGGTTGTATTTTATTTCTAAAAATTTTCATACATTTTTCTTGTTAGTATTTGAGTTAATTATAGTTCCTCACTTTAGTTTAAATATTTTTCCGGACGTTCTAGCTGTCCAGACCGACACCGATCACCGGAACAGTAGAATGTACGGAATGGATACAGTGAGGGTGTTACATTTACGGACTTCCAAAAAGCTACACGGGGCATGTAATACCAGTACACGACCCGTGTAATATTCTAATTTTTCAAATTTTTGGCAATTGAAAAATTTTATCATCACAACACATGAAATGGATGTAAAGTTTAGCAATAGAGCCACTTCCCTAGTTTTCTCCAATTTTCCCTTTCGTGGTTTTGACTTGGTGATTTCTTTCCTCTCTTGATCTCCATTCCTCTTTCTAAAAATCCTTCAAAATGAAATGCTAATGAATATGAAACAAAAATCAATATGCAAAAGTAAAAAGAAGAAAATAAAAGAAAAAGTTCAGTAAAACTTTTGGGTTGCCTCCTAAAAAGTGCTTATTTATAGTATTTAGCTGGACTTTGCTTGTTTATGGTCTGTCGATAGGAGGATCAAGAGTGCAATTGACTCCCATTTCTATGGGTTCTCCTTGAAAGTAAGGCTTCAGCCTCTATCCATTGACCTTAAATGCACTCGAGGTTTCACTCCACACTTCTACTGCTCCATGTGGAAAGACTTGGGTGACCTTGAAAGGTCCGGACCATCTTGATTTGAGCTTCCCTAAAGAGCTTCAATCTAGATTTGAATAAGAGGACAAGATCTCCTTTTATTTCGTTTCTTGCTATGCACCTGTCATGCCATCTCTTGGTTTTATCCTTGAAAATTTTGGCATTTTCGTATGCATCCTATTGAATTTCTTCCAATTCGTTCAGTTGTAGGAGCCTTTTCTCACCAGCAGCTTTGAGGTCAAAGTTTAGTACTTGAATTGCCCAGTAAGCTTTATGTTTAAGCTCGATAGGGAGATGGCATGATTTTCCATAAACCAGTCAGAAGGGTGTTGTGCTAATTGGTGTTTTGTATGCAATACGGTATGCCCAAAGTACATCATCTAACTTCATGCACCAGCCCTTCCTAGATCTGTTTATAGTTTTCTCCAGAATCTGCTTCAGTTCCTTATTTGAGATTTCTACTTAACCACTGGTTTGAGGATGATAAGGTGTGGCTGTAACACCCCTCACCCGTCTACAGTGTAGCCAAGCAAAGTGTGTTACACTGAGTGCCGGAGCACCTGATCTTATCTGATTTCATTACAGTTCTTGATTTATTTATTCAAAAACTTTATTTAAGGTTTAGGCTATTTTACTTTTATCAAAATCTAACTAATTTGGAAATTTCAAAAATTTTAACGATAATCTGACAAAGTGTCGGCTGTAATTTGGATTAACAGTTCTTCTAAACCTACCAAAGATAATTCACAACATATTCAAATTCATAGCTCAATTTATCTTAATAATATCTCATCAGTTTCTCAAAATTTCTTAAACTCAATCTCATTTAGAATCATTATGATTAGATAATCAATTTAGAGATCAGAATTCTTACATTTCATTAACTTATATAATTTTCCAATTAAGTACATAAATTTGTCAAGTACCAGATATACAAATGAAATTACAATATACTTAGAATGAACAAAATACATAACATGTGTAATTATAAGCCCTATCTACATTAATGAATGTATTATTTAGTTTTTTCTGGAAATTGAAAATTATGGACGGTTTCTTTTATGATGAGTTTGGCTTGATAAGTGAATTGAATTGATTATGATGAATGAGGATATGAAAAAGAGTGTATTGGAGTTGTGGTTGTTTTGAAAACAGTGGGAGCGTATTTCTTTGCAGGTTTTAAGTTTGGTTTTCTCAAAATACAACCGGCACTCTACCGGAATTTTTGTAAAAATTGCAAAAATTTTTTAATGAATTGAAAATTTGATTTATGACTTAGTGTCAAATAAAGGTTTTGATAGTAGAAAAAAAAATTGCTCACCATTTTAAAAATGAATAAAATTGTTTTAAAATCCCTTGTAGTATATTTAATGGGTTACCGGTAGGCGAAGTACGGTAATTCATTAGATGAACTACAGGATCATGTTACATCTTACTAAGGGGTAGGGTGTGACAGAATTAAAGGCTTTACTCGAGTCCTGGGAAGAGGTGACCTTGATGGAACGGTCATCTAAAGGGCTAAGTACAACAGAGGAATATTCCTTATGAAGAAATAAGAGAGACAAGGGGTATCACATCTCCAAACTAGCAAGGCCTAGGGAAAGTATATCTCACCAAGAAGTCTATGTAGAAAGAGGTGATATCGGATCGAACAGCCCTCTTTAGAATTTGACTATTGAGAACCAACAATTGAAGGAGCATATAAAAATATTAGAAGGCCAAGAACAAGCACTGGAAAGCGAAGCAAAGAAACTTAGAGAGTATATGATTGCCGCCGAAACGGAATATGAAAAGCAAAAAAGCCAATGGGAGAAGAAGAAGGCTTCACTCCAAAACATGATAAAGGAGAAGGAATGGTTAAACAACAAATTACAA
This sequence comes from Hevea brasiliensis, assembly GCF_030052815.1. Classification (NCBI taxonomy): domain Eukaryota; kingdom Viridiplantae; phylum Streptophyta; class Magnoliopsida; order Malpighiales; family Euphorbiaceae; genus Hevea; species Hevea brasiliensis. The sequence continues at coordinate 67,345,168 of NC_079493.1, read as the reverse complement.
GAAAAGCTAGAGTATCACGAGATATTAGTGGAAGAGTACCAACAAGAAAACAAGAGGAGGAAGCATGAACTTAAAAATCAAGCACAATTAATCAATGATATCTCAAAGGAGTGCACCAAAGAAAGAAGGGAAAAAGACAGACAAGTCACCCTCTACCAAGAATTGCGAGAGAATGTCGACCAGTTAGAAAAGATGATAGCATAAGGGAAACAGGAACTGCTGCCTGAATTTGAATACACTTTGAAGACATTCAACCCGGTGAAATAAGAAACGAGATTGTATGAGTATCTCAAAAGATGTCATTTGTATTTTTATCCTCTTTAGTGTTATGCAAAAAGATGTATGCGCTATATGAACATGTATCATAATCACGCATATGCCTTGTCATTCGCGATTGGACTATCAAATGATGCCATTGTAAAGGATAATGTAATCTACCCTCGGCAGACACCGTTTTCGGTAATTATTTTGTAACACCCCTAAGTTCGGTAGTGCGTTCTACTATTTCAGTGACCAGTGTTGTCCGGACAGCTAGGATGCCTAGAACTACACTTCGATATGAGTGAGGAGACATAAAATAATGAAATAGAAGAAAAGAAAATACAAGAAAAAAAAAAGAAAAATAATAGCAAAGAAATGTAACCAAGTTAAGCGAGTCGAGAACCCTAGCGATGGGTGACCGCACCGGGAAATCGCGGCGTGGACCGTTGACTAGCCCTGAACCGCAGGGAACCCTGGAAAATATTTTTAGGACTTAGATAAATGTCTATTGAAGGATAAATACCATTAGAAATATCAAAGAAAAATTAATTAATTAGTACAAAGAAAAGTGAGAAATCGAAAAACGGACAAAACTCGGTGTTACCGAAAAATCGGGAATTCAACCCGAACAGAGGCATTGTGGTCATTTGACACCCTGAGTTATCTTTTGACCTAAATGTCCATTAAAAATAAATGATATTACACTTGGAAAATGTCATGAAAAATTAAATTAGTGGTACCTAATGTAAATAGCAAAAATGGGAAGCTTAATGTGGGAAAATGAAATCTTATATTAAACTAATATTAAATTAAGCTTAGTGCTCCACTCACCCATGAAAGTGGACCACTATCTCCTCATTTGGGCAGATTGCATCTTCTTCTTCACCTTGCTAAAGAACCAGCCGTAAGCCTCCATTGAAGAAACTCCATGGCCAAAGCTTAACTAAGCCATGCAACCATGATCTAGCCATATTTTTCACTAGCTTCCTTCACAAAAACTATTCTACACCACTTGGGCAGTAGGTAGGTAGCAAGAAGATCAAGTTTTGGAGAGATTTTGAAGAGTTTCCAAAGTGGTAAGTTTGTGTTTTTGGGTTGTTGCTTCATTAAAGTTAGTAGGAATGTTATGGGTACTTGAATTATGGAGAGATTTTTTAGGTTTGATGTTTAAAGGGAGAGGTGTATTTTTGGCAACCACGGAAACTCCTTGAGGGCAGTTTATTCTTTCTTTTAAATGGTAGATTAAAGGGTTGATTAAATGTTTATGTGCCTAGGAATTAATTTGGGTGATGTATACATAGTATTTGTTAATGTGTACTTGAATTTAGAAGCTTGGAAATTAATGGACTGTAATGTATGAATTGGCAGCCTGATTTGGTGAACCATAAAGATGTTATTTCATGTTTGGTTTATGGAATATTAATGTTGAATTGTGATAGTTGTTATGGCAGCTTGGGTATATGTATGATGGTGTGAGGTTGGACATGTAAATGAGCTAGGTTAGGTGATTGAATTGTTGTAATTTGAGTTTGAAAAATTCTGTACTAAATGGTGCATGTTGAGTGTGATTATAAGCTGCCAAAATGACCAACAATATGTTTTGAAATCTATTTAGGTTAGGGTACAAACCAGAATTGGCATGAATGTATAGTTTGGTAAGTGTTGAAAGTATCCTTTGATGAGTAATGAACAAATGCAATAGGGCAGTTTATGTTATGGGCCTAGAACCTTAAGTGTGTGGCTCCAATTTGTATGAGACCAATTGGAGGTGAAACTAGGCACAAAATGTGCCAACTTTCATGAAGGAAGCTTACCAAAATTCTGCTTGTAAGGTAACTTGAAAAGTGACCAAATCCGGATTAGTGCATTTAAGGCCTTAAAATTGACCATTTGGGCAGCAGTTAGTATTTTGGCCATAACTCACTCAAAACAGGTCCAATTGACCTGAAATTTTGACCATGAATATTTAAGACCTATATCTACAAGTCTTATGAAGACACTAAAGCCCAAAAATGACCATAAGTAAGTCAAATAGCTTGCACAAGTTCGGGTCCAAAAACTGGCCGAACCTAAAATGACCTAAAATGACCTAAAGTGACCAATTTTGTTGCATTTTAACCAGCAATAGTAAAATGACCATAACTTGGTCTACATAACTCAGAATGATCTAAAATTTTGCCCTGCATGCAATAAGACATAGATCTACAAGTTTGTAGTTTTGACCAAAACCCAAAAACTGAGGAAACTAGGTCGTCCAGCTAGGTCAAACTAGTATCCCGGAATCCAGCAATTTGCAAGAAAATGCAATATACATGAAAATGAATTTGGTAACATGTACCAACCCTAAAAGACTATTGAATGTGACATATTAGTGACATTAAAACCTAAATTACCTAGAATGCATTGAGGGTCGACATATTAGGTTGACTATGCAAATAATAGAATTCAGTGAATTACTTATCAAGCATTATCGTTAGAGACAGTTTAAATAAGTACTGAAACACTTCAAATTGTGTTTCTCAGTTAGCAAAGACTCAGGGAAAGGGAAGGAAACACTGAGTCAGAGCCAAGAGACAGTTATCAGAGGTTTGTGTACAACTAGTTTTTAACTGATTTTGTTTTGAATATTTCATATGATTAAATGACATATTTTTCTTATGTATTATGTTTAACAAGCATTGGATTTAATTAAATGATTATTGAAATTGTTATAGTATGTATGAATTTAGCTTTGTGAAATGGTATTTCCACAAGTATTAAGCATTGTTATGGATTGAATAAATTATGTTTTGGAAAATTGTGATAGAACATGTTTTGAATTGTAATGGTAATTTTCATGGAAAAATACAAATTTATGATTTGAATTGTGATGAGCATAAAAATTATTGGATATTGGAATTGAATTTGAATCGAATTATATTGTGATTTATGCTCACTAAAAGGATTGTGATATTGTTTAATATCTCACTATAGATGCTTGACTAGGTTATTACCCGTCTCTTTCATTTGTTGAGAAGACAATGGAGTTAGTTGTGTTTTAATTAACATGGTACGTGTACAGGCTTAAATTTTCCTCTGATTTGAGGTTAGATCTAAGTTTTTTATCGTTATGGCCCTTGCGGAAGATTCATTATTGTGATGTGTACTGTGCACGATGATTCGACCTCCCCGACCATAAGGAGTTAGAATCTAATTCGACCTCCCCGACCATAGGGAGTTAGAATCACTTCGAATATGGCCCTTTCGGATTAGTCTTGCATAGTTAGTGAGATAAAGAATGATTTTTGAGATAAAGAATGGATTTTGAGATCTGACATGATTTTTGAGATCTGACATGATTTTTGAGATCTGACATGGTTTTGAGATCTGACATGGTTTTGAGATCTGAGGATGTTTTTGAATAGTAAAGAATTGTGATTTGAGTTATGATTTTTGTATAATTGATTTTGTTGGAACTACCTTAAATGGTTAGTCATGATTTGATAAATTGAATTTTGTGATCAAAGTCATTTCATACAAATGATTTACATTATTAGCAATGAATATTTTGAGTTTTGGAATTTGATGAGTCTTCAGATTCCCAAATTATTTGCTGTAAATTTTGTCAATGTATATTGTACTATATTTTAAATTATAGTTGTGCACCACTGAGTTCACCACTCAGCGATAGCTTTGTATGCTGTCGCAGGTAAGAAGAGCATATAGCAGTGAGTAAGTTTCTTTAAAGACACATTCAGATCAGCTCCAGGTATATCGTAGGTATACCCATGTACATAGGTTTGATGTATGCATGTAATAATATGTATATAAATTATTTGAGCAGTTATATAAAAATGCTTGTAAAATATTTTGGTATGTAATTAAATGTAAATTATTGTAAATATAAATTTGGGATTTCATTTATCTGAATAGTTTTGTAATATTAATTTTGAGTCTTGTAATCAATGAAATGTTTCTTTTATGAGGAGATTGATTTGATTATTGAGATTTGAATTATGGATTCAAATGAAGTTATTGAAGTTGTATTTGAGAAAACATATTGGGAGTGTGTTCTTTGCAGGATTTGAAGAACTGTTTTCTCAAAATACAACCGGCACTTTGCCGAAATTTTGAAAAAAAGTTTATAACACCAAATTTTAATCGATGATTTAAATTTTATGAAAATTGTTTTAAAATCCCTTGTAGTATATTTAATGGATTATCGGTAGGCGAAGTACGATAATTCATTAGGTGTACTACGGGATCATGTTACATCTTACAGGGGAGTAGGGTGTGGCATATTTGCTGCAGTATCCTTTGATCATCCAAAACTTTGGCCACAGTAAGTTTTTCTTTTTATAAATAAAACTAATAGTGCAACTTTCGACAGGAAACCTGTGACACCCCTTACTCGACTACAGTGTAGCCGAGCAAGTTATGCCACTCAGTGTGCCGGAGCACTCTATTTTATCTGATTTCATTACAGTTCTTGATTTATTTATTCAAAAATTTTATTGAAGATTTAGGCTATTTTTACTTTTATCAAAATCTAACTAAATTGGAAATTTCAAAAATTTTAACGATAATCCGACAAAGTGTCGGCTGTAATTTGGACTAACAGTTCTTACAACTCACAAAGATAATTTCAATATATACTCAATTTCTCAAACTTAATAGTCTCAAAAATTTTCAAACATAATGTATCTCAATGCAGTATCCAGATTTCTCAGAAATCTCATTAGATTTTCAATATCTCAATATTCAAAAGTATAATCTCATTATAACTCAAATTCAATTCACATACTAAAATACTTACCTTGAATAGCTTCCATAATTCATAGGTTAATTACATGAGTTTATTTTGTACAAGATATACAAATAATTTACAATGTGCTAGAAATGAACAATATACATAACATGTATAAAATGAGCCCTATCTACATGCATTGCTGAGGAGGTGACAATCTTGAACTCTTCTGACACTTCTGCAGATCTGGACTCCAAAAATCTCAGTCGACAGTCTACTGGTTTTACCTTGAAGCACTGCGAGGAAGCAATTCCATCGCGCTAAGCATTTCTGCTTAGTGGTGCAATAATATAACCAGAAATAATATATACAAGTAAAGAAAGAAATAAATGATAATTCAGATACTCAAGAATCAATTTAATTTGGTATGGTACTTCTAGTATCAATGATTTTATATACTAGTTTGTTCCTCTTTGGAAGTGCTTAGTTTATAACTTTTCAGTACTACTAGCAGGTATATAATTTATTCTATCTGTATTGTATTTCAAGTGCATGCAGTTACGCAATTTATATTTTTGTTATGTTTCTTTTGCTAATCTCTTTTGCTTATTCATTCAATACTTAATTTAATTGTCTGGATTTTCATTATACTTAACTTAACTTAGCTGAATTGAATAATACTTTAATTGATCGCCCAAGTAACCTATACTAGGCAGTAATTTGGATAACGGTCGTTGGCCTGGACACCGCGATTGCCTCGGGCGTCATACCATGGGACGCTGAACGTCAACAACGTATGCAGTCAGTATGGCTAAAGAGCCATGATATCACATAATTGGCATAAAAGCCATGAATACGGGCATAAAAGCCATGGATACGGGCATAAAGCCATGAATACAGGCATAAAGCCTTTCCTTTCGCAGTACTGCTAAAACAATACCCTATTGGCATGCCAAACTATCCAAACCAATCTTGTTAGGTATACTAGGGCATTTGATATTTTAAAATGTTAATATATTGTGCTTTATGACTTCATTATTTCATGATAAATTTCAATCATAATTCATACATTCATTTGATCATTTATATGATCACAATTCACATCAATTATTCTTTTATACCATTGTACTCAAAATACTTCTCCTCTTTACAATAATGAGAACTAATGTCTCATTCATACATTAATATGGTTTATTTATCCATTCATTATGTTATTCATATTGATCACAATTCTAAACGATGGTTCACATGTACCATTGTATTCAAAACATTTTTCCTTTCTCATTTATACATTCAAGAGTCTACTTATGTAATTACAAATTTTATATTTCAAGTTAAGTTACTAATATTTTATGAATTCCATTTGTGATGGGCATATATGCCCTAACTATCTATTCACATCAATTAGGTGACTTATTTTTCATGTTTCAAGTAATCCATGAATATTTCATGGATTTCAAATTTATGACCTAAATTTCTTTTTAACAATTTTGACTAGGATCCATAGTCCATATTTGTCATACAATTCTAAGCATTTAAGCTTAGAATTGGTTCTAGGTCTTCATCTTAATTCACTAATCATTTTGATTACTATTCACCCCATTGGTCAACAAAAATGTTGACTTTTGCATAGACAATAGGTACATTGGTTTTAACACTCCCGATGTACCACATTTTGCATTTAAAACTTGTTGGAATCAATTACCAAATCCATTTCCATGCTTATTTCAAGTTTTCATGTCACTATTCACTTCATTAGTCAACTAAAATGTTGACTTTTGCATAAACAATAAGTACATTGGTTTTAATACTCCCAACATACCACATTTTTGTATTCAAAACTTGTTGGTTTTGGTCACTTTCTCAAAGCTTAGGTCATTTTGGCAAAATTGCCAATTTTTGGTTTTGGTGACACTATTCACCTCATTGGTCAAAAAAAATGTTGACTTTTGGATAGAAAATAGGTGTATTGGTTTTAACACCCCAAACATACCACATTTTGTATTTAAAACTTGTTGGTATTGGTTGCCAATACCATTTCTAAGCTTAATGCTAATTGAACAAAATTTTCAGATTTGGTGCTTCATCTTTATTGTTCCATTTGATATTTCTACAGTGGGAATTTGAGGAAATGGTAAACATGAAAGTTGTTCCTTATTTTGTCTAGTTGAATTTCTTTTTTTGAATCACTCCATTTGGAGTTTTGTAGCTCAAGTTATGGCCAAAATAAGTTTACTGTTCACGTGTACTGTTCCTGCTGAGATTTTGGGTTTTAGCAGATTTTGGTCCAACTTGGGTCAGTAATTTGATCAAGTTAAGTTCATAATTTGGTCTAACTTTCTTCATATGAAATGTTCTACTATGCCTTAGGTTTCCATCGGTTCAAGAATCGCCTAAATCCGAGTTTTCTAGAGAGAGTTATAGCCATCCAAACATTACTGCTCAAATGAAAATCTGCAGAGTTGCAGGTTTGAACAGTAACTGTCACTGCCATTTGGGTTAGGTTCTGGTCATAATTTGGGGTAGATTTCTTCATGAAAGTTATTTGTCTATGTCTTAACTTGTTGCTGTAAAAATTTCAGGTCAATTGACCATATCTACAGTGAGTTATGGCCAAATGAACAGTTACTGTTCATTTGGTCATTTCTGCAGGGGCTGTTGCAGGGTGTCCGGATTGGGGCCAAGTTTTGGTCATCTTGCTTTGGTCTTTTGGGCATAGTTTCTACAGAAAAAATGTGCCATTATAAGCCTAGTTTCATGTCCAATTGGCCAAACACCAATTGGACCTACACAGCCAAAGATATGGCAGTCCAAACATGCTGGACTCACAGCCTCATTTCTGCTGTCTCTTGGCAGCCTTCCCATTTCAGTTTACCATGCATTAGCTCACTTCAAATTATGATTTACTTGCCTTAAATGGTCACTAATTGACCATTAGAATGTCCACTAATCATTACATAAGCCAAATCAAATTTTCACTCCCAAAACCCTAGCTTAAATTCAAAATTTACACAATTTACCTTAATTAACCAACTACTTCATTATCCTTATGTTCATACACTTTAAACATAATCTCTAGTGCACTCCAAGTCCATCAAAACACTCAATCTTGTTCCTTCCTTAGGGCTGCCAAAATTCATTGTATACATACACATAAATTCCATTCATTTTATTCACAAATTCTTGCTTATTTTAGGTCTCTAATCATGGAAAGAGAAAGATGTATGCATAATAGGCACTAACCTCACTTGTGACCTAACTTGGACTTGCCCAACTTCAAATTTTCCTCAAATTTCTGCTGCCTTATGCTTCCTCAAGGTTTAGGGATAATTTTTTGTGAAGGAAGTTGAGGGTTTTGGGGTGGAGAGCTTAGGGAAAATCAAGCTTTGAACAAGAGCTTTCATGGAGTTTTTTTCTTCTCTCTCTCTCTCTCTCAACGTTTCTGCAGCCCAAAGATGAAGATGGCTGTCCACTTTTTCCAATTTTTTATCTCCTTTTATTCATATTTAAGTAATTTATAATGATGTGTCAAAATTTGGTTGGGTGAAAATATTTTAATTGCATCATGCTCATGTCATAAATATGACTTTTATTTCATTTTCTTTTCTTTTCTTTTCTACTCATTTTCAATTTAATTTTTAACAATATTTATTCATATTTTAGATCATAATAATTATTTACTCAACTGGACAAGTCGGCCAAAAATCGTCTCTGAAGGCGAAATGACCAAAATGCCCTCCGTTTGGCTTAACGGGTCAAAATTGTCTGTACCGATTGAAAAATTTTTCTAAATATTTTCTTGGCATTCTAATGCCATAAGAACCTCAATGACTCTTCTCTGGAGTCCCAAAAATTATTTTATAATTCTTCCCCCGGGTCTAGGGCTCCTCGTTCCGAGAACCGCAACTTCCCTCTGGTTACCCATCGCTTGGGCACCGGCTCATTTAACTTGGTTGTATTTTATTTCTAAAATTTTTACTATATTTTTCTTATTAATATTTGAGTTAATTATGGTTCCTGACTTTAATTTAAATATTTTTCCGGACGTTCTAGCTGTCCGGACCGACACCGTCACCGAATAAGAGATCTGCGAGTTGCTTCCGGGAGGGTGTTACAACTCTTCCCCTCTAATTTAAATTTCGTCCTCGAAATTTACCCAATGTAAATAGTCGATGAACTACTACCTCTTTATTTCTTCACCTTTCCATGTTATCCTACTTCACTTTCTCCTTAGTCTCAATCTCATCCTCAAACAATTATGTACTCATCCTTTTTCATCTTAAATATAGTCTCCTTCTCATCTCCATTTGCTATCTCATTGTCTCTTCACTTTCTTATTCCATACCTTAACCTAAAATAAACAGGAAATACAGATCTGCATTAGTGTCACCTCGACTCTTATGAATGCAATGCATGATATGCAGTCTATCTAGGTCCAGAAACGCCTAAACCGCGCTCTGATACCACTAAATGTGACACCCCTTACTCGACTACAGTGTAGCCGAGCAAGTTATGCCACTCAGTGTGCCGGAGCACTCTATTTTATCTGATTTCATTACAGTTCTTGATTTATTTATTCAAAAATTTTATTGAAGATTTAGGCTATTTTTACTTTTATCAAAATCTAACTAAATTGGAAATTTCAAAAATTTTAACGATAATCCGACAAAGTGTCGGCTGTAATTTGGACTAACAGTTCTTCTGAACCTGTCAAAGATAATTTCAATATATACTCAATTTCTCAAACTTAATAGTCTCAAAAATTTTCAAACATAATGTATCTCAATGCAGTATCCAGATTTCTCAGAAATCTCATTAGGTTTTCAATATCTCAATATTCAAAAGTATAATCTCATTATAACTCAAATTCAATTCACATACTAAAATACTTACCTTGAATAGCTTCCATAATTCATAGGTTAATTACATGAGTTTATTTTGTACAAGATATACAAATAATTTACAATGTGCTAGAAATGAACAATATACATAACATGTATAAAATGAGCCCTATCTACATGCATTGCTGAGGAGGTGACAATCTTGAACTCTTCTGACACTTCTGCAGATCTGGACTCCAAAAATCTCAGTCGATACCATCTGGTTTTACCTTTCAAGACTGCGCGAGGAAGCAATTCCATCGCGCTAAGCATTTCTGCTTAGTGGTGCAATAATATAACCAGAAATAATATATACAAGTAAAGAAAGAAATAAATGATAATTCAGATACTCAAGAATCAATTTAATTTGGTATGGTACTTCTAGTATCAATGATTTTATATACTAGTTTGTTCCTCTTTGGAAGTGCTTAGTTTATAACTTTTCAGTACTACTAGCAGGTATATAATTTATTCTATCTGTATTGTATTTCAAGTGCATGCAGATTACGCAATTTATATTTTTGTTATGTTTCTTTTGCTAATCTCTTTTGCTTATTCATTCAATACTTAATTTAATTGTATTGGATTTTCATTATACTTAACTTAACTTAGCTGCCTGAATTGAATAATACTTTAATTGACTGCCCAAGTAACCTATACTAGACGACTGGACTGGATAACGGGTCGTTGGCACTGGACACCGCGGTGCCTCGGGCCGTCATACCATGGGACGCAGAACGTCAACAACGTATGCAGTCAGTATGGCTAAAGAGCCATGATATCACATAATTGGCATAAAAGCCATGAATACGGGCATAAAAGCCATGGATACGGGCATAAAGCCATGAATACAGGCATAAAGCCTTTCCTTTCGCAGTACTGCTAAAACAATACCCTATTGGCATGCCAAACTATCCAAACCAATCTTGTTAGGTATACTAGGGCATTTGATATTTTAAAATGTTAATATATTGTGCTTTATGACTTCATTATTTCATGATAAATTTCAATCATAATTCATACATTCATTTGATCATTTATATGATCACAATTCACATCAATTATTCTTTTATACCATTGTACTCAAAATACTTCTCCTCTTTACAATAATGAGAACTAATGTCTCATTCATACATTAATATGGTTTATTTATCCATTCATTATGTTATTCATATTGATCACAATTCTAAACGATGGTTCACATGTACCATTGTATTCAAAACATTTTTCCTTTCTCATTTATACATTCAAGAGTCTACTTATGTAATTACAAATTTTATATTTCAAGTTAAGTTACTAATATTTTATGAATTCCATTTGTGATGGGCATATATGCCCTAACTATCTATTCACATCAATTAGGTGACTTATTTTTCATGTTTCAAGTAATCCATGAATATTTCATGGATTTCAAATTTATGACCTAAATTTCTTTTTAACAATTTTGACTAGGATCCATAGTCCATATTTGTCATACAATTCTAAGCATTTAAGCTTAGAATTGGTTCTAGGTCTTCATCTTAATTCACTAATCATTTTGATTACTATTCACCCCATTGGTCAACAAAAATGTTGACTTTTGCATAGACAATAGGTACATTGGTTTTAACACTCGATGTACCACATTTTGCATTTAAAACTTGTTGGAATCAATTACCAAATCCATTTCCATGCTTATTTCAAGTTTTCATGTCACTATTCACTTCATTAGTCAACTAAAATGTTGACTTTTGCATAAACAATAAGTACATTGGTTTTAATACTCCCAACATACCACATTTTTGTATTCAAAACTTGTTGGTTTTGGTCACTTTCTCAAAGCTTAGGTCATTTTGGCAAAATTGCCAATTTTTGGTTTTGGTGACACTATTCACCTCATTGGTCAAAAAAAATGTTGACTTTTGGATAGAAAATAGGTGTATTGGTTTTAACACCCCAAACATACCACATTTTGTATTTAAAACTTGTTGGTATTGGTTGCCAATACCATTTCTAAGCTTAATGCTAATTGAACAAAATTTTCAGATTTGGTGCTTCATCTTTATTGTTCCATTTGATATTTCTACAGTGGGAATTTGAGGAAATGGTAAACATGAAAGTTGTTCCTTATTTTGTCTAGTTGAATTTCTTTTTTTGAATCACTCCATTTGGAGTTTTGTAGCTCAAGTTATGGCCAAAATAAGTTTACTGTTCACGTGTAATCGCTCTCGCTGAGATTTTGGGTTTTAGCAGATTTTGGTCCAACTTGGGTCAGTAATTTGATCAAGTTAAGTTCATAATTTGGTCTAACTTTCTTCATATGAAATGTTCTACTATGCCTTAGGTTTCCATCGGTTCAAGAATCGCCTAAATCCGAGTTTTCTAGAGAGAGTTATAGCCATCCAAACATTACTGCTCAAATGAAAATCTGCAGAGTTGCAGGTTTGAACAGTAACTGTCACTGCCATTTGGGTTAGGTTCTGGTCATAATTTGGGGTAGGTTTCTTCATGAAAGTTATTTGTCTATGTCTTAACTTGTTGCTATAAAAATTTCAGGTCAATTGACCATATCTACAGTGAGTTATGGCCAAATGAACAGTTACTGTTCATTTGGTCATTTCTGCAGGGGCTGTTGCAGGGTGTCCGGATTGGGGCCAAGTTTTGGTCATCTTGCTTTGGTCTTTTGGGCATAGTTTCTACAGAAAAAATGTGCCATTATAAGCCTAGTTTCATGTCCAATTGGCCAAACACCAATTGGACCTACACAGCCAAAGATATGGCAGTCCAAACATGCTGGACTCACAGCCTCATTTCTGCTGTCTCTTGGCAGCCTTCCCATTTCAGTTTACCATGCATTAGCTCACTTCAAATTATGATTTACTTGCCTTAAATGGTCACTAATTGACCATTAGAATGTCCACTAATCATTACATAAGCCAAATCAAATTTTCACTCCCAAAACCCTAGCTTAAATTCAAAATTTACACAATTTACCTTAATTAACCAACTACTTCATTATCCTTATGTTCATACACTTTAAACATAATCTCTAGTGCACTCCAAGTCCATCAAAACACTCAATCTTGTTCCTTCCTTAGGGCTGCCAAAATTCATTGTATACATACACATAAATTCCATTCATTTTATTCACAAATTCTTGCTTATTTTAGGTCTCTAATCATGGAAAGAGAAAGATGTATGCATAATAGGCACTAACCTCACTTGTGACCTAACTTGGACTTGCCCAACTTCAAATTTTCCTCAAATTTCTGCTGCCTTATGCTTCCTCAAGGTTTAGGGATAATTTTTTGTGAAGGAAGTTGAGGGTTTTGGGGTGGAGAGCTTAGGGAAAATCAAGCTTTGAACAAGAGCTTTCATGGAGTTTTTTTCTTCTCTCTCTCTCTCTCAACGTTTCTGCAGCCCAAAGATGAAGATGGCTGTCCACTTTTTCCAATTTTTATCTCCTTTTATTCATATTTAAGTAATTTATAATGATGTGTCAAAATTTGGTTGGGTGAAAATATTTTAATTGCATCATGCTCATGTCATAAATATGACTTTTATTTCATTTTCTTTTCTTTTCTTTTCTACTCATTTTCAATTTAATTTTTAACAATATTTATTCATATTTTAGATCATAATAATTATTTACTCAACTGGACAAGTCGGCCAAAAATCGTCTCTGAAGGCGAAATGACCAAAATGCCCTCCGTTTGGCTTAACGGGTCAAAATTGTCTGTACCGATTGAAAAATTTTTCTAAATATTTTCTTGGCATTCTAATGCCATAAGAACCTCAATGACTCTTCTCTGGAGTCCCAAAAATTATTTTATAATTCTTCCCCCGGGTCTAGGGCTCCTCGTTCCGAGAACCGCAACTTCCCTCTGGTTACCCATCGCTTGGGCACCGGCTCATTTAACTTGGTTGTATTTTATTTCTAAAATTTTTACTATATTTTTCTTATTAATATTTGAGTTAATTATGGTTCCTGACTTTAATTTAAATATTTTTCCGGACGTTCTAGCTGTCCGGACCGACACCGGTCACCGGAACAGTAGACTGTACGGAGTTGCTTCCGGGAGGGTGTTACAAAACCACTATTGCTCCCAAAGCAAATCCGATCCAGCAATCAGTTGTGCCAAGAAAGGTTTACTTAACAAGATCCTGAGCAAAGAAGATAATGGAAGAGCAAGAATAAGTGCAGAACCTACAGGGACAAGTTTAAGAATTAAGGGAACAAATCTCAGAACTAATGAAGATGATGAGAGAAATGTCCCAGAATAAAGAAACCACCCGGCCAGCATTGGAACCAAGTTTACTAGTAATTCCCCCACCCATAACAATAGTTGATGCTCATGCCTAAAAACCTCATAATCAAGCCTCGGCTTCTTTTACCTTTCAAACTCCCATCCCTGATCCAACATGTCACACCCTACCCCTCTATAAGGCATAGCATGATTCCGTAGTATACCTAATGAATTACCAAACTTCATCTACTGATATCCCATTAAATACACTACAAGGGATTTTAAAACTTTTCTTACTTCTTTTTATAGTGGTGAGCACTATTGACAGGTGTTAAAAATTTTCTTTTACTGAAGTGAAACTAAATAACGCATTTGAAGTATTAATAATTTCTGTAAAAATTTTGGTAGAGTGCCATCTGTATTTTGAATAAAACAGTTCTTCAAAAACCTGTAAAAAGCACTTCAAATATATAATTCCTCAATCCCAAACTCCAATAATTTGTTCAACACAATAAATTTCTCAATGTTATCAACTCAGTTTAATAATCAATTTTCCAATGTTTCTAAAAGCTGAGATAAGATAAATATATCATAATATTTTTACAAGCCAAAATAATTTACAATTTTAGTTTATAACTGCTCAAGACCAAGTACAATATATAATTACAGTGCAAATACATTACAACAAAAACTACAAAATATGGTATACTCAATATACCCAGTGAAATCTCAAAATGTGGTATAAGCAGCCTACTCTGCTGCTTTGTCCGTCTGTCTACCTGCGACAGCAATGAAAAAGCTATCGCTGAGTAAAATTTACTTAGTGGTGCACAATAACAATTTAAAATGCGGTATGTAAAACTTTTATTAACAATTTACAATCCAAACAATTCACCATTTTTCAAAGCTCATATAACACAAATTTGATCAAACAATTGAATAACATAGTGTTGCCAATCAATAATACAATTTGATCAAATAACTGAATAACACAGTTTTGCCAATCAATAACACAATTTGATCAAATAACTGAATAATACAGTTTTGCTAATCAATAACACAATTTAGGCCATGACACAAATTTTTTCGAACATGCCGTGTGTACATCACGATAAGGCACACTCACCCCAATAATCGAAATCAATGAGGGAGGAAGCTAGTTAGATAATGAGAACTCATCCACACTCACCTTAGACTGGCAAGTCAAAGAGGGAGGAATATAATCACACTCACCCCATAAATGGAGGAGGAAAATAGTCACATTCGCCTCATAAATGGAGGAGGAAAGTATTAATATTGTCATGCTAAGTGTGAATCAAAACAATTCCAAATCACAATATTTAAATATTTCATACAAACCACAAATCATATTTTATCTCAAAATTTCCATTTGCAAAGTAGGCAACACAATAATTTTCAAATACAATTCCCAAAGCCAAAGTAACAAAAAATTATTCATAACTCAATTCTCCAAATAAATTTTCTGGTTAAAGCAGTGAATATAAAAAGTATTGTGCACAGACACAATTTAAAATTATAATGTTCAATTAAATTTTTAAGTAGAAAATGAGAAATCAAAATTATTGTGCACAAACCTCTGATATATGCCTCTTGGCCCTGACTCAATGTTCCTTATGCTTCTCAATATCTTTTTCAACAGAAACACACAATTTAAAGTGTTTCAGTACTCAATGAATTTGTTTCTAACAATAAAATCTAATATTTAAATTTTCTTGGTACTATTCCCTTCAATTCATTTCATTAGTCAACCTATAATGTTGACCCTTGATGTACTCTAAGTGAGTCAATTCCAATGTTACCAATATGTCACATTTTATAGCTCTTTAGTGTTGGTATATGTTACCAAATTCATTTTCAAGTGTATTGTATTTTATTGCAATTTATCAGATTTCGGTATACTATTTTGACCTAGCCGGATGACCTAGTTCTCTTGATTTTCGAGTTTTGGTCCAAACTACAAACTTGTAGGTCTATATCTTATTGCACGCGGGGCAAAATTTCAGATCATTCTGAGTTGTGTAGACCAAGATATAGTCAATTTACCAATGCTGGACAGAATGCACTAAAATGATAGGCTTAGGTCATTTTTTTGGTCACTTTTGGTTCAGCCAGTTTTGGTACCCGAACTTGTGCAAGCTATTTGGATTGGTTCTGGCCATTTATGGGCTTTGGTGTCCTCATAAGAATTGTAGATCTATGTCTAAACTATTCATGGTAAAAATTTCAGGTCAATTGGACCTGTTTTGAGTGAGTTATGGCCAAAACACTAACTGCTGCTCAAATGGTCAATTTTCAGGCTTTCAAGTCACTAATCCGGATTTGGTCATTTTTCAAGTCACCTTCTAGGCAGAATTTAGGTAAGCTTCCTTCATGAAATTTGGCACATTTTGTGCCTAGTTTCACCTCCAATTGGTCTCATACCAATTGGAGTCGCACACTTAAGGTTCTAAGCTAAAACACACACTGCCCTGCTACACATTCTTCAACACTTTCCAATTACGCATTTAATACGTACCAATTACACATTCAATACTTACCAAGTTTACCTATCATGCCAATTCTGATTTGGTACCATAACATTAACACACTTTACATCACATTTTGGTTATTTTGGGCAGCTTGTAATCACTCTCAACCTACACATTATAACTCAGAATTTTCAAAGTCCAATTATAATAATTTAACCACATGACATACCTCATTCACATGTCCAAATTCAAACAATTATTCATACACACATGCTGCCACCATAAGCAACATAATTCAACAATATTTCATGAACTCAAACACTTCAATCTTCTTCATGAGGCTGCCACAAGTTTACACATACCCATCAACTTCCATTTTCACTTTTCAAGCTTACAAATCAAACCTTGCACATGAAATTCAACTTCAATACAATTAAACATTTAAATCATCATCCAAACAACTATTTACATGCAAGGACAAGCTATTCATGGTGAGGTTTCATGGCTGTCGAAATGGTGTTTCACCATTAATCCATCAAACATAAAAAACTTCTTCCATAAATCAATTCCCTACAACATCCACTCAAAGTTTAAGGAAACAAGAATGGAAAATACTCACTTACCACTTTTGAACCTCTTCAAAACTCCGCCAAAACTTATCTTTCTTGCTCCTAGTATGCTGCCCAAGGGGTATACTATAACTTTAATGAAGAACTCTTAAGGAAATGGTGGCTAAATGAGGGGTGCATGGTGGGTTGAAAGGTGGGCAGCCATGAGAGCTTCATTTGAGAGAATTTCGGCTGGTTTGCAAGGCAAGGTTGAAGATGAAGTTTCTGCCCCTCTTTGTGATATTTTAATGTCCACTAACTTAACTTAGTGGAGCACTAAGTTTGGTTAAGGATTTAATAATCCAAAGTTTCTAAATTCCAATATTTTACCTCATTTCTTTTACTATTTAATCTATGTACCACCATTTTAATTTTCATGAGATTTTTAAGGTTTAATATCATTTATTTTTAATGGATATTTAGGTCAAAAGACAACTCGAGGTGTCAATTTACCAAAATGCCCCTATTCGGATTGTATTCCCAATTTTTCGGTAACACCGATTTTTGTCAGTTTCTCGATTTCTCATTTTTCTTTGTACTAATTAATTAATTTTTCTTTGATATTTCTAATGACATTTATACTTCAATAGATGTTCATTTAAGTCTTAAAAATATTTTTCAGGGTTCCCCGCAGTCCAGGACTAGTCAACAGTCCACGCCGCAACTTCCCGGTGCGGTCACCTATCGCTATGGTTCTCAGCTCGTTTAACTTGGTTACATTTCATTGTTATTATTTTTCGTTTGTTTTTCTTGTATTTTCTTTTCTTGTATTTCATTATTTTATGTCTCCTCACTAACATTTAAATGTAGTTTTAGGCATTCTAGCTGTCCGGACAGACACTGATCACCGGAACAGTAGAACACACTATCGAACATAGGGGTGTTACACAATAATTACCTTTAATCCAATATTCCCTAGTAGCGAAATTCCCATCTCTTTCCACCAAGCTGTTCCAAATGTGGAGTTTCATCCTTCAGCACCAATCCCTTCAATTTCCCTTGCAACCAATTTTCCAATTGAGGGAATGGCTCATGCGGTAGGAGGGGAGAGTAGAGAAAGAGGAAATAAGAAGTTATGTGGTCTGGAAGAAAGACTAAGAGCTATTGAAGGGTTAAATATGTACGATTCAGTCGATGTGTCATCACTGAGATTAGTTCTAGATGTGGTTGTCCCACCGAAATTTAAAGTCCTAAAATTTGACAAATACAGCGGAAACTCAGACCCACGCATCCACTTAGCCACTTATATAGCTAAGATGTCTGCTCTCATAGAAGACGATAGGCTCTTGGTACACTTCTTCCATGAAAGTCTCTCAGGGGCAGCCTTACGTTGGTACATCCAATTGGATAGGAGTAGATTACGCTCTTGGAAAGATTTGGCTCATGCTTTTCTTAAGCAATAAAAATTCAATTGTGATGTTGCCCCCACAAGGAGAGACCTCCAGAACCTAGTGCAGAGGGAAAGGGAAAGATTTAAGGAGTGCCCAGAGGTGGAGAGAAAAAGCGGCTAAAGTCTATCCTCTGGTGACAAATAATGAACTTTGCTCTCTGTTCATTAAGACACTGAAGGCCCCATACTTTAACTTAATGATCGGGAATACCTCTAACTGTTTCTCTGATATCATCTAGATTGGAGAAAGGATTGAAGCAAACCTCCGATTAGGAAGGTTACAAGAAGTGGTCAGGAAGGGTTCCATGAAAAAGCCTAATAGTTTCGGAAAAAGGAAAGAAGGGGATGTCCACTCTATTTCGAGACAAACTCACCTACCACCATAAAACAACTTTTGCCCATACAACCCAGCCCAAAATCCATATCCTCCAGCCCAAAACCCAATGGTGGCGAATGTTCCTCCCCCATCCTATAACTATCCTTACCCCCAATATCCTTCCCAAACTGCCTACAATCCCAGACCATCTGATCAAAATGCTCCTTTTAGACCACTTGCTCCTCAACCTGGCCCAAGACCATCAAGGAATTCTGATCCACCATTACTGCTCCCCCTCGGTGAAATTTACCATTATCTGTTGAGTATTAATCAAATAGTGCCCATCCCACTAGATCCCATCCAGCCACCATATCCCATGTGGTATGATCCCAATACCATATGTGAATACCACGGTGGGGCTATAGGGCATTCAACGGATAATTGCGGAGTTCTTCGAGGAAGGGTGCAATCCCTAATTAGGAATGGGTGGTTGAAGATTGAAGGAAATGGCTCGACTCCTAATGTCACTTCAAACCCATTACCCACCATGATAACAACAAAGGGAATGGTGTAAATGTGATAGAATCCCAAGATGAAGGCTTGGTTACGGAGTTGGATCTATTAGTCCCTTATTTTGATGAGATTCTCAGGATGGTAACGTCGGAAGGGTATTTACATCCTTATAGACACGAAACTAGAAACAATTTGTCAGACTCGGGATGCCCTTATCATGGAACAACAAATCATGAGCTGCAGGCCTGTGATGAATTTAAGGAAGAAATCCGGAGGATGATATCGCTTAAAATCTTAAGGTGCCAAATCGAGATCAAAAGAATAAGAGGAAGTGAACACTGCCATTTATGGCAAAAACTGTTAGTAGTATGCCCTAGAGCATATCATTTAGTATGTATCTTATACATATTTTTATTAATAAAAGGCATTTCCACTTTTTCGTTTACATAATATATTTATGTGCAATAGAAAAGGTCCATTGATATTTTGTTAGAAATATTATTCTTAAGTTGTTAAGAATATGAGTGACAGTATTTCTAGCACAAAGTATCATAAATAGGTTCACAATCAAGGATACTTCATAATAAGGACATGACTTATCCAGAAAGATTGTATTCATGTTTGTTTCCAAGTTATTTATATGAGATATAAATAAGATGGAATAGTGAGTCTCATGCCATATGACAAACATGATAGGCACTTATAAATGATAAGTAGGCCGAACCAGTGACACTTATGACAAGCACATGAAGTTTACTCTTGTCAATGCTTTGTCATAAATCATATCAGTGCATACAATCTTTAGGCCTGAGACAGCACAGTTATCTTGTATATAGGTAGTCTGAGTTTGATACTACTTTCATACTTGTAATGTGTATGGGTATATGGGCATGTGTTGGCTCCTACTAGTTATATATGGAGGTAGGTGTTGATCAAGATGGAATCTGTTCCTCTAAGTAAATAGAGATAAAATCCTATGTTCATTTAATTGTTCCTGATGTTTCAAGTTCCTGGCCAGGACAGGTAGATTTATTCAGAAAAGAGTTTCTGATGAGAAAATCTTTTTAATCAAGAACTGGAATTAAAAGAGAAAATAATATTCATAGCAAATGGAGTTTGACATAAACCATGACTCTAGCTTGAGTTGGGATTTTGTAACAGAGAGATTCTAGTGCATGGTAACATATGATTATAGGTTCATTTAAGGTAAACCTTATCACTAATTGGGTAGCCATGGCATGCTATGCTAGGTGTTAACCATGGTCTATGAGGTGCATAAAATGATTTAGAGAAATCATTTATGGTAATAAAGAGTTCTGATGATATTAAAAGTTGATATCATATCTCATTGTCAATTAGTGATGAGCCTAGTAAGTCACACACATACACAAGTTATCACCTAATTAAATATGATTTAATTAATTAATTAAAGAATTTAATTGATTAATTAAATAGGTTTGGTTTGCAATTAGATTGCAAAGTCCCTAGCATGACTTGAAGCCAAATCTAGATTATTGGATGTACAGTATAAGTTAAATTTATATTTAAAGTGTTTAAATATGAATTTAATTAATGATAAATTAATTAATAAAGATTAATTAATTGATTTATATTTGATATAAATTGATTAGAAGAAGAGAAATAATTATTTTGGGTTGAGAACTCAAAATTAAGACACAGGGGCATTTTGGTCCTTTCACAGGGTGACATGTGACACCATGAGATGGTGACACATGGCATTACACATAAGCTTGCCAAATGTCTTTTAATCATGTAAGATGATTAAAATTAAGATTAAATATAGGTTTGACACTTGGCACAATGTGATTGGGTCAATTAAACCTAGAACCAATCAGAGGGTGACATGTGGCAAGGGTTTAATGTGTTAACCTAGCTATATAAGTGTTGTTATGAAGAGAAAAAAGATAACCAGCAGCCACTCCTCCCTTGTCACGCCATTTTGAAGCTCTCCCTCTCTTCTTCTTCATCTTTCATCTATTCCAAGAGATTAGCAAACAATCTCTTGAATTAAAAATACTAGAAATCGTTTCTAGTGTCATGTTTACATCTTTAATCTCTTAAAAGGCAGAACTTGATTTTTTAAATAATAGAAAAAGCTTTAGAAACTATTCAAGGGCTGCCATAGGTGTTCTTGGTGTGGACAAGCTAGAGGGACAACATCTGGTGTTCTGAAGACGCATCTCAAAGGCGCAAATACACTGCAGTGCATCAAGAGGTTAGTGTGTTTGTTCTTAATTTAATCTAGGGTTCTAAAATTAATCTGATTAATTTTAAAATCTTAAATGGCAAATACATATCCAAAAACATATTAAAAGAGTTTTAATATGTTGTTTATCATTGAAATCAAATAGATAAAAATAAATCTAGCATGATGCATGTGACCCTAGGTGAAAATTTTTGAATTCAATGGTATAAACTTGTGTTTTTTCACGCTTTCGTTCCTTCAATTGGTATGAGAGCCACTATATTTTCCATTTAGATTGTTGATTATATGATTTAATTGTGTGTTTGATCATGAGATGATTTATCCATTGCTGGTTGTAATGGATATGTGGTGGCATGCTTGAAGAACACCATCAATGATGCGCATGGTTTGGCTTCATGGATGGTGCAAAGGTTTGGTTTTTAATTTGCAATTGTTGTATGATCTAAAAGATCATCCTATGTCTAATTAAATTGTTTAATTAGAATTTTAATCACACAATTAAATTTTGATTCAAATCAGAATTATAAAAAATTGTTTGAATGTGATTCAAATCTAAATTTTTAAAGTTGTTTGAATCATATTTAAATCTGATTTTTTAAAGTTGTTTGAATAATATTCAGATCTGAATTTTTAAAAATTGTTTGAATGTGATTCAAATCTGATTTTTTAAAAATTCTTTGAATGTGATTCAAATCTAAATTTTTAAGGTTGTTTGAATGTGATTCAAATCTGAATTTTTAAATTTGTTTGAATGAGATTCAAATCTGAATTTTTAAATTTATTTGAATCATATTCAAATCTGGATTTTTAATTTGAATATGAGATATTCAATTTAATTTAGGTATGTATGTTTTATTTAATTGTTAAATAGTGATATGCATGATGGATAATCATGGACTATAAAAGACCAATATGATTGGATTTATTTCTTTTATATTTCTTTGGGATTGTAAATTAATTAATTTATTTTAATTTATTTGGGCATGTATTATTAAGTTTGTAATAATTTTTTGTTGTAATTTCATTTATTTAAGTTCTTGAAAATTCGCCTTGGTATGCCAAGGATTACTATGTAATATTGGATTGCAAGAAGTTCAAGGAGGTCAAGAGCATTGGTGGGACAAGTGGGAGGAATTCAATATCAAGTGTTGATTATGTACTCCTTCAGCAACTCTTATAAAATGAATGAATGAAATGCACCTAGGAATGCCCTGATTCAATTCTTGGTGGCTCAGAATTGAATCCCTTAGAAAGTCCATGATCATACCATATTTACTACTTATCCATAAATGCATGAGATGTATGGGAATATATGCAATTATATGATATATGCATGCTAAATGGATAATGTGCAAAGTGAGACCTTAATAGTAATTAGGATGACTATAAAATCTTCCAAACAAATGATTAAGTTGGAAATGCTATAATTAAAGTAATTATAACATAGGCCCTCCATTGGGGCAATTATTTTAAGAAATTTTAAATAGTTGCATAAGATGCAATTAATTTAAGAGATTTTCTTAAGAATAATTGTTAAGCATGAGATGTTGTAAATATGTAAATGGTTTGGTGGCCAATATTGGTTGTACCTGAGGATATTAAAATTATTTGTATAATTACTGGCTCAATGGGATCAACTTAACTAATGCAAGATAAGTCAATAATGGATGTACCTAAGATTTTGAGCATTAGGGGCTAGGTAAAGGATTGAACCTTACATGAGATGTGATGGGCAAGGAGTTGCTTACTTATAGTTTATTGTAATTCCAATAACGGATGTACCTGAGGATGATCAATAGAATTATAAGAATTCAATCACCCACTAGAAATCCATCCAACTAGGATTTCCGTTTTCTACTTTGGAAGTGTAGGATACGCTAAGTTAGTGGGAGGACCAATTTGATTAAAAGACCATAATCATTTTAGTTAATTACTTAATACATTTACTAATTAATCTGGTTATTTTTTACAGTTAATTTTATGATAATAATGAGCACGGAACAACCACCACCATCTAATATCCTTGCAAGCATACTTGATCGCAATAGGTTGACAGGACCTAATCTCTCTGATTGGCTAAGAAATTTGAAACTTGTCCTGAACCTTGAACATATAGGATATGTTCTAGATTCAAATGTTCCTGGTCCCTTACCTCCAGAGGCCACTCAAGAGGAACATGAAATTTTGGACAAGTGGAAGGAGCATGATATGAGAGCTAAGTGTTACATGCTTGCTTCCATGAGTAATGAGTTACAGAAGCAGCATGAAAACATGCAGAGTGCAAGTGAGATCCTCCTTCACCTACAAGAGTTGTATGGTGAGCATAGTAGGAATGTTAGGTATGAGATATCTAGGCAGCTGTTCCGCATGAGGATATTTGAGGGACAGAATGTTGGGGATCATGTTCACAAGATGATTCGGTTGATTGAGCAGTTGGAACATCTTGACTTCATCATGGATTTCCAACTACAGATGGATTTGATCCTTCATTCCCTTCCTGAGTCTTTTGGGAATTTTGTGACAAATTTGCATATGACTAAACAGGAATGCACCTTGGCTAGTTTACTCAACATGCTGGTTATTGCCCAAAAGAATATACCGGGCAATAAAGGAAAAGAGGTAGCTTTGATTGCAAATTTTTCTGCTGGAAAGTCCAATAAGAAAAAGGGAAATTAGAAAAGAAACCTCAAGTTCCAAGATCTTCCAAGAAGATAGCCAAACAAAAAAACAAAGATCAAAGTTGACAAAGGTAAAGGAAAGTGTTTCAACTACCAACAGGAAAGTGTTTTCCACTGCCAGCGGGAAAGTGTTTCCACTGTCCAGAGTATAGCAATCTAAAAGAATGCAATGGCATGATGAAAATCAACTCAAGTTCAAAATATATTTGGCACTTAAGATTAGGTCATGTTGTAGAAGATAGGTTGCAAAATTGGAGAAAATGGGGATTTTATCCTCATTGGGCTCTGAGCCTACTCCAAATTGTGAATCTTGCCTTTAGGGCAAAATAACTAGATCACCCTTTGTTGGACAAGGACTAAAAGCTGAAAATATTTTGGAACTAATACATAGTGATGTATGTGATCCATTTAAGGAAATGGTTAAAGGCGATTTTCATCACTTTATTACCTTTACTGATAATAAATCAAGGTTTGGGTATTTGTATTTGATGAAATACAAACATGAATCCTTTGAAAAGTTCAAAGAATTTAAATCTAAAGTAGGAAATCAAACAGGAAAGAGTATTAAAACTCTTCGATCAGATCGTGGAGGAGAATATTTGAGTATTGAATTTGATGAATACTTGAGAGAGCATGGCATTGTTTCCAATTGACTCCTCCAGGAACACCACAGTTGAATGGTGTATTTGAAAGGAGAAATCGTACCCTATTGGATATGGTACGTAGTATGATGAGCTATACTGATATGCCAATCTCCTTTTGGGGATTTGCATTAGAATCAGCTTTGTATATTCTAAATAGGATTCCATCAAAATCAGTTTCTTCTACACCTTATGAGATATGGCATGGAAGAAAACCAAGTCTTATGCATGTTAAGATTTGGGGTTGTCCAGCTTATATTAAAGAGCTGAACACTGATAAATTGAAAATCAGGTCAGGAAAGGGTTGATTTGTTGGATATCCAAAAGATAGTTTTGGATATTATTTGCCTACATCACAAAAGGTTTTGGTGAGTAGAGATGCCACATTTCTTGAACAATAGTTTGTTCAAGAAGGAAGCAAAAGAAGGCAAATAGAGTTGGAATTGGAGAATTCTGACCAACCAACAGATCAGATGGATATAGATCCATCTAGTTAACCTACACCCTTTGATGAAACATCTACAGCTGTTCCTCGTAGAACAACTAGGGTATCTCACCCACCAGTGAGATATGGTTTTCTTCATGAAAGAACAAGAGTTGTCTACTCATGAAGAAGTAGTTCATGGAGATGATCCACTTACTTATGAAGAAGCTATATCAGATATAGACTCTTCAAAATGGATTGATGCTATGAAATCTGAAATTGATCCCATGTATAAGAATCAAGTTTGGGATCTTGTTGACCCACCTGAAGGTATTGTACCTATAGGGAACAAATGGGTTTTCAAGAAGAAAATCAGTTCTGATAGAAAGGTAGAGACCTATAAGGCAAGGCTAGTAGCGAAAGGGTTTCGCCAAAGGCAAGGCTAGTAGTGAAAGGGTTTCACCAAAGGGAAGGAATCGACTATGAGGAGACTTTCTCGCCTGTTGCCATGCTTAAATCAATTAGGATTTTATTAGCAATAGCTGCATACTATGATTATGAGATTTGGCAGATGGATGTCAAAACAGCTTTTCTCAATTGATACATTGAAGAAAACATTTTCATGGAACAACCTAGGGGTTTTGAATCCCAAGATGGTTCCAAGGTATGCAAGCTAAAGCGATCCATTTATGGGTTGAAGCAAGCTTCAAGGAGTTAGAACATCCGTTTTGATGAAGCTATTAAATCCTTTGGTTTTATCAAAAATGAGGATGAGCCATGTGTATATAAGAAGGTTAGTAATAGTGCTATCACTTTTCTTGTCTTATATGTGGATGATATTCTATTGATGGGTAATGACACAAATATGTTGACAACTGTAAAGGTATGGTTGTCAAATACATTCTCCATGAAAGACTTAGGGGAGGTAACCTATATTCTTGGGATTTGCATTTATAGTGATAGAGCGAAAAGAATAATTAGTTTATCCCAAAGTCTATACTTGGCAAAGATGTTAAAGAGGTTTAACATGCTTGATTCCAAGAGAGGATTGTTACCAGTGAGACATGGTATCCATCTTTCAAAAGAGATGTCTCTAAAGACACCTGAAGAAAGAGATAAAATGGCCAGGATTCCATATGCTTCGGCTATTGGAAGTTTAATGTATGCAATGTTATGTACTAGGCCGGATATCGCGTGTGCTGTTAGTTTGACTAGCAGGTATCAATCCAATCCAGGTTTGGAACACTGGATAGCTGTCAAGAATATCCTTAAGTACTTGAGAAGAACTAAGGATTTATTCTTGATCTATGGAGGTGGAGACTTGCAATTGGATGGTTATACTGATTCTGATTTCAATCAGATATCAATGATAAAAAATCTACCTATAGATATGTGTTCATTTGTAATGGAGGTGCAGTCAATTGGAAGAGTTCCAAATAGAGCACGACTGCAGATTCCACTACTGAGGCTGAGTATATTGCTACATCAGATGCTGCAAAGGAAGCTGTTTGGATATAAGAAACCTCGGTCTCACTAGAAATCCAAACACATAGGAAAGCTCTACCACATTATCAGAGAAATAGTTAGGCAAGGTAATGTAGCCATGCAGAAAATAGTATCAACTGAAAATCCAGCTGATTCATTCACTAAGCCTTTGTCACAAGCTCAGTTAGACTGACATCTTGAGAAGATGGGTCTAAGGTATTGTAATGAATGGCTCTAGTGCTAGTGGGAGATTGTTAGTAGTATGCCCTAGAGCATATCATTTAGTATGTATCTTGTACGTATTTTTATTAATAAAAGGCATTTCGACTTTTTCATTTATATAATATATTTATGTGTAATAGAAAAGGTCCATTGATATTTTGTTAGAAATATTATTCTTAAGTTGTTAAGAATATAAGTGACAGTATTTCTAGCACAAAGTATCATAAATAGGTTCACAATCGAGGATACATCATAATAAGGACATGACTTATCCAGAAAGATTGTATTCATGTTTGTTCCCAAGTTATTTATATGAGATATAAATAAGATAGAATGGTGAGTCTCATGTCATATGACAAACATGATAGGCACTTATAAATGATAAGTAGGCCGAACCAGTGACACTTATGACAAGCACATGTAGTTTACTCTTGTCAATGTTTTGTCATAAATCATATCAGTGCATGTAATCTTTAGACACGAGGCAATACGATTATCTTGTATATAGGTAGTTTGAGTTTGATACTGCTTTCATACTTGTACTGTGTATGGGTATATGGGCATGTGTTGGCTCCTACTAGTTATATATGGAGGTAGGTGTTGATCAAGATGGAATCTGTTCCTCTAAGTAAATAGAGATAAAATCCTATGTTCATTTAATTGTTCTTGATGTTTCAAGTTCCTAGCCAGGACAGATAGATTTATTCAGAAAAGAGTTTCTGATGAGAAAATCGTTTTAATCAAGAACTGGAATTAAAAGAGAACATAATATTCATAGCAAATGGAGTTTGACATAAACCATGACTCTAGCTTGAGTTGGGATTTTGTAACAGAGAGATTCTAGTGCATGGTAACATATGATTATAGGTTTATTTAAGGTAAACCTTATTACTAGTTGGGTAGCCATGGCATGCTATGCTAGTTGTTAATCATGGTCTATGAGGTGCATAAAACGATTTAGAGAAATCATTTATGGTAAGAAAGAGTTCTGATGATATTAAGAGTTGATATCATATCTCATTGCCAATTAGTGATGAGTCTAGTAAGTCACACATATACATAAGTTATCACCTAATTAAATATGATTTAATTAATTAATTAAAGAGTTTAATTGATTAATTAAATAGGTTTGTTTTGCAATTAGATTGCAAAGTCCCTAGCATGACCTGAAGCCAAATATAGATTATTGGATGTACAGTATAAGTTAAATTTATATTTAAAGTGTTTAAATATGAATTTAATTAATGAGAAATTAATTAATAAAGATTAATTAATTGATTTATATTTGATATAAATTGATTAGAAGAAGAGAAATAATTATTTTTGATTGAGAACTCAAAATTAAGACAGGGGCATTTTGGTCATTTCACAGGGTGACATTTGGCACCATGAGATGGTGACACATGGCATTACACATAAGTTTTCCAAATGTCTTTTAATCATGTAAGATGATTAAAATTAAGATTAAATATAGGTTTAACACTTGGTACAATGTAACCAATCAGAGGGTGAAATGTGGCAAGGGTTTAATGTGTTAACCTAGCTATATAAGTATTGTTATGAAGAGAAAAAAGATAACCAGCAGCCACTCCTCATTTGTCACGCCATTTTAAAGCTCTCCCTCTCTTCTTCTTCATCTCTCATCTATTCCAAGAGATTAGCAATCAATCTCTTTAATTAAAAATACTAGAAATCGTTTCTAGTGTCCTGTTTACATCTTTAATCTCTTAAAAGGCAGAACTTGATTTTCTAAATAATAGAAAAAGCTTTAGAAGCTATTCAAGGACTGCCATAGGTGTTCTTTGCGTGGACAAGCTAGAGGGATAACATCTAGTGTCCTGAAGACGCATCTCAAAGGCGCAAATACACTGCAGTGCATTAAGAGGTTAGTGTGATTGTTCTTAATTTAATTTAGGGTTCTAAAATTAATCTGATTAATTTTAAAATCTTAAATGGCAAATACAGATCCAAAAACATATTAAAAGAGTTTTAATATGTTGTTTATCATTGAAATCAAATAGATAAAAACAAATCTTGCATGATGCATGTGACCCTAGGTGAAAATTTTTGAATTCAATGGTATAAACTTGTGTTTTTTCACGCTTCCGTTCCTTCAAAGACACCTTAAAATCTGCTCCAAAAATGTATTTTTCTGTTCCTATCCCATCAACATTGCCAACACCACCTCAGACAATCATACACACCCTACCACAGCTGTTTGTTACCAATACACATGCTATGCCTTTGAATTATAATTTCTAAGTTTATATGCAGAGTGCATCTAGCAGTACTTCTATCCCTACCCTTAATTATACCTGCACTCAACCCATCCCTGCCCTTAAACCATGTTTCACTCCTCATGCTCACTTCAAAATGACCTATACAGGTCCCTCCAATGACTCTGCTCCCCAATTCACACCATAACCTGCCCTAACAAATGACTCTCAAAACCTAGAAGTAGAATTTATTACCAAAAGTGGGAGGAGTTACGGCATTGAGGAAAAGAAAAGTAAAGGGAAAACAGAAGCAAGAGAATCAACTGAGACTGAGGAGAAGATGGGAAAAGTAGTAGAGAATCGGGAATCCAGTGGGAGGAAGGATGAAGATGAACTACTATTGCAAATCATGAAACAGAGTGAGTACGATGTAATTGAAAAACTAAAAAAGACACCTGCTCGGATCTCCTTGCTATCATTAATACTGAGCTCAGAAGTGCATCGCCACACCTTACAGAAGGTTCTGGACTAGGCCTTTGTGACCCCGGACATCACACCAGGGCAATTTGAAAAGATATTTGGACAAATTCAAGCATCTAATTTCGTCACTTTTTAAGAGGACGAAATAGACCCAGCTGGCTTGAAGCACACCAAGGCTCTGCATGTGACAGTCAAGTGTAAAGGTTGTTTAGTCGCCAAAGTTTTGATTAACAATGGCTCGGCATTTAATGTCTTGCCCAATGTAACCCTGGCAAGACTCCCGATAGAGCCGTCTGGAATATGCCAAAGCTCCATGATTGTGAGGGCATTTGATGGCACGAAGAGAGATGTGTTAGGGGACATTGATTTATCGCTTCAAATAGGGGCATGTACTTTCAACGTAACATTCCAAGTAATGGATATTGAACAAGCATACACTATGCTACTGGGAAGGCCCTGGATCCATTCGACAAATGTAGTGCGTTTAACTCTGCACCAGAGGATCAAATATGTCATGAATGGCAAAATCATTACAGTTAAAGGAGAAGAAGCTATACTGGTCACTAAGCCACAATTAGTTCCTTATGTGGAAACTACTGAACGATCTCTAGAGAGCTTATTTTAAGCTTAGAGCTACAAGGAACTATACTAGGAGACTGGGGAGCTGCAGCCATGGTTGCAAAGGTAATGCTGAAAAATGGCTATGAAAAGGGCAAGGGACTGGGTGTCACCCTGCAAGGAATTGTCAAACCATTGTCAGCCTCTCAAAGGAATGGATGCTCAAGATTAGGATATGAGGAGAATGCTTTGACTGATTGAAGATTCCGGATGAGAAGCCTACTTAGGGATCAGAGGTTTGATAAACCTCTCGAAATGAAGAAAAGCATCTCGAAAATCTTAGATGTTTTCACCAAACCGATCATCGAGAACTTGAAAGAAGAGGATGAAGAATCTCCTTCAGAATCATCTATCAATGTCCTGCACTTGGATGCTACGTCCAAAATACTGATATCACCAGCCACAGAGGAACAAGAGCTTGACAATTGGTAAGCTGAAGATATCCCCTTGCTTTATTTGAAGTAAAATATATTTTGTTACCAACGCTTGATTACATTGTCCATGGTGTCAAGTGTAATTCTATAAATGGACCTCTTTTTATGATTAAGTAATTAACAAATTAACAGTGCATTTTCTCAAACCTTGTGTAAATATTTTCTTTTTAACAAAAAGTTCATTGCAAAAATTCAATCTTTAATATAATCCACTTTCACTTCTCCAGGACCATTGACCAACCCCTCCATAATAATCCAATCGACTCCAAAATCCCATATGTTAACTTTGAAAGTCCCATAATCGCCATTGATTCAAGTGATCATGAAGAAGAGCCTGTGAAAGAGCAAGTAAAGGCATATGAACCCACTCTAGTGCCCTGTGGAGATGAAATGAACATTGTGAATTTGGGAACAGAAGAAGATAAAAGAGAACTTAGAATCGTGAAATTTGAAGAACTAAAAGACATGATTCAATTGTTAAAGGAATTCATCGACGTATTCGCTTGGGGCTATGATGACTTGCCAGGACTAGATCCTCAAATAATCACGCATAAGATTCCCTTGATCCCTAGAACAGTCCCAGTTAAACAAAAGTTGAGAAGAATGAACCCTGACACCTTGCTCAAAGTCATGGATCAAGTAAAAAAGCAATATGATGCTGGATTCTTAGAAGTAGTAAAATACCCAGAATGGGTGGCTAACATCGTCCCCATGATGAAAAAAGACGGTAGAGTGAGAGTATGCATTGACTATAGGGATCTTAACAAGGCAAGTTTGAAAGATGATTTCCCTCTCCCCCATATAG
This sequence comes from Hevea brasiliensis, assembly GCF_030052815.1. Classification (NCBI taxonomy): domain Eukaryota; kingdom Viridiplantae; phylum Streptophyta; class Magnoliopsida; order Malpighiales; family Euphorbiaceae; genus Hevea; species Hevea brasiliensis. The sequence goes on along the minus strand of NC_079493.1, from coordinate 67,313,529 downwards.
ATGTGTTGTAACACCCCTAAGTTCGGTAGTGCGTTCTACTGTTCCGGTGACTAGTGTTATCCGGACAGCTAGGATGCCTAGAACTACACTTCAATATGAGTGAGGAGACATAAAATAATGAAATACAAGATAAGAAAATACAAGAAAAACAAAGGAAAAATAATAGCAAAGAAATGTAACCAAGTTAAGCGAGCCGAGAACCCTAGCGATGGGTGACCGCACCGGGAAGTCACGGCATGGACCATTGACTAGCCTTGGACTGCGGGGAACCCTGGAAAACATTTTTAGGACTTAAATAGACTCTTATTGAAGAATAAATATCATTAGGAAGATCAAAGAAAAATTAAATAATTAGTACAAAGAAAAGTGAGAAATCGAAAAACAGACAAAACCCGGTGTTACCGAAAAATTGGGAATGCAACCCGAACAGGGGCATTATGGTCATTGACATCCCGAATCATCTTTTGACCTAAATGTCCACTAAAAATAAATAATATTACACTTAGAAAATAAAATGAAAAATTAAATTGGGGGTACCTAATACAAATAGCCAAAAATGGAGTGAAAAATGTGTAAATAACACATGTAAGCTTATTATATAATTAAATTTGAGTGAGTGGGCCACTAAAGGAATAAAATAGAAACATAGTGGGGCAGATGTAAGTCCACTATACCAAGCAGAAACTTCATCTTCTTCATTCCATTAAACCTAGCCGAATTGAAGAGAGGAGAAACCACCATTGGCGTTTTCATGCAAGCTTCATCTAACCCCTCACTTCACTTCTAAACACTTAGGTTCCTTCATAAAAAATTGTCTACACATCATAAGGAAGAGCTTGATACCAAAATCAAGAAATTTAATCAAGGTTTAGCAAGTTCCAACCATAAGGTAAGTTTGTATTTTTGAAGATTTCTTTGTTAAACTTTGTGTTCATGTTATGGGTGTTGGTTTTGTGAAGAAAAATTTCAAGTTTGAGAAGCTATTGATATGTTCATTTTGGACAGCCATGGAGTTATGTATTTGATGAAATATTTGTACATATATTTGATGAGAAATGATGTTGGTTAGGGTGATTTAATATCCTAGTAAATTATTCCATATGTATATGGTGATTTTGCACTTGGAATGGTAATTGATGAATTGTAGGACACTTTGGTGTTGAGGAAGCTTTTCGGCAGCCTTGGGATTCTTGGATAAATATATGTGTTCATGAAGGTGTTGGCAGAAATATTGACATTAAGGTTGATGGATATGTATATAGATTGATTGTGTAAAGTGTATGTAAGAACTAGTAAGGTTTAGGTGTATATGTGATTGTATTTAGACTTTGTAAATGTGAATTTTAATTGGTGTATTAAGGATGTTTGTAATCTGCCCAAAGTGATGTTAATGTAAAGTGGAATATGGTTTTGGCAATGAACCAAAACAGAATTGGTAAGGGAAGTGGACATATAGTAATGTAAGTGTATAATTGATGTATGTTAAGTAAGGTAGTTAAGGGCAGTATGTATTTTAGTCTATAACTTTACATGTGTAACCTTAATTGGTATGAGACCAATTGGAGGTGGAACTAGGCACAAAATGTGCCAACTTTCGTTGAGAAAGCATACCAAAATTCTGCTTGTAAGGTGACATAAAAAAATGACCAATTCGGATTAGGTGCAATTGAGACCTGAAAATGTACCAATTGGGCAGCAGTTAGTGTTTAGGTCATAACTCATTCAAAACAGGTCCAATTGACCTGAAATTTTAACCATGAATACTTAAGACCTATACCTACAAGTCTTATGAAGACACCAAAGCCCAGAAATGACCAGAAGTAAGTTAAAAAGCTTGCACAAGTTCGGGTCCAAAAACTGGCCGAACCAAAGTTGACCAAATTGACCTAAAATTGACCTAATTTGATGCCATTTGACCAGCAATAGTATAATGACCATAACTTGGTCTACGTAACTCGGATTGACCTAAAATTTTGCCCCGCGTTCCATAAGACATAGATCTACAAGTTTGTAGTTTTGACCGAAACCCGAAAACCGAGGGAACTAGGTCGTCCGGCTAGGTAAAACTAGTATCCCGGAACCCAGCAAATTGCAAGAAAATGCACTAAACAAGGAAATGAGTTTGGGAAAACCTACCAACCCTAAAACCCTATCGAATGTGACATATTAATGACACTAAAACCTAATTTACCTAAAACGCATCGAGGGTCGGTATATTAGGTGATTGAGCAAATAATAGCCTTCAGTGAATTACTTATCGAACATTATCGTTAGAGACAGTTTAATTTAGTGCTGAAACACTTAAAATTGTGTTTCTCAGTTACCAAAGACTCAGGAAAAGGGAAAGAAATACTGAGTCCAGACCGAGAGACAGTTATCAGAGGTTTGTGCACAATAACTATTTCTTTTGAATTATTTTCAATTGAAATAAATTATGACTATTTGCATATTATTGTTTTAAGTTGTGAAATTGTGAAAAATGATTTGAATGATATTTGATGGATACTTATTGATTGAAAAGCACTGTAATTGGTTTGAAACCACAGCTATCATGTACATTGATTGTATTCCTCGCTAGCTTGTCTTGTGGGATGAATTGAATTCCCTCTCTGGCTGAAGTGTTGAGGTGTGTGCCTGTTGAGGACGAATAGAATGAGTACTCATATTTTTGCTAGCTAGCTATGTTATTCCTCATTAGTCATTGACTTTTGGGATGAATTGAATGCCTCATTAGCCATCGGCTTTTGGGATGAATTGAACTTGGAAACATGATTAAAGCTGTGTGTGATTTATTGATATAAATTGTGAGATTGTGAAATGAATTTAAACTCTTATTGACATATACTGTCTTTTGAATTCAACCATGATCTGACTTATTGAAATTTATTGTGATATTGAGAAATGGAGTTTAAATTCTGATTGACAATTGTTGTCTTGAAATAAACTATGGTTTTAAGTATCCACTATTTTCATGACTTATGAATTGTGATTTAAATTGTATTTGATTAATGTTGTGCACCACTGAGACATTGTCTCAGCGATAGCTTTTTATTACTGTCGCAGGTGGACAGACAGACAGGGCAGCAGACTAGGCTGCTAGTATCTCCAGCGAGAGACTACCGGATATAATGAGTATACCAATATTTTGTATTTTGTAATGTAATGTATGTTCACTGTATGTACATATTGTTTTTGGTTTTGAGCAGTTGTAAATTAAAATTGTACGTTGGAATTGTAAAGCAAATTATGAGATATTTTGACTTGTAAAAATTGTATTATATTTTCTCTATCTCAGTCCTTGAAAAATTACTGTGAATTTGACTTGAGAACTGTGTTGGGTTGAGAAAAATGTTGAAGTTGAGATTTGGAAATTTATTGAAGTGTTTTTCATAGGTTTTCTAAAGAACTGTTTTATCCAAAATACAGATGGCACTCTGCCAAAATTTTTACAGAAATTCCAAATAATTCAAATGTGTTAGTTCTATTACTTCAGTTCAAAAAGGTTTTTAACACCTGTAAATAGTGCTCACCACTGTAAAAGAAGTAAGAAAAGTTTTTAAAATCTCTTGTAGTATATTTAATGGATTATCAGTAGACGGAGTTGGTAATTCATTAGGTATACTACGGGATCATGTTATGCCTTACAGAGGGGTAGGGTGTGACATGTTTTAGTGGTATCAGAGCAAAGTTTTTAAATTCTATTTTCACCTATTATTTGAATATTCTTTCTTCATAGTACAACTGCTCAATATCATTGTTTGATACATACAGTACATTACATTATAAATATGCACTAACGGGAGGAAATCTCCTTGTGTTATTTGTTCAGGAGATCTAAAATCCTCACATTGAATATGGAAGAGGGAGATCGTTCAGTCGATCAATCTATTGAGGTTGAGGTGCAAGGGGATACCCCAGGCCTACAAAATGTTAGTGGTTCAGTAGCACCCCTGACCGCAGCATCGCAGCTTTCTCGCTCGCCACGTGAGATGGCTACAATGTTCCAACAAATGGCTGGCAATGTACCTACGCAAGTCCCAATACAGACACCAGTGGTACAACCACAGTCTCCTACCAGGAAGTATGATAAATTGATGAAATATGGGGCTACAGAGTTCAAGGGGACAGTAGATCCTCTAGAAGCTGAACAGTGGTTAAAGAGGATGGATAGGGTATTCAAGAAACTGCATTGCACAGAGGAGCTCAGATTTGAATACTCAGTGTCTTTGTTACAGGGGGATGCTTATGATTGGTGGAAAACCATTTCCCACGATGCAGTAGAACTGCGATCTTGACACTGGAATGACTTTCTCGGGAATTGAGGCAAATATGTCCCCGATGCTTATGTAGACCGGAAGTGCAAGAGTTCCTAAGTCCAAAGCAGAGGCGGATCGGTGGTGAGTATGAAAGGGAATTTTCCCTCCTTAGCCTTTATGCAGTGAGTCTACTCTCTACCAGCAGGGAGAGATGCAAGAGGTTTGAAAGCGGCTTGAAGCCCAAGATCGTCAGTACAAGTAGTCGGCTTCAAACACACTAACTTCTCTGAACTTATTTCTCAAGCTCTAGAGTTAGAAAGAATTGAGTATGAAACTGCTCCTGAGAGAAAGAAATCAGAGAAGACAGAGAAAGAGGGAAAATCTGTAGAACAGAGTTCCAGTGGTCATACTGGGAAGAGGAAGAACTATGGGGGACATGGCAGAGGTGGCAAGAAATCTGGTAGGGGAAGATATTCAGGACAGAGACCTCCCCTATCTGGTCAGCATAGTACCAGAAGTTCCTATCCTCCCCGCCAATGTGAAACTTGTGGAAAAAATCATGGTGGGATATGCTATAAGGCTATTGGAGCCTGTTATAACTGTGGAGGCACAGGACACTTTGCTAAGGACTGCACCAGTAGTCGCAGAGTTGGACCACCTCCTACTACTGCAGAAGGGTCGATTGAGCCACTGTCACGAGTTCACAACCACCCAGTAGAGGTAGAGGCACGGGTAGAGGTAGCCTAGCAGGCAGCCAAGGCACAGTGAAACAATCAGAGCAAGATAGTGCTCCAATCAGAATGTATGCAATGAGACAGAGGGAAGAGGCCGAGACATCTGATGTTGTGGCTGGTACCTTCTCAACTTTTAACCAAAATGTGTTTGTGTTATTTGATCCAGGCTCTACCCATTCTTATATGAGTGCTAGCATCATTGATTGCATTGTTGTTCCATGTACAAAAATGGACTTTGAGGTGCTAGTAAAAAGTCCGTTAGGACAGGAAGTCAGGGTTAATAGAATGTATAGAGATTGTCCTTTGGTGATCCAAGGACACACTTTCCTGTCTGATTTCATTGAAATGCCCTTCAGAGATTATGATATCATCTTGGGCATGGATTGGTTAGCTAGGCATCATTCCATGATTGACTGTAGGCTGAAGACAGTCACTTTTGGCCTTCCTCAGTACAATGATGTGGTAATACATGGGGAGAGGCAGTTATTGCCATCAAACATCATTTCGGCTGCACTAGCCAGAAAAATGATCAAAAAGGGGTGTAAAGCATACTTAGCACATGTGGTAGACACCCAAGTGGGGAGTCCAGCATTGAAGGACATCCCTACAGTATATGACTTTCCAGATGTGTTTCCTGATGAATTGCCAGGATTACCTCCGGAAAGAGAAGTGCAGTTTGAAATTAATGTTATGCCTGGTGTGGATCCAATCTCCATAACGCCATACAGAATGGCACCAGCAGAGTTGAAGGAGTTGAAGATACAATTGCAAGAATTACTTGAAAAGGGCTTCATCCGCCCTAGTGTGTCACCTTGGGGAGCACCAGTGTTGTTTGTTAAGAAGAAGGATGGTACTCTCCGCTTATGCATTGACTAAGCGGTTGAATAAGGTGACAATAAAGAACAGATATCCATTGCCTCGCATTGATGATCTGTTTGATCAATTGAAAGGTGCAGCTGTATTCTCCAAAATTGATTTGCGATCTGGTTATTATCAGTTGAAGGTGCAAGAGCAAAGTATTCCAAAAACTGCTTTCAGAACTCGATATGGCCACTATGAGTTTCTAGTAATGCCATTCGGGTTGACAAATGCTCCAGCTGCTTTTATGGATCTGATGAACACTATCTTCAGACCATATCTTGATCAATTTGTGGTGGTGTTTATTGATGACATTTTGATATATTCAAGGAATGTAGAAGAGCATGACAGACATCTGCGGATTGTATTGCAGACTTTAAGGGAGAAACAACTATACGACAAATTGTCAAAATGTGAATTTTGGCTGAAAGAAATCTCCTTTTTGGGACATGTTGTGTCAGCTGAAGGGATCAAGGTAGATTCCAGCAAGGTAGAAGCTATCCTTAATTGGAAGCCGCCCAGGAACATCACAGAAATTCGCAGTTTTCTGGGTCTAGCTGGATATTACCGCCGGTTTGTGAAGGGGTTTTCTATGTTATCTTCTCCACTGACCAAGCTGCTTCGGAAAGATGTAAAATTTCGATGGACAGATAAATGTCAACAAAGTTTTGATGAGTTGAAGAGGTGTTTGACTGAAGCTCCAGTTCTCACTTTACCTACTCCGGGTAAAGAATACATAGTTTATAGTGATGCTTCTCACAATGGGCTAGGCTGTGTACTGATGCAAGATCGGAATGTCATTGCTTATGCATCACGTCAGCTGAAACTGCATGAGAGGAACTAACCAACACATGATCTGGAGCTAGCAGCTATTGTTTTTGCTCTGAAGATCTAGAGACACTATTTGTATGGGGAGAAATGCTACATTTACATAGATCACAAGAGCTTGAAGTACTTAGGCACCCAGAAGGAATTGAATTTGAGGCAGAGGAGATGGTTAGAACTCATCAAAGATTATGATTGCTTAATAGACTATCAGCTAAGGAAAGCAAATGTAGTGGCTGATGCCTTAAGTCGCAAGACTATGGCAAGTCTCAAAGTTTCTCCCATGTCCATGGTATATGAGTTGAAAGCACAACATGCCAGTTTAGAGATTGATGATGAGGGACAGACAGTAGTTGCTTGGCATGTACAGCCAGTGTTGATTGATCAGATCAGAATGGCTGCTCAAAGTGATGAAAAATATCAAAAGCTACTGAAAGAAGTCCAGCAGGGCAAGAAACCTGAATTCTCTGTGAGAGATGATGGTTCATTGCTACATCAAGGTAGAATGTGCGTTCCTAATGATGTTGAATTGAGACAAATCATTATGAAGGAAGCACATGAGTCTCCATTTGCTATGCACCCTGGTGGAACTAAAATGTACAGAGGGCTGAAAGAGCATTACTGGTGGATGGGTATGAAGAGGGATATAGCTGAGTTTGTTTCCAAATGCCTAACTTGTCAGCAAGTAAAGGCAGAACATCAAGTTCCAGCTGGTTTGTTACATCCTTTGTCAGTACCAGAGTTGAAATGGGAACGAATAACTATGGATTTTGTTATAGGACTTCCAAGGACACAGAGTAGTCATGATGCAGTATGGGTTATAGTTGACAGATTGACCAAGTCTGCTCACTTTTTGCCAGTTCGGATGGACTATAGCCTGGAAAGATTAGCCAGATTGTACATACAAATTGCATGGAGTGCCAGTATCAATTGTGTCTGACAGAGATCCTAGGTTCACTTCTAGATTCTGGGGTAGTCTTCAGAGAGCCCTAGGAACTAGATTGAACTTTAGCACAGCATTCCACCCACAGACAGATGGCCAGTCTAAAAGGGTTATTCAGATATTGGAGGATATGCTACGGGCTTGTGTGATTGAATTTGAAGGTAGTTGGGATACACACTTGCCTTTGATTGAGTTTGCTTATAACAACAGCTACCAATCAAGCATTGGGATGCCTCCATATGAAGCTTTGTATGGCAGAAAGTGCAGAACTCCCCTATGTTGGGATGAGGTAGGTGAAAGGAAGATGATTGGGCCAGAAATTGTCCAGCAGACAGAGGAAAAGATTAGATTGATCAGAGATAGACTTAAGGCTGCATCAGATCGTCAGAAGTCCTATGTTGATCTGAAAAGAAGAGATATTTAGTATGCAATGGGTGATAAGGTATTCCTCAAAGTTTCTCCTTGGAAGAGGATTATGAGATTTGGCAGAAAAGGGAAACTGAGTCCTCGTTTCATCGGACCATATGAGGTTCTGGAAAGAGTGGGTCCTTTTGGCATATCGGTTGGCATTACCTCCAGAGCTAGCAAGGATACACAGTGTCTTCCATGTGTCCATGTTAAGGAGGTACAGATCTGACCCATCTCATGTACTATCAGTTGAAGAGATTGAGGTAAATCCAGACCTCTCATATGAGGAAGAACCCATAAAAATTCTGGCTTATGAGGTAAAGCAGCTGAGAAATAAACAGATACACCTGGTTAAAGTGCTGTGGAACCATCATTCAGGCCAGGAAGCTACTTAGGAACGTGAAGAGGATATGAGGAGACAGCACCCACAGCTGTTCAGAGACTAATGCCAGGTAAAATTTCGAGATGAAATTTATTTAAGGCGGGGAGAATTGTAACACCCCTAAGTTCGGTAGTGCGTTCTCTTGTTAGGTGACGGTGTTGTCCGGACAGCTAGGATGCCTAGAACTACACTTCAATATGAGTGAGGAGACATAAAATAATGAAATAAAAGAAAAGAAAATACAAGAAAAACAAAGGAAAAATAATAGCAAAGAAATGTAACCAAGTTAAGCGAGCCGAGAACCCTAGCGATGGGTGACCGCACCGGGAAGTCACGGCATGGACCGTTGACTAGCCTTGGACTGCGGGGAACCCTGGAAAACATTTTTAGGACTTAAATAGACCCTTATTGAAGAATAAATCTCATTAGAAAGATCAAAGAAAAATTAAATTATTAGTACGAGGAAAAGTGAGAAATCGAAAAACAGACAAAACCCAGTGTTATCGAAAAATCGGGAATGCAAACCGAACAGTGGCATTATGGTCATTTGACATCCCGACTCATCTTTTGACCTAAATGTTCACTAAAAATAAATAATATTACACTTAGAAAATAAAATGAAAAATTAAATTGGGGGTACCTAATACAAATAGCCAAAAATGGAGTGAAAAATGTGTAAATAACACATGTAAGCTTATTATATAATTAAATTTGAGTGAGTGGGCCACTAAAGGAATAAAATCGAAACATAGTGGGGCAGATGTAAGTCCACTATACCAAGCAGAAACTTCATCTTCTTCATTCCATTAAACCTAGCCGAATTGAAGAGAGGAGAAACCACCATTGGCGTTTTCATGCAAGCTTCATCTAACCCCTCACTTCACTTCTAAACACTTAGGTTCCTTCATAAAAAATTGTCTACACATCATAAGGAAGAGCTTGATACCAAAATCAAGAAATTTAATCAAGGTTTAGCAAGTTCCAACCATAAGGTAAGTTTGTATTTTTGAAGATTTCTTTGTTAAACTTTGTGTTCATGTTATGGGTGTTGGTTTTGTGAAGAAAAATTTCAAGTTTGAGAAGCTATTGATATGTTCATTTTGGACAGCCATGGAGTTATGTATTTGATGAAATATTTGTACATATATTTGATGAGAAATGATGTTGGTTAGGGTGATTTAATATCCTAGTAAATTATTCCATATGTATATGGTGATTTTGCACTTGGAATGGTAATTGATGAATTGTAGGACACTTTGGTGTTGAGGAAGCTTTTCGGCAGCCTTGGGATTCTTGGATAAATGTATGTGTTCATGAAGGTGTTGGCAGAAATATTGACATTAAGGTTGATGGATATGTATATAGATTGATTGTGTAAAGTGTATGTAAGAACTAGTAAGGTTTAGGTGTATATGTGATTGTATTTAGACTTTGTAAATGTGAGTTTTAATTGGTGTATTAAGGATGTTTGTAATCTGCCCAAAGTGATGTTAATGTAAAGTGGAATATGGTTTTGGTAATGAACCAAAACAGAATTGGTAAGGGAAGTGGACATATAGTAATGTAAGTGTATAATTGATGTATGTTAAGTAAGGTAGTTAAGGGCAGTATGTATTTTAGTCTATAACTTTACATGTGTAACCTCAATTGGTATGAGACCAATTGGAGGTGGAACTAGGCACAAAATGTGCCAACTTTCGTTGAGAAAGCATACCAAAATTCTGCTTGCAAGGTGACATAAAAAAATGACCAATTCGGATTAGGTGCAATTGAGACCTGAAAATGTACCAATTGGGCAGCAGTTAGTGTTTAGGCCATAACTCATTCAAAACAGGTCCAATTGACCTGAAATTTTAACCATGAATACTTAAGACCCATACCTACAAGTCTTATGAAGACACCAAAGCCCAGAAATGACCAGAAGTAAGTCAAAAAGCTTGCACAAGTTCGGGTCCAAAAACTGGCCGAACCAAAGTTGACCAAATTGACCTAAAATTGACCTAATTTGATGCCATTTGACCAGCAATAGTATAATGATCATAACTTGGTCTACTTAACTCGGATTGACCTAAACTTTTGACCCGCGTTCCATAAGACATAGATCTACAAGTTTGTAGTTTTGACCGAAACCCGAAAGCCGAGGGAACTAGGTCGTTCGGCTAGGTCAAACTAGTATCCCGGAACCCAGCAAATTGCAAGAAAATGCACTAAACAGGGAAATGAGTTTGGTAAAACGTACCAACCCTAAAACCCTATCGAATGTAACATATTAATGACACTAAAACCTAATTTACCTAAAACACATCAAGGGTCGGTATATTAGGTGATTGAGCAAATAATAGCCTTCAGTGAATTACTTATCGAACATTATCGTTAGAGACAATTTAATTTAGTACTGAAACACTTCAAATTGTGTTTCTCAGTTACCAAAGACTCAGGAAAAGGGAAGGAAATACTGAGTCCAGACCGAGAGACAGTTATCAGAGGTTTATGCACAACAACTATTTCTTTTGAATTGTTTTCAATTGAAATAAATTATGACTATTTGCATATTATTGTTTTAAGTTGTGAAATTGTGAAAAATGATTTGAATGATATTTGATGGATACTTATTGATTGAAAAGCACTGTAATTGGTTTGAAACCACAGCTATCATGTACATTGATTGTATTCCTCGCTAGCTTGTCTAGTGGGATGAATTGAATTCCCTCTCTGGCTGAAGTGTTGAGGTGTGTGCCTGTTGAGGACGAATAGAATGGGTACTCATATTTTTGCTAGCTAGCTATGTTATTCCTCATTAGTCATTGACTTTTGGGATGAATTGAATGCCTCATTAGCCATCGGCTTTTGGGATGAATTGAACTTGGGAACATGATTAAAGCTGTGTGTGATTTATTGATATGTATTGTGAGATTGTGAAATGAATTTAAACTCTTATTGACATATACTGTCTTTTGAATTCAACCATGATCTGACTTATTGAAATTTATTGTGATATTGAGAAATGGAGTTTAAATTCTGATTGACAATTATTGTCTTGAAATTAACTATGGTTTTAAGTATCCACTATTTTCATGACTTATGAATTGTGGTTTAAATTGTATTTGATTAATGTTGTGCACCACTGAGACATTGTCTAAGCGATAGCTTTTTATTACTGTCGCAGGTAGACAGACAGACAGGGCAGCAGACTAGGCTGCTAGTACCTCCAACGAGAGACTACCGGGTATAATGAGTATACCAATATTTTGTATTTTGTAATGTAATGTATGTTCACTGTATGTACATATTGTTTTTGGTTTTGAGCAGTTGTAAATTAAAATTGTACATTGAAATTGTAAAGTAAATTATGAGATATTTTGACTTGTAAAAATTGTATTATATTTTCTCTATCTCAGTCCTTGAAAAAATTACTGTGAATTTGACTTGAGAACTGTGTTAGGTTGAGAAAAATGTTGAAGTTGAGATTTGGAAATTTATTGAAGTGTTTTTCATAGGTTTTCTGAAGAACTATTTTATCCAAAATACAGATGGCACTCTGCCAAAATTTTTACAGAAATTCCAAATAATTCAAATGTGTTAGTTCTATTACTTCAGTTCAAAAAGGTTTTTAACACCTGTAAATAGTGCTCCCCACTGTAAAAGAAGTAAGAAAAGTTTTTGAAATCCCTTGTAGTGTATTTAATGGATTATCAGTAGACGGAGTTGGTAATTCATTAGGTATACTACGGGATCATGTTATGCCTTACAGAGGGGTAGGGTGTGACATGTGTTGGTAGACAATGCTGCAGGATTAGGGAGGTGTTCATGTATTGATGGAGCTTCAGGGTATAACCAAATTTTGATGGACAATGATGACAAAGAAAAGACCGTCTTCATCACCCTGTAGGAAGTCTTCTGCTATCGAGTGATGCCCTTTGCGCTAAAGAATGCTGGGGCTACATACCAATGTGCCGTGGTCACATTATTTCACGACATGATGCATAAAGAAGTAGAAGTTTATGTAGATGACATAATCATCAAGTCCAAGGGAACTGAAAGCCATGTGCGAGTATTAAGAAAAGTGTTCGAAAGGCTCAAAAAGTATCAGCTAAAGTTAAACCCAGGTAAATGTGTATTTGGAACAAAATTGGGAAAGCTGTTGGGATTTATAGTGAGTGAAAAGGGAATAGAGATAGATCCGTGAAGGAACGGAAGCGTGAAAAAACACAAGTTTATACCATTGAATTCAAAAATTTTCACCTAGGGTCACATGCATCATGCAAGATTTATTTTTATCTATTTGATTTCAATGATAAACAACATATTAAAACTCTTTTAACATGTTTTTGGATCTGCATTTGCCATTTAAGATTTTAAAATTAATCAGATTAATTTTAGAACCCTAGATTAAATTAAGAACGATTACACTAACCTCTTGATGCATTACAGCGTGTCTGCGCCTTTGAGATTCATCTTTAGGACACCAGATGTTGTCCCTCTAGCTTGCCCACACCAAGAACACCTATGGCAGCCCTTGAACAGCTTCTAAAGCTTTTTCTATTAATTAGAAATTCAAGTTCTGCCTTTTAAGAGATTAGAGATGTAAACAGGACACTAGAAACAATTTCTAGTGTTCTTAATTCAAGAGATTGATGGCTAATCTCTTTGAATTGATGAGAGATGAAGAAGAATAGATGAAAAGCCTCAACTATTGTAGATATCTCATACCTAGCATTCCTGCTGTGCTCACCATACAACTATTGTAGGTGAAGGAGGATCTCACTCGCACTCTGTATGTTCTCATGTTGCTTCTGTAACTCATTACTCATGGAAGCAAGCATGTAACACTTAGCTCTCATATCATGCTCCTTCCACTTGTTCAAAGTTTCATGTTCCTCTTGTGTGGCCTCTGGAGGTAAGGGACCAGGAACATTTGAATCTAGAACATATCCTATATGTTCAAGGTTCAGGACAAGTTTCAAATTTCTTAGCTAATCAGACAGATTAGGTCCTGTCAACCTATTGTGATCAAGTATGCTTGCAAGGATATTGGATGGTGGTGGTTGTTTTGTGCTCATTTTTATCAGAATATTAACTACAGAAAATAACCAGATTAATTAGTAAATGTATCATGTAATTAACCAAAATGATTATGGTCTTTTAATCAAATTAGTCCTCCCACTAACTTAGCGAATCCTACACTTCCAAAGTAGAAAATGGAAATCCTAATTGGATGGATTTCTAGTGGGTGATTGAATTCTTATAATTCTATTGATCATCCTCAGGTACATCCATTATTGGAATTACAATAAACTATAAGTGAGCAACTCCTTGCCCATCACATCTCATGTGAGGTTCAATCCTTTACCTAGCCCCTAATGCTCAAAATCTCAGGTACATCCATTATTGACTTATCTTGCATTAGTTAAGTTGATCCCATTGAGCCAGTAATTATGCAAATAATTTTAATGTCCTCAGGTACATCCAATAGTGGCCACTAAACCATTTACATATTTACAATATCTCATGCTTAACAATTATTCTTAAGAAAATCTCTTAAATTAATTGCATCTTATGCAACTATTTAAAATTTCTTAAAATAATTGCCCCAATGGAGGGCCTATGTTATAATTACTTTAATTATAGCATTTCCAACTTAATCATTTGTTTGGAAGATTTTATGGTCATTCTAATTACTATTAAGGTCTCACTTTGCACATTATCTAATTAGCATGCATATATCATATAATAGCATACATTCCCATACATCTCATGCATTCATGGATAAGCAATAAATATGGTATGATCATGGACTTTCTAAGGGATTCAATTCTGAGCCACTAAGAATTGAATCAGGGCATTCCTAGGTGCATTTCATTCATTCATTCATTTTACAAGAGTTGATGAAGGAGTACATAATCAACACTTGATCTTGAATTCCTCCCACTGGTCCCACCAATGCTCTTGACCTCCTTGAATTTTTTGCAATCCAATATTACATAGTAATCCTTGGCATACCAAGGCGAATTTACAAGAACTTAAATAAATGAAATTACAACCCAAAAATTATTACAAACTTAATAATACATGCCCAAAATAAATTAAAATAAATTAATTAATTTACAATCCCAAAGAAACATAAAAGAAAAAAATCCAATCACATTGGTCTTTTATAGTCCATGATCCTCCATCATTCATATCACAATTTAACAATTAAATAAAACATACATACTTAAATTAAATTGAATATCTCATATTCAACTTAAAAATCTAGATTTGAATATGATTCAAATAAATTTAAAAATTCAGATTTGAATCTCATTCAAACAAATTTAAAAATTCAGATTTGAATCACATTCAAACAACTTTAAAAATTCAGATTTGAATCACATTCAAACATTTTTTAAAAAATCAGATTTGAATCACATTCAAACATTTTTTTAAAAATCAGATCTGAATTTTATTCAATCAATTTTAAAAAATCAGATTTAAATATGATTCAAACAACTTTAAAAATTCAGATTTGAATCACATTCAAATAACTTTTAAAATTCAGATTTGAATCACATTCAAACAATTCTTAAAATTCTAATTTGAATCATAATTTAATTGTGTGATTAAAAATCCTAATTAAACATTTTAATTAGTCATATGATGAACCTTTCATCATGCAACAATTGCAGAATTTAATAACAACCATGCGCACCATGATCTTCCCAAGCCATGCGCACCATGTTGGAGTTCATCAAGCATGCTGCCACACCTCTTTATCCAACTAGCAATGGATCAATCATCTCATGATCAAATCACACAATTAAATCATATAATCAACAATCTAAATGGCAAATATAGTGGCTCTGATACCAATTGAAGGAACGGAAGCGTGAAAAAACACAAGTTTATACCATTGAATTCAAAAATTTTCACCTAAGGTCACATGCATCATGCAAGATTTATTTTTATCTATTTGATTTCAATGATAAACAACATATTAAAACTCTTTTAATATGTTTTTGGATCTGTATTTTCCATTTAAGATTTTAAAATTAATCAGATTAATTTTAGAACCCTAGATTAAATCAAGAACGATTACACTAACCTCTTGATGCACTGCAGCGTGTCTGCGCCTTTGAGATTCGTCTTCAGGACACCAGATGTTGTCCCACTAGCTTGTCCACACCAAGAACACCTATGGCAGCCCTTGAACAGCTTCTAAAGCCTTTTCTATTAATTAGAAATTCAAGTTCTGCCTTTTAAGAGATTAGAGATGTAAACAGGACACTAGAAACAATTTATAGTGTTCTTAATTCAAGAGATTGATGGCTAATCTCTTTGAATTGATGAGAGATGAAGAAGAATAGATGAAAAGCCTCAAAGTGGCGTGACAAAGGAGAGGATTGGCTGCTGGTTGCTTTTCTTTTCATAACAACACTTAAATAGCTAGGTTAACACATTAAACCCTTACCACATGTCACCCTTTGATTAACTCTAAGTTTAAGTGACCCAATCACATTGTGCCAAGTGTCAAACCTATATTTAATCTTGATTTTAATCATCTTACATGATTAAAAAACATTTGGCAAGCTAATGTGTAATCCCATGTGTCACCATCTCATGGTGCCACGTGTCACACTGTGAAATGACCAAAATGCCCCTGTGTCTTAATTTTGAGTTCTTAACCCCAAATAATTATTTTTCTTCTTCTAATCAATTTATATCAAATATAAATTAATTAATTAATCTCTATTAATTAATTTCTCATTAATTAAATTCATATTTAAACACTTTAAATATAAATTTAACTTATACTATACATCCAATAATCTAGATTTGGTTTCAAGTCATGCTAGGAACTTTGCAATTTAATTGTAAACCAAACCTATTTAATTAATCAATTAAACTCTTTAATTAATTAATTAAATCATATTTAAATAGGTGATAACTTGTGTATGTGTGTGACTTACTAGGCTCATCACTAATTGGCAATGAGACATGATATCAACTCTTAATATCATCAGAACTCTTTCTTACCATAAATGATTTCTCTAAATCATTTTATGAACCTCATAGACCATGGTTAACACCTAGCATAGCATGCCATGGCCACCCAATTAGTAATAAGGTTTACCTTAAATGAACCTATAATCATATGTTACCATGCACTAGAATCTCTCTGTTACAAAATCCCAACTCAAGCTAGAGTCATGGTTTATGTCAAACTCCATTTGCTATGAATATTATGTTCTCTTTTAATTCTAGTTCTTGATTAAAAAGATTTTCTCATCAGAAACTCTTTTCTGAATAAATCTATCTGTCCTGGCCAGAAACTTGAAACATCAAGAACAATTAAATGAACATAGGATTTTATCTCTATTTACTTAGAGGAACAGATTCCATATATAACTAGTAGGAGCCAACACATGCCTATATACCCATATATAGTACAAGTATGAAAGCAGTATCAAACTCAAACTACCTATATACAAGATAATTGTGCTATCTCAGGTCTAAAGATTATATGCACTTATATGATTTATGACAAAACATTGACAAGAGTAAACTCCATGTGCTTGTCATAAGTGTCACTGGTTCGGCCTACTTATCATTTATAAGTGCCTATCATGTTTGTTATATGGCATGAGACTCACCATTCCATCTTATTTATATCTCGTATAAATAACTTGGGAACAAACATGAATATAATCTTTCTGGATAAGTCATGTCCTTATTATGAAGTATCCTCGATTGTGAACCTATTTATGATACTTTGTGCTAGAAATAACAACTTAAGAATGATATTTCTAACAAAATATCAATGGACCTTTTCTATTACACATAAATATATTATGTAAACAAAAAAGTGGAAATGCCTTTTATTAATAAAAATATGTACAAGATACATACTAAATGATATGCTCTAGGGCATACTACTAACAATCCGGACAAAATTCGAGCTATCAGAGAAATGCCCTCCCCAGAAATGGAAAGGGATGTGCGTAGTTTCCTGGGAAAGTTGAACTATATCTCAAGATTCATCTCTAATCTCACCGCTAAGGCTGAACCCATTTTCAAGTTACTTAGGAAGAATAATATGGCCAAATGGGAGCAAGCTTGTCAAGAGGCTTTCGAAAGGATTAAGTAGTACTTATCAAATCCGCCAGTATTGGTTCCTCTAATGACGGGTAGGCCATTAATTCTGTACATGGCAATTCAGTAGAGCTCGATGGGTTGTGTTCTAGGATAGCATGATGATATTGGGAGGAAAGAAAGAGCCATTTACTATTTGAGTAAGAAATTCAACGACTGAGAGTCGAGATACTCATCCCTAGAAAAGACCTGTTGTGCATTGGCTTGGACAGGGAACCAGCTCAAACATTACATGTTGAATCATAAGACATGGCTTATCTCCAGGATGGATCCCATCAAGTATGTATTTGAAAGCCCTTTTGTACCTGGAAGATTAGCAAAATGGCAGGTCATACTTTCTCAGTACGACATAGTTTATATGACAAGAAAGGCAGTGAAAGGAAGTGTGATAGTTGATCTCCTGGCTAAGAACCCAATCAATGATTATAAAGCCCTGGATTTTGAATTCCCAGACGAATATATTAACATAGTGAGCAATGATGCTGAATGCACAAATGACGTGTGGGAAATGTATTTTGATGGAGCCGTCAATTTAACTGGTAATAGGATTGGAGCAGTACTTGTTGCCCTGGATGGGAGACATTTCCCAATAGCCGTTAAACTAAGGTTTGGCTACACAAATAATGTAGCAGAGTATGAAGCCTGCGTGAGTGGTTTACAGGCGGCCATTAAAATGAAGATAAAGAAATTAGAGGTGTATAGGGATTCAGCTTTGATCATTTACCAAGTCAAAGGAGAATGACAGACTAAAGACCTGAAACTGGTCCCATATTAGAAATATCTCCTCGAACTAATCAAGGAATTTGAGGAGATCTCTTCCACTCACCTGAGTCAGGATAAGAACCAATTTACCGATGCCTTAGATACCCTAGCAGTGATGACTTAGATGGAGGAAGGGCAAGTAATGCAGTTATTGCAAATCAAAGCAAGAAGTGAGCCGGTATACTACTTTATGATTGAAGAAGAAATAGATGGCAAACCCTGGTATCATGATGTCTAGGTTTACATCAAAAATAGGGAATATCCTCCTAGGGTAAGCAAGAATGAAAAGAGAATGATCAGAAGATTAGCAATGGGATACTTCCCCAGCGAAGAAGTCTTATACAAAAGAAGCTCTAATTGTGAATTATTGAGGTGCGTGAATGCCAAAGAAGCAAGAACAATTCTATTCGAAACTCACGAGGGGAACTGTGCTACTCACAGCAATAGGTATATGATGGCAAAGCAGATCTTAAGGCAGGGTTACTTCTAGACCACCTTAGAAAAGGATTACGTTGAGTACTTTCGAAAGTGTCACAAATGCCAAGTTTATGCTAACCAGATAAATGTCCCACCTCGTCAGCTCTACAATCTCGCTTCACCATGGCCGTTTGCAATGTGGGGTATCGATGTGATCGGTCCGATTAATCTAAAAGCATCCAATGGGCACATATTCATTTTAGTAGCCATCGACTACTTCACTAAATGGTTGGAAGCTACTTCATATGCTCACATCACTCACAATACCTTTCTGAAGTTCTTCAAGAATAATATTATTTGCCAGTATGGTCTTCTGGGAGAGTTTGTCACCGATAATGTCAAAAATCTGAATGGTCCGAAGCTTCAAAAGTTATGCGATCAATACAAGATACGGCATCTCAATTCATCGCCATATCGACCCCAGATGAATGGAACTATAGAAGCGACCAATAAAAATCTCAAGTGGATAATTGGAAAGATGACAATCACTTATAAAGATTGGCATGACATGCTTCCTTTTGAACTTCATGCCTACCGAACTACGGTACGAACATCAACCAGGGCAACTCCATATTCGCTGGTCTATGGGATAGAAGTTGTTCTGCCAATTGAGGTAGAAATTCCTTCTTTAAGGATTCTAAAAGAGGCAGAACTAGATGAGACAGACTGGGTTCAATAAAGGTTAGACCAGCTGAATTTGATGGATGAGAAAAGACTAACGATAGTATGCCACGGTCAGCTGTACCAAAGTAGGATGGCCAGAGCATTCGATAAGAACGTACACCCATGCGAATTCCAATTACGAGATCTAGTCCTAAGAAAGATCCTCCCAAATCAGAGTGATCCCCGGGGTAAATGGTCACCAACTTATGATGTCACACCTTACCCCTCTGTAAGGCATAACATGATCCCGTAGAATACCTAATAAATTATCGAACTTCACCTGCCGATAACTCATTAAGTACCCTACAAGGGATTTTAAAACCATTTTCTTACTTTTTGGAAGTGGTGAGCATTTTCTTATATTTAATGAAGTTTAAAAACTAGTTCAAATTTTTGTCCATTTAATTTTTACGCAAATTTTGGAAAAATTTCGGCAGAGTGCCATCTGTATTTTAAGAAAACAGTTCTTCAAAAACCTGTAAAAACATTTTCAATAATTCTTTTTCATCAAACTCATTACTACCTCAACACAACTCAACATCATTTCTCAAACTCCAAAATTCAAATCAATAATTTACAACTCAATTGTCATCAAAATAGTACTCAATATTTCCATTCATTTTTCATTAAAGTAAAAACAAATTACATTTATCAACCACTTTATATTAACAAATCCAAAATAATATTATTACAAACTCTATACAACTGCTCAAAGCCAATTTATATATGTACATACGATTACATACACAAATATAAACATTACATTCATGGTATAAAATTATACCCGACAAAACTTCGAGGATGTGTCTCCAAGATCCTCAGCAGCTCACTCTACTGCTCCTCTAGTCTCTATATCTGCGACAGCAATAACAGCCATCGCTGAGTACTATGACTCAGTGGTGCACAACATACTAAATAACATTTATGCATAAATCAAATCACAATTATTCAAATATTTAACTGAACATGAAAAACAAATACAAAACATGATTTATAAATTTTTAGTTCAAACAATTTCATTTAGGAAATCTTAACACAATTTCATAAAAACACACAGTTATATCATGTCATTCGAAACAATATTCATCTCAATAGCCAGAGGCTTATGAGAAATCACAAGGCTAGCTAGCCCAAACTATGGGTACCCATTTAAATTTCTTCTTCTACTGGCACACACCTCAACACTTTAGCCAGAGAAGGAATCAAAATTTGAAACTAATTTCTCCCACTAGCCATGCTAGTGAGACATTCAAATATATGGTCATGACACTGTGGTTTCAAAACTATCTTATCAATTTATCAAACATTTACTAACAATCAAATCACATATCATCAAATTTCCAACAATTTAGATCAAAAGCATAGTGTACATTTCAATCATTATTTTGCAATATAAATAAACCACAAATCATTTCATGTACTTTGCAAAGGAATTTTAAAGAATGTTTATGTTGTGCACAAACCTTATGCAAGTCGCCCTTGGCCTTGACTCGATGCTTCGGGTTCTTTTTCGGTATTCTTTTCAACTGAAACACACAATTTTACAGTGTTTTAGTACCATAAATTATCATAAATCCAAAAATAATTTCAAATCTATTCATTTCTAGCTTAACTTGATGTTCTTTAAAATTTGCACTTTAGGGTTACTATTCACGACACTATTCAAGTCAATTTATTGACTTTCTAATGCTTAATAGGTATGGGAATTTCAATTTCACCCACATACCACATTTTGGTTACCTAATTTGTTGGTTTTGGTTGTTTTATCAAACTTTAAGTTTCTTAGGTAAAACTTCTAAAATTTCAGATTTGGTGTCTTGTTTTGCACTGTTCTATTGGTCATATTGCTGTGGTAATTTGGCTAAGTTTTCTTCATAGAAGTTGTTCCTTATTGTCTTAACTTTATTTCCCTTTTTGAATCACTCCATTTGGAGTTTTGTAGCCTAAGTTATAACCATTTATGAAGGAGCGGAAGCATGAAAAACACAAGTTTATATCATTAAATTCAAAAATTTTTCACCTAGGGTAACATGCATCATGCAAGATTTATTTTTATCTATTTGATTTCAATGATAAATAGCACAATAAAACTCTTTTAATATGTTTTTGGATCTATATTTACCATTTAAGATTTTAGAATTAATCAGATTAATTTTAAGAACCCTAGATTAAATCAAGAACCCTAAATTAGATCAAGAACAAGTGCACTAATCTCTTGATGCACTGCAGTGTGTTGGTCATCTTTAGGATGCGTCTTTAGGACACTAGATGTTGTTCCTCTAGCTTGTCCACACCAAGATCACCTATGGCAGCCCTTGAACAGCTTCTAAAGCTTTTTCTATGAATTAGAAAATCAAGTTTTTCCTTTTGAGAGATTACAGATGTAAACATAACACTAGAAATAATTTCTAGTATTTTTAATTCAAGAGATTGTTTGCTAATCTCTTTGAAATGATGAGAGATGAAGAAGAAGAGAAGGGAGAGGAGCCAAGGGTGGCAGCACCTTTTTGAGAATGAGCAGATTGTGTAATTTGTTCTTACATCCTTACACTTATATAGCTAGGTCACCACTTAAAACCCTTGTCACATGTTACCTTCTGATTGGTTCTAGGTTTAACTGACCCAATCACATTGTGCCAAGTGTCAAACCTATATTTAATCTTGACTGTAATCATCTTACATGATTAAAGGACATATGGCAAGCTTATGTATAGTGCCATGTGTCACCATCTCATGGTGCCACATGTCACCCTGTGCAATGACCAAAATACCCCTGTGTCTTAATTTTGAGTTCTCAACCCAAAATAATTATTTCTCTTCTTCTAACCAATTTATATCAAACATAAATTAATTAATTAATCTCTATTAGTTAATTTCTCATTAATTAAATTCATATTTAAACACTTTAAATATAAATTTAACTTATACTATACATCCAATAATCTAGATTTGGTTTCAAGCTATGCTAGGGACTTTGCAATCTAATTGTAAACCAAACCTATTTAATTAATCAATTAAACTCTTTAATTAATTAATTAAATCATATTTAATTTGGTGATTACTTGTGTATGTGTGTGACTTACTAAGCTCATCACTAATTGGCAATGAGACATTATATCAACTCTTAATATCATCAGAACTCTTTCTTAATATAAATGATTTCTCTAAATCATTTTATGCACCTCATAGACCATGGTTAACACCTAGCATAGCATGCCATGGCCACCCAATTAGTAATAAGGTTTTCCTTAAATGAACCTATAATCATATGTTACCATGCACTAGAATATCTCTGTTACAAAATCCCAATTCGAGCTGGAGTCATGATTTATGTTAAACCCCATTTGCTATGAATATTATGTTCTCTTTTAATTCCAGTTCTTGATTAAAAAGATTTTTCTCATCAGAAACTCTTTTCTGATTAAATCTATCTGTCCTGGCTAGGAACTTGAAACATCAAGAACAATTAAATGAACATAGGATTTTATCCCTATTTACTTAGAGGAACATATTCTATCTTGATCAACACCTACAACCATAAATAACTAGTAGGAGCCAACACATACCCATATACCCATACACAGTATAAGTATGAAAGCAATATCAAACTCAAACAACCTATATACAAGATAACTGTGTTATCTCAGGTCTAAAGATTACATGCACTAATATGATTTATGACAATACATTGACAAGAGTAAACTTCATGTGCTTGTTATAATTGTCACTGGTTCGACCTACTTATCATGTATAAGTACCTATCATGTTTGTTATATGGCATGAGACTCACCATTCCATCTTATTTATATCTCATATAAATAACTTAGGAACAAACATGATTACAATCTTTCTGCATAAGTCATGTCCTTATTATGAAGTATCCTCGATTGTAAACCTATTTATGATACTTTGTGCTAGAAATATTGTCACTCATATTCTTAACAACTTGAATAATATTTCTAACAAAATGTCAATGGACCTTTTCTATTACACATAAATATATTATGTAAACAAAAAAGTGAAAATGCCTTTTATTAATAAAACATGCACAGGATACATACAAAATGATATGTTCTAGGGCATACTACTAACATTCTTCCACTAGCACTAGAGCCATTTATTACAATATCTTAGACCCATCTTCTCAAGATATCGGTCTAGATGAGTTTGTGACATAGGCTTAGTGAATGGATTAGCTGGATTTTCAGTTGATGCTATTTTCTATATAGCTATATCGCCTTGCCTAACTATTTCTCTAATAATGTGGTAGCGCCTTTTTATGTGTTTGGATTTCTGGTGAGACCGGCGTTTCTTATATCCAAATAGCCTCTTTTTGCAGTATAACACCCTCACTGTAGCAACTCCGTGCATTATACTATTCCGCTGACCGGTGTCGATCTGGACAGCTAAAACTTCTGAAAAAATATTTATACTAGAGTGAGCAGTCATAAATAACTCAATAATAATAAGAAAAATTTAGGAAAAATTTTAGAAATAAAATACAATCAAGTTAAATGAGCCGGTGCCCTAGCGATGGGTAACCCAGTGGGAAGTTGCGGTCCTCGCAGCTAGAAGCCCTAAACTCGGGAGAAAATTAGTGAAATAATTTTTGCGACTCTAGAGAAGAGTCATTGAGGTTTCTATGGCATTAGAATGCTAAGAAAATGTTTAGAAAATTTTTTTGATCAGTACAGATGACTTTGGCTCAATAAGCCAAACGGAGGGCATTTTGGTCATTTTGTCTTCGAAGATGATTTTTGACCGACTTGTCCGGTTAAGTAAATAATTATTATGACATAAAATGTGAATAAATATTGCTAAAAATTTAATTGAAAATGAGTAGAAAAGAAAAGGAAAGAAAAATGAAAGAAATTGAGAATTATGACATCACATGATGTCACTCAAGCACTCCCACCCAATCACATTTTGACACTTCATTATAAACCCAATTAATGGAGTTAAATGGGCTGAAATCAAAAGGAATTCTGCTCACTTCTTCCTCATTCCAGCCATAACACACCATCTCCCTCCCTTCCACCATTAACAAACTTCACCCAAGCTTCATCTCACTTACCAAATCACCCTAAATGCCCATCTTCCCTTCACAAAAACTTGTCATTACCACTAGAGCAAGCTTAGGGCAGCAATTAGAAGAAGAAAAAGTGAGGTTTACCAAGCTTAGAAGTGAAGCTCCAAAGAGGTTAGTGCACTAACCATACCCTTTATCTTTCCTAAGCATGAAAAGCATGTTTGTTTAAGTTGAAATGGCATGAAAAGAAAAGAAAACTTAGAATATGTTGAAGCTTCAATTTGTGGCAGCCCTAGGAAGTAAATGAATTTGATGATTTTGTTTTAGTTAGTAAAGATGATTAATGAAGTTTAAGGCATTAGAAATCAAATTGCATGGATGTATGACTGAGATTGAAATTATAAGTTAGGGTTTTGACCTAACTTAGTTTTTGTATTATTGCTTGAAATTTGATGATGTTGAGATGATTTAATGACCATTAGAAGTACCAAATATGTCAAATGAAGTTTGTGGAGTTGGGAGAATTGAATTTGGGAGTGTTGATTCTTATGCAGGAAATTCAGACCTTTGAGTCCAATGTATTGTTTGAGCCATAAATGGAGTTGCATTGGTTCAATTGGTGCAAGGACAATTGGAAATGAAACTAGACACATAATGGCACAATTTTGGTGAAGAAACCCTGCCCAGAAAACCAATGCAAATTGACCTAAAAATTGCCCTAATTCGGGTGACTTGCATTCTGCCTGGGCAAAATGACCAAATGAACAGTGTTTATTCATTTGGTCATAACTCAGTGTAGAAAGATCCAATTGATCTGAAATTTTACCAGCAGAAATCTAAGACATAGAGAACACAAATCCAAATTCTAACCATAACCTAGTCAAATTGCCAACCAAACTTAGGACACCAAATCTGGCAGAACCAAATTGCCCAGAAATTCTGGGTACAGGTCAATCTGGCTAGTTATGGTAAAATGACTATAACTTGAGCTAAAAAACTCCAAATGGAGTGATTCAAAAAAAGAAATGTATCTAGACACAATAAGGAACAACTTTTATGAAGATAATTTTGTCAAATTTCTACTGTACAAATGACTAATGGAGTAGTAAACTTAGTGCTTGAAATCTAAAAATTGTGAATAACTAACACTAACCTTTGAAATGGTATTGGCAACCAATACCAACAACTTTAGAATGCAAAATGTGGTATCTTGGCGAATTTAGGTTCAATAAATTTATTATGTATAAAAAAGTCAACAATTTGAGTGAATAGTAAGGTGAATAGTAATACAAAGACATAAAGTGTAAGAACTAAATTGGCAGAGGAAATTAAGGCATAAAATTTGGAATCCATAAAATATTCATGGATTACTTGGAATAGGTAATTGAGATTTATACTCCCAACACCAGTGGAATTCATAATATATTAGCAAAACAACTTGAAGTATGATGTTCTTTGTAACACCCCTATTGGTATAGCCTGGTATATTTCACTGTTCCGGTGACCGGTGTCGGTCCGGACAATTAATGGGATTAGGGCCACACTTAAGACAATTTGAGAAGCCATAAACACAAATAATTAGTAATGTTTAATTAGTTAACTATAAATAAGAAAAACAGAACATAAGAGGTTAAACGAGCCGAGAGTCACAACGATGAGTGACCTCCTCGGGAACGACTGCGAAGTCATTTTAAACTCAAATTTCGAACCGTAAAAAGTGACGCTGCGGTCCTTAGGACCCTTATGAACACAGTGGAAAAGAGAAAATCATGAAAAAGAACTGTTAAGTCAGTCAAATAATTAGGTCAGGGAGCCGGAAGAAATATTGGATTATTTGCAAACCGGGATGAACCGGCGAGGGGCAATTTGGTCAATTGACCCCGAGAGCTGACTCCTGACATAACTGTCAAATAAAATCGGAGAAAAGAAAATTTCAGAATCGACAATAGAATTAAAGAACTAATAGAAAAATAAAAAAAAAAAAAGAGAAAAGGAAAGAGGTTGGAAAAGTCAAAAGTTATGACATCATGCATGATGTCATAACTAAATTAATAAATTGAATTAATTAATTTGGATTTAGGGGTCTTCCATAAGCAAAAAAAAAAACGTGTAAAAGGAAAACAAAGGAAAAAAATTTAGGGTTTTCTTCTTCTTCACCTCTCTCTTTGCCATCCCATTTTCCCCAAAATCCTCCATGAATGGTTCTTCATTTAAGCTTACTTTAAGCTTGAATTTCTTCATCCAATCAACATCACTCCCCTAGAAACTTCATTAGACCTTGCAATCTCAACCTAGGAACAAGAAAGAAAGAGGAAAGGAAGAGAGAAAGTGAAGAATTGGCATTTAAAGTTAAGGTTAGTATGTTAAACTTCTTATTTCTTCACTTAAATGCATGATTAATGGTTGAAATGAACTTAGGATTAAGGAAATGAAATAAAAATATGGGGGAAGGACAAACTAGAATTTCAGCCAGCCATGGATGTGGGAGACTTTGATGTATTTTGAATGAATTAAATGTGTTAGTAAGCTTGCATGAGAATGGTAGTAAGTTGGAAATGCATAAATGGGAGTAAATGCAACATTTTAGTGTAGTTAGGGTTTGAATATTAGGGTTTGTAAACCAAAAATTTGGAGAAATGCATAAATGATATTTTTGACCAATTGTGGACTGAAAAATGGTCAATAATGACCAAATGAATTGTGTGGGAATGGTGGAAAATTTAGCTAAATTCGTAGGTCAATGGTCATGCTGCTGGCAGCATGACCAAACCTACTTTGAAGGACCAAAACTCAAATTTTACAAGCCTAATGGATATGCCACCAATTGGAGATGAAAATAGACATAAAAGAGTACAATTTTCATTAAGGAACCATTGCCAAAAACTGACCAAAACTTGGTGAAACAATTGACCAAAGTGAGTTGATAGCAGGCTGCCACTGCACTAAACTGACCAAATGAACAGTAACTGTTCATTTGGTCATAACTCGAGCTAGGTAGGTCAAATTGACCTGAAATTTTACCAGCAATTAGATATGATATAGACCTAAAACTTTCATGAAGAACACTAACCCAAATTAGGCCATTAACTCATTCAAATCATTGAGCAAAGTTAAAATTTCTGTACTGAAATTCTGCAGATTTTTAGTTGAGCAGCAAAGTTTGGATAGCTATAACTCTCTCTAGAAAACTCGGATTTAGGTGATTCTTGAACCGATGGAAACCTAAGACATAGTACAACATTTCATATGAAGAAAGTGAGACCAAATTATGAACTTAACTTGATCAAATAATTGACCAAAGTTGGACCAAAAACCTGCCAGCACCTAAATTGCAGTATGAATAGTGCACGTGAACAGTAAACTTATTTTGGCCATAACTTGAGCTACAAAACTCCGATTGAGGTGATCCAAAAATGAGAATACACTTAAGACAATAAGGAACATTTTCTATGAAGGAAGTTTTGTCAAATTCCAACAGTAGATCGACCAATGGAATAGTGCAACCGGAAAACCAAAACGAAAAATTGGCAATTTTGCCAAAATGACCTAAGCTTTAAACAAATGACCAAAACCAACAAGTTTGGTGACCAAAATGTGGTATGTGGGTGAAGTTGGAGTTCCCATACCTATTAAGCCTTAGAAAGTCAATAATTTGACTTGAATAGTGCAGTGAATAGTAACCCGAAACACAAAATTTCGAGAACGTCGAATTTAACACGTTAGAGTTAGGTAAATGTGAAGCTAAGTTTATTTTGAATTTATTTTAAGTTCTAGTACTGAAAAATTTTAAAATTGTGTGTTTCAGTTGAAAAGAATATCGGGAAGGAACCCGAGGAACCGAGTCGAGGCTAAAGGACAACTCGTTTGAGGTTTGTGCACAATATTACTATGCTTTAAAAAAATTCATTGATTAAATGAATGAAATATGCATTTTATTGTTGCTTTGAATTGTTGAAAGTATTCTGACCTTACTTATGATGTTTTGATTCAAATTGTGAAATTTATTGTGTATATTTGAAATGACAATGTTTAGCAAATTGTTAAGATAAGTTTTAAAACCACAGTATCATGACCATATGTTTGAACACCTCACTAGCACGACTTGTGGGGGTAATTAGTTTCGAATTTTGATTCCTTCTCTGGAGAAGTGTTGAGGTGTGCCAGTAGAAGAGGATGTGAATGGATATCCATATATTTGAGCTAGCTAGCCTTGTGACATGATTTCTCTTTAGCCTCTGGCTATCGAGATTCATGTGATTTCTCTTAGCCTCTGGCTATTGAGATTCTATTTGTTTCGAATGGCATGATTTAACTGTGGGTTTTATGAAATGTGTTTTGATACTTTGAAATAAACTTGGTTTACATGTAAAATCTTACAATGCATAATTGTATTTAATTTTCATGTTTAGTCAAATTTTTGAATGAATGTGCTTTAAGTTTTGCATAAAGATTATTTTAGTATATTGTGCACCACTGAGTCTTAGTACTCAGCGATAGCTTTTATTCTTCGCAGATCTGTAAATTAGAGGAGCAGATCGAGTCACTGAGGTGTGTGAAGTCATCACTTGAAGTCTTGGGTATAATTTATACCCTAACTGTAAATAGTTCTTTTGATGTATATATTGCACATAAATGTATGGACATGTACATGGGTCTTGAGCAGCTTGTACAAAGTTTGTATAAAAGTTGTAATAAATTTTAGTTTGAACTTCCTGAATGTAAATTTTAGTATGATGAATATATAAATTGTTTATCTTGAATGGAATACGAATAAATGATATTGATGGACAGTATTTTGAAGAAATTATTGAACTTGTGAATTTGAGAAATTGATTGAGATTGAGTTTGAAATTGTAGTAGTGGTTGAGAAAACTTTTAGAAGTGCTTTTACAGGTATTCAAGAAGCTTTTTCAAAATACAGAGGAAACTCTGTCAAAATTTTTATAAAATTTGCGGAAAACTAAAATGGCCAAAAATATTAATTAGTTTTAATTTCAACTAAATGTTTTAAATACTTATTTGAAATGCTCATCACTTGTCAAAGATAAGAAAATTGTTTTAAAATCCCTTGTAGGGTACTTAATGAGTTATCGGTAGGTGAAGTTCGGTAGTTCATTAGGTATTCTACGGGATCATGTTATGCCTTACAGAGGGGTAAGGTGTGACATTCTTAACATGAATGGATTGTTGAATGTATAAATGAGATAAAAGTGCCATTTAGGATTTAAGTTCCCATCAAGAGAGAAAGGAAAAATGTTTTGAATACAATGGCACATGTGAACCATTGTTTAGAATTGTGATCATATAAATGATCAAATGAATGTATAAATTATAATTGAAATTTATCATGAAATAATGAAGTCATAAAACACAATATATTAATATTTAATGATATTATATGCTCTTGTATTGCCTAGACATGTGTGTCAGATTGGATAGTTTGGCATGCTAATAGGGTATTGTTTTAGCAGTACTGTGAAAGGCTTTATGCCTGTATTCATGGCTTTATGCCCGTATTCATGTTTATACCCGCACTTATGGCTTAATGCCCGATTATGTGATATCATGGCTTTTTAGCCATACTGACTGCATATGTGGTTGACGTTCTGCGTCCCATGGTATGACGGCCCAAGGCACCTTGATGTCTAGTGCCAATGACCCGTTATCCAGTTTAGTCAGCCTATTATAGGTTACTTAGGCAGTTTAATTTATTAAAATAAGTTACGAATATTAGCAAATAAAAATGCTAGAAAGTAAATAAATGAGAAGAAGTTCTGAAATAAATTAGATTAGCTCTAAAAATTTGTTCCTTAGAATGATCTGAAGTAAATTAAATTAGTTTTAAAAATTTTAAATATTATGAAATGATTGTAAACAACTTAGAAAGTATCAAGAAAGTGATAAAAAGACTAGTAGAAGAATTATAACTTAAATAACATTACAAATGTGACTTTCATAAGAATGTAAGTATAAATTTTAGATTTATTTGTGCATTATATAAATGATTATAGTAAACTTATAAGAAAAGAGATTCTAGAAAGCAATATAAATGACGAAAAATATACTATATGGCAAATTTCATATGAACCCAGTAAAATTCTTGAGTATAAAAAATATGCTCCAATTATTTTTATTTATATATATTATTTCTTGCTATATTATTGCACCACTAAGCAGCAATGCTTAGCGCGATGGATTTGTTTCCTCGCGCAGGTACTGAAGTTAAAGCCCAGCCAGTACTAAACGGAGATTTTGGAGTCTGATCTGCAGAGTGTTCAAGGTTGTCACCTCCTCAGCAATGCATATAGATAGGGCCCATATAGATCATATTATGTATTTTGTACATTATTCATAGTTATTATTTGTAATGTAAACTATGAATTGTATGTTGAAATATGGATTATGGAACTGTAATTAATTTGTAGATCATGTAAATTATGAAATTATGTAATTATTTTTGTAAATTATGTAAATTAATGAAATTTTAAAATTTTGCTTATGTAATTTGAGAATGTTTACATATGAATTGTGTATGAATAGATTTGTACAAATGAGCATGTGAATTACAAGAATTGAATGTGAGATGAATATGAAGAGCATGAATGATATTTTTATTATAAAATATTATTAAAAATTTCAAGCAGGTGAATATTGAAATACGTCAACTGATAATAAAATAGGGAAAACTGCGCTGGTTTCTCCATAGAAAAATAATTGATATTAAAATATAATAAGATCAAATTATTAAAGGAATAAAGTAAGATAAGGTAGGGTGCCCCGGCACCGAATGTAGCACACTTCACTCTGCTACACTATAGTCGGGTGAGGGGTGTTAAATGCAGCTTCTGATGCAGCAATGTACTCAACCTTTGTAGTGGAATCAACAGTGATACTCTGTTTGAAACTCTTCCAACTGACTGCGCCTCCATTACAAATGAACACATACCCAGAGGAAGACTTTTTATCATCGATATCTGATTGGAAATCAGAATCAGTATAACCATCCAATTGCAAGTCGCCACCTCCATATATCAAGAATAAATCCTTAGTTCTTCTCAAGTACTTAAGGATATTCTTGACAGCTATCCAGTGTTCCAAACATGGATTGGATTGATATCTGCTAGTCAAACTAACATCATATGTGATATCTAGCCTAGTACACAACATTGCATACATCAAACTTCCAATAGCCGAAGCATATAGAATCCTGGCCATTTTATCTCTTCCTTCAGCTGTCTTTGGAGACATCTCTTTAGAAAGGTGGATACCATGTCTTACTGGTAACAATCCTCTCTTGGAATCAAGCATGTTAAACCTCTTTAATAACTTTTCAAAGTATAAACTTTGGGATAAATCAATTATTCTTTTCCCCTATCTCTGTAGATGCGAATCTCAAGAATATAGGTTGCCTCCCTTAAGTCTTTCATGGAGAATGTATTTGACAACCATACCTTTACAATTGTCAACATACCTGTGTCATTACCTATCAACAGAATATTATCCACATATAAGACAAGGAAAATTATGGCACTATTACTAACCTTCTTATATACATATGGTTCATCCTCATTTTTTATAAAAACCAAATGACTTAATGGCTTCATCAAAATGGATGTTCCAACTCCTCGAAGCTTGTTTTAACCCAAAAATGGATCACTTTAGCTTGTGCACTTTGGAACCATCTTAGGATTCAAAACCCCTAGGTTGTTCCATGAAAATGTTTTCTTCAATGTATCCATTGAGAAAAGATGTTTTTGACATCCATCTGCCAAATCTCATAATCATAGTATGTAGCTACTGCTAATAGAATCCTAATTGATTTAAGAATAGCAACAGGCGAGAAAGTCTCCTCATAGTCGATTCCTTGCCTTTGGCGAAACCCTTTCGCTACTAGCCTTACCTTATATGTCTCTACCTTTCCATCAGAACCAATTTTCTTCTTGAAAACCCATTTGTTCCCTATAGGTACAATACCTTCAGGTGGGTCAACAAGATCCCAAACTTGATTCTTACACATGGAATCAATCTCAAATTTCATAGCATCAATCTATTTTGAAGAGTCTATATCTGATATAGCTTCTTCATAGGTAAGTGGATCATCTCCATGATATACTTCTTCATGAGTAGACAACTCTTGTTCTTCTTCATGAAGGAAACCATATCTCACTAGTCGGTGAGATACCCTGGTTATTCTATGAGGAATAGCTGTAGATGTTTCATCAATAGGTGTAGGTTGACTAGATGGATCTATATCTATTTGATCTGTTGGTTGGTCAGAAATTTCCAATTCTAACTATATTTGCCTTCCTTTGCCTCCTTCTTGAACAAATTGTTGTTCAAAAAATGTGGCATCTCTACTTATCACAACCTTTTGTGATGTAGGCAAATAAAAATAGTATCCAAAACTATCTTTTGGATATCCAACAAATCGACCCATTTCTGATCTGGTTTCCAATTTATCAGTGTTCAGCTTTTTGATATAAGCTGGACAACCCCAAATCTTGACATGCTTAAGACTTGGTTTTCTTCCATGCCATATCTCATAAGGTGTGGAAGAAACTGATTTTAATGGAATCCTATTCAGAATATACAAAGCTAATTCTAATGCAAATCCCCAAAAGGAGATTGGCATATCAGTATAGCTCATCATACTACGTACCATATCCAATAGGGCACGATTTCTCCTTTTAGATACACCATTCAGCTGTGGTGTTCCTAGAGGAGTCAGTTGGGAAACAATGTCATGTTCTCTCAAGTATTCATCAAATTCAGTACTCAAGTATTCACCTCCATGATCTGATCGAAGAGCTTTAATACTTTTTCCCGTTTGATTTTCTACTTCAGATTTAAATTCTTTGAACTTTTCAAAGGATTCATGTTTGTATTTCATCAAATACAAATACCCAAACCTTGATTTATCATTAGTAAAGGTAATAAAATAATAAAAACCGCCTCTAGCCATTTCTTTAAATGGACTACATGCATCACTATGTATTAGCTCCAAAATATTTTCAGCTCTTAGCCCTTGTCCAACAAAGGGTGATCTAGTCATTTTGCCCTGAAGGAAGGATTCACAGGTTGGAGTAGGTTCAAAATCCAATGAGGATAGAATCCCAATTTTCTCCAGTTTTGTAATCCTATCTTCTGCAACATGACCTAACCTTAAGTGCCAAATATATTTTGAACATGAGTTAATTTTCATCATGGCATTTCATTCTTTTAGATTGCTATACTTTGGGCGGTTCCTTTTCAGGAGCCCATCCTTCTGGCAGTGGAAACATTTTCCTTTGCCTCCTTCAGCTTTAGTCTTCCCTTTCTGTTTAGCTATTTTCTTGGAAGGACTAGGAATCTGAGATTTCTTTTTCTTATTGCCCTTCTTCTTGTTGGACTTTCTAGCAGAAGAAGATGCAATCAAAGCTACCTCTTTTCCTTTATTGCCGGGCATATTCTTTTGGGCAATAACCAGCATGTTGAGTAAACCAGCCAAGGTGTATTCCTGTTTAGTCATATGAAAATTTGTCACAAAATTCTCAAAAGACTCAGGAAGGGACTGAAGGATCAAATCCATCTGCAGTTGGAAATCCATGTTAAAGTTAAGATGTTCCAGCTGCTCAATCAACCAAATCATCTTGTGGACATGATCCCCAACATTATGTCCCTCAGACATCCTCATGCGGAATAGCTATCTAGATATCTCATACCTAGCATTCTTGCTGTGCTCACCATACAACTCTTATAGGTGAAGGAGGATCTCACTCGCACTTTGCATGTTCTCATGCTGCTTCTGTAACTCATTACTCTTGGAAGCATGCATGAAACACTTAGCTCTCATATCATGCTCCTTCCACTTGTCCAAAGTTTCATGTTCCTCTTGAGTGGCCTCTAGAGGTAAGGGGCCAGGAACATTTGAGTCTAGAACATATCCTATATGTTCAAGGTTCAGGACAAGTTTCAAATTTCTTAGCCAATCAGATAGATTAGGTCCTGTCAACCTATTGTGATCAAGTATGCTTGCAAG
This sequence comes from Hevea brasiliensis, assembly GCF_030052815.1. Classification (NCBI taxonomy): domain Eukaryota; kingdom Viridiplantae; phylum Streptophyta; class Magnoliopsida; order Malpighiales; family Euphorbiaceae; genus Hevea; species Hevea brasiliensis. The sequence goes on along the minus strand of NC_079493.1, from coordinate 67,279,045 downwards.
GATATTGGATGGTGGTGGTTGTTCTGTGCTCATTATTATCAGAAAATTAATTGCAGAAAATAACCAAATTAATTAGTAAATGTATCATGTATTTAACTAAAATGATTATGGTCTTTTAATTAAATTGGTCCTCCCACTAACTTAGCGAATCCTACACTTCCAAAGTAGAAAATGGTAATCCTAGTTGGATGGATTTCTAATGAGTGATTGAATTCTTATAATCCTATTGATCATCCTCAGGTATATCTATTATTGGAATTACAATAAACTATAAGTGAGCAACTCCTTGCCCATCACATCTTATGTGAGGTTCAATCCTTTACCTAGCCCCTAATGCTCAAAATCTCAGGTATATCCATTATTGACTTATCTTACATTAGTTAAGTTGATCCCATTGAGCCAGTAATTATGCAAATAATTTTAATGTCCTCAGGTACATCCAATATTGGCCACCAAACAATTTACATATTCACAACATCTCATGCTTAACAATTATTCTTAAGAATATCTCTGAAATTAATTGTATCATATGCAACTATTTAAAATTTCTTAAAATAATTGTCTCAATGGAGGGCCCATGTTATAATTACTTTAATTATAACATTTCCAACTTAATCATTTGTTTGGAAGATTTTATGATCATCCTAATTACTATTAAGGTCTCACTTTGCACATTATCCATTTAGCATGCATATATCATATACTTGCATACATTCCCATACATCTCATGCATTCATGGATAAACAGTAAATATGGTATGATCATGGACTTTCTAAGGGATTCAATTCTAAGCCACCAAGAATTGAATCAGGGCATTCCTGTCACACCTTACCCCTCCGTAAGGCATAACATGATCCCTTAGTATACCTAATGAATTACCAACTTCGTCTACTGATAACTCATTAAATACACTACAAGGGATTTTAAAACTTTTCTTACTTCTTTTTATAGTGGTGAGCACTATTTACAGGTGTTAAAATTTTTTTTTTAAACTGAAGTGAAACAGCTAACACATTTTAATTATTAGGAATTTCTGTAAAAATTTTGGCAGAGTGCCATTTGTATTTTGAATAAAGCAGCTCTTCAAAAACCTGTAAAAAGCACTTCAAATATATTTCTCAATCTCAAACTCCAACATTTAATCAACACAATATGTTTCTCAACTCAAAACCCCAATAATTTTTCAATATTTCCAAAGGCTGAGATAAAAGAAATATAGTACAAATTTTACAAGCCCAAAATAATTTACAATTTATTTTACAACTTCAATGTACAATTTTAATTTATAATTGCTCAAAACCAAGAACACTATATACATACAGTGATCATACATTATAATACAAAATGCAAAATATGGTATACTCAATATACCTGGTGATCTCTCACTGAAGCACTAGCAGCCTAGTCACGCTCATCATCGATCTACCTACGACAAAGAATGAAAGCTATCGCTGAGTAAAATTTACTCAGTGGTGCACAATAACAATTTGAAATGCAATATATAAATCTTTTATTAACAATTCACAAATCAAATGATTCACAATTCCATTTCACAATTTACAAAGTTCATATAACATAAATTTGATCAAATAACTGAGTAACACATTTTTGCCAATCAATAACACAATTTGATCAAATAACTGAACAATACAGTTTTCCTAATCAATAACACAATTTGATCAAATAACTGAATAACACAGGTTTACCCATCTATAACACAATTTGATCGAATAACTGAAGAATACAGTGTTGCCAATCGATAACATAAGTTAGGCCATGACACAATTTTTCCACACATGCCGTGTTGTACACCACGACAAGACACACTCACCCCAATAATCGAAATCAATGAGGGAGGAAGCTAGCTAAATAATGAGTACTCATCCACACTCACCTCAGACTGACAAGTCAAAGAGAGAGGAATATAGTGTACTTATCAGAGCACTTGCAGGCATTACGTATCGCCATCCCTACAAGCTTCTGGGTTCACGTGTGAGAGTTCCCAGGAATCGTAGGCGTTACGTATCGCCATCCCTACTTTGCTCTGATACCACTAAACACAATTTATCTCAAAATTTTCATTTACAAAGTAGGCAACACAATAATTGCCAAATAATATTCCCAAAACCAAAACAATAAAAAATTATTCATAACTCATTTCTCCAAATAAATTTACTAGTAAAAGCAGTGAATATAAAAGTATTGTGCACGGACACAATTTAAAACTATAATGTTCAATTAAATTTTTAAGTAGAAAATGAGAAGTCAAAATTATTGTGCACAAACACAATTTAAAATAATAACAAACAAATAATCATAATTTATTTCAATTGAAAAATTCAAAAGAAATAACTATTGTGCACAAACACGATTTAAAACAATAACATACAAATAATCATAATTTATTTCAATTGAAAAATTCAAAAGAAATAACTATTGTGCACAAACCTCTGATAACTGTCTCTTGGCTCTGACTCAGTGTTTCCTTCTCTTTCCCTGAGTCTTTGCTAACTGAAACACACAATTTGAAGTGTTTCAGTACTCATTTAAACTGTCTCTAAGAATAAGGTTCAATAATTAATTTATCGAATTCTATTATTTCCTTAGTCAACCAAAAATGTTGACCCTCGATGCAGTCTAGGTGAATTAGGTTTCAATGTTACCAATATGTCACATTTTATAGCCTTTAGTGTTGGTACATGTTACCCAATTCATTTCCATGTATAGTGCACTTTAGTGCAATTTGTCGGATTCCGGTATACTAATTTGACCTAACCGGATGATCTAGTTCCCTCGGTTTTCGATATCAGTCAAAAATATAAACTTGTAGATCTATGTCTTATTGCACGAGGGGCAAAATTTCAGGTCATTCTGAGTTTACTAGACCAAGTTATGATCATTTTACTATTGCTGGTCAAAGTGCATCAAAATTAGTCACTTTAGGTCATTTTAGGTCATTTTAGGTTCAGCCAGTTTTTGGACCCGAACTTGTGCAAGCTATTTGACTTGCTTATGGTAATTTCTGGGCTTTGGTGTCTTTTTAAGACTTGTAGATATATGTCTCAACTATTCATGGTAAAAATTTCAAGTCAATTGGACCTGTTTTGAGTGAGTTATGGCCAAAACACTAACTACTGTCCAAATGATCAATTTTCAGGCCTTAAATGCACTAATCCGGATTTTGTCATTTTTCAAGTTACCTTCCAAGCAGAATTTTGGTAAGCTTTCTCCATGAAAGTTGGCACATTTTGTGCCTAGTTTCACCTCCAATTGGTCTCATTCCAATTGGAGCCACACACTTAAGGTTCTAAGCCCAAAACATAAACTGCCCTATTGCATTTTGTTTATTACTCATCAAATGACACTTTTAACACTTACCAAGTTACACATTCATGCCAATTATGGTTTGTACCATATCCTAAACACATTTTACTTTACATTATTGGTCATTTTGGCAGCTTATAATCACACTCAATATGCTCCTTATAGTACAGAATTTATCAAGTCCAAATTACAACAATTTAATCACATAACCTAGCTCATTTACATGCCCAAACTCAAATCCTCATACACATACACAGGCTGCCATAACAAACACTATAATTCAACAATAATATTTCACAAACCAAACCATGAAATAACATTTTTTTGGTTCACAATTCAAGCTGCCGATTTGTACCTCACTTTGAATAAAGTTCCAAGCTTCCAAATTCAAGTATACATTCACATATACTTAGTATACATCACCCAATTTATTCCTATACATATAAACACTTAATCAACCCTTTAATCTACCATTTACAAGCAAGAATAAATTGCCCTTAAGGAGTTTCCATGGCTGCCAAAAATACACATCTCCCTTAATACATCAATCTCCAAAAATCTCTCCACAATTCAAGTACCCATAACATCCTCACAAACTTTAGTGAAGCAATAATAAAAAACACATACTTACCACTTTGGAAACTCTTTAAAACTTCACCAAAACTTGGTCTTCTTGCTGCTTATCTACTGCCCAAGGTGTATGGACAACTTTTAATGAAGGAAAGTGCAAGGAAGGAGGCTTGGATCAAGCTTGCATGAAGCTGGCTGTCTTAAAGGTGGAAGAAGATGAAGTTATTTCAGCCAAATGAAGGTTAATGGTCCACTTAAGGGAGTTAGTGGACCACTAAGTGAAGTTTAATGTTTATTTAATCTTAAATTCCCAAATTCCCACATTTAACCCCTTACTTTTGCTATTTAATTAATGTACCACCAATTTAATTTTTCATGACATTTTCCAAGTGTAATATCATGTATTTTTAATGGAAATTTAAGTCAAAAGACAACTCGGGGTGTCAAATGACCACAATGCCCCTGTTCAGGTTGCATTCCCGATTTTTCGATAACACCGAGTTTTATCATTTTCTCGATTTCTCACTTTTCTTTGTATTAATTAATTTATTTTTCTTTGATATTTCTAATGGTATTTATACTTCAATAGACATTTATTTAAGTCCTAAAAATATTTTTCAGGGTTGCCCGCGGTCCAGGGCTAGTCAACGGTCCACGCCGCAACTTCCCGGTGCGGTCACCCATCGCTAGGGTTCTCGGCTCGTTTAACTTGGTTACATTTCATTGCTATTATTTTTCCTTTGTTTTTCTTATATTTTATTTTCTTTTATTTCATTATTTTATGTCTCCTCACTCATATCTAAGTGTAGTTCTAGGCATCCTAGCTGTCCGGACAACACTGGTCACAGGAACAGTAGAACGCACTACCGAACATAGGGGTGTTACAATTCCTAGGAGCATTTCATTCATTCATATTACAAGAGTTGCTGAAGGAGTACATAATCAACACTTGATCTTGAATTCCTCCCACTAGTCCCACCAATGCTCTTGACCTCCTTGATCTTGTTGCAATCCAATTACATAGTAATCCTTGGCATACCAAGGCAAATTTACAAGAACTAAATAAATGAAATTACAATCCAAAAATTATTACAACCTTAATAATACATGCCCAAAAAATAAATTAATTTAAATTACAACCCAAAGAAACATAAAAGAAATAAATCCAATCACATTGGTCTTTTATAGTCCTTGATCATCCATCATGTATATCACTATTTAACAACTAAATAAAACATATATACTTAAATTAAATTGAATATCTCATATTCAACTTAAAAATCCAAATTTGAATATGATTCAAACAAATTTAAAAATTCAGATTTGAATCACATTCAAACAAATTCAAAAATTCAGATTTGAATCACATTTAAACAATTTTAAAAATTCACATTTGAATTACATTCAAATAACTTTTAAAATTCAGATTTGAATTACATTCAAACAACTTTAAAAATTCAGATTTGAATCACATTCAAACAACTTTTAAAATTCAAATTTGAATCACATTCAAACAACTTTAAAAATTCATATTTGAATCACATTCAAATAATTTTTAAAATTCAGATTTGAATCAAAATTTAATTGTGTGATTAAAACTCTAATTAAACAATTTAATTAGACATAAAATGGACATAATTATGAGCATTACCTCATACAACAATTGTACAAATATTACCCAAAACCATGTGCACCATAAGGGATGAACAAACCTTGCGCAGACAATGGTGTTCATCACCAAGCCACCACCTTTCTTTGCAACCAGCGATGGATCTATCATCTCATGATCATACCACACAATTAAATCATATAATCAACAATCTAAATGGCAAATATAGTGTCTCTGATACCAATTGAAGGAGCGAAAGTATGAAAAACACAAGTTTATATCATTGAATTAAAAAATTTTTCACCTAGGGTCACATGCATCATGCAAAATTTATTTTTATCTATTTGATTTCAATGATAAACAACATATTAAAAATCTTTTAATATGTTTTTGGATCTACATTTGTATTTAAGATTTTAGAATTAATCAAATTAATTTTAAGAATCCTATATTAGATCAAGAATAAGTGCACTAACCTCTTGATGCACTGCAGTGTGTTTGTCACCTTTGGGATGCGTCTTTAGGACATCAGATGTTGTCCCTCTAGCTTGTCCACAATAAGATCACCTATGGCAGCCCTTGAACAGCTTCTAAAACTTTTTTCTATGAATTAGAATATCAAGTTTTACCTTTTGAGAGATTATAGATGTAAACAAGACACTAGAAACAATTTCTAGTATTTTTAATTCAAGAGATTGTTTGCTAATCTCTTTGAAATGATGAGAGATGAAGAAGAAGAGAAGGCAGAGGAGCCAAGGGTGGCGGCACGTTTTTGAGAATGAGCAGATTGTGTAATTTGTTCTTACATCCTTACACTTATATAGCTAGGTCACCACTTAAAACCCTTGGCACATGTCACCTTCTGATTGGTTCTAAGTTTAATTAACCCAATCACATTGTGCCAAGTGTCAAACCTATATTTAATATTAACTTTAATCATCTTATATGATTAAAAGACATTTGGCAAGCTTATGTGTGTGCCATGTGTCACCATCTCATAGTGTCACATGTCACCCTGTGAAATGACCAAAATACCCCTGTGTCTTAATTTTGAGTTCTCAACCCAAAATAATTTTTTTTCTTCTTCTAATCAATTTATATCAAATATAAATTAATTAATTAATCTCTATTAGTTAATTTCTCATTAATTAAATTCATATTTAAACACTTTAAATATAAATTTAACTTATACTATACATCTAATAACCTAGATTTGGTTTCAAGCCATACTAGGGACTTTGCAATTTAATTGCATACCAAACCTAATTAATTAATCAATTAAACTCTTTAATTAATTAATTAAATCATATTTAATTTGGTGATTACTTGTGTATGTGTGTGACTTACTAGGCTCATCACTAATTGGCAATGAGACATGATATCAACTCTTAATATCATCAGAACTCTTTCTTAACATAAATGATTTCTCTAAATCATTTTATGCACCTTATAGACCATGGTTAACACCTATCATAGCATGCCATGGCCACCCAATCAGTAATAAGGTTTTCCTTAAATGAACCTATAATCATATGTTACCATGCACTAGAATCTCTCTGTTACAAAATCCCAATTCGAGCTAGAGTCATGGTTTATGTCAAACCCCATTTGCTATGAATATTATGTTCTCTTTTAATTCCAGTTCTTGATTAAAAATATTTTTCTCATCAGAAACTCTTTTCTGATTAAATCTATCTATCCTGGCCAGGAACTTGAAACATCAAGAACAATTAAATGAACATAGGATTTTATCCCTATTTACTTAGAAGAACAGATTCCATCTTGATCAACACCTACAACCATATATAACTAGTAAGAGCCAACACATGCCCATATACCCATACACAGTACAAGTATGAGAGCAATATCAAACTTAAACCACCTATATACAAGATAACTGTGTTTTTTCAAGTCTAAAAATTATATGCACTAATATGATTTATGACAATACATTGACAAGAGTAAACTTCATGTGTTTGTCATAAATGTCACTGTTTCGACCTACTTATCATGTATAAGTGTCTATCATGTTTGTTATATGGCATGAGACTCACCATTCCATCTTATTTACATTTCATATAAATATCTTAGGAACAAACATGATTATAATCTTTCTGCATAAGTCATGTCCTTATTATGAAGTATCCTCAATTGTGAACCTATTTATGATACTTTGTGCTAAAAATACTGTCACTCATATTCTTAACAACTTAAGAATAATATTTCTAACAAAATATCAATGGACCTTTTCTATTACACATAAATATATTATGTAAACGGAAAAGTGAAAATGCTTTTTATTAATAAAACATGCACAAGATATATACTAAATGATATGCTCTAGGGCATACTACTAACAATTTGAACATGGCTGGCTGAATTTGGTGTTACCCAGAATTCTGAGCAAACTCCTGGTTATTGGCATTTTTTATGGGTTGACTGCAGGTGGTTTTTCAAATAGGTTATGGTGACATTTTGGGTTTGTTTTCTTCATAAAATTTGTAGGGCTATATCTCAGCTTTCTATTGGTATTAAATTCAAGTCATTTGTTGGACCTTCCTAGACCAAGTTATGGTCATTTATGTAACTACTGTTCATTTAGTCATTTTTGTACAGGTCAGTATGTTAATTTTGGATTTGGCCTAATTGTTCACTAAGTTATGGCCACTTTCTGGGCATGATTCCTAAATGAAAAATGTGTCATTTTGTGTCTGTTTTCATTCCCAATTGGCCTCACAGCAATTGGGTTGGTAAATTTTCATTTTTGGTCCCTGAAAGGGACCTAGGTCAAGCTGCCTGCAGATTAACCTTCACCAATCCGAATTGGAACTTGGTTTTAATAATTCATAAACACCACAAATGGTCACAATTGACCATTACTCAACTCAAATAAGGTTAACTACATCATTTGGCCAATTCTCAAATTTTTCTCCAATTTCTTCAAAATGCTCAAACCCTAACTACACATAAAGTTCAATTTAATGCATTCAAAGTGTACATTCATGATCTCTACACCTAATGCACCTCAAATAATCATTCAAAACCATCAAACTCATTCATATCAAACCCTAACCCTAGTTGGACGAATTTCATATTTGGTCTCTCAACAATTATTTTTATTTGATTTTACACAATTTCTAAGTTAATTAAGCTACAAACACAACAAATAAACTAAGATTTTCAAATTCAATTACTTACCTCCACTTGAACTTCAATTTTTCAATTTCTTCCCTTTTCCTCTTTTCTTTTCTTCTTCAATAGTTGAACTAAAGTGCTAGAACAAGGTTTAATTTAATGGCTTGGGAAAATTATGGCCAAAGTAAGAGTTTTGAGAAGCGTTAATCAAGCTTCCATGGAGGTTTAGTGAGTGAAGGGAGAGAAAGTGAGGGTGGACGTCTAAAAGAAGAAGGAAATAATTTTATTTCTTTTTGAATTTTCAACTTTATTAATTCATAATTATCCCAAAATTTCAATTTTTAATTATTAGATTTATTGCATCATGCTTATGTCATGTATGATGTCATAAACTTTTTGATTTTTGATTTTTCATTTCTTTTCCATTTACTTCTTTAATTTAATTCTTGATCCTAAAATTTTCTTTTTTCTGATTTTATTGGACAGTTAGGTCAGGAGTCAGCTCTAGGGGTGAATTGACCAAATTGTCCCTCTCTGGTTCAATCTAGTTTGTAAATAATTCAATATTTCTTCCAGATCCCTGACCTAATTATTTGACCTGCTTAACAATTCTTTTTCGTGATTTTCTCTTTTCCACTGTATTCACAATAGTCCTAAGGACCGCAGCGTCACATTTTACTGTTTAAAATTTGAGTTTAGATTGACCACGCAGTCATTCCCGAGAAGGTCATCCATTGTTGTGACTCCCATCTCATTTAACTTTTTGTGTTCTATTTTTCTTCTTTATACCTAATAATTTGGCAATTACTAATTATTTGTGTTTAGGGCTTAACTAGATGTCTTAGACATGGTTATCCTTCTCTTACTTATCCGGACCGACACCGGTCACCGGAACAGTGAAATATGCCAAGCTATGCAATTAGGGGTGTTACAATTCTCCACCCCTTAAAATAAATTTTGTCTCGAAATTTTTATCTGGTATCAATCTCTGAACAGCTGTGGGTGCTGTTTCCTCATGTCCTCCTCTCGTTCCCAAGTAGCCTCCTAGCCCGAATGATGGTGCCACAGCACTTTCAGTAACGGTATCTGCTTGTTCTGTAGCTGTTTCACCTCATATGCCAGAATCTCTATGGGTTCTTCTTCATATGTGAGGTCTAGATTCACTTCAATTTCCTCCACTGATAGTACATGAGATAGGTCTGATCGATACCTCCTCAACATGTACACATGGAAGACATTATGTATCTTCTCCAACTCTGGAGGTAGTGCCAAACGATATGCCAAAGGACCCACTCTCTCCAAAACCTCATATGGCCCAATGAAACGAGGACTCAGTTTCCCCTTTCTGTCGAATCTCATAATTCTCTTTCAAAATGAAACCTTGAGGAATATTTTCTCACCTACTGCATATGCAATATCTCGTCTCTTCAGATCAATATAGGACTTCTGACGGTTTGATGCAGCTTTGAGTTGATCCCTACCCAATCTGATTTTTTCTTCAATTTGCTGAACAATTTCTGGCCCAATCAACTTTTTTTCACTCATGTCATCCCAAGACAATGGGGTTCTACATTTCCTGCCATACAAAGCTTCATATGGAGGCATCACAATGCTTGATTGGTAGCTATTATTGTAAGCAAACTCAATCAAAGGCAAGTGTGTGTCCCAACTGCCCTCAAATTCAATCACACAAGCCCGTAGCATGTCCTCCAAGATCTGAATTACTCTCTCATACTGGCCATCTGTCTGTGGGTGGAATGTCGTACTGAAGTTCAATCTAGTTCCTAGGGCTCTCTGAAGACTACCCCAGAATCTAGAAGTGAACTTAGGATCACTGTCTGATACGATGGACACTGGCACTTCATGCAGTCTTACTATCTCATCAACGTATAACTTGGCCAATCTTTCTAAACTGTAGTCCATCCGAACAGGCAAAAAATGAGCAGACTTGGTCAGTCTGTCAACTATAACCTATACTGCATCATGACTCTTCTGTGTCCTTGGAAGTCCCATCACAAAATCCATAGTTATTCTCTCCCATTTCCATTCTGGTATTAGTAGTGGATGTAACAAACCAGCTGGTACTTGATGCTCTGCCTTCACTTGCTAACAAGTTAGGCATTTGGAAACAAATTCTGCTACATTTCTTTTCATAGCCATCCACCAGTAGTGCTCTTTTAGCCCTCTATACATTTTTGTGCCACCAGGGTGCATAGCAAAAAGAGACTCATGTGCTTCCTTCAAAATAATCTGTCTCAATTCAATGTCATTAGGAATGCACATTTTGCCCTGGTGTAGCAATAAGCCGTCATCTCTTACTGAGAATTCTGGTTTCTTACCCTGTCTGACTTCTTCTAACAACCTCTGATACTTTTGATCATTCTGAGTAGCCATTCTGATCTGATCAATCAACACTGGCTGTATATGCCATGAAACTGCTGTTTGCCCCTCATCATTAATCTCTAAGCTAGCGTGCAATACTCTCAACTCATGTACCATAGACAAAGGAGAAACTCGTAGACTTGCCATAGTCTTACGACTTAAGGCGTCAGCCACCACATTAGCTTTCCCTGGCTGATAGTCTATCAGATAATTATAGTCTTTTATCAACTCTAACCATCTCCTTTGTCTCAAATTCAACTCCTTCTGAGTGCCCAGATACTTCAAACTCTTATGATCTGTGTAGATGTAGCACTTCTCCCCATACAATAGTGTTTCCAGATCTTAAGAGCAAATATAATAGCTGTAAGCTCCAAGTCATGTGTCGGATAATTCCTCTCATGCGGTTTCAGCTAGTGTGATGCATAGGCAATGACATTTCGCTCTTGCATCAGTACACAGCCTAACCCATTGTGAGAAGCTTCGTTATAAACTATATATTCTTTACCCGAGATAGGTAAAGTAAGGACTGGAGCCTCAGTTAAACACCTCTTTAAGTCATCAAAACTCTGTTGGCATTTATCCATCCACTGAAATTTTACATCTTTTCGAAGTAACTTAGTTAATGGAGATGCCAACATGGAGAACCCCTTCACAAATCAGCGGTAGTATCCAGCTAAACCCAGAAAATTGTGAATTTCAGTGATATTTATAGGTGGCCTCCAATTAAGGACAGCTTCTATCTTACTTGGATCTACCTTGATACCCTCTACCGATACTACATGCCCCAAGAAGGATATTTCCTTCAGCCAAAATTCACACTTCGATAATTTGGCGTATAGTTGTTTTTCCCTCAAAGTCTGCAGTACAATCCATAGATGTCTATCATGCTCCTTTGCACTTCTCAAGTAGACCAATATATCATCTATGAATACCACAACAAACTAATCGAGGTATGGTCTGAAGATAGTGTTCATCAGATCCATAAAAGTAGCCGGAGCATTAGTTAACCCGAATGGCATGACCAAGAACTCATAATGGCCATAGCGGGTTCTAAAGGCAGTTTTAGGAATACTCTGCTCTTGTACTTTCAGCTAATAATAACCCGATCTCAGGTCAATTTTGGAGAACACAGCTGCACCCCTCAACAGATCAAACAAGTCATCAATGTGGGGAAATGGATATCTATTCTTTATTGTCACCTTAGTCAACTACCGATAGTCAATGCATAACCAGAGAGTGCCATCTTTCTTCCTAACAAACAACATTGGCGCTTCCCAATGTGACACACTAGGGCGGATAAAGCCCTTGTCAAGTAGCTCTTGCAACTGCACTTTCAATTCTTTCAGTTCTGCTGGTGCCATTCTATATGGTATTATGGAGATTGGATCCACACCAGGAATAACATCAATCTCAAACTACACCTCTCTTTCTAGAGATAGTCCTGGCAATTCATCAGGAAACACATCCGAAAAGTCACATACTGTAGGGATGTCCCTCAATGCTAGACTCCCCAATTGGATGTCTATCACATGTGCCAAGTATGATTCACACCCCTTTCTAATCATCATTCTGGCTAGTGCAGCCGAAATGATGTTTGATGGCAGTAACTGCCTCTCCCCATGTATTACCCCATCACCATATAGAGGGAGACCAAAAGTGACTGTCTTCAGTCTACAGTCAATCATGGCATGATGTCTAGCTAACCAATCCATGCCCAAGATGATATCATAATCTCTGAAGGGTATTTCAATCAAATCTGATAGAAAAGTGTGTCCTTGGATCACCAAAGGATAATCTCTATACATTCTATTAACCCAGACCTCTTGTCCTAACGGACTAGTTACTAACACTTCAAAATCTATTTTGGCAGACGGAACCACAAGGGAACTAACTATGCTAGAACTAACATATGAGTGGGTTGAACCCGGATCAAATAGTACAAATACATCTTGATCAGAGATAGAGAATGTACTAGCTACAACATCGAAAGTCTCAGCCTCCTCCCACTGTCTCATAGTGTAAACTCTGGCTGGAGCACTCACTTGTACTGATTGGCTAACAGTACCCTGACTGCCAGAAACATTACCTCTACCTCGGCCTCTTCCTCTGCTAACCGGTTGTGAACCTCTAGTAGCAGGACTCTGAACAGACCCTTCTGCAGTAGTAGGAGCTAGACCAAATCTAGGGGCACTGGTGCAGTCCTTAGCAAGATGGCCCTTGCCTCCACAGTTAAAGCAAGCTCATGTTGCCCAATAGCATTCTCCCTCATGAATCTTGCCATATGTCTCATAGGGGTGGGGAGGATATGAACCCCTAGTCGACTGCTGACCAGATCTAGGGAGTCTCTGTCTAGAGAATCTGCCCCTTCCAAACCTTCCACCTCTACCTCTGCTTGGTCCCCCAATTTTTTTTCTTTTTTCCAGATGTACCACTGGGACTTTGTTCTACTGATTTTTTCCCTTTTTCTTTCTTTGATTTTTCAGAATTCTCAGCTTTCTCTTTCACTGGTGTCACTTCTAACTCGATTCTTTCTAACTTAAGTGCCTGAGAGATGAGCTCAGAGAAGTTACTGTGTCTGAATCCCACTACTTGCATCCTCAAACTGGGCTTCAAACCAGTCTCAAATCTCTTGCACTTTTCTTTGCTGGTAGACAGGAGACTCCCAGCATAGTGGTTTAAGCGGGAGAACTCCCTTTCATACTCTGCCACTAATCTGTTGCCTTGCTTCAGACTCAGAAATTCTTGTAGTTTCTGATCTACATATGCATCTGGGACATATTTCTGTTTGAACTCTCTGATGAAGTCATCCCAGCTCAATACTGGCGATTCTGCCAAGCTGTGGGGGATAGTCTTTCACTAGTCATACGCATCCCCTTACAACAAAGACAATGAATATTCGAACTTCAGTTCATCAGGGCAGTGCAGTTTCTTGAACACTTGATCCATCCTCTCCAGCCACTGCTCTACCTCTGGAGGGTCTACTGTATCCTTGAATTTGGTTGCCCTATATTTCAACAGCTTATCATATTGTCTAATTGGAGCTTGAGGTTGCACCACAGAGGTCTGCGATGGAGCTTGAGCAGGCATACCCCCAGCCATCTATTGAAACATTACCTCCATTTGCTAGGCGAATTGTGCAAGAAACTGCTCAATTTGTGGGGCCGGTGCTACTGACCCACTGACATTTTGGAGAGCTGGGGCTTCCCCTTGGGCCTCAGCCTCTGCTGACTGCTCAACTGAGCGATCCCCTTCTTCCATTTCAGTCCAGAGTTAGGGTATCTCCTGAACAAATAACACAAGGAGATTCCCTCCGTTAGTTCATACTTATGATGTAATACACTGTATGTAACAAATAAGGACATTGAGCAATGGTACTTATCAAAGAAAAGACACAAATTCACAAGTTAAAACATACTTCAAAAAATTTTGCTCTGATACCACTAAAACATGTCACACCTTACCCCTCTGTAAGACATAACATGATCCCGTAGAATACCTAACGAACTATCGAACTTCACCTACCGATAACTCATTAAGTATCCTACAAGGGATTTTAAAACCATTTTCCTACTTTTTTGAAGTGGTGAGCATTTTCTTATATTTAATAGAAGTTTAAAAACTAGTTCAAATTTTTATCCATTTTATTTTTACGCAAATTTTGGAAAAATTTCGGCAGAGTGCCGTCTGTATTTTAAGAAAATAGTTCTTCAAAAACCTGTAAAAACACATCCAATAATTCTTTTTCATCAAACTCACTACTACCTCAACACAACTCAATATCATTTCTCAAACTCCAAAATTCAAATCAATAAGTCACAACTCAATTGTCATCAAAATAGTACTCAATATTTCCATTCATTTTTCATTAAAGTAAAAACAAATTACATTTATCAACCACTTTACATTAACAAATCCAAAATAATATTATTACAAACTCTATACAACTACTCAAAGCCAATTTATATATGCACATACGGTTACATACACAAATATAAACATTACATTCAGGGTATAAAATTATACTCGATAAAACTTCAGGGATGTGGCTCTAAGATCCTTAGTAGCTCACTCTGCTGCTCCTCTAGTCTCTATATCTGTGACAGCAGTAACAGCCATCGCTGAGTACTATGACTCAGTGGTGCATAACATACTAAATAACATTTATGCATAAATCAAATCACAATTATTCAAATATTGAACTAAATGTAACACCCTCCCCGTAGCAACTCCGTACATTCTACTGTTTCGGTGACCGGTGTCGGTCCGGACAGCTAGAACGTCCGGAAAAATATTTAAACTAAAGTCGGGAATCATAATTAACTCAAATATTAATAAGAAAAATTTAGTAAAAATTTTTGAAATAAAATACAACCAAGTTAAATGAGCCGGTGCCCTAGCGATGCGTAACCAGAGGGAAGTTGCGGTTCTCGCAACGAGGAGCCCTAGACTAGGGGGAAAAATTATAAAATAATTTTTGGGACTCCAGAGAAGGGTTATTGAGGTTCCCATGGCATTAGAATGCCAAGAAAATACCTAGAAAATTTTTTCAATCGGTACAGACAATTTTGACCCGTTAAGCCAAACGGAGGGCATTTTAGTCATTTCGCCTTCAGAGGTGATTTTTGGCCGACTTGTCCAGTTGAGTAAATAATTATTATGATCTAAAATATGAATAAATATTGTTAAAAATTAAATTGAAAATGAGTAGAAAAGAAAAGAAAAGAAAATGAAATAAAAGTCATATTTATGACATGAGCATGATGCAATTAAAATATTTTCACCCAACCAAATTTTGACACATCATTATAAACTACTTAAACATGAATAAAAGGAGATAAAAATTGGAAAAAGTGGACAGCCATCTTCATCTTTGGGCTGCAGAAACGTTGAGAGAGAGAGAGAAGAAAAAAAAACTCCATGAAAGCTCTTGTTCAAAGCTTGATTTTCCCTAAGCTCTCCACCCCAAAACCCTAAACTTCCTTCACAAAAAATTATCCCTAAACCTTGAGGAAGCATAAGGCAGTAGAAATTTGAGGAAATTTTGAAGTTGGGCAAGTCCAAGTTAGGTCACAAGTGAAGTTAGTGCTTATTTATGCAAGTATTCCTTTTATTTCATGTTAGGAACTTGAAATTGATATGAAATGGTAAATTAAATGGACTAAATTCATGTGTATGTATACCATGAATTTTTGGCAGCCCTAAGGAAGGAATGAATTAGATTGTTTTGATGGACTTAGAGTGAACTAGAGAGTATGTTTTAAGGTATATATATATATGTAAGGAATGAAAGTGATTAATTAAGGTATGTTGTGAACATTTATAGTGGGAATTAGGGTTTTGAGGAGTGAAATTTTGATTTGGCTTATGAAATTGTTAAAGAACATTCTAATGGTCAATTAGTGACCATTTGAGGTAAGTTAATCATAAATTAAAGTGTACTAGAGTGTTACAAACCAAAGTGGTAGGCTGCCTAGTGACAGCAGCAGGGAGGTTGTGAGTCCAGCCCACTTAGACAGCCATAACTTTGGCTGTGTAGGTCCAATTGGTGTTTGGCCATTTGGACATGAAACTAGGCTTTTAATGGCACATTTTTGCAGAAGAAACCATGTCTAAAAGACCAAAGCAAGAGGACCAAAACTTGGCCCCAATCCGGATACCCTGCAAACAGCCCCTGCAGAATGACCCATAACTCACTGTAGATTTGGTCAATTGACCTGAAATTTTTACAGCGACAAGTTAAGACATAGACCAAAAAACTTTCATGAAGAAATCTACCGCAAATTATGACCAGAACCTAACCCAAATGGCAGTCATAGTCACTGTTCAAACCTGCAACTCTGCAGATTTTGATTTGAGCAGTAATGTTTGGATGGCTATAACTCTCTCTAGAAAACTCGGATTTAGGTGATTCTTTAACCGATGGAAACCTAAGGCATAGTAGAACATTTCATATGAAGAAAGTTAGACCAAATTATGAGCTTAACTTGGTCAAATTACTGACCAAAGTTAGACCAAAATCTGCCAAAACCCAAAAGTGCAAAGATGAATTGCATGTGAACAGTAAACTTATTTTGGCCATAACTTGAGCTACAAAACTCCAAATGGAGTGATTCAAAAAACGAAATTCAACTAGACAAAATAAGGAACATTTTCTATGAAGGAAGTTTTGTCAAATTCCAACAGTAGATCGACCAATAGAATAGTGCAACTTCGGAGCACCAAAACCGAAAATTGGCAATTTTGCCAAAATGACCTAAGCTTTGAGAAAGTGACCAAAACCAACAAGTTTTAAATGCAAAATGTGGTACATTGGGAGTGTTAAAACCAATGCACCTATGATCTATGCAAAAGTCAACTTTTTGTTGACTATTGAAGTGAATAGTGACATAAAAACTTGAAAATTCAAAAATTGAAGAATTCAAAAGTATCAAATGCCCTAGTAGGCCTAATGTGATTGGTTTGGATAGGTTGGCATGCCAATAGGGTTCTGATAGCAGTACTGCGTATGATGTATGGCTTCATTGCCATTCTATGATGTGATAGCCTATGGCTATACTGATTATGATGTTTTACTTGGCTTTATGCCTTATTGCTTATATGGCTTATTAGCCATTCTGTTTGCACACCCGGAGACACATTGTGACCGATGGTGTGACGGCCCGAGGTACCTGGTACCCAGTGCTAGTTTACCCGTTTATCCAGTTCGGTCAATTTGTATAGGTTACTTGGGCATGGAAAAGTATAACTGTAATTGAACTGATTGTTAAAGAAAATACGAAAATTAAATATCAGAAATGATTACGATAGAATACAAAGAAACTCAAGATCATGAAGAAAATAAATAAACAAAATGCATGAAGAAGTTAATATCATAAAACGTAATTAGCCCTCGACTAAACATTAAGTTGATAATTATTCAATTCTTATGAACACAATGGCTAAGAAATTATGATTTTTATTTGCATATTATTTCTTTCTATTTTATTATTTGCACCACTAAGCTTTATGCTTAGCGCGTCGCTTTTGCAACGCGTGAGGTAATCAAGATACCGATCGAGAGCCGGTAGACCACGATTGGGTAAGTCCATCCTGTAGTTACGCATAGTGTCCGTGTCACCTCACAACTCTGATTGCATTGGTAGGACACTAGGTGTCATTTTGGTATTTTGTAATTGATCTTATTTTCTCATGTGTAAATGAACTTATGAAATGTAATTTGATGCTCATGTAAATAATGAGAATTGTGTTTGTAAATGAAAAAGTGAATGTTTATCTGTGATATATATATGATTATCACATGAAATGAATGATTGAGAAATGAATGTGAACTGAAAAATATTGAGATTTTGATAAATGGAGTTGAGATGAATGAATAAGAATATAGGAAGTGTTTTTCACAGGTTCCGAAGAACGGTTTTCTCCATTTTTAGCCGGTACTCTGCTGGATTTTCTTTACCAATTTTCGGAACCTCAAATAAATTACAATTTCAATAAATGAATTATATTTCATAAATCATTTTCAAAACTATGATAAAAATGAATTAAGATAAAATAGAGTGCTCCGGCACACTGAGTGGCATAACTTGTTCGGCTACACTGTAGTCGGGTAAGGGGTGTCACATTTTGCAGCTCAATTGGTAAGAGGCGAAGCAAATCCGTGAGGTGATATGGGTTCAAATCCTAGCTCTGCAGGGCAAAGGGATTGAACTCCACCAAAGCGACGATCTGGATTTGAGTTGCATCGCCGCCTCTCTAGAGTACGCAAGATGGCCACCCATAGAGGGGCTTGAGTGGGCCCACTAAGCCGGGTGTCACAATACAAAAGGCGCCTTTTTATTGTCACACCACGGCTTAGTGGGCCCACTCAAGCTCTATGGGTGGCCATCTTGCCGGCGCATTCTCAGCGTGATGCAACTCAAATCGATCTGCTGGTGGAGTTCAATCGCCTGCAGAGCTAGATTCGAACCATATCACCTCACGGATTGAAGAGCGAAGCAAATCCGTGAGGTGATATGGGTTGAATCCTAGCTCAGGCGAAGGGATTGAACTCCACCAAAGCGGACAGTACCGATTTGAGTTGCATCGCCGGCCTCTAGAGGGGTACGCCGGCAAGATGGCCACCCATAGAGGGGCTTGAGCTGGGGCCCACTAAGCCGGGGTGTGACACTAAACATGAAAAACAAATACAAAACATGATTTATAAATTTTTAGTTCAAACAATTTCATTTAGGAAATCTCAACACAATTTCATAAAAACACAGTTATATCATGCCATTCCAAACAATATTCATCTCAATAGCTAGAGGCTTATGAGAAATCACAAGGCTAGCTAGCTGAAACTTGGGTACCCATTTAAATTTCTTCTTCTACTGGCACACACCTCAACACTTCAGCCAGAGAAGGAATCAAAATTCGAAACTAATTTCTCCCACTAGCCATGCTAGTGAGACATTCAAATATATGGTCCTGACACTGTGGTTTCAAAACTATCTTATCAATTTATCAAACATTTACTGACATCAAATTTCCAACAATTTAGATCAAAAGCATAATGTACATTTCAATCATTATTTTGCAATATAAATAAACCACAAATCATTTCATGTACTTTGCAAAGGAATTTTAAAGAATTTTTATGTTGTGCACAAACCTTATACAAGTCGCCTCATGGCCTTAACTCGATGCCTCGAGTTCTTTCCCGGTATTCTTCTCAACTAAAACACATAATTTTACAATGTTTCAGTACCATAAATTATCATAAGTCCAAAAATAATTTCAAATCTATTTTTATCTAGCTTAACTTGACGATCTTTAAAATTTGCACTTCGGGCTTACTATTCACGACACTATTTAAGTCAATTTGTTGACTTTCTAATGCTTAATAAGTATAGGAATTTCAATTTCACCCACGTACCACATTTTGGTTACCTAATTTGTTGGTTTTGGTTATTTTCTCAAACTTTAAGTTTCTTATGTGAAACTTCCAAAAGCTCAGATTTGGTGTCCTGTTTTGCACTGTTCCATTGGTCATGTTGCTGTGGTAATTTGGCTAAGTTTTCTTCATAGAAGTTGTTCCTGATTGTCTTAACTTTATTTCCCTTTTTGAATCACTCCATTTGGAGTTTTTTAGCCTATGTTATAATCATTTGAACATGGCTGGCCAGATTTGGTATTACCCAGAATTTTGGGCAAATTCCTGGTTATTGGCAGTTTTTATGGGTTTACTGCAGGTGGTTTTTCAAATAGGTTATGGTCACAATTTGGGTTTGTTTTCTTCATGAAAGTTGTAGGGCTATGTCTCAGCTTTCTATTGGTATAAAATTCAGGTCATCTAGACCTTCCTAGGCCAAGTTATAGTCATTTATGTAACTACTGTTCATTTGGTCATTTTTGTACAGGTCAGTATACCAATTCTGGATTTGGCCTAATTGTTCACTAAGTTATGGTCACTTTCTGGGCATGATTCCTGAATGAAAAATGTGCCATTTTGTGTCTATTTTCATTCCCAATTAGCCTCACACCAATTGGGTTGGTAAATTTTTAGTTTAAGTCCCTGAAAGGGACCTAGGTTAAGCTGCCTGCAGATTGACCTTCACCAATCCGAAATGGAACTTGGTTCCAACAATTCATACACACCACAAATGGTCACAATTGACCATTACTCAACTTGAATAAGGTTAACAACATCATTTGGCCAATTTTCAAATTTTTCTCCAATTTCTTCAAAATGCTCAAACCCTAACTACACATAAAGTTCAATTTAATGCATTCAAAGTGCACATTCATGATCTCTACACCTAATGCACCTCAAATAACCATTCAAAACTATCAAACTCATTCATATCAAGCCCTAACCCTAGCTAGATAAATTTCATGTTTGGTCCCTCTATAATTGTTTTTGTATAATTTTACACAATTTCTAAGTTAATTAAGCTACAAACAAAACAAATAAACTAAGATTTTCAAATTCAATTACTTACCTCCACTTGCACTTCGATTTTTCAATTTCTTCTCTTTTTCTCTTTTCTTTTCTTCTTCAATAGTTGAACTAAAGTGCTAGAATAAGGTTTAATTTAATGGATTGAGAAAATTATGGCCAAAGTAAGGGTTTTGAGAAGCTTTAATCAAGCTTCCATGGAGGTTTAGTGAGTGAAGGGAGAGAAAGTGAGGGTGGACGTCCAAAAGAAGAAGAAGGAAATAATTTTATTTCTTTTTGAATTTTAAACTTTATTAATTCATAATTATCCAAAATTTCAATTTTTAATTATTAGATTTATTGCATCATGCTTATGTCATACATGATGTCATAAACTTTTTGATTTTTGGATTTTTCATTTCTTTTCTATTTACTTCTTTAATTTAATTCTTGATCCTAAAGTTTTCTTTTTTCTAATTTTATTGGACAATTATGTCAGGAGTCAGCTCTAGGTGTGAATTGACCAAATTGCCCCTCCCTAGTTCAATCCGGTTTGTAAGTAATTTAATATTTCTTCCAGATCCCTGACCTAATTATTTGACCTGCCTAACAATTTTTTTTTCATGATTTTCTCTTTTCCACTATGTTTGTAATAGTCCCAAGGACCGCGGCGTCACA
This sequence comes from Hevea brasiliensis, assembly GCF_030052815.1. NCBI lineage: Eukaryota > Viridiplantae > Streptophyta > Magnoliopsida > Malpighiales > Euphorbiaceae > Hevea > Hevea brasiliensis. The sequence continues at coordinate 67,257,431 of NC_079493.1, read as the reverse complement.
TTTTACGATTCGAAATTTGAGTTTAGATTGACCTTGTAGTCATTCCTGAGAAGGTCACCCATCGCTGTGACTCCGACTCATTTAACTTTTTATGTTCTGTTTTTCTTCTTTATACTTAACTATTTGGCAATTACTAATTATTTGTGTTCAGGGCTTAACTAGGTGTCTTAGACATGATTCTTCTTCTCTTACTTGTCCGGACCGACACCGGTCACTGAAACAGTAAAATATACTAGGCTATGCAATTAGGAGTGTTATATATGAAGGGCCTTATGTGATTAAAAAGGCATTTTCCGGTGGTGCACTCATCTTAACTCATATGGATGGGGAAGAATTACCAAGGCCGGTGAATTCGAATGCCATGAAAAGATATTATGCATAAAAAAAAGGGGTAAGAGTGAAAATCCAAAAGGGCGCTCTTAACAAAATGAGGGAAAGAAGGCGAAAACCTGAAAAGGCACTTTCTGCAAAATGAGCGAATGGTGAAAATCCGAAAGGACGCCCTAAAAAAGGGAGTCAAAAAAAAAAAAAAGAGAGAGAGGCCAATAGTGAAAACTCGAAAGGGAGCTTTTAGCCAAAGACAACAAAAAGGCAAAGAGGATTCCAAGATCTGGGGACAGTAAAATGCATAGTTCACTTTGCAGAAGGTTACTTGAAATGATGACAATTGCGAGACTTCAAAGTTAACTAAGGGCATTTGTGAGATTTATCCTTGTATCCTTTTTCATAAAGTTGTACCCTCATACTTGACTGTAAAACCACAGTATAATTATCTTCTTACACCATGAATAAATTTGTACGTGTTTTACCTACTTTGGTTTATGCGCTATTAATTTGTTAAAAGCTTTTTATAAGAAAAATCAAAGCACAGGTAACTTTATATGCTTTACTCTGAGATTTACATGGGGGCAAATAATCATCGGGCAACTGTTGCGTACAATAAGCGAAAACTAGTAAGGAATAAAAAAAGGGGGGGGGGGGGGAGAGTAAAAACCCAAAAGGGCGCTCTTAGCAAAATAAGGAAAAGAAGGCAAACACTTTTAGAATTTTAATTTCCTGTTATCAACCTTTGGGTTCAAGATCCGAGTTGATTTTAATTTCCTGCTATCAACCTTTGGGTTCAAGATTCAAGTTGATTTTAACTTTCATAATTTTAATTTCCTATTATCAACCTCTGGGTTCAATATCCAAGTTGATTTTAATTTCCTGTTATCAACCTCTAGGTTCAAGATCCAAGTTGATTTTAATTTTCAACATTTATTTTCTTGTTATCAACATCTGAGTTCAAGATCCAAGTTGATTTTAATTTCCTGTTATCAACCTTTGGGTTCTAGATCCAAGTTGATTTTAATTTTCAGTATTTATTTTCCTGTTATCAACCTCTGGGTTTAAGATCCAAGTTGATTTTATTTTTCTGTTATCAACGTCTGGGATCAAGATCCAAGTTAATTTTAATTTTCAGCATTTATTTTCCTGTTATCAACCTCTGGGTTCAAGATCCAAGTTTATTTTATTTTCCTACTATCAACCTCTTAGTTCAAGATCTAAGTTGATTTTAACTTTCAGAATTTTAATTTCCTCTTATCAACCTTTGGGTTCAATATCCAAGTTGATTTTAATTTCCTGTTATCAACCTCTGGGTTCAAGATCCAAGTTCATTTTAATTTTCAGCATTTATTTTCCTGTTATAAACCTCTAGGTTCAAGATCCAAGTTGATTTTAATTTCCTATTATCAACCTCTGGGTTCAAGATCCAAGTTGATTTTAATTTTCAGCATTTATTTTCCTGCTATCAACCTCTGGGTTCAACATTCAAGTTGAATTTAATTTCCTGTTATCAACTCCTGGGTTCAAGATCAAGTTGATTTTAATTTTCAGCATTTAATTTCCCATCTGATACTTCTGAGTTCAAAACCCAAGTTGATTGTAATTTTTATCATTTAATTTCTTATTGACCTTTGGTCCTCATATCCCAACCGCCCAAAATATGTTTCTGAATCTTTACATGATTCCTATACAAGAGAATGTCATTCTCTTTAATAGAAATTATGTAAAGAGAGGCAGCTGTAGACACCATATTTTGGCCGATCTTCGAATGCAAGGTTCTTTTAAAATTGAAACTTATTATCCATTCTTGACCGATGTTCCAATCATAAGTAGCTTTTCCGAACTCACCAATGGCTCGTCTCTAGAACAATTTGATCTCACGCTCAAGTTAGATTGCTTTCCGATCCCTTGGTCTTTATCCGATGAGTTCGAGTCAATATTAGATCTCTGAACCATCCAATCTCGCCTGCTGTTGTTCTCCGATCTCTCTATGTACAAATTGTTAGTAGTATGCCCTAGAGCATATCATTCAGTATGTATCTTGTATATATTTTATTAATAAAAGGCATTTCCACTTTTCCGTTTACATAATATATTTATGTGTAATAGAAAAGGTCCATTGATATTTTGTTAGAAATATTATTCTTAAGTTGTTAAGAATATGAGTGACAATATTTCTAGCACAAAGTATCATAAATAGGTTCACAATCGAGGATACTTCATAATAAGGACATGACTTATCCAGAAAGATTGTATTCATGTTTGTTCCCAAGTTATTTATATGAGATATAAATAAGATGGAATGGTGAGTCTCATGCCATATAACAAACATGATAGGCACTTATAAATGATAAGTAGGCCGAACTAGTGACACTTATGACAAGCACATGGAGTTTACTCTTGTCAATGTTTTGTCATAAATCATATCAGTGCATATAATCTTTAGACCTGAGATAGCACAGTTATCTTGTATATAGGTAGTTTGAGTTTGATACTGCTTTCATACTTGTACTATGTATGGGTATATGGGCATGTGTTGGCTCTCGCTAGTTATATATGGAGGTAGGTGTTGATCAAGATGGAATCTGTTCCTCTAAGTAAATAGAGATAAAATCCTATGTTCATTTAATTGTTCTTGATGTTTCAAGTTCTGCCAGACAGATAGATTTATTCGTAAAAGAGTTTCGATGAGAAAAATCTTTTAATCAAGAACTGGAATTAAAAGAGAACATAATATTCATAGCAAATGGAGTTTGACATAAACCATGACTTGACTTGAGTTGGGATTTTGTAACAGAGAGATTCTAGTGCATGGTAACATATGATTATAGGTTCATTTAAGGTAAACCTTATTACTAATTGGGTGGCCATGGCATGCTATGCTAGGTGTTAACCATGGTCTATGAGGTTCATAAAATGATTTAGAGAAATCATTTATGGTAAGAAAGAGTTCGATGATATTAAGAGTTGATATCATGTCTCATTGCCAATTAGTGATGAGCCTAGTAAGTCACACACATACACAAGTTATCACCTATTTAAATATGATTTAATTAATTAATTAAAGAGTTTAATTGATTAATTAAATAGATTTGGTTTGCAATTAAATTGCAAAGTCCCTAGCATGACTTGAAACCAAATCTAGATTATTGGATGTGTAGTATAAATTAAATTTATATTTAAAGTGTTTAAATATGAATTTAATTGATGAGAAATTAATTAATAGAGATTAATTAATTAATTTATATTTGATATAAATTAATTAGAAGAAGAAAATAATTATTTTGGGTTAAGAACTCAAAATTAAGACACGAGGCATTTTGGTCATTTTGTTGTGACACGTGGCACCATGAGATGGTGACACATGGGATTACACATAAGCTTGCCAAATGTTTTTTAATCATGTAAGATGATTAAAATCAAGATTAAATATAGGTTTGACACTTGGCACAATGTGATTGGGTCACTTAAACCTAGAGCTAATCAAAGGGTGACATGTGGCAAGGGTTTAATGTGTTAACCTAGCTATTTAAGTGTGGTTATGAAAAGAAAACATAACCAGCAGCCTCTCCTCTCATATGTCACGCCACTTTGAGCCTCTCCAGCTATTTCTCTTCATCTCTCATCAATTCAAAGAGATTAGCCATCAATCTCTTGAATTAAGAACGCTAGAAATTGTTTCTAGTGTCCTGTTTACATCTCTAATCTCTTAAAAGGCAGAACTTGAATTTCTAATTAATAGAAAAGGCTTTAGAAGCTGTTCAAGGGCTGCCATAGGTGTTCTTGGTGTGGACAAGCTAGAGGGACAACATCTGGTGTCCTGAAGACGAATCTCAAAGGCGCAGACACGCTGCAGCACATCAAGAGGTTAGTGTAATCGTTCTTGATTTAATCTAAGGTTCTAAAATTAATCTGATTAATTTTAAAATCTTAAATGGCAAATACAGATCCAAAAACATATTAAAAGAGTTTTAATATGTTGTTTATCATTGAAATCAAATAGATAAAAATAAATCTTGCATGGTGCATGTGACCCTAGGTGAAAATTTTTGAATTCAATGGTATAATCTTGTGTTTTTCACGCCTGCCTTCAATTGGTATCGAGCCACTATATTTGCCATTTTGATTGTTTATTATTTAATTTTTTTTTGTGTTTGATCATGAGATCAAGAGATTAATTGATGGTTGGATCATTAGGTGTGGCTGCACAGATGGTGGAGCAACCTTTGGTTGCGTCAACAATGTTTACATTGGTGGTTCTATGTTTGGCTTTTATTTATGCAATTGTTGTATGATATAAGGCCTATTGTTTGACTAATTAAAGTGTTTAATTAGTTGTTTTAATCACACAATTAAATTATGATTCAAATCAGAATTTTAAAAATTGTTTGAATGTGATTCAAATCTGAATTTTAAAAGTTGTTTGAATGTGATTCAAATCTGAATTTTTAAAGTTGTTTGAATCATATTTAAATCAGATTTTTAAAATTTAATCAATAAAATTCAGATCTGATTTTTAAAAATATTTGAATGTGATTCAAATCTGATTTTTAAAAAATGTTTGAATGTGATTCAAATCTGAATTTTTGAAGTTGTTTGAATGTGATTCAAATCTGAATTTTTAAATTTGTTTGAATGAGATTCAAATCTGAGTTTTTAAATTTATTTGAATCATATTCAAATCTGGATTTTTAAGTTGAATATGAGATATTCAATTTAATTTAAGTATGTATGTTTTATTTAATTGTTAAATAGTGATATGCATGATGGATGATCATGGACTATAAAAGACCAATGTGATTGGATTTATTTCTTTTATGTTTCTTTGGGATTGTAAATTAATTAATTTATTTTAATTTATTTTGGGCATGTATTATTAAGTTTGTAATATTTTTTGGGTTGTAATTTCATTTATTTAAGTTCTTGTAAATTCGCCTTGGTATGCCAAGGATTACTATGTAATATTGGATTGCAAGAAGTTCAAGGAGGTCAAGAGCATTGGTGGGACTAGTGGGAGGAATTCAATATCAAGTGTTGATTATGTACTCCTTCAGCAAATCTTGTAAAATGAATGAATGAAATGCACCTAGGAATGCCCTGATTCAATTCTTGGTGGCTCAGAATTGAATCCCTTAGAAAGTCCATGATCAGACCATATTTACTGCTTATCCATGAATGCATGAGATGTATGGGAATGTATGCAATTATATAATATATGCATGCTAAATGGATAATGTGCAAAGTGAGACCTTAATAGTAATTAGGATGGCTATAAAATCTTCCAAACAAATGATTAAGTTGGAAATGGTATAATTAAAGTAATTATAACATAAGCCCTCCATTGGGGCAATTATTTTAAGAAATTTTAAATAGTTGCATGAGATGCAATTAATTTAAGAGATTTTCTTAAGAATAATTGTTAAGCATGAGATGTTGTAAATATGTAAATGGTTTGGTGGCCAATATTGGATGTACCTGAGGACATTAAAATTATTTGCATAATTCTTGGCTCAATGGGATCAACTTAACTAATGCAAGATAAGTCAATATTGGATGTACGAGATTTTGAGCATTAGGGGCTAGTAAAAGGATTGAACCTCACATGAGATGTGATGGGCAAGGAGTTGCTCACTTATAGTTTATTGTAATTCCAATAATGGATGTACTGAGGATGATCAATAGAATTATAAGAATTCAATCACCCACTAGAAATCCATCCAACTAGGATTTCCGTTTTCTACTTTGGAAGTGTAGGATTCGCTAAGTTAGTGGGAGGACCAATTTGATTAAAAGACCATAATCATTTTGGTTAATTACATGATACATTTACTAATTAATCTGGTTATTTTCTGCGATTAATTTTACGATAAAAATGAGCACAAAACAACCACCACCATCCAATATCCTTGCAAGCATACTTGATCACAACAGTTGACAGGACCTAATCATGCGATTGGCTAAGAAATTTGAAACTTGTCCTGAACCTTGAACATATAGGATATGTTCTATATTCAAATGTTCTGGTCCCTTACCTCAGAGGCCACTTAAGAGGAACATGAAACTTTGGACAAGTGGAAGGAGCATGATATGAGAGCTAAGTGTTAAATGTTTGCTTCCATGAGTAATGAGTTACAGAAGCAACATGAAAACTTGTAGAGTGCAAGTGAGATCCTCCTTCACCTACAAGAGTTGTATGGTGAGCACAGCAGGAATGCTAGGTATGAGATATCTAGACAGCTATTCTGTATGAGGATGTCTGAGGGACAGAATGTTGGGGATCATGTCCACAAGATGATTCGGCTGATTGAGCAGTTGGAACATCTTGACTTCAACATGGGTTTCCAACTACAAACGGATTTAATCCTTCAGTCCCTTCCTGAGTCTTTTGGGAATTTTGTAACAAATTTCCATATGACTAAACAGGAATGCACTTTAGCTGAATTACTCAACATGCTGGTTATTGCCCAAAAGAATATGCCAGGCAATAAAAGAAAAGAGGTAGCTTTGATTGCATCTTCTTCTACTGGAAAGTCCAACAAGAAGAAGCGCAATAAGAAAAAGAAATCTCAGATTCCTGGTCCTTCTAAGAAAATAGCTAAACAGAAAAGGAAGATTAAAGCTGATAAAGGCAAAGGAAAGTGTCTCCACTGCCAACAGGAAAGTGTTTCCATTGCCAACAGGAAAGTGTTTCCATTGTCAGTAAGAAAGTGTTTCCCCGGCGAGTATAGTAATCTAAATGAATGCAATGCCATGGTGAAAACCAACTCAAGTTCAAAATATATTTGGCACTTAAGGTTATGTCATGTTGCAGAAGATAGGATTGCAAAATTGGAGAAAATGGGGATTCTATCCTCATTGGGCTCTGAGCCTACTCCAACTTGTGAATCTTGCCTTCAAGGCAAAATGACTAGATCACCCTTTGTTGGACAAGGGCTAAGAGCTAAAAATATTTTGGAACTAATACATAGTGATGTATGTGGTCCGTTTAAAGAAATGGTTAGAGGGGGCTTTCATTATTTTATTACCTTCTTGATGATAAATCAAGGTTTGGGTATTTGTATTTGATGAAATACAAACATGAATCCTTTGAAAAGTTTAAGGAATTTAAATCTGAAGTAGAAAATCAAACAGGAAAAAGTATTAAAGCTCTTCGATCAGATCGTGGAGGTGAATATTTGAGTACTGAATTTGATGAATACTTGAGAGAGCATGGCATTGTTTCTCAACTGACTCCTCCAGGAACACCACAGCTGAATGGTGTATCTGAAAAGGAGAAATCGTACCTTATTGGATATGGTACGTAGTATGATGAGCTATACTGATATGCCAATCTCCTTTTGGGATTTGCATTAGAATCACTTTATATATTCGAATAGGATTCCATCAAAATCGGTTTCTTCCACACCTTATGAGATATGGCATGGAAGAAAACCAAGTCTTAAGCATGTTAATATTTGGGGTTGTCGACATATCAAAAAGTGAACAACGATAAATTGGAGACCAGATCGAGAAAGAGGTCGATTTGTTGGATATCCAAAAGATAGTTTTGGATATTATTTTTATTTGCCTACTTCACAAAGGTTGTGATAAGTAGAGATGCCACATTTCTTGAACAACGGTTTGTTCAAGAAGGAGGCAAAGGAAGGCAAATAGAGTTAGAATTGGAGAATTCGACCAACCAATGAATCGATGGATATAGATCCATCTAGTCAACCTATACCCATTGATGAAACATCTACAATGTTCCTCGTAGAACAACCGGGTATCTCACCCACGGTGAGATATGGTTTTCTTCATGAAGAAGAACAAGAGTTGTCTACTCATGAAGAAGTAGATCATGGAGATGATCCACTTACCTATGAAGAAGCTATATCGGATATAGACTCTTCAAAATGGATTGATGCTATGAAATCGAGATTGATTCCATGTATAAGAATCAAGTTTGGGATCTTGTTGACCCACACAGGTATTGTACCTATAGGGAACAAATGGGTTTTCAAGAAGAAAATTGGTTACGATGGAAAGGTAGAGACCTATAAGGCAAGGCTAGTAGCGAAAGGGTTTCGCCAAAGGCAAGGAATAGACTATGAGGAGACTTTCTACTTTGTTGCCATGCTTAAATCAATTAGGATTTTATTAGCAATAGTGCATACTATGATTATGAGATTTGGCGGATGGATGTCAAAGCGGCTTTTCTCAATGGATACATTGAAGAAAACATTTTCATGGAACAACCTAAGGGATTTGAATCCCAAGATGGTTCCAAGGTATGCAAGCTAAAGCGATCCATTTATGGGTTGAAACAAGCTTCGAGGAGTTGGAACATCCGTTTTGATGAAGCCATTAAATCCTTTAGTTTTATCAAAAATGAGGATGAGCCATGTGTATATAAGAAGGTTAGTGACAGTGCTATCACTTTCCTTGTCTTATATGTGGATGACATACTGTTGATAGGTAATGATACAGGTATGTTGATGACTATAAAGGTATGGTTGTCAAATACATTCTCCATGAAAGACTTAGGGGAGGCAACCTATATTCTTGGGATTCGCATCTATAGAGATAGAGCAAAAAGAATAATTGGTTTATCCCAAAGTCTATACTTGGAAAAGGTGTTAAAGAGGTTTAACATGCTTGATTCCAAGAGAGGATTGTTACCAGTGAGACATGGTATCCACCTTTCTAAAGAGATGTCTCCAAAGACACTCGAAGAAAGAGATAAGATGGCAGGATTCCATATGCTTGGCTATTGGAAGTTTAATGTATGCAATGTTGTGTACTAGGCGGATATCGCATATCTCGTTAGTTTGACTAGCGGTATCAATCCAATCAGTTTGGAACATCTGGATAGTCATCAAGAATATCCTTAAGTACTTGAGAAGAACTAAGGATTTATTCTTGATTTATGGAGTGGAGACTTGCAATTGGATGGTTATCACGATTCGATTTCCAATCGGATATCGATGATAGAAAGTCTACCTCTGGATATGTGTTCATTTGTAATGGAGGTGCGATCGGTTGGAAGAGTTCCAAACAAAGCACATTGCAGATTCCACTACAGAGGTCGAGTATATTCTTTGCATCGAATCTTGCAAAGGAAGCTATTTGGATAAAGAAGTTCGTGTGAGAACTTACGATAGTTCCTTCCATTGAGTCGGCGGTTCCACTACTTGTGACAACAATGGAGCGATCATCTGAGCTAAGGAACTAAGGTCTCACCCAAAATCCAAACACATAGAAAGGCACTACCACATTATCAGACATATAGTTGGGCAAAGGCGATATAGCCATGCAGAAAAATAACATCAGCTGAAAAATTCAGCTGATCCATTCACTAAGCCTTTGTCACAAGCTCAGTTAGTCTGACATCTTGAGAAGATGGGTCTAAGGTATTGTAATGAATGGCTCTAGTGCTAGTGGGAGATTGTTAGTAGTATGCCCTAGAGCATATCATTCAGTATGTATCTTGTATATATTTTATTAATAAAAGGCATTTCCACTTTTCCATTTACATAATATATTTATGTGTAATAGAAAAGGTCCATTGATATTTTGTTAGAAATATTATTCTTAAGTTGTTAAGAATATGAGTGACAATATTTCTAGCACAAAGTATCATAAATAGGTTCACAATCGAGGATACTTCATAATAAGGACATGACTTATCCAGAAAGATTGTATTCATGTTTGTTCCCAAGTTATTTATATGAGATATAAATAAGATGGAATGGTGAGTCTCATGCCATATAACAAACATGATAGGCACTTATACATGATAAGTAGGACGAACCAGTGACACTTATGACAAGCACATGGAGTTTACTCTTGTCAATGTTTTGTCATAAATCATATCGATGCATATAATCTTTAGACACGAGATAGCACAGTTATCTTGTATATAGGTAGTTTGAGTTTGATACTGCTTTCATACTTGTACTATGTATGGGTATATGGGCATGTGTTGGCTCCTGCTAGTTATATATGAAGGTAGGTGTTGATCAAGATGGAATCTGTTCCTCTAAGTAAATAGAGATAAAATCCTATGTTCATTTAATTGTTCTTGATGTTTCAAGTTCCTGGCAGGAGACAGATAGATTTATTGAGAAAGAGTTTACGATGAGAAAAATCTTTTAATCAAGAACTGGAATTAAAAGAGAACATAATATTCATAGCAAATGGAGTTTGACATAAACCATGACTCGGCTTGAGTTGGGATTTTATGCAGAGAGATTCTAGTGCATGGTAACATATGATTATAGGTTCATTTAAGGTAAACCTTATTACTAATTGGGTGGCCATGGCATGCTATGCTAGGTGTTAACCATGGTCTATGAGGTTCATAAAATGATTTAGAGAAATCATTTATGGTAAGAAAGAGTTATGATGATATTAAGAGTTGATATCATGTCTCATTGCCAATTAGTGATGAGCCTAGTAAGTCACACATATACACAAGTTATCACCTATTTAAATATGATTTAATTAATTAATTAAAGAGTTTAATTGATTAATTAAATAGATTTGGTTTGCAATTAAATTGCAAAGTCCCTAGCATGACTTGAAACCAAATCTAGATTATTGGATGTGTAGTATAAATTAAATTTATATTTAAAGTGTTTAAATATGAATTTAATTGATGAAAATTAATTAATAGAGATTAATTAATTAATTTATATTTGATATAAAATAATTAGAAGAAGAAAATAATTATATTGGGATAAGAACTCAAAATTAAGACACAGAGGAATTTTGGTCATTTAGAAGTGTGACACTTGGCACCAAGAGATGGAGACACATGGGATTACACATAAGCTTGCCAAATGTTTTTTTAATCATGTAAGATGATTAAAATCAAGATTAAATATAGGTTTGACACTTGGCACAATGTGATTGGGTCACTTAAACCTAGAGCTAATCAAAGGGTGACATGTGGCAAGGGTTTAATGTGTTAACCTAGCTATTTAAGTGTGGTTATGAAAGAAAACATAACCAGCAGCCTCTCCTCTCATATGTCACGCCACTTTGAGCCTCTCCAGCTATTTCTCTTCATCTCTCATCAATTCAAAGAGATTAGCCATCAATCTCTTGAATTAAGAACGCTAGAAATTGTTTCTAGTGTCCTGTTTACATCTCTAATCTCTTAAAAGGCAGAACTTGAATTTCTAATTAATAGAAAAGGCTTTAGAAGCTGTTCAAGGGCTGCCATAGGTGTTCTTGGTGTGGACAAGCTAGAGGGACAACATCTGGTGTCTGAAGACGAATCTCAAAGCGCGAACATCTGCGGCACATCAAGAGGTTAGTGTAATCGTTCTTGATTTAATCTAGGGTTCTAAAATTAATCTGATTAATTTTAAAATCTTAAATGGCAAATACAGATCCAAAAACATATTAAAAGAGTTTTAATATGTTGTTTATCATTGAAATCAAATAGATAAAAATAAATCTTGCATGGTGCATGTGACCCTAGGTGAAAATTTTTGAATTCAATGGTATAATCTTGTGTTTTTCACGCTTCCGTTCCTTCACAAATATCGCAAAATTCCATTTGACTAATGTTGTGATTGGGTTTCTCACTCGAATTGCCCAGATATTCCTCAAATGAAGTTAAGGTTTTATCCTATAACACCCCTATGTTCGATAGTGCGTTCTACTGTTCCGATGATCAGTGTCTGTCTGGACAGCTAGGATGCTTAGAATTATATTTAAATGTTAGTGAGGAGACATAAAATAATGAAATACAAGAAAGAAAAATACAAGAAAAACAAAGGAAAAATAATAGCAATGAAATGTAACCAAGTTAAACGAGCCAAAAACCGTAGCGATGGGTGACCGCACGGGGAAGTTACGACGTAGGCAATAGCCAACCCTAGGACTACAGGGAACCCTCGGAATTTAATTTCGAGACATAATTAAAGAATATTGAAGTATAAATGTCATTAGAAATATCAAAGAAAAATTAATTAATTAGTACAAAGAAAAACGAGAAATCGAGAAAACGATAAAACTCGGTGTTACCGAAAAATCGGGAATGCAACCCGAATAGGGGCATTGCGGTCAATTGACACCCCAAGTTTCCTTTTGACCTCAATGTCCATTAAAAATAAATGATATTACACTTAGGAAATGTCATGAAAAATTAAAATGGGATACAATATGTAAATAGTAAAAGAATTGAGCTAAATGTGCAAATAATGGAACTTAGTATAATTAACCATTAAACTATTGTTAAGTGCTCCACTAATTCAGAAATTCGACACCTATATAAGATTTAGGACATCTGAATCATCATCTTCAACCTTGCTCCATAAACCAGCCGAAACTCTCACCATGGAAACCACCATTGCTGCCCCACATGCAACCTTCATTGGTGCATGATCAAGCCATTAGTTCTTCTAGGTTTCTTCACTAAAGTTGTTCTATACAGCTTGGGCAACATTTTGGGAGCAAGAAAGGAAAGTTTTGTTGGAGTTTTGAAGAAGTCCAAAAGAGATAAATGTGAATTTTTCAATCTTGCTTCATTAAACTTTGAGTGGATGTTGTAGGGAGTTGTTTTGTGGAAGAAATTTTAAAGTTTGATGGAGTAATGGTGTTACACCATTTTGGTAGCCATGGAAACTTACTATTTGTTTTTTTTTTTCACTTGTAAATGGTTGTTTAAGATGTTGGTATAGGTGTTTATGTGTATAAAAATAATTTAGATAATGTATACTAAGTGTATGTGTGATAGTGCACTTGGTTTTGAAAGCTTGAAAGCAAATTTGAAAGAGATATTTTCCATGAGGTCAATCGACAACTTTAAAAAGTGGTTAGAAATGGATAGTTTCATGGAATGGTTTGTTGAATTTTGGTGCTTATGGTGGCAGCATGTGTATGTGTATAATTGTTAGGATTTGGACATGTAAATGAGGTATGTTCATGTGGTTAAATTGTGTAAATGGACTTTAGAAAATTTTGAGTTATAATGTGTATATTGAGAATGGTTACAAGCTATCCAAAATGACCAAAATGTGTTGTTAAGTATGTTAATGGTATGGTACCAAATCAGAATTGGCATGAAAGAGTTAGCTTGGTAATTATTGAATGTGTAGTTGGTAAGTGTTGAATAATGTGTAACAGGGCAGTGTACACTTTAGCTTAGAACCTTAAGTGTGTGACTCCAATTGGTATAAGACCAATTGTAGGTGAAACTAGGCACAAAAAGTGTCAACTTTCATTGAAGGAAGCTTACCTAAATTTTGTCCATAAAGTGACATGAGAATTGACCAAATTCGGATTAGTGACTTGAAAGCCTGAAAATTGACCATTTGAGCAGCAGTTAGTGTTTTGACCATCACTTACTCAAAACAGGTCCAAATGACCTGAACTTTTTACCATAAATAGTTTAGACATAAATCTACAATTCTTATGAAGACACCAGAGCCCATAAATGGCTAGAACCAAGCCAAATAGCTTGCACAAGTTCAGGTACCAAAACTGGCCGAATCAAAAGTGACCTAAAAATGACCTAAGCCTACCATTTTAGTGTATTCTGCCCAGCATTGGTAAATTGACCATATCTTGATCTACACAACTCAGAATGACCTGAAATTTTTCGCCGCGTGCATAAGACATAGACCTACAAGTTTGTAGTTTGGACCAAAACCAGAAGACCGAGGGAACTAGGTCATCCAGCTAGGTCAAAATAGTACACCAAAATCCGGTAAATTGCAATAAAATGCAATACACTTGGAAATGAAATTGGTAACATATACCAACACTAAAGGGCTATAAAATGTGACATATCGGTAACATTAGAATTGACTCACTTAGAGTGCATCAAGGGTCAACATTATAGGTTGACTAATAAAATGAATTGAAGGGAATAGTACCAAGAAAATTTAAATATTGGATTTTATTGTTAGAAACAAATTCATTGAGTACTGAAACACTTTAAATTGTGTGTTTCAGTTGAACAGGATATTGAGAAGCATAAGGAACACTGAGTCAGGGCCAAGAAGCATTTATCAAAGGTCTGTGCATAATACTTTTTATATTCACTGCTTTTACCAGAAAATTTATTTGGAGAAATAAGTTATGAATAAGTTTTTATTGTTTTGGCTTTGGGAATCTTAATTGGAAATTATTGTGTTGCCTACTTTGCAAATGGAAATTTTGAGATAAAATATGATTTGTGGTTTGTATGAAATATTAAATATTGTGATTTGGAATTGTTTTGATTCACACTTGGCATGACAATATTACTATGTTCCTCCTCCATTTATGGGGTGAGTGTGATTATATTCCTCCCTCTTTGACTTGCCGGTCTGAGGTGAGTGTGGATGAGTACTCATTATCTAACTAGCTACCTCCCTCATTGATTTCGATTAGTGGGGTGAGTATGCCTTGTCGTAGTGTACAACACGGCATGTTCGGAAAAGTTTGTGTCATGACCTAAGTTATGTTATTGATTGGCAACACTGTGTTATTCAATTGTTTGATCAAATTTATGTTATGTGAGCCTTGAAAATCGTGACATGAAATTGTGAATTATTTGAATTGTAAATTATCAATAAAAGTTTTACATACCGCATTTTAAATTGTTATTGTGCACCACTGAGTAAATTTTACTCAGCGATAGCTTTTTCATTACTGTCACAGGTAGACAGAAGGACAGAGCATCAGAGTAGGCTGCTTGTACCACATTTTGAGATTTCGCCGGGTATATCGAGTATACCATATTGTGTAGTTTTTGTTGTAATGTATGTGCACTGTATGTATATATTGTACTTGGTCTTGAGCAGTTGTAAACTAAAATTATAAATTATTTTGGCTTGTGAAAATATTGTGATATATTTATCTTATCTCAATTTTTGGAAACACTGGAAAAATTGATTGTTGAACTGAATTGACAAATATTGATAAATTTATTGTGTTAAACTATTTTTGGAGTTTGGGATTGAAGAGACATATTGAAAGTGCTTCTTACAGGTTTTTTGGAAGATCTATTTTATTCAAAATACAGATGGCACCCTGCTAAAATTTTACAGAAATTATTAATACTTTAAATTGTTATTTGGTTTCACTTTAGTAAAAGAAAATTTTTAACACCTGTCAAAAGTGCTCACCACTATAAAAAGAAGTAAGAAAAGTTTTAAAATCCCTTGTTGTGTATTTAATGGGTTATCAGTAGACGAAGTTGGTAATTCATTAGGTATACTACGGATCATGTTATGCCTTACGGAGGGGTAGGGTGTGACATGTTTTAGTGGTATCAGAGCTAGTTTTTAAATTCTGTTTGGACCTGTAATTTGAATATTCTTTCTTCATAGTACAACTGCTCAATGTCATTGTTTAATACATACAGTACATTACATTATAAATATGCACTAACAGGAGGAAATCCCTTTGTGTTATTGTTCAGGAGGTCTAAGATCTTCAAATCGACTATGGAAGAAGGGGATCGTTCAGTCGATCAATCTATGGAGGCTGAGGTACAAGCGGATGCCCCAGCCCTACACAATGTCAGTGGATCAGCCGCACCAGCCCCCTCAGCACCACAGTTCCCTACTCAATTTGCTCAGTAAATGGGTACGATGTTCCAACAGGTGGCTGGTAACATGCCTACTCAAGCCCCACTGCAGACACCAGTGGTTCAACCACAGCCTTCAGCTAGGCAATATGACAAGCTGATTAAATATAGGGCTACTGAGTTCAAGGGGACATTAGATCCTCTAGAGGCAGAACAATGGTTAGAGAGAATGGATAAGGTGTTTAAGAAATTACATTGTACAGAAGAGCTGAGTTTTGAGTATTCAGTGTCACTACTACAGGGAGATGCATATGACTAGTGGAAAACTATTCCTCATAGTTTGGTGGAACCTCCAGTACTAACCTGGGATGACTTTCTCAGGGAGTTCAGACAAAAATATGTCCCAGTTGCCTATGTGGACCAGAAGCTACAGGAGTTCCTAAGTCTGAAGCAAGGAGGCAGAACAGTGGCAGAATATGAGAGAAACTTGTCTCGATTGAGTCATTATGCAGGAAGCCTGCTTACTACTCCTAGAGACAGATGTAAACGTTTTGTGTCACACCCTACCCCTCCGTAAGACATAATATCATCCCGTAGTATACCTAATGAATTACCAACTTCGTCTCTTAATAACCCATTAAATACACTACAAGGGATTTTAAAACTTTTCTTACTTCTTTTTACAGTGGTAAGCACTATTTATAGGTGTTAAAAAATTTTTAAACTGAAGTGAAACAGCTAACTCATTTGAATAATTAACAATTTCTGCAAAAATTTTGACAGAGTGCCCTCTGTAATTTGAATAAAACAGTTCTTCAAAAACCTATAAAAAGTACTTCAAATATATTTCTCAATGTCAAACTCCAACATTCAAATCAACACAATAAGTTTCTCAACATTTGTCTACTCAATCCATAATAATTTTCCAGTGTTTTCAAAAGCTGAGATAAAAGAAATATATCACAATATTTACAAACCAAAATAATTTACAAATTTAGTTTACAACTTTAATGTACAATTTTAATTTACAACTGCTCAAAACCAAGAATACTATATACATATAGTGAACATACATTACAATACAAAATGCAAAATATGGTATACTCAATATACCCGATGAACTCTCAATATAGCATTAGCAGCCTAGTCTGCTGCCTTGTCAATCTGTCGACCTGCGACAGCAATGAAAAGCTATTGCTGAGTAAAATTTACTCAGTGGTGCACAATAATAATTTGAAATGCGATATATCATTCTTTTATTGACAATTCACAAATCAAATAATTCACAATTCCATTTCACAATTTACAAAGTTCATATAACACAAATTTGATCAAACAATTGAATAGCACATTTTTGCCAATCAATAACACCATTTGATCAAATAACCGAATAATACAGTTTTGCCAATCAATAACACCATTTGATCAAATAACTGAATAATACAGTTTTGTCAATCAATAACACAATTTGATCAAATAACTGAATAATACAGTTTTGCCAATCAATAACACAATTTAGGCCATGACACAATTTTTCCGCACATGCCATGTTATACACCATGACATGACACACTCACCCCAATAATCGAAATCAATGAGGGAGGAAGCTAGCTAAATAATGAGATCTCATCCATACTCACCTCAGACTGGCAAGTCAAAGAGGAAGGAACATAATCACACTCACCCCAGACTGATAAGTCAAAGAGGGAGAAATATAATAACAGTGTCATGCCAAGTGTGAATCAAAACAATTCCAAATCACAATATTTCATACAATTCCCAAATCACATTTTAACTCAAAATTTCCATTTGCAAAGTAGGCAACACAATAATTTCCAAATAAGATTCTCAAAGCTAAAACAATAAAAAATTATTCATAACTCATTTCTCCAAATAAATTTTCTAGTAAAAGCAATGAATATAAAAAGTATTGTGCACAGACACAATTTAAAACTATAATATTCAAATAAATTTTTAAGTAGAAAATAAGAAATCAAAATTATTGTGCACAAACACAATTTAAAACAATAACATACAAATAATCATAATTTATTTCAATTGAAAAATTCAAAAGAAATAACTATTGTGCACAAACCTCTGATATATGCCTCTTGGCCCTGACTTAGTGTTCCTTATGCTTCTCAGTATCCTTTTCAACTGAAACACACAATTTAAAGTGATTCAGTACTCAATGAATTTTTTTCTAACAACAAAATCCAATATTTAAATTTTCTTTGTACTATTCCCTTCAATTCATTTCATTAGTCAACCTATAATATTGACCCTTGATGCACTCTAAGTGAGTCAATTCTAATGTTACCAATATATCACATTTAATAGCCTTTTAGTGTTGTTACATGTTACCAAATTCATTTTCAAGTATATTACATTTTATTGCAATTTGCCGGACTTCGGTATACTAATTTGACCTAGCCGAATGACCTAGTTCCCTCAGTTTTCGGTCCAAACTACAAACTTGTAGGTCTATGTCTTATTGCACGTGGGGAAAAATTTCAGGTCATTCTGAGTTGTGTAGACCAAGTTATGGTCAATCTACCAATGTTGGACAGAATGCACCAAAATGGTAGCTTTAGGTCATTTTTAGGTCACTTTTGGTTCAGCCAGTTTTTGGACCTGAAATTGTGCAAGCTATGTGACTTCGTTCTGGCCATTTCTGGGCTTTGGTGTCTTCATAAGAATTGTAGATATATGTCTCCACTATTCATGGTAAAAATTTCAGGTCAATTGGATCTGTTTTGAGTGAGTTATGGCCAAAACACTAACTGTTGCCCAAATGGTCAATTTTCAGGTTTTCAAAGCACTAATCCGGATTTGGTCATTTCTCAAGTCACCTTCTAAGCAGAATTTTGGTAAGCTTCCTTCATGAAAGTTGGCACATTTTGTGCCTATTTCCACCTACAATTGGTCTCATACCAATTGGAGCCACACACTAAAGGTTTTAAGCCAAAACACACACTGCCCTATTGTACATTGTTCACCCTTTACCAATTACACATCGTATGCTTACCAAGTCACTCTTCCATGCCAATTCTGGTTTGTACCATAACATTAACACATTTAGCAACTCATTTTTAGTCATTTTGGCAGCTTATAACCATTCTCAATATGCACACTATAACCCAGAATTTTCCAAGTCCAATTACAACAATTAAACACATGAATGCACCTCATTTACATGTCCAAATTCAAATCTTAATACACACATACATGCTGCCATCCATAACAACATAATTCAACAATATAATTCCATAAACCAAACCATGAAACAACACATTTTGATCTTCTTCATAAGGCTGCCATAAGTTTACACATACCCATCAATTTTCACTTTCACTTTTCAAGCTTACAATTCAAACCTTACACATGGGATTCAACTTCAATACAATTAAACATTTTAATCATTATTCAAACCACTATTTACATGCAAGAATAAACTGTTCTTATTGAAGTTCCATGGCTGCCAAAATGTACCTCTCTATTAACTCATCAAACTTCAAAAATCCTTTCACAAATCAACTACCCATAACACCGATTCAAAGTTTAATGAAATAAGAATTAAAAATACATACTTACCACTTTTGAAATTCTTCAAAACCTCACCAAAACTTAATTTTCTTGCTGCCTATCTACTGCCCAAGTTGTGTAGAACAACTTTAGTAAAGGAAAATGCAAGGATCATGGCTTGAAGATGGGAGAGTGAAGCTTGCATGGTTGGCCATCCATGGAGGTTTTGAGAGTTTTTTCTTCAATTCGGCAAGGTGAGTGAGGTTGAAGATGATGAGTTATCTACTGTCCACAATATGTTTAATGGTCCACTTTAGTGGAGTTAGTGGAGCACTAATAGAATTAAAAGAATTTTTTGTGTTAAACTTCCATAATTTGCACATTTTCCTCCTATCTTTTGCTATTTAGATTTTGTACCACTATTTTAATTTTTCATGAAATTTTCCAAGTGTAATATCATTTATTTTTAATGGAAATTTAGACCAAAAGACAATTCAGGGTGTCAAATGACCACAATGCCCCTGTTCAGGTTGCATTCCCGATTTTTCGGTAACACCGAGTTTTGTCATTTTCTCGATTTCCCATTTTTCTTTGTACTAATTAATTAATTTTTTTTTGATATTTCTAATGATATTTATACTTCAATAGATGTCTATTTAAGTCTTAAAAATATTTTCCAGGGTTCCCTGCGGTCCAGGGCTAGTCAACGGTCCACGCCGCAACTTCCCGGTGCGGTCACCTATCGCTAGGGTTCTCGGCTCGTTTAACTTGGTTACATTTCATTGCTATTATTTTTCCTTTATTTTTCTTGTATTTTCTTTTCTTGTATTTCATTATTTTATGTCTCCTCATCCATATTTAAGTGTAGTTCTAAGCATTCTAGCTGTCCGGACAACACTGGTCACCGAAACAGTTGACACCACTAAAACATGTCACACCCTACCCTTCTGTAAGGCATAACATGATCCCGTAGTATACCTAATGAATTACCAACTTCGTCTCCTGATAACCCATTAAATACACTACAAGGGATTTAAAAACTTTTCTTACTTCTTTTTACAGTGGTGAGCACTATTTACAGGTGTTAAAATTTTTTTGAACTGAAGTGAAACAGCTAACACATTTGAATAATTAACAATTTCTGCAAAAATTTTGGCAGAGTGCCATCTGTAATTTGAATAAAACAGTTCTTCAAAAACCTGTAAAAAGCACTTCAAATATATTTCTCAATCTCAAACTCTAACATTCAAATCAACACAATAAGTTTCTCAACATTTGTTTACTCAATCCACAATAAATTTTCAGTGTTTTCAAAAGCCGAGATAAAAGAAATATATCACAATATTTACAAACCAAAATAATTTACAATTTTAGTTTACAACTTTAATGTACAATTTTAATTTACAACTGCTCAAAACCAAGAACACTATATACATACAGTGAACATACATTACAATACAAAATGCAAAATATGGTATACTTAATATACCCGATGAACTCTCAATATAGCATTAGCATCCTAGTCTGCTACCCTGTCAGTCTGTCTACCTGCGACAGCAATAAAAAGCTATCGCTGAGTAAAATTTACTCAGTGGTGCACAATAACAATTTGAAATGCGATATATAATTCTTTTATTGACAATTCACAAATCAAATAATTCACAATTCCATTTCACAACTTACAAAGTTCATATAACACAAATTTGATCGAACAATTGAATAACACAGTTTTACCAATGAATAACACCATTTGATCAAATAACTGAATAATACCGTTTTGCCAATTAATAACACAATTTGATCAAATAACTGAATAATACAGTTTTGCCAATCAATAACACAATTTTGGCCATGACACAATTTTTCCGCACATGCCATGTTATACACCACGACATGACACACTCACCCCAATAATCGAAATCAATGAGAGAGGAAGCTAGCTAAATAATGAGATCTCATCCACATTCACCTCAGACGGGCAAGTCAAAGAGGGAGGAACATAATCACACTCACCCCAGACTGATAAGTCAAAGAGGGAGGAATATAATAATAGTGTCATGCCAAGTGTGAATCAAAACAATTCCAAATCACAATATTTCATACAATTCCCAAATCACATTTTATCTCAAAATTTCCATTTGTCAAAGTAGACAACACAATAATTTCCAAATAAGATTCTCAAAGCCAAAACAATAAAAAATTATTCATAACTCATTTCTTCAAATAAATTTTCTAGTAAAAGCAATGAATATAAAAAGTATTGTGCACAGACATAATTTAAAACTATAATTTTCAAATAAATTTTTAAGTAGAAAATAAGAAATCAAAATTATTGTGCACAAACACAATTTAAAACAATAACATACAAATAATCATAATTTATTTCAATTGAAAAATTCAAAAGAAATAACTATTGTGCACAAACCTCTGATATATGCCTCTTGGCCCTAACTCAGTGTTCCTTATGCTTCTCAATATCCTTTTCAACTGAAACACACAATTTAAAGTGTTTCAGTACACAATGAATTTGTTTCTAACAATAAAATCCAATATTTAAATTTTCTTGGTACTATTCCCTTCAATTCATTTCATTAGTCAACCTATAATATTGACCCTTGATGCACTCTAAGTGATTCAATTCTAATGTTACCAATATGTCACATTTAATAGCCTTTTAGTGTTGGTACATGTTACCAAATTCATTTTCAAGTATATTACATTTTATTGCAATTTGCCGGATTTCGGTATACTGATTTGACCTAGCCGGATGACCTAGTTTCCTCAGTTTTTGGGTTTCGGTCCAAACTACAAACTTGTAGGTCTATGTCTTATTGCACGCGGGGAAAAATTTCAGATTATTCTGAGTTGTGTAGACCAAGTTATGGTCAATCTACCAATGCTGGACAGAATGTTCCAAAATGGTAGCTTTAGGTCATTTTTAGGTCACTTTTGGTTCGGCCAGTTTTTGGACCTGAACGTGTGCAAGCTATTTGACTTCGTTCTGGCAATTTTTGAGCTTTGGTGTCTTCATAAGAATTGTAGATATATTTCTCAACTATTCATGGTAACAATTTCAGGTTAATTGGACTTGTTTTGAGTGAGTTATGGCCAAAACACTAACTGCTGCCCAAATGGTCAATTTTCAGATTTTCAAAGCACTAATCCGGATTTGGTCATTTTTCAAGTCACCTTCTAAGCAGAATTTTGGTAAGCTTCCTTCATGAAAGTTGGCACATTTTTTGCCTAATTCCACCTCTAATTGGTCTCATACCAATTGGAGCCACACACTTAAGGTTCTAAACCAAAACACACACTGCCCTATTGTTCATTGTTCACCCTTTACCAATTACACATCCTATATTTACCAAGTCACTCTTCCATGCCATATCTGGTTTGTACCATAACATTAACACATTTAGCAACTCATTTTTGGTCATTTTGGCAGCTTATAACCATTCTCAATATGCACACTATAACCTAGAATTTTCCAAGTCCAATTACAATAATTAAACACATGAATGCACCTCATTTACATGTCCAAATTCAAACCTTAATACACACATACATGCTGCCATCCATAACAACATAATTCAACAATATAATTCCATAAACCAAACCATGAAACAACACATTTTGATCTTCTTCATAAGGCTGCCACAAGTTTACACATACCCATCAATTTCCACTTTCACTTTTCAAGCTTACAATTCAAACCTTACACATGGGATTCAACTTCAATACAATTAAACATCTCAATCATCATTCAAACCACTATTTACATGCAAGAATAAACTGTTCTTATTGAAGTTCCATGGCTGCCAAAATGTACCTCTCCATTAACTCATCAAACTTCAAAAATCCTTCCACAAATCAACTACCCACAATACCCATTCAAAGTTTAATGAAACAAGAATTAAAAATACATACTTACCACTTTTGAAATTCTTCAAAACCTCACCAAAACTTAATTTTCTTGCTGCTTATCTACTGCCCAAGTTATGTAGAACAACTTTAGTAAAGGAAAATGCAACGCTCATGGCTTGAAGATGGGAGAGTGAAGCTTGCATGGTTGGCCATCCATGGAGGTTTTGAGAGTTCTTTCTTCAATTCGGCAAGGTGAGTGAGGTTGAAAAAGATGAGTGATCTACTGTCCACAATATGTTTAATGGTCCACTTTAGTGGAGTTAGTGGAGCACTAATAGAATTAAAAGCATTTTTTATGTTAAACTTTCATAATTTGCACATTTTCCTCCTATCTTTTGCTATTTAGATTTTGTACCACTATTTTAATTTTTCATGACATTTTCCAAGTGTAACATCATTTATTTTTAATGGAGATTTAGGTCAAAAGACAACTCAAGGTGTCAAAAGACAACTCAAGGTGTCAAATGACCACAATGCCCCTGTTCGGGTTGCATTCCCGATTTTTCGGTAACACCGAGTTTTGTCATTTTCTCGATTTCCCATTTTTCTTTGTACTAATTAATTAATTTTTCTTTGATATTTCTAATGATATTTATACTTCAATAGATGTCTATTTAAGTCTTAAAAATATTTTCCAGGGTTCCCCGTGGTCCAGGGCTAGTTAACGATCCGCGCCGTAACTTTCCGGTGCGGTCACCCATCGCTAGGGTTCTCGGCTCGTTTAACTTGGTTACATTTCATTGCTATTATTTTTCCTATGTTTTTCTTGTATTTTCTTTACTTGTATTTCATTATTTTATGTCTCCTCATCCATATTTAAGTGTAGTTCTAGGCATTCTAGTTGTTCGGACAACACTGGTCACCGAAACAGTAGAACGCACTACCGAACATAAGGGTGTTACAATTCTCCCCCCCTTAAAATAAATTTCATCCGCGAAATTTTACCTAATAGCCATCTTACAATAGTCATACGTTTATTTTCTCCTTTCTATATGATCGTATAATCTTCTTTCGCGCGAATTTGTATAAGACTTTTAACAATCTAATATAATATTTAATTTGTTTGTATAACACCAATCTTCTCTTACTATTGTGCTGTCTAATATTTCGGTTCATGTTCCTTCTTAAATGACCCTTGAGGTCATGTTAGAATGATTTATCTAGTCATTAGTCCTCTGACCATTCTAGTCAATAATCTTCCTCACATTCGTAACATTTCTTTATTATATCTGAACCAACTGTTCAAATTTTTACTTCCACAATTCTTTTTATCTATTAATATTCTATAACTTACTTCCTTTTCTACTAAACTATAACCTTTTGATTTTCTACCTTTTGAGTTTTAAATCCCTAAGTAGGATTTTCAAACTTATTTCTAACAATTAAATTCTGTCCTGGCACAACTATACCAAAATAGATGCCGTTGGAAACTATTCTCATCTTGGTGTACTATCGAGTAGTACGTAGCTCTACACAATAGTCTTAAGTCAGTACTGTAATCTGCAGCTTATAGCATAAACATCAAGAACATTGCATAGTTACTACGATACATTCCAATAGATCAAACTTTCCTATCTTTTATCCTTTTCGAATTCACTAATATCCGAGACTTATTCTGATTATAATATCCATTGACAATTACTAACTGTAACATCTTTGCCCTCATCTAGAGCAATTCCATTACTATAACTTACTTTAGGTAACTAACAATTTTTTTTTTTTATGTGAGGGATAGCAGGAAGGCAAACAATACTGGTACTAACATAAAAGTATGCAGACCCCAGGTCAAATAATACATTTATAAATTAGTTACTAGTTTAGAGAGTACTAGTAATGATGTCAAAAGTCTCAGCCTCTTCCCTCTGTTGTATAGCGTATACTCTAGCTGAAGCATCACCCTGTTCTGGCTGATTCACAGTACTCTAAATTCTAGTTGTGTCACACCCTACCCCTCTGTAAGGCATAACATGATCCCGTAGTATACCTAATGAATTACCAACTCCGTCTACTGATAATCCATTAAATACACTACAAGGGATTTTAAAAACTTTTCTTACTTCTTTTACAGTGGTGAGCACTATTTACAGGTGTTAAAAACCTTTTTGAACTGAAGTGATAGAACTAACACATTTGAATTATTTGGAGTTTCTGTAAAAATTTTGGCAGAGTACCATCTGTATTTTGGATAAAACAGTTCTTCAGAAAACCTGTAAAAAGCACTTCAATAGATTTCCAAATCTCAACTCCAATATATTTCTCAACTCAAATCCACAGTGATTTTTCAAAGACTGAGGTAAAAGAAATATAATACAATTTTTACAAGCCAAAATAACTCATAATTATTTTGCAACTTCAATGTACAATTTTTATTTACAACTGCTCAAAACCAACAACCATATGTACATACAGTGAACATACATTACATTACAAAATACAAAATATTGGTATACTCATTATACCCGGTAGTCTCTCGATGGAGGTAATAGCAGCCTAGTCTGCTGCACTGTCTGTCTGTCTACCTGCGACAGCAATAAAAAGCTATCGCTGAGACAATGTCTCAGTGGTGCACAACATTAACTGAATACAAATTTAAATCACAATTCATAATTCAAATAAATAGTGGATACTTAAAAACCATAGTTAAATTCAAGACAATACTGTCATAAGGAATTTAACACAATATCACAATAAATCAATTTAATGAAAACATAGTTAAATTTGAAAGACAGTAAATGTCAATAAGAATTTAACTTCATTTCACAAATTATCAAATCGCATAACAACACAATTTAGTCGAATAAGTTAAGAATATAGTGTTGCCATTTCATTCACAACTTAAGCCATGACACAAATTTCCGATCAATGCCGCGTTGTACACCACGACAAAGCAATCACAACCCCACTAATTGAAATCAATGAGGAAGGGAGCTAGCTATATAATGAGTACTCATCCGATCACCTCAACTGGTAAACCAGAGAGGGAGAAAAATAAACGATCACGACTCCATAAATGGAGAAGGAAAATAAACGATCACAACCCCATAAAAGGAGAAGGAATGATATGATACTGTCATGCTAAGTGTGAACACAAAATCAATTCCAAACATTTTATTCAAATGATTCGTGAGAATCCAATAAATTTCCAAAGTTATAATTTCATTCACAAAATGGCAACACAATTCGTAATTATCTTTAATTTCCACAAAAACCATTTACAGTGTTTTTCAATCAATAGTATCCATCAAATCATTTACAATGCTTTTCAAGCAATAAATATCCATTCAAACACATTTCCACAATTTAAAACAATAATGTACAAATAGTCATAATTCATTTCAATTGAAAAATTCAAAAGAAATACTATTGTGCACAAACACAATTTAAATTAATAACATACAATTAATCATATGAAATCTTATTCAGAGTCAAATCAGTTGAAAACTAGTTATGCACAAACCTCTGATAATTGTCTCCTGGTCTGGACTCAGTGTTTCCTTCCCTTTTCCTGAGTCTTTGGTAACTGAGAAACACAATTTGAAGTGTTTCAGTACTAAATTAAATTGTCTCTAATGATAATGTTCGATAATTAATTCACTGAAGGCTATTATTTGCTCAATCACCTAATATACCGACCCTCGATGCGTTTTAGGTAAATTAGGTTTTAGTGTCATTAATATGTCACATTCGATAGGGTTTTAGGGTTGGTACGTTTTACCAAATTCATTTCCTTGTTTAGTGCATTTTAATGCAACTTGCTGGATTCCGGGATACTAGTTTGACCTAGCCGGACGACCTAGTTCCCTCAGTTTTCGGGTTTTGGATAAAACTACAAACTTGTAGATCTATGTCTTATGGAACGCGGGGCAAAATTTTAGGTCATTCTGAGTTAAGTAGACCAAGTTATGGTCATTATACTATTGCTGGTCAAATGGCATCAAATTAGGTCAATTTTAGGTCAATTTGGTCAACTTTGGTTCGGCCAGTTTTTGGACCCGAACTTGTGCAAGCTTTTTGACTTTCTTCTGGTAATTTCTGGGCTTTGGTGTCTTCATAAGACTTGTAGGTATGGGTCTTAACTATTCATGGTTAAAATTTCAGGTTAATTGGACCTGTTTTGAGTGAGTTATGGCCTAAATACTAACTGCTGCCCAAATGGTCAGTTTTCAGGTTTCAATTGCACTTAATCCGAATTGGTCATTTTTCATGTCACCTTGCAAGCAGAATTTTGGTATGCTTTCTCAATGAAAGTTGGCACATTTTGTGCCTAGTTTCACCTCCAATTGGTCTCATACCAATTGAGGTTACACATTTAAAGTTATAGGCTAAAATGTATACTGCCCTTAATTACCTTACTTATACATATATCCATTACACATTTAATTGCTATATGTCCACTTCCCTTACCAATTCTGTTTTGGTACATTACCAAAACCACATACCTCTTCACTTTAAAGTCACTTTGGGCAGATTACACACATCCTCAATACACCAAAGAAACTCAAATTTACAAAGTCTAAGTACAATCACATATACACATAAACATTACTCATTCTTACATACACTTTACACAACCAATTTATATACATATCCATCAATCCTCAATGTCAATATTCTGCCAATACCTTCATGAACTCATACATTTATCAAAGTGTCCCAAGGCTGCCGCAAAGCTTCACCATGCCAAAGTGTCCATAATTCGGCAACTACAATCCCCATTGTACAATCACCACATATACATGGAATTTAACTACTAGGACATTAAATCACCCTATTCATCATAATTTCTCATCAAATAGATGTAAAATAAATCATCAAATACACAACTCCATGGCTGTCCAAACTGGATATATCAAGAACTCTTCAAACTTGAAAATTTTCTTCACAAAGCACTCACCCATAACATGTACACAAAGTTTAACAAAGCAACATTCAAAAATGTAAACTTACCTATGGTTAGAGCTTGCTAAACCTTGATTAAACTTCTTGATTTTGGAATCAAGCTCTTCATTATGATGTGTAGACAATTTTTTATGAAGCTATCTAAGTGATTGGAGTTGAAATGGAGGAGTGGATCAAGCTCATGCAAAAACGGCAATGGAGGATTTTCTTCCTTCTCAAATTGGCATGGATGAATTCATTTGGAGAAGATGAAGTTTCAGCTTGTATTATGGACTTACACCTGCCCCATTATCCTTAGTTTATTCCTTTAGTGGTCCACTTACTCTAATTAATTCATATAATATGTTAAATTCCCACTTATTCCACATTAAACCCTTAATTCTTGCTATTCACTTTAGGTACCACCAAATTAATTTTTCATTTTATTTTCTAAGTGTAATATTATTTACTTTTAATGGACATTTAGGTCAAAAGACAATTCAGGATGTCAAACGACCATAATGCCCCTGTTCGGGTTACATTCTCGATTTTTCGGTAACACCGGGTTTTGTCTGTTTTTTGATTTCTTACTTTTCTTTGTACTAATTATTTAATTTTTCTTTGATCTTTCTAATGAGATTTATTCTTCAATAAGGGTCTATTTAAGTCCTAAAAATGTTTTCCAGGGTTCCCCGCAGTCCAGGGCTAGTCAACGGTCCACGCCGTGACTTCCCGGTGCGGTCACCCATCGCTAGGGTTCTCGGCTCGCTTAACTTGGTTACCTTACTTTGCTATTATTTTTCCTTTGTTTTTCTTGTATTTTCTTTTCTTTTATTTCATTATTTTATGTCTCCTCACTCATAACGAAGTGTAGTTCTAGGCATCCTAGCTGTCTGGATAACACTGGCCACCGGAACAGTAGAACGCACTACCGAACATAGGGGTGTTACAAGTTGTACTACCCCTACCTCTACCTCTGCCTCTACTAACTGATAGTGAACTATTATGGGTAGAAACTTGGGTTGACCCCTCTGGTGTAGTAAATGATTCAGAACGGCGTGGATTTATACAATCTCTAGCAAAATGACCAATCTTTCCACAATTAAAACATGCTCCCATGGCTCTATAACATAACCCACTATGTGGTTTACCACAAGTTTCACAAAGTCGATCTGACATCGCATTTCTGGGTTTCTGTTGAGTTTGCTGATTGGATTGAGGTGGTTTCTATTCAAAAGATCTATCTCTACCGGACTTCTTACCACCTCTGTTGTGTCCCCCAAAGTTTTTCCACTTTCTAGTAGGACCACTGGAACTCTGTTCTACTGACTTTCCCTCTTTTTCTGTCTTCTCTGATTTCTTTTTCTCAGGGGCCGCTTCAGATTCAATTCTTTCTAATTCTAGTGCTTGAGAAATAAGCTCAGAGAATTTGTTATGTTTGAATCCAACCACTTGTAATCTGATACTAGGCTTCAAGTCGATTTCAAACCTCTTACACCTCTCCCTACTGGTAGAAAGTAGACTTACTGCATAATGGCTTAGGCAAAAAAATTCCCTTTCATATTCAGCCACCGATCTACTCCCCTGTTTCAGACTTAGGAACTCTTGCAGCTTCTGGTCCACATAAGCATCAGGGACATATTTTTGTTTGAACTCCCATAAAAAATCATTCCATGTTAGCACTGAAGGTTCTACCAGACTATGGGGAATGGTTTTCCACCAGTCATATGCATCCCCCTGTAGCAGAGACACTGAATATTCAAATCTGAGCTCCTCTGTGCAGTGCAGTTTCTTGAACACCCTATCCATTCTCTCTAACTACTGTTCTGCCTCTAGAGGATCTATTGTCCCCTTGAACTCAATAGCCCTATATTTCATCCATTTGTCATACTGCCTAGCAGAAGACTGTGGTTATACCACTGGTGTCTGTAGTGGGACTTGAGTAGGCACATTACCGACCATCTGTTGGAATATTGCAGCCATCTGCTGAGCGAACTGAGCAGGAAACTGTAGTACTGAGGGGGCTGGTGCAGCTGATCCACTGACATTGTGTAGGGTTGGGGCATCCCCTTGTGCCTCAGCCTCTATCGATTGATCGACTGAATGATCACCCTCTTCCATAGTCAATTCGAGGATCTTAGAGCTCTTGAACAAATAACACAAGGAGATTTCCTCTCGTTAGTGCATATTTATAATGTAATGTACTGTATGTATCAAACAATGACATTGAGCAGTTGTACTATGAAGAAAGAATATTCAAATTATAGGTGAAAACAGAATTTAAAAACTAGCTCTGATACCACTAAAATATGTCACACCCTACCCCTTCGTAAGGCATAACATGATCCCGTAGTATACCTAATGAACTGCCAACTTCGTCTCCTGATAACCCATTAAATACACTACAAGGTATTTTAAAACTTTTCTTACTTCTTTTTACAGTGGTGAGCTCTATTTACAGGTGTTAAAAATTTTTTGAACTGAAGTGAAATAGCTAACACATTTGAATAATTAACAATTTCTGTAAAAATTTTGGCAGAGTGTCCTCTGTAATTTGAATAAAACAGTTCTTCAAAAATCTGTAGAAAGCACTTTAAATATATTTCTCAATCTCAAACTCTAACATTCAAATCAACACAATAAGTTTCTCAACATTTGTTTACTCAATCCACAATAATTTTCCAGTGTTTTCAAAAGCTGAGAAAAAAGAAATATATCACAATATTTACAAATCAAAATAATTTACAAATTTAGTTTATAACTTTAATGTATAATTATAATTTACAACTGCTCAAAACCAAGAACACTATATACATATAGTGAACATACATTACAATATAAAATGCAAAATATGGTATACTTAATATACCCGATGACCTCTCAATATAGTCTTAGCAGCCTAGTCTGCTGCCCTGTCAGTCTGTCTACCTGCGACAGCAATAAAAAGCTGTCGTTGAGTAAAATTTACTAAGTGGTGCACAATAACAATTTGAAATGCGATATATAATTCTTTTATTGACAATTCACAATTCCATTTCACAATTTACAAAGTTCATATAACACAAATTTGATCAAACAATTGAATAACACAGTTTTGCCAATCAATAACACCATTTGATCAAATAACTGAATAATACAGTTTTGCCAATTAATAACACCATTTGATCAAATAACTGAATAATACAGTTTTTCCAATCAATAACACAATTTGATCAAATAACTAAATAATACAGTTTTGTCAATCAATAACACAATTTAGGCCATGACACAATTTTTCCGCACATGCCATGTTGTACACCACGACATGACACACTTGCCTCAATAATCGAAATCAATGAGGGGGAGGAAGCCAGCTAAATAATGAGATCTCATCCACACTCACCTTAGACTGGCAAGTCAAAGAGGGAAGAACATAATCACACTCACCCTAGACTGATAAGTCAAAGAGGGAGGAATATAATAACAGTGTCATGCCATGTGTGAATCAAAACAATTCCAAATCACAATATTTCATACAATTCCCAAATCACATTTTATCTCAAAATTTCCATTTGCAAAGTAGGCAACACAATAATTTCCAAATAAGATTCTCAAAGCCAAAACAATAAAAAATTATTCATAACTCATTTCTCCAAATAAATTTCCTAGTAAAAGCAATGAATATAAAAAGTATTGTGCACAGACATAATTTAAAACTATAATGTTCAAATAAAATTTTAAGTAGAAAATAAGAAATCAAAATTATTGTGCACAAACACAATTTAAAATAATAACATACAAATAATCATAATTTATTTCAATTGAAAAATTTAAAAGAAATAACTATTGTGCACAAACCTCTGATATATGCCTCTTGGCCCTGACTCAGTGTTCCTTATGCTTCTCAATATCCTTTTCAACTGAAACACACAATTTAAAGTTTTTCAGTACTCAATGAATTTGTTTGTAACAATAAAATTGTAACACCCCTATGTTCGGTATTGCATTCTACTGTTCCAGTGACCAGTATTGTCCGGACAGCTAGGATGCCTAGAACTACACTTCAATATGAGTGAGGAGACGTAAAATACTGAAATACAAGAAAATAAAATACAAGAAAAACAAAGGAAAAATAATAGTAAAGAAATGCAATCAAGTTAACCGAGAACCCTAGCGATGGGTGACCGCACCGGGAAGTCACGGCGTGGACCGTTGGCTAGCCCTGGACCGCGGGGAACCCTGAAAAATATTTTTAGGACTTAAATAGACACCTAATGAAATACAAATACCATTAGAAATATTAAATGAAAATTAATTAATTAGTACAAAGAAAAGTGAGAAATCGAAAAACGGACAAAACCCAGTGTTACCGAAAAATTGGGAATGCAACCCGAACAGGGGCATTTTGGTCAATTGACACTCCGAGTTGGATTTTGACCTAAATTTCCATGAAAAATAAGTGGTAATATATTTTGAAAAATTGAATGAAAAATGAGATTAAAGATAAAATATGATTAAGTGGAAAAATATGGGAATAATTAAAAGTTTAATTATAATATTATTTATTTAAGTTAAGTGGAGCATTAGTGGACAATTAGTGGACTATATAAACTCACTTAAGGAAAAATACTCCACTAATGTCTTCTTCTTCCTCTCAAATTCAACTTTGCCGAATTCCATTCTCCCTAAAAATCTCCATTACTGTCCCATGTGTGGAGCTCCATCCACTCAAGATCAAGCCATCCAATGATCAAGTTGCCTTCACTAAAGTTAGAGTAAACCTCTTGGGTAGCATATTGGGAGCAAAAAGGAGAGATTTGAAGGAGTTTTGGCAAGTCCCACTTGAGGTACATGTCCAATCTTCTTTCATTTCTTTGTTAAACTTTGTGTTAGAGCTGAGAGGAGTTGATTTATGGAAGAAAATGGAAGATTTGTTGAGTTAGTGAAGTGTACAATTTTCGGCAGCCCTCATGTCCATGGAGAATGAATTATTTCTTCATATATTTAGTGATTTGGTGTATTGATTTAGGTGCTTAAATGTATTGAAGTTGATTTCCATGTATAAAGTTAAATGGTAAGTTTGAAAAGTGAAAATGGAAGTTTGATGTGTGTGTATTACTTTTGGCAGCCATGGAGACACCTTGAAGACAGTTTATTTTTGCTTGTAAATGGTGAATTAAAGGATTGATTAAATGTATATTGTGTAGGAAATTATTTGGGTGATTATACTTAGTATATGTAAATGTGTATTGAAATTTGAAGCTTGGAAATTAATGGAATGTAAATGTATCATTGCGGCAGTTTGTTGACTTTTGAAGAATGCTGGAATTCATGCTTGGTTTATGGTATATTAATGATGACTTGTGTTGGATGTTATAGCAGTTTGAGTGTATATATGATGGTGCGAGGTTGGACATGTAAAAGTGTTATGGTTAGGTGCTTGAATTATTATAAATTGAGTTTGACAAATTTTGCACTTTATGGTGTATGTTGAATGTGATTGTAAGTTGCCAAAATGACCTATAATATGTTGTGAATTATGTTTAGGTTATGGTACAACCATAATTGGCTTGAATGTTGAGTTTGGTAAGTGTTAAAAGTGGTCTTTGATGTGTATGAAGGAAATGTAATAAGGCAGTTTATATTTTAGGCCTAGAACTTTAAGTGTGTGGCTCCAATTGGTATGAGACCAATTGGAGGTGAGACTAGACACAAAATGTGCCAACTTTCATGAAGGAAGCTTGCCAAAATTCTGCTTGCAACGTAGCTTGAAAAATGATCAAATCCGAATTAAGTGCAAATAAGGCCTGAAATTTGACCATTTGGGCAGCAGTTAGTGTTTAGGGCATAACTCACTCAAAACAGGTCCAATTGACCTGAAATTTTGACCATGAATAGTTAAGACCCATATATACAAGTCTTATGAAGACACCAAATCCCAGAAATGACCATAAGCAAGTCAAACAGCTTGCACAAGTTCAGGTCCAAAAACTGGCCGAACCAAAATTGACCGAAAATGACCTAAAATGACCAATTTTGGTGTAATTTGGCCAGCAATAGTAAAATGACCATAACTTGGTCTACATAACTCAGAATGATCTGAAATTTTGCCCCGCGTTCCATAAGACATAGATCTACAAGTTTTTCGTTTTGACCAAAACCCGAAAACCGAGAGAACTAGGTCGTCCGGCTAGGTCAAACAAGTATCCCGGAATCCAGCAAATTGCAAGAAAATGCAGTATACATGGAAATGAACTTGGTAACATGTACCAACCCTAAAAGACTATCGAATGTGACATATTAGTAACACTAAATCCTAATTTACCTAAAATGTATCGAGGGTCAATATATTAGGTTGCTTAAGCAAATAATAGCATTCAGTGAATTACTTATCAAGCATTATCGTTAGAGACAATTTAATTTAGTACTGAAACACTTCAAATTGTGTTTCTCAGTTAGCAAAGACTCAGGAAAAGGGAAGGAAACACTGAGTCAAGGCCAGGAGACAGTTATCAGAGGTTTGTGCACAACAGCTATTTCTTTTGAATTTTTCAATTGAAATGAATTATGACTATTTGTACATTATTGTTTTAAATTGTGCAAATGTGTTTGAATGGATACTTATTGCTTGAAAAACATTGTAAATGGTTTGAAACTGTGAAAAATTGTTTAAATGATATTGATGGATACTTATTGATTAAAAAGCATTGGAAATGGTTTGAAACCACAGCTATCATGTATATTGATTGTATTCCTCACTAGCTTGTCTAGTGGGACGAATTGAATTCCCTCTTTGGCTGAAGTGTTGAGGTGTGTGCCTGTTGAGGATGAATCGAATGAGTACTCATATTTTTGCTAGCTAGCTATGTTATTCCTCATTAGTCATCGGCTTTTGGGATGAATTGAATACTTCATTAGCCATCGGCTTTTGGGACGAATTGAACTTTGGAACATGATTAAGCTGTGTGTGATTTATTGATATGTATTATGAGATTGTGAAATGGAGTTAAATTCTTATTGACATTCACTGTCTTTTGAATTTAATCATGATTTGATTTATTGAAATTATTGTGATATTGAGAAATGGAGTTTAAATTCTTATTGACATTCACTGTCTTTTGAATTTAACTATGTTTTGATCTCTGAGATTTATTGTGATATTGTAAAATAGAGTTTAAATTCCTTATGACATTTATTGTCTTGAATCTAACTATGGTTTTACGTATCCACTATTTATATGATTTATGAATTGTGATTTAAAGTTGTATTTGGTAAATGTTGTGCACCACTGAGACATTGTCTTAGCGATAGCTTTTTATTGCTGTCGCAGGTAGACAGACGGACAGGGCAGCAGACTAGGCTGCTAGTACATCCAGCGAGAGATTATCGGGTATATTGAGTATACCACATTTTGCATTTTGTACTGTAATGTATGTGCACTGTATGTATATATTGTTTTTGGTTTTGAGCAGTTGTAAATTAAAATTGTCATTGAAGTTGTAAAGTAAATTATGAGTTATTTTGACTTGTAAAAATTGTATTATATTTCTTATATCTCAGTCTTTGAAAAATTACTGTAGATTTGAGTTGAGAAATATGTTGTGTTGAGAAATATGTTGGAGTTGAGATTTGGAAATATATTGAAGTGCTTTTTACAGGTTTTTTGAAGAACTGTTTTATCCAAAATACAGATGGCACTCTGCCAAAATTTTTATAGAAATTACTAATAGTCCAAATGAGTTAGCTGTTTCACTTCAGTTTACAAAGGTTTTTAACACCTGTCAATAGTGCTCACCATTGGAAAAGAAGTTAGAAAAGTTTTTAAAATCCCTTGTAGTGTATTTAATGGGTTATCAGTAGACGGAGTTAGTAATTCATTAGATATACTACGGGATCATGTTATGCCTTACAGAGGGGTAGGGTGTGTCATGTTTTAGTGGTATCAGAGCAAAGTTTTTTAAATTTTGTTTTCACATGTTATTTGAATATTCTTTCTTCATAGTACAACTGCTCAATATCATTGTTTGATACATACAGTACATTACATTATAAATATGCACTAACGGGAGGAAATCTCCTTGAGTTATTTGTTCAGGAGATCTAAGATCCTCGCGTTGACTATGGAAGAGGGTGATCGTTCAGTCAATCAATCTATAGAGGCTGAGGTACAAGGGGATGCTGACCCTACACAATGTCGATGGTTCAAGACAGACCCTGCGATCAGTAGTTTCTGCTCGATTCGCTCGTGAGATGGCTGCAATGTTCTAACAAATGGCTGGTAATATGCCTACTCAAGTCCCAATACAGACACCAGTGCTGTTTGTTAAGAAGAAGGATGGTACTCTCCGCTTATGTATAGATTACCGGCAGTTGAATAAGGTGACAATAAAGAACAAATATCCATTGCCTCACATTGATGATCTGTTTGATCAGTTGAAGGGTGCAGCTGTATTCTCCAAAATTGATTTGCGATCTGGTTATTATCAGTTGAAGGTGCAAGAGCAGAGTATTCTAAAAACTGCTTTCAGAACTCGATATGGCCACTATGACATTCTAGTAATGCCATTCAGGTTAACAAATGCTCTAGCTGCTTTTATGGATCTGATGAACACTATCTTCAGACCATATCTCGATCAATTTGTGGTGGTATTTATTGATGACATTTTGATATATTCGAGGAATGTAGAGGAGCATGACAGACATCTACGGATTGTACTACAGACATTAAGGGAGAAATAGCTATACGCAAAATTGTCAAAATGTGAATTTTGGCTGAAAGAAATCTCCTTTTTGGGACATGTTGTGTCAGCTGAAGGGATCAAGGTAGATTCCAGCAAGATAGAACCTATCCTTAATTGGAAACCACCTAGGAACATCACAGAAATTCGCGGTTTTCTGGGTTTAGCTGGATATTGCTGTCTGTTTGTGAATGGGTTTTCTATGTTATCTTCTCCACTGACCAAGCTGCTTCGGAAAGATGTAAAATTTCAGTGGACAGATAAATGTCAGCAAAGTTTTGATGAGTTGAAGAGGTGTTTGACTGAAGCTCCAGTTCTCACTTTACCTATTCCGGGTAAAGAATACACAGTTTATAGTAATGCTTCTCACAATGGGTTAGGCTGTGTACTAATGCAAGATCGGAATGTCATTGCTTATGCATCACGTCAGCTGAAACCGCATGAGAGGAACTACCCAACACATGATCTGGAGCTAGCAGCTATTGTTTTTGCTCTGAAGATCTGAAGACACTATTTGTATGGGGAGAAATGCTACATTTACACAGATCATAAGAGCTTGAAGTACTTAGGCACCCAGAAGGAATTGAATTTGAGGCAGAGGAGATGGTTAGAACTCATTAAAGATTATGATTGCTTAATAAACTATCAGCCAGGGAAAGCAAATGTGGTGGCTGACGCCTTAAGTCGTAAGACTATGGCAAGTCTCAGAGTTTCTCCTTTGTTCATGGTATATGAATTGAAAGTACAGCATGCCAGTTTAGAGATTGATGATGAGGGACAGACAGTAGTTGCATGGCATGTACAGCCAGTGTTGATTGATCAGATCAGAATGGCAGCTCAGAGTGATGTTAAATATCAGAAGCTACTGAAAGAAGTCCAGCAGGGCAAGAAACCTGAATTTTCTGTGAGAGATGATGGTGTATTGCTACATCAGGGCAGAATGTGCATTCCTAGTGATGTGGAATTGAGACAGATCATTATGAAGGAAGCACATGAGTCTCCTTTTGTTATGCACCCTGGTGGAACCAAAATGTATAGAGGGCTGAAAGAGCATTACTGGTGGATGGGTATGAAGAGAGATATAGCTGAATTTGTTTCCAAATGCCTAACTTGCCAGCAAGTAAGGCCAGAACATCAAGTTCCAGCTGGTTTGTTACATCCTTTGTCAGTACCAGAATGGAAATGGGAACGAATAACTATGGATTTTGTTACGGGACTTCCAAGGACACAGAATAGTCATGATGCAGTATGGGTTATAGTTGACAAATTGACCAAGTCTGCTCACTTTTTGCCAGTTCGGATGGATTATAGCCTGGAAAGATTGGCCAGATTGTACATATATGAGATTGTAAAATTGCATGGAGTGCCAGTATCAATTGTGTCTGACAGAGATCCTAGGTTCACTTATAGATTCTTGGGTAGTCTTCAGAGAGCCCTAGGAACTAGATTGAACTTCAGCACAACATTCCACCCACAGACAGATGGCCAGCCTGAGAGGGTTATTCAGATATTGGAGGATATGCTACGGGCTTGTGTGATTGAATTTAAAGGTAGTTGGGATACACACTTTCCTTTGATTGAGTTTGCTTATAACAACAGCTACCAATCAAGCATTGGAATGCCTCCGTATGAAGCTTTGTATGGCAGAAAGTGTAGAACTCCCTTATGTTGGGATGAAGTAGGTGAAAGGAAGATGATTGGGCCAGAAATTGTTCAGCAGACAGAGGAAAAGATCAGATTGATCAGAGCTAGACTCAAGGCTGCATCAGACCGTCAGAAGTCCTATGTTGATCTGAAGAGAAGAGATATTGAATATGCAGTGGGTGATAAGGTATTCCTCAAAGTTTCTCCTTGGAAGAGAATTGTGAGATTTGGCAGAAAGGGGAAATTGAGTCCTCGTTTCATCGGACCATATGAGGTTCTGGAAAGAGTGGGTCCTTTGGCATATCGGTTGGCATTACCTCCAGAGCTGGCAAGGATACACAGTGTCTTCCATATGTCCATGCTAAGGAGGTACAGATCTGACCCATCTCATGTACTATCAGTTGAAGAGATTGAAGTAAATCCAGACCTCTCCTATGAGGAAGAACCCTTAGAAATTCTGGCTTATGAGGTGAAGCAGCTGAGCAATAAACAGATACACCTGGTTAAAGTGCTGTGGAACCATTATTCAGGCCAGGAAGCTACTTGGGAACGTGAAGAGGATATGAGGAGACAACACCAACAGCTGTTCAGAGACTAATGCCAGGTAAAATTTTGAGATGAAATTTATTTAAGGGGGGGAGAATTGTAATACCCCTATGTTTGGTAGTGCGTTCTACTGTTCCAGTGACCAGTGTTGTCCGGACAGCTAGGATGCCTAGAACTACACTTCAATATGAGTGAGGAGACGTAAAATAATGAAATACAAGAAAAGAAAATACAAGGAAAACAAGGGAAAAATAATAGTAAAGAAATGCAATCAAGTTAAGCGAGCCGAGAACCCTAGCGATGGGTGACCGCACCGGGAAGTCACGGCGTGGACCGTTGGCTAGCCCTGGACCGCGGGGAACCTTGGAAAATATTTTTAGGACTTAAATAGACACCTATTGAAATACAAATACCACTAGAAATATTAAATGAAAATTAATTAATTAGTACAAAGAAAAGTGAGAAATGGAAAAACGGACAAAACCCAGTGTTACCGAAAAATTGGGAATGCAACCCGAACAGGGGCATTTTGGTCAATTGACACTCCGAGTTGGATTTTGACCTAAATTTCCATGAAAAATAAGTGGTAATATATTTTGAAAAATTGAATGAAAAATGAGATTAAAGATAAAATATGATTAAGTGGAAAAATATGGGAATAATTAAAAGTTTAATTATAATATTATTTATTTAAGTTAAGTGGAGCATTACTGGACAATTAGTGGACTATATAAACTCACTTAAGGAAAAATACTCCACTAATGTCTTCTTCTTCCTCTCAAATTCAACTTTGCCGAATTCCATTCTCCCTAAAAATCTCCATTACTGTCCCATGTGTGGAGCTCCATCCACTCAAGATCAAGCCATCCAATGATCAAGTTGCCTTCACTAAAGTTAGAGTAAACCTCTTGGGCAGCATATTGGGAGAAAAAAGGAGAGATTTGAAGGAGTTTTGGCAAGTCCCACTTGAGGTACATGTCCAATCTTCTTTCATTTCTTTGTTAAACTTTGTGTTAGAGTTGAGAGGAGTTGATTTATGGAAGAAAATGGAAGATTTGTTGAGTTAGTGAAGTGTTCAATTTTCGACAGCCCTCATGTCCATGGAGAATGAATTATTTCTTCATATATTTAGTGATTTGGGGTATTGATTTAGGTGCTTAAATGTATTGAAGTTGATTTCCATGTATAAAGTTGAATGGTAAGTTTGAAAAGTGAAAATGGAAGTTTGATGTGTGTGTATTACTGTTGGCAACCATGGAGATACCTTGAAGACAGTTTATTTTTGCTTGTAAATGGTGAATTAAAGGATTGATTAAATGTATATTGTGTAGGAAATTATTTGGGTGATTATACTTAGTATATGTAAATGTGTATTGAAATTTGAAGCTTGGAAATTAATGGAATGTAAATGTATCATTGCGGCAGTTTGTTGACTTTTGAAGAATGGTGGAATTCATGCTTGGTTTATGGTATATTAATGTTGACTTGTGTTGGATGTTATGGCAGTTTTAGTGTATATATGATGGTGCGAGGTTGGACATGTAAAAGTGTTATGGTTAGGTGCTTGAATTGTTGTAAATTGAGTTTGACAAATTCTGCACTTTATGGTGTATGTTGAATGTGATTGTAAGCTGCCAAAATGACCTATAATATGTTGTGAATTATGTTTAGGTTATGGTACAACCAGAATTGGCTTGAATGTTGAGTTTGGTAAGTGTTAAAAGTGGTCTTTGATGTGTATGAAGGAAATGTAATAAGGCAGTTTGTGTTTTAGGCCTAGAACTTTAAGTGTGTGGCTCCAATTGGTATGAGACCAATTGGAGGTGAGACTAGACACAAAATGTGCCAACTTTCATTAAGGAAGCTTGCCAAATTTCTGCTTGCAAGGTAGCTTGAAAAATGACCAAATCCGGATTAAGTGCAAATAAGGCCTGAAATTTGACCATTTGGGTAGCAGTTAGTTTTTAGGCCATAACTCACTCAAAACAGGTCCAATTGACCTGAAATTTTGACCATGAATAGTTAAGACCCATATCTACAAGTCTTATGAAGACACCAAATCCCATAAATTACCATAAGCAAGTCAAACAGCTTGCACAATTTCGGGTCCAAAAACTGGCCGAACCAAAATTGACCTAAAATGACCTAAAATGACCAATTTTGGTGCAATTTGACCAGCAATAGTAAAATGACCATAACTTGGTCTACATAACTCAGAATGATCTGAAATTTTGCCCCGCGTTCCATAAGACATAGATCTACAAGTTTGTAGTTTTGACCGAAACCCGAAAACCGAGGGAACTAGGTCGTCCGGGTATGTTAAACTAGTATCCCGTAATCCAGCAAATTGCAAGAAAATGCAGTATGCACGGAAATGAACTTGGTAACATTTACCAGCCCTAAAAGACTATCGAATGTGACATATTAGTAACACTAAAACCTAATTTACCTAAAACGCATTGAGGGTCGATATATTAGGTTGCTTAAGCAAATAATAGCATTCAGTGAATTACTTATCAAGCATTATCGTTAGAGACAGTTTAATTTAGTACTGAAACACTTCAAATTGTGTTTTTCAGTTAGCAAAGACTCAGGAAAAGGGAAGGAAACACTGAGTCAAGGCCAAGAGACAGTTATCAGAGGTTTGTGCACAACAGCTATTTCTTTTGAATTTTTCAATTGAAATGAATTATGACTATTTGTACATTATTGTTTTAAATCGTGGAAATGTGTTTGAATGGATACTTATTGCTTGAAAAACATTGTAAATGGTTTGAAACTGTGAAAAATTGTTTGAATGATA
Organism: Hevea brasiliensis; assembly: GCF_030052815.1. Lineage (NCBI taxonomy): Eukaryota > Viridiplantae > Streptophyta > Magnoliopsida > Malpighiales > Euphorbiaceae > Hevea > Hevea brasiliensis. The sequence continues at coordinate 67,215,559 of NC_079493.1, read as the reverse complement.
TTGATGGATACTTATTAATTGAAAAGCATTGGAAATGGTTTGAAACCACAGCTATCATGTATATTGATTGTATTCCTCACTAGCTTGTCTAGTGGGACGAATTGAATTCCCTCTCTGGCTGAAGTGTTGAGGTGTGTGCCTGTTGAGGACGAATCGAATGAGTACTCATATTTTTGCTAGCTATCTATGTTATTCCTCATTAGTCATCGACTTTTGGGATGAATTGAATACCTCATTAGCCATCGGCTTTTGGGACGAATTGAACTTTGGAACATGATTAAGCTGTGTGTGATTTATTGATATGTGTTATGAGATTGTGAAATGGAGTTAAATTCTTATTGACATTCACTGTCTTTTGAATTTAATCATGATTTGATTTATTGAAATTATTGTGATATTGAGAAATGGAGTTTAAATTCTTATTGACATTCATTGTCTTTTGAATTTAACTATGTTTTGATCTCTGAGATTTATTGTGATATTATAAAATAGAGTTTAAATTCCTTATGACATTTATTGTCTTGAATCTAACTATGGTTTTATGTATCCACTATTTATATGATTTATGAATTGTTATTTAAAGTTGTATTTGGTAAATGTTGTGCACCACTGAGACATTATCTCAGCGACAGCTTTTTATTGCTGTCGCAGGTAGACTGACGGATAGGGTAGCAGACTAGGCTGCTAGTACATCCAGCGAGAGATTATCGGGTATATTGAGTATACCACATTTTGCATTTTGTACTGTAATGTATGTACACTATATGTATATATTGTTTTTGGTTTTGAGTAGTTGTAAATTAAAATTGTACATTGAAGTTGTAAAGTAAATTATGAGTTATTTTGACTTGTAAAAATTGTGTTATATCTCTTGTATCTCAGTCTTTGAAAAATTACTGTGGATTTGAGTTGAGAAATATGTTGTGTTGAGATTTGGAAATATATTAAAGTGCTTTTTACAGGTTTTCTGAAGAACTGTTTTATCCAAAATACAGATGGCACTCTGCCAAAATTTTTACAGAAATTACTAATAGTCCAAATGAGTTAGCTGTTTCACTTCAGTTCACAAAGGTTTTTAACACCTGTAAATAGTGCTCACCATTGGAAAAGAAGTTAGAAAAGTTTTTGAAATCCCTTGTAGTGTATTTAATGGGTTATCAGTAGACGGAGTTGGTAATTCATTAGGTATACTACGGGATCATGTTATGCTTTATATAGGGGTAGGGTGTGATAAAAATCCAATATTTAAATTTTCTTAGTACTATTCCCTTCAATTCATTTCATTAGTCAACCTATAATATTGACCCTTGATGCACTCTAAGTAAGTCAATTCTAATGTTATCAATATGTCACATTTAATAGCCTTCTAGTGTTGGTACATGTTACCAAATTCATTTTCAAGTATATTGCACTTTATTGCAATTTGCTGGATTTCGGTATACTAATTTGACCTAGCCGATTGACCTAGTTCCCTCAGTTTTCGAGTTTCGGTCCAAACTACAAACTTGTAGGTCTATGTCTTATTGCACGCGGGGCAAAATTTTAGGTCATTTTGAGTTGTGTAGACCAAGTTATGGTCAATCTACCAATGCTGGACAGAATGTACCAAAATGGTAGCTTTAGGTCATTTTTAGGTCACTTTTGGTTCGGCCAGTTTTTGGACCTGAACTTGTGCAAGCTATTTAACTTCGTTCTGGCCATTTTTGGGCTTTGGTGTCTTTATAAGAATTGTAGATATATGTCTCAACTATTCATGGTAAAAAGTTCAGGTCAATTGGACCTGTTTTGAGTGAGTTATGGCAAAACACTAACTCCTGCCCAAATGGTCAATTTTCAGGTTTTCAAAGCACTAATCCAGATTTGGTCATTTTTCAAGTCACCTTCTAAGCAGAATTTTGGTAAGCTTCCTTCATGAAAGTTGGCACATTTTGTGCTAGTTCCACCTCCAATTGGTCTCATACCAATTGGAGCCACACACTTAAGGTTCGAAGCCAAAACACACACTGCCCTATTGTACATTGTTCACCCTTTACCAATTACACATCCTATGCTTACCAAGTCACTCTTCCATGCCAATTCTAGTTTGTACCATAACATTAACACATTTAGCAACTCATTTTGGTAATTTTGGCAGCTTATAACCATTCTCAATATGCACACTATAACCCAGAATATTCCAAGTCCAATTACAATAATTAAACACATGAATGCACCTCATTTACATGTCCAAATTCAAACCTTAATACACACATACATGCTGCCATCCATAACAACATAATTCAACAATATAATTCCATAAACCAAACTATGAAACAACACATTTTGATCTTCTTCATAAGGCTGCCACAAGTTTACACATACCCATCAATTTCCACTTTCACTTTTCAAGCTTACAATTCAAACCTTACACATGGGATTCAACTTCAATACAATTAAACATTTCAATCATCATTCAAACCACTATTTACATGCAAGAATAAACTGTTCTTATTGAAGTTCCATGGCTTCCAAAATGTACCTCTCCATTAACTCATCAAACTTCAAAAATCCTTCCATAAATCAACTACCCGCAACACCCATTCAATGTTTAATGAAACAAGAATTAAAAATACATACTTACCACTTTTGAAATTCTTCAAAGCCTCACCGAAACTTAATTTTCTTACTGCCTATCTATTGCCCAAGTTGTGTAGAACAACTTTAGTAAAGGAAAATGCAAGGATCATGGCTTGAAGATGGGAGAGTGAAACTTGCATGGTTGGCCATCCATGGAGGTTTTGAGAGTTTTTTCTTCAATTCGGCAAGGTGAGTGAGGTTGAAGAAGATGAGTGATCTGCTGTCCACAATATGTTTAATGGTCCACTTTAGTGGAGTTAGTGGAGCACTAATAGAATTAAAAGCATTTTTTATGTTAAACTTTCATAATTTGCACATTTTCTTCCTATCTTTTGCTATTTAGATTTTGTACCACTATTTTAATTTTTTGTGACATTTTCCAAGTGTAATATCATTTATTTTTAATGGAAATTTAGGTCAAAAGACAACTTGGGGTGTCAAATGACCACAATGCCCCTGTTCGGGTTGCATTCCCGATTTTTTGGTAACACCGAGTTTTATCGTTTTCTCGATTTCCCATTTTTCTTTATACTAATTAATTAATTTTTCTTTGATATTTCTAATGATATTTATACTTCAATAGATGTCTATTTAAGTCTTAAAAATATTTTCCAGGGTTCCCCGCGGTCCAGGGCTAATCAACGGTCCATGCCGCGACTTCCCGGTGCGGTCACCCATCGCTAGGGTTATCGGCTCGTTTAACTTGGTTGCATTCCATTGCTATTATTTTTTCTTTGTTTTTCTTGTATTTTCTTTTCTTGTATTTCATTATTTTATGTCTCCTCATCCATATTTAAGTGTAGTTCTAGGCATTCTAGCTGTCCGGACAACACTGGTCACCGAAACAGTAGAACGCACTACCGAATATAGGGGTGTTACATTTTGAGATCGGGTTAAGGCCTAGTCTATGAATGCAAGTTGTGGGGTTTTGACACCAGAACTTCTTAGAGCTAATATCGCAAGCACTGGAATTGGAAAGAATTGAGAATGAAGATACAGTTAAAAAGGGTACAACAGAAAAATAGAAAACTAGAAAGACTACTGATCAAGTTCCTGATAGTGGGTCAGGAAAGAGGATGCACTTTGGATGATCATGCTCACGCGAATCGGGTAGAGATATATCTTCTGGACAGAAACCACCTCGATCGGATCAGCAAACTCAGCAAAGACCCAAAAATGCGACTTTGTGAAACTTGTGGTAAACCACATAGTGGGGTATGTTATAGAGCCATAGGAGCATGTTTTAATTGTGGAGAGACTGGTCATTTTGCTAGGGATTGTGTAAATCCACGCCGTTTTGGATCATTTACTACACCAGAGGGATCAACCCAAGTTTCTACCCCATAGAGTTCACCATCAGTTAGTAGAGGCAAAGGTAGAGGTAGGGGTAGTACACCTACAAGTCAGAGTACTGTGATCAGCCAGAACAGGGTGATGCTTCAGCTAGAGTATACGCTATACGACAGAGGGAAGAGGCTGAGACTTTTGACATTGTTGCTGGTACTTTCTCAATTAGTAACTAAGATACATATATGTATTATTTGACCTGAGGTCTGCATACTTTTATGTTAGTGTTAGAACTATATGTTATGTTGTTATTCCTTTACAGGGGAATAAATTTTGATGCATTAGTGACTAGTCCTTTAAGATAAGGATTGTGATAATAAGTGAAATTAGTTTTGGAAGAGTTTATCTGTGAAAAGTATTTTCTAACACACCATAAATTATAAAGCTAAATGGAAAGCTTACTTAATGTAAGGCAAGAGGACGTAAAAGTAAGTTGCGGTAATAGACTTGCTCTAGATGAGGGCAAAGATGTTACTGTTAGTAATTGTTAATGGATATTGTAATCAGAATAAGATTCGAATATCAGTAAATTCAAAAAGGATAAAATATAGGAAAATTTGATCTATTGGGATGTATCGTAGTAACTATGCAACGTTCTTGATATTTATACTGTAAGCTGCAGATTACAGTACTAACTTGAGATTATTGTGTAAAGCTACATATTACCCGATAGTGCACTAAGATGAGAATAGTTGCCAACGGCATCTGTATTGATATAGTTATGTCAGGACAAAATTTTATTGTTGGAAATGAGTTTGGAAATCCCACTTAGGGAGTTAAAACTCAAAAATTAGATTATCGAAAGGTTATAGTTCAATACAAAAGGAAGTAAGTTATAGAATATCAATAGATAAAAAGAGTTGTGGAAATAAAAATTTGAACAGTTATTTCAGATATAACAAAGAAATGTTACGAATGTGAGTAAGATTGTTGACTAGAATGGTCAAAGGACCCATGATTAAATAAGTAATTCTAATATGACCATAATGGTCATTCAAGAAGGGAACATGAATCGAAATATTAGACAAAACGATAGTAAGAAAATATTAGTGCTGTATAAACAAAGTAAATGTTATATTAGATTGTTAAAAGTCTTACACAAATTCAGAGGAAAGAAGATTATACGATCATATAGAAAGGAGGAAATAAACGTGTGAACATTGTAAGACGGCTATTGGATAAAATTTCGCAGACGTATGTTCGACAGTGCGTTCTACTGTTTCGGTGACCAATGTCTGTCCAGACAGCTAGGATGCTTAGAATTATATTTAAATGTTAGTGAGGAGACATAAAATAATGAAATACAAGAAAGGAAAATACAAGAAAAACAAAGAAAAAATAATAGCAATGAAATGTAACCAAGTTAAATGAGCCAAAAACCGTAGCGATGGGTGACCGCACGGGGAAGTTATGGTGCAGGCAATAGCCGACCCCAGGACTACAGGAAACCCTTGGAATTTAATTTCGAGACCTAATTAAAGACTTATTGAAGAATAAATGTCATTAGAAATATCAAAGAAAAATTAATTAATTAGTACAAAGAAAAACAAGAAATCGAGAAAATAATAAAATTCGGTGTTACCGAAAAATCGGGAATGCAACCCGAATAGGGGCATTGTGGTCAATTAACACCCCAAGTTGCCTTTTGACCTCAATGTCCATTAAAAATAAATGATATTGCACTTAGGAAATGTCATGAAAAATTAAAATGGGATACAATATGTAAATAGTAAAAGAATTGAGCTAAATGTGCAAATAATGGAACTTAGTATAATTAACCATTAAACTATTGTTAAGTGCTCCACTAATATAGAAATTTGGACACCTATATTAGCCTTGGGACAGCTGAATCATCATCTTCAACCTTGCTCCATAAACCAATCGAAACTTTCACCATGGAAACCACCATTGCCGCCCCACATGTAACCTTCATTGGTGCATGATCAAGCCATTAGTTCTTCTAGGTTTCTTCACTAAAGTTGTTCTATACCGCTTGGGCAACATTTTGGGGGTAAGAAAGGAAAGTTTTGGTGGAGTTTTGAAGAAGTCCAAAAGAGGTAAATGTGTATTTTTCAATCTTGCTTCATTAAACTTTGAGTGGATGTTATAGGGAGTTGTTTTGTGGAAGAAATTTTAAAGTTTGATGGAGTAATGGTGGTACACCATTTCGACAGCCATGAAAAATTACTATTTGTTATTTGTTTTCACTTGCAAATGGTTGTTTAAGATGGTGGTATAGGTGTTTATGTGTATAGAAATAATTTAGATAATGTATACTAAGTGTATGTGTGATAGTGCACTTGGTTTTGGAAGCTTGAAAGCAAATTTGAAGCAGATATTTTCCATGAGGTGAATTGGCACCTTTAAAGAGTGGTTAGAAATGGGTAGTTTCATGGAATGGTTTGTTGAATTATGGTGCTTAGGTTGGCAGCAAGTGTATGTGCATAATTGTTTGAATTTGGACATGTAAATGAGGTATGTTCATGTGGTTAAATTATGCAAATGGACTTTGGAAAATTCTGAGTTATAATGTGTATATTGAGAATGGTTACAAGCTGTCCAAAATGTGTTGTTAAGTATGTTAATGGTATGGTACCAAATCAGAATTGGCATGAAAGAGTTAGCTTGGTAAGTATTGAATGTGTAGTTGGTAAGTGTTGAATAATGTGTAACAGGGCAGTGTACACTTTAGCTTAGAAACTTAAGTGTGTAATTCCAATTGATATGAGACCAATTGGCAGTGAAACTAGGCACAAAAAGTGTCAACTTTTATGAAAGAAGCTTACCTAAATTCTGTCCATAAAGTGACATGAGAATTGACCAAATCCGGATTAGTGACTTGAAAGCCTGAAAATTGACCATTTGAGCAGCAGTTAGTATTTTGACCATAACTTACTCAAAACAGGTCCAAATCACCTGAAATTTTTACCATGAATAGTTTATACATAGATATACAATTCTTATGAAGACACCAAAGCCCATAAATGGCCAGAACCAAGCTAAATAGCTTGCACAATTTCAGGTACCAAAACTGGCCGAACCAAAAGTGACCTAAAAATGACCTAAGCCTACCATTTTAGTGCATTCTGTCCAGCATTGGTAAATTGACCATATCTTGGTCTACACAACGCAGAAGGACCTAAAATTTTTCCCCGCGTGCAATAAGATATAGACCTACAAGTTTGTGGTTTAGACCAAAACCCGAAGACCGAGGGAACTAAGTCGTCCGGCTAGGTCAAAATAGTACACCGAAATCCGGTAAATTGCAATAAAATGCAATACACTTAGAAATGAAATTGGTAACATATACCAATACTAAAGGGCTATAAAATGTGACATATTGGTAACATTAGAATTGACTCACTTAGAGTGCATCAATGGTCAACATTATAGGTTGACTAATGAAATGAATTGAAGGGAATAGTACCAAGAAAATTTAAATATTGGATTTTATTGTTAGAAACAAGTTCATTGAGTACTGAAACACTTTAAATTGTGTGTTTCAATTGAAAAGGATATTGAGAAGCATAAGGAACACTGAGTCAGGGCCAAGAAGCATTTATCAGAGGTCTGTGCACAATACTTTTTATATTCACTGCTTTTACTAGAAAATTTATTTGGAGAAATGAGTTATGAATAATTTTTTATTGTTTTGGCTTTGGGAATCTTAATTGGAAATTATTGTGTTGCCTACTTTGCAAATGGAAATTTTGAGATAAAATATGATTTGTGGTTTGTATGAAATGTTAAATATAGTGATTTGGAATTATTTTGATTCACACTTGGCATGACAATAATACTATGTTCCTCCTCCATTTATGGGGTGAGTGTGATTTTATTCCTCCCTCTTTGACTTGCCAGTCTGAGGTGAGTGTGGATGAGTACTTATTATCTAGCTAGCTACCTCCTTCATTGATTTTGATTAGTGGGGTGAGTATGCCTTGTCGTGGTGTACAACACAGCATGTTCGAAAAAGTTTGTGTCACGACCTAAGTTATGTTATTGATTGGCAACACTGTGTTATTCAATTGTTTGATCAAATTTGTGTTATATAAGCTTTGAAAATCATGACATGAAATTGTGAATTATTTGAATTGTAAATTGTCAATAAAAAGTTTTACATACTGCATTTTATTGTTATTGTGCACCACTGAGTAAATTTTACTCAGTGATAGCTTTTTCATTGCTGTCGCAGGTAGACAGACGGACAGAGAAGCAGAGTAGGCCGCTTGTACCACATTTTGAGATTTCACTAGGTATATCGAGTACACCATATTGTGTAGTTTTTGTTATAATGTATGTGCACTATATATATATATTGTACTTGGTCTTGAGCAGTTGTAAACTAAAATTGTAAATTATTTTGGCTTATAAAAATATTGTGACATATTTATCTTATCTCAGTTTTTGAAAACACTGGAAAAACTGATTGTTGAACTGAATTGACAAATGTTGAGAAATTTATTGTGTTAATGTCACACCCTACCCCTCTGTAAGGCATAAAATGATCTCGTAGTATACCTAATGAATTGCCAACTTCGTCAACTGATAACCCATTAAATACACTATAAGGGATTTTAAAACTTTTCTTAATTCCTTTTATAGAGGTGAGCACTATTTAAAGGTGTTAAAAAAAATTTTGAACTGAAGGGAAACAGCTAACACATTTGAATTATTAGGAATTTCTGTAAAAATTTTGGCGGAGTGCCCTCTGTATTTTGAATAAAACAGTTCTTCAAAAACCTGTAAAAATCACTTCCAATATATTTCTCAATCTCAACTCTAACATTTAATCAACACAATATGTTTCTCCACTCAAATCCACAATAATTTTTCAATATTTCCAAAGGCTGAGAAAAAAGAAATATGGTACAAATTTTACAAGCCAAAATAACTCATAATTTATTTTACAACTTCAATGTACAATTTTAATTTACAACTGCTCAAAACCAAAAACACTATGTACACACAGTGAACATACATTACAATACAAAATGCAGAATATGGTATACTCAATATACCCGATGATCTCTCACTGAAGCACTAGCACTCCTAGTCTGCCTGGCTCGATCTGTTTCCACTGTGATGAATGAAAGCTATCGCTGAGACAATGTCTCAGTGGTGCACAACATTAACCAAATACAACTTTAAATCATAATTCATAAGTCATATAAATAGTTGATATTTAAAACCATAGTTAAATTCAAAGACAATGCATGTCATAAAGAATTTAAACTCCATTCCACAATATCACAATAAATCTCAATAATCAAAACATGGTTAAATTCAAAAGACAGTGAATGTCAATAAGAATTTAAACTCCATTTCACAATCTCACAATACATATCAATAAATCACACACAGCTTAATCATGTTCCAAAGTTCAATTTGTCCCAAAAGTCGATGGCTAATGAGGAATAACATAGCTAGCTAGCAAAAATATGAATACTAATTCTATTCGTCCTCAACAGGTACACACCTCAACACTTCAGCCAGAAAGGGAATTCAATTCATCCCACTAGACAAGCTAGCGAGGAATTCAATCAATATACATGATAGCTATGGTTTCAAACCATTTATAATGCTCTTCAATCAATAAGTATCCATCAAATATCATTTAAACAATTTCTCACAGCTGCAAACCATTTACAATGCTTTTCAAGCAATAAGTATCCATTCAAACACATTTCCACAATTTAAAACAATAATATAAAAATAGTCATAATTTATTTCAATTGAAAAATTCAAAAGAAATAACTGTTATGCACAAATCTCTGATAACTGTCGCTTGGCTCTGACTCAGTGTTTCCTTGCCCTTCCCTGAGTCTTTGCTAACTGAAACACACAATTTGAAGTATTTCAGTACTCATTTAAACTGTCTCTAATAATAAGGTTCTATAATTAATTTATTGAATTCTATTATTTCCTTAGTCAACCTAAGATGTCGACCCTCGATGCATTCTAGGTGAATTAGGTTTTAATGTTATCAATGTATCATATTTAATAGCCTTTTTGTATTGGTACATGTTACCAAATTCATTTCCATGTATATTGCGTTTTATTGCAATTTGTCGAATTCTGGTATACTAATTTGACCTAGCCGGATGACCTAGTTCCCTCAGTTTTTGAGTTTTGGTCAAAACTACAAACTTGTAGATCTATGTCTTATTGCACGCGGATCAAAATTTCAGGTCATTCTGAGTTTACTAGACCAAGTTATGGTCATTTTACCATTACTGGTCAAAATGCATCAAATTGGTCACTTTAGGTCACTTTTGGTTCGGCTAGTTTTTGGACCTGAAATTGTGCAAGCTATTTGACTTGCTTATGGTCATTTCTGGGTGTTGGTGTCTTCATAAGAGTTGTAGATATATGTCTTAACTATTAATGGTAAAAATTTCAGGTCAATTGGACTTGTTTTGAGTGAGTTATGGCCAAAACACTAACTGTTGCCCAAATGGTCAATTTTCAGGCCTTAAATGCACTAATCCGGATTTGGTCATTTTTCAAGTTACCTTCAAAGCAGAATTTTGGTAAGCTTCCTTCAAGAAAGTTGGCACATTTTGTGCCTAGTTTCACCTCCAATTGGTCTCATTCCAATTGGAGCCACACACTTAAAGTTCTAAGCCAAAATACACACTGCCCTATTGCACATTGTTCATCACTCATCAAAGGACACATTTAACACTTACCAAGTTACACATTCATGCCATTTCTGTTTTGTACCATAACATAAACACATTTCACAACACATTTTTGGTCACTTTGGTAGCTTATAACCACACTCAATATGCACATTATAGTCCAGAATTTTCCAAGTTCAAATTACAACAATTTAACCACATAACCTAGCTCATTTACATGTCCAAACAGAAACCTTTATTCACATGTACAAGCTGCCATAACAAGCACCATAATTCAACCATATAATTCCATAAACCAACCCATGAAATAACATATTTCGGTTCACAATTCAAGCTGCCGATTCATACATCTCTCTCAATTAATTTCCAAGCTTCCAAAATCAAGTGTACATTCACATATACTTAGTATACATCACCCAATTTATTCCTACACATATAAACACTTCATCAACACTTTAATCTACCATTTACATACAAGGATAAACTGTTCTTAAGGAGTTTCCATGGCTACAAAAAATATACATCTCCCTTAAAACATCAAACTCCAAAAATCTTTCCATAATTCAACTACCCATAACATCCACACAAACTTTAATGAAGCAAGCATCAAAAATACCTACTTACCACTTTGGAAACTCTTCAAAACCTTGACTAAACTTGATCTTCTTGCTGCCTATCTACTGCCCAAGGTGTATGGACAACTTTTAATGAAGGAAAGTGCAAGGAAAGAGGCTTGGATCATGCTTGCATGAAGCTTCAAAACCATGCGGCCATGGAGGAATTTCATTCTTCAATTTCGGCTGGTCATTGAGAGGTGTGGAAGAAGATGGAAATCTATCCAAAATGAAGATGTAGTGGTCCACTTAGGTGAGTTAGTGGAGCACTATGTGTGATTTAATGTTTATTTAATCTTAAATTCCCAATTTCTCACATTAAGCTCCCAATTTTTGCTATTTACATTAGGTACCACCAATTTAATTTTTTATGACATTTTCTAAGTGTAATATCATTTATTTTTAATGGAAATTTAGGTCAAAAGACAACTCGGGGTGTCAAATGGCCACAATTCCCCTGTTCGGGTTGCATTCCTGATTTTTCGGTAACACCGGGTTTTGTCCGTTTTCTCGATTTCTCACTTTTCTTTGTACTAATTAATTAATTTTTCTTTGATATTTCTAATGGTATTTATACTTCAATAGATGTCTATTTAAGTCTTAAAAGATATTTTCTAGGGTTCCCCGCGGTCGAGGGCTAGTCAACGGTCCACGCCGCAACTTCCCGATGCGATCACCCATCGCTAGGGTTCTCGGCTCGTTTAACTTGGTTACATTTCATTGCTATTATTTTTCCTTTGTTTTCCTTGTATTTTCTTTTTTTGTATTTCATTATTTTATGTCTCCTCATCCATATCTAAGTGTAGTTCTAGGCATCCTAGCTGTCCGGACAACACTGGTCGCTGGAACAGTAGAACGCACTACCGAACATAGGGATGTTACAATTCTCCCCCCCTTAAAATAAATTTCGTCTCAAAATTTTACCTGGCATTAGTCTCTGAACAGCTGTGGGTGATGTCTCCTCATATCCTCTTCACGTTCCCAAGTAGCTTCCTGGCCTGAATGATGGTTTCACAGCACTTTAACCAGGTGTATCTGTTTATTCCTCAGCTGCTTCACCTCATAAGCCAGAATTTCTATGGGTTCTTCATTATATGAGAGGTCTGGATTTACCTTAATCTCTTCAACTGATAGTACATGAGATGGGTCAGGTCTGTACCTCCTTAACATGGACACATGGAAGACACTGTGTATCCTTTCTAATTCTAGAGGTAATGCCAATCGATATGCCAAACAACCCACTCTTTCCAGAACTTCATATGGTCCAATGAAATGAGGACTCAGTTTCCCCTTTCTGCCAAATCTCATAATCCTCTTCCAAGGAGAAACTTTAAGGAATACCTTATCACCCACTGCATATTCAATGTCTCTTCTCTTCAGATCAACATAGGACTTTTGACGGTCTGATGCAGCCTTGAGTTGATCTCTAATCAATCTGATCTTTTCCTCTGTCTACTGAACAATTTATGGCCTAATCATTTTTCTTTCACCAACTTCATCCCAACATAAGGGAGTTCTGCACTTTCTACCATACAAAGCTTCATATGGAGGCATCCCAATGCTTGATTGGTAGCTGTTGTTATAAGCAAACTCAATCAAAGGCAAGTGTGTATCCCAACTACCTTCAAACTCAATCACACAAGCCCATAGCATATCCTCCAATGTCTGAATTACCCTCTCAGATTGGCTATCTGTCTGTGGGTGGAATGCTGTGCTAAAGTTCAATCTAGTTCCTAGGGCACTCTGTAAACTACCCCAGAATCTAAAAGTGAACCTAGGATCTCTGTCAAATACAATTGATACTGGCACTCCATGTAATTTTACAATTTCATATATGTACAATCTAGCCAATCTTTCCAGGCTATAGTCCATCCAAACTGGCAAAAAGTGAGCAGACTTGGTCAGTCTGTCAATTATAACCCATACTGCATCATGACTATTCTGTGTCCTCAGAAGTCCCGTAACAAAATCCATAGTTATCCGTTCCAATTTCCACTCTGGTACTGGCAATGGATGTAACAAACCAACTGAAACTTGATGTTCTGCCTTTACTTGCTGACAAGTTAGGCATTTGGAAATAAAATCAGCTATATCCCTCTTCATACCCATCCACCAGCAATGCTCTTTCAGCTCTCTGTACATTTTAGTTCCACCAGGGTGCATAGCAAAAGGAGACTCATGTGCTTCCTTCATAATGATCTGTCTCAATTCTACATCATTAGGAATGCACATTCTGCCCTGATGTAGTAATAAACCATCATTTCTCACAGAGAATTCAAGTTTCTTGCCTTGCTGGACTTCTTTCAGTAGCTTCTGATATTCATCATCATTTTGAGTAGCCATTCTGATCTGATCAATCAACACTGGCTGTACATGCCATGCAACTACTGTCTGTCCCTCATCATCAATCTCTAAACTGGCATGCTGTGCTTTCAATTCATGTACCATGGATAAAGGAGAAACTCTGAAACTTGCCATGGTCTTGTAACTTAAGGCGTCAACCACCACATTTGCTTTTTCTGGCTGATAGTCTATTAAGCAATCATAGTTTTTAATAAGTTCTAACCATCTCCTCTGTCTCAAATTCAATTGATTTTGGGTGCCCAAATACTTCAAGCTCTTATGATCTGTATAAATGTAACATTTCTCCCCATACAAATAGTGTCTCCAGATTTTCAGAGCAAAAACAATAGCTGCTAGCTCCAAATCATGTGTTGGGTAGTTCCTCTCATGCGGTTTCAGCTGGCGTGATGCATAAGCAATGACATTCCGATCTTGCATCAGTACACAGCCTAACCCATTATGAGAAGCATCACTATAAACTGTATATTCTTTACCCGGGGTAGGTAAAGTAAGGACTGGAGCTTTAATCAAACAACTCTTCAACTCATCAAAACTCTGCTGACATTTATCTGTCCACTGAAATTTTACATCTTTTCGAAGCAGCTTGGTCAGTGGAGAAGATAACATAGAAAACCCTTTCACAAATCGATGGTAATATCCAGCTAAACCCAGAAAACTGTGAATTTCTGATATTCCTGGGCGGCTTCCAATTAAGGATAGCTTCTACCTTGCTGGAATCTACCTTGATCCCTTCAGTTGACACAACATGTCCCAAAGAGGAGATTTCTTTTAACCAAAATTCACATTTCAACAATTTGGCGTATAGCTATTTCTCCCTTAGAGTCTACAGTACAATCCACAGATGTCTGTCATGCTCCTTTGCATTCCTCAAATATATCAAAATGTCATCAATAAACACCACCACAAATTGGTCGAGATGTGGTCTGAAGATAGTGTTCATCAGATCCATAAAAGCAGCTGGAGCATTTGTTAACCCTAATGGCATTGCCAGAAACTCATAGTGGCCATACCGAGTTCTGAAAGTAATTTTTGGAATACTCTGTTCTTGCACCTTCAACTGATAATAACCAGATCGCAAATCAATTTTGGAGAATACAGCTGCACCCTTCAACTAATCAAACAGATCATCAATGCGAGGCAATGGATATCTGTTCTTTATTGTCACCTTATTCAACTGCTGGTAGTCAATACATAAGCGGAGAGTACCATCTTTCTTCTTAACAAACAATACTAGTGCTCCCCAAGGTGACACACTAAGGTGGATGAAGCCCTTTACAAGTAGTTCTTGCAAATGTACCTTCAACTCCTTCAACTCTGTTGGTGCCATTCTGTATGGTGTTATGGAGATTGGATCCACACCAGGCAGAATATTAATTTCAAACTGCACTTCTCTTTCCAGAGGTAATCCTAGCAATTCATTAGGAAACACATCTAGAAAGTCATATACTATAGGGATGTCCCTCAATGCTGGACTCCCCACTTGGATGTCTACCACATGTGCCAAGTATGCTTCACACCCCTTTCTGATCATTTTTCTGGCTAATGCAGCCGAAATGATGTTTGATGGCAATAGCTGCCTCTCCCTATGTATTACCACATCACTGTACTGAGGGAGACCAAAAGTGATTGTCTTTGGTCTACAGTCAATCATGGCGTGATACTTGGCTAACCAATCCATGCCCAAGATGATATCATAATCTCTGAAGGGCATTTCAATGAGATCAGATAGAAAAGTATGTCCTTGGATTACCAAAGGACAATCCCTATACATTCTATTAACCCTGACCTCTTGTCCTAGCGGACTCGTTACTAGCACCTCAAAGTCCATTTTTATACATGGAACAGCCATGCAATCAATGATGCTAGCACTCACATAAGAATGGGAAGAACCCGGATCAAATAACACAAACACATCTTAATTAAAGGTTGAGAAGGTACCAGCCACAGCATCAGATGTCTCGGCCTCTTCTCTCTGTCTTATTGTGTAGACTCTGACCGGAGCACTATCTTGCTCTGATTGTTTCACAGTGCCTTGGCTACCTGCTGGGCTACCTCTACCCCTGCCTCTACCTCTGCTGGGTGGTTGTGAACCTCTGGTGACAGGGCTCAGGCCCGACCCTTCTGATGGTAGGAGGTGGTCCAACTCTGCGAGTACTGGTGCAGTCTTTGGCAAAGTGCCCTGTGCCTCTACAGTTATAACAGGCTCCAATAGCCTTGTAGCACACCCCACCATGATTTCTTCCACAAGTTTCACATTAGCGGAGAGGGTAGGAACCTCTGGTACTCTGCTGACCAGATAGAGGAGGTTTTTATCCTGAATATCTTCCCCTACCAGACTTCTTACCACCTTTGCTATGTCCCCCATGGTTCTTCCTCTTTCCAGTAGGACCACTGGAACTCTTTTCTACTGACTTTCCCTCTTTCTCTGTCTTTTCTGATTTCTTTTTCTCTGGGGCTACTTCATATTCAATTCTTTCTAACTCTAGTGCTTGAGAAATAAGTTCAGAAAAGTTAGTATGTTTGAATTCGACCACTTGTAATCTGATACTGGGCTTCAAGCTGGTTTCAAACCTCTTACATCTCTCTTTGCTGGTAGAAAGTAGACTTACTGCATAATGGCTCAGGCGGAAAAATTCCCTTTCATATTCAGCCACTGATTTACTCCCCTGTTTCAGACTTAGGAACTCTTGCAGCTCCTGGTCCACATAAGCATCAGGGACATATTCATTCCATGTTAGCACTGAAGGTTCTACTGCATCGTGGGAATGGTTTTCCACTACCATATGCATCCTCTCAGAGTGAGATACTGAATATTCAAATATGAGCTCCTCTATACAATGTAGCTTCTTGAATACCCTATCCATTCTCTCTAACAACTGTTCTGCCTCTAGAGGATTTACTGTCCCCTTGAACTCAGTAGCCCCATATTTCATTAATTTGTCATACTGCCTAGCAGAAGACCATGGTTGTACCACTGGTGTCTGTAGTGGGACTTAAGTAGGCACATTACCAGCCATCTGTTGAAACATTGCAGCCATCTGCTGAGCGAACTGAGCAGGAAACTGCAGATCGAGGGGTGCTCTTGATCCATCGACATTGTGTAGGGCTGGGGCATCCCCTTGTACCTCAGCCTCTATAGATTGATCGACTAAATGATCACCCTCTTCCATAGTCAATGCGAGGATCTTAGACCTCCTGAACATTTAACACAAGGAGCTTTCCTCCTGTTAGTGCATATTTATAATGTAATGTATTGTATGTATCAAACAACGACTTTGAGTAGTTGTACTATGAAGAAAGAATATTCAATTTACAGGTGAAAATAGAATTTTAAAAACTAGCTCTGATACTACTTAAACATGTCACACCCTACCCCTCTGTAAGGCATAACATGATCCTGTAGTATACCTAATGAATTATCAACTTCGTCTACTAACAACCCATTAAATACACTATAAGGGATTTTAAAACTTTTCTTACTTCTTTTTACAGTGGTGAGCACTATTTACAGGTGTTAAAAAAATTTTTGAACTGAAGGGAAACAGCTAACACATTTGAATTATT
Organism: Hevea brasiliensis; assembly: GCF_030052815.1. Taxonomy (NCBI): domain Eukaryota; kingdom Viridiplantae; phylum Streptophyta; class Magnoliopsida; order Malpighiales; family Euphorbiaceae; genus Hevea; species Hevea brasiliensis. The sequence continues at coordinate 67,198,410 of NC_079493.1, read as the reverse complement.
AGGAATTTCTGTAAAAATTTTGGCGGAGTGCCCTCTGTATTTTGAATAAAACAGTTCTTCAAAAACTTGTAAAAATCACTTTCAATATATTTCTCAATCTCAACTCCAACATTTAATCAACACAATATGTTTCTCCACTCAAATCCACAATAATTTTTCAATATTTCCAAAGGCTAAGATAAAAGAAATATAGTACAAATTTTACAAGCCAAAATAACTCATAATTTATTTTACAACTTCAATGTACAATTTTAATTTACAACTGCTCAAAACCAAAAACATTATATACATACAGTGAACATACATTACAATACAAAATGCAGAATATGGTATACTCAATATACCCGATGATCTCTCACTGAAGCACTAGCAGCCTAGTCTGCTGCCCTGTCAGTCTGTCTACCTGCGACAGTAATGAAAAGCTATCTCTGAGACAATGTCTTTAAATCACAATAAATCTCTGCACAACATTAACCAAATACAACTTTAAATCACAAATCATAAGTCATATAAACAGTGGATACTTAAAACCATAGTTAAATTCAAAGACAATGAATGTCATAAAGAATTTAAACTCCATTTCACAATATCACAATAAATCTCAATAATCAAAACATGGTTAAATTCAAAAGACAGTGAATGTCAATAAGAATTTAAACTCCATTTCACAATCTCACAACACATATCAATAAATCACACACAGCTTAATCATGTTCCAAATTACAATTCGTCCCAAAAGCCGATGGCTAATGAGGAATTCAATTCGTCCCAAAAGCCGATGGCTAATGAGGAATAACATAGCTAGCTAGCAAAAATATGAGTACTCATTCTATTCGTCCTCAACACTTCAGTTAGAGAGGGAATTCAATTCGTCTCACTAGACAAGCTAGCGAGGAATTCAATCAATATACATGATAGCTGTGGTTTCAAACCATTTACAATACTCTTCAATCAATAAGTATCCATCAAATATCATTTAAACAATTTCTCACAGTTTCAAACCATTTACAATGCTTTTCAAGCAATAAGTATCCATTCAAATACATTTTCACAATTTAAAACAATAATATACGAGTAGTCATAATTTATTTCAATTGAAAAATTCAAAAGAAATAACTGTTGTGCACAAATCTCTGATAACTGTCGCTTGGCTCTGACTCAGTGTTTCCTTCCCCTTCCCTGAGTCTTTGCTAACTGAAACACACAATTTGAAGTGTTTCAGTACTCATTTAAACTGTCTCTAACAATAAGGTTCAATAATTAATTTATTGAATTCTATTATTTCCTTAGTCAACCTAAGATGTCGACCCTCGATGCATTCTAGGTGAATTAGGTATTAATGTTATCAATGTATAATATTTAATAGCCTTTTTGTATTGTTACATATTACTAAATTCATTTCTATATATATTGCGTTTTATTACAATTTGTCGAATTCCGGTATACTAATTTGACCTAGCTGGATGACCTAGTTTTCTTAGTTTTCGGGTTTCGGTCAAAACTACAAACTTGTAGATCTATGTCTTATTGCACCCAGGGCAAAATTTCAGGTCATTCTGAGTTTACTAGACCAAGTTATGGTCATTTTACCATTGCTGGTCAAAATGCATCAAATTGGTCACTTTAGGTCATTTTTAGGTCACTTTTGGTTTAGCTAGTTTTTGGACCCGAATTTATGCAAGTTATTTGACTTGCTTATGGTCATTTCTGGGTGTTGATGTCTTCATAAGAGTTGTAGATATATGTCTTAACTATTCATGGTAAAAATTTCAGGTCAATTGGACCTGTTTTGAGTGAGTTATGGCCAAAACACTAACTGCTACCCAAATGGTCAATTTTCAGGCCTTAAATGCACTAATCCAGATTTGGTCATTTTTCAAGTTACCTTCCAAGCAGAATTTTGGTAAGCTTGATTCATGAAAGTTGGCACATTTTGTGCCTAGTTTCACCTCCAATTGGTCTCATTCCAATTGGAGCTACACACTTAAGGTTCTAAGCCAAAATACACACTGCCCTATTGCACCTTGTTCATCACTCATCAAAGGACACATTTAACACTTACCAAGTTACACATTCATGCCATTTCTGTTTCGTACCATAACATAAACACATTTCACAACACATTTTTGGTCACTTTGGCAGCTTATAACCACACTCAATATGCACATTATAGTCCAGAATTTTCCAAGTTCAAATTACAACAATTTAACCACATAACCTAGCTCATTTACATGTCCAAACTCAAACCTTTATACACATGTACAAGCTGCCATAACAAGCACCATAATTCAACCATATAATTCCATAAACCAACCCATGAAATAACATATTTTGGTTCACAATTCAAGCTGCCGATTCATACATCTCTCTCAATTAATTTCCAAGCTTCCAAAATCAAGTGTACTGTAACACCCCTCACCCGTCTACAGTATAGCCGAGCAAGGCGTGCTACATGGCTTGCCGGAACACCTAGTCTGTGATTAAGAAGTCTTTTATGTAATATTCATATCATGCTGATACTATTGTCATATTTTGATAAAATCAGTGTTTCAAGATTGGTAATAAAAATTTGGCAAGGTGCCGTCTATATTTAGGACAAACTGTCCTTCCAAACCTATTGAAAACAGTTTAACATGATGATATCAAAATCTCAAATATTTCACAGTCTCTATTTCTCAGTAAAGTCAATAGACTTTTACAGTCATTAAACAGTTCTATAATACAATCCATAATAATTTAAATATATACAGAAAATCTCCATGTTATTTAATATGTACAAAATATTACAAACTTTAGAGCTTTCATAACATTATAAAATACAGGGCTGAATTTCAAATATACAACAAAAGTACAAAATACAAGATATCCTAAGTCCTACCATGTATGTAATGCAGTGCAGATGACTCTGGACTCCTGTGCAGATCTGATGTCTCACCCGGTCGTAGGTCTGCTGGGCTCCCCAGCTGTATCTCCAATACCTACGCGTTACAAAAGCAACGCGCTAAGCAATTTTGCTTAGTGGTGCGAAATATAAAGAAATATACACTAAAATAAAGTAAACAAAGTGTTTACAAATTTTTATTGGTGCTGTGTGTCAGTAGACTGGATTTAGGTATTTGAATTTAATAGTACTTGAATTACTGCCCGTGTAGCCTATATCTCGACGGCATCGGATAAACGGATATACTAGCACTGGGTACCTAGTACCTCGGGCCGTCACACCATCGGTCACAAAGTGTCTCCCGGTTTGCAAATAGCGTGGCTAAAAAGCCATATAGTCAATCTGGCGATAAGCCAAGAATAAATACACAATATGTATAGCCATAGGCTATTAAAGTCACAGTGCGGCATAATAAGCCGTAAAAACACAGTATGGCATGAAGCCATTTACAGAACAGCTGTCAGAATCCTATTGGCATGCCAACCTATCCATACTATTCAACTAGGCAAACTAGGGCACATTATAAATTAATTGTTTAATTCTTCAATCTTTGGAGTTTACTAACTATTATATAATTCACAAGTCAATGCATATGTTGACCTTTTTAGGTAATATGGATAAGTTGTTTCTAGCATCAATATGTCACAATTTATATCTCAATATGCTGCCAATATAGTGCATTTTACTATTTTTACAAGTTGGCATTCATTGCCAAAATGCTTCAAGCATCATTGTACGCAAATTGTCAAATTCTCAATTTTTGTGTGCTAGATTGGTCTAGCTTAAAGTCCTATTTCCCTTTATTTTTAGCTTCTGGTCAAAGAAGCAAAATTGTAGCTCTATGTCTTACTGCATGCGGGGCAAAATTTCAGATCATTCCGAGTTGTGTAGACCAAGATATGGTCAATTTGCTAAAGCTGGACAGACTGCACTTTTTGTGCAAAATTTGGTAAATTTTTAGGTCACTTTTGGTTCGGCAGTTTTTGTACCTGAACTTGTGCAAGCCATTTGAATTGGTTCTGGCCATTTCTGGGCTTGCGTGTCTTCATAAGACTTGTAGATATAGGTCTTAACTATTCATGGTCAAAATTTCAGGTCAATTGGACCTGTTTTGAGTGAGTTATGGCCTAAACACTAACTGCTGCCCAAATGGTCAGTTTTCAGGCCTTAAATGCACTAATCCGGATTTGGTCACTTTTTAAGGTCAGTTTCTAGCCAGAATTTTGGCAACATTTCTATATGAAAGTTGGCCTATTTGGTGTCTAGTTTCACCGCATATTGGCCTCATACCAATTGGGTTCACACTTTGGCACTTATGGCCTAAATTAGGTGCTGCCTCCAATACACAACCTGCACAAAGCACATACACTCCCAATTTGATGTTCCTTCTCCTCTTCATTACTACAATATTCAATCAACAACACTTCCATACATATATTGTATACAATTCCAGCAAAAATTCTGGGTAGAATACTCAAGTCCACAAGGCACACAATACACCATTAAACTTCAATATTTACATCCACCCAAATTCAACATACTTCAATGTTAATATTACACATATACTTCAACATATTCATACTTCAATATCACTTACACTTGCTGCCCACAATTTAACATTAACATATATCATTAATAACCACATGTTCACACACAATTTCATGCTATTAGGGGCTGCCAAACATGGAAGTTTGCTCAAGGCATCAAGGTTCCATTTCACACCTTTAATCTAAATACTACATGCACATACTTATGCACAAACTTACTACAACTTTCATTTGAATTAATTAACCTTCATTTTCATTCATTAGAAGTAAAAATAACTCAAGCTCAACAAGGGTTCATGGCTGCCAAAAATGGACAAGTCCATTTCTCACTATTTCTTTTATTTCTCTTCACCAAAACACTCACCTCAACCTAAACACAAGCTTTACTAAAGCAAGGGAGGGATTTTGGACACTTACCACTTTTGGAGCTTATCAAAACTTCACCAAATCTCTTCCTTTTTGTTCTCTATAATCTGCCCAAGAGGTGTGGACCAAGTTTAATGAAAGAATTTATGTAACACCCCTCACCCGACTATAGTGTAGCCGAGCAAAGCGTGCTACATTCAGTGCTGGAGCACCCTAACTTACCTTACTTTATTTCTTTAAAAAAATTTTTCTCGTTATATTTAATATCGATTATTTTTTGACGGAGAAACTAACGGAGTTTCCCCTATTTTATTATCGTTTGACGTGTTTTACTACTCACCTGTTTGAAAATTTCAATAATATTTTACAATAAAAATCTCATCAATGAGCACCCTAACTTACCTTACTTTATTTCTTTAAAAATTTTGTTCTCGTTATATTTAATATCGATTATTTTTTGACGGAGAAACTAACGGAGTTTCCCCTATTTTATTATCGTTTGATGTGTTTTACTATTCACCTGTTTGAAAATTTCAATAATATTTTATAATAAAAATCTCTTCAATTATTTTCATAACCATCTCATAATTCACATCCCATTCATATATCTCAATTTTATATTCATTTCCATGCATTATCTATATATTTCAAATCTGTCTTTAAATCCATACAATCTCATTCATGCTCAAATCACATAAGTAAAATTTTCAAATTTCATTAATTTACATAATTTCATAATTTACATGATATATAAATTAATTACATACGAAAAAGCTAATTTATTAATTTACATCATATTCCTATTAATTACCTGTTCATAATATACATTACAATACAATATCTAAGCATTTTATACAAAATATAAAATATAATCTATATGGGCCCTATCTACATGCATTGCTGAGGAGGTGACAACCTTGAATACTTCAGACACTTATGCAGATTAGAACTCTCAAAATTCCTAGTCAAACGTCCATTGGGTTCTAGCTTCAGTACCTGCGCGAAGGAAACAATTCCATCGCGCTAAGCATTGCTGCTTAGTGGTGCAATAATATAACAAGGAAATAATATACAAATAAAGATACAAATAAAATATAATTCAAATAATTAAGATTTGTTTATACTTTACATGCGGTTTCTAAAATTTAATAAGTTTTATCCTAATTTAGTGTTCTTTGGAAGTATTTATTTCGTCAATGTACAGTAATAATGTACATAGAAAAATGATCTAAAAATAATAAATTTATGCTTATATTATTATGTAAGTCACATTTGCAATATTTATGTATGTTATAATTTTCTTTGCTAATATTTTAGCATTTTCTCAATACTTTCTAGGTTGTCTCAGTTTATTTCATAATAAGTAAATTTTAATATCGGTCCAGTTTATTTCGATTCTTTCTAATAAATAACTATTCTAATTTATTTTAGGTCATCTTACTCATTTATTTAATTTCTAATATTTTTAATTACTAAGATTCTTAACTTATTTCAATAAATTTCACTGCCCAAGTAACCTATGACAGGCTGACTAAACTGGATAACGGGTCGTTGGCACCGAACACCGCGGTGTCTCGGGCAAATCATACCATGGGGCCTTGAGCGTCAACCACGTATGCAGTCAGTATGGCTAAAAAGCCATGATAACACATAATCGGGCATAAAAGCCATGAATGTTAGCATAAAGCCATGAATGCGGGCATAAAGCCATGAATACGGGCACAAAGCCATGAATGCGGGCATAAAGCCTTTCGCAGTACTGCTAAAATAATACCCTATTGGCATGCCAAACTATCCAATCTGACACTCATGTCTAGGCAATACAAGGGCACATAATATCATTAAATATTAATATATTGTATTTTATGACTTCATTATTTCATGATAAATTTCATAATTTATACATTTATCATAATATTCATACATTCCTTACATCATTCATATTGATCACAATTCATAACAATGGTGTTCATATACCATTGTACTCAAAACGTTCTTCCTTTCCCTTATAAAGAAAACTAATGTTCCATTCATATTTTCATGTGATTCATTTATTCATTACAATATTTATATGGATTCATAACTCATACAAGGTGTTATTATTTTATTTGTAATGGAAACAAAGATCTTAATGTAAACCTCGTCCCATTTATACTCAACAATCCATCTAGGTTAATTTTATTTCATATTCAAGTGGTATCACTCATGTTTTATTAGATCTACTAGTAATGGGAATACAAATTTTAACTATATACTCACATAACTTAAATGTTCATTAAGCCATTTAGGTGAATTACTATTCCTATTCCAAGTAATCCATGAATGTTTCATGGATTCCAAATTTCATACCTTAATTTCCTCTACCAATTTAGTTATTATACTTTGTGTCTTTGTATTACTATTCACTCAAATTATTGACTTTTTAATACATAATAAATTTATTGAACCTAAGTTCTCCAAGATACCACATTTGCATTCAAAATTTGTTGGTATTGGTTGCCAATACCATTTCCAAGCTTAATGTTAATTGAGCAGAATTTTCAGTTTTCATGCTTTGTATTTACTGTTCCATTGGTCATTTTTGCAGTGGGAATTTGGCAAAATGATCAACATGAAAGTTGTTCCTTATTTTGTCTAGTTGAAATTCTTTTTTTGAATCACTCCATTTGGAGTTTTTTAGCTCAAGTTATGGTCATTTTACCATAACTGGCCGGAGTGACCTGTACCAAAATTTTCTGGGCAATTTGGTTCTGCCAGATTTGGTGACCTAAGTTTGGTTGGAAATTTGACTAAGTTATGGTCAGAATTTGGATTTGTGTTCTTCATGAAAGTTGTTGGTATATATCTCAGCTTGTTTTTGGTAAAATTTCAGGTCAATTGGACCTTTCTACACTGAGTTATGGCCAAATGACCAAACACTGTTTATTTGGTCATTTTGCCCGGGAAAAATTTTGGTCCACTTGGTTTGGTTTTCTAGGCATAGTCTCTCCACAAAAGTTGTGCCATTATGTGTCTAGTTTCATGGCCAATTGGCTTTGCACCAATTGAACCTCTACAATTCAAGTTATTGCTGCCCAAACCTGCTAGACTCATGCCCAGTCCTGCAGGTCACCAAGGGCAGCCCATTCACTCAATTTCCTCATGTCACTCATTTCTAGACCAGAAATGGGCCTCCACCTATTAATTTATACATGTAACTTCATTAAATCAAAGCATGCTTAATCATTTTTCCTCTAAAATTTATAGCTCATGCAATATACATTTTACTAGAATGAATAGTGCACTCAGTGCACAATCAGCATGCAGAAACAGGGTGCAAAAATAATCACCATAATTTATAGAAACAAGATTTCAAGACCACATTTTCCAGAAATCAACCTTCATATGTTTAACTCAATCTCCAATTGGAATCACATCAAAATCAGATCGGAAATTGCAGAACTAATTAAAAAGGTGCAACCTGTCCAGAATCCAGTACATGCAGGATAGTAGTAAGGAAATGCAAAAATATCAACCAGCAGCTACCACAATTAGCTCTTGGCCATAACTACAAGGTTTTAGAGCATTCAATAAGCGTTTCAAGGACTCAAGAATCACATCATTTCGAGTTTTGTGGCTCTAGTTATGATTTATTGAAGGTGGTTGTCCTGTTGCAGGAAATCAGCAGAACAGAGTCCACATCTGAGCAATAAAATGTTTTGTCCTCAAACCCTAACCTAACATTAGAATCACGTCTACCATAAAACTACAAAGTTTTAGAACATTCCTTAAGGTTTCTTTTGACATAAAAATCACCCTGATCTGACTTTCCTAACTCCAGTTATGAATTTTTAAAATTTACTGTTCATGCATATACTGTACAGATTCCAGATTTTCACTCATCTATAATTTCCTATGGCACCTAGTTGTAGGATTTACTAATTTCTTTCATAAAACACAGAAATAACTATAAGTTAAAGCACTAACCTTTGTGTGTGTCAACCCAAGGTTGAAGAAAAATCTTTCTCTCCTTTTCTTTTACTGCCTTAGGCTTATTCTAGTTGCAAGGAGCAATTTTTGTGAAATCAACAAGTGATTTTATGGTGTGTTTACAAGGAACTTTTAAAGAGAAGTAAAAGCATCCATGGAGAATAGAGAGGGAGAGAGTTTCGGCTGGTTGAAGAAGAAGGGCAGCAGATTGTTGTTTTTCATTTTAACTCATTTTATCCCTTTTTAATTAGTTTATAAGGTGTGTGTTACAATATGATTGGTGGAGGACTTTTAATTACACAATAATGATGCCATAATTTATATTTTATTTCATTTTCTTTTCTACTCATTTTTAATTTAATTTTCATCAATATTTATTCCTATTTTATGTCATAATAATTATTTACTTAATTGGAGAAGTCGGTCAAAAATCACCTCTGAAGGTGAAATGACCAAAATGCCCTCCGTTTGGCTTAACAGACTAAAATTATCTGTATCGATTGAAAATTTTTTTTTTAAGCATTTCTTTGGCATTCTAATGCCATAAGAACCTCAATGACCCTTCTTTAGAGTCCCAAAAATTATTTTATAATTTTTCCCCTAAGTCTAGGGCTCCTAGTTGTGAGAACCGCAACTTCTCACTGGGTTACCCATCGCTAGGGCACCGGCTCATTTAACTTGGTTATATTTTATTTCTAAAATTTTTCCTAAATTTTTCTTATTAATATTTGAGTTATTTATGACTCCTCACTCTAGTCTAATTATTTTTCCAGACGTTCTAGCTGTCCGAACCGACACCGATCATCGGAACAGTAGAATGTATGGAATTGCTACAGTGAGGGTGTTACAATTTAAGTGGAAACATGGCGTGAAGGTGCTTGCATGAGAGATTAGGAAGCTTTGCCCATGGTGTTTTCATGGTGGTCCATTTCGGCTGGAGAAGATGATGCAGAAAACTGAAGTGTTTAGTGGACATACACATGTCCTTTAGGTGTTTAAATACCCCTTAGTGCCCCACTCACTTTTAATTAAGTAATTTTATATGTTAAGATTTTATTTATTCACTTTATACCCCATTTCTTGCACTATTAATATAATGTACCACAATTTTAATTTTTAAGACATTTATAAAGTGTAATATCATTTATTTTTAATGGACATTGAGGTCAAAAGGCAACTCTAGGTGTCAAATGACCAAAATACCCCACTTCGGGTTATATTCCCGATTTTTTCAGTAATACCGATTTTTGTCTATTTCTCGATTTTTTCGTTTTTCTTTGTACTAATTTATTATTTTTTCTTTGATATTTCTAGTGTCAATTACATTTCAATAAATCTTTATTTATGTCTCAAAATTAAATTCCGAGGGTTCCCTGCGGTCTGGGTCAGAACGGCCTTTCCGTCTGATCACCCATTTGTGGTGCCGGCTCGTTTAACTTAGCTTCGTTTTCTCTCTTTCATTTTTGTTTGATTTTTCTTGTATTTTCTTTTTATTTATTTCATCATTATATGTTTGTTTACCATCACCGAAGTGTAGTTCCAGACATCCTGACTTGCCTGGACTGTTATTTGACCACAGGAGCAACAGAACGTACAGAACACGTGCAATGGGGATGTTACAACTCTTCCCCTCTAAATAAAAATTCCGTCCTCGAAATTTACCTGATGTGAAGAGCTGAGGGAACTGTTGTCTCATTGTCTCCTCGCTCTCCCATGTTGCCTCTTCCGTGTTGTGGTGTCTCCATAGGATTTTCACTAGTGGAATTGTCTTGTTTCTGAGCTCTTTTACCTCTCGTGCCAAGATTTTAATTGGTTCTTCTTCATATGTCAGGTCAGGTTGTACTATAATTTCTTCTGCTGAGATAACATGTGAATGATCTTATCTGTATCTTCTGAGCATCGAGACATGGAACACATTATGGATCTTGTCCAGCTCAAGTGGTAAGGCTAATCTGTAGGCTACTGGCCCCACACGTTCAATAACTTCATATGGGCCAATAAACCTAGGGCTTAATTTTCCCTTTTTCCCGAATCTCAACACTTTCTTCCACGGTGATACTTTGAGAAATACCTTCTCGCCAACTTCATACCCCATGTCTTTTCTCCTCAAGTCAGCATAAGATTTATGTCGGTCTGAGGCAATTTTCAAATTGGCCTTTATCAGTTTCACCTTTTCCTCTGTCTGTTTTATCATATCTGACCCCACTAGCTTATCTTCACCCAATTCAGTCCAACATACAGGTGTTCTGCATTTTCTCCCATACAGTGCTTCATAGGGTGCCATTTGTATGCTAGCTTGATAGCTATTGTTATATGCAAATTCTGCCAGTGGAAGGTATCTATCCCAACTTCCCTCAAACTCAATAACACAACTTCTCAGCATACCCTCGAGGACCTATCACATATATTCGGTTATTATTATCATTATCAGTTCAATTATTGTTTACAATAACTCAATGAGTTTCAAAATTTACCTGGATTATTCTTTCTGAATGTCCATCCGTCTGAGGATGAAAAGCCGTACTAAAATGGAGTTGTGTGCCCAAGGATTCTTGTAATTTCTTCCAAAATCTAGATGTAAACCTCGGGTCTCTATCAGATATAATGGAAAGTGGAATTCCATATAGTCTAACTATCTCACTGATGTACAATTCTACTAGCTTTTCTAGTGAGTAGTCAGTTCTGACTGGCAAAAAATGTGCTGACTTGGTTAACCTATCCATAATCAGCCATACTACATCATGCTTCTTCTGAGTGAGAGGCAGACCACTGACAAAGTCCATAGTGACTCGGTCCCATTTCCATTCAGGTATGTTTATGGGCTGCAACAAACCTGATGGAACTTGATGTTCTGCTTTGACTTGTTGACAGGTCAAGCATCTAGTTACATGGTCAACTATGTCCTTCTTCATACCTGGCCACCAGTATTGGAGTTTCAGGTCATGGTACATTTTTGTGCTTCCTGGGTGCATAGCATACACACTGTTATGTGCTTCTTTCAGAATACTGGTTTTCAACTCTTTATCATCTGGTACACATACTCTATCTTTATAATACAGGCACCCATTTTCTTTCACTTCATATTCAGTTTCCTTCCCCTCAGTGATTTTGCCCATAACAGCCATTAATTTCCCATCTGTCTTCTGCCCATCCTGTATCTGTTGTAACAGATTCGGCTTCACCTGCAACTCAGCCAAAATAACTCCATCATGAGTTAAGGATAGTTGGGCATTCAGAGATCTTAATGCTACAATAGATTTTCTGCTTAAAGCATCAGCGACTATATTTTCCTTCCTAGGGTGGTAGTCAATTACACAATCATAATCTTTCAAGAATTCAATCCACCGCCTCTGTCTCAAATTAAGTTCCTTCTGGGTTGGCAGATACTTCAGACTCTTATGGTCTGTGTATATGTAGCATTTTTCCCCGTACAAGTAATGCCTCCATATCTTTAATGCGAAGATAATTGCTGCTAACTCCAAATCATGAATAGGGTAATTATTTTCATGTGGCCTTAACTGCCTGGAAGCATATGCGACCACTTTCCCTTCTTGCATGAGTACACACCCTAATCCATTGTGTGAGGCATCACTGTAGACTACAAAGTCTTTTCCAGGCATTGGCTGTGTTAACACTGGTGCCTCTGTCAACATAGCCTTCAGCCTCTCAAAACTGGCTTGACACTTGTCATTCCAGTCACATTTCATATTCTTGTGTAGTAATTTGGTCATTGGAGCAGCTATCAGGGAAAATCTGTAATACCCTCCCGGTAACTACTCCGTACATCCTACTGTTCTGGTGACCAGTGTCGGTCTGGACAGCTAGAATGTCCGGAAAAATATTTAAACTTAATAGAGGGACCATAATTAACTCAAATATTAATAAGAAAAATTTAGTAAAAATTTTAGAAATAAAATACAACCAAGTTAAATGAGCCGGTGCCCAAGCGATGGGTAACCAAGAGGGAAGTTGCGGTTCTCGCAACTAGGAGCCCTAGGCCCAGGGGAAAAATCATAAAATAATTTTTGGAACTCCAGAGAAGGGTTATTGAGGTTCCCATGGCATTAGAATGCCAAGAAAATACCTAGAAAAATTTTTCAATCGGTACAGACAATTTTGACCCGTTAAGCCAAACGGAAGGCATTTTGGTCATTTCGCCTTCAGAGGTGATTTTTGGCCGACTTGGCCAGTTGAGTAAATAAATATTGTGACATAAAATATGAATTAATGTTGATGAAAAATTTATTAAAAATGAGAAATGAAAACAAGAAAACAAAATAACAAAAATGAAAATGGGAATTGTGACATCATAATGATGTCATTTAAAAATGGTCTACCAATCACCATATAACAAATACACTTAAAACAAACTAAAGAGGCTGAAAATAAAAGAAAATTTTCATCTTCTTCCTTTGGACCCAAACCAGCCGAAACCCTCCTCCCTCCTCCCTCCATTGATTTTCAACCAAAGCTCAAGTTCTCTCCTCATTTCACCATAAATTTTCCTACTCCATTCACTAAAACTTATCCCCACATCACAAGGTAACTCTAGGCAGCCACAAAGAGGAGAAATTCTAAAGTTTTCACAAGCTCAATAAGTTGAGCAAAGAGGTTAGTGCTTTATTTCCTCTCTCATTCTTTTAATCTTTGTTAGAGCATCAAATTAAGTTAAGAAATTGTAATAATTTGAAGTAAATTATATATGTTAGAGTATCTTCAATTTTCGGCAGCCCTAAGGAAGGAATGATTTTGATTGTTTGATGGACTTAGAGTGAACTAGAGCTTGTGTTTAAAGTGTATACATATATATATACAAAGAATAAAAGAGTTAACTAAGGAAATTTGTGAAAACTTTGAAATTGAGCTAGGGTTTAGGAGTGAAAATTTGACTTTGCTTATAAAATTGTTAAAGAACATTCTAATGGTCAATTAGTGACCATTTGAGGTAAGTTGACCATAAATTGGACTGAAATATGGCATGGCAAAGTGAAATGGTAGGCTGCCTAGGGACAACAGCAAGGGTGGCTGTGATTCCAGCCCACTTAGACAGCCATAACTTTGGCTGTGTAGGTCCAATTGGTGTTTGGCCAATTGGACATGAAACAAGGATTATAATGGCACATTTTTGCTGAAGAAAACATGACCAAAAGACCAAAGCAAGTGGACCAAAAGTTGGCCCCAATCCAGATACCCTGCAATAGCACCTGCAGAAATGACCAAATGAACAGTAACTGTTCATTTGGCCATAACTCACTGTAGATATGGTAAATTGACCTGAAATTTTTACAGCTACAAGTTAAGACATAGAAAAACAACTTTCATGAAGAAACCTACCCCAAATTATGGCCAGAACTTATTCAAAAATGCAATCACAATCACTGTTCATGGTAATGTAGATTTGGTAATTCTGCAGATTTGAAATCCAGCCAGCTGTGGTTTTTGGACCATATCTGGAGCTACAAAACTCCAAATGGAGTGATTCAAAAAATTAAATTCAACTAGACAAAATAAGGAACAACTTTCATGTTTACCATTTCCTCAAATTCCCACTGAAACAATGCTCAATGAAATAGTAAAATCAGGCTTCAAAATCTGAAAATTCTGCCCTTTTGATTTAAACCTAGAAATGGTAATGGTAATCAATTCCAACAAGTTTTAAATACAAAATGTGGTATGTTGGGAGTGCCAAAACCAATGTACCTAATTTCTACCTAAAAGTCAACATTTTTGTTGACCAAAGAGGTGAATAGTGACACCGAAACTTGAAATTCACAAAGTGAAGAATTTAAAAGTTCCAAATGCCCTAGTATACCTAACAAGATTGGTTTGGATAGTTTGGCATGCCAATAGGGTTCAGTTAGCAGTACTGCATATGGCAATATGCCATTCTGTGATTTCATGGCTTTTAGCCATTCTGACCTTGCATTGAGATTTGGCCTTGTGCCTGAGATTATTCTGACTTGGTAGCCGTTACATTTACCTGCCGGAGATGCATATGTGACCGATGGTGTGACGGCCGAGTACTAGATACCCGGTGCGGTTTACCCGTTATCGATCCGATGCGTCTAGTGTAGGTTACTTGGGGCAACCAAATGAATAAAAGTGGACAAAGTAAATGATATACAAATACCAAACAAATAAAACATATACATTCGTTACATATTTATTTCTTACTATTTCTTTTATTTTATTATTGCACCACTAAGCATTATTGCTTAGCGCATTGCTTTTGCCACGCGTAGGTTCTGGAGATACAGATCGTGAGCCCAGTAGACCGCAGACTGGGTGAGTCCATCTGCGATTCGCACAGTGTCCGTGTCACCTCAACTTCTGCAGTGCATTGGTAGGACACTAGGTGTCATTTTGGCATTTTGTAATTAATTTTGATTTTCTCATATGTAATTAAACTTGTGTAATGTATATTGATGTTAATGTAAATTATGAAAATTGTATTTGTGAATGGAAAAGTAAATATCTATTTGTGATTTATACTTGATTATCACATGTGATAGATGATTGAGAACTGAAATTGAGAAATGTTGTTGAGATCTTGATATTGAGACTTTGTTGATGAATTGAAGTTGGGATTGTTTGGAAATTATTTGGAAGTGTTTTTAACAGGTTCCGAAGAACTGTTTTCTCTATTTTTAGCCAGTATTCTGCCGGATTTTCTATAAAATTTTTGGAACCTCAAATAAATTATAATTTCAATAAATGAACTATATTTCACAAACTATATTCAAAACTTTGACAAAAAAATTAATTAAGGTAAAATAGAGTATGCCGGTGCACCGTGTGACATAGCTTACTCGGATACACTGTAGCCGGGTAAGGGGTGTCACATTTAGTCGTATCAGAGCACGGTTTAGGCGTTTCTGGGCCTAGATTGAGTCCATACCATGCATTGCATTTGTAAGAGCCGAGGTGACACTAATGCAGATCTGTTTGTCTTTCTTATTTTGAATAGGATATGGACCCTTCATCACAGAGAGCAGTCGAGGAGGAAGTGGAGAGTCATGCTCCACCTACAGCAGCTGAGATTGGGGGTATGGGAGAACTGCTCGCCCGACTCAAGCGAGCACCTTTCGAGCCTCCACAGGCCATGTTCCAGCAAATGGTCGATTTCTTTAGACAAATGGCCAGAGTAATGCTAGCACCACCACCACCTCCACCTCCACAGCAGAAATCACACCTGGAAAGGCTAAGAAAGTTTGGAGCAGTGGACTTTTTCGGTAAGAGAGAAGATGACTCTGTTGCAGCCGAGAATTGGTTGAACATAATGGGCAGAGTTCTAAAACAACTCCACTGCACCCCAGAACAAAACCTAGAGGCTGCCATATCCCTGTTGCAAGATGATGCCTACGAATGGTGGGATACTGTGTCCAGTGAAGGGCAGCCAAAAGCTATAACTTGGGACTTCTTTCTCTCAGAATTCAAGAAGAAATATGTGGATACTGTATACCTGGAAGAGAGAAGAAGAGAGTTTATTAATCTGAGGCAGAGACAGTTGTCAGTGGCCGAATATGAGAAGGAATTTGTTCGATTGAGCCGCTATGGAAGGGAGATAGTCCCTAATGAAGGTGAAAGATGTAAGAGATTTGAAGAGGGACTAAATGACAACATAAAGATCCAGCTCACTGCCTTAGGAATCACGGAATTTAGCAAGTTAGTGGAAGCTGCAATAAAGGTTGAAAAACTAAGAATCAGTGAGCAGACCAGAAGGGATAGACAGCAGGAGAGGGGCCTGGGTCAGTCTAGTTCATCTCCTGCACCTGGGAAGAAGTTTAGAGGTCCACCTGCACAGATTTCGGGTCAGCCACACGGTCAGGGTTAGTCTCAGGGGCCCAGGCCACAGTTTACCCCTAGGAGAGGTCAGTCCACACCATCAGTGGGCAGCTCTCCAGGGATGGGGTTCAGGGGACCAGCCCCAACATCTTCTGCATGTCCACACTGTCTGAAATGGCACAAGGGGGAATGTTGGAGAGTAACTGGTGCCTGCTTAAGATGTGGGTCGACAGAGCATCAGCTGAGGAACTGCCCACGCAGAACTACTACAGCTGCTCCAACACAAGCAGACAGACCTGCTCTGCACAACAAAGGGGTAGGAAATCTGGCAAATCTGACGCAGTGGGACCATCAAAGAGGCCTGCATCTGAGCCAGCAGAGAGGCCAGATAACAGACCACCTGCCAGAGCTTATGCCCTGAGAGCTCAGGAGGAGCAAGATGCCCTGGATGTCATCGAGTGCGTTCTCTCTACAATACACCTGTGCATGCATTGGTGGATCCAGGATCCACTCATTCATACATCTGCATCAACCTACCCGTAGAAAGGGGGATACTAGTAGGGGAGAGTGACCAAGACATTCTGGTCACTAATCCATTGGGCCACAGTGTAGTGGTGAACAAAGTCTACAAGGGTTGCCCGTTAAGGATTCAGGGGTATGAATTCTTGGCAGACCTGATTGAGTTGCCCTTCCACGAGTTTGACGTGATTTTGGGAATGGACTGGTTGTCACGTCATTAGGCAATAGTTGATTGCAAATTGAAGAGAATTTCTTTGAAAACCCCTGAGGGTAATGAGATCATTGTTGTGGGGGAAAGGACAGATTTCTTGTCCAATGTCATCTCAGCCACAGTTGCAAGAAGAATGATGAAAAAAGGCTGTGAAGCTTACCTAGCGCATGTGGTGGATACTAGGCAGGCTAAGCCAAACCTGAGTGATATACCCACAGTAAGAGACTTCCCAGAGGTATTTCCTGAAGAATTGCCTGGTTTGCCACCAGAAATGGAAGTTGAATTTGCTATTGAGACACTGCCGGTCTGACACCCATTTCCATTGCTCCTTATAGGATGGCACCCACTGAATTGAGGGAGTTGAAAACTCAGTTGCAAGAGTTGCTTGATAAGGGATTCATACGCCCCAGTGTGTCACCATGGGGAGCTCCAGTGCTGTTTGTGAAAAAGAAGGATAGGACTTTGAGGCTATGCATCGATTACCGGCAGTTGAATAAAGTAACTGTGAAGAACAAATATCTGTTGCCTAGAATAGATGATCTGTTTGATCAGTTGAAGGGAGCAGGAGTATTTTCTAAGATTGATCTCAGATCAGGGTACCATCAGTTGAGGGTGAAGGATGTATATGTGCCCAAGACTGCATTCAGAACCCGATATGGGCATTACGAGTTTCTGGTGATGCCTTTTGGCCTAACAAATGCACCAGCAGCATTCATGGACCTTATGAACCGTATCTTCCATCCAT
Organism: Hevea brasiliensis; assembly: GCF_030052815.1. Lineage (NCBI taxonomy): Eukaryota > Viridiplantae > Streptophyta > Magnoliopsida > Malpighiales > Euphorbiaceae > Hevea > Hevea brasiliensis. The sequence goes on along the minus strand of NC_079493.1, from coordinate 67,180,327 downwards.
ACTTAGATCGGTTCGCAGTGGTCTTTATTGATGATATTCTGGTGTATTCCAAGACCAGGGAAGTACATGATGAGCATTTGAGGATTGTTCTGCAAACCCTGAGAGAAAAGAAGCTGTATGCTAAATTGTCCAAGTGTGACTTCTGGTTGAATGAGATTGCATTCCTTGGACACATAGTGTCAGCTGATGGGATTAGGGTGGATCCTAAGAAAATAGAAGCAGTGATGGAATAGAAGCCTCCCAGAAATACAACTGAGGTCAGAAGCTTTTTGGGGCTAGCTGGGTATTACAGGAGATTTGTGAAGGGATTTTCTTTAATAGCTGCTCCAATGACCAAGTTGTTACACAAGAATGTCAGATTTGACTGGAATAGCAAGTGTCAGACCAGTTTTGAGAAGTTGAAGGCTATGTTGACAGAGGCACCAGTGTTAACACAGCCAGTGTCAGGAAAGGACTTCGTGGTCTATAGTGATGCCTCTCATAATGGGTTAGGGTGTGTATTGATGCAAGAGGGAAAGGTGGTTGCTTATGCTTCTAGGCAGCTAAGGCCACATGAACAGAATTACCCTACCCATGATCTAGAGCTTGCAGCAATTATCTTCGCATTGAAGATATGGAGGCATTACTTGTGTGGTGAAAAGTGCTACATTTACACGGACCACAAAAGCCTGAAATACTTGCCAACCCAGAAGGAGCTCAACCTTAGACAGAGACGATGGATTGAGTTCCTGAAGGACTACGATTGTGTAATTGACTACCATCCTGGGAAGGCAAATGTAGTTGCTGATGCTTTGAGCAGAAAGTCCATCACAGCTTTAAGATCATTGAATGCCCGTCTAACTTTGATTCGAGATGGAGCTATTTTGGCTGAGTTGCAAGTGAGGCCAAACCTACTACAGCAGGTTTTAGATGGGCAAAAGGCAGATGAAAAGTTAATGGCTATTATGAGCAAAATCCCAGAAGGAAAAGCAACTGACTATGAGGCGAAGGCAGATGGGTGTCTGTATTACAAAGGAAGACTGTGTGTACCAGATGATGGGGAATTGAAGGCTACTATTCTAAAGAGGCACACACCGGTGTATATGCTATGCACCTGGAAGTACAAAGATGTATCATGATCCGAAGCTTGATATTGGTGGCACAGTATGAAGAAAGACATAGCTGACTATGTGACTAAATGCTTGACATGTCAGTAAGTCAAGGCAGAACATCAAGTTCCATCAGGATTGCTACAGCCTATACTCATACCTGAATGGAAATGGGATCGGGTCACCATGGATTTTGTAAGTGGTCTACCTCTCACCCAAAAAAAACATGATGCAGCATGGGTGATAGTGGACAGATTGACGAAGTCAGCACACTTTCTGCCAGTTAGGACTGAGTACTCACTGGAGAAGTTAGCAGAATTGTATATCAGTGAGATAGTTAGACTACCTTGAATTCGACTTTCCATCATATTTGATCGAGACCTAAGGTTTACATCGAGATTCTGGAAGAAGTTACATGAGTCCTTGGGTACACAACTCCACTTCAGCACAGCATTCCATCCTTAGACGGATGGGCAATCCAAAAGAGTAATCCAGGTAAACAATTGAAACCAATGGAATTGATATAAATATTGAATTAAAATGATAACAATAACATGAAATATATGTCAGTCTGGAGGATATCTTTGAGAGTTGTGTCATAGAGTTTGAGGTAAGTTTGGATAGATACATCCCACTGGCAGACTATTCATACAACAATAGCTACCAAGCTAGCAATCAAATGGCCCAATAAGAAGCACTGTATGGGAGAAAATGTAGAACTCGGTGTCTTTGAACTGAATTGGCGAAGACAAGCTGGTAGGGCGGACACAGTGAAACAGACTGAGGAGAAAGTGAAACTAATCAAAACCAATCTGAAGGTTGCCTCAGACAGACAGAAATCTTATGCCGACCTAAAGAGAAAAGAAATAGAATATGCGGTTGGCGACAAAGTGTTCCTCAAAGTGTCACCGTGGAAGAAAGTATTGAGGTTTGGAAAAAAAGGTAAGTTAAGCCCTAGGTTCATTGGCCCATATAAAGTCATTGAACGTGTGGGTCCAGTGGCCTATAGGCTAGCTTTACCACCAGAGCTGGACAAGATCCACAATGTGTTCCATGTGTCCATGCTCAGAAGATACCGCTCAGATCCTTCACATGTCATCTCCAGGGAAGAAATTGAAATACAATCAGATTTGACATATGAAGAAGAACCTCTACGGATCCTGGCTCGGGAAGTAAAAGAGTTGAGAAATAAGCGGATTCCACTGGTGAAAGTGCTTTGGAGGCACCACAACACCGAAGAGGCAACTTGGGAAAGTGAAGAGACGATGAGGCAACAGTTCCCTCAACTGTTTGTATCAGGTAAATTTCGAGGACGAAATTTAAATTAGAGGGGAAGAGTTGTAACACCCTCCCGGTAACTACTCCGTACATCTTACTGTTCCGACGACCAGTGTCGGTCCTGACAGCTAGAATGTCGGGAAAAATATTTAAACTTAAGAGAGGGACCATAATTAACTCAAATATTAATAAGAAAAATTTAGTAAAAATTTTAGAAATAAAATACAACCAAGTTAAATGAGCCGGTGCCCAAGCGATGGGTAACCCAGAGGGAAGTTGCGGTTCACGCAACTAGGAGCCCTAGACCCGGGGGAAAAATCATAAAATAATTTTTGAGACTCCAGAGAAGGGTTATTGAGGTTCCCATGGCATTAGAATGCCAAGAAAATACCTAGAAAAATTTTTCAATCGGTACAGACAATTTTGACCCGTTAAGCCAAACGGAGGGCATTTTGGTCATTTCGCCTTCAGAGGTGATTTTTGGCCGACTTGGCCAGTTGAGTAAATAAATATTGTGACATAAAATATGAATTAATGTTGATGAAAATTTTATTAAAAATGAGAAATGAAAATAAGAAAACAAAATAACAAAAATGAAAATGGGAATTGTGACATCATAATGATGTCATTTAAAAATGGTCTACCAATCACCATATAACAAATACACTTAAAACAAACTAAAGAGGCTGAAAATAAAAGAAAATTTTCATCTTCTTCCTTTGGACCCAAACCAGCCGAAACCCTCCTCCCTCCTCCCTCCATTGATTTTCAACCAAAGCTCAAGTTCTCTCCTCATTTCACCATAAATTTTCCTACTCCATTCACTAAAACTTATCCCCACATCACAAGGTAACTCTAGGCAGCCACAAAGAGGAGAAATTCTAGAGTTTTCACAAGCTCAATAAGTTGAGCAAAGAGGTTAGTGCTTTATTTCCTCTCTCATTCTTTTAATCTTTGTTAGAGCATCAAATTAAGTTAAGAAATTGTAATAATTTGAAGTAAATTATATATGTTAGAGTATCTTCAATTTTCGGCAGCCCTAAGGAAGGAATGATTTTGATTGTTTGATGGACTTAGAGTGAACTAGAGCTTGTGTTTAAAGTGTATACATATATATATACAAAGAATAAAAGAGTTAACTAAGGAAATTTGTGAAAACTTTGAAATTGAGCTAGGGTTTAGGAGTGAAAATTTGACTTTGCTTATAAAATTGTTAAAGAACATTCTAATGGTCAATTAGTGACCATTTGAGGTAAGTTGACCATAAATTGGACTGAAATATGGCATGGCAAAGTGAAATGGTAGGCTGCCTAGGGACAGCAGCAAGGGTGGCTGTGATTCCAGCCCACTTAGACAGCCATAACTTTGGCTATGTAGGTCCAATTGGTGTTTGGCCAATTGGACATGAAACAAGGCTTATAATGGCACATTTTTGCTGAAGAAACCATGCCCAAAAGACCAAAGCAAGTGGACCAAAAGTTGGCCCCAATCCGGATACCCTGCAACAGCACCTGTAGAAATGACCAAATGAATAGTAACTGTTCATTTGGCCATAACTCACTGTATATATGATCAATTGACCTGAAATTTTCAAAGCAACAAGTTAAGACATAGACAAACAACTTTCATGAAGAAACCTACCCCAAATTATGGCCAGAACTTATTCAAAAATGCAATCACAGTCACTGTTCATGGTACTATAGATTTGGTAATTCTACAGATTTGAAATCCGGCCAGCTGTAGTTTTTGGACCATATCTGGAGCTACAAAACTCCAAATGGAGTGATTCAAAAAATGAAATTCAACTAGACAAAATAAGGAACAACTTTCATGTTTACCATTTCCTCAAATTCCCACTGCAACAGTGCTCAATGAAACAGTAAAATCAGGCTTCAAAATCTGAAAATTCTGCCCTTTTGATTTAAACCTAGAAATGGTAATGGTAATCAATTCCAACAAGTTTTAAATACAAAATGTGGTATGTTGGGAGTGCCAAAACTAATGTACCTAATTTCTACCTAAAAGTCAACATTTTTGTTGACCAAAGAGGTGAATAGTGACACCGAAACTTGAAATTCACAAAGTGAAGAATGTACTGCATATGGCAATATGCCATTCTGTGATTTCATGGCTTTTAGCCATTCTGACCTTGCATTGAGATTTGGCCTTGTGCCTGAGATTATTTACAGCTTGGTAGCTGTTCTGTTGCACACCGGGAGATGCATATGTGACCGATGGTGTGACGGCCTGAGGTACTACATACCCAGTGCCAGTTTACCCGTTATCTAGTCCAGTCGTCTAGTGTAGGTTACTTGGGGCAACCAAAAGAATAAAAGTGGACAAAGTAAATGATATACAAATACCAAACAAATAAAACATATACATTCGTTACATATTTATTTCTTGCTATTTCTTTTATTTTATTATTGCACCACTAAGCATTATTGCTTAGCGCATTGCTTTTGCCACGCGTAGGTTCTGGAGATACAGATTTTGAGCCCAGTAGACCGCAGACTGGGTGAGTCCATCCTGCAGTTCTGCACAGTGTCCGTGTCACCTTAACTTCTGCAGTGCATTGGTAGGACACTAGGTGTCATTTTGGCATTTTGTAATTAATTTTGATTTTCTCATATGTAATTAAACTTGTGTAATGTATATTGATGTTCATGTAAATTATGAAAATTTTATTTGTGAATGGAAAGGTAAATATCTATTTGTGATTTATACTTGATTATCACATGTGATGGATGATTGAGAACTGAAATTGAGAAATGTTGTTGAGATCTTGATATTGAGACTTTGTTGATGAATTGAAGTTGGAATTGTTTGGAAATTATTTGGAAGTGTTTTTAACAGGTTCCGAAGAACTGTTTTCTCTATTTTTAGCTTCAGATTCACGGATTTTCTATAAAATTTCCGGAACCTCAAATAAATTATAATTTCAATAAATGAACTATATTTCACAAACTATATTCAAAACTTTGACAAAAAAATTAATTAAGGTAAAATAGAGTGTGCCGGTACACCGTGTGACATAGCTTACTCAGATACACTGTAGCCAGGTAAGGGGTGTCACAAAATCCCTGTACAAATCTTCTATAATATCCAGCTAACCCCAAGAAACTTATGATCTCAGTTGTATTTCTGGGAGGCTTCCATTCCATCACTGCTTCAATCTTCTTGGGATCCACTCTAATCCCTTCAGCTGATACTACATGTCCAAGGAATGCAATCTCATTCAACCAGAACTCACACTTGGACAATTTAGCATACAATTTCTTCTCTTTTAGAGTCTGCAGAACAATTCTCAAATGCTCATCATGTTCTGCTTTATCCTTGGAATACACCAGGATGTCATCAATGAAGACCACTACGAACCGATCTAAGTATGGATGGAAGATACGGTTCATAAGGTCCATGAAGGCTGCTGGAGCGTTTGTTAACCCAAATGGCATCACTAGGAATTCATAATGCCCATACTGGGTTCTAAATGAAGTCTTTGGCACATCTGCATCCTTAACCCTTAGCTGATGATACCCTGATCTGAGATCAATCTTAGAAAACACACCGGCTCCCTTCATCTGATCAAACAGATCATCAATTCTAGGCAACGAATACTTGTTCTTCACTGTTACTCTGTTTAACTGCCTGTAGTCAACACATAACCTCAGTGTCCCATCTTTCTTCTTTACAAACAGTACTGGAGCTCCCCACGGTGACACACTGGGGCGTATGAACCCCTTGTCTAGTAATTCTTGTAGCTGGATTTTTAACTCTTTCAATTCAGCAGGTGCCATCCTATATGGAGCAATTGAAATTGGAGCTGTACCCGGCATAATCTCAATAGCAAATTCAACTTCCCTTTCTGGTGGCAAACTAGGCAATTCCTCAGGAAATACCTCAGAGAAATCCCTTACTGTGGGTATGTCAGACAAGTCAAGTTTACCCTGCCTAGTGTCAACCACGTGTGCCAGATAGGCTTCACACCCTTTTCTCAGCCATCTCCTTGCAACTGTAGCTGAGATGACATTGGACAAGAAATCTGTCCTTTCACCCACAACTATTATTTCTTCGTTCTCAGCAGTTTTCAGAGAGATTCTCTTCAATTTACAATCTACTATTGCCTGATGATGGGATAACCAGTCCATTCCCAAAATCACATCAAACTCATGGAAAGGCAGTTCGATTAAGTCTGCTAAGAACTCTTTCCCTTGAATCTTCAATGGACAGCCCTTATACACCTTATTTACTACCACACTGTGGCCTAGCGGATTTGTGACCAGGATGTCTTGGTCACTTTCCTCCACTGGTATTCCCTTTTCTACTGGCAGCTTGATACAAATATATGAATGAGTAGATCCAGGATCCACTAATGCATGCACAGAAGTATTATAAAGGAGGAACGTACCCTTGATAACATCTGGAGCATCCTGTTCCTCCTGTGCCCTTATAGCATAGGCTTTGGCTGGTTTTCTGCCTTCTGCTCTCTCCACAGACTCTGACATAAGTTTCTGTGAAGTACCAGTTGCCTCAGCCTTACCCGGCCTTCTACCCCTTGGAGCTGGAGGGGCAGGCCTATCAGTTGATACCAGAGTGGATGTAGCAGTTCTGCGTGGACAATCTCGGACTAGGTGGTCTGTAGACCCACACCGTAAACAAGCACTAATCATCCTCCAACATTCACCCTTATGCCATTTTCGGCAATGTGGGCAAGCAACAGATACTGTTGGGGCTGGTCCCTTGTACCCTATCCCTGGAGAGCTAGCCATTGAAGGGGTGGACTGGCCTCTCCTTGGTGCAAACTGAGATTTGGGCCTCTGTGATTGACCCTGACTTGGTGCTCTACTGAAACTCTGAGTAGGCGAACCTCTGAATTTCTTACTAGGGGCAGAAGATGTACCTGGTCGACCACGACCTCTTTCTCATTCTGTCCCTTCTGTTCTGCTCATTCATTCTAACTTTTTCAACCTTCAGTGCAGCTTCCACTAACTTGGCAAACTCTGTAATCCCCAAGGCTATAATCATTACTTTAATGTTATCATTGAGTCCTTCCTCAAATGTCTTACATCTCTCTGCCTCATTAGGGACTATTTCTCGCCCATAGCGGCTCAGTCTGACAAATTCTCTTTCATATTCAGCCACTGTCAGCTGTCTCTGGTGTAGGGTAATAAACTCCCTTCTCTTCTCTTCCAAGTATACACTGCCCACATACTTCTTTCTGAACTCAGTGAGAAAGAAATCCCAAGTTATCTGTTCTGGTGGCACCTCACTAGTTACTGTATCCCACCACTGGTATGCATCATCCTGCAGTAGTGATACAGCAGCTTCCAAATTCTGCTCTGGAGTACAATGAAGTTGTTTCAAGACTCTTCCAGTTCTGTCCAACCAGTTTTCAGCTGTGACAGAATCATCTTCTCTTTTGCCTAGAAAGTCCACTGCTCCAAACTTCCTGAGTCTCTCCATATGAGATTTTTGATGTGGAGGTGGTGGTGGTGGCATAACTCCTGCCATCTGTCTAAAGAACTCAGCCATTTGCTAAAATGTGGCTGATGCATTTGGTACTGGTGGAACAGGTTCCCTCCTGTCTCCTGGTTCAGTCATAGATGGAGCATGACTTTCCACTTCCTCATCGACCGCTCTCTGCGATGTGGAGTCCATATTCTGATCAAAATAACAAAACAAATCAAAAGATCTGCATTAGAGTCATCTTAACACTTACAATGCAATGCATGATGTGCAATCTATCTAGATCCAGAAACGCCTAAACCGTGCTCTGATACCACTAAATCTAACACCTCTCACCCGTCTACAGTATAGCCGAGCAAGGCGTGCTACATGGCGTGCCGGAACACCTAGTCTGTGATTATTTCATTTCTTGAACTAAATTTGAGTTTAAGAAGTCTTTTATGTAATATTCATATCATGCTAATACTATTGTCATATTTTGATAAAATCAGTGTTTTAAGATTGATAATAAAAATTTGGCAAGGTGCCGTCTATATTTAGGACAAACTGTCCTTCCAAACCTGTTGAAAATAGTTTAATATGATGATATCAAAATCTCAAATATTTCACAGTCTCTATTTCTCAGTAAAGTCAATAGACTTTTACAGTCATTAAACAGTTCCATTATACAGTCCATAATAATTTAAATATATACAGAAAATCTCCATGTTATTTAATATTTACAAAATATTACAAACTTTAGAGCTTTCATAACATTATAAAATACAGGGCTGAATTTCAAATATACAACAAAAGTATAAAATACAAGATATCCTAAGTCCTACCATGTATGCAATGCAGTGCAGATGACTCTGGACTCCTGTGCAGATCTGATGTCTCACCCGATCATAGGTCTGCTGGGCTCCCCAACTGTATCTCCAATACCTACGCGTTACAAAAGCAACGCGCTAAGCAATTTTGCTTAGTGGTGCCAAATATGAAGAAATATACACTAAAATAAAGTAAACAAAGTGTTTACAAATTTTTGTTGGTGCTGTGTGTCAGTAAACTGGATTTAGGTATTTGAATTTAATAGTACTTGAATTACTGCCCGTGTAGCCTATATACTGACCAGACTGGATAAACGGATATACTAGCACTGGGTGTAACACCCTCCCGATAACCACTCCGTACATCCTACTGTTCCGGTGACCGGTGTAGGTTCGGACAGCTAGAATGTCCGGAAAAATATTCAAACTAAAGTCAGGAACCATAATTAACTCAAATATTAACAAGAAAAATTTAGTAAAAATTTTAGAAATAAAATACAATCAAGTTAAACGAGCCGGTGCCTTAGCGATGGGTAACCGGAGGGAAGTTGCGGTTCTCGCAACGAGGAGCCTTAGACCCGAGGAAAAAATTATAAAATAATTTTTGGGACTCCAGAGAAGGGTAATTGAGGTTCCCATGGAATTAGAATGCCAAGAAAATACCTAGAAAAAATTTTCAATCGGTACAGACGATTTTGACCCGTTAAGCCAAACGGAGGGCATTTTGGTCATTTCGCCTTCCGAGGTGATTTTTGGCCGACTTGCCCAGTTGAGTAAATAATTAATATGACATAAAATATGAAGAAATATTGCTAGAAATTGAATTGAAAATGAGTAGTGGAGGAAAGAAAAGAAATTGAGGAAAAATGGCTATTAATGACATCATTTAAAATTTTCCAACCAATCAAATTTAAGCAAGTCCATAAAAAGGAAATAAAAGTGGGTAATGAGGCAGAATTTTAGAAACCCAAAACCAGCTCCCTCTCCTCTTCTTCACGCCACTCACTCACCCTTACCCATTCCACCATTAACAACCTTTCATCCTTCATTTTTCTTAGTTTTCTTCCACTAAAAACCCTAACTACCAACACAAAAATTCATTCTATCATCTTGGTGATTATTGTGGAGCAAAAGAAAAGGAAACCAATACTTTGAGGAAGGGAAAATCTGCCCTAAGTGAGGTTAGTGCTACAATCTCATTTTCCTTCTTTTAAATTCTAGTTAGAACATTTTTGAGCTAAGAAATCTTAAGGAATTGAAGTAAATTACATGTGTTAAGGGTACCTTCAATTTTCAGCAGCCCTATGGAAGATTGAGTTTGATTGTTTAATAAACTTATAGTGGCTGGAAATGAGGGTTAAGGTATTAAAATGCATGGATAGTGAACTAAGTATGTAATTAAGGTTTATGAGTAAATTGATTTGGATATTAGGGTTTGGAAAGGTGAAAGTGTGACTTGGCTTAGGAAATTGTTAGAGGACATTTTAATGGTCAATTAGTGACCATTTTAGGTAATTTGACTAACAAATGGACTGAAAAATGAGGTTGCAAATTGAGTTTGCAAGCTGCCCTAGGACAGCAGCAGAGGGACTGAAAATTCAGTCCCTTTGCACTGCCATAACTTGGGCAGTGGTAGTCCAATTGAAGTTTGGCCAATTGGACATGAAACTAGGCTTATAATGGCACATTTTTGCTGAAGAAACCATGCCCAAAAGACCAAAGCAAGAGGACCAAAACTCAGCCACAATCCGGATGCCCTGCACTGAATTCTGCAGAATTTGCCAAATGAACAGTAACTGTTCATTTAGCCATAACTCACTGTAGATTTGATCAATTGGCCTGAAATTTTTACAGAAACAAGTTAAGACATAGACAAACAACTTTCATGAAGAAACCTACCCCAAATTATGGCCAGAACCCATTCAACCAAGTGACTCAAGTTACTGTTCATGCACTGTAGATATGGTAAATTTCTGCAGAATGCATATCCGGACAGCTTGGATTTTTGAGCCATATCTGGAGCTACAAAACTCCAAATGGAGTGATTCAAAAAAGGAAATTTAACTAGACAAAATAAGGAACAACTTTCATGTTTTACATTTCCTCAAATTCCAACAGTAACAGTGTCCAATGGAACAGTGAAGTTGACTCACCAAAATTGAAAAATCTGTTTGTGTTGAGTTACACTTTGGAATGGCAAAAACACTTAATGCCAACAAGTTTTAAACACCAAATGTGGTATGTTGGGAGTGCCAAAGTTGATGTACACATTTTTATTCTAAAAGTCAACATTTTTGTTGACCAATGATGAATAGTGACACAAAAAAAAGTTGAAATTCACAAATTGACAAATTTAAGAGTTTCAAATGCACTAGTATACCTAACAAGATTGGTTTGGATAGTTTGGCATGCCAATAGGGTTCAGTTAGCAGTACAGCACATGGCAAAAATGCCATTCTGTGATTTCATGGCTTTTGGCCATTCTGACTTTGCATTGAGACTTGGCCTTGTGCCTGATATTATTCTGACTTGTTAGCTGTTACACCGGGAGATGCATATGTGACCGATGGTGTGACGGCCCGAGGTACTAGGTACCCAGTGCCAGTTTACCCGTTATCCAGTCCAGTCGTCTAGTGTAGGTTACTTGGGGCAACCAAATGAATAATAGTGAACAACGTTAATGAAACAATGAATATATCAATACCAAACAAAGAAAGCATACACATTCTCTACACATTTATTTTCTTGCTATTTTCTTTTATTATATTATTGCACCACTAAGCATTATTGCTTAGCGCGTTGCTTTTGCCACGTAGGTACCGGAGATCCCGATCGCGAGCCCGTAGACCACGGGTGAGTCCATCCAGCAGTTCTGCTCAGTGTCCGTGTCACCTCGTCACCTGCAGTGCATTGGTAGGACACTAGATGTCATTTTGTCATTTTGTAATTAACTTTTTATTTTCTCATATGTATTTGGGATTTATGTAATGTATTTTGAGGTTCATGTAAATAATAAAGATTTATGGTCATGGATGGTATTAATTTGAGTATTTAATGGTTGTTTATATATGAGAACCCTGAGAAAGGGATGTTTTGAGAAATGAAAAGGTTGTTGAGACCTGAAATTGACAAATTATTGAGATATTGATATTGAGTTTTGTTGATAATATTGGAGTTGAGTATGAATGAAATTGTATATTGGAAGTGTTTTTAACAGGTTCCGAAGAACTGTTTTCTCCATTTTTAGCCGGTACTCCGCCGGATTTTCCTTAAAATCTTCGGAACCTCAAATGAATAATACTTTTGATAAGTGGTTAAAACAAATCATATTTCATAAATTAACTTCAAAAGCATGACACAAATTAAGTAAGGTATATTAGAGAGTGCCAGTACACCGTGTGGCATTACTACTCGGGTATACTGTACACGGGTAAGGGGTGTCACATTTAGTGGTATCAGAGCACGGTTTAGGCGTTTCTGGGCCTAGATTGAGTCCATACCATGCATTGCATTTGTAAGAGTCGAGGTGACACTAACGCAGATCTGTTTATCTTTCTTATTTTGAATAGGATATGGACCCTTCATCTCAGAGAGCCGTTGAGGAGGAAGTGGAGAGTCATGCTCCACCTGCAGCAGCTGAGACTGGGGGCATGAGAGAATCTGCTCCACCAGCTCAAGCAGAGCCTGCTCAGCCTCCACAGGCCATGTTCCAACAAATGGCCGACTTCTTCAGACAAATGTCCGGGGTAATGCCAGCAGCACCACCACCACCACCAGCTCCACAGCAGAAATCACACCTGAAAAGGCTAAGGAAGTTTGGAGCTGTGGACTTCTATGGCAAGAGAGAAGATGACTGCATTGCGGTAGAAATTGATTGAATGCAGAGCAGTGAGTCTTAAAACAACTCCACTGCACCCCAGAGCAGAACTTAGAAGCTGCTATATCCTTGTTACAAGACGATGCCTACGGATGGTGGGACACTGTGTCCAGCGAAGTGCAGCCAGAAGCTGTAACTTGGGACTTCTTTCTCTCCGAGTTTAAGAAGAAATATGTGGGTACTGTATACCTAGAAGAGAGAAGAAGGGAATTTATTAACTTTGGCGAGACATTGTATCGATGGCCGAATATGAGAAAGAATTTGTCCGATTGAGCCGTTATGGAAAGGAGATAGTCCCTAATGAAGCTGAAAGGTGCAAGAGATTTGAAGAGGGACTGAATGACAATATCAAGATACAGCTCACTGCCTTGGGAATCACAGAATTTAGCAACCTAGTGGAAGCCGCAATAAGGGTTGAAAAAGTGAGAATCAATGAGCAGACCAGAAGGGAGAGACAGCAGAAGAGGGGACCAGGTCAGTCTAGTTCCACCCCTGGATTTGGGAAGAAGTTTAAGGGTCCTCCTGCACAGAGTTTGGGTCAGCCACAGGGTCAGGGTCAGTCTCAGGGGCCCAGGCCACAGTACACCCCTAGGAGAGGTCAGTCCACACCATCAGTGGGCAGCTCTCCAGGGATGGGGTTCAGGGGACCAGCCCCAGCATTTTCTGCGTGTCCACACTGTCAGAAATGGCATAAGGGGGAGTGTTGGAGAGTGACTGGTGCCTGCTTGAGGTGTGGGTCAACAGAGCATCAGTTAAGGAACTGTCCACGCAGAACTACTACAGCTGCTTCAACACAAGCAGAAAGACCTACTCCTACACCACAGAGAGGTAAAAAATCTGGCAGATCTGACGCAGTGGGACCATCACAGAGGCCTACATCTGAGCCAGCAGAGAGGCCAGATAACAGACCACCTGCCAGAAATTATGCCTTGAGAGCTCAGGAGGAGCAAGATGCCGGGCGTCATCGAGTGCGTTCTCCTCTACACTACTCCTGTGCATGCATTGGTGGATCCGGATCCACTCACTCATACATTTGCATCAATCTACCCGTAGAAAGGGGATCTTGGTAGGGGAAAGTGACCAAGACATTACGGTCACTAATCCATTGGGCCACGTGTAGTGGTGAACAAGGTATACAAAGGTTGCCCGTTAAGGATTCAAGGGTATGAATTCTTGGCGGACTTGATTGAGTTGCCTTTTCATGAGTTTGGCGTGATTTTGGGAATGGGTGGTTGTCACGTCATCGGGCAATAGTTGATTGCAAATTGAAGAGAATTTCTTTGAAAACCCACGAGGATAATGAGATCACGATTGTGGGGAAAGGATGATTTCTTGTCCAATGTCATCTCAACCACGATTGCAAGAAGAATGATGAGAAAAGGTGTGAAGCCTACCTAGCACATGTGGTGGATACTAGGCGAGCTAAGCCAAACTTGAGTGACATACCCACGGTGAGAGACTTCCTAAGTATTTCTGAAGAGTTGCACAGTTTGCCACTAGAAAGGGAAGTCGAATTTGCTATTGAGACAACTGTAAGATCTGCACCCATTTCCATTGCTCCTTATAGGATGGCACCTCTTGAAATGAGGAGTTGAAAACTTCGATTGCAAGGATTCTTTGGATAAGGGGTTCATACGCCTGATGTGTCACCATGGGGAGCTCGGTCTTTGTTTGTGAAAAAGAAGGATGGGACTTTGAGACTTTGTATTGATTCTGGCGGTTGAATAAAGTGATGTGAAGAACAAATACCGTTGCCTAGAATTGATGATCTGTTTGATCGGTTGAAGGAAGCGAGTATTTTCTAAGATTGATCTCGATCGGTATCATCGATTGAGGGTGAAGGATGCAGATGTGCCCAAGACTGCATTCAGGACCCGATATGGGCATTATGAGTTCCTAGTGATGCCCTTTGGCTTAACAAATGCACCAGCGGCATTCATGGACCTTATGAACCGTATCTTCCATCCACACTTAGATCGGTTCGTAGTGGTCTTTATTGATGATATTCTGGTGTATTCCAAGACCAGGGAAGAACATGATGAGCATTTGAGGATTGTTACGCAAACCACGAGAGAAAAGAAGCTGTATGCTAAGTTGTCCAAGTGTGACTTTTGGCTGAATGAGATTGCATTCCTTGGACACATAGTGTCAGCTGATGGGATTAGGGTTGATCCCAAGAAAATAGAAGCGGTGATGGAATGGAAGCCTCCCAGAAACACAACTGAGGTCAGAAGTTTCTTGGGGCTAGCTGGGTATTACAGAAGATTTGTGAAGGGATTTTCCCTAATAGCTACTCCAATGACCAAGTTGTTACACAAGAATGTCAAATTTGACTAGAATGACAAGTGTCAGACCAGTTTTGAGAAATTGAAGGCTATGTTGACAGAGGCACCAGTGTTAACACAGCCAGTGTCAGGAAAGGACTTCGTGGTCTCTGATGATGCCTCACATAATGGGTTAGGGTGTGTGTTGATGCAAGAGGGGAAAGTGATCGCCTATGCTTCCAGGCAGCTAAGGCCACATGAACAGAACTACCCTACCCATGATTTAGAGCTTGCAGCAATTATCTTCGCACTGAAGATATGGAGGCACTACTTGTATGGTGAAAAGTGCTACATTTACACAGACCACAAGAGCACGAAATATTTGCCAACCTGGAAGGAGCTCAACCTTAGGCGAGGCGATGGATTGAGTTCTGAAGGATTATGATTGTGTAATTGACTACCATCACGGGAAGGCAAATGTAGTTCTTGATGCTTTGGCGAGAAAATCCATGACGACTTTGAGATCATTGAATGCCCGTCTATCCTTGGTTCGAGATGGAGCTATTTTGGGTGAGTTGCAAGTGAGGCCAAACTGCTACTGGCAGAGATACTAGATGGGCGAGAAGGTAGATGAGAAGCTAATGGTCATTATGAGCAAAATCTCGGAAGGAAAAGCAGCGACTATGTGGTGAAAGCGGATGGGTGTCTGTATTACAAAGGAAGACTGTGTGTACGGATGATGGGGAATTGAAGGCCGTATTCTAAAAGAGGCACACACGGTGTATATGCTATGCACCTGGGAAGTACAAAGATGTATCATGACACGAAGCTTGATATTGGTGGCACAGTATGAAAAGGGACATAGGCGACTATGTGACTAAATGCTTGACATGTCGACAAGTCAAGCGAACATCAAGTTCCATCGGGTTTGCTACAGCCTATACACATACCTGAATGGAAATGGGATCGGGTCACCATGGATTTTGTAAGTGGTCTACCTCTCACCCGGAAGAAACATGATGCAGCATGGGTGATAGTGGATCGATTGACGAAGTCAGCACACTTTCTGCCGATTAGGGTGACTACTCCTTTGGAAAAGTTAGCGAATTGTATATCGGTGAGATAGTTAGGCGCATGGAATTCCACTTTCCATCATATCGATCGAGACCCAAGGTTTACATTGAGATTTTGGAAAAAGTTGCATGAATCCTTGGGTACACAACTCCATTTCAGCACAGCTTTTCATCCTCAGACGGATGGGCAATCAGAAAGAGTAATCCAGGTAAACAATTGAAACCCATGAAATTGATACAAATGTTGAACTGAAACGATAATAATAACGTGAAATACTTGTCAGGTCCTTGAGGATATGCTGAGGAGTTGTGTCATTGAGTTTGAGGAAGTGGGATAGATACCTCCCAGCGGCGAATTTTCATAAAACAATAGCTACCATGCTAGTATTCAAATGGCCGTATGAAGCCTTTGTATGGGAGAAAATGTAGAACTCGGTGTCTTTGGGTGAATTGGCGAAGACAAGCGGTAGGGCGGACACAGTGAAACAGGCTAAGGAGAAGGTGAAATCAATCAAAGCCAACTTAAAGATTGCCTCGAGACATGTAAATCTTATGCCGACACGAAGAAAAGAAATAGAATATGTGGTTGGCGACAAAGTATTCCTCAAGGTGTCACCATGGAAGAAAGTTTTGAGGTTTGTAAGAAAAGGTAAGTTGAGCCCTAGGTTCATTGGCACCTATGAAGTCATTGAACGTGTGGTTCCAGTGGACTTTAGGCTAGGTTTACCACGGAGTGGACAAGATCCACAATGTGTTCCATGTATCCATGCTCGAGAAGATACCGCTCGGATCCTTCACATGTCATCTCGGAGAAGAAATTGAAATACAGCCCGATTTGACATATGAAGAAGAACCTCTACTAATCCTAGCTCGGGAAGTAAAAGAGTTGAGAAACAAGCAAATTCCATTGGTGAAAGTGCTTTGGAGGCACCACAACACCGAGGAGGCAACTTGGGAAAGTGAAGAGACGATGAGGCAACAGTTCCCTCAACTGTTTGCATCGGTAAATTTCGAGGACGAAATTTAAATTAGAGGAAGAGTTGTAACACCCTCCCGATAACCACTCAGTACATCCTCTTTATTAGGTGGCCAGGTGTCGGTTCGGACTGACTAGAATGTCAGGAAAAATATTAAAACTAAAGTCAGGAACCATAATTAACTCAAATATTAACAAGAAAAATTTAGTAAAAATTTTAGAATTAAAATACAATCAAGTTAAGCAGTAGGTGCCTTAGCGATGGGTAGCAGGAGAAGTTGCGGTTCTCAACGAGGAGCCCTAGACAGGGAAAAATTATAAAATAATTTTTGGGACTCCAGAGAAGGGTAATTGAGGTTCCCATGGAATTAGAATGCCAAGAAAATACCTAGAAAAATTTTTCAATCGGTACAGACGATTTTGACCCGTTAAGCCAAACGGAGGGCATTTTGGTCATTTTGCCTTCCGAGGTGATTTTTGGCCGACTTGCCCAGTTGAGTAAATAATTAATATAACATAAAATATGAAGAAATATTGCTAGAAATTGAATTGAAAATGAGTAGTGGAGGAAAGAAAAGAAATTGAGGAAAAATGGCTATTAATGACATCATTTAAAATTTTCCAACCAATCAAATTTAAGCAAGTCCATAAAGAGGAAATAAAAGTGGGTAATGAGGCAGAATTTTAGAAACCCAAAACCAGCTCCCTCTCCTCTTCTTCACGCCACTCACTCACCCTTACCCATTCCACCATTAACAACCTTTCATCCTTCATTTTTCTTAGTTTTCTTCCACTAAAAACCCTAACTACCAACACAAAAATTCATTCTATCATCTTGGTGATTATTGTGGGAGCAAAAAGAAAAGGAAATCAAGACTTTGAGGAAGGGAAAAATCTGCCCTAAGTGAGGTTAGTGCTACAATCTCATTTTCCTTCTTTTAAATTCTAGTTAGAACATTTTTGAGCTAAGAAATCTTAAGGAATTGAAGTAAATTACATGTGTTAAGGGTACCTTCAATTTTCAGCAGCCCTATGGAAGATTGAGTTTGATTGTTTAATAAACTTATAGTGGCTGGAAATGAGGGTTAAGGTATTAAAATGCATGGATAGTGAACTAAGTATGTAATTAAGGTTTATGAGTAAATTGATTTGGATATTAGGGTTTGGAAAGGTGAAAGTGTGACTGGGCTTAGGAAATTGTTAGAGGACATTTTAATGGTCAATTAGTGACCATTTTAGGTAATTTGACTAACAAATGGACTGAAAAATGAGGTTGCAAATTGAGTTTGCAAGCTGCCCTAGGACAGCAGCAGAGGGACTGAAAATTCAGTCCCTTTGCACTGCCATAACTTGGGCAGTGGTAGTCCAATTGAAGTTTGGCCAATTGGACATGAAACTAGGCTTATAATGGCACATTTTTGCTGAAGAAACCATGCCCAAAAGACCAAAGCAAGAGGACCAAAACTCAGCCACAATCCGGATGCCCTGCACTGAATTCTGCAGAATTTGCCAAATGAACAGTAACTGTTCATTTAGCCATAACTCACTGTAGATTTGATCAATTGGCCTGAAATTTTTACAGCAACAAGTTAAGACATAGACAAACAACTTTCATGAAGAAACCTACCCCAAATTATGGCCAGAACCCATTCAACCAAGTGACTCAAGTTACTGTTCATGCACTGTAGATATGGTAAATTTCTGCAGAATGCATATCCGGACAGCTTGGATTTTTGAGCCATATCTGGAGCTACAAAACTCCAAATGGAGTGATTCAAAAAAGGAAATTTAACTAGACAAAATAAGGAACAACTTTCATGTTTTACATTTCCTCAAATTCCAACAGTAACAGTGTCCAATGGAACAGTGAAGTTGACTCACCAAAATTGAAAAATCTGTTTGTGTTGAGTTACACTTTGGAATGGCAAAAACACTTAATGCCAACAAGTTTTAAACACCAAATGTGGTATGTTGGGAGTGCCAAAGTTGATGTACACATTTTTATTCTAAAAGTCAACATTTTTGTTGACCAATGATGAATAGTGACACAAAAAAAGTTGAAATTCACAAATTGACAAATTTAAGAGTTTCAAATGCCCTAGTATACCTAACAAGATTGGTTTGGATAGTTTGGCATGCCAATAGGGTTCAGTTAGCGATCTGACACATGGCAAAAATGCCATTCAGTGATTTCATGGCTTTTGGCCATTCGACTTTGCATTGAGACTTGGCCTTTTGCATGATATTATTCTGACTTGTTAGATTACATTTGCCTGGGAGATGCATATGTGACCGATGGTGTGACGGCCGAGGTACTAGGTACCCGGTGCGGTTACCCGTTATCCAGTCCAGTCGTCTAGTGTAGGTTACTTGGGGCAACCAAATGAATAATAGTGAACAACGTTAATGAAACAATGAATATATCAATACCAAACAAAGAAAGCATACACATTCTCTACACATTTATTTTCTTGCTATTTTCTTTTATTATATTATTGCACCACTAAGCATTATTGCTTAGCGCGTTGCTTTTGCCACGCGTAGGTACTGGAGATCCCGATCGCGAGCCCAGTAGACCACAGACTGGGTGAGTCCATCCGGCAGTTCTGCTCAGTGTCCGTGTCACCTCGTCACCTGCAGTGCATTGGTAGGACACTAGATGTCATTTTGTCATTTTGTAATTAACTTTTTATTTTCTCATATGTATTTGGGATTTATGTAATGTATTTTGAGGTTCATGTAAATAATAAAGATTTATGGTCATGTATGGTATTAATTTGAGTATTTAATGGTTGTTTATATATGAGAACCCTGAGAAAGGGATGTTTTGAGAAATGAAAAGGTTGTTGAGACCTGAAATTGACAAATTATTGAGATATTGATATTGAGTTTTGTTGATAATATTGGAGTTGAGTATGAATGAAATTGTATATTGGAAGTGTTTTTAACAGGTTCCGAAGAACTGTTTTCTCCATTTTTAGCCGGTACTCCGCCGGATTTTCCTTAAAATCTTCGGAACCTCAAATGAATAATACTTTTGATAAATGGTTAAAACAAATCATATTTCATAAATTAACTTCAAAAGCATGACACAAATTAAGTAAGGTATATTAGAGAGTGCCAGTACACCGTGTGGCATTACTACTCGGGTATACTGTACACGGGTAAGGGGTGTCACATTACAGCTCAATTGGTAAGAGGCGAAGCAAACCCGTGAGGTGATATGGGTTTGAATCCTAGCTCTGCAGGGCGAAGGGATTGAACTCCACCAAAGCGGACAGTACCGATTTGAGTTGCATCGCCGGCCTCTAGAGGGGTACGCCGGCAAGATGGCCACCCATAGAGGGGCTTGAGCTGGGGCCCACTAAGCCGGGGTGTGCCACTGGGTACCTAATACCTCGGGCCGTCACACCATCGGTCACAAAGTGTCTCCCAGTGTGCAAATAGCGTGGCTAAAAAGCCATATAGTCAATCTGGCGATAAGCCAAGAATAAATACACAATATGTATAGCCATAGGCTATTAAAGTCATAGTGCTGCATAATAAGCCGTAAAAACACAGTATGGCATGAAGCCATTTACAGAACAATTGTCAGAATCCAATTGGCATGCCAACCTATCCATACTAGTAAACTAGGCAAACTAGGGCACATTATAAATTAATTGTTTAATTCTTCAATCTTTGGAGTTTACTAACTATTATATAATTCACAAGTCAATGCATATGTTGACCTTTTTAGGTAATATGGATAAGTTGTTTCTAGCATCAATATGTCACAATTTATATCTCAATATGCTGCAAATATAGTGCAATTTACCATTTTTACAAGTTAGCATTCATTGCCAAAATGCTTCAAGCATCATTGTATGCAAATTGTCAAATTCTCAATTTTTGTGTGCTAGATTGGTCTAGCTTAAAGTCCTATTTCCCTTGGTTTTTAGCTTCTAGTCAAGGAAGCAAAATTGTAGCTCTATGTCTTATTGCACGCGGGGCAAAATTTCAGGTCATTCCGAGTTGTGTAGACCAAGATATGGTCATTTTGCTAAAGCTGGACAGATTGCACTTTTTGTGCAAAATTTGATAAATTTTTAGGTCACTTTTGGTTCGGCAGTTTTTGTACCTGAACTTGTGCAAGCCATTTAACTTGCTTCTGGCCATTTCTGGGCTTGGGTGTCTTCATAAGACTTGTAGATATAGGTCTTAACTATTCATGGTCAAAATTTCAGGTCAATTGGACCTGTTTTGAGTGAGTTATGGCCTAAACACTAACTGCTGCCCAAATGGTCAGTTTTCAGGCCTTAAATGCACTAATCCGGATTTGGTCACTTTTTAAGGTCAGTTTCTAGGCAGAATTTTGGCAACATTTCTATATGAAAGTTGGCCTATTTGGTGTCTAGTTTCACCCCATATTGGCATCATACCAATTGGGTTCACAAATTGGCACTTATGGCCTAAATTAGGTGTTGCCTCCAATACACAACCTACACAAAGCACATACACTCCCAATTTGATGTTCCTTCTCCTCCTCATTACTACAATATTCAATCAACAACACTTCCATACATATATTGTACACAATTCCAGCAAAAATTCTGGGCAGAATACTCAAGTCCACAAGGCACACAATACACCATTAAACTTCAATATTTACATCCACCCAAATTCAACATACTTCAATGTTAATATTACACATATACTTCAACAAATTCATACTTCAATATCACTTACACTTGCTGCCCACAATTTAACATTAACATATATCATTAATAACCACATGTTCACACACAATTTCATGCTATTAGGGGCTGCCAAACATGGCAGTTTGCTCAAGGCATCAAGGTTCCATTTCACACCTTTAATCTAAACACTACATGCTCATATTTATGCACAAACTTACTACAACTTTCATTTGAATTAATCAACCTTCATTTTCATTCATTAGAAGTAAAAATAACTCAAGCTCAACAAGAGTTCATGGCTGCCAAAAATGGACAAGTCCATTTCTCATTATTTCTTTTATTTCTCTTCACCAAAACACTCACCTCAACCTAAACACAAGCTTTACTAAAGCAAGGGAGGGATTTTGGACACTTACCACTTTTGGAGCTTATCAAAACTTCACCAAATCTCTTCCTTTTTGTTCTCTATAATCTGCCCAAGAGGTGTGGACCAAGTTTAATGAAAGAATTTAAGTGGAAACATGGCGTGAAGGTGCTTGCATGAGAGATTAGGAAGCTTTGCCCATGGTGTTTTCATGGTGGTCCATTTCGGCCGGAGAAGATGATGCAGAAAACTGAAGTGTTTAGTGGACATACACATGTCCTTTAGGTGTTTAAATACCCCTTAGTGCCCCACTCACTTTTAATTAAGTAATTTTATATGTTAAGATTTTAATTATTCACTTTATACCCCATTTCTTGCACTATTAATATAATGTACCACAATTTTAATTTTTAAGACATTTATAAAGTGTAATATCATTTATTTTTAATGGACATTGAGATCAAAAGGCAACTCTAGGTGTCAAATGACCAAAATACCCCACTTCGGGTTATATTCCTGATTTTTTCGGTAATACGATTTTTGTCTGTTTCTCGATTTTTTCATTTTTCTTTGTACTAATTTATTAATTTTTCTTTGATATTTCTAGTGTCAATTACATTTCAATAAATCTTTATTTATGTCTCAAAATTAAATTTTGAGGTTCCTCATGTGATCTGAGGTCGGCAACGGCCTTCCTAGTCTGATCACCCATCATTTGTGGTCTTGCTCGTTTAACTTAGCTTCATTTTCTCTCTTTCATTTTTGTTTGATTTTTCTTGTATTTTCTTTTTATTTATTTGATCATTATATGTCTGTTCACCATTACCGAAGTGTAGTTTCAGACATCCTGACTTGCCTGGACTGTTATTTGACCACAGGAGCAACAGAACGTATAGAACACGTGCAATGGGGATGTTATATGTATATTCACATATACTTAGTATACGTCACCCAATTTATTCCTACACAGATAAACACTTCATCAACACTTTAATCGACCATTTACATACAAGGATAAACTGTTCTTAAGGAGTTTCCATGGCTGCCAAAAATATACATCTCCCTTAAAACATCAAACTCCAAAAATCTTTCCACAATTCAACTACCCATAACATCCACACAAACTTTAATGAAGCAAGCATCAAAAATACCTACTTACCACTTTGGAAACTCTTCAAAACCTTGACTAAACTTGATCTTCTTGCTGCCTATCTACTGCCCAAGGTGTATGGACAACTTTTAATGAAGGAAAGTGCAAGGAAAGAGGCTTGGATCATGCTTGCATGAAGCTTCAAAACCATGCAGCCATTGAGGAATTTCATTCTTCAATTTCGGCTGGTCTTTGAGAGGTGAGGAAGAAGATGGAAATCTGTCCAAAATGAAGATGTAGTGGTCCACTTAGGTGAGTTAGTGGAGCACTATGTGTGATTTAATGTTTATTTAATCTTAAATTCTCAATTTCTCACATTAAGCTCCCAATTTTTGCTATTTACATTAGGTACCATCAATTTAATTTTTCATAACATTTTCCAAGTGTAATATCATTTATTTTTAATGGAAATTTAGGTCAAAAGACAACTCGGGGTGTCAAATGACCACAATGCCCCTATTCGGGTTGCATTTCTGATTTTTCGGTAACACCGGGTTTTGTCCATTTTCTCGATTTCTCACTTCTCTTTGTACTAATTAATTAATTTTTCTTTGATATTTATAATGGTATTTATACTTCAATAGATGTATATTTAAGTCTTAAAAAATATTTTTCAGGGTTTCCCGCGGTCCAGGGCTAGTCAACAATCCATGCCGCAACTTCTCGGTGTGGTCACCCATCGCTAGGGTTCTTGGCTCGTTTAACTTGGTTACATTTCATTGCTATTATTTTTTCTTTTTTTTTTTTCTTGTATTTTCTTTTCTTGTATTTCATTATTTTATGTCTTCTCATCCATATCTAAGTGTAGTTCTAGGCATCCTAGCTATCCGGACAACACTGGTCACTGGAACAGTAGAACGCACCACCGAACATAGAAGTGTTACAGTTAAACTATTTTTGGAGTTTGAGATTGAAGAGACATATTGGAAGTGCTTCTTACAGGTTTTTTGGAAGATCTGTTTTATTCAAAATACAGATGGCACCCTGTCAAAATTTTTACAGAAATTATTAATACTTTAAATTGTTATTTGGTTTCACTTTAGTAAAAGAAAATTTTTAACACCTGTCAAAAGTGCTCACCAATGTAAAAAGAAGTAAGAAAAGTTTTAAAATCCCTTGTAGTGTATTTAATGGGTTATTAGTAGATGAAGTTGGTAATTCATTAGGTATACTACAGGATCATATTATGCCTTACGGAGGGGTAGGGTGTGACATATCCGGTCTCTAAATAATGGTTCCGACCTTAAAAAAGTTCAAGTCATTTTCAAATCTTTGCAATTCTAATATTCTAAAGTTCCATTCAATATTTGGTCAGGGTTTCATATGATCTCATGTTCACGTTTAATGTTTTTTTGATCTCTTGGAGTAGCTTGATATCTTATGATTAATAGTCGCTCTCAGGTTTAATGTTCAACTGTATTCAATCAATTGATTACTCAAGACAATTTGGTTTGGATGCTTTTCGATCCTATCAAGAAATTAAATATAAAAGACTTCGATTCATTTAAAAAAAAAAATGTACAAGTCATTCGCCAGGAGGGTCTCCCCTAACCTGCTCTCTGGGTACATTATCAGTTCTATCATCCTCTCTCTCTCTCTCTCTCTCTTAAGCTCCTCCTCGCTCTCCTCTTCAACTCTAGGGACAAGATCCACCATCCAGGAGAAGTCTTCCTCAGGATAGCGCCTTACAAGCTCGGCCAGAAAATCTCCATGAGCATTCACATAAGCACCAGCTTCCTTCGCCATGGCCTCTTTTTCTTTCACTTTGATCTCCTCCGTAAAGCGAGTGACATTGGCAGTCTAACAGGCCCGAGCTTCTTCGAGTTACCACTCCAGTTTAGCTATCCTATCCTCATAAGATTTTGTCTGACCCTCAATCTCGATGATGTAGTCCTGAGCAGACAAAAGTTGGGTTTTGGCAGAAGTAGCTTCCTGGACCACCTTCAGAATTTCTTGTCTCAAGAGATGAGCCTTTTCTCTGATTATATATTGATTCACAAGGCTCTCTATGCTCAAGCTCATCTTTTGAGCCAGGAGGTCATCAATGCTATTCGGAGTCAGCCTATTCCGGTCATCCTGAAAGTAGATGGTGGCACCCAAAACCTTGGATAGGCCAGGATTCCCCCGAACCGAGCTATTCTTCTCTAGCGAGTGGATGAGGACCTAGGTACCATGAGAGAGGGTCCTCACAGCAGATTGGCAAGATCCTCCTTCCGCACTTGAAGAAATCAACAGAGGCGGTGGTTCATCTTGTCGAGGAGGGGAAGGAGCGATCTCTATTTCTGGGGTCGGCTATCCTAAAATTCGGGATGAAGAGCCCTGCACTTTTACTGAGTCTCGCCTTGGCGTCTGGGATATAATAGCAATCTTCATTTCTAGCACTTTCTAGGCGACCTCCCTTTTTCACTTACCGCTCTCCTTCGCACCCTCGCCTCCAGCCATACTTGCATAGAAAATAAGTTAGTGAGATTACATAAGTCAGAGAGCTACAGCTCATAATCCTCATGGGCGATCATCTGTATTAGCCACCACTTCAGTTCGGCCATAACTGCATCTAAATATGAATACTTGTGAGTAACTACCTGATCCTTCAATTCCTTTACCATGACGTCCTCGTCTCTATTTAGGGTGATCTTCTTTGGAACTGAAGGGATCAGGTACTACCAACTAGGCGGGATACCCTCAAAGCCATTTGGGATCTTACTCCTCATTATGAAGAGCTGATTCTTCCAATTCTTCAACAAAGAATGGAGAATGGTAAAAAGCCCACAGTGCTGCTTGGCTTGGAAAAACCAATACTCATCATCCTTTCACCGAGCAAGCCTATGCATCTCAGCGAAAACCTTTGCTGTAGGCTCTAGCTTTTTAGCTCAGCATAAGCCTTTGAAAGCCACCAGAGTTCGCCAAGAGTTCTGGTGCACTTGGGCTACGCATACATGATTGAACTTCAGAACGGCTCTAAAGAATTCATCCAGGCGGAATCGAAGCCCGGCCTTCAATTGTTCTTCATATACCATGATCATGTTGTTTTCTTTAAAGAAATGATCAGCTCGGAGATCGCCATGACATCTGATGAGCTCGAAGGAGTCAGTCCGAAGGTTTTATTCTTGACTAATGGTTTGCAGATCGGTCTCCTTGAGGACGGATGGCAACTCATCCTGTAACACCCTCACTGTAGCCATTCCGTACATTCTACTGTTTCGGTGACCGGTGTCGGTCCGAACAGCTAGAACGTCTGGAAAAATATTTAGACTAAAGTGAGGAGCCATAATTAACTCAAATAATAATAAGAAAAATTTAGAAAAAATTTTAGAAATAAAATGCAACCAAGTTAAATGAGTCAGTGCCCTAGCGATGGGTAACCCAGTGGGAAGTTACGGTCCTCGCAGTTAGGAGTCCTAAACTCGGGAGAAAATTCATGAAATAATTTTTGGGACTCCAGAGAAGAGTCATTGAGGTTTCTATGACATTACAATGCCAAGAAAAGGTTTAGAAAAATTTTTTATTGGTACAGACAATTTTGGCTCAATAAGCCAAATGAAGGGCATTTTGGTCATTTCGTCTTCAGAGATGATTTTTGGCCAACTTGTCTAGTTAAGTAAATAATTATTATGATCTAAAATATGAATAAATATTACTAAAAATTTAATTGAAAATGAGTAGAAAAGAAAAGGAAAGAAAATGAAGGAAATTGGAAATTATGACATCACATGATGTCATTAAAATGCTCCCACCCAATCACATTGTGACACATGTCGTTAAACCACTTAAAATGAGTAAATGGGCAGAAATGAAAGAAGAAAAATCAGACTTCATCTTCCTTCTTCCACGGTGAAACCCACTTCACACTCCCTTTCCACCATTAAAGCTTCACCAATCTTCCAAACCTCTACCAAACCACCTCAAAACCCTAACTTCCCTTCATGAAAATTTGTCCCTACCACTAAAGGAAGACTTGGGCAGCAATTTGAAGAGGAAAAAGTGAAGTTAGAGCTTAGAAAAATTCTGCACTCAAGAGGTTAGTGCCACTTTTGTTTATTTTTCTCTTATATTCCTTGTTACAACATCAATTTAAGCTAGAAAATATGAAATTGGAAGAAAAATAGGCATTTTAAAGTCCCTTTAAAATTTTGGCAGGCCTTAGGGTACCTTAGGATTTCATCAACTTGATTGTATAATAGTTATGTATGGCTGCCATTGAACATGATTTTGGTGTTTTAATTCATGGATTGTATATATATGAAGAATTGTAGTGTTGGAGTTAGGGTTTGGGCACCAAATGTAACACCCCTATGTTCGGTAGTGCATTCTACTGTTCCTGTGACAAGTGTTGTCCAGATAGCTAGGATGCCTAGAACTACACTTAGATATGGATGAGGAGACATAAAATAATGAAATACAAGAAAAGAAAAGACAAGAAAAATAAAGGAAAAATAATAGCAATGAAATGTAACCAAGTTAAACAAGCTGAGAACCCTAGCGATGGGTGACCACACCGAGAAGTCGCGGCGTGAACCGTTGACTAGCCTGGACCGTTGACTAGCCTGGACCGCGGGGAACCTTGGAAAATATTTTTAGGACTTAAATAAATGTCTATTGAAGTATAATACTATTAGAAATATCAAAGAAAAATTAATTAATTAGTACAAAGAAAAGTGAGAAATCGAGAAAACGACAAAACTCGGTGTTACCGAAAAATTGGGAATGCAACCCGAACAGGGGCATTGTGGTCATTTGACAACTCGAGTTGTCTTGACCTAAATGTCCATTAAAAATAAATGATATTACACTTGGAAAATGTCATGAAAAATTAAATTAGTGGTACCTAATGTAAATAGCTAAAGTTAGGAGCTTTATGTGGGAATAAGGAAGGTTATAATTAAATAAACATTAAATTAGTAATAGAGCTCCACTAACTCACTAAAGTGGACCACTGAATCTGCATTTGGACAGCAGATTCTTCTTCTTCTTCAACCTTGGAGAACTAGCTGAAAATGGAGAAAGGAAAAACTCCATTGCCGCATGGTTTTGGAGCTCCATGCAAGTGTGATCCAAGCTTTTTTCTCTCCACTTCCCTTCATTAAAAGTTGTCCATACACCTTGGGCAGTAGATAGGCAACAAGAAGACCAAGTTTTGGAGAGGTTTTGAAGAGTTTCCAAAGTGGTAAGTATGTGGTTTTTATTATTGCTTCATTAAAGTTTGTGAGGATGTTAAGGGTACTTGAATTATGGAGAGATTTTTGGAGATTGTTGTATTAAGGGAGATGTGTATTTTTGGCAGCCATGGAAACTTCTTAAGGATAGTTTATTCTTGCTTGTAAATGGTAGATTAAAGGGTTGATTAAGTGTTTATATGTGTAGGAATAAATTGGGTGATTTATACTAAGTATATGTGAATGTATACTTGAATTTGGAAGCTTGGAACTTTATTCAAAGTGAGGTACAAATCAGCAGCTTAAATTGTGAACCAAAAAAATGTTATTTCATGGTTTGGTTTATGGAATTGTATGGTTGAATTATGATACTTGTTGCGGCAGGTTGTACATATATGTAAGAGTTTGAGTTTGGACATGTAAATGAGCCATATTATGTAGTTAAATTGTGTGTAAATTGGACTTGATAAATTTTGTACTATAAGGTGCATATTGAGTGTGGTTATAAGCTTCCAAAGTGACCAAAAATGTGTTGTGAAATGTGTTTAGGTTATGGTACAAACCAGAATCGGCATGAATGTGTAACTTGGTAAGTGTTAAAAGTGTCCTTTGATGAGTAATGAACAAAATGCAATAGGGCAGTTTATGTTTTGGGCTTAGAACCTTAAGTGTGTGGCTCCAATTGGTATGAGACCAATTGGAGGTGAAACTAGGCACAAAATGTGCCAACTTTCATGAAGGAAGCTTACCAAAATTCTGCTTGGAAGGTAACTTGAAAAATGACCAAATCCGGATTAGTGCATTTAAGGCCTGAAAATTGACCATTTGGGCAGCAGTTAGTGTTTTGGCCATAACTCACTCGAAATAGGTCCAATTGACTTGAAATTTTTACCATGAATAGTTGAGACATATATCTAGAAGTCTTATGGAGGCACCAAAGCCCAGAAATGACCATAAGCAAGTCAAATAGCTTGTACAAATTCGGGTCCAAAAACTAGCCGAACCTAAAATGACCTAAAGTGACCAATTTTGATGCATTTTGACCAGCAATAGTAAAATGACCATAACTTGGTCTAGTAAACTCAGAATGACCTGAAATTTTGCGCCGCGTGCAATAAGACATAGGTCTACAAGTTTGTAGTTTTGACCGAAACCCGAAAACTGAGGGAACTAGGACATCTGGCTAGGTCAAATTAGTATACAGGAATCTGACAAATTGCAATAAAACGCAATATATATGAAAATGAATTTGGTTATATGTACCAATACTAAAAGGCTACAAATATGACATATTAGTAACATTAGAACCTAATTCACCTAGACTGCATCGAGGGTCAACATCTTAGGTTGACTAAGGAAATAATAGAATTCAATAAAGTAAGTATTAAGCCTTATTGCTAGAAATGGTTTAAATGAGTACTGAAACACTTCAAATTGTGTTTCTCAGTTAGCAAAGACTCAGGGAAAGGGAAGGAAACACTAAGTCAGAGGCAAGAGACAGTTATCAGAGGTTTGTGCACAATAGTTATTTCTTTTGAATTTTTCAATTGAAATAAACTATAATTATTTGTATGTTATTGTTTTAAATTGTGTTTGTGCACAATAATTTTAACTTCTCATTTTCTACTTAAAAATTTAATTGAATATTATAGTTTTAAATTGTGTCCATGCACAATACTTTTATATTCACTGCTTTTACTAGCAAATTTATTTGGAGAAATGAGTTATGAATAATTTTTTATTGTTTTGGTTTTGGGAATATTATTTAGAAATTATTGTGTTGCCTACTTTGTAAATGGAAATTTTGAGATAAATTGTGTTTAGTGGTATCGGAGCAAAGTAGGGACGGCGATACGTAATGCCTACGATTCCTGGGAACTCTCACGCGTGAACTCAGGAGCTTGCAGGGATGGCGATACGTAACGCCTGCAAGTGCTCTGATAAGTACACTATATTCCTCCCTGTTTGACTTGTCAGTCTGAGGTGAATGTGGATGAGTACTCATTATTTAGCTAGCTTCCTCCCTCATTGATTTCGATTATTGGGGTGAGTGTGTCTTGTCGTGGTGTACAACACAGCATGTGTGGAAAAACTGTGTCATGGCCTAAATTGTGTTATTGATTGACAAAACTGTATTATTCAATTATTTAATCAAATGGTGTTATTGATTGGCAACACTACATTATTCAGTTATTTGATCAAATTGTGTTATTGATGGGTAAAACTGTGTTATTCAGTTATTTGATCAAATTGTGTTATTGATTGGCAAAACTGTATTGTTCAGTTATTTGATCAAATTGTGTTATTGATTGAAAAAACTGTGTTGTTCAGTTATTTGATCAAATTGTGTTATTGATTGGCAAAACTGTATTGTTCAGTTATTTGATCAATTTGTGTTATTGATTGGCAAAACTGTGTTACTCAGTTATTTGATCAAATTTGTGTTATATGAACTTTGTAAATTGTGAAATGGAATTGTGAATCATTTGATTTGTGAATTGTCAATAAAAGATTTATATATCGCATTTCAAATTGTTATTGTGCACCACTGAGTAAATTTTACTCAGCGATAGCTTTTCATTGTTGTCGCAGGTAGACAGACTGATAGGACAGCAGACTAGGCTGCTAGTGCTTCAGTAAGAGATCATCGGGTATATTGAGTATACCATATTTTGCATTTTGTAGTATAATGTATAATCACTGTATTTATATAGTGTTCTTGGTTTTGAGTAGTTATAAATTAAAATTGTACATTGAAGTTGTAAAATAAATTGAAAAATTCTTGTGGTTTTGAGTTGAGAAACATATTGTGTTGATTAAATGTTGGAGTTTGAGATTAAGAAATATATTTGAAGTGCTTTTTACAGGTTTTTGAAGAACTATTTTATTCAAAATATAGATGGCACTCTGCTAAAATTTTTACAGAAATTATTATTTCTTCAAATGTGTTAGCTGTTTCACTTCAGTTCAAAAAAATTTTTTTTAACACCTGTAAATAGTGCTCACCACTATAAAAAGAAGTAAGAAAAGTTTTAAAATCCCTTGTAGTGTATTTAATGGGTGATCAGTAAACGAAATTGGTAATTCATTAAGTATACTACGGGATCATGTCATGCCTTACAGAGGGGTAGGGTGTGATGTGTTTAAGTGGTATCAGAGCTAGTTTTTAAATTTTGTTTTCACCTATAATTTGAATATTCTTTCTTCATAGTATAACTGCTCAATGTCATTGTTTGATACATACAGTACATTACATTATAAATATGCACTAACGGGAGGAAATCTCCTTGTGTTAATTGTTCAGAAGGTTTAAGATCCTTGAATTGACTATGGAAGAGGGTGATCATTCAGTCGATCAATTGATAGAGGCTAAGGTACAAGTTGAGGCCCTAGCTCCACAAAGTGTCGAATGCCCGACTGTACCAGTTTTATCGGTACAAATTACTGCACAAATGGCCCAACAAATGGCCACTTTCTTAACAAATGGCTGATAATCTGTCAACCCAAGCCTAAGTACAGACCCAACCCCCATAAGGGCAACATGAAATAGAGAAGAGGGAGAAACCTATGGGTCAGAGCTCAAGCAGTAATTTGAGGAAGAGAAAAGAATTTGAGGAGCCCCGAGCTCAAGGATATAACAGAGGTGGATCATCAGGGCAGAGACCACCAAGGTCCTGTCGTCGAACAACTAGAAGTTCCTACCCTCCCTGCCAATGTGAAACTTATGGTAAAAATCATGGTGGGGTATGCTACAAGGCCATAGGAGCCTGTTATAACTATGGAGGCATAGGACACTTTGCCAAGGACCGCACCAATGCTCCTAGAGTTGGATCACCTCCTACTACTGCTGAAGGGGTAGTTCAGAGTCCTGTCACTAGAGGTTCACAACCACCCAGCAGAGGTAGAGACAGGGGTAGAGGTAACCCAGTAGGCAGCCAAGGCACAGTGAAACAATCAGAGCAAGACAGTGCTACAGTCAGAGTCTACGCAATGAGACAGAGAGAAAAAGTCGAGACATCTGATGTTGTGGCTGGTACTTTCTCAACTTTTAATCAAGATGTGTTTGTGTTATTTGATCCGGGTTCTACCCATTCTTATATGAGTGCTAGCATCATTGATTGCATTGCTATTCCATATACAGAAAAATGAACTTTGAGGTGCTAATAACCAATCCGTTAGGACAAGAGGTCAGGGTTAATAGAATGTATAGGGATTGTCCTTTGGTGATCCAAGGACACACTTTTCTATCTGATCTCATTGAAATGCCCTTCAGAGATTATGATATCATCTTGGGCAAGGACTGGTTAATCAAGCATCAAGTCGTGATTGACTGTAGATTGAAGACAGTCACTTTTGGTCTCCCTCAGTATAGTGATGTGGTAATACATGGGGAGAGGCAGCTATTGTCATCAAACATCATTTCGACTACACTAGACAGAAAAATGATCAGAAAGGGGTGTGAAGCATACTTGGCACATGTGGTAAACACCCAAGTGGGGAATCCAGCATTGAGAGACATCCCTATAGTATATGACTTTCCAGATGTGTTTCCTAATGAATTGCCAGGATTACCTCCAGAAAGAGAGGTGCAGTTTGAAATTAATGTTATGCTTGGTGTGGATCTAATCTCCATAAAACCATATAGAATGGCACCAGCAGAGTTGAAGGAGTTGAAGATAAAGTTGCAAGAACTACTTGAAAAGGGCTTCATTCGCCCTAGTGTGTCACCATGGGGAGCGCCAGTATTGTTTGTTAAGAAGAAGAATGGCACTCTTCATTTATGTATTGTTTGACCTGGAATCTGCATACTTTTATATTAGTGTTAGAATTATATGTTCTGTTGTTATTCCTTTACAGGGGAATAAATTTTGATGCATTAATGATTAGTCCTTTAAGATAAGGATTGTGATAATAAGTGAAATTAGTTTTGAAAGAGTTTATCGATGAAAAGTATTTTCAAACACACCATAAATTATAAAGCTAAATGGCAAGCCTACATAATATAAGGCAAGAGGAAGTAAAAGTAAGTTGTGGTAATAGACTTGCTCTAGATGAGGGCAAAGATGTTACAGTTATTAATTGTCAGTAGATATTGTAATCAGAATAAGTTTTGGATATTAGTGAATTCGAAAAGGATAAAAGATAGGAAAAGTTTGATCTATTGGGATGTATTGTAGTAACTATGCAAGGTTCTTGATGTTTATACTGTAAGCTATAGATTACACTACTGACTTGAGATTGTTGTGTAGAGCTACGTACTACTGGATAGTACACCAAGATGAGAATAGTTGCCAACGGCATCTGTTTTGGTATAGTTATGCCAGGACAGAATTTTATTGTTGGAAATAAGTTTGAAAATCCTACTTAGGGATTTAAAACTCAAAAGTTAGAATATCAAAAGGTTATAGTTCAGTACAAAAGAAAGTAAGTTATAGAATATTAATAGATAAAAAGACTTGTGGAAGTAGAAATTTGAACAGTTGGTTCAAATATAACAAAGAAATGTTACGAATGTGAGGAAGACTATTGACTAGAATGGTCAAAAGACCAATGACTAGATAAATCATTCTAACATGACCTCAAGAGTCATTCAAGAAGAAACATGAATCGAAATATTAGACAGCACAATAGTAAGAGAAGATTGGTGTTATACAAACAAATTAAATGTTATATTAGATTGTTAAAATTCTTATACAAATTCGAGGGAAAGAAGATTATACGATCATATAGAAAGGAGAAAATAAACGTATGACTATTGTGAGATGGCTATTGGGTAAAATTTCATGGACGAAAATTATTTTAAGGGGGGGAGAATTGTAACACCCCTATGTTCGGTAGTGCATTCTACTGTTCCTGTGACTAGTGTTGTCCGGATAGCTAGGATGCCTAGAACTACACTTAGATATGGATGAGGAGACATAAAATAATGAAATACAAGAAAAGAAAAGATAAGAAAAATAAAGGAAAAATAATAGCAATGAAATGTAACTAAGTTAAACGAGCCGAGAACCTTAGCGATAGGTGACCCCACCAGAAAATCACGGCGTGGACCGTTGACTAGCCTGGACCGTGGGGAACCCTGGAAAATATTTTTAGGACTTAAATAAATGTCTATTGAAGTATAATACCATTAGAAATATCAAAGAAAAATTAATTAATTAGTACAAAGAAATGTGAGAAATCGAGAAAACATCAAAACTTGGTGTTACCGAAAAATCGGGAATGCAACCTAAATAGGGGCATTGTGGTCATTTGACACCCCGAGTTGTCTTTTGACCTAAATATCCATTAAAAATAAATGATATTACACTTGGAAAATGTCATGAAAAATTAAATTAGTGGTACCTAATGTAAATAGCTAAAGTTAGGAGCTTAATGTGGGAATAAGGAAGGTTATGATTAAATAAACATTAAATTAGCAATAGCGCTCCACTAACTCACTAAAGTGGACCACTTAATCTGCATTTGGACAGCAGATTCATCTTCTTCTTCAACCTTGGAGAACTAGCCAAAAATGGAGAAAGGAAAAACTCCATTGCCGCATGGTTTTGGAGCTCCATGCAAGTGTGATCCAAGCTTCTTTCTCTCCACTTCCCTTCATTAAAAGTTGTCCATACACCTTGGGCAGTAGATAGGCAACAAGAAGACCAAGTTTTGGAGAGGTTTTGAAGAGTTTCCAAAGTGGTAAGTATGTGTTTTTTATTATTGCTTCATTAAAGTTTGTGAGGATGTTATGGGTACTTGAATTGTGGAAAGATTTTTGGAGATTGATGTATTAAGGGAGATGTGTATTTTTTGGCAGCCATGGAAACTCCTTAGGGCAGTTTATTCTTGCTTGTAAATGGTAGATTAAAGGGTTGATTAAGTGTTTATATATGTAGGAATAAATTGAGTGATGTATACTAAGTATATGTGAATGTATATTTCAATTTGGAAGCTTGAAACTTTATTCAAAGTGAGGTACAAATCGGCAGCTTGAATTGTGAACCAAAAAAATGTTATTTCATGGTTTGGTTTATGGAATTGTATGGTTGAATTATGGTACTTGTTGTGGCAGCTTGTACATGTATGTAAGAGTTTGAGTTTGGACATGTAAATGAGCCATATTATGTAGTTAAATTGTGTGTAAATTGGACTTGATAAATTCTATACTATAAGGTGCATATTAAGTGTGGTTATAAGCTGCCAAAGTGACCAAAAAATGTGTTGTGAAATGTGTTTAGGTTATGGTACAAACCAGAATTGGCATGAATGTGTAACTTGGTAAGTGTTAAAAGTGTCCTTTGATGAGCAATGAACAAAATGCAATAGGGCAGTTTATGTTTTGGGCTTAGAACCTTAAGTGTGTGGCTCCAATTGGTATGAGACCAATTGGAGGTGAAACTAGGCACAAAAAGTGCCAACTTTTATGAAGGAAGCTTACCAAAATTCTGCTTAGAAGGTAACTTGAAAAATGACCAAATCTGGATTAGTGCATTTAAGGCCTGAAAATTGACCATTTGCGCAGCAGTTAGTGTTTTGGCCATAACTCGCTCACAATAGGTCCAATTAACCTGAAATTTTTACCATGAATAGTTGAGACATATATCTACAAGTCTT
Organism: Hevea brasiliensis; assembly: GCF_030052815.1. Classification (NCBI taxonomy): domain Eukaryota; kingdom Viridiplantae; phylum Streptophyta; class Magnoliopsida; order Malpighiales; family Euphorbiaceae; genus Hevea; species Hevea brasiliensis. The sequence goes on along the minus strand of NC_079493.1, from coordinate 67,144,551 downwards.
ATGGAGGCACCAAAGCCCAGAAATGACCATAAGCAAGTCAAATAGCTTTCACAAGTTCGGGTCCAAAAACTGGCCGAACCTAAAATTACCTAAAATGACCTAAAGTGACCAATTTTGATGCATTTTGACCAGCAATAGTAAAATGACCATAACTTGGTCTAGTAAACTCAGAATGACCTGAAATTTTGCCCCGCATGCAATAAGACATAGATTTATAAGTTTGTAGTTTTGACCAAAACCCGAAAACTGAGGGAACTAGGTCATCCGGCTAGGTCAAATTAGTATACTGGAATCCGACAAATTGCAATAAAACGCAATATACATGGAAATGAATTTGGTAACATATACCAATATTAAAAGGCTACAAATGTGACATATTAGTAACATTAGAACCCAATTTACCTAGACTGCATCGAGGGTCAACATCTTAGGTTGACGAAGGAAATAATAGTATTCAATAAAGTAAGTATTAGGCCTTATTGTTAGAAATGGTTTAAATAAGTACTAAAACACTTCAAATTGTGTTTCTCAGTCAGCAAAGACATAGGGAAAGGGAAGGAAACACTGAGTCAGAGGTAAGAGACAGTTATCAGAGGTTTGTGCACAATAGTTATTTCTTTTGAATTTTTCAATTGAAATAAATTATGATTATTTGTATGTTATTGTTTTAAATTATGTTTGTGCACAATAATTTTGACTTCTCATTTTCTACTTAAAAATTTAATTGAACATTATAGTTTTAAATTGTGTCCGTGCACAATACTTTTATATTCACTGCTTTTACTAGCAAATTTATTTGGAGAAATTAGTTATGAATAATTTTTTATTATTTTGGTTTTGGGAATATTATTTGGAAATTATTGTGTTGCCTACTTTGTAAATGGAAATTTTGATATAAATTGTGTTTAGTGGTATCGGAACAAAGTAGGGACGGCGATACGTAACGCCTACGATTCCTGGGAACTCTCACGCGTGAACTCAGGAGCTTGCAAGGATGGCGATATGTAACGCCTGTAAGTGCTCTGATAAGTATACTATATTCCTCCCTCTTTAACTTATCAGTCTGAGGTGAGTGTGGATGAGTACTCATTATTTAGCTAGCTTCCTCCCTCATTGATTTCGATTATTGAGGTGAGTATGTCTTGTCGTGGTGTACAACACGGCATGTGTGGAAAAACTGTGTCATGGCCTAAATTGTGTTATTGGTTGGCAACACTATATTATTCAATTATTTGATCAAATGGTGTTATTGATTGGCAACACTGCATTATTCAGTTATTTGATCAAATTGTGTTATTGATGGGTAAAACTATGTTATTCAGTTATTTGATCAAATTGTGTTATTGATGGGTAAAACTGTGTTATTCAGTTATTTGATCAAATTGTGTTGTTGATTGGCAAAACTGTATTATTTAGTTATTTGATCAAATTGTGTTATTGATTGGTAAAACTGTGTTATTTAGTTATTTGATCAAATTGTGTTATTGATTGGCAAAACTGTATTGTTCATTTATTTGATCAAATTGTGTTATTGTAACACCCTCCCTGTACCAACTCCGTATATTCTACTGTTCCGGTGACCGGTGTCGGTCCGGACAGCTAGAACGTCCGGAAAAATATTTAAACTAAAGTCGGAAATCATAATTAACTCAAATATTAATAAGAAAAATTTAGTAAAAATTTTAGAAATAAAATACAACCAAGTTAAGCAGTAGGTGCCCTAGCGATGGGTAACCAGAGGGAAGTTGCGGTTCTCACAACGAGGAGCCCTAGACCCGGGGGAAAAATTATAAAATAATTTTTGGGACTCCAGAGAAGGGTTATTGAGGTTCCCATGGCATTAGAATTCCAAGAAAATACCTAGAAAAATTTTTCAATCGGTACAGACAATTTTGACCCGTTCAGCCAAACGGAGGGCATTTTGGTCATTTCGCCTTCAGAGGTGATTTTTGGCCGACTTGTCCAGTTGAGTAAATAATTAATATGACATAAAATATGGATAAGCTTTACTAGAAATTAAATTGAAGATGAGTAGTGGAGGAAAGAAAAGAAAGTGAAGAAAAAGCTTATTTATGACATCATTGTGATGTCATTTAAAATTGCCAACCAATCACCATTAAGTAACCATTTGACTAACTAATAAAAGAGCTAAATAAAGACCAAGGAATACCAAAAACCAGCTTCCTTCTCTTCAGCCAAAAACGTGAGTTTCTCTTCTTCCTCCCTCCATTGATGTTCAATCAAGCAAGCTTAATTTCCTACCTTGTTTCACCATAAAACCCTAACCCCACTTCATTAAAATTTTACCCTACACCTTAAACAAGCTTTTGGCAGCCAAGAAGAGGAAAGAAAGAGAAGTTTGAGTTGGGAAAAAAACTGCCCTATTCAAGGTTAGTGCACTATATACCTAAAACTCTTTAATTTCATGAAATGGAACTTGAATTTAGTAAGAAAATGTAATTTAAATGAACAAAATTCATGTGTATGTGTACATGAGTTTTGGCTGCCCTAGTGAAGGAATAGGAAGGAGTGTTTTTGATGAGCTTGAAGTGAACTAGAATCATGTAGGAAGTTTATAAACATAAGAATAATAAGTTGGTATGCTAACTAAGGCATTTTGTAGAAAACCTAATGTGAAGCTAGGGTTTTGGGGAGTGAAAATTGACTTGGCTTAGGAAATTGTTAGAGCACATTTTAATGGTCAATTAGTGACCATCTTAGGTAAGTTGACCATAAAATGGACTGAAAAATAGGATTGCAAAGTGAAGTTGCAGGCTGCCCTAGGACAGCAGCAGAGGGACTGAAAATTCAGTCCACTTGCACTACCATAACTTGGGCTGTGTTGGTCCAATTGGTGTTTGGCCAATTGCACATGAAACTAGGCTTATAATGGCACATTTTTGCTGAAGAAACCATGCCCAAAAGACCAAAGCAAGAGGACCAAAACTTGGCCCCAATCCGGATACCCTGCAACTGATTCTGCAGAATGACCAAATGAACAGTAACTGTTTATTTGGCCATAACTCACTGTAGATTTGGTCAATTGACCTGAAATTTTTACAGCAACAAGTTAAGACATAGAAAAACAACTTTCATGAAGAAACCTACCCCAAATTATGGCTAGAACCTAACCCAAATGGCAGTGGAAGTCACTGTTTATGTTACTGTAGATATGGTCAATTCTGCAGATTGGCAATCCGGCCAGCTGTGGTTTTTGAGCCATATCTGGAGCTACAAAACTCCAAATGGAGTGATTCAAAAAAGGAAATTCAACTAGACAAAATAAGGAACAACTTTCATGTTTGCCATTTCTTCAAATTTCCACTGTAACAGTGTGTAATGGAATAGTAAACTTAGGCTCAAAAACTGAAATTTTCTACCCTCTTGGTTTTAAGTTAGAAATGGTAAATGTAACCAATCCCAACAAGTGTAAACAGCAAAATGTGGTATGTTGGGAGTGCCAAAACCAATGTACCTAATTTCTACCTAAAAGTCAACATTTTAGTTGACCAAAGAGGTGAATAGTGACACCGAAACTTGAAATTCAAAGATTGAAGAATTTTAAAGTATCGAATGCCCTAGTATACCTAACAAGATTGGTTTGGATAGTTTGGCATGCCAAATGGGGTTCAGTTAGCAGTACTGCACATGACGATATGCCATTCTGTGATTTCATGGCTTTTAGCCATTCTGACTTTGTATTGAGACTTGGCCTTGTGCCTGATATTATTCTGACTTGTTAGCCGCTCATTACACCGGGAGATGCATATGTGACCGATGGTGTGACGGCCCGAGGTACTAGGTACCCAGTGCCAGTTTACCCATTATCCAGTCCAGTCGTCTAGTGTAGGTTACTTGGGGCAACCAAATGAATAAAAGTGAACAAAGTTAATGAAATAATGAATATACCAACACCAAACAAAGAAAGCATACACATCCTATACACATTTATTTTCTTGCTATTTTCCTTTATTATATTATTGCACTACTAAGCATTATTGCTTAGCGCGTTGCTTTTGCCACGCGTAGGTACTGGAGATCCCGATCGTGAGCCCAGTAGACCACAGACTAGGTGAGTCCATCCTGCAGTTCTACATAGTGTCCTTGTCACCTCAACTTCTGCAGTGCATTGGTAGGACACTAGGTGTCATTTTGATATTTTGTAGCAAATTTTTACTTTCTCATATGTATTTAAACTTATGTAATATATTTTGATGTTCATGTAAATAATGAAAGTTATGACTATGAATGCAAAATTTGAGCATTTATTTATTGCTTGTATATGAATATTATGAGAAATGGAAGTTTGAGAAATGAAAAGGTTATTGAGAACTGAAATTGAGAAATATTGTTGAGATTTTGGATATTGGAGTTTGAGATGATTGAATACAAATTTTGGAAGTGTTTTTAACAGGTTCCGAAGAACTGTTTTCTCCATTTTTAGCCGGTACTCTACCGGATTTTCTATAAAATTTTCGGAACCTCAAATAAATTATAATTTCAATAAATGAACTATATTTCACAAACTATATTCAAAACCTTGACAAAAATTAATTAAGGTAAAATAGGGTGTGCCGGTACACCGTGTGGCATAGCTTGCTCGGCTACACTGTAGACGGGTAAGGAGTGTCACATTTAGTGGTATCATAGCACGGTTTAGGCATTTCTGGGCCTAGATTGAGTCCATACCATGCATTGCATTTGTAAGAGTCGAGGTGACACTAATGCAGATCTGTTTGTTTTTGTTATTTTGAATAGGATATGGACCCTTCATCTCAGAGAGCTGTTGAGGAGAAAGTGGAGAGTCATGCTCCACCTGCAGCAGCTGAGACTGGGGGCATGAGAGAATCTGCTCCGCCAGCTCAAGCATAGCCTACTCAGCCTCCACAGGCCATGTTCCAACAAATGGCCGACTTCTTTAGACAAATGGCTGGGGTAATGCCAGCACCACCACCACCACCACCTGCTCCACAGCAGAAATCACACCTGGAAAGACTAAGAAAGTTTGGAGCTGTGGACTTTTATGGCAAGAGAGAGGATGACTCTGTTGCAGCTGAGAATTGGTTGAACAGAACGGGCAGAGTCTTAAAACAACTCCACTGCACCTCAGAGCAAAATCTAGAAGCTGCAGTATCCTTGTTGCAAGACGATGCCTACGAATGGTGGGACACTGTGTCGATGAAGTGCAGCGAAGTCAGTATCTTGGGACATCTTTCTCTCCGAGTTCAAGAAGAAATATGTGGGTACTGTATACTAGGAAGAGAGAAGAAGAGAGTTTATTAACCTGAGGCAGAGACAGTTGTCAGTGGCCGAATATGAGAAGGAATTTGTCCGATTGAGCCGCTATGGAAGGGAGATAGTCCCTAATGAAGCTGAAAGGTGTAAGAGATTCGAAGAGGGACTAAATGACAACATCAAGATCCAGCTCACAGCCTTGGGAATCACATAATTTACCAAGTTAGTGGAAGCTGCAATAAAGGTGGAAAAAGTAAGAATCAGTGAACAGACCAGAAGAGAGAGACAGCAGAAGAGGGGCCCAGGTCAGTCTAGTTCAGCTCCTGCATTTGGGAAGAAGTTTAAGGGTCCTCCTGTACAGAGTTCAGCTCAGCCACAGGGTCAGGGTCAGTCTTAGGGGCCCAGGCCACAGTTCACCCCTAAGAGAGGTCAGTCCACACCATCAGTGGGCAGCTCCCCAGGGATGGGGTTCAGGGGACCAGCCCCAGCATCTTCTGCGTGTCCACACTGTCAGAAATGGCATAAGGGGGAGTGTTGGAGAGTGACTGGTGCCTGCTTGAGGTGTGGGTCAACAGAGCATCAGCTGAGGAACTGTCCACGCAGAACTACTATAGCTGCTCCAACACATGCAGAAAGACCTGCTCCTGCACCACAGAGAGGTAGAAAATCTGGCAGATCTGGCGCAATGGGACCATCACAGAGGCCTGCATCCGAGCCAGCAGAGAGGTCAGATAACAGACCACCTGCCAAAAATTATGCCCTGAGAGCTCAGGAGGAGCAAGATGCCCTGGACGTCATCAGGGGTACGTTCTTCCTCTACACTACACCTGTGCATGCATTGGTGGATCCAGGATCCACTCATTCCTACATTTGCATCAACTTACCCGTAGAAAGGGGGATACTAGTAGGGAAGAGTGACCAAGACATTCTGGTCACTAATCCATTGGGTCACAGTGTAGTGGTGAACAAGGTATACAAGGGTTGCCCGTTAAGGATTCAGGGGTATGAATTCTTGGCCGACCTGATTGAGTTAGCCTTCCACGAGTTTGACGTGATTTTGGGAATGGACTGGTTGTCACGTCATCAGGCAATATTTGATTGCAAATTGAAGAGAATTTCTCTAAAAACTTCAGAGGGTAATGAGATCACAGTTGTGTGGGAAAGGATGATTTCCTGTCCAATGTCATCTCAGCCACAATTGCAAGAAGAATGATGAGAAAAGGCTGTGAAGCCTACCTAGCACATGTGGTGGATACTAGGCAGGCTAAGCCAAACCTGAGTGACATACCCACAGTGAGAGACTTCCCAGAGGTATTTCCTGAAGAATTGCCTGGTTTGCCACCAGAAAGGGAAGTTGAATTTGCTATTGAGACACTGCCGGGTACAGCACCCATTTCCATTGCTCCTTATAGGATGGCACCCACTGAATTGAGGGAGTTGAAAACTCAGTTGCAAGAGTTGCTTGATAAGGGGTTCATACGCCCCAGTGTGTCACCTTTGTGAAAAAGAAGGATGGGACTTTGAGGCTATGCATCGATTACCGGCAGTTGAATAAAGTGACTGTGAAGAACAAATATCCGTTGCCTAGAATTGATGATCTGTTTGATCAGTTGAAGGGAGCAGGAGTATTTTCTAAAATTGATCTCAGATCAGGGTATCATCAGTTGAGGGTGAAGGATGCAGATGTGCCAAAAACTGCATTCAGGACCCGATATGGGCGTTATGAGTTTCTGGTGATACCCTTTGGCCTAACAAATGCACCAGCGACATTTATGGACCTTATGAACCTTATCTTCCATCCATACCTAGATCGGTTCGTAGTGGTCTTTATTGATGATATTCTGGTGTATTCCAAGACTAGGGAAGAACATGATGAGCATTTGAGGATTGTTCTGCAAACCCTGAGAGAAAAGAAGCTGTATGCTAAGTTGTCCAAGTGTGACTTTTGGCTGAATGAGATAGCATTCCTTGGACACATAGTGTCAGCTGATGGGATTAGGGTGGATCCCAAGAAAATAGAAGCAGTGATAGAATGGAAGCCTCCCAGGAATACAACTGAGGTCAGAAGCTTTTTGGGGCTAGCTGGGTATTACAGAAGATTTGTAAAGGGATTTTCCTTAATAGCTGCTCCAATGACCAAGTTGTTACACAAGAATGTCAGATTTGACTGGAATGACAAGTGTCAGACCAGTTTTGAGAAGTTGAAGGCTATGTTGACAGAGGCACCAGTGTTAACACAGCCAGTGTCAGGAAAGGACTTCGTGGTCTACAGTGATGCTTCTCATAATGGGTTAGGGTGTGTATTGATGCAAGAGGGGAAAGTGGTCGCTTATGCTTCCAGGCAGTTAAGGCCACATGAACAAAATTACCCTACCCATGATCTAGAGCTTGCAGCAATTATCTTCGCACTGAAGATATGGAGGCATTACTTGTATGGTGAAAAATGCTACATTTACACAGACCACAAAAGCCTGAAATATTTGCCAACCCAGAAGGAGCTCAACCTTAGACAGAGGCGATGGATTGAGTTCCTGAAGGACTATGATTGTGTGATTGACTACCATCTTGGGAAGGCAAATGTAGTTGCTGATGCTTTGAGCAGAAAGTCCATCACAGCTTTGAGATCATTGAATGCCCGTCTAACTTTGATTCGAGATGGAGCTATTTTGGCTGAGTTGCAAGTGAGGCCAAACCTGCTACAGCAAATATTAGATGGGCAGAAGGTAGATGAGAAGCTAATGGCTGTTATGAGCAAAATCTCAGAAGGAAAAGCAACTGACTATGAGGTGAAAGCAGATGGGTGTCTGTATTACAAAGGAAGACTGTGTGTACCAGATGATGGGGAATTGAAAGCTAATATTCTAAAAGAGGCACACACCAGTGTATATGCTATGCACCCAGGAAGTACAAAGATGTATCATGATCTGAAGCTTCAATATTGGTGGCCTGGTATGAAGAAGGACATAGCTGACTATGTGACTAAATGCTTGACATGTCAGCAAGTCAAGGCAGAACATCAAGTTCCATCAGGTTTGCTACAGCCTATATGCATACCTGAATGGAAATGGGATCGGGTCACCATGGATTTTGTAAGTGGTCTACCCCTTACCCAGAAGAAACATGATGCAGCATGGGTGATAGTTGATAGATTGACAAAGTCAGCACACTTTCTGCCAGTTAGGACTGACTACTCACTAGAGAGGTTAGCAGAATTGTATATCAGTGAGATAGTTAGACTGCGTGGAATTCCACTTTCCATCATATCTGATCGAGACCCAAGGTTTACATCGAGATTCTGGAAGAAGTTGCATGAATCCTTGGGTACACAACTCCATTTCAGCACAGCTTTCCATCCTCAGACAGATGGGCAATCTGAAAGAGTAATCCAGGTTAATAATTGAAACCAATGAAATTGATACAAATATTGAATTGAAATGATAACAATAACGTTAAATACTTGTCAGGTCCTTGAGGATATGCTGAGGAGTTGTGTCATTGAGTTTGAGGGAAGTTGGGATAGATACCTCCCACTGGCAGAATTTGCATACAACAAGCTAGCATCCAAATGGCCCCATATGAAGCACTGTATGGGAGAAAATGTAGAACTCCAGTGTGCTGGACTGAATTGGGCGAAGACAAACTGGTAGGGCCAGACCTAGTGAAACAGGCTGAGGAGAAGGTAAAATCAATCAAAGCCAACTTAAAGGTTGCCTCAGACAGACAGAAATCTTATGCCGACCTGAAGAGGAAAGAAATAGAATATGTGGTTGGCGACAAAGTGTTCCTCAAGGTGTCACCATGGAAGAAAGTTTTGAGGTTTGGAAGGAAAGGTAAGTTAAGCCTTAGGTTCATTGGCCCATATGAAGTCATTGAACGTGTGGGTCTAGTGGCCTATAGGCTAGCTTTACCACCAGAGCTGGACAAGATCCACAATGTGTTCCACGTGTCTATGCTCAGAAGATACCGCTCAGATCCTTCACATGTCATCTCCAGAGAAGAAATTGAAAAACAGCCGGATTTGACATACGAAGAAGAACCTCTACGGATCTTGGCTCGGGAAGTGAAAGAGTTGAGAAACAAGCAAATTCCATTGGTGAAAGTGCTTTGGAGGCACCACAACACCGAGGAGGCAACTTGGAAAAGTGAAGAGACGATGAGGCAACAGTTCCCTCAACTGTTTGCATCAGGCAAATTTCGAGGACGAAATTTAAATTAGAGGGGAAGAGTTGTAACACCCTCCCTGTACCAACTCCGTACATTCTCTTATTGGTGACGGTGTGATCGGGACAGCTAGAAACGTCGGAAAAATATTTAAACTAAAGTCGGGAATCATTATTAACTATAATATTAATAAGTAAAATTTAGTAAAATTTTTAGAAATAAAATAAAACAAAGTTAAGCAGTAGGTGCCCTAGCGATGGGTAACCAGAGGGAAGTTGCGGTTCTCGCAACGAGGAGCCCTAGACCCGGGGGAAAAATTATAAAATAATTTTTGGGACTCCAGAGAAGGGTTATTGAGGTTCCCATGGCATTAGAATTCCAAGAAAATACCTAGAAAAATTTTTCAATCGGTACAGACAATTTTGACCCGTTCAGCCAAACGGAGGGCATTTTGGTCATTTCGCCTTCAGAGGTGATTTTTGGCCGACTTGTCCAGTTGAGTAAATAATTAATATGACATAAAATATGGATAAACATTACTAGAAATTAAATTGAAGATGAGTAGTGGAGGAAAGAAAAGAAAGTGAAGAAAAAGCTTATTTATGACATCATTGTGATGTCATTTAAAATTGCCAACCAATCACCATTAAGTAACCATTTGACTAACTAATAAAAGAGCTAAATAAAGACCAAGGAAGACCAAAAACCAGCTGCCTTCTCTTCAGCCAAAAACGTGAGTTTCTCTTCTTCCTCCCTCCATTGATGTTCAATCAAGCAAGCTTAATTTCCTACCTTGTTTCACCATAAAACCCTAACCCCACTTCATTAAAATTTTACCCTACACCTTAAACAAGCTTTTGGCAGCCAAGAAGAGGAAAGAAAGAGAAGTTTGAGTTGGGAAAAAACTGCCCTATTCAAGGTTAGTGCACTATATACCTAAAACTCTTTAATTTCATGAAATGGAACTTGAATTTAGTAAGAAAATGTAATTTAAATGAACAAAATTCATGTGTATGTGTACATGAGTTTTGGCTGCCCTAGTGAAGGAATAGGAAGGAGTGTTTTTGATGAGCTTGAAGTGAACTAGAATCATGTAGGAAGTTTATAAACATAAGAATAATAAGTTGGTATGCTAACTAAGGCATTTTGTAGAAAACCTAATGTGAAGCTAGGGTTTTGGGGAGTGAAAATTGACTTGGCTTAGGAAATTGTTAGAGCACATTTTAATGGTCAATTAGTGACCATCTTAGGTAAGTTGACCATAAAATGGACTGAAAAATAGGATTGCAAAGTGAAGTTGCAGGCTGCCCTAGGACAGCAGCAGAGGGACTGAAAATTCAGTCCACTTGCACTGCCATAACTTGGGCTGTGTTGGTCCAATTGGTGTTTGGCCAATTGGACATGAAACTAGGCTTATAATGGCACATTTTTGCTGAAGAAACCATGCCCAAAAGACCAAAGCAAGAGGACCAAAACTTGGCCCCAATCTGGATACCCTGCAACTGATTCTGCAGAATGACCAAATGAATAGTAACTGTTCATTTGGCCATAACTCACTGTAGATTTGGTAAATTGACCTGAAATTTTTACAGCAACAATTTAAGACATAGAAAAACAACTTTCATGAAGAAACCTACCCCAAATTATGGCCATAACCTAACCCAAATGGCAGTGGAAGTCACTGTTCATGTTACTGTAGATATGGTCAATTCTGCAGATTGGCAATCCGGCCAGCTGTGGTTTTTGAGCCATATCTGGAGCTAAAAAACTCCAAATGGAGTGATTCAAAAAAGGAAATTCAACTAGACAAAATAAGGAACAACTTTCATGTTTGCCATTTCTTCAAATTTCCACTGTAACAGTGTGTAATGGAACAGTAAACTTAGGCTCAAAAACTGAAATTTTCTGCCCTCTTGGTTTTAAGTTAGAAATGGTAAATGTGACCAATCCCAACAAGTGTAAACAGCAAAATGTGGTATGTTGGGAGTGCCAAAACCAATGTACCTAATTTCTACCTAAAAGTCAACATTTTAGTTGACCAAAGAGGTGAATAGTGACACCGAAACTTGAAATTCAAAGATTGAAGAATTTTAAAGTATCGAATGCCCTAGTATACCTAACAAGATTGGTTTGGATAGTTTGGCATGCCAAATGGGGTTCAGTTAGCAGTACTGCACATGGCGATATGCCATTCTGTGATTTCATGGCTTTTAGCCATTCTGACTTTGTATTGAGACTTGGCCTTGTGCCTGATATTATTTACAGCTTGTTAGCCGCTCATGCACACCGGGAGATGCATATGTGACCGATGGTGTGACGGCCCGAGGTACTAGGTACCCAGTGCCAGTTTACCCGTTATCCAGTCCAGTCGTCTAGTGTAGGTTACTTGGGGCAACCAAATGAATAAAAGTGAACAAAATTAATGAAATAATGAATATACCAACACCAAACAAAGAAAGCATACACATCCTATACACATTTATTTTCTTGCTATTTTCCTTTATTATATTATTGCACCACTAAGCATTATTGCTTAGCGCGTTGCTTTTGCCACGCGTAGGTACTGGAGACCCCGATCGTGAGCCCAATAGACCACAGACTGGGTGAGTCCATCCTGCAGTTCTGCATAGTGTCCTTGTCACCTCAACTTCTGCAGTGCATTGGTAGGACACTAGGTGTCATTTTGATATTTTGTAGCAAATTTTTACTTTCTCATATGTATTTAAACTTATGTAATATATTTTGATATTCATGTAAATAATGAAAGTTATGACTATGAATGCAAAATTTGAGCATTTATTTATTGCTTGTATATGAGTATTATGAGAAATGGAAGTTTGAGAAATGAAAAGGTTATTGAGAACTGAAATTGAGAAATATTGTTGAGATTTTGGATATTGGAGTTTGAGATGATTGAAGACAAATTTTGGAAGTGTTTTTAATAGGTTCCGAAGAACTGTTTTCTCCATTTTTAGCCGGTACTCTGCCGGATTTTCTATAAAATTTTTAGAACCTCAAATAAATTATAATTTCAATAAATGAACTATATTTCACAAACTATATTCAAAACCTTGACAAAAAATTAATTAAGGTAAAATAGAGTGTGCCGGTACACCGTGTGGCATAGCTTGCTCGGCTACACTGTAGACGGGTAAGGGGTGTCACAGTTATTGATTGGCAAAACTATGTTACTCAGTTATTTGATCAAATTTGTGTTATATGAACTTTGTAAATTGTGAAATGGAATTGTAAATCATTTGATTTGTGAATTGTCAATAAAAGGTTTATATATTGCATTTCAAATTGTTATTGTGCACCACTGAGTAAATTTTACTCAGCGATAGCTTTTCATTATTGTCGCAGGTAGACTGACTGACAGGGCAGCAGACTAGGCTGCTAGTGCTTCAGTGAGAGATCATCGGGTATATTGAGTATACCATATTTTGCATTTTGTATTATAATGTATAATCACTGTATGTATATAGTGTTCTTGGTTTTGAGCAGTTGTAAATTAAAATTGTACATTGAAGTTGTAAAATAAATTGAAAAATTATTTTGGTTTTGAGTTGAGAAACATATTGTGTTGATTAAATGTTGGAGTTTGAGATTGAGAAATATATTTGAAGTGATTTTTACAGGTTTTTGAAGAACTGTTTTATTCAAAATACAGATGGCACTCCGCCAAAATTTTTACAAAAATTATTATTTCTTCAAATGTGTTAGCTGTTTCACTTCAGTTTAAAAATTTTTTTTCTAACACCTATAAATAGTGCTCACCACTGTAAAAAGAAGTAAGAAAAGTTTTAAAATCCCTTATAGTATATTTAATGGGTTATCAGTAGACGAAGTTGGTAATTCATTAGGTATACTACGGGATCATGTCATTTCTTACAGAGGGGTAGGGTGTGACACCAAAATTGGGATTTTGTTTATGTATTGATGAAAAGAAGTTGTAATGGTCAATTAGTGACCATTTGGAAGAGTATAATGAGGAATTGAAGTGAATTGTAGCTTTGGATTTGAGGTTGGGTGTGCTACCTTGAGTGCCCTGCAAGTCTGGATGTGAGTCCAGCATGTTTGGGCAGCAATAACTTGAGTTTTGTTCAATTTGTGCAATGCTAATTGGATATGAAATTATACACATAATGGCACAACTTTGATGAACTAACCCTCTCCAGAAAACAAACTTAGGATGCCCTAAAAATTGACCAAATCCGAGTAGCACCAATTCTGCCTGGGCAAAATGACCAAATGAACAGTGTTCATTCATTTGGTCATAACTCAGTGTAGAAAGGTCCAATTGACCTGAAATTTATATCAATGAAAAGCTTAGACAATTTAGAACAACTTTTGTGCTGAACACAAACTCTAATTCTGGACTTAACCAAATGAAATTGTTGGCCAAAATTGAACTATCAAATCTAACAGAATGGTATTCTGCACAGAATTTCTGGGTAGATACCAATCCAGCCAGCCTTGCTCAAAGTGGTATATCTTGAGTTAGAAAACTCCAAATGAGGTAATTCAAAAAGTGAAATGTAACTAAACACAATAAAGAACAACTTTGATTAAGAACACTTAGCCAAATTCTCACTGTAGAATGGCCTAATGGAATAGTGAACTTTAGCACCCAAAAACTGAAATTTTGATTTATTCTCCATTTGTTAGAATTATGGATTGGCAACTAATTCCAACACTTTTGGGAACTAAAATGTGGTAAATCTATGTGATTAAAACTTATGTAACTATTATATATGAAAAATTCAATATTTTGACTTAAATGACCAAATGAATAGTAACCTTACATGTTAAGTACAAATATTTAAGAAATAACTTTGTACTATGCCCTAGTAGGCCTAATGTGATTGGTTTGGATAAGTTAGCATGCCAATAGGGTTCTGATAGTAGTACTGCGTATGGCTTCATGCCATTCTGTGTTACGATAGCCTATAGCTATATTGATTATGATATTATACTTGGCTTTATGCCTTATTTCTTTTATGGCTTATTAGCCATTCTGTCTACACACCAGGAGACACATTGTGACCAATGGTGTGACGGCCCGAGGTATCTAGTACTCAGTGCTAGTTTACCCATTTATCCAGTTCGGTTAATTTGTATAGGTTACTTGGGCATGGAAAGTATAAATGTAATTGAATTGATTATTAAAGGAAGTAAGGAAATTAAATATCAAGATAAAGAACAAGAATGATTACAATAAAAAGAGGCTCAAAATCATCAAAAAAACGATTAAGAAAATGTCAGAAAAAGTTAATATCATAAGATGTAATTAGCCTTCGACTAAACAATAAGTTAGTAATTATTTATTTCTTATAAGCACAATAACTAGGAAATTTTTAATTTTATTTGCATATTATATTTTCTTTTATTATTGGCACCACTAAGCTTTATGATTAGCACGTCGCTTTTGCAACGCGTAGGTACTAAAGATTTGGCCAGAGAGCCCAGCAAACCACAAACTGGGTGAGACTTGTTTATAGATCTACATAGTGTCCGTGTCACCTCACAGACTTCAGTGCATTGATAGGACACTAAGTCCCATTTTGGAATTTTGTACTATTTGTATTTTATAATTAAACTTTTATTTTATCATGTATAGTTGAAACTCATATAATATATTTTGGTATTAATGTAAATATTTGTAATTTGTGTTTATAAATAAAAATTTAGTATTTATCTATGATTTGTACATGATTATCATGTGAAATGAATGAATGATAAATAAAAGAATTTTTGAGAAATTGTTGAGAAATATTGAGATTATGTTGATATAATGGAGTTTGAGAATGATTGAAAATGTATTAGAAGTGTTTTTCACAGGTTCCAAAGAACTGTTTTATTAATTTTTAACCAGTACTCTGCCGAATTTTCTATAAAATTTTTGAAACCTCAAATGAATTTATAATTTTGATAAATTACTTAAATGAGTCAAATTTCACAAATTGCACTTCATAACCATAAAGAAATAAATTAAGAAAGGATAAAAATAAATGAGATAAAATATGGTGTTCCGGTACATTGTGTGACATATCTTGCTCGGCTACACTGTAGATAGGTAAGGGGTGTCACACAACCATGGGTAAGTTTTCTTTCCCTGAAGAAGACGCTTGTTTTGACTTAGTCGCTCGACCATGGGCTGGGACAGAGGTTGTAGAAGGTTTGGGTCACCCGCTCGGCTTAACCACCTTGACTTTGTTCGATGTCCATGAGTATGAACAGAGGGAGGACTAGCAGCTCTCTGACCATCGGTACCTCTCATTTTCAGAAAACAAAAGTGAGAATCAACCAAGAATAGATCAAAACCCTTACCAGAGTGTGAATCGATGTCTGAAAACTTTAGAAAGCGAGCGGGAGTGTTGAAGTCGCTAGGGGAAGGTCTGAAAATGACATAAGGGAACAAATGACTAACCTTTTCCCTATTTATACCCGTCTGAGCATTAAATGCTCACGAAGTTCCAAGTGATGCATCGGTTAGTGGAACCGGCCTGCCTCTATGACACATCACAAGAAGATTCCAGAAACATAGTAAAAAGGTCGAATAAATGAGATCGGTCAACGAAGGTCATTAGATTGAATAAGTTTCCAAACTCTCGGATCGACAAATGGCGATTCGTCCAGGGATCAGATAGGGCACATTTATCAGAGATCGGAAAAATAACCAATGCAATAGTAAAACAAACATTCAAGTAAAATTTCATTTCCAAAAGATCAGATTACATCATTTGGGCGATCTCAAAATATCATATTACATCATTTGGGCGATCTCTCAAAATCAGCACTACATTTTACCTTACTTAAGACTACTCCGAAGCCTAGAATGCTAGCCTATGTCAAAGCCTAGTCTTATGGCTGAATCAAAAGATGTGTTTGATCAAAAAGCCAGTAATAAATACTGGGCAGATGTACAGCTCAAATGGGGTGACTATGACTCTCATGATATTGAGCGGCGTCATTATTGATGTCATCGACCAGAACTGAGAGGCAATCGGGAACCTCGAGATGGTAAGGAACCAAGTGAACTTCAAGAGGCGATCACCGATATTAAGATTGAAATTAGCGATCCTCTTGTTAGAGATCGGTTTACGAGCCATGCCGATGGGCTGACCCGAGATCGGTGCAGTAGTTAGTTTCGACCTTGATCGGTTAATTAGTCCAATCCCCTCACCATCATCGAATGACACCCTCATAAACCTCTGATCACCAGAGTTGCTCATTTTCAAGAAATGAATGAAGAAAACAGTCGGAAAAAGATTAAAGTGGTTGTCATGGGAAGGATTCTTGCAGGAAAAGCCAAGAACTGAAGAATGAAACATTAAAGATTCACCAGAGAAAGTTGTGAATATGCAAAGGAAAATCCCTCGACATATATATAGGGCCTCGACATTTATTGCATATAAAACTCAAAGCGAACGCATCGGTAACTGAAGAATTTATTGCTTTGACCGATACAGGTCAGATAGAGAGGACAAATCAGGAATAAGAGAGATAAGGAAATAAGAAGGGACCCGATGCAAGAGATAGAGATCAGAATAATGACCCTAAAAGGGGACGGTCATAATGGGAAGAACGAAAAAGTAAGGAACGACCCATAAGATCAGAGAACTCAGGGAGTTGAATAACTTCCAATCATGGCCTTTAATTAGCTCCCTTCACCGTCAAATCCAAGTTAGTTAAAGCATTACAGGCATGATCTGATCCTCACCACACATCTCATTTGTAAGGACACACTCCTAGCTGCTAGATTCCAAATAGTTAAAGTAGCCCAGTACATCTTGATCTACACCGTTGATTACAATTGTAAGGATGGATTTAAAGCCCTGGGATCAAAAACAAACAGAAGATTCAGTGCCTTTTATTCCCAACCTTTGGATCCATTTCATAAGGCAAGCCCCTTAAGCGTTGGATCAAGGGGCGAAAGAACAGAAATTCTGAATGAAATCCCAACCCTCAATTTTGATTCTCTTTAATTCCTAGACATCAGATTATGTCCTTTTGAATCTAGGCCTTCCGTCTCCTCATGATGTAATCCTGACTCTCCACTTTGAGCACCCACTCCCTATAAATACCTACATGCAATACTGTAGAAAGGAGGTGGTGATTATCGTGAGAAAACTTTGAACTTTGACATAGCCTTATAACTTGCCATTCAAAGCTCTCAAAGTTTTGAGAAACTTCTGAAACTAGTTTTCTAGAGTATGTAACACCCCTATTTGTATAGCCTGGTATATTTCACTGTTCCGGTGATCGATGTCGGTCCGGACAATTAAGGGGATTAGAACCACACTTAAGACAACTAGAGAAGCCATAAATACAAATAATTAGTAATTGCCAATTAGTTAAGTATAAATAAGAAAAACAGAATATAAGAAGTTAAACGAGCCGAGAGTCACAGTGATGGGTGACCTTCTCGGGAAGGACTGCGAAGACATTTTAAACTCAAATTTCGAACTGTAAAATGTGGCGTTGCGGTCCTTAGGACCCTTATGAACACAGTGGAAAAGAGAAAATCATGAAAAAGAACTGTTAAGTCAGTCAAATAATTAGGTCAGGGAGCCGGAAGAAATATTAAATTATTTGCAAACCGGGATGAACCGGCGAGGGGCAATTTGGTCAATTGACCTTGAGAGCTGACTCCTGACCTAACTGTCAAATAAAATCAGAGAAAAGAAAATTTCGGAATCGAGAATTAAATTAAAGAACTAATAAAAAAAAAAGAAAATGAAAAAGTGTAGGGAGATGACATCATGCATGATACCATAAAAGTAATAATTAATATATTTAATTAATTAGATTTTTTTGGGTCTTCCATAAGACAAATTAAATAAAAGAAAAGAAAAGAAAAAAAAATTAAGTCATCTTCCTTATCCTCATTGCCGCCTCACCTCTCTCTCCCCATTCTTTCACCTTGTTCCACCATTGTTAAGGGAAAGGAAGCTTGAATTTCCCTACTCTATCCCATAAATTCACAAAGTCCCAACACAAAAAATTCTCCTTACATGTTGAGGAAACATTAGAGAGTAAAAAGAAGAAGAAAGAATTGAAGAAAGGAAAGCCTAGAAACCCTCCAAGCAAAGGTTAGTCTTCTAACTACCAATTATCTAATCAAATGCATATTTAGTTATTGAAATGAGCTTAGAAACTAAAGTAATGAAATAAAAACATTTGTAAAGGACTAAATTGAAATTTGGCCAGCATGATGGGGAGTGTGTTTTTCATGGTTTTGATGGATTTGAATGAGTTTAGAAACTTTATTTAGTTGAATGGTTAGGATTAAAAGCACTAAATGTGGTTAAATGCATGAGGTTGGTGAATTAGGGTTTTAAACATTAGGGTTTATGGACCAAAAATGTGAGAAATGAGTAAATGATGTCTTTGACCTATTGTGAAGTGAAAAATGGTCATTTATGACCAAATGAGTTGTGTTGGAATGGTTGGAATTAAAGTCAAATTCGGAGGGAGTGTGGTCATGCTGCTGGCAGCATGACCAAGTCAACTTTGAAGGACCAAAAATGAAATTTTACAAGTCCAATTGGTATGGGACCAATTGGAGATGAAAATAGACACTAAATAACACAATTTTCATTTAGGAAGCATGCCCAAAAAGTGACCAAAACCTAGTAAACAAATTGACCAAAGTTGAAAAATTGCAGGATGCCCTGTACAAACTGACCAAATGAACACTGTTTGTTTATTTGGTCATAACTCGATCTAGGCAGGTCAAAATGACCTGAAATTTTACCAGACGTTAGATGAGATATAGACCTAAAACTTTCATGAAGAACACAAGCCCAAATTCTGCCAGCAACCAAGCCATTTGGCCACCCCAATTTGGTGACCCAAAACTGCCAGCACCAAAATTGCCTAGAAAATCTGGGTTGTGTCCAATCCGGCAGCCATTGTTCAAATAGCCATAACTTGAGCTACAAAACTCCAATTGGAGTGATTCAAAAAAGAGAATAAACTTAAGACAATAGGGAACATTTTCTATGGAGAAAGGTTTGCCAAATTCTAACAATAGAATGACCAATGGAATGGTGCAACTAGGGACACCAAAACTGAAAATTTGACAATTTTGCCTAAAGGACTTAAGCTTTGAGAAAATGACCAAAACCAACAAATTTAATGACCAAAATGTGGTATGTGGGTGAAGTTGGAGTTCCCATACCTATTAAGCCTTAAAAAGTCAACAATTTGACTTGAATAGTGTAGTGAATAGTAACCCGAAACACAAAAACTTCGAGAACGTCGAATTTAGTACATTAAAGTTAGGTAAAAGTGAAGTTAAATTTATTTTTGGATTTATGCTAAGTTATGGTACTAAAACACCGTGAAACTGTGTGTTTCAGCTGAAAAATGCTTGGAAGCTCTGAGAGACTGAGTCAAGGCCTACAGGCGACTCACGTCAGGTCTGTGCATAATAATTCTTGTTTAAATATTTTATTCTCAAAAATTTGACTTCTGTGATTAATTATGTACTGTGTTGCCATTTTATAATCACAAATATGACTTTGAAAATTGATCAGATTTCTCATAAATTATTTAAATAAATTGTTTTGAATTAACTTTGTGTTCACACTTAGCCTGATAGTGTCACATTATTCCTCCTCCATTTATGGGGTTGAGATCATTTATTTTCCTCCCTCTCTGGCTTGCCAGTTGAGGTTGAGATCAAATGAGTACTCATTAGCTAGCTAGCCACCTCCCTCATTGATTTCGATTAATGGGGTTGTAGATTGCTTTGTCGTGGTGTACAACACGGCATTGATCGGAAATTTTATGTCATGGCTTAAGTTGTGTATGATTTTGGCAACACTGTGTTTATGAAATTATTTAACTAAATTGTGTTATTATGAGCTTTGATAATTTGTGAAATGTGATTGAGAAATATTTAAATTGCGTTTCATCAATGAATGATTTATGTATTGTATTTTAAATTTTTATTGTGCACCACTGAGTTTTTTTATACTCAGCGATTGCTTATTTTGCTGTCGCAGATAAAAGCAAGGAAAAAGCAGCAGAGTGAGCTACTATTAAATTAAGGACCACACTGATCTTTTGTACGGGTATTATTTTATACCCTTGTAGTTTATTTTGATGTAAATATTATAACGCTTTATGTATCAATGTAAAATTGAGCAGTTGTAAAATAAATTGTAATAATATTATTTTTGGATTTCCTTCTGTAAATTAATATTTGTACTTGTGAATTTCATACTTTATGACTTGTAAATGAAGTTATTAAATATTTTGAGATGATAAATTTTGATTTGGATTGAGGAATTATTTTGAAGTGAATTGAATTGAGTTGATTTGAGATTAATTGAAGGTTGGGAGTTGAGAAAATTATTGGAAGTGTTTTTTTTTTAGGTATTTGAAGAACTGTTTTCTCTAAATACAAACGGAACTCTGTCAAAATTTTTATAAAATTTGCGGCAAAATTAAAATGGACAAAAATTTTTACTAGTATTTAAACTTTGAATAAATGGTTTTTAATTCCTACCAAAATGCTCACCACTTCCAAAATGTAAGAAAATTGTTTTAAAATCCCTTGTAAGGTACTTAATGAGTTATCGGTAGGTGAAGTTCAGTAGTTCATTAAGTATTCTATGGGATTATGTTATGCCTTACAGAGGGGTAAGGTGTGACAGAGTATCTCACTCAAAAGGAGCTCTAAACCCTGCTGCTCTCATCCTCAGTATTTGTGCATTGTCCTACGAGCTCAACCCCACTTCACTTTAGGTCGGCTCCAGTGTCTCAGCCATCCCAATCTTCAGCACCCAAAGATTTGTCGATATCAGTGTCAGCTCATCCTTCGTCTTAACTTTCTATAGGTAAGCGTCCAACTTGTTATTTGTCGAATATCCTTAGCTCGTTTTCTTAAGTTTTTAAGGTATCTAATCACGCCGAATCTTAGGATAGGTTCTCTTAAATCGTAATTCATATTTTTGTCTCTTTTCATTAGTTCACAAATTTCATCTTTATCGTCACTTTATTTTATTTCCCTCGAAAATGAATGTTCAAGTCATTGGCAACTCGTAAATACTCTGAAGAGTATAGGTAGGGGTACTGCCCCGATAGCTTTTAGTCCCAACAAATGAAAATAATAAGAGAACGAGTGTAACACAAGTGATCATAGAAAAGTCACTATAAGCGAGAAAGGTCAAAAGGAGAAAATAAGTCACGAGATCAGACCCTAGAGTGAGCACAAATGACAAAATAATGGATCGAGAATCGAGACAAAGTTTGGACCTCGGATAGGCAACCCGAAAGAGACAGAGCCAAAAAAAAAACCAAAGAGTTTAGTTAAAGCAACCACGCGAAAGATCAGCAAAAAGCTTGGCTCAAAATAGTTTCATAGCCCAGGAAAAGCCTTTTAAAGGGGGCTTCGTGCCTTCGGAAGGGGGTCGGGACAGAACCCTTACCCAAATCCCTGGGTTAGAATTTTAATAAAATGCCATTCTTAACATTAAGAGATCGAGGGAGAGTTCTCACCCGAGTTCTCATCTTAAATCCATAATACACTAAGAGATCGATGGAGTGAACTTAAATCCTTAATACACTAAGAGATCGAGGGAGAGTTCTTACCCGAGTTCTCAACTTAAATCCTTAATGCACTAAGAGATCGGGTGAGAGTTCTTACCCGAGTTCTCAACTTAAATCCTTAATGCAGTTCTCAACTTAAATCCTTAATCCACTAAGAGATCGGGGGAGAGTTCTTACCCGAGTTCTCAACTTAAATCCTTAATATACTAAGAGATCGGAGGAGAGTTCTTACCCGAGTTCTTAGCTTAAATTCTTAACACTAAGAGACTGAGGGAGAGTTCTTTCCCAAGTTCTCAACTTAAATTCTTAACACTAAGAGATCGGGGGAGAGTTCTTATCTGAGTTATCAACTTAAATCCCTAATTGTAACAACCCCTATGTTCGGTAGTGCGTTCTACTGTTTCGGTGACCAGTGTCTATCCGGATAGCTAGGATGCCTAGAACTACACTTAGATATGGATGAGGAGACATAAAATAATGAAATACAAGAAAATAAAATACAAGAAAAATAAAGAAAAAATAATAGCAATGAAATGTAACCAAGTTAAACGAGCTGAGAACCCTAACGATGGGTGACCGCACCGGGAAGTTGCAGCGTGGACTGTTGACTAGCCCTGGACCGCGGAGAACCCTGGAAAATATTTTTAGGACTTAAATAAACGTCTATTGAAGTATAAATATCATTAGAAATATCAAAGAAAAATTAATTAATTAGTACAAAAAAATGAGAAATTGAGAAAACGATAAAACTTGGTGTTACCGAAAAATCGGGAATGCAACCCGAACAGGGGCATTGTGGTCATTTGACACCTCAAGTTATCTTTTGACCATAATGTCCATTGAAAATAAATGATGTTACACTTGGAAAATGTCATAAAAAATTAAATTGATGGTACATAGTTTAAATAGCAAAAGATAGGAGTTAAATGTGGAATTTGGAAATTTTAGAATAAAACAATATTAAATCTTTACTTAGTGCTCCACTCACTCCATTAAGTGGACCATTACACATCATATTGTGGCAGAAACTTCATCTTCCTCACCTTGCCCAAAACCAGCCGAAACCAAGAAGGAAAGAATCCTCCATGGCCGTCCATGGCCAAGCTTCATTCTCCCATGATCCAAGCCAATTTCCTTACATTTTCCTTCACTAAAGTTGTTCTACAAAACTTGGGCAGTAGATAGGCAGCAAGAAAATCAAGTTTTAATGAGGTTTTGAAGAATTTCAAAAGTGGTAAGTATGTATTTTTTATTATTGTTTCATTAAACCTTGAATGGATGTTATGGGTAGTTGATTTGTGGAAGGATTTTTGAAGTTTGATGAGTTAAGGGAGAGGTACATTTTTGGTAGCCATGCAACTTCAATAAGAGCAGTTTATCCTTGCATGTAAATGGTAGATTAAAGTGTTGATGTAAGTGTTTATGTGTGTAGGAATAAATTTGATAACGTATACTAAATGTATGTATGATAGTACACTTGATTTTGGAAGCTTGGAAACTAATTGAAGGACATGTACAATTCAGCAAACTTGAGACCAAAATGTGTTGTTTCATGGTTTGGTTTATGGAATTATATTGTTGAATTATGGTGCTTGTTATGGCAGCATATATATGTCTATAAAGGTTTGAATATGGACATGTAAATGAGCTATGTCATGTGGTTAAATTGTTTGTAATTGGACTTGGAAAATTTTGTACTATAATGTGCATATTGAGAATGGTTATAAGCTGCCAAAATGACCAAAAATGAGTTGCTAAATGTGTTTATGTTATGGTACAAATCAGAATTGGCATGAAGGAAGTGACTTGGTAAGTGTTGAATGTG
Organism: Hevea brasiliensis; assembly: GCF_030052815.1. Classification (NCBI taxonomy): domain Eukaryota; kingdom Viridiplantae; phylum Streptophyta; class Magnoliopsida; order Malpighiales; family Euphorbiaceae; genus Hevea; species Hevea brasiliensis. Next base: position 67,120,766 of record NC_079493.1, on the reverse strand, counting down.
TCCTTGGTATGTGATGAAGAGTATGTTGCAGGGCAGTGTATGTTTTGGCTTAGAACCTTAAGTGTGTGGCTCCAATTGGTATGAGACCAATTGGAGGTAAAACTAGGCACAAAAAGTGCCAACTTTCATGAAGGAAGCTTACCAAAATTCTGCTTAGAAGGTGACTTGAAAAATGACCAAATCTGGATTAGTGCTTTGAAAGCCTGAAAATTTACCATTTGGGCAGTAGTTAGTGTTTTGGCCATAACTCACTCAAAACACGTCCAATTGACCTGAAATTTTTACCATGAATAGTTTAGACATATATCTACAATTCTTGTGAAGACAACAAAGCCCATAAATGGCCAGAACCAAGCCAAATAGCTTGCACAAGTTCAGGTCCAAAAACTGGCTGAACCAAAAGTGACCTAAAAATGACCTAAAGTGACCATTTTGATGCATTCTGACTAGCATTGGTAAATTGACCATAACTTGGTCTACACAACTCAGAATGACCTGAAATTTTGCCCCGCATGCAATAAGACATAGATCTACAAGTTTATAGTTTTGACCAAAACTCGAAAATCGAGGGAACTAGGTCATCTAGCTAGGTCAAATTAGTATACCGGAATCTAACAAATTACAATAAAATGCAATATACATGAAAATGAATTGGGTAACATGTACCAACACTAAAAGGCTATTAAATATGACACATTGGTAACATTAAAACCTATTTCACCTAGAGTGCATCGAGGGTCAACATCTTAGGTTGACTAAGGAAATAATAGAATTCAATAAGTTAATTATTAAACTTTATTCTTAGAGACAGTTTAAATGAGTACTGAAACACTTCAAATTGTATGTTTCAGTTAGCAAAGACTCAGGGAAAGGGAAGGAAACACTGAGTCAAAGCCAAGAGACAGTTATCAGAGGTTTTGTACTGTGATTATTTCTTTTGAATTTTTCAATTGAAATAAATTATGACTATTTGTATATTATTGTTTTAAATTGTGAAAAATTGTTTGAATGATATTTGATGGATACTTATTGATTGAAAAGCATTGTAAATGGTTTGAAACCACAGCTATCATGTATATTGATTGAATTCCTCGCTAGCTTGTCTAGTGGGATGAATTGAATTCCCTCTCTGGCTGAAGTGTTGAGGTGTGTGCCTATTGAGGACGAATAGAATGAGTACTCATATTATTGCTAGCTAGCTATGTTATTCCTCATTAGCCATCGGCTTTTGGGATGAATTGAATTCCTCACTAGCCATCGGCTTTTGGGACGAATTGAACTTTGGAACATGATTAAGCTATGTGTGTGATTTATTGATATTTATTGTGATATTGTGAAATGGAGTTTAAATTCTAATTGACATTCACTGTCTTTGAATTTAACTATGATTTTAAGTATCCACTACTTATATGACTTATGATTTGTGATTTAAAGTTGTATTTGGTTAATATTGTGCACCACTGAGACAATGGCTCAGTGATAGCTTTATTCTTTATCGTGCAGTAGAATGAGCGCGTGATTAGGCTGCTAGTGCTTCAGTGAGAGTTCATCGGGTATATTGAGTATACCATATTTTGCATTTTGTATTGTAATGTATGTTCACTGTATGTATATAGTGTTCTTGGTTTTAAGCAGTTGTAAATTAAAATTGTACATTGAAGTTGTAAAATAAATTGTAAATTATTTTGGTTTGTAAATATTGTGATATATTTCTTTTATCTCAGCCTTTGAAAATACTGAAAAATTATTGTGGATTTGAGTTGAGAAACATATTGTGCTGATTAAATGTTGGAGTTTGAGATTGAGAAATATATTTGAAGTGCTTTTTACAGATTTTTGAAGAACTGTTTTATTCAAAATACAGATGGCACTTCGCCAAAATTTTTATAGAAATTAATAATAATTCAAATGTGTTAGCTGTTTCACTTCAGTTCAAAAAATTTTTAACACCTGTAAATAGTGCTCACCACTGTAAAAAGAAGTAAGAAAAGTTTTAAAATCCCTTGTAGTTTATTTAATGGAATATCAATAGACGAAGTTGGTAATTCATTAGGTATACTACGGGATCATGTTATGCCTTATAGAGGGCTAGGGTGTGACACTAATACACTAAGAGATCAGGGGAGAGTTCTTACCCGAGCTCTCAACATAAATTCTTAATACACCAAGGGATCGGTGGGAGAGTTCTTCCAAAGTACCCTGAATGTTATGTTGAGGCCCAATAGGGGGTCCTCTTCAAGGCGCTCATACCTGTGAAGCAAAATTCCCTCTAAAAACATCATAACTTCAGTATTCATATTAATTCTCAAAATGCCTATTATACAATGCCCATTCACTGAAGGGTCATCTCATGTACTCGTGTTCTTGGGCAACCCGTAATAGTGAAATATTAAATATTCCTTTTATCCATTACAAATGATTAACATCATCATTCTCCCCTAAACTACTAATTTCAATTTATAAAGAACACTTCATTAAATTCGCTTACCCTTGTCGAGGGATAAGGTAGGGTGCCTAACACCTTCCCTACCCGTATATGGACTCTGAACTTAGAATATCTGTTTTCAAAGTGGTCCTTAATCTTTACAGATGGTTTTCTTTAATTTTCCTCAAAATTAGAGTGGCGACTCCTCACTTTTCCCACTTCGGTGAGAATCGTCCGGCGATCGCAAAGTCCTTGCGACAATTGATAATGCCTCTCTAGGTGTCTGCTGGGTCTGTTGGGTCTACTGACCAGATCGGGGGTGGTCTTTGGCCAGAAAATCTACCTCTGCCAGATTTATGAGAGCTGGATCCCCCAAAATTCTTTCTCTTCCTAGAACCACTTTTAAGTGCTTGACCAGTAGTCTTTTCAGTCTTCTCTTTCTCTTATGTACCCTTCTTAACTGATCCTTCCTTTTCAATTCTTTCTAAGTCTAAAGCCTGTGAGATCAGCTAAGAGAAATTCTGATGTCAGAACCCCACAACTTGCATTCTCAGATTAGGCCTTAACCCAGCCTCAAACTGCTTACACCGATCTCCAGGGGTGGAAACTAAGCTTCCAGCATAGTGGCTCAACAAAGAGAAGTCTCTCTCATACTCTGCTATGGTCCTGTCCCCTTGCTTCAAATTCAGGAATTCTTGCAGCTTCATGTCTACATAAGTTTCGGGGACCCATTTCTGCCGGAATTCCCTCAGAAAATCTTCCCAGGTGAGGATTGGTGGCTCTACCAGGCTGTGGGGGATGGTCTTCCACCATTCATAGGCATCCCCTTGTAGAAGTGATACAAAATACTCAAACTTCAGCTCCTCTACACATCGTAGTTTTTGGAAAACCCTTTCCATTCTCTCTAACCACTGTTCTGCTTCTAGTGGATCCACTATTCCTTTAAATTCTGTAGCCCCAAATTTCATTACTTTTTCATATTGTCTGGCTAGAGGCTATGGTTGTGCTGTAGGTGTTTAAGTAGGTACATTGCCAGCCATTTGTTGGAATAAGGCAGCCATCTACTGTGCAAATTGAGCAGGAAACTACGGTACTTGAGGAGCTAGAGTGGCTGACCCACTCACATTTTGGAGTGCTGGGGCTTCCCTTTGTGCCTCAGCCTCAAAAGACTGTTCCACAGAATGATCTCCTTCTTCCATTTTGATCCCAATAATTTTCTGCTTCCTGATAACAATACAAGGAGGTTGACCTTTGTTAGTTTATATTCATGATGTAAATATGTCATATGTATCAATTTAGGACACTTGAGCAGTTGTACTTATCAAAGAAATATTCACATGCATAGTCAAAACTTATTTCAAAACCATGCTCTGATACCACTAAAACATGTCACACCTTACTCCTCTGTAAGGCATAACATGATCCCATAGTATACTTAATAAATTACTGAACTTCACCTACCGATAACCCATTAAATACACTACAAGGGATTTTAAAATAATTTTGTCTTCTTTTGAAGGTGGTGAGCACTTTTAACAGGTATTAAAAACTTTTAATTTCATTTTAAAAACTAGGTAAGCATTTTAACCATTTTTATTTTTTCGTAAATTTTATAAAACTTTCGGCAGAGTGCCATCTATAATTGAGAAAAACAAAAAGTTAAAACCTGTAAAAAGCACTTCCAATAAATCACTTCACAAATCCCAACCTCCAAATAATCTCAAACCAACATCATCCACCACAATTCAACTCAAAATTCTCAGATCAAAACATTTCAAAATAATTCCATCAACAATGTATTCAATATAGCTAATTTACATTCACAAGTTTAATTTACAGATACAAAATCCAAAAATAAGATTATTACAATTTACTGTACAACTGTTCAATTTTACATTAATACATATAACACTACAATGATTACATCAAAATAACAACAAGGGTATAAATAAATACCCGTACAAAAAGTCAATGCGGTCCTTGTCAATTCAACAGCTCATGTCACACCTTACCTCTCTGTAAGGCATAACATGATCCCGTAGAATACCTAATGAACTATCGAACTTCACCTACCGATAACTCATTAAGTACTCTACAAGGGATTTTAAAACAATTTTCTTACTTTCATAAGTGGTGAGCATTTTCTACTAGGTATTAAAACATTTAATTAGAGTTTGAAAACTAGTTAAAATTTTTGTCCCATTTTATTTTTTCGCAAATTTTATAAAAATTTTGGCAGAGTGCCGTCTATATTTTGAGAAAACAATTCTTCAAATACCTGTAAAAAGCACTTCAAATGATTTATCTCATCAACTTCATCAATTCAACATCCATCTCAATCAATTTCAACATTATTTCTCAAATTCCAAAATTCAACATCATAAAAAATACTACCATTCATATGTAATTAAAGATAAAGTAATTTATATACATAATTACCAAAATTTACATTAAGAAAAATCCAAACTAAAATTTATTACAAGTTTTATACAACTGCTCATGACCATGTTCTATATTTACATACATTACATACATCAAAATAATTTTTTACAATCAGGATATAAAATATACCCGATAAACTTCAGAGTAGGTAGCTCCGCAATCCTCAGCAGCTCACTCTGTTGCTTCTCTAGTCTCAATATCTGCGACAGCAATAACAGTCATCGCTGAGTACTAGGACTCAGTGGTGCACAACATACTAAAATAATATTTATGTAGAATTTAAATCATACTTATTCAAAAATTAAACTAAATATGAGAAATAAATACAACACATTATTTATATGCATTTAATCCAAACAATTTCATTTCGAAAGTCTCAAAACAAATTTCATAAAAACACAAAGTTATATCATGCCATTCGAAACAAATATCATCTCAATAGCCAGAGGCTAAGGAGAAGTTACATCACAAGGCTAGCTAGCTCAAATATATGGGAACCCATTCTTTTTCTTCTTCTACTGACACACACCTCAACACTTCAGCCAGAGAAGAAATCAAAATTTGAAACTGATTTCCCCCACTAGTAATGCTAGTGAGGTATTCAAATACATGGTCATGATACTGTGGTTTCAAAACCATTTTAACAATTTATCAAATATTGATTGCCATTTCAAATACATACAAGTAAACTTTCAACAAATTAAGTCAAAAGCATAATAACATTTCAATTCATTCAAAACAATGTGTAGAAGAAAATTTATAGAAATTCTACGTTGTGCACAAACCTTATACGAGTCGCCTCTTAGCCTTGACTCGATCCCTCGGGTTCTTTCCCGGTATTCTTTTCAACTGAAACACACAGTTTCACAGTGTTTCAGTATCATAACTTATCATAAATCCAAAAATAAATTCAAATTTAGTTTTAGCTAGCTTTAATATGCTAAACTTGGCGTTCTTTAAAATTTATATTTCGGGGTTACTATTCACGATATTATTCAAGTCAATTTGTTGACTTTATAAGGCTTAATAGGTGTGGGAATTTCAATTTCACCCACATACCACATTTTGGTTACTAAATTTGTTGGTTTTGGTTGTTTACTCAAATTCTAAGTATTTTAGGCAAATTTGCAAATTTTCAGTTTTGGTGTCTTATGTTTCACTGTTCCATTGGTCATTTTGCTGTCAAAATTTGGCTAAGTTTTCTTCATAGAATTTATTCCTTATTGTCTTAACTTTATTTTCCTTTTTGAATCACTCCATTTGGAGTTTTTAGCTCAAGTTATAGCCATTTGAATCATAGTTGCCGGATTGGACTTACCCAGATTTCTGGGCAAATTTCTGGGTTCTGGCAGTTTTAGGTTACCAAATTTGGGTGGCTAAATGACTTGGTTAAGGGCATAATTTGGGTTTTTGTTCTTCATAAAAGTTTTAGATCTATATCTCATCTTTCTACTGGTAAAATTTCAGGTCATTTAGACCTGCTTAGCCCAAGTTATGGTCAAATGAACAAACACTATTCATTTGGTCATTTTTGTACAGGGTAGAACACTCACATCCGGATTTGGCCAATTTGGTCACTATGCTATGGTCATTTTTTGGCATGATTCCTAAATGAAAAATGTGTCATTTTGTGTTTAGTTTCATTTCCTATTGGCCTCATACCAATTAGGCTTGTAAATTTTCAGTTTTGGTCTCTAAAAGGGACCTTGGTCATGCTGCCTGCAGCATGTCCCTAATCAATCCGAATTTGAACCTAATTCTAATACTTCCAACATACCTCAATTGGTCACAAACGACCATTTTTTAGCTCAAACTATGTCAAACATACCATTTGAACAATTCTCCAATTTTTGGCTTCCAAAACCCTAGGTCCAAACCCTAATTCATCAATTTGTTACATTTGTTGAATTCTAAATGCATATTTAATACTCATACATTCATTTACACTTAACCACTTCATTATTTGCATCAAAACACCCATTACAATATTAATCTACTGCAGGCCAAAATTCATAGGATTCTAGATAGGCATGCTTCTTTTTCATATTTTCATGTAATTCTACCATTTAAATCTTATTTCTACACTTATAACTAAACCAAAGTTAAGCAAGGGAGCTTACCTCAAATGGAGCTTCCTAACTCCTTGATTCTTCAAGTTTTCTTCAATTTTTCTCTCTTCAATCTTCTTAACAAGACTCAAATAAAAGTTATAACCAAGAAATCTATAAATTTTATGGCTCAATTTTTGGGTTTAAGAAGCTTTTTAACAAGCTTCAATGGAGGAAGATAAGAAAAGTGAGAGAGTTGAAAGAGAAGAGATGGAACGGCAATTGTAGAAGATGACTTTTTTTTTCTTTCTTTTATAAATTAATCCTTTATGGAAGACCACAAATTAATCCAAATTTAATTTTTAATTTTTTTTTTATTATTATGTTTATTGCCTCATGCATAATGTCATGCATGATGTCATCACTTTTCACTTTTCCTTTTTCTTTTTTTTTCTATTTATTTTTCCATTAGTTCTTTAATTTAATTCCCAATTCTAAAATTTTCTTTTCTCTGATTTTATTTGACAGTTAGGTTAGGAGTCAACTCTCGGGGTTAATTGACCAAATTGCCCCTCGCTGGTTTGACCCGGTTTGCAAATAATTCAATATTTCTTCCGGATCCCTGACCTAATTATTTGACCGGCTTAACAATTCTTTTTCGTGATTTTCTCTTTTCCACTGTGTTCGCAATAGCCCTAAGGATCGCAGCGTCACATTTTACGGTTCGAAATTTGAGTTTAAATTGACTTCGCAGTCCTTCCCGAGAAGGTCATCCATCGCTATGACTCTCTGCTCGTTTAACTTCTTATATTCTATTTTTCTTATTTATACTTAACTAATTGACAATTACTAATTATTTGTGTTCAGGGCTTATCTAGTTGTCTTAGATGTGGTTCTAATCCTCTTAATTGTCTGGACCGACACCGGTCACCAGAATAGTGAAATATACCAGGCTATGCAAATAGGGATATTACAATTCTCCCCCCCCCCCCCTAAAAATAAATTTCATCTCCAAATTTTACCTGGTATCAGTCTCTAAACAGTTGTGGGTGTTGTCTCCTTATGTCCTCCTCTCGTTCCTAAGTAGCTTCTTGGCCCGAATGATGGTTCCACAACACTTTCACTAATGGTATCTGCTTGTTTCGTAGCTGCTTTACCTCATAAGCCAGAATCTCTATGGGTTCTTCCTCATATGTGAGGTCTGGATTCACTTCAATTTCTTCTACTGATAGTACATGAGATGGGTCTGATCGATACCTCCTCAACATGGACACATGGATGACATTATATATCTTCTCCAACTCTGGAGGTAGTGCCAACCGATATGCCAAAGGACCCACTCTTTCCAGAACCTCATATGGTCCAATGAAATGAGGACTCAGTTTCCCCTTTCTGCCAAATCTCATAGTTCTCTTCCAAGGGGAAACCTTGAGGAATACTTTCTCACCCACTATATACTCAATATCCCTTCTCTTTAAATCAATGTAGGACTTCTGACGGTCCGATGCAGTCTTAAGTCGATCTTTGATCACTTTGATCTTCTCCTCGGTCTACTGAATAATTTCAGGCCCAATCATCTTTCTTTCACCTACTTCATCCCAACACAGGGGAGTTCTGCATTTCCTACCATACAAAGCTTCATATGGAGGCATCCCAATGCTTGATTGGTACGTGTTGTTGTAAGCAAACTCAATCAAAGGCAAGTGTGTGTCCAAACTGCCCTCAAACTCAATCACACAAGCCCGTAGCATGTCCTCAAAGATCTGAATTACCCTCTCAGACTGGCCATCTGTCTGTGGGTGGAATGTCGTACTGAAGTTCAATCTAATTCCTAGGGCTCTCTGAAGACTACCCCAGAATCTAGAAGTGAACCTAGGATCTCTATCAGATACGATGGATACTGGCACTCTATGTAGTCTTACTATCTCGTCAATGTATAACTTGGCCAATCTTTCTAAACTGTAGTCCATCCGGACTGGCAGAAAATAAGCAGACTTGGTTAGTCTGTCAACAATGACCCATACTACATTATGACTCTTCTGTGTCCTCGGAAGTCCCATCACAAAATCCATCATTATTCTCTCCCATTTCTATTCTGGTACGGGTAGTGGATGTAACAACCCAGCTGGTACTTGATGCTCTGCCTTCACTTGTTGATAAGTTAGGCATTTGGAAACAAACTCTGCCACATCTCTTTTCATACCCATCCACCAGTAATGCTCCTTTAGCCCTCTATACATTTTAGTGCCACCAGGATGCATGGTAAAAGGAGACTCATGTGCTTCCTTCAAAATAATCTGCCTCAAATCAACCTCATTAAGAACACACATTCTGCCCTAGTGTAGCAATAAACCATCATCTCTTATTGAGAATTCTGGTTTCTTGCCCTACCAGACTTCTTCCAATAGCCTCTGATACTTCTTATCATTCAGAGCAGCCATTCTGATTTGATCAATCAACACTGGCTGTACATGCCATGCAACTGCTGTTTGCCCCTTATCATTAATCTCTGAGCTGGCATGTAATGATCTCAACTCATGTACTATGGACAAAGGAGTAACCCGTAGACTTACCATAGTTTTGCGACTTAAGGCGTCAGTCACAACATTAGCTTTCCCTAGCTGATAGTCTATCAGACAATCATAGTCTTTTATCAACTCTAACCATCTCCTCAAATTCAACTCCTTCTAGGTGCCTAAATACTTCAAACTCTTATGATCTGTGTAGATATAACACTTCTCCCCATATAAATAGTGTATCCAGATCTTAAGAGCAAACACAATAGCTACAAGCTCCAAATCATGTGTTGGATAATTCCTCTCATGCGATTTTAGCTGACGTGATGCATAGGCAATGACATTTCGATCTTGCATCAGTATACAGCCTAACCCATTGTGAGAAGCATCACTATAAACTGTGTATTCTTTACTTGGAGTAGGTAAAGTTAAGACTGGAGCTTCAGTCAAACATTTTTTCAATTCATCAAAACTCTGCTGGCATTTATCCGTCCACTGAAATTTCACATCTTTTCAAAGTAATTTGGTCAATGGAGATGCCAACATGGAGAATCCCTTCACCAATCGATGGTAGTATCCAGCTAAACCTAGAAAAGTGCGAATTTCAGTGATATTTCTGGGTGGCCTCCAATTAAGGCCAGTTTCTATCTTACTTGGATCTACTTTGATGCCCTCTACCGATACCACATGCCCCAAGAAAGATATTTCTTTCAGCCAAAATTTATACTTGGATAATTTGGCGTATAGTTGTTTCTCCCTCAAAGTTTGCAGTACAATCCGCAGATGTCAATCATGCTCCTCTGCACTCCTCGAGTAGACCAATATATCATCTATGAATACCAGAACAAACTGGTCGAGGTATGGTATAAAGATAGTGTTCATCAGATCCATAAAAGCAGCTGGAGCATCAGTTAACCCAAATGGCATGACCAAGAACTCATAATGGCCATAACGATTTCTAAAGGCAGTTTTAGGAATACTCTACTCTTGTACTTTCAACTGATAATAACCTGATCTTAGGTCAATTTTGGAGAACACAGCTGCACCCCTCAACTGCTCAAATAAGTCATCAATGTGGGCAATGGGTATCTATTCTTTATTGTTACCTTATTCAACTGTCGATAGTCGATACATAAGCAGAGAGTGCCATCCTTCTTCTTAACAAACAACACTGGTGCTCTCTAAGGTGACACACTAGGGCAGATAAAGCCCTTATCAAGCAACTCTTGCAATTGCACTTTCAACTCTCTCAATTCTGCAGGTGCCATTCTATATGGTGTTATAGATATTAGGTCCACACCAAGCATAACATCAATCTCAAACTGCACCTCTCTTTTTAGAGGTAATCCTGGAAATTCATCAGGAAACACATCCGGAAGTCACATACTGTAGGGATGTCCCTAAGGGCTAGGCTCCCCACTTGGGTGTCTATCACATGTGCCAAGTATGCTTCACACCCTCTCTGATCATCCTTCTGGCTAGTGCAGCCGAAATGATGTTTGATGGCAGTAAATGCCTCTCCCTATGTATTACCACATCACCGTACAGAGGGAGACCAAAAGTGACTGTCTTCAGTCTACAGTCAATCATGGCGTGATGCCTGGCTAACCAATCCATGCCCAAGATGATATCATAATCTCTGAAGGGCATTTCAATCAAATCTGACAGAAAAACATGTCCTTGGATCACCAAAGGACAGTCTCTATAGATTCTGTTGACCAGAACCTCTTGTCCTAACGGACTAGTTACTAGCATTTCAAAACCCATTTTGACACACGGAACAGCAAATGAATTGACTATGCTAGCACTAACATATGAGTGGGTTGAACCCGAATCAAACAACACAAATACTTCTTGATCAGAGATAGAGAATGTACCAGTTACCACATCAGAAGTCTCAGCATCTTCTCGCTTTCTCATCGTGTAAACCCTGGCTGAAAGCACTTCCTTGTGCTGACTGACCAACAGTACCCTGACTACCAGAAGCAGTGCCTCTACCTCTGCCTCTTCCTCTGCCAACTAGTTGTGAACCTCTGGGAGCAGGACTCTAAATAGATCCTTCTGCAGTCGTAGGAGCTGGATCGAATCTAGGAGCACTAGTGCAGTCTTTTGCAATATGACCCTTTCCTCCACAGTTAAAACAGGCTCCTGTTTCCCAATAGCATTCTCCCCCATGAATCTTGCCACAAGTCTCACAAGGGCGAGGAGGTTGTGAACCCCTGCTCAACTGTTGACCAGACCTAGGGGGTCTCTATCCAGAGAATCGGCCCCTTCCAAACCTTCCACCTCGACCTCTGCTAGGTCCACCAAATTTCTTCTTTTTTCCAGATGTCCCACTAGGACTTTGCTCTACTGACTTTTCCCCCTTGTCTTTCTCTGATTTTTCAACTTTTTCTGATTTTTCTTTTGCTGGGGTCACTTCTGATTCAATTCTTTTCAACTCAAGTACTTGAGAAATGAGCTCTGAGAAATTACTGTGTCTGAATCCCACAACTTGCATCCGTAGACTGGGCTTCAAACCGGTCTCAAATCTCTTGCACCTTTCCTTACTGGTAGAAAGGAGACTCCCAGCATAGTGGCTTAAACAGGAGAACTCCCTCTCATATTCTGCCACTGTTCTGTTGCCTTATTTTAGACTCAGAAATTCTTGTAATTTCTAATTCACGTATGCATCCGGGATGTGTTTCTGTCTGAACTCTCTAATGAAGTCATCCCAGGTCAGTACTGGTGGTTCAGCCAAGCTGTGGGGGATGGTCTTCCACCAATCATACACATCCCCTTGCAGTAGTGACACGGAGTATTCAAATTTCAACTCATCTGGGCAGTGCAGCTTCTTGAATACTCTGTCCATTCTCTCTAGCCACTGCTCTGCCTCTAAAGGGTCTACTGTACCCTTAAATTCTGTGGCCCCATACTTCAACAGCTTGTCATACTGTCTAACTGGAGCTTGAGGTTGCACCATAGTAGTTTAGGGTGGAGCTTGAGCAGGCATACCCCTAGCCATTTGTTCGAATATCGCAGCCATTTGTCAGGCGAATCAGGCAGAAATCAAAGATTTGTGAATGGTGCCATCGACCCACTGACATTCTATAGAGCTGGGGCTTCCCCTTATGCCTCAGCTTCAACAAATTGCTCAACTGAGCGATCCCCTTCTTCCATTTCAATCTGAAGTAGGATATCTCCTGAACAAATAACATAAGAAGATTTCCCTCTGTTAGTTCATATTTATGATGTAATGCACTGTATGTAACAAATAAGGACATTGAGCAATTGTACTTAGCAAAGAAAAGACACAAATTCACAAGTTAAAACATACTTCAAAAAATTTGCTCTGATACCACTAAAACATGTTACACCTTACCCCTCTGTAAGGCATAACATGATCCCGTAGAATACCTAATGAACTACCGAACTTCACCTACCGATAACTCATTAAGTACCCTACAAGGGATTTTAAAATATTTTTCTTACTTTCATAAGTGGTGAGCATTTTCTACTAGGTATTAAAACATTTAATTAGAATTTGAAAACTAGTTAAAATTTTTGTCCCATTTTATTTTTTCGCAAATTTTATAAATATTTCGGCAGAGTGCCGTTTGTATTTTGAGAAAACAGTTCTTCAAATACCTGTAAAAAGCACTTCAAATGATTTATCTCATCAACTTCATCAATTCAACATCCATCTCAATCAATTTCAACATCATTTATCAAATTCCAAAATTCCACATCATCAAAAATACTACCATTCATATGTAATTAAAGATAAAGCAATTTATATACATCATTACAAAAATTTACATTAAGAAAAATTCAAACTAAAATTTTTTACAAGTTTTATACAACTGCTCATTTCCATGTTCTATATTTACATACAATACATACATCAAAATAAATTTTTACAATCAAGATATAAAATATACCCGATAGACTTCAGAGTAGGTAGCTCTTCAATCCTCAGCAGCTCACTCCGCTGCTCCTCTAGCCTCAATATCTGCGACAGCAATAACAGCCATTGCTAAGTACTAAGACTCAGTGGTGCACAACATACTAAAATAACATTTATGCAGAATTTAAATCATACTTATTCAAAAATTAAACTGAATATGAGAAATAAATACAAAACATGATTTATATGCATTTAATCCAAACAATTTCATTTCGAAAGTCTCAAAACAAATTTCATAAAAACACACAGTTATGTCATGCCATTCGAAACAAATATCATCTCAATAGCCAGAGGCTAAGGAGAAGTCACATCACAAGGCTAGCTAGCTCAAATATATGGGAACTCATTCTTTTTCTTCTTCTACTGGCACACACCTCAACACTTCAATCAGATAAGGAATCAAAATTCGAAATTGATTTCCCCCACTAGTCATGCTAGTGAGGTATTCAAATATATGGTCATGATACTGTGGTTTCAAAACTATCTTAACAATTTATCAAATATTTATTTCCATTTCAAACACATACAAGTAAACTTTCAACAAATTAAGTCAAAAGCATAATAGCATTTCAATTCATTCAAAACAATGTGTAGAAGAAAATTTACAGAAATTCTACGTTGTGCACAAACCTTATACGAGTTGCCTCTTGGCCTTGACTCGATCTCTCAGGTTCTTTCCCGGTATTCTTTTCAACTGAAACACACAGTTTCACAGTGTTTCAGTATCATAACTTATCATAAATTCAAAAATAAATTCAAATTTACTTTTACCTAGTTTTAATATGCTAAACTTGGTGTTCTTTAAAATTTGTATTTTGGGGTTACTATTCACGATACTATTCAAGTCAATTTGTTGACTTTCTAAGGCTTAATAGGTATGAGAATTCCAATTTCACCCCCATACCACATTTTGGTTACTAAATTTGTTAGTTTTGGTTGTTTACTCAAATTCTAAGTATTTTAGGCAAATTTGCAAATTTACAATTTTGGTGTCTTATGTTTTACTGTTCCATTGGTCATTTTGCTGTTAGAATTTGGCTAAGTTTTCTTCATAGAAATTGTTCCTTATTGTCTTAACTTTATTCTCCTTTTTAAATCACTCTATCTGGAGTTTTGTAGCTCAAGTTATAGCCATTTGAATCATTGCTGCCGAATTGGACTTACCCAGATTTCTGGGCAAATTTCTGAGTTCTGGCAGTTTTAGGTCACTAACTTTGGGTGGCTAAATGACTTGGTTAAGGGCATAATTTGTGTAACATCCCCATTGTACGTGTTCTGTACGTTCTGTTGCTCCAGTGGCCAAATAACAGTCCAGGCAAGTTAGGATGTCTAGAATTACACTTCGGTGAGAGTGAACAGACATATAATGATGAAATAAATAAAAAAAATACAAGAAAAATCAAAGAAAAGTGAAAGAGAGAAAATGAAGCTAAGTTAAACGAGCCGGCACCGGAGCGATGGGTGACTTCACCAGGAAGGCCGTTGCCGACCCCAAGCCTGTGGGGAACCCTCGAAATTTAATTTCGAGACTTAAGTAAAGGTCTATTGAAATATAATTGACACTAGAATTATCAAAGAAAAATTAATAAATTAGTACAAAAAAAATAAAAAATCAAGAAACAGATAAAAATCGGTGTTACTGAAAAATCGGGAATATAACCCAAAGTGGGGCATTTTGGTCATTTGACACCAAGAGCTGCCTTTTGACCTCAATGTCCATTAAGAATAAATGATATTGCACTTAGGAAATTTCATGAAAAATTAAAATAGGATACAATGTGTAAATAGTAAAAGATTAGTGGCAAATGAGCAAAATTAAGGAAATTAAGATTAATGAATTATTTAACCAAGTTAGTGCTCCACTAGTGACATCTTAAGGGACCCATATTAAGCTTTAGTGGACTGAAACTACCATCTTCAACCTCAAAGATAAGAACCAGCCGAATGGAAAACTCCATGAATCCTCCATAGCCGAAGTTTGTTCAACCACCATGCAACCATCTTCAAGCCATCTTTCACCATAATTTCTTTATTAAAGCTTGCACACTCAACTTAAGGAAGCTTTTGGGAACAAAAAAGGAATGATTTGATCAGGTTTTGGGAAAGCTCTCAAGAGGTAAGTGTCCAAAACCTCTCCCTTGCTTTAGTAAATCTTGTGTTTAGGTTGAGGTGAGTATTTTGGTGAAGAGAAATGAAGAGAATAGTGAGAAATGAAATGGTCCATTTTCGGCAGCCATGAATATATGTTGTATTTGAGTTTTTCTTACCTCTAATGGATGGAAATTAAGGTTGATTAACTCAAATGGAGGATGTAGTAAGTTAAAATCTAAGTATGTGCATGTAGTGCTTGAATTAAGGGTGTGAAATGGAACCTTAATGCTTTGAGCAAACTGCCATGTTTGGCAGCCTATTAAATCATGAATTTATGTGTGAATATGAAGTTTATTAATGAAATATGCTAGTGTTAAATTGTGGCAGCATGTGCAATTGATATTGAAGTATGAGTATATTGAAGTGTATGTGTAATATTGATATGGAGATATGTTGAATTTTGGGGAAGTGAATGTTGAACTTAATGATGAATTGTGTGCATTGAGCACTTGAATGTTCTACCCAAAATTGTTTTCTGGAATTGTGTACAATATATATATATATATATATATATATATATATATATGGAAGTGCCATTGATTGAATATTGAAGTAATGAGGAGGAGAAGGAATATCAAATTGGAAGTGTAAGTGTTTTGTGCAGTTTGTGTATTGATGGCAGTACATAAATTAGGTCATAAGTGCCAAACTGTAAACCCAATTGGTATGAGGCCAATGGGGGTTGAAATTAGACACCAAATAGGCCAACTTTCATGCAGAAATGTTGCCAAAATTCTACCTAGAAACTGACCTTAAAAATGACCAAATCCGGAATAGCAACCTTACAATCCAGATTTTTGACCATATGAACAATAATCATTAGGATGACCATAACTCACTCAAAACAGGTCCAATTGACCTGAAAGTTTTACCATGGATAGCTTAGACATAGAGCTACAATTCTTATGAAGACACCAAAGCCCGAAAATGACCAGAACCAAGTCAAATAGCTTGCACAATTTCGGATATCAAAACTACCAGAACTAAAAGTGACCTAGAATTGACCAAATTTTGCACTAAAGGTGCAATCTGTCCAGCTTTAGTAAATTGACCATATCTTGGTCTATATAACTCAGAATGACCTAAAATTTTGCCCCGCGTGTAATAAGACATAGAGCTACAATTTTTCTTCTTTGACTAAAAGCTAAAAACCAAGAGAAATAGGACTTTAAGCTAGACCAATCTAGCACACCAAAAATTGAGAATTTGACATTTACATACAATGATGCTTGAAGCAATTTGGCAATGAATGCCAACTTGTAAAAATGGTAAATTGCACTATATTAGCAGCATATTGAATTACAATATGTGGCATGTTGATGCTAGAAACAACTTATCCATAGTACCTAAAAAGGTCAACATATGCATTGACTTATGAATTACATAATAGTTAGTAAACTTTAAAAATTGAAGAATTAAATAATTAATTTATAATGTGCCCTAGTTTGCCTAGTTGACTAGTTTGGATAGGTTGGCATGCCAATAGGATCCTGATAGCTGTTCTGTAAATGGCTTCATGCCATACTGTGTTTTTACGGCTTATTATGTAGCACTGTGACTTTAATAGCCTACGGCTATACATATTGTGTATTTATTATTGGCTTATCGCTAGATTGACTATATGGCTTTTTAGCCACACTATTTGCACACTGGGAGATACTTTGTGACCGATGGTGTGACGGCTCGAGGTACTAGGTACCCAGTGCTAGTATATCCATTTATCCAGTCTGGTCAGTATATAGGCTACACGGGCAGTAATTTAAGTACTATTAAATTCAAATAGCAAAATCCAATCTACTGACATACAGCACTACCAAAAATTAGCAAATATCGAAATGTTAGCAAATAAAAGTAGAATCAGGAACTGCAAAGTATATCGATGTTATAAATTTGTAAACACTTTATTTACTTTATTTTAGCATATATTTCTTTATATTTGGCACCACTAAGCAAAATTGTTTAGCGCGTTGCTTTTGTAACGCGTAGGTATTAGAGACACAGCTGGGGAGCCCAGCAGATCTATGACCGGGTGAGACATCAGATCTACACAGAAGTCCAGAGTCATTTGCACTGCATTGCATACATGGTAGGACTTAGGTTATCTTGTATTTTGAACTTTTGTTGTATAATTTGAAATTCAACCTTGTATTTTGTAATGTTATGAAAGCTCTAAAGTTTGTAATATTTTGTACATATTAAATAACATGGAGATTTTCTGGATATATTTAAATTATTATGGACTATATTATGGAACTATTTAATGACTGTAAAAGTCTATTGACTTTACTGAGAAATAGAGACTGTGAAATATTTGAGATTTTGATATTATCATATTAAACTGTTTTCAACAGATTTGGAAAGACAGTTTGTCTGAAATACAGACAGCACCTTGCCAAATTTTTATTACCATTTTTGAAACACTGATTTTATCAAAGTATGAAAATAGTATCAGCATGATATGAATATTACATAAAAGACTTCTTAAAATCAAATTGAGTTCAGGAAATGAGATAATCACAGACTAGGTGTTCCGGTACGCCGTGTAGCACGCCTTACTCGACTATACTGTAGACGGGTGAGGGGTGTTACAATTTGTTTTCATCATGAAAGTTTTAGGTATATATCTCAACTTTCTACTGGTAAAATTTCAGGTCATTTAGACCTACCTAGCCCAAGTTATGGCCAAATGAATAAATTGTTCATTTGGTCACTTTTGTACAGGGCAGAACACTCACATCCGGATCTGGCCAATTTATTCACTATGCTATGGTCACTTTTTGGGCATGATTCCTGGATGAAAAATGTGTCATTTTGTGTCAAGTTTCATTCCCAATTGGCCTCACACCAATTGGGCTTGTAAATTTTCAGTTTTGGTCCCTAAAAGGGACCTTGGTCGTGCTGCCTGCAGCATGTCCCTAATCAATCCGAATTTTAACCTAATTCTAACACTTCCAACATACCTCAATTGGTCACAACTGACCATTTTTTAGCTCAAACTAGGTCAAACACACCATTTGACTAATTCTCTAATTTTTGGCTTCCAAAACCCTAGGTTTAAACCCTAATTCACCAATTTGTTACATTTGTTGAATTCTAAATGCATATTTAATACTCATACATTCATTTACACTTAACCACTTTATTATTTGCATCAAAACACCCATTACAATATTAATCTACTGCTAGCCAAAATTCATAGGATTCTAGATAGGTATGCTTCTTCTCATATTTTCATGTAATTCTACCATTTAAATCTTATTTCTATACTTATAACTAAACCAAAGTTAAACAAGGGAGCTTACCTCAAATGGAGCTTCCTAACTCCTTGATTCTTCAAGTTTTCTTCAATTTTTCTCCAATTTTTCTCTCTTCAATCTTCTTAACAAGACTCAACTAAAAGTTTTAACCAAGAAATCTATAAATTTTATGGCTCAATTTTTGGGTTTAAGAAGCTTTTTAATAAGCTTCAATGGAGGAAGATAAGAAAAGTGAGAGAACTGAGAGAGAAGAGATGGAACAGCAATTGTAGAAGATGACTTTTTTTTTCTTTCTTTTATAAATTAATCCTTTATGGAATACCACAAATTAATCCAAATTTAATTTTTAATTTTTTTTATTATTATGTTTATTGCATCATGCATGATGTCATCACTTTTCACATTTCTTTTTTCTTTTTTTTTTTCTATTTATTTTTTCATTAGTTCTTTAATTTAATTTCCGATTCCGAAATTTTCTTTTCTCTAATTTTATTTGACAGTTAGGTCAGGAGTCAGCTCTCGGGGTCAATTGACCAAATTGCCCCTCGTCGGTTCGACCCAATTTGTAAATAATTCAATATTTCTTCCGGATCCCTGACCTAATTATTTGACCGGCTTAACAATTCTTTTTCGTGATTTTCTCTTTTCCACTGTGTTCGCAATAGTCCTAAGGACCGCAGCGTCACATTTTACGATTTGAAATTTGAGTTTAAATTGACCTTGCAGTCCTTCCCGAGAAGGTCACCCATCACTGTGACTCTCGGCTCGTTTAACTTCTTATGTTCTGTTTTTCTTATTTATACTTAACTAATTGACAATTACTAATTATTTGTGTTAAGGGCTTATCTAGTTGTCTTAGATGTGGTTCTAATCCTCTTAATTGTCCAGACCAACAACGGTCATCGGAATAGTGAAATATACTAGGCTATGCAAATAAGGGTATTACAGCTCACTCTGCTGCTTTTTCCTTTCTTTTATCTACGACAGCAAAATAAGCTATTGCTGAGTATTATTTACTCAGTGGTGCATAATAAAAAAAATTTAATATACTGTAAATAAAACATTTATTGACAAATCATAATTCAATCATTTCATAATCTCATTTCACAATTTTCAAATCACATTAATAATACAATTTTGTCAAATAATTGCATAAACACAATGTTGCCAATCCATACACAACTTAAGTCATAACACAAAATTTTTGATCAATGCCATATTGTATACCATGACAAAGCAATCTACAACCTCACTAATCGAAATCAATGAGAGATGTGGCTAGCTAGCTAATGAGTACCCATCCGATCTCGACCTTTACTGGTCAGCCAGAGAGGGAGGAAAATAATCGATCTCAACCCCATAAATAGAGGAAGAATAATATGGCACTGTCATGCTAAGTGTGAATCTAAAATCAATTTAAAACAATTTGTTTGAGTATTGCATACAAAATCCAATCAATTTCCAAATTCACATTTTCATTCACAAAGTGGCAATACAAAAGTTCTTAAACTCATAATTAATACAGAAATTTCATAATGCATACTAAATCAAATTTTCAATGATAAAATGCTTAACTAAGATTTATTGTGCACAAACCTGATTTGAGTCGCCTCTAGTCCTTGACTCAATGTTCCTTATCTTTTCCCAAATCTTTTTCACCTGAAGCATGCAAATTACAGTGTTTCAGTATTATAACTCATAATAATTCCAACAATTTATTACATATTTATTTAATTGTATCCCTATATACGCTTAAAACGGTATTCTCTAAACTTTGCGTTTCGGGGTTACTATTTATGGTACTATTCAAGTTAAAATATTGACTTTTTCATGCTTAATAGATATGTGAATTCCAAATGCACCCACATACCACATTTTGAGTGTCTCATTTGTTGGCAATAGTTGCCATTTTAATTTCTAACTCTCCTAAGAGAAATTGCCATTTTTCAGTTTTGATCCCCTGTTTTGCACTATTCCATTGGTCTAGTTACTGTGGGAATTTGGCTAAGTGTCCTTCATAAAAGTTGTTTGTTATTGTCTTATCTTTAATTCCATTTTAGAATCACTCCATTTGGAGTTTTGTATCCCAAGATATGGTCATTGTTCTAAGGCTGGCCAAATTAGTTCAAACTCAAAATTCTGAGCACTTTCTTGATTCTAACAGTTTTGGTGTGCTGATTGCAGCTCACTTTTTGGATGGGTTATGGTCAGAATTTGGGTTTGTGTTCTTCATAAAAGTTGTAGTGCTATGTCTCAGATTTCCATCGGTATAAAATTCAGGTCATTTGAACCTTCCTACACCAAGTTATGGCCAAATGAACAAATACTAGTCATTTGGTCATTTTGGTACAGTGGCAGTGCACATTACCCAAATTTGACCTAATTGTTCACTATCTTAATGTCATTTTCTAGGCATGGTTTCTACATAAAAATTGTGTCATTATGTGTTTACTTTCATATCCAATTGGCCTCACTCCAATTGGGTTGACAAAATTATAGTTTTGTCCCTGAAAAGGACCTAGGTCATACTTCCTAAAATTGACCCTTCTCTAATCCGAATTGCATTGCACTTCTAATCACTCCAACACATCTTAATTGGTCACAATTGACCATTTCTAACCTCAATTAGGGTCAATTGTATCAATTGACCATTTCCTCCAATTTTCTACCCAATTTATAAAGCTCAAGAACCCTAATTTTTGAAATTATCCAATTAATGCAATTAAAGTAAATATTCAACATCTACACACTTAATTACACTTCCATACCACTTTAATTTCATCAACCTCAAACAATTTCAACTCCCCTAAATGTTGGCTAAATTTCACATACAGTCCACACTCTTGATTTGTTTCAATTATTTGTCAATTCTTAGTGTAATTTAGCTACTTAAACATGAATTTGAAGAGAAATTGAGAAGAACAATCACTAACCTTTTCTTTGGATTTCAACTCTTCAATTTTCTCACTTTCTTCCTTCTTTTCCTTCTTCAATCTTCTTGTTTAGTTGTAATAGCAAGGTTTATCAAGAAATTTGAGGAAATTTACGGTTAATTTGGGGGTTTAAAAAGCTTGAAATCAAGCTTTAATGGAGTTTTTTGAGAGATAAAGGGAGAAGAAAGGTGGGTGTCGGCCAAATTTGGGGTGAAGATGAAGAATTGATTTCCAATTTTTTTTTTTTTGTTTTTATATGCTTTTTGGCTTAGTCAAATTCCATTTAATTAATTATTCCTTTATTGCATCATGCATGATGTAATTTGATGATGTAAAAATTCAAATTTTCTTTTTTTTTCTTTTTCCTTTATTTTTCCATTCTTCTTTAATTTAATTCTATATTCTAAAATTTTCATTTCTTTGATTTTATTGGACAGTTAGGTCATGAGTCACCTCTAGGGGTGAATTAACTAATTTGCCCCTCGCCGGTCTGATCCGATTTGCAATTAATTCTGTATATCTTCCGGAACCCTGACCTAATTATTTGACCTACTTATCAACTCTTTTCTATGATTTTCTCTTTTCCACAAGCTTCACCATAGTCCTTAGGACTGCAGTGTCACAATTTCTCATTCAAAATTAGGATTAGAATTGACCTCGCAGTCACTTCTCGGTAAGCTTACCCATCGCTATGACCCCCGACTCATTTAACCTTTTTATGCTTTGTTTTTTTTATTTATACTTCACTATCTAGTACTCACTATTTATTTCCATTCAGGGCTTTTCTAGGTGTCTTACACATGGTTCTAATCTTCTTAATTGTGAGGATCGACACCGATCACCGAAACAGTGCATTACTCATAGCTATGCATATAGGGGTGTTACAGATATTCATTAGTAGCAGTAATAGAAACATGTGGAGGGAAAAGAACAAAAGCACCAAGAGCATATTCAATTGCATTAGCAACTACAATTGCAAGTCATGCAGTGCCACTAACATTAGCAATAGCAAGAATACAAATAACTAGAAAAGTATGATACAACACTCCTCACACTGCCACCAAGTGCCAGATTATATCATATGTCTCTATTTTATCAAACTTAGTTTAGGTGCCCAAACTTCTCTAATGTCTGAAAAATATTCATTGAAAAATAAAATTTTAATTTATATTCCTTGAGGTCTTTTATGTTGTTATCTTAATGTTCTAGCTCAGATTATCAAAAAATGCTTGTCTAATAGCATGATTTAAGTGCCAATAGGAACCTAGCCTATGATGTTAAAACATCAATTGAAGTTCGCATTTATCTTTGTGCATTCCATTACCTAACTGCCATCTGGGGCTGCCAAATCATATCAAATGTCTCTATTTTATTAAACTCAATTTAGGTGCCTAACTCCTCTAATGTCTAAAAATATTCATTAAAACTCAATATTTATATTCTTTAAAGTTCTTAATATTATTACCTTGTTATTCTAACTCATTATTAAATGAGGCTTGTCCGACAATGCAATTTAAGTGCCAATAGGAACCTAGCCTATTATATTAAAACACCAATTAGAGTTTGGATTTACCTTTGTGAATTCTACTATGTGTTCAAGGCATTTGTAAATGTAAGAAATACTTATAATATTGAGCACCTTTGGAAATCATTCCCAAAGTTGCACATCTAGGTGGAAAATGCACTCTCAGACACTAGTAAAATTTCGTTAAAATCAAGGTACCTAGATGAAGCTCACATTGAGATGAGTAAGTATTTATTTTTATTTTTAAAAAAAGACAATTAGAAGGACTCAAAAACTCATTACGAAGGTCATAGGTCCTGTTGGTAATGGAAATCTTCTTGATTAGTTTTTACTTGAAGCTCTTAATATGTGGAGTACGCTAGTGGTCTTGGATTTCCTGTATGATAGATTGTTTGGC